>NC_087087.1:32235635-33650635 GCF_036172545.1 Culicoides brevitarsis | reverse complement strand
CTTGTATTATGTAGAATTAATGAAATTGAGTTGAAAAAAAAATTACTTTATTTTTTTTTTAATTTTTGTTTATATAAAAAATATTTAAAACAAGAAATACGAATCTTGAATTTTTCGTAAGTAGTTTTTTTTATTTTTTAAAAAATTAATTTTTTAAAAAATATAAAAAAATATTTTTAAATCAATTTTTCATGAATTTGGTTAATTTTGATCATAAATCACTCTAAGCTTCTTTAAATTATTTTTATTATTATTTTTTTTGTTTTTGTATAAAATATATTCACTCAAAAATGCATAAAATCCAATAATATTCCGCAAAATGAACAAAAAAAAAATAATTTGATTTAATTTATTAGACATTTTAATTTTTTTTTTGGCAAAAAATCACTTTAAATCCAAAAACGTTATCCAAATATGAGAAAAAAATACACTTTTGTCTTTATTTTTATTAATTTTAATTTTTTTTTCGTAAATTTGTTGATTTATCATCTTTTCTTCTTCACACAATTCGCTAAAATTTTGCATTTCACGCAGGTACAGAAATGCAATTCTTCGTTCACGACACTAAAAAAAAGCAAAACATAACAATAAGTTGACCCGATATTCATATGAGTTTAGCCGATTACATAAAAAATGATATAAAACCAAAAAATGAGCCCAATTTTGAACATTTGTTAGTTTTGCTTGATTGACGATGGTAAGTTTTTTGTCTAAAATAAAAAAAAAATATTTTTAAGAAAATTCTTCTTTTAAAGACTTTCTTATTACTCATGTTAATGTTCGGTGCTTCCGCCATCCATTCAAAATTCGATAAATTCAAGGCAACATCAAGTTGCAAACCGTGTCCCAAAGTCGATTGCTCCAAAAAATGCCCGATGATCCCGATTCCGGATTGCATGAACGAATGTCAGTGTCCCGATAGCGGCGGAGGAGGCAATAATGGCGACAATTTTGATCCCGATGGCTCTTCAAGCAACACCTGCATCGACCAAATCCGCGAAATTGAACTTCTGAAAAAGCAAATAAAATTTTTAGAGAAAAAAATGAAGGAAAACGGAAGTGAAAAAGGATCAAATTCAAATAATAAGAAATGCAAACCATGCCCGACGTGCATCATGACGCCCGAAGATTGTCCCAAAAACGAATCAAAACCGCAAATAATTATTCCCGACGACAAACCTTGTCCTTTTACCAAACCTTGTGACTGTGACAGCAAAAACGAAGCTTCAAAGCCTGAAAAATGTCCCGATTGCAATTGTCCTCCGCAAAAATCCTGCAATTGTGAAAGTTATGACAAAGGATACTTACCCCCGCCGTGTCCCAAAACTGAATGTCCCGTTTGTGAGACGCAAGAATGTCCAATTTGCGAGGTTTGTGACACAAGTGACGAAGATTCAAGACCGAGACCCTTTAGTTTAAGTTCAAATCAAGTAGCGGGCTATCCATAAGTTATTAAAATTAAGTTAGAATAAGAAAAAATGTGATGAAAAATAAAAAAAAAAGTACGCGCGAAATTTCTCTCTCTCTCGTTTTTTCCATTGGAAAGTATTTTCTCTCTTCGTTTTTTGAACGTACAATCAGTTAATCTTCCAGTTTTGGCTTTTTTATACTTTCAGCTAATTTTTCTATGTTTCACACCGTCAATAAAACAAGATTTGTGCAAAAAAAAAAATGTCTTGAAAAATTATGTCTGTAAAAACATGACAGCAAAATTTAGATATTTGGATTAAAATTATTATTATTAAATTTCATAAGATATGGTTGATATTTTAAGCGTATTTTTTATTTTATTTTTTTTTTTTTTGTAATTATTTTATTTTTTTTATATTATAAAAAATGAAATTATTTTATTGAAAAATTAAAAAAAAATTTTTTTAAGATTTTAAATTCAAAAATAAAATTATAAAAAAAAATAAAAATTATTAAAAAATAATATTTAAAATTACGAAATTTTATTTTTTTTTTATATATAATATTTATGTAATTTAAAAATAATAATTAAAAAAATTAATTTAAAATGATTTAATTAATTTTTTTTTTATTTTTTTAATTCGAGTTTATTTTAAAAAAATAATTAAATAAGAAAATATTTTTAAGGGATTTATTTTATTTTTTTTATCAACACATAAAATTATAATTAAAAAATTCGAAAAAAATCAAAAAAATAATAATTTTAAAAAATCAAGTTTCATTTCAAAAAATTATATGACATATTTAATTCGTGAAAAAATGATTAAATAAAAAAAATAAAATAAAATGATTAAATAAAAAATTTTTAAACAAAATAAATAAAAATAAAAAAATTAAAAAATATAATTTAAAAAAAACTATGCTCAAATTAAAAAAAAAATAAAGTCGAGAAAAAATTATTATTATTATAAAATAAATAAAATTATTTAAAAAATTTAAACTTTTATTTTTTTTATCAAAATTTATTTAAAAAAATTATTTATTAAAAAAATTAAAATATTTAAACTTTTATAAAATTTTAACTAAAAAATAAAAAAAAATTAATCTAAAAAAATCAAATAAACTTAAGTTTTTTTGCTTCATTAAACTTTAATTAAAATTTTCTATGTATTTATATTTTCAAGATTTTTCATAATTTTTTTATCTAACACTCTTTACAATTTTACTCGCAATAACGCGTCTTCTGAAAAATTAATTTTTACAAATGCAAAAATGCACAAACACTCAAGAGCTATTCAAGTTACGAAAAAATCTTAAAAAACAAAAGCTCGACAGACGCTCGCAACCAACTCGCAATTCCCCTTTTGCAAAAAAAAAACACAAATGCCTTACAAAAATATTTACAAACAAGGTAGATGACTGGAAAAATGAATGTATCTTGGTTGTGTGTCGTGTTAAACATAATGCAAAAATGACACATTCGTTTTTTTCTGCTGCTGCACATTCTTCAATGTGAACTAAATACACGCTGGAAACGAACGGACTGGAAGCATAAATGTTGTCTGTCAGGTTTAGTTCGACTTTCCTTCGATTTACAGTTAGGTTTAAAATTAATTTAAATTTTTATTGCAATCAATCTGTTTGTTTTTTTTCGCGTTTCTTGTTCTGAAAATAAAAAAAAAATAAAAACATTTGAAATGAAATATGAGAAAAAATTCAACTAGAATTTATGAGTTTTGATACTTGAAACTAAAAAAGGCAAAAAAATTATTTTTTTTAATGAAATTACTTCCAAGCTGGCGAACGGTAAAGGAGCAAACTCGACTTGACATGCCATATAAAAATTAAAACACATGAAAAAAATGCACAAAAATGAACTATTTTTGCATATTTACCAACAAGCGACGTTTTTTGTACAAGGCGCCATCCATCAATGGCGTCGAAAGTTAAAAAAAAATAATTTTTAAATAAAATTAAAAAAAAAACTTTTTTAAATAAAATTAAAAAAAAAATAATTTTTAAATAAAATTGAAAAAAAATAATTTTTAAATAAAATTAAAAAAAAAAATTTTTAAATTTTTAAAAAAAAAAAATAATTTTTAAATAAAATTTAAAAAAAAATTATTTTTGAATAAAAAATTTAAAAAAAAATAATTTTTCTCATTTTAAAAAATTAAAAAAAAATATTTTTCTTATTTTATGAAAACAAAAAATTAAAAAAAAATTAATTTTTAAATAAAATTAAAAAATAAAATTTTTAAATAAAATTAAAAAAAAAATAATTTTTAAATAAAATTAAAAAAAAATAATTTTTAAATAATTTTTTTCTTTTTTTTTAAATTGATTAAATTTTTAAAATTTATCCGACGCCATTAATGGATGGTGCCCAAGCGAATTTACTTTCAACACCGTTATTGGCTTAATATCACCGTGTCGAGTAGTTCTAAGGTAGTACTAAGGTATCCTTATATTACATTTTATATGCGCTCTACAAATAGTTATTTGGTTAATGAACTCACTTCACACCGACATTAAAATCTCACGACACGAACGCAGCGCAAAATAAAAAATGAACGACACACATATGTCGCCGTCGTACGACGCTCGCCGTATTGTTTATATTCCAATTTGCGAATTTCATTCATGCCTCTTGCATCAGTTTGTTTTCAACTCTCGTCTCGTGATGTTTGGTCGTGTCTCTTTTGTCGTTCGTTTGCCACCAGGATTACTTTTTGCTGCTTAGCGTATGTGTTAAATAAATAAATAAAGGCAACGATTTCTGTGTGAATTTAATTTTTTACATTTTTTGATGCAAAAAATCGTTATCTCTCGCTACAAATATTGACAAAAGGCAGAAAAATGATGATTAATTAGCAAAAATAATTAAAATAAAAGAAAATTATAAAAAAATAGAAAAAAATGCTCATTAAAAAAATAAAAGAAATTAAAGTGCAATGAAAGATAGACGAGTAAAATAATAAAAATAAAGGAATAAAAATGAAGCAACGTTCACTTCTCAGCAAAAGTAACCGGTTTTTTCACTCAGTCGTCGTCAATGCGTAGCAAAGTGATTAATCTGCAGTACAAGTAATTCTAAATAACTGGAATATCAATTCAAACAACGAAAAAAAAACACATAAAACGAGAGAGATACTTTCATCGAGCCAGTCAGTGATAATAATCAGAAATTGCAAAGCGTCATCGTCAGTCATCGATCAATCATTAAGCAGCTAAAACGAAAAAAAAGAAGAGAAAAATAAAAAAAAAGAGTTATAGGTAAGAGAGATTGTGTTTGTCGTGTAAATATTTAAAAGCAAAAAGTTGTGTGATGATCACTTCCAGTCAATAGCTTCGTACCTGTAGCAAAGGTTCATTGTCTTCAGTTCATGGAATTTTATACTTTTCCTGTTTATTTACCTCAAGTTATCAGAATATAAAAAAATTTAATGGATAGAATTGTTTTGAAATTCAAAGCATGAAAAAAATGCATTGAGATTTATGCAAACGTAAAAATAAAATTTTAATTTATAAAAAAAATTAAATAAGCGGAAAAATAATTTTAGTTTTAAAAATTATAATGAGGTAAAAAAGCCTTTGAAACGTATGAAAATTAAATGTTTCAAAAAATAATATCAAAAAAACACGAACAATTAATTTTAAGGATCTAAATTAAAATGTGGAAGTAATTAGTACAAAATTGCCTACTTAGCGTAAAGAATAAAAAATAACTTTTCATAGACTTCAAAGGCTTTCCAAACTCATAATAATTTTTAAAAAAACTAAAATTATTCATAATTTTTTCTTTTTGAAAATAAATAAATAAAATAAAATAAAAAATAAAATTTTTAGTTTACAAAAATAACAAAAAATTAAATAATTTTATTTAATTTTTATTTTTTTTGTAAACAAAAAATTTATTTTTACGTTTGCATGAAATTTTAATGTAATTTTTGAATTTTTTTATGCTTTGATTTTAAAAACAATTTTATCATTTTTTTAATATTAAAATATTTTTTTTTAAATCATTAGATCATTTCTTTAAACTAAAATTTATTTATTCTTTGTCTTCAATTAATTTTTTTAAATTATTAATTTGTCTCTACTTTTTACTTTTTTGAAAGGAAGAAAATTTTCATGAACTCTTGAAAAAATTTTCATAAAGCTGAAAAAATTCAAAATAATTTGTTATTAAAAAAATAAAAATTATTTGATTTTTATTTATTACTTAATTATTATTATTTAATTTATTTTAATTAATTAATTTTTATTTATTTAAAAAATCAAAAAAAAAAAATTAATCTCAATTTATTAAAAAAAAGTAAGAAAAAATTTTAAATTAACTTATAATAAAAAAAATTATTAGGTTTTTATTTATCATTAATTAATTACCTTATTATTATTATTTATTATTTAAAATATTTATTTTTATTTTATTTTAATAAATAATTAATATTTTTAATAATTTTTTGAGTAATTATTAATTAATAATGGATAAATTAAAAAAATTTCTTTTCAAATTTTTGACATTTTTGTAAAATTTCATTTGACAAGAAGCATAAAATTCATACGTTACCTTAAAATTTAAGCTAAAAATACCCAAAATTTCCAAAAGAAGAAAGGGCAAACTTTTCAAAACTTTCAGAATTGACCGAAAATGACAAAATTACCTTATAAAAAAAAAATTTACCAAATTGCCGCATTCCAAAATCCATCATTGAACAATTCTTCATTAATAAAAACGTAAAATCTTCATTTCTCGTCAGTCCTTGAAAAAAAATTTATCTGATGAAAATTCTAAAAAAATTGTAAAATAATGGAAAAAATTACATAACAAAACTTATTTACCTGCCAAGATAAAAATACAGAAAAAATGCGTACAACAACAAAAAACGCACGCCTCTCAATAAAAAGAGATAACCCTTGAAAGCAATCGAGAGTTGTCTAGATCGTGCTTAGGAGGCATTTTTACGCATTTTAATTTGATTTTTCCTCAAATACTTCACTTTACTTCCATCGACAAACAATTGACAAAAATTACTATCGATATTCGTTTCCCGGCTTATTATGCCGCTAAAAAGATGCAAAACTACCAGCAGCTGTCAACATTCGAATTTATTTAAGTGGATGCACTAATTAATATTTTTTCCATTAAAAAAAGTATTTTTTTCTCCCGTTCTCCTTTTTTTATTTTGCACACATGATTTTTTTTTCTTTACTTGCATTCATTGTCTAACTGCATTGTACGCGTTTTACTATTGAAGTAAAATTCCTTTATAGTCTCCGTTTTTTCTGCTATTGTTGCAATTGTTGTTCGGAGTTGCACGTGAGTTGTGACGAGTTCCTGAGAAAATTATGGTAATCATCTCGAATGTGCATCCCAAAATCCACGAGAATCTTGATTTTCTCTCAAAATTTTTGCAGAAGAGTCACAGAAAAAAAAATTTTTTTTTTTTTTTGACGAGAATGTAAAGTGAAAACTGATGCACTACAGCGTTCGCTGATGGGATGATTAGCAAAAACAAAAGAATAATGAAAAGAAATATTGCATAAAAGTGCTTTTGTGTAAGTGAGTCATTCAAAAAAAAAAAAAAAAAAATGAAAAAAAAAAATGGAAGAGAATATGCCATCTATCCATCCATCCATCGTCGACGCACAAAGACTTGCATGCGGGGGTAAGTGATATAGCGGGAATCGCGACATGGCGCTTAATAATCGTGTACAAGTACTTTTTTCCTTTCATTTTGTGCATTGAAATGCATATTTATCCTTTTTTTTCGCAGTGTCTCCCTGTCACTCCGTACGGCGCGCATTAGCTATTCACAAGAAAAAAATTCAAATAAGCATTGTTTAAAATTTCAGGTGCATATACAAGACTCTTTTGATCATACAGAGCAAAAAAAAATGTTGATCAAATATACATCAACAATCAACATTGAACGTTTTTTCTCCTTTTTTGCATGTAATTGCACGTCAGATAACTAATTCTGTTGATTATCGTGATTTGGCATCCCCCACACACGGAAAGTTCAATCGCCTATTTATTAAATAATGACAAGAACGTAGTAGGGGGTTAACGCGACGACGTCAAAGGTTGCGGCTCTCACGAGGATGTTGTTGACGATTACATGAGACATGAAAAATTTTGCAAAAGTAATTTTACCGCAATTCAATTAGCTTTGGAGCGCGGAAATGTTCAAGTTGTTTGAGCATGAATGAAAAATGAGAGCTTTTGTAAATTTATTTTAAAAAAAAATGTGAATGAAAAATTTTATTTTATTTTATTTTTTTTTTAATTTAATGCTCAATGTAATTTTGATGGATAATATTACGAAAATATTCACACAAAAAAATTAAAATAAATATTTTTTTTTTTTTTGCTTAAACACTCACGAGAATTAAAAATTATTTTACAAGGCAATTTTTTTACTACATGCATCAAAGAAAATTATGCAAATAAAAATAATTGTGCAAAAATAAAAAAAAATAAAACATAAAGGAAAGTGTTTCAAATGTGCAAATAAATAAAAAATAAAAGAAAAATTAAAAAAAAAATTTGATAAAAAAAAAAATTAATTTTTGCCTAAAAAATAGAAAAAAAATTGAAATGATTTTTTGTAAAGTCAAACTTTTTATAAAATTTTATAATTAATATTTTAATTAATTTTGATAATAATTAATTATTTTGAAATTTTTACAAAATAAAAATATTACGAGTAAAAAAAAATTAGTAAAAATATAATTTAATAAAAATTTTTGAAAAATATTTTTCGTTGATTATATTTTTAAATTTTTTTTTTATTTTTTTTATTTTATTTTATTTTTTTTTTTTTAGAAAATTCATGTTGAATTTTATTATTTGTTTAAATAAATTTATTTTAAATAGATTTTTATTTATTTCTATTTTAACTTCAAATTTTAAATTTATTTATAAATTATTTTAAATATAAATATAAATTTATTTATTTTTTTTTTAATTATTTTTTTAATTTAAATTTTGAAGTTTTTTAAATAAAATTCAACATGAAATTTCTTAAAAAAAAAATAAAATAAAAAAAAAATTAAATAAATTTAAATGTTTTAGTTTATTTTATTTATTTATTTTTATTATTTTTTGAAGGAAATGCAATTGTTGAATTTCATTTCAAAAATTAAATTTAATTTTTTTTTTTTAAATTAAAATGTTTTAATTTTTTTAATTTTATTTTTTTTCTTGAAAAAATATGTGAAATATTTTTAATTCTAATTTTTGGAATTTATTTTTTTTTTTTGTAAAATAATTTCTTGTTTATGAGGAAGATGAGTATCCTTAAATTTTTCTCCCTTTCCATCCGCTGAGTTAACTCGACAGTAAATAAAACGACAGACATTAGTTC
This sequence comes from Culicoides brevitarsis, assembly GCF_036172545.1. Taxonomy (NCBI): domain Eukaryota; kingdom Metazoa; phylum Arthropoda; class Insecta; order Diptera; family Ceratopogonidae; genus Culicoides; species Culicoides brevitarsis. The sequence continues at coordinate 33,641,852 of NC_087087.1, read as the reverse complement.
AAATCCCGATGCTTACATAAATACGCGCGTTATCTGATGCCATTTTTGCAAAATCATATCTACGCAGAATAAACACAGACAGGTGCATATCTCCCTTTTAAATCTTAATTGGTTTGGAGTTCATGATGATTTTAATTTGTCACCGTTACTTGTGTTATTTGTGTTATTTACATGCATTTTTTTCTTTCTTTGACTTTTTTCTTTCAGATGATGCACTCGAAAAAGGAGAAAAATTGTGCGTGAATCAAGATGGAGCTTCCTTTGAGGGGCACTCGACATTTGATGCCGTCGCCGCCTGATGCATTGACACCGAATGTACATCATCATAGGCACCATCATCATCCGCCTCACAAGTTTACGAGTGCAAAAGACAGTTTATCGAAGAGTGAGGGACAGTTGAAAGCTGGATTCGCTCACAAAAAGCAATGTCGGTATCCGGAGGATCCTGAAAGTATTGACAGTATCGTGCGAGATGAAGCGCATATTATTAAACTTAAGCCGGGCAGTAAATCGATGGGAAGGAAGCAGGTGAGAAAAAAATTTTTTATGCTTGGTTTGGATTTAATATATAACACTTTGACTAAGTTCTGCTGAAAAAAAAAAAAAAATTAAAAAAAAAAAAAAAATTTTTTTTAAAATTAAAAAAAAAAATTTATTAAAAAAAAAAAAAAAAAAAAAAAAAAAAAAAAAAAAATTTTTTTTTTTTATTAAATCGAAAGGTTTAAAAAATGCAAAAAAAAATAAAATTAAAAAAAAAATTTTTAAATTTTATTTTGAATCTTAATTTTTATTTTGAAGAAAATAAAATTAATTAAAATAAAAGAAAATTATTTAAAAAATAAAAATTAAAAAAAAATTTTTTTTTAAATAAAAAAAAAAAAAGAAAAATTAAAAAAAAAAATTTTAAAAAAAAAAAATTTTTTTTTAAAAAAAAAAAAAAAAATTTAAAAAATAAAAATTAATATTTTTTTTTAAAAAATAAAATAAATTTTTAATGAAAAAAAAATTTAAAAAACTTTTAATGAAAAAAAAAAAATTAAAAATTAATAAAAAATTTTTTTTAGAAGAAAATTATTCAAAATTAAACCAAAAAATTTTACTTACATATTTTTAAAAAAAAAATTATATTTATTTTTTTTTCATTTTAGGGGCTTCTTTGGACTCAACATCGCGATCAAGCGAACATGAACCAATATGAAATCAACACGAGCGGAAAGTCAAAAAGTGTCTCGAATGTCTTTCACGACAAACATCCAGCCTGGCAAACGGCAGATCCCACAAATCCCGAGTACTCGTACGCCTATTGCGAGCCAATCATCAAAAAAATCGGCAAAGCGCCGCATCTTTCGACCACAATCCATCGCACGATAACGCCAAAAAACCCACTGCCAACTTCCCATTCGGACATCGAACTTTGCAAAACACACAAACCACCGCCGCCGCGCAATTCGTTGCGTGCCTTACTGACGAAAAGTTTTCGCAAATCCAGCGTCTCGCATCCCGACGAGCGACACACTTTCACGACGAATTACGGCAAAAAGGAGAACATTTACGAGGATGTCGATCGCGTTTTGGGCACAAAACCCAAACACAGCTTCTCGAGTGAGTCCGTCAACAAATTACCGCTGGATGAGGAGCTGAAATTCGTCGAGCTGCAACACAATCGTGTCATGAACGAACTGAGTTTGTCAATCGAGGAGATGCTGATGCCGTCGCAGAGCGAATCGGATCATCTCGATGCCCAACTTTTCGAAAATAGTCAACTGGATGAGTACAAAAGTTCGCCGACGGGTGCGAAAAATGCCATTTGCGACGACAAACGGATGAGTTTCGAGATGCTTCGACGTCCGGAACAACCTCTCTTCGCAACGACGACGCAAATTCAACTAAATCCCAGTTTCGATATCGACAGCGGGATCAGCGGAAGTTCAAGTAGTGCGGCAAGTTATGCGGGTTCGGTGCGTTATCGAACGAATTTTCCGACAACATCACGAAATACGACAATTTACGAGACCCCGGGAGCAGTTCAGGATCAAAGTCTGTCGCCATATCATCTAATTCGAGGGAATTCCGCGACTTGCGTGGATGATGCAGCAAAAAATCCCGATGTCGTGTACCCGGAACAATGCTCGCCCTTTTGCTGTTACGCGCCCGCTGACGAGCCACAAATTAGTACAAATAATGCAATGCAGTCCGAACGGCGAATCGAGACGATTTCGGAAAAGGTCATTTTGTGGAATAATAAAATGGCACGAATAAAACATGACACGTCGAATAGTACAAAATGTAGCGGTAAGCAAAATTTATCTCTTGGACCAGGAAACTATCAACAACGCAACGATTGAAGCCCTGAAAAATTTTTTCGTTCAACACCAAAGATTGTGATTTTTTTTCAAAAGAAGACTTTAGCACGTACTTAAAAAAAAAATTGGGAGTTTTTGTACAAAAGTTTTAACATGTAATGCCAGATTTTAGCATAAAATGCATTTTTTTAGTCATACATTCATTCACACATAGCAAAAAAATAGGAGGATGAACTATATAGAAACTTGTAATGAATAAAAATATTTATATGAATTAAGTGAACTTTTCTTTTTTCCTTGTTTTCTTATGTAACGTTTTAAAACATGTCTCTTCGTTTCCGCCTTGATGTTTTTTTTTGCTGAAAATTGCTCTTTTTACTTTTTGATGTCTGTCGTTCATTTTAAATTTTTTTTATGGAAATTTGCTCTTATTTGGCTTTTTTATTGTCTTTCGTTCAGTTAAAATAATTTAGTCGAATACAATTTTAATTAAATTATTTTTAAATTTTTTTTAATAAAAATTTTTTAATTTTTTTATAAATTTTTTCTATTTTTTTAATTTTTTAATTGATTTATATTTTTATTATTTTTTTAAATTTATTAATTTTTTTTTATAAAAAATTAACTTCTAAAAGTATGCAATTAACACTTTTTCTTTAAAATTAAAAAAATAATTTTTGCCCCTCTGAGGTATGCAATGAAGGTAACAAGACATTTTCTTAATTTTTCATGAATTCCTCATATTTTCTGGTATTTTTTTCATGCAGAAACCTTCTAACAAAAAATAAGAACAAATTACAAAAGAAATCAGAAAGATTCGTAAAACAGAAGTTGAGTTATAGCATTTCAAAATTTGTATGAATTTGAAAGTTAATTTTATTCACACAAATTTTAACATTTTATAACTCAAAATCTGCTTCACGAATTTTCCTGTAATTTTTTTTAATACAATTCATTTAGCTTTCAGAAGGTTTTAAAGCAGAAAATATAAGAAAATCGTAAAAAAGTATCAGAAAATCAAGAAAATTAAGAAAATGTCTTGTTGACTTCATTGCATACCTCATAGGGCACAAAATTTTATTTTTTAAATAGAAAATGTGTTAATTGCATACTTTTAGAAGTTATTTTTTTTAAAAAATTAAATTTAATTTAAAAAAATAATAAAAATTTAAATTAAATAAAAAAAATTTTATAAAAATTTAATTAAATTTAATTATTTATTATTTTTTTTAATTTATTTAATTTAATTTTTTAAATTAATTTTTAAATTATTTATTTATTTTTTTTTTCTTTAAAAATGAAATTTTTTTATATTTTTTTTATTTTTTTAAAATAAGTATTTTTAATTTATTTTATTATTTTTTTTATAATTTTAATTGAAGAGTTTCAAGATTTTTTTTTTTAAATAAAATAAATTTTTTTTATTCTTTGAATTTTATTGAATTTTTATTTTATTTTTTGTGAAAATAATAATTTTTTAATTTTCGATAAAAAAAAATTAAAATAAAATTAATTTTTTCTTTGGTAGAACGAAGTTCACAGGTCCGTCATTTTTCACTAAAATCTAAAAAAAATATTTTAACTTTTTATAAAAATGTCAAAAAGCACTCAAACCCGCAAAATATTTATTTTCACTGCGACACTTGATGACTTTTTACATGTGAATTAATATGCAATGCACATCATAAGTCTCTGCTCAAGTGTCTCTTTTAAGCGTAAGCACCGTATGATGCTTATTCAGGTCGAAACTCAACTATCTAATTATAAAAAGGGTGATACTTTCTCTGTCGGCAAATATCAAGAATATCAATTTACGCGTGCAAGAAAGACTTTTGCTGCAAATTCCTCAAACGAGTCTCCATTTTGTCGTGAGCTGCGTTGGTTGAAAAGCGCTTCAAATAAAAAGTTATTTTTTTAATAATAATCCTTACAAGCGTAATTTTTTAAGTTTACATAGTGTAACCAAATACTTTCGCTACACATTTTTTTTTTCTTTATTTTTCTATGTTTGCCCCTGAGTAATCTCGTTTGAAAAGGCAAAAAAAAAAGTACTTAACAACTACTTAGCAAACGAAATGCAGGCAGGTATGCATTTGTGTTTGTGCGTCGAAAAGAGGCCAACATTTAAATTATTCCCAGCTGATAATATTTATGTTTGTTTGCCTTTTCCATTTGAAAAAATGTAGTTCTATAAACCATCTTGATTACGAATTGTTTATTTATAAATCCTTTTTTTCTGTGTTAATAGAGCTAAAAGCCTTTAAGTACCTACTTTTCCGCTGTGAATAGAATTCTTTTATCTATTTCAAGGACCTCGATTATTTTTTTCGTATAAAAAATTTTATTTTTCTTCAAATATTTCCTCATAATGATCTATCATCGTTTTTACGACGCGATTAATACTCGAAATTTTCCCCGAATGCATCGCATCCACAGAATGGGCTGCTTTGAATAAACACGGGCCCCACACAATCGATAAATTGTTCGAATCCATTAAATTTGCTTCTCGATACTCGTTTACACTAAAAAAAAAAAAAAATTTTAAAGAAATTCATTAATCTGACGAAAAAAATGACTCACTGCGTGAGATGTTTAATTAAATATTTCAACGTTGCTTTCTCGTAGACGCCCAGAGTATTAATTTGTTGTCGTAGATGAGCAATATCACCTAAAAAAAATATTTACTCGTTATGTGTCAGCGTTGTGTAAAGAAAGTAAAGCTTACTTGGATTTTCAACGCATTCGTTGGCAATTTCGGGATTGATGAGTCCGGGAGTCAGTTCTCGGAAAAATTGCTTCAGTAATCCCGTTAGAGTGTTGGGTTCTTGATCCATTAGGCAATCGTAACGTTTTTCTGATTTGCTGCTCTTGTTGTCGATCTGAAATAAATTTAATATTTATTAATAGGAAAATTTAATTTTTTTTTAAATTAAAGAGGAATTAAATCAATTAATAAATTAATTTAAATTAAATTAAAATAATTATTTAAATATATTTTTTTTAAATTATTAAAAAATATATTTTTAAATTTAGTTAAATTTATTTATTTTTTTATTTAATTAAAAGAAATTTTTTTTTAAATAAAAAATAATTTTATATTTTAATTTATAAAAATTTATTTATTTTGAATTAATTTTTAAAAAATTATTTATTTTTTTAATTTTAAAAAATTATTATTATTTAAATTAATTTATAAATTAAATTTTAAATTTAAAATTTAAATTTTTTAATTTATTTAAATTTTAATTAAATAAAATTTTTAATTTATTAAAAATAAAATTTATTTTTATTTAATTAATAATTAAATTTTAATTTTAAATTTTTTGATTATCATTTTATTTAAAAAATTAAATAATTTAAATTTTTTTTTTTTTAATAATTAATTATTTTTTTTTTAATTTAAAATTATTTTTTTTAAATTTAAAATTAAAAAAAAAATTAAAATAATTTTTCAAAAATAAATATTTAATTGAATAATAAAATTAACTCAAAATATTAATTTTTTTTAAATATAATTCTTAAAAATTTAATTAAATTCCGAAAAATTTTTTAAAAATAAATTCCTTACCTTTTTTCTCAATTCATCCATCGTCGTTTTATTCCCTGACGCTCGATAAAGTCCCATTGTCTCAATAACTTCCCTCTTTTCCAACTCTTCGACGCAAGTCACGACAAAAGTTGGCACATTCAACTCACTCATTCGAAGTTTCTCCAACGAATTCCCAAATAATTTATTATCTTCCGGGCCAGGCCCGAGAGCCACTGTATGATCTCTCTTTTTAAACAAATTTTTAAATTTCACAAAAAATCCAATACTTTTGGGTGAATCGGCTTCCACGAGATCCGCCAAATTACTCGTACTTTTGGCATGTCGCAAACTCGTTCGTTCTTGCACAAAAGTGTGTCGATCGTTGAACGATCCCGTTCTCTTTGGCTTGAGCGAAATGTCTGATTTTTCTTTAATTTTTATCCGTGAACCGCGTTTCAGCTTGTCTTTTGGCATTTTTTCCGGAAATTCACTTGGAAATTCAAATCGTTTTTTGGTTTTGTCACTTTTTGGCGGTTTTTCTGTGTTTTTGATGAATTTGTGAGAATGATGGGTTTCTTTGGCTTCATTTTCTGTGGATTTATCTGGCTCGGAGACTTCTTCTGTGACAACAATCGATGGCGGGTATATTGGTTCATCGTGTAAAATCTAAAAATAAATAAAAAAAAATATTTTTAATTAAAAAAAAATATAAAAAAAAAATTAAAAAAAAATTTAAAAAAAATATTTTTAATTAAAAAAAAATAAATAAATTTTCAAAAATAAAAAAATAAATTTTAAAATATTTTTAATTAAAATTAAAAATTTTAAAAAATATTTTTAATTAAAAAAAAATTTTAAAAAAATATTTTTAATTAAAAAAAAATTTAAAAAAAATATTTTTAATTAAAAACGAAAATTAAATTAAATAATAAATTTTTTAAAAAAAAATTTTTAATTAAAAAATAAATTTTAAAAAATATTTTTAATTAAAAAATAAACTAAAAAAAAAATATTTTTAATTTAAAAAAATTATAAAATAAAATTAAAATTAAAAAAAAATTAATGGATTAGTTCAAAAAAATCACTTTTCCGTCGAAATTCTTACCACTTCATCCTCATCTTCGTTATCTCGAATCGTCGCGAGAAATTCTTTCACCGAGTTCGGCAGCATTTCCCTATCTAATCTCTTTCTCTTATCACTTCCGGGACGGAACAAAGACTCATTCGAGTAAATTTTCTTCCTCACATTATGCGTGGCATGCTCCGTGCCCCGATAAAATATTCGATTATCATGAGAATTCTCGTTGTTGTAAAAAATCACGACTTTCGAGTAGTTTCGTGAGTCACGCCGTGCATTTCCTTCCGCAAAACATCGCGTATCATCGACAATATCCATGAGATCCGCTGCCGAGGTGAAATCATCGCTCGCCGAAATCCAATCCTGCTCGTCTCGAATACTTGCCGACACTAATTTTTGGCTATCGCAATTCCAGATAAAGTAATAAATGTCATTATTTACCTCGGAGGGCGTCTCGGGCGAATTTTCCTTCGTGACAACTTCTTTGGCGGGGTTCATTGCCCCACTTTTTTTGAATTTTCGCTTTTTTACGGTGATCGTTAGCGATGCGCTCGGCTCTGCAGCACAAAAATAATTGCTATCGCGTCGCAGCCAATAAATTTTCTTGAAATATTTATCGTAAGATAACGTTATCGTGTTTAAACTAATTGATAAAAGTAGTCTATTAATGAGTTGCGTGGCTTCGTCGACGTTATTGAATCGCCCAAGATGATCATTATCGACACTTTTTTGAGAAATTACTGATAAACCGTCATTGTCTTGGTGAAAAATCGCATTTGTGGTTGTTAGATTAAAATTATCTTCGAGATTATGATCCAGAGATGTCACTTCAGGCCCATTGAGGAACGGATTGTTCGACCCTTCATGCCAATTTATGAGGATTTCTGCGGTTTTTTGCTCTTTTTTACGAAATTCTCGTTTGAATGACGCCAAAAAAAGCTCTAAACGTTGAAAAATCTCCTCAGGGTCACTTTCTGCTGCTTCAAAATGTGTCAAAAATCGCTCATCGAAGGTCTTTGAAGGAATCGGCTTCACGTTGTAGACTTCAGATGCGTCGTAATCTTCCGTGGTTGCACCCAAGGCCCGTATCCAAGCACTGACATTCGCTGTTTGAGCGTAAAATGATAAATTCTCGTACGTAGCTTCGTCGACGTCACTCGACAACTCATCTTCGTGACGCATTCGGCTCATCTCCGTCATGTCAAACGTAACATTTGTCTTGAAAAGTGTCTCGCTACGCACCAAACATATCTCACTTTTGCGAATTTTCGGTCGTTTCGTGAGATTTGTCTTGAACCGAAACAATTTTTTGATGAAATTTCGATTTTTTTGCCCATCTCGAGGCGAAAAAGTGACATCGTCGTTACAAAACCCGCAGATTTCGTCGTAAATTCGCCCGCAATCGTGACAAATGTTCTCGTAAATGTTCTCCGGACTGTAATAATCCGTCGTTGTGGTCAATTGTTTCAAGTTTTCATAAATATTTTCGGATAAAGTGGTGTCACTTTGGCTCCGAGATGATAAATTAACGAAAGGATTCGTGCCAGAACGGAAGGAATCCAACAATTTCTTGCGGAAATCGTCGTCGATTTGACTTTGAATCATCTTGAAACGTAAAAAACTCTAAAAAGATGCGATCGAGAACATCTTCCGAATGATACTGAAGTAAAAATGATACAGATGACGCATAAATTTAATTGTACTGAAGTTCCCTTTTGATCATTTGCCATGACAAACGTTAATTTTTTTTCGACTTGATTGTCTTAATTAATTTATATATGCTCCGTACATGCCAGAAAGAGTTCAAAGTTAATAATAATTTTTCAACTAGTTAAAACAATTACATCATTGTTGTCCATTCCAGTTAATGCGATGCATGGGCGAAGAGTTCTGAATGAAAAAAATGCATTTTTGCATTAAAAGTTAATCAAAGGGTTCTTTTGTTGAAGAATTCTTGAATGTGAATGAGTGCTTGGGTCACTCAAGTGTTGTCCAGAAATGCAATTTTTTGATGGTCAAGAGCTTAAGAGGTGCTTGTTGGTCATTTAGTGTGCGACGAGACTTGAAAGGATGTTTAATTTTGAATAATTTGCGGTTTTTGTGTTTCTTTAATGACGGAAGGGGACAATTTTTTAAGTGTAAAAAGTGCAAAATGAGAATTTAAAGGTAATAAAAGTTTTAAATTTTAAGAAGTTAATTTTATATTGTTGACTTCAGATGAAAATATTCTGTGAATTTTTATTTTTGTTAATTAAAATTTATTTTTTTTAAATTTCTTCAAATTTATTATTTTTTAATTTTATTTTTATTTAAAAAAATTATTAAAAATTTTAATATTTTTTTAAATTTAATTATTTTTATATTTTTTTAATATTTTTTTATATATTTTTTTTTATTTTTTTTTTATTTTTTTTTATTTTTTTTATTTTTTTTTATTTCATTAATTTTTTAAATTTCAATTTTTAAAATTTTTTTATTTTAAATTATATTTTTAAATTTTTATAAATTTTTTTAATAAAATTTTTTTTTAAAAAATTTAAAAAAAAAAATTTTTTTTTTTTTTTTTAATTTTTTTAATAAAAAAATTAATTTTTTTTTTTTTTAATTTTTTTTTTAATAATTTTAGTAAAATAACACTAAAAATCTGTTTTAAATTAAAATTTAATTTTTTTTTTTAAATTTAAAAATATTTTTTTTAAATTTTAAAATTTTTTTTTAAATTTTAAATTTTTTTTTTTATTTAATTTTTTTTTTAATTTTTTTTAATTATTTTTTTTAAATTTTTAAATTATTTTTAATTAATAATTTGTAATTGTTTTTTAAATTATTTTTTATTTTTAAATTTATTTTTTAAATTAATTTTTTTAAAATTTTTTTCAAAAGCCTCAAATAAAAATACTTACGTTATGATGAAAAACAACAAAATAAAATAATTCAGGCGCTGAGTAACTTGCTCTCATAACAAAATTTTTAAACTACTCACTTGAAAATTATTCAAACAAATGAGAATTTGAATTCACAACCAAACTAAAATTAATTCCATTTCACTTGCTAATGAAGTGTTTCCAATCAAATCATCCAGAAAATCCATAATTGATTATTTTCTCATTGCAAAAGTTTAAAAAAAAATCTCATTTTTTTCACAGTCAATCTCCAACTTTTCCCCAAACAAGACCTGAAAAGAAAAATGAATCGCTTGTTATTTCTCGTCGTAATGCTCGTCATCTTCGCCGTTCTTGTCGCGGGCTTGCCAAAAGATGCCGAGCAACGCACCAAACGTGACTTACCTCCGGAAAAATATCCGCAATTTCCCATCAAGGCAGCAATGACGTATGTTTTGCCCACGAAAGATGCGAACGGAGCAATTTCCTGCCCGGGAGGAGGAGAATCCAATGGCGCCGTTTGTGTCGAATTTCAAGAGCCGAATTAATATTTCTGAATTTATTATTAATAAAACACGATTTTGCTTCGTTTATTGTTTGATTTTGTCGCGCAGAGAGAGAGAAGTAGACGAATTGATTTGCAACAGTTGGTAACTGTGCGGTTTTTCCGGGCAGACGGTGTCGATGTCTCGATATTGGAAAATTATTAATTCATAAATTTCGATAAAATGATGTCTCTGTTAATTGGCGAAAAGTGTTAGATCTCGAATTGGATTTGACGATTGTGGTTTTTTGCGGAAATTGGATGTATTCTTGAATGAAAATCCAATTTTGTTGCTAATGGAGACTTTAATTTGGTTTTTGTTTTGCTAAAAAATGAATTTTTAACGAAAATACGTAAAGTAGTCGAATATGCTTCAAAATTTTTATGAAAATTTTTTTTTTCTTTCGTGAAATGTCAACCTGTATTTTATTGTTTATTAATTTATTACCGTAATTGACATTCAATTTGAAAAAAAAAATTAAAATTAAATTAATTTTTTAATTATTAATTAAATTTATTCATGGTTAAAATAAAAAAAAAAAAAAATAAAAAAAATAAAATAAAAAAATAATATAAAAAAATGTATTTTATGAAGTTTTCAACTTTAAATGTCTGATTCAAGTAATTTAATAGAAAATTGAAAAAAAAAATAAAAAAAAAAAATATTTTATTTAATTATTTGTATTATTTTTTTTAATTATTAATTAAATTTATTAATGGTTAAAATAAAAAAAAATAAGTTAATTAAAAATTTAAATTAAAAATTTAAAAAAATATATTGTAAAAAAAATTAAAAAATATGTGAAAATTTACAATTTTCAAAATAAAAAAAAAATATTAAAAATTTTCAAAACATTTATCAAAATAATATTTAAAAATTGAAAAAAAAATTTTTTCAGTAAAATTTTAATTTGACTTATTGAAATTGATTAATTTTTTTTTTTCGTGCTTACATCATTTAAAAAAAAAATAGAAAAATTTAAATTTAAAAAATTTGAATTTTTAAAAATTATATTGAAATTGGAAAGAAAATATTTAAAATAAAAAAAAAATATTGAAATATTTAAATTCAATTAATTTAAATTAAATTAAATTTAAAATAAATTTAAAAAAATAAATTATACTAAATTTAATTATTAATTAAAAATAAAAAAAAAATGAAAAATATATGAAAATTTATGATTTTCCATATAAAAAAAAATATAAAAATTTTTCAAGAAATTCATTAGAATAATATCTATGAAATTTCCCTGAAAATATTAAAATTTAACAAAAATTTATTAAAATAATATTTAAAAAAATTTGAAAAAAAAAAAATTAAAAAAATTAAAACATTTTTTTTTAATTTTAAAAAATTCCTGAAAATATTAAAATTTAACAAAAATTTATTAAAATATATTGAGAAAATAAAAAAAATAATTAATTTAAATTAAATTTATATTTTTAAATTAACAAACACTTAAAAAAAATTTCTAAAATAATTTTTCGTAATTAAAAAAGAGAAAATATTTAACATACTCAAAAGAATGTTCAAATACCTCTCAAAAGCATATAAGTAGTTAACTAACAAATTTCCACTTTTTCATGTCAATTGAAATTCCAAAACCATTGAGAGTACTCGAAAATACTACGTAATCACGAATCAGTTCAAACAATCTCGAGAGCCGAATTAAACTGATAACTGGATGATCGGAAACAAAAATGAATCAAAAAAGAGGAAGTTGTATCAGTCTGACTTGCATCGTTCATCGAACAACATCAAAAATTATCAGTATTTTTTTACGAGAGAAATTTTTTTCACATCTTTCAGAACGAGTTCTATCTTCTTATCAGTATTGTCATGCCGTTTGTGATGTCTAGCAGTAGTAAACAAAGCAACATGACGTTCCATCGAACTCTTTTTGTGATTTTTTTCGTTGTTTCTGTCAATTTTACACACGGACAAGAGTTTTTCTCGCAGTTGGATGGCGAAGTTTTAACGAATTTCATCGAAAATGAATATTATGTGACACGAGGCATCGTTGAAAGGCACACAGAAGACCTGAAATGCATCAAAGACTTGCGATATTTCGCCCAACAGCTGCGCGATCGTCGAAAATGGGCCATGGATATGTTCGATTCGTGGGCAAAGGGACCTCCTTCGGGGATTTTTTACGGCAACAACATAAATTTCGGCAATTTTGACCAATGTTTAGCTGTGAGGCATCAAAATGAGGAGAAATTGATTGTTGGAAAGCATTGCACGGTCACGACTCAGTTTAAAGATCCCGAAAAAAAGGAAGCTACGATGCTGAATGAAGTGTTTGATGTCAAATTTTTACCTCAACCCGCTAAAAATAGGTAAGAAAAATTAAATTTTATGAAAAAAAATTAAAAATTTTAATAAAATTTACTTTTAGATCTCAGTTGGCGATCAGTTTGGGCATTTGTGTGCCGAATTCGTGTCACAGTGATTTTATTTACAACTTAACGAATGATTTTTTAACGCAAAAATTCAACATGAGCCTTGCTCAGTACAACCAAGAAGAGTTTTGTAGTGCTCCGAAGGACCCTTTTGAAGCCATTGACTATGTAACGATGTAAGATTTGACTTTTTAAGCTTCAATTTGCTCATAAAATTAATTATTTGCTTTTTAGAGGCATTTTTGGAACACTTTTCGGAATAATTTTCCTTTGTACCGTTTACGAATTGTGGCTTTTGAGACGAGGAAGTAAGAAAATTCAATTTTTCCTCTTAAATTTTGTTAAAAATTTGTTTTTTTTCAGTGCCAGGTCGTCCAATTTTGCTGATTTTCTCTGCTTATCGCAACAGTCGGAAGATTTTCACATCAAAAACTTACAATTCGCCCGAAGTTCTTCATTGTCTCAACGGAATTCGTGTTCTCAGCTTGATTTGGATCGTTTTTGGGCATTCCTACATGACTTTTCTCATGAATCCGTTGCTAAACAAGCGCGAACTCATCAATTGGCTGCAATCGTACATGTCCTGCACCGTTCTCGGCGGCTCCGTAGCTGTCGATAGTTTCTTCCTGCTTAGCGGAGTGCTCGTTTGTTGGGTCATTCTCAAAGATTACAAACGAGGTACTCCGAAAAATTTGTTGAAATTGTATTTTCATCGATATTTGAGACTTGCGCCGTCATTTGCTGCCCTCGTGCTGCTTTGTGTGTCGCTCTACAGATATTTCGGAGACGGTCCGTTATGGAATAAAGTGTTGGAAGGACTTGTAGAGCCGTGTCAACGTAATTGGTGGTCAACGTTGCTTTTCATTCAGAATTACTACAATCCGGAAGATATTTGTTTGGGACATTTGTGGTATTTGTCGGTTGATATGCAACTATTTATTGTGGCGCCGTTCTTGATTTTTTTGATGCACAAGTGGGGAAAAAAGGTTTTTCCGCTGTTATCGGCGATGATAGCTGCTTCGATGGCAACGGCGTTCTATAATAGTTATCGGAATGAGTTTAGAGTGTCGGCGATTGATAATGTGTAAGTGAAATTTTTTTTTATAAAATTTTTAAAAAATTAAATTTAAAAAAAAATTATTTTAATTTTAAAAATTTTTAATTTAAATTTAAAAAAAAAATTAATTGAAATTTTTAAAAAATTCTAATTAAAATATTTAAAAAAATAATTTCTAAAAAAAAAAATGAATTAAAAAAAATTATTTAAATTAAAAAAAATTATTTCATTTTTAAAAAAATTAATTCAACTAACAAAAAAATAATTTGATTTTTTTCTTTAATTTTAGCATTAGAGGAAGAACTTTAGCAAAAGGACGTTTAATTTGTAAGTTTTTTTAAAAATTTCAAAATTTTTGGTCATATTTAAAAAAAAAATGGAAAAAGTTTAAATTATATTAAAAATTAAAAAAAAATGATTCGTAGGTTAAAAATTAATTAAAATAAATTAAAGATTTCGTTAAATTAAAAATAAAAAAGTTAAAAAAAAAAATTCTAAAAAAAATAATAAAAATAAAAAATTACTAAATTAATAAAAAAAATTCATTAAAGCAATAAAATAATTAAAATTAAAGAATATTTAAAAAAAATATTTTGAAAAAATAGTTGAAAAATAATTTTCTCAAAAAATAAATTAATTAAAATTAAAATAAAAAAAATAATTGAATTCACTCAAAATAAATTTAAAAAAAATAAAAAAAAATTCAAAAAATTCTTAAAAAAAAAATTTGACTTATAAGAGGCTTTCAAAAGAGAGCATTTTTAAATAAATTTTTTTTGTAAAAAAATTGTTTTAATTTTTAAAACTTTTTTTTTTATTTTTGAAGATATTGTTAAAAAGTTTAAAAAATTTTGTACTTTAAAAAAAATTTAATTAATTTTAATATTTTTCTTTTTTTTTAGACTATCCAACGCACATCCGCATGGGCGCCTACATCGTCGGCTTGATGCTTGGTTACATTCTTTTCACCCTTAAAAATCGTCAAATTCGTCTCCCTCGACTCGCAGCAGTTTTCGGATGGATTTTATCCATAACGAATTGTTTCACCATCGTTTTTGGCATTTATTCCTTCCAACAACCCGACTACAATGCATCGATTTTCGTGGATGCCACATACGAAGCAATAATTCGTGTTTTATGGGCTCTTTCACTTTCGTGGATGATTTTTGCTTGTGTCAAAGGATACGGATCGATCATCAACTACTTTTTAAGTTTATCGATATGGCAACCTCTTGGAAAACTCTCGTATGCGATTTACTTGTTGCACTATCCGGTACAAATTTATTTCGTCAGTCAGCAACGTGAAGCCGTTCATTTCTCGAATATCAATGCGATTTTCAAATTTTGGGGAGATTTCATGATGAGCACGTGTTTGGCGGTTATTTGGGTCTTGACATTCGAGATGCCGTTACTTGGAGTGCAAGAAATGATGACGAGACGAGGACAACCAACAGACCCGAGCTTTTATGAAAAAAATCGAGTTTTTCAAAGGGCTTCGAGTTCGGTAGCAGTACAAATTGACAACGACGAGACTCCAAAATCGTCAAATTCTTGAATTCTTTTATTTACTAAAAAAAATTAATTTAATATTTTATCAGAAAAAAATAAGTTTCATTTATTTTTGTTTGTAGTTGGGGATAGGGGGATGCTTAAAGAGCCATTTTACGACCCTCGATACTAATTTCCACGGCACGTCGTGTCTGTTTGAGACGTTTGGCGTCGATAAATTTCTTCAAATGTTTCTCGTAGCGGTTGGGTTTCTTCTTTGTAATCTACAAAATTTTTTTTTTTAGAAAAAATTTCAAAAATAAAAAAAAAAGAAAAAAACTTACTCTGCTCATGTCGACTTCACACGTGGATTTGGGACGAACAACGTAATCTTTGTTGGATGGCATTGGAACACGAGCACGTGCAACCCATCCTTTGTCTCCGGGTCTCAGAGCTTTTTCTTCCTTGAAGATGCCTTTCTTCGTCGAACTGCTCGTCTCTTCACGACTGGGACTTTGTTTGCGTTTGCGTGGCATTTGCGCTAAATCACGTTGTTGACGCTCCTCACGAGACATAGCTAAAAAATAATAAAAAAAAAATTCAATGAAATTCAGAAATTCAAAATATTTTTTAAAAAAAAAAAAAAAAAAAGGAAATTTAAAAATGTTAAAAAAAGCAAAAAATTTAAAAATTTTTAAAGAAATTTGTAAAAAGAAATAAAAAATTTAAGGAAAAATTCGAAAAAAAAAATAAAAAAAAAAAAATTTAAAAAAAAAAAAATTAAAGAAATTAAAAAATTTAAAGAAATTGAAAAATTTAAAGAAATTAAAAAATTTAAAGAAATTAAAAAATTTAAAGAAATTAAAAAATTTAAAGAAATTGAAAAATTTAAAGAAATTGAAAAATTAAAAAAAATTTAAAAATTGAAAAATTTAAAGAAATTAAAAAATTTTAAGAAATTGAAAAATTCGAAGAAATTGAAAAATTAAAAAAAATTAAATTAAAATTAATTAAAATAAAAAATTATGAAAAAATAAAAAAAAAATTCAAAAATGTGATAAAATAAAATTTTGAAAAAAAATGGTAAAAAATGAAAAATTCACCTTTAAAATCACAACTGAGGTTAAAAATAGGACGAGCCCATTCGGAAATCAGTCTTCCCGCTCTATCACGATTGTACTTTGTCTCATTTGGATGTTTGTACAAGTACATAACTGCCTTGCCGATACCCGATTGCTTCAAATATGTCTTGTCAATTGTTGGGAACTGTTCAAAAAAAAAAAATTTTTAATTTCACAAAAACAAAAAAAAATGAAATTAACTCACGTCTGATAGTAATTTGAGGATACTTTCGCGAATTTGAAGGCATGGTAAACTCTTGTTCGGTAACGGCGCCAGCCAATCCGTGAGAACATTCAAAACGTTGTGCTCCAAAAAGGCCAGTTGCAAATCCTTCTTAATCAGTTGCGACATCACCTGTTTCAGCATGGAAATTTTCTTCGTAGCTGGTTGCCCGGCTTGATTCAATTCACGATCTTCTTCCGCGGCATCGCGCATCGTTTGCAACAAATGTGCAATCAAGTCGTCGTTGTCGTTAATCAAGTCAATGTCATTCCGTTTGCGTCGTTTGGTTTTTTCTTCCTTCTTTCGTGCCAACATTGCGTCAAAATCGGACTCGAATTGATGCCCGCCGGTGCCTCCTTCCATGTCATCGGGTTTATCGTCGTCGTCTGAATCGATAATTCCCGCATTTCCCGCAGCTTCGGCATTTTCTCCTTCTTTGGGGGGTTCTTCGTCGCCACTTGCCGAATCCAAACGTTTTCTTTTTGAGGGACTTTCATCTTCGGAGTCGCTGAGAATTTTGCGGGAACGTTTTGCGCCTTCGCCTTCGGGAGATCCGCTTCTGGAACGAGAACGACTTCCACGAGAGCTTCGGGATGCGCTTCTGGAACGACTACGACTTCCGCTGCGTGATCTACTGCCAGATTTGGAGCGAGATCTGCTTCGGGAACGCGAACCTGACTTTGAACGTGAACGACTTCGACTTCCGCGGGAGCTTCTTGATCCACTTCGAGATCGAGATCGACTTCCGCTTCTCGAACGACTTCTTGAACCGCTGCGGGAACGCGATCTACTGCTTCGCGAGCCACTTCTACTGCGAGCTGAGCCGCTTCTGCTTCTGCTTCGTGAACCAGATCCTGAACGAGAACGAGATCTTGACCCGCTTTTACGTGAACCGCTTCTCGAACGTGATCGAGACCCGCTTTTTCTCGATCCGCTTCGTGAACGAGACCGCGAAACACTCTTATTTGATGCACTTCCGCTTCGGGATCGCGATTTCGCCGCACTTTTGTTCGATTCGACACTTCCATTTCTCGAACTTTGTCGCGGACTGCGACTTACAGACTTTCTTTGGCTCACAGGCGTTCGTGAACGAGATTTTCTCCCGTTCGAAACGTTGCTCGCTGCACTTCCAGGTCTCGATTCGCTCCCTGCGGGACTTTTCGCTTGCGTATAATGTGTCGATTTGTTCGATTCAACACTCGCAGCACGTTGCGAACTCCGAGAACCCGAACGACTTCGATCTTTTGACGGGGAACGCGAACCTGAGCGACGCGACGAGGATCGTCCATTTTGTGAAGTTGCGGGAGAAGTGCTTCGTCGAGCCTCATCTGCTGCTACGGGCGACGACGGTGCTTCTTCTTCGTTATTTGTGCCATTTTCCATCGAAGCATCGTGCGAATCTTCCTTCGAAACGTTGTTTTCGGAACCTGCGAAATTTCAGGAAATTGTGAAAAAAATGACGCATTTGAAGGACACTCGTCGGCATTGAATTTTTCGCGTGAAAAGCGAAAGTTACTCACTTGTATCCACATCCATGGCAAGAAATCGACGCTACTTTAGCGGTTCTTGAGACTTTTTACACGAAAACTCGGACAAATTACTGGATTTCTGGGGATTTTCGGTTGATACGATGCTCACTCGAGGAATTATTTTGACAGGTTGACGAACAACACGATTTGACAGAAAGGCAAGCACAATTTCGAAAAGTGTTTCATGTTTCTACTTTTTATGAAAATTTTGATTTTTCGATTTTTTTTTTTGATTGAAATTGCTCGAAAATTATTTAAAAATAAAAATTTTCAATATTTTTACATTTTGAACCATTATTAAAGTTCAATACAAAAAATTTGAAAATTTTCATGAAAATTAAATTTTGAAAAAATAAAAGTCAAAAGAGAACCTTTTAAAAATTATGCCAAAAAATTATGCTTATAAACCATCAAATGGGCTCTCAAGATGAAAATTACGTATTTTTTACGTATTTTTTATTTGTCAATATTCAAGCTTAAGAACCATCCAAAAGACATCCAAAGGCATTTTTCATAACTTTTGTTCAATTTCAAGCTTATAAACCATCAAATGGGCTCTCAAGATGAAAATTACGTATTTTTTACGTATTTTTTATTTGTCAATATTCAAGCTTGAGAACCATCCAAAAGACATCCAAAGGCATTTTCCATAACTTTAGATCAATTTCAAGTAATAAATTGATTAAAAATGATAAATTAGAGCCCTCTGACAAATTTCAATCCATTTGGAGCAAGATTTGACAAAAATAGCTTTGACACAGTTTTTTTGCTCTTGATTTAGTTTTCAAAACAAAACTATGTCAAAGAAAAAATTTTTTTCAGTTTTAATTTTTTGGCAGTTTTGAGTTATAAAATGATTAAAAATGATAAATTAGAGCCCTCTGACAAATTTTTATCCATTTGGAGCAAGATTTGACAAAAATTGCTTTGACACAGTTTTTGACACAGTTTTTTTGCTCTTGATTTAGTTTTCAAAACAAAACTATGTCAAAGAAAAAATTTTTTTTCAGTTTCAATTTTTTGGCAGTTTTGAGTTATAAAATGATTAAAAATGATAAATTAGAGCCCTCTGACAAATTTTTATCCATTTGGAGCAATATTTAACAAAAATGGCTTTGACACAGTTTTTGACACAGTTTTTTTGCTCTTGATTTAGTTTTTAAAACAAAACTATGTCAAAGAAAAAATTTTTTTCAGTTTCAATTTTTTGACAGTTTTGAGTTATAAAATGATTAAAAATGATAAATTAGAGCCCTCTGATAAATTTTTATCCATTTGGAGCAAGATTTGACAAAAATTGCTTTGACACAGTTTTTTTGCTCTTGATTTAGTTTTCAAAACAAAACTATGTCAAAGAAAAAATTTTTTTCAGTTTCAATTTTTTGGCAGTTTTGAGTTATAAAATGATTAAAAATGATAAATTAGAGCCCTCTGACAAATTTTCATCCATTTGGAGCAAGATTTGACAAAAATAGCTTTGACACAGTTTTTGACACAGTTTTTTTGCTCTTGATTTAGTTTTTAAAACAAAACTATGTCAAAGAAAAAATTTTTTTTCAGTTTTAATTTTTTGGCAGTTTTGAGTTATAAAATGATTAAAAATGATAAATTAGAGCCCTCTGACAAATTTTCATCCATTTGGAGCAAGATTTGACAAAAATTGCTTTGACACAGTTTTTGACACAGTTTTTTTGCTCTTGATTTAGTTTTTAAAACAAAACTATGTCAAAGAAAAAATTTTTTTCAGTTTCAATTTTTTGGCAGTTTTGAGTTATAAAATGATTAAAAATGATAAATTAGAGCCCTCTGACAAATTTTTATCCATTTGGAGCAAGATTTGACAAAAATTGCTTTGACACAGTTTTTGACACAGTTTTTTTGCTCTTGATTTAGTTTTTAAAACAAGACTATGTCAAAGAAAAAATTTTTTCAGTTTCAATTTTTTGGCAGTTTTGAGTTATAAAATGATTAAAAATCATAGAATGAACCTTTCAGTTAAATTTTGGTTCATTGTTTAAGAATTTTTTTTAATTTAATAGTTTCAAATTATATTTAAACTTTGAAAAAAATTTGAAACACTTTTCAAAATTGCACTTACCTCAATTTATCAATTTCATTCGTCTCGTACAAAAATCGACACAAAAACAAGACAGTCAACAATTTTTCCTCTTAAATTCCAACAGAAAATGTACAAAAAGTCTTTGTAACTTGTCGATTCCAGAATTAAAGTACAAAACCTTCGCGCTCCTTCGACATGAGCAGACCTGCTGGGCTCAGCGATTCCGACGACGAAGTAAGAAATCAATTTCTTTCTTCTTTCTTTCATTCACAGACAATTTTTTTTTTTTGTTTTTATTGCAGGAGTATTTCGGCGGCGGCGGAAAAATCCGCATTGTCAAGGGTTTGGGTCATCAAGCACGCCTCAACAAAGAAGATTTTGACATAAATCTCACGCCTGATGTGCAACAATGGCTCTCGAACTTCACCCGAACCTTCAACACGTACAAAAAGGGTCCCGTTGTCTCGCAAGGCATCCGAATGTTCCTCGCAACACGAAATGACCTCCATGAGATCGTCCTGAAACTCTATGCGAATCTTCCGGGAAGCTCAAATCCGAAATCGGGAACGCTGGCGTGCACGTGTAAGTTGATTTTTCGAATTTTTCTTCAAAATTTAATAAAAAATTAATTTTTTTCTTGTAGTAATTAAAGAATTTGAGGCATTCCTGACGTCACTTGGGGCAGCGTTCGTGGCTGAAATAAAAAAAACGCTTACGGATGACCTCAAAATGGTCGCTTTCAACTTTTTTTACAGCCAAAGTCAGTTATTTGGGATTGTCTGTGATTGTTACGACCTCAAGGCGTCGCGCCAACTCTTCGTCGCACGAATTCGCGAGCTAATTACGGAACAAAAGTACAAAGATGCTTGTCAAAGTGCATGTGACCTTCAATTATACGGCATGGGACACTTCAGCATTCATGATTTTCTCGTACCTTTGATCCTGCAAGACAAAATGTCGGTTGCCGAAAAGTATTTAGCTGCTGACGGGGCGTTACAACGTGAATTAGTCACTTTTTTGGATACGTGGCTCGATCATCGACAATCCTTGTCACACTTTACGGACAATTATTTGGCGAAAAACGACATCGCCGGCATCAATTATTCCAAATTGCAGCGAAAAACGTTGAAAAAACTCGTAAAACGCTACGCCGACATGTACAACATCCCGAAAGAGCTGACTCCGTACTTGGGCGAAATGGATGCCTATGGGATGTTGCAATTAATGCTCAATAAAAAGTATGTGGAGCGATCGCTGAAAGACTGGGACGAGTATATACGAGAAACGGTACTGCCAAACTCGGGGAGACTGATAGACGAGCTAATTTGCGCGTGTTGCGACTACAACGACGTACCGGAAGCGGCGAAATGGGCCAAATTTTTCGCCATTGACACGCAAACGTTGCCGCATGCGTTACAGGAATACCTAAAAAGGGAGAAAATGTCGCCAAAATTATCAAAAATCACCGCCAAAGACGAATCCGAGGAAGATTTTTACGAAAATTATCCCTCGTACTCCATAGAAATGTCGAAAATTCTCGTTGTAACGACCGTCAAACACTATTACCGCATGATTGGAGAGCTGGCACGTCACGACGTCGTCGGTTTCGATTGCGAATGGAAGTTTGGCGAGACAGAAATCGATTTAATTCAACTTGCATCGAAGGAAAAAGTTTATTTAATCGACGTCAAAACCCTCAAAAATGTTTTATCGCCCGACGATTGGCGCATTTTGGGCAGAAAAATCTTCCGGAACGAAGAAATCCTGAAATTAGGCTTCTCGCAAGCAAGTGACGTCGCAATGATACGAAAAACGCTGCCCGATTTGTGTATTAATTACGAAAAAACGACTTCGTACATCGATTTACAAAAATTATGGAGATTCCTCGCCGAGTATCAGAGCTTCAAATTACCCTTTGTCGATAATGCGCAAGGACATGCGAAACAGGACTTGCGACAACTAACGAATTTATGTTTGGGTCGACCGTTGGATAAGAATCAGCAGTTTAGTAATTGGGCGAAACGGCCTTTGACGAAGGAGCAAATTCAATATGCAGCTGCCGATGCGGCATGTTTGCTTGAGATATTTGATGTGATGAAACGCGAAGCCAATAGACTTAAGGTCGACCTGAACGATTACGATTTGTGCAAAAAGCTAAAGTGAGAGTATTTTGTACTTTTTGGAGTACATTTAACCAAAATATATAACTTAGTTTCCTTACGTACTAAACACGATTAATTGTAAGACAAAAAATAAAAGTATGAAGTAATAAAAATCTAATTGATGTAAAAATTGACAAGATTTCGATTTTTGAGAAAAAAATTATTTTATAGAATTTTTTCGAACAAAGGTAAATTTTCGAAAAAAGACAAAATTTCGAACAAAGAAAAATTTTCGAACAAAGAAAAATTCTTCAAATTTTCGATTAAAGACAAATTTTCGAATAACGAATCGGTTTAAAAATTTATGATAAAAGAAAAATGTTCGAACAAAGAAAAATTTTCGAACAAAGGCAAATTTTCGAATAACGGATCGGTTTAAAAATTTATGATAAAAGACAAATTTTAGGACAAAGAAAAATTTTCAAACATTGAAAAAATTCTTCAAATTTTCATACAGAGAAAATTTTTCGAATATTGAAAAAATTCTTCAAATTTTCGAATAAAGGCAAATTTTCGAACATTGATAAAATTCTTCAAATTTTTGAACAAAGACAAATTTTCGAAAAAGGCAAATTTTCGAACATTGATAAAATTCTTCAAATTTTCGAATATAGCAAAATTTTCGATCAAAATAAAAATTTTTGAACAAAGGCAAATTTTCGAATAACGAATCGGTTTAAAAATTTACGATAAAAGACAAATTTTCGAAGAAAGAAAAATTTTCAAACATTGAAAAAATTCTTAAAATTTTCGATTAAAGATTAATTTTCGAACAACGAACCGGTTCTTCATATTTTTGAATAACGAATCGGTTCAACGACTTCCGGTTGAGTCGTATGAAAATGATATTGAAAATTGCTATCTGCTAATTAAGCCATATCCCAACTCACAATTTAAAATTTATTCTGTGCACTGGGCTAATGAGACGAATGAAAATGATAAATCCGAATTAACACAAAGTCAAATCAATTTATCACTTTCATTCGTCTCATCACAAATTGCAAGTCCCAATGCACAATTTCAAATTCATTTATTTTGTGCCTTGGGTCTCGAAAATTTCCAATTGTGCCCCGGGCTGCGTCGAATCAGACAAGTGCGATTTCCAAGTCCGATATTAACCAAAGGGATTTTCAATTTTTGCCAAGATTTTTGAAGAAAATTATGCTGTTTCGCGTTCGTGTTTCGTGAAGGTCAGCGCTTTGGCTGAACGTGAAGGTAAGTCCCTACGGAAACGCGCAACAATCGGGCATCGTCGCGTGACGACGCGTCAGATAAGAACTTGGTCGGTCATTTTTTTTCTCGCAGCAGAAAATTTTTTTCATTAAAAAAGGAAATTTGGCACGAGAAAAAAAGAGTTTTGACTGAGTTTGGAGCCATAATTCTCCCTTTTTTGCGGCTAATTAGTGAGCGGCACGACAAATTGTGTCATCGATTAGCGCGTCTCGGGCCGCGAGTGAATGGGCGTTTTCAAAACATTACCCATACTCTCGTCTCGCAGTGCTGCTCCGACAGCAGAAGCCATAAAAAAGGGAACTTTTTAGCCTGAATCTATCGTGTTTACTAATTTTTTTCTGTAAATTCACAGGCACCGCAGGTTGTTTTGATTGTTCGATTAAAGGAGCAGCGAAAATACTCGGAACTGTTAATTATGATGACGTCAAAATAAAATAAATAGTGAATCAATTTTATTTTCAATTTTTCTAAGAAAAAAAATATTAGTAGTGTGTAACTCGTGTCTATTAAATATATGTGTGTGTCGTATTTAAAAATACTTTTTACAACAAAAAATCAAGTTTTTCGTGCATTCTGACCAAAAAATAGAAGAAAAATCAAATAAAACTCGAAACGAGCAGAAAAACTTTAAATTTTATCGAAAAAATTTTAAAATTATCGTGCTTTTGGTGTTGTTCAAATGATAAAAATACTCGGCAGTAGTAGATAATACTTGAAAAAAAGAGCAAAGGACTACAAAAAAAAAGTTAAAAATAATCATCGGAGAATTTGGGAGTGTAACATTCATTAAGCACACAGTGGCGTCATATACAGAAATTCAGGTAAGTTCAATAAATATTTTTTGATGTTCCGTTCTTCCTCCTCTCCGGTCACGACTTGTACGTACACATTTTTGACGTGATGATGACATCATTTCTTTTATACTTTTTTTTGTCATCTTCGTCAAAAAATACAAAAAAATAGCTGAGGTAACTGTTTCATGTTTAAACCAGCGAACGACAAAAAAAATTAAAAAAATGAAAAAAAAAAATTTTTTTTTTGCGGAAAATGAGTGATTTTGAGTGTATTTTCCTTGTCATCCCGTCTCGAATTTCATAAACAACTATTTGTTTAATTTACAAAACGTTCGAAATTCGACACTCGCTCTGATTCGGTCATAGTTTCAGCGAAGTCATAATCTCGATAAAGAGTCTTAATGCACAGCAAATCCACTCTCGAGATATGAAGAATGCTTAAAACATTGAAACTAAATACCATTCACGCATATTTACTATCGTTGACTTGGCTGTCAACTGCCTGTCTGTCCCCCCTTCTGATGATGATTCGAACAAAACGAAAAAAATTCTTATTAGACAACAAATAATTTTTTTTCTCTATTTACTGAATATTTGCTAATGAACATCTATTGCACGTATGGCGAAGTTTTGTGTAAGAATTTGTGGAATTTTGTGCTTTTATGGCAATTCTTGTTTAGTTCGTAGGCAGGTTGTAATTTTCTCTACGCTACAGATTTTTTTTTGTGTGTCGATATCTAAATTTAACACTTGTTTTAAAAGGTTGTTGTTAAAAAAAAGTTCAGTGATCGAGCGAGTAAATAAATAAATGAGTTTTATGAGAAATTTTTTATAGATAAAAATTTGAATTTAAAAAAAAATTAATTTTTGCATTTTTTTTAATTAATTTTTTTAATTTTTTTTTTAATTATTTTTTTAATAATTTTATATTATTTTAATTAATAATAATTTTTAAATTTATAAAAAAATAATAAAAATTATTTACACAATTAAACTAATAATTAAAATATTAATTAGTATTAAATATTAAAAATTAAATAAAATAAAAACTTTAAATAAAAAAATAAATAATAAAAAATTTCGAAATAAAAAAATAATAATAAAGACATACCTATTAAAAAATTTGAGAAAAAATTAAAAAAAAAATATTTATAAAATTAAATTAAAAATAAAAAATTAATTTAAAAAATTAAAGAACAATAAAAAAAATTCAAAACTCAATTTAAGAAAAAATAATTAATTAATAATATTTAATTGATAAAAATTAAATTATTTAATTAAAAAACTTTTAAATTTTTTTTATTTTTGACACTTTAAAAATTTAATTTGTTCTTAAATTTATAAAAGTTGCTTAAAAAAATTACAAATAATCAAAATTGGTAAAAAAATTACGAAATTTTTAAATTTAACCTTAATGCAATTTTTTTTTGAAAAATCAATATAAAATAAATTAATAAAATTTTTCAAAAAGTTTTAACTTTTAATTTAAAAAAAAAATTTTAAAAAAAAATATAAATTAAAAAAATAATTTTTTTTC
The DNA here is from genome assembly GCF_036172545.1 of Culicoides brevitarsis. Classification (NCBI taxonomy): domain Eukaryota; kingdom Metazoa; phylum Arthropoda; class Insecta; order Diptera; family Ceratopogonidae; genus Culicoides; species Culicoides brevitarsis. The sequence goes on along the minus strand of NC_087087.1, from coordinate 33,615,910 downwards.
AAATTCTCAACTTATTTTAAAAATTAATCGGTTTTAATCGACATTTTCATTATTCTTCAAATATTCGATATTTTTTTTTTTTAAGAAAATTTTGAATTTTAATGAAAATTTTTAACAATTTTTTAAAAAAAAAATAAAATAAAAAAAATTAAATAAAAAAAAATTTATAAAATTAAATTGACACCTGTGAAAATTTTTAAAAAAGTCAAAAAAGTAAAAATTTTAAAATATTTTTTTTTTAAATTAAATTTCTTAAACATTCATTAAATTTAAAATTTTTCCTTTGAAAAATATCAAAACAAGAAAATTTTTCAACATTGAAATCCATTTTCAAGACCCTTACTTTGCAACGTCAACGCTCGCAAAGATCCGAGGCATTCTATGAAAATTGCAGCACGAACAAACACTCTCACACACGTACTGCACTTTGCAATGACATAATACGCTCGACCTTGGATTATATGTGATTTCAATTGCCAATTGGACTGACTTCTATTTTTTTATTTTTCGCCATTTATCCGTAAATTTGCGTTTTTTGTGTGCAAAACTTGTCAATAATACCAAATAAATACCGAGCAAAAAAAAACCAAAACAAGATTATTCAATGGGTGATGTCTGAAAATTACAGCACTTGCACGTATTTTACGTAGAAACACGTTCTGATCAATAGATTGCAATTGTGCAGTATTTTTTTTTTTTAGATTTTTTTTTATTTATTTGTGCAAATGCCATAGAAATGTGGTCATTGAGCATCGAATGAATGCATCTGTAACTAACAACGTCAGAGTTCGATTTTTTTTTTGCATTGAATGATCTATTTAATAAAAGGTCGATGGATGGCGATGAGTAATGCGTTGCATTTCCTGTTCCACGAGCTGATTTTCGGGCTGAAAAGTTGCATCGGAGAGACATGCGTCAGAGGAATGTCTGCATTTAGACTCTATATTTATCACTTTTTGTGTCTGTTCGACACATATTCACTTCGACATGCCGCCGCGCGTATTCGATACTGAACTTTATACACCCTTGCCTTCTATCGGTTTCTATTTTTAATAATAATAAAATAAATGCAAGGTTGATTCATGACGATTTTTATCTATAAACTAATGCAATTCTGCACGTTGCGCTTCAACGACACAAAAAATTGTAGGACGTCCCTGTGTCTGTTTCAAACTTTTTAGATAAATTGTATCAGTTTTAACTTTTCTCGTTTTTCATGAAATTTTTTTTTGAGTCACCAAAAATGAAAATTTTTTTAATGAAAATGAACACGAGAAAATTTATCGTGTTTGAGGAAAAAATTGAAAGAAAATGATGTCACGACTAATATTCTTGGCAGACTGTTTGTTAGGTGAACTAGATAGTACTTTTAAAGAGCAACGATTTTTTTTTTCTTTGCGTGAGAGAAGAAGAAACTGTCAAAAATGATTTTTTGATCAGCTGTGAACGGATTTTTAAAATAAAGTTGATGTAATTTGGAAGAAAATTTAATGAAAATTGTTAAAATTAATAAATGTTTAAAATTAAATTAATTAAATTTTATTTAAAATAGGTGAAAAAAAATTCAAAAAAAAAAAAAAATAAAAAATATTTCAAGGCGAAAAAAAATTTTTTATAACAAAAAAAAAAATTAAAATAATTTTTTTTAATAAATTTTATTTAAATTAGTTTAATTTAATCAATAAATTAATAATAAATTTATTTAAATTAATAATTAAATTTTATTAAATAAAAAATTTTATTTTAATTTATTTTAAATTCATTTATTGAATTTTTTTAATAATTTAATTTAATTTTGATTTTTTTATTAATATTTTATTTTTCAAAAAAAAAAATTAATTTAATCAAAATTTTATAAAAATTGAAAAAAAAATTAATTTTTAGTTTTTATTAATTAAAATTGAAATGGTCAAAATAATTTCAAAGGGAACATTTTTACAAAATTTTTACAAAATAAACTCTTTAAACTTTTTTTTTTAATAAAATAAAAAAAATAATAATAAATAAATAAAATTAAAAAAATAAAATAAAATAAAATAATAAAATAAAAATTTAAAAAATATTTTTTTTTAATAAAAGACTTTAAATTTAATTTTTTTGTATATATAAAATAATTAAAATTATTAAAAAATTAAAAAAATTATTTTTAGATTGTCATTTTTTTCTAAATTTAAAATTAATAATATTGAAAAAGTTAGAGAAAAATTGAAAAAAAAATTTTTTTTAATAATATTATTATTTTATAACTATTAATTTTTTAATAAAATAAAATAATTTAATTTTTTATATAAAATAGGTAAATCTTTGTTTAAAGTTTGAGAGTTTAATTTTATAAAATTTATTATCAAAAAAAATAAAAAATGCAAACATAGCATTATTTTTTTTCTTTAATGAAAAATGAGCTAATTTGCATAAATTCATGTAAAAAGATAATTTTTCAAGAAAAAAAATTAAACCACAAGTCAAATCTTATACAACTAACCAGTCGCCCGCATCTCCCAACCAACAACTGACATTTACTTTTCAAAGAATTTCAAAGTTGATTCACTTTTCTCAAGAGTGATGTTGAATTTAAGAAGATGAAAAAAAAATTCTCGAACCGACATTTAGCAGAGCGAGCGGAGGATAGACACGAAGAAAAAAACCAATAAGTCAAACATAATGCTTCGACTGTCTATCTTCTCTATCTTTAGCAGGCTGGCGGTACGTCTTTCGTTAAATACAAATTTATTCAAGGGGTTTTATAACAAATAACGCAAAAAAAATATCAAACGATCGTAAAATCCCCTTTTTTATGCGATGAACGAATGAATGCAAGACGACGAGAAAACACACATTTTACGTCAATAATATCATTACAAACAACAACGAGAGGAGTATGCAAACAAAACTGTGGGAACAAAAGCAGCACTTTTTTCTCTGCTACTCGAAAGCAAGTTTTGAATAAATTTTTACACAAACTCGAGAAAAATCACAAAAAAATTGTTCCTAATTGCAAGAAGCAGACTTTTTTCTCTTTTTTTTTGTAATTCCATTGCGAATAAGTGGAGTAATTGTCACAGCATGCGTCTGTGAGTAAGAGGGAAAGTTCATGGTCGTCACTATTTTTAGTTGTTGACAAAAAATGTAGGCTTGGAGAGGTTGCCAGTTAAGCAAAAAACGTAAAAAAAATGAAAAAAACTCACAAGACAAATATTTTTCAATTTGCAACCAGCTCGTGAGATGAAAAGAAATGAAAATGAAAAAAATATTGAGGTTAAACTTTCTTTTGAAGTTCGGAAAAATTCCATTTTTTGCGCGTATTTCGTGCTTTTGTGACAGACAAACGGGCTGAAAATACGGAAACTTGGCGAAAAATGTCCCGCATTTAGGAAATTATTTCTGAAAAGCTGCCAAAAATGAACGAAAATGACGAGAGAGACAAAACAAAAGGAAGGATTTTGCTCAAAATAATAACAAAACAGCAACAAACAAAAAATTGAATGCATCACATTTACTCGGAAAATCCCTTTTTTCACGTACTTCCATTTCTGATTAGATATGTTGGATCAGATGCGAGGATAAACTCCATGGTTTGTCACGAAATACACACGAATTTATCTTTTAACGCTCTTGTCATCGTGTTATAAATTGATTTCCAAAATAAAATGTACTGAACCGAAAAATAAGCAGTCATGGCTGAATATTTTTCTTTTTTTTTGTGTCGTTTGCTTCACTCGATGTGATGATGTAAGCGCAAATAATAATAATCTATTGTCAGCAGTTCTCTCATCACTTTCGATCGGAATAAATATAACAAAAATTGTATCCGGTTACCAATTTTTTTTTTGCTCCGTATAATTTGAGATTTTTTGACCTATTTTTTAAGAATGTGTTTTTTTTTTGTTGCACACAAGAATTCATTTCCGCAAAACAAAACAACAACAAAAAAAAATGAACAATAAAATATTTTTTTTGAATCATCTCATAATTCGATGCCCAGAACAAGGAAAAGGCGTTTAATTTCTTTTATGAGATTTTTGATGCATAAAATTGCTTTTTTTGAAGGAGGTTTTAAATACTAAATTTTGGGTTTGGGAGAAATTTATGTCGATCAGTCAATAATTTTTAATTAATAAAAATTAAATTAATTTAATTTTTAAAAAATAAAAAAAAAATTGATTGAACTTATATTTTTATTAATCAATATAAATTGTTAAAAATTCATTGAATTAAATTAAATTATGTTAAAAAATATTTTTTATTTAATTTTATTTTTTTAATTATTTAAATATTTTTTTAAGTTGATTTTTATTAAAAAATTTATTTGAATTAAATTTAAAAAAAATAAATATTTATTTTAAATAATTAAAATAATTTTATTTTTTATTTAATTTTTAAAAAATTTAAATATTTTATTATTTAAAAAAAAATATTTAAATTTTTTAAAATTTTATTTAATTATATTATTTAAAAATTTATTTTAATTAAATAAAAAAATTTTAAAAAATATTTTAAAGAATATTTTTTAAATAATTTAAATATTTTTTTAAATTTATTTTAATTAAAAATTTATTTAGATTAAATTTAAACAAAATTTTAAATATTTGAATAATTTTATATATTTTTTAACTAATCAAAATTCAATTTATTTAATTTAATTAATTTAAAATCATTAATTAAATTAAAAAAAAAACTTTTTATATAAATAAAATTTAAAATTTTATTTATGTATATAATTAATTAATAAATATTTTAAAAAATAATTAAATATTTATTCAAAAAAAAAATGCACTCAAGTCAATAATAAAAATTAATTAAAAAACTGCTATAGTAAATAAATAAAATTCTGCGAAAAATCAGTAAATTTCGCAATAAAATGTTGTTTACATTAATAAATTATAAATTCATCGACTCAGACTACTTCGAGTATACGAAATGTACATTTGTCATGGTCGTTTATGTAGCTGTCGCTTGAGGTTCTTTTCTCGCCCAGCTCTGTGTGCATTTTGCGAACATATGCACCGAATGTGTGCCATAATAATAATTGTTATTATAATAGTAAAGACATTAAATTTATTTAACACTTGTTGTTGTTATTTATTCTACAAAATTGAACTCTCTCTATAAATAGTCTGGTTCATTCCCTTTCGACAAAAATTATAATAATAATTATTGTTTGCACTAAATATTGCACGTGAAACGGACATTTGGCACAAAAATAAATCATGAACATCGTTTTTTTTTGTCGCTTTGTAATCAATAAATAACCAAAAAACGAGTGGTTATGATTTTTTTTGTGCATGAAACAATAGACCGAAAATTTTTTTTACAACAGCAATTAGAGCAAAAATTGTAGCTATCTCCATATTGATACAAATTCGTGAAAAAGCGACTGCACTGAAAAACCAATTAGGGTCACACCTGTGCGCATTTCGTGTACTAATACATCATTTTTTTCGTACGCGTGTTCCGAAAATAAAAAAAAACTATTTCTGTTCTGCTTTTGGGTAAATTTTAAATACTCTCCATGTGTACAACATGTTTATTTATGTGAAACATGCTACATGAGAAGCAAAGGTATGAAATTTGGAACACAAGAACAGATCCGACATGTTTTATTACATTTTTTGCTTCGCGCTGTTTCGTTATCAACCTTAACTCGAGAGCTGGACGAGAAGTCTATTAGTGGATGCCATTAATTATTCCTAATGCAATCTCCATTAATTGAATTTAAAAATATAACTAACACTGCTAATAAGTTGCTCTGTCGCATGCGTTGATACAGCTAATGGATTAGTAGAGCATAAAAAGCTGAAATAAAAATAAAATTTTATTTGTTTGCCAATGCATCATCGATTGATTTATTTAGTGAGGAGCAGAATGAGCAAAAATGCATCTTTGTAAAAGAAAAATTGGAGCATCATGGGATTATTGATGATTTCTTTACTTGACTCGAAGGCAGTTCAAGTCGTTAATAATGAGATGTTGTAATGAGATACAAATTTTTCATATCAGTCTTTAAATTTTGTTTGAAAATTTTTCTTTCAATAAACCTGTTTCTATGGGCAAAAAACGGGTCAGATTGATTCTTTTAGGGATCAGGTCTACCCCTCAGGAGTCAAATTGATCCTTTAAGGGAGTTTTTGATCTCTTAATAGATTAATATGAACTCTAAGAGATCAAAAAATTCCCTTAAGTGATCAATTTGGCTCCTGAGGGGTCAACCTGATCCCTTAAGAGATCAATCTGACCCGTTTTTCGCCCATAGGGTAGACTTCGTTTTATCAAACAAACAAAATTTTAAGAAAAATCAACATTTAAAAGTATGCAATTAATATTACTTCAATAAAAATTTGAAATTTTACCCCTGTGGGTATGCAATGAAGTTTACTTTACATTTTCTTAATTTTCACGAATTTTCAAAAACCTTTTTTAAAATTTTCTTGTACGAAAACATTCCGAGAATTAATAAAAATGCATCTGAAAAAACTTAAAATTGATTCGTAATTCAGAATTTGAGTTATAGCGTTACAAAATTTGTATGGATTTGATAAGTTTTTTGACGTTAGAGGAATTTTTTAAAGCTAAAATATTAAAAAAATCTTAAAATTATGGTTTTTTTAAATGTTGTATTCTAAAAAAATAAACTAAAACTGAAAGTCTTAAGAAAAACTTTAACTTTTGCTCTGCTCTTAATGAAATGCGAAAAACATATTGTCTCAGTTTTCCTCAATTTCATGGATTTTCACACCTTAATCGCTCCTTTTACGAGTAAACGTCGTGTTTGGATTATGTTTTCTGTTGCCAGCAAAATATTTCTGCCATGCCTTACATATTAAACAACCGCACTAGATTTTAACTTTAAAACTGGCTTCGTCTCTATTACATATTCAAGGGGCATGGCATTCTAAAATTTTACAATTTTCAGCAATAAAAATTTATGATGCTTTACGAATTTTTTTTCCCTGTGTGTAGTAGTAGACCTTGAGCAAAAGGAACATTTCCAAGTCGTTGTTGTTGTCTCAGATTATCCTTACAATGTGTATTTTTATGCCCTTGGCAATTTGATTATAAAAATCTTTCTTCTTCTTATTTTCCTTATGATTCGTTCTCGTATTTTCCGTTTTCGTGTGCTTTTTTTAGCATTCTCATTCCTTCGATTAACATCCTTCCTTACACAACCTTCATTCATTCTTGTATTTCCTTAATAGTTTCATGCAAACACACAGCCACACTCCTTTTCCATCGCATTTAACAAGAAAGATTAATATCATGCCATTGTGTCTACTCATGTTGTTTGTTACGTATTCATATTAAAATGGGGTAGGCCTTCTGCCTTCCCTCGCCTCGGCACGTTACGTCGTTTAATCCAGTTTATTTTTACGTTTTATGATTATTTTTAGTGTCAGGAGACTTTTTACTCGCTCTTTATTTCTATTGTTTGGCAAGAAAGCTGCTGCTGCGACGAGACAAAATTCGGGAATTCGACTTGACCGACATCTGTTTCCAATTAAACTTAATTAACAACTAAACAATTCACGAATCGCTCTATTCATGTCAATCATTTTGCATTACAGGTGTCAATAACGCAATGCTACTACTGCTACCTGCTCATTATTGTATTGCACTCATTTTTCAATGCACAAATAAATCAATATGCTTTTGTTCTTTGATTCTCTCGCAGCTACTGTGCACGTTCAGATTTTAATTATGTGTGCAAATATAGTTAGGTCGATGCAAGAGTTGAAAAGTTTTTAAATTTTCTTCTCAGTTTTCGATTTGAAGTTCTTAGATTTTGATTTAAACTTGTCAGTTTTCGATTTAAACTTGTCAGTTTTCGATTTAAACTTCTCAGGTTTTGATCTGCTTTCGATTTAAACTTCTCAGCTTTTGATCTGAACTTCTCAGTTTTCGATTTTAAGTTCTTAGCTTTTGATCTGAACTTCTCAGCTTTCAATTTTAAGTTCTTAGCTTTTGATCTAAACTTCTCAGCTTTCGATTTAAACTTCTCAGCTTTTCATTAAAACCTCTCAGCTTTTGATCTGAACTTCTCAGCTTTCGATTTAATCTTCTCAGCTTTCGATTTAAACTTCTCAGCTTTTGATCTGAACCTCTCAGCTCTTGATTTAAACTTCTCAGCTTTCGATTTAAACTTCTCAGCTCTCGATTTAAACTTCTCAGCTCTTAACCTCTGAAAGATTTGTGAAACATTTTTGATATTCACATCTGCCTTATTGGCTAAATTTAGAACATTCTATGAATCAACAATTGCAAACAGACCGACATGCAATTCATTGTTGTTGCATTTCGGACCGGATTCAATTTTCTGTCAGCAGGCGGTATACAAGATATCTGCTGCCATGCGTTTAACTCCCTTTCGCAAAAAAAAATGAGCAGTAGTCCTACTTTGAACTCCTCTGGGACACAAAATGCAATATGCTTAATGGACTTTTATAACTATCAATTTGCAATAATGTGTCGGAAGGCGGTTCGTGTATGTCCATGAACAATGATTACTTTGCTGCTCCTGCAAAAATTCGAAAAGGTAATTTCAGACGACAAAAAAAGAGGAATTTTCAATTTAAACACACGAGTTGTCGTCGTCGTCATCATCATCGTGTATGTGTCATACCTCTTTGATTAAAGACACTTTTTGCATGCTAATGAATAGAAACCGACATTATTTTGCATAGATTCGGACTCCATTGTTATTACTCGGAAAATGATTATTTTCTTTTTTTTTTGTGTGTGTCGTCAAGCATATTTGACCCAATTAATTTTCAGTGCACGTCAGTGGGATTTTTATTATGGGAATACTTTCACCTGACTTCTGTCGAGCTCTTTTTCATAGTCTTGGGCACACATGTCTTTCTGAAAATATCAATTTTTGGGAAAATTCCTCTTTTTTCTACGGAAGATCTGCTTGACGACAACTACGATGATGACAACAAAGTCTCTTGTGAGTTTTTGTCTAAATTTGACAGCGTATGAAAATTGTATTTTTTGCGTGAATTTTGAAGATGTTCTTTGGGTAAAATGAACAAATGTATCCCCAGATCCCATTTTTTTTGCAAAATTAAGTATCAAATTTTTTTTTTATCTAAAATATTGAAAAAATTAAAATTAATAAAATATTAAAAAAAAAATAAAATAAAAAAATATTTTAATCCAATTCAAATTTTTAAAAAATTCAGAATTAAATTTTAAATTATTTTTTATTTAATTTAATTAAAATTTTAATTTTTTTTTTTAATTTTTAAAAATTTTAATTTTAAAATTTTTGTAAGGGTTTACCTTCAAAAGTTATTTAAAAAAATGAAAAAAAAATTAAATTATTAAAATAAAATATAAAATTATTTTTAATAATTTTAATTAAAAAAATAATTTATTAAAAAAAAATAAAATTTAAATAATTTAAAATGAATAAATTTTGAAAATTTTATAATTTAATATTAGATTAATTTTTAATTTATTTTAAAAATATTTTTTAATAATTAAAATTTCAACAGTTATAAAATTATTAAAATTAATTTTAATTAAAATAAATTTTAATTATTTAAAAAAATAAAAAAAAAATATTTTTAATTAAAAAAATTTTATTTTATTTTTTTTTAATTAAAAAATTAATCAATTTTTAAAAAATTTAAGAATTTTGGATTTTACGAATTAATCTAAAAATTTTAAATAAATTTTCTTAAAATTATCGGATCTTACCCAAAAAGAAAAATTTCATGTAATAAAAAATAACCAGACGTCTCCATTAAAAAAACATTGTTAGTACCCATCATATCAATTGTTATGCAACTCTCCAACAAAAATTTTCTTGTTCATCTTTTTTAAACAGATTTTTATGGTAGCAGTTACATTTTTTTTCGGTATCCGTTCCATTTCACTCCATGCACAACATTCGTCGTTCAAACCCGTGCCATACAGAAAAAACGTGAAATTTCTCTCTTTTGTAATGTCCAGAAGGAAAATCATCATCAGCAAAAGAAGAATCTCTCCAAAATGTACTCAACTCGTGCATTTAATGTTCTGCAACTCTCTTGAACTTCACAAAACTCACAACGTACGTTAAAAAATTCAAATGGACACAACCACATGCATAGCACGCACGTTAGAGGGAAAAACATTTTCATCGTCGTCGTTCGTTCGTCGATGTTCGTCGGCTCGACACTCACTACTCAGGAAACCGTTCAAAAATGTTCATCTTGCACTTGCGCCAATCTATTATTCAGCTGGTCTCTTTCCTCTGCGAACAACAAAAAAATAAACGTACATCACACATGTGACTGATCGGAGATTCTCCGCACACCACGATGTAGATGAAAATTTTATGAGAAACGTTTCCCCAAGCAATTTCACACACACACACACACAGATCATCTCTATCTATAATTTAATAGCAAAAACGAGCTGCGATCGTCGTGAGTTGCCTCGATGTTTTGTTCGGAGAGCATGAAGATGGCGTGTTATGCATAGAACGCAAACTCGGTACAAAAATATAACATCGCGACCCTAAAAAAACATAATAATATCATTCATATTGGCTCTCTTCGTTGCTACAAGCTCCTCTCTGCCGTACGAAAGACGAAGGAACGTCAAATTTAAACGGCTGCACGTTGTTTTAAACGTAAACTTTTTTTTTCTACGAAATTTTAGTTGATATTGGTCTCTGGTTTGTCATTTTTTTCGCTGTTAATTTTAATTTGGTTTGAGACCGAGGATGATGACTCAATTAACGCACCGCACAATCTCTCTCCTCTTTCCTTTTCCGCTACTTACTTTGATTCAACAACTTTTTTTTCATCCATCAAGGAAACCTTGTCATCGTTCATTTCACGCGAATACTAATCTCTCGACAAACAATGTAGCTACTCGTGTGGTAGTAACCGATTGTCCAATAATAATAAAAGACGAGAGAAGCGAAAGAAGTAATGAGTCAAGCAATTTTCTTAAGTGATATTTCTCATTTCGTCTTGTGTCTTGCCTTATCTTTTGTGTCACAGAAACACATCTGAGATGAGCAAAAAAAGATTAGCGCAAAAATTTCTTACATCTTCTTCATATCCTTTGGAGATGTAGTTGTTTGAACGCCAGAAAAAAAATCCAATAAGTATGTTGAGAATTTATAACATTCCACTCCATTGTAATGCATTTAAGTTTATCTAACTATTTATCTTCGTCTTATTTCTCTCTCTGAAGATGTGTAGACGAAGCGGGATCTTGTAATACGAGATATTTATCGTAAAAGCCACGGACAAAAGTTTCTGCATCAGATAAAAGGGAGTAAAAAGGAAGGATGAACAAATGATCCTTGACAATGGGAAAATGTGCTTGGTCACGTGATCTTAGCGAAAAGGATTTACTTTTCCAACTACTATTGAACTTTGTGAAAATTTAGGCTGTTTTCGGTATTTTTAGTTATATGAAAGTTGTTTATCTTGTTTTGCAAGAGTTTTACGATAAAATTTCACTTTTTTGTACTCCTCATTTTAAATTTTTTACATTTTCACTCAAATTTTCCTCATATATTGACTTTTCACATTTTTATACTCCTCACTTCAATTTTTACTCAAATTTTCCTCTATTTATTAACTTTTCACTTTTTTATACTCCTCATTCCAAAAATTTTACTTTTTACTCCAATATTTTGATTCGATTTTTGTAAACTTCATGACTCCGAAGATTTTTCTATTAATTCGATTATTCTTATAATTGAAACATAATATTTTTTACATTTTGATACTCCTCAATTCACATTTTCGTACTCCTCATTAGTTATTCTTTTTGATCTTAATGAATTATTTGGATAGAAGAAACTTTTAATGTATAAATTTTTAATTCTTATTAATTTAAAAAGTTTCTTTTATCCAAATAATTCATTAAGATCAAAAAAAAATCATCTCTTAAGTCATGAGGAGTACGAAAATGTGAATTGAGGAGTATCAAAATGTGAAATATTCTTATTTTGTTAGAAAAATCCATAAAATTTGTTTACAATGTCCAAATATTCTCAAATTTACCAAAATTTGTCAATATTTACTCCTACATTCGACTGAAAAACACACATGACTTTCAGTTAAATGAACTCAACTTTTATGTCGTCGCGTGTTGTCAACAAAACGACTCTTGACCCATTTCGAGACGAAAAATTCTAACCATCAAGACGTCTGCACGTTCCTCACACAGTCTGTGCGAAAATTATGGTAATATATCCGATCAGAATATTTTATGAAAATGTTATCTTTTTCAAACTTTTTCATTTTGCGTCTTTCTAATTTCATTGAAAACCAAATTTTATAGAGTAAAGTGTCTTTTATCATTAAAAGTCATAAAAAAACGGAAAACGAGGCCACAGCACATATCCAATGAACAGTAGAAAAGAACAATAAAACTGGAAAAAATTGAATTTAATAGTGCACTTTAACGGTAATGATAGTTTTTTATACGATTTTTATATGTTTTTAATAAGTTTCATGTGTACGTTTTTTTTTGCTGTTCTTTGAAGAAAAAAAAAAGAAAATGAAATGAACAAACAGTCCATTTATCCGCGCGCGCTGCTTTGCTGGTTGTACAGAGGTTTATAAAATAAAAAAGTAATAAAAGTGAAGATATTTTTGTTATGTTTACATTAAAAACGTGTGTGTTGTAGCGAGCATTCCGAGCATCAGTGGCGGCAGTGAGTGAACAACAAACGACACATCCATCTTTCGAGCATTCGACATTCTTGTGAACTTTTTTTTTCGCTGTTGTTGTTCGAGAATATTAACTGGCGAAGAACATGTTTCGCATAAATGTCAGAGACAACTAGATGAAACGTGAAACGAAACTGTTTTTTTTTAAGAAAAACGAATCTTATTTTAATAATATTCACGTAATTTTTCATTTTTGGTTTAAATTATCTGAAATTCTATAAAAAAAAATTACAAAAAAATGATCAAGTTTTTTTTAAGAATTATATGATGTTTTCCATGAACTATCTCCTTTTAAGATTTTAAATTATTTTTTTTAATTTTTTTTTTTATAAAATAAAATTCATAGTTCAGTTCAAAGTCAGTTAACATCATAGGAAAAATTTTTTTGACGAAAATGTTATATTGATTAGATTAATGTTAATTTTAAAACGAAATCGATGTACCTCGAAAGAATACTTGTGATCCACACATAATGTTATGGGAGTGATAATAAAGTCAATTTTCAAAAAAACGTCAAATTTAAGCTTTGTATCTATTAAGATATGAAATTTTTCAGAAATTTTGAATTTTTTTCTGCGAATTTATAGAAATTTTTAAAAACTATTTTTTTTATTTAAGAGCATTTTAATAAAACTTTTGAACCTTTAAACTTCGTTCCATAGAAAAAGTTTTTTTCTGAAAAATAATAATTTAGTTTAAAGTTCCAATAAAGTATGCGATGAAGCTTACATTCGATATTTGACCATTTTTATTAGTTTTTCTCATAACTTATTAATTTTTTTCTGCTCAAAGACCTTCTGATAGTCAATTAGAACAAATTACAAAAAATCCCAAAGAATTTCTTGAAACAGATCATAAGTTATGGCGTTACAAAATTTGTATGGAATTCAAGGTCAATGCATACAAATTTTGAAATACAATAACTCAAGATCTGCTTCACGAATCTCTCTGAAATTTTTTGTAATTTATCAGTTTTAATTATGAGAAAGTTTATGTACAGGAAAAATTTAAAAAATTACATGAAAATGCATTGAAAATCAAGAAAATGTAATGTAAGCTTCATTGCATACTTCAGGGGCTGAAAATTAAATTTTTTTAAAAGTGCATATTTTCAGGTTTAGATTTCTTTTAAAAGGCTCGAACTTAACATTAAAAAAGAAAAAATCAAATTAAATCTTAATTTTATCTAATTTGATGAAAATTAAACTCTTTAACTTTTTTTAATGAAATTTTCATCTAACAATTTAACTAAATAGTTCTTATAAATAGTTTTACGATCGCATAATTCTTTATATTTTTTTCGTCTTTTATATCTTCTCTACATATGTTTGATCTGCAAAAGACATCATCAGCATCATCATCGTCGTCGGTCCGCTTCCCAAAGATGTGAGACAACGACGGCGATGATGCTGATGATGAACGAGATGGAATTCAAACACATGTCGAGTATTTTTTTTATTTTGTTTATTTCGAGACCCGTACATCTGTACCTACTTTCTGTCGTCGGTGTCATCTACTACATGGAAAGACGACGCGTTTGAAAATTTAATTTTTCACATTTTGTAATAAAATTTTTGTTATTGTTAGCGCATCGCATTGTTATTATGAAATATACACATTTTTGTATAAATAGTACGCGAACTTGATCTGTTTCATCGTCTCATGTCTCGGGCTGAAGCGACCTTGTTAACCGACGATTTCCCGTATGACATGAGAAAATAAACAGGATTTTAATGACTTGAAAAATGGGTTTTCCAAAAAAAAAATTTTTCATAGCACGCGCCTTGCCTTTTACGCTGTACGTGAGATTCACGGAAAAACTCCAACAACTATTTCTTCGTACAGGCAGCGAATCCAGAGGAGAAGGAGAAGAAAAAAAAACAAGAGAAAATTTAAATTTCATTCGAAAAGAACGGTTAAATGAGTGTGTAATGGTTGGTTGGGCACTTTTGTGTGTTATTTTATTTTTTGTGTCAGGTGTCAAAAGAGAAAAACCAATATTTTTTTCCTATTTCAATCTATTTTTGTGTGCCGTACACACAATCCGCTCGTTCGTACTCGAATTATATTTTCCGAAGACGTGAAAATGCTTGCAGGGGAAAAATGAGTTACTCTCACATACACGAAAAATGTATTCTTGTTAAAAACGGGCTGCTCACACTGTCGGAGACGAAAAGTGTTTCAGTGTGTGCCATTTTGCGAGTATAGATGGAAAGTAGACAAAAACTGGCTACTTTTTTCTTCTTGCTCTGTGCAACTCTTACTCTGTGGAAAAAATGTGAAAAATTGTGAAAAAAATCGAGAAAATCGTGTAAAAATGTAAGAATTCGACGATAATTGTTGGAAAATTCTGTCGCAACCACAAGTTTGCCCATTTATTTACCGAAATCCGTGTGAAAAAACGACTTGGAAAAACGCTTCTAGAGTGGAAAAGTTGTGTCACAAGCAAAAGTAGAGAAAAACAGCAATATATAACATATACAAGTGTACATGAAAAAAAAATTTTTTTTATGCATATAGAAAAAATGAGAAAAATTCTAAAATGGTGTAATGAAAATTCCCAACTTTAAAGTCGAATCGTAAAAAAAAATAATTTTTTTCTTCTTTAGCTTTTTTTGTGTCCAAATTAATTAAAAATAATAAAATAAAAAATTCTGTGTGGAAAAATCTAGTCGACTAAATATTGTATGAACGAAGAAAAAAAACTATTCAAGAAAAAAAAAATAAAATTCAATCTGTTTAGTATCACACACATACAAAAAAATCCTCTATTTGTGGAAAGCGGCGCCTAGCCACTTTTAATTCTCTCTCTCTAAATTGTGCATTAAACTGAAAGAAAAAAAATTAAAAAAAAATAATGTGTCTATAATTGCAAAAAAAAAAAAAAATATAAAATCACACAACAGCTGTAAATAAATGTGACAAGAAAAAAAAAATGAATTCAATAAAAATAATAATAATGTTCATGAAAAAATATAATTATTATTGTTATTGAGAGCAACATATAATATTTTATATCACAAAAAAATAGGAAATGGCAGCAGATAAGCGAAAAAGGCGTGCATGACAAAACTATTATACTATTCTGAAGTGACAGATAACGAATAAAAATAAAAAAAAATAAATTGACAAAATACCATCATTCAAGGACATTTTATTATATATAATATATATGATGAAAGAAAGTAAATAAATTTTAATTATATACATTTTATATTAACATATATTAAATATGTATAAAATATGTATTAAAGCAGTAAAGAATAATGATGAGAAAAGTTAAAAACTTTTTCAAGGCCAATCTTCTTTGATTGGAATCAGTAAACAATAATAATAATAATTGCATGATCAATAAATTTTCATTTAATTATTATTTTTCAACGGTATATTTTCCAATATATATGATGTTATGATTGAAAATCAATAATTTTTTTTATTAATTTTTTTAAATTTTATTTAGTAAAATATTAAATAAATAAAATATTAATATTAAAAAAAATATTAAAATATTAAATTAATTATTTAAAAAAATAAATAAAAAAAAATGTTTTTCTTTCATTTTATTTTTATTTTCTTAGTTTAATTAAATATAATAAAAGTCGTTTTTAAATTATATTAAATTTTAATTTTAATTTTATTTTAATTTACCTTTTTATTAATTCAGAAATAAATAAATAATTTAATTAAATTTAATTAAATTTTTACTTAAAATCTTTTTTAATTTATTTTAATTAATTTTATTATCTTCGAAAGTTAAAAATATTTTTAAAAACTTAATTTTATTATTTTTTTTTATTTATAATTGATTATATTTTAATAAGTTGATTTTTAGTAAAAATTATTAAATAATTTTAAGTTTTTTTTACAAAATTTATTTTCTTAATTTTATATTTGATTGGTTTTATTTAAAATCCAAAATTATTAAAATTTATTTTTTTATTTTTATTTTGTTTTTAATATTTTTAATTTAATTTTTTAAAAATAAATTTAAAATAATTGAATAATTTTTTTTTCATTTTTTATCTTATTTATTTTTTATTTTATTTATTTTATAAAAATTAATAACATTATTATTTTATTAAATAAAATAATAAATAATAAAATAAAATAAAATAAAAAATAAAAAGTATTTTTTTAATAATAAAATTATTGGAACATAACTTCCCATAAAGAAAGAAACTTTAAATTTATGTAAAAATTATTCTTTACGGATTTAACATAATTTTCCAATATTTCATCATATATATTATATAAACATAAAAAAATAATTTTAATAGGATAGTGTAAAAAGGACTTTTACAACTATGAAATTCGATCAGAAAATGAGCTGATCATTACTTTGGTTTATCATCAGTCAGTGTGTGTCATAAAAAATAAGAATAGTGTAAAAAAATAAAAAAAAATATGAAAAAATTGTATTTTTATTCACAATCACGTTTATTATAATAAATAATATTCTGTCAAAAGTAGCAAGTGTAAAATAGTTATAATTATTAAAAAATAAACTGTTATCACAATTTTGTGAAAAAAAAAATTAAAAAATATTTGAACAACAAAAAAAAAACGCATATATGCATAAATTTTGCTTCTAACCTTTAAAGCAAACGGAAAATAGGCTTAGGATTAACGCGCGTACCGAAACTAAATAAAAGGAATTGGAACCTTTTTCGGGTAAGTTTTTGCCAATTTGCGCTTTTTCTGATAAATGGCGAAAATGACCATGAAAAAAAGGCGGAATTCGCGTTGTTTAAAAAAAAAAACATAAAATAGAGACACCTGTATGGCGATTGAGCGACCAGTTGAGCCAAAATGTAGCGAAAATGTACAATCGTTCGTGCACAGCAAAAATGTACAATAATAATGGAGTTCTTTATTGCCAAGTCACATGCAAATTTTGCTACAATCGTCGTCGTATTAATGAAAATAAAATGAATGAATTTTTTTTTGTTTTTAGAAATCACCGTGTCTGCGTGCATGAGCAGAATAATAATAATAATTAAAAAAAAAAATGTGAGTAGGTGTACGGCTCTTTCGCATTTACAAGTTAAATAACTTCACACACCTTGATAAAATGTTAAATAACTTAAACAACTTTTAGTGCAACAACGACGACGCGAAGACAATTAATTAATTGCTCAAGTGACAGCCGGCAGCTAAATTTCACTCGAGTTCGGGTAATTTTGATAGATGATGTAATTTCGGATGATTTCCCAGCCAGCGCTATTTCAACAGATGTCTCTCCTGCAAAATTGCATGTAGCTATTTTTGCAAAATTTTATTACGAATTCAATTTATCATGTGTCTGTGCATGAAATGTGTTTTCAATATAATAAAATAAAATAAAATAACATTTTGGCAATAAAACGCGGCATATTAGAAAAAAAAAATGTGGAATAGTTTATTATAATATGGATGTATTTATGAAAATTCAATTATTTGTCTGGTTTTCGGGAGATGAATAGTTTTGTTTATGATAAATTTTCGTTCTTTTGATGAATTTCAATGACGCAAAACCCGTTTGAGAGCTCAATTATGGTAAAAAACTGAAAATTTTAATGGTTTGGAAATTTTTTTCGGAAAAACCTATGGAAAAATATTGACTTCATCAAGACAACCCCTAAAAAAAGTCAAAGGTCAATATTTAAATATCAATTTACTGACGGTAACGAACATGATAGACAGCTCGATTATTTATTCAAGGACAAACTTAAGATGGTCCCGAAAAGCAGATGAACGAGTTCAATAAATTTTTAGCGGTTTTTGTTGAATTTTAAATGTATGAAGACTTATTATTTATAGGATTCGTGGAAAGAATATTTAAATAATTCTTGAGAAATTTAAGAAAGATATTTTAGGTTTTATTAAAAATTGTTGACAAAATATTCAGGTTGTCAAGTTTAAAAAAATTAAAAATTTTAATAAAAAAAAAATTTTTTTAATTTTTTAAAAAATTTAAAAAAATTAAAAATTTTGAAAATAATTTTTTTTATTTTTTTAAAAATTAATAAAATTTAAAAAAATATAAATTTTAAAATAAAAAATACAAAAATTTATATTATTATTTTAAATTTAATTAAAAAATTAAAATAAAATTGAAAAAAAAATAAAAATTTAAAGAAATATAAAAAAATTATCTTTTAATAGTTTTGGATTTTAACTAAAAAAAATCAAGTATATAATCATGAAAATAAATTTTATTAATAAAATAAAAAATTTTTTGGAAAAAGTCAATTTATTAAAAAATTAATTATAAATAAAAAAAATTAATTAAAAAATAAAAATTATTCTATTATATTTATTAAGATAAAAAAAAAATAATAAAATTTTTAAAAATATTTTTAACTTTCGAGAAGATGACAAAAGATAAAAAATTGAAAAGTTAATTAAAATATAAAAATAAATAATTATAAAAATTTAATTTTTAAAAAATTAAATCATTTTAAGCTAAAATTGAATTTATAAAAAAAAATAAAAATTAATCATTGAAAATTAAATTATTAAAAAATAAAAAATTTATTTGAAATTGAAATTTTTTAATCGAAAAATTATAAAAAAATAACAATAAAAATATCATGAATTTTAACATTTTACATTTAAAACAAAAAATTACCTTGCTTGAAGCTAAAATTCATAAAATTCCATTTAAACTTAAATTCATCACCGATAAAACCGCAGTTGTCAAAAAAAAAATCGAGTTCTAACAAATTTCATATCTACAGAACAATTTTTTTTTATCTATTTATATTTATTTTACCCACACTATAATTACATAAGCCGGGTCAACCATTGATTTTACCATCATGTACAAATCCATGAGCAAGAACATGAGACGACGACAACATAAAAAAAGCACTCAATGGATCGATATGTCATGCCACTACTCTACAACTCTCTCTCATGTCGCCTTTTTTGTCGTGTGTGTTGCGCGGAGTTGCATGGTACTTTTCGAGAGACAAGTGTTTTGTTTTGAACTCTTATTACTTTTTGATCAATGAATGAAGTGAATATTGATGCCATGTTTATATTATTATTAGTGAAGGTATGTTTGTGTGTCGGGCCGAGCGGAACGCATGACTCACATGAATGAATAAATAAACGGAAGCAATACATAATTCATGGGAAGGACACCGAACATGCACCGCACTGGAGGCATTTTCGCTGAAAGACGAAGAAAATTGTTCCGACGAAACTCTAAAAAAAAAGGGAGAAATAGTACGTGCGAAACGAAGAAATATGAGTTATAAAGTGTGTGGCGGGCGCAAAATGGAAATTATATGCATGTTATTGTAAGAGCAAGAATAATTGAGCCATAAAACCACACATAAAATTGTATTATGTTCTTAAATAATTTAATGTGATTCTAATCCATTTTCACCGACACCTCCTACGACGCGACGTACACATGTTTACGAGACATGTACGTCGCGGTAATGACGACCTGCGCCTTCAAATCGGATTAAATTTCAATGACAATCGACCTTTACGACGGAGGAAAAAAGTTTCACGATCCCAAAAAGTTATTTTTGAAAATTTCAAAGAAAGGTTAAAAAATTATTTTTTAAGAAAAAATTTAAAAAAAATAAATTTTATATTTTATTTTGAAAAAAATATAAATTTAGCAAATTTTAAATTATTTTTACTATTTTACGTTAAAAAATTTAAAATTAATACAACGAATAAAATTAAATAATAAATAAAAATAAAATATTTTAGAAAAAAAAATAAATAATTCATAAAATTAATATTTTTTTTCTAAATTAATTTTTTATAAATTTTATTTTTTTTAATTTTAAAATTATTTTTTTATAAATTTTAAATATAATGAATTTCTTTATTTTAATTTTAAATTCATTAATTTAATATTTTTTTTTATAAAAAATATTTTTTTAATTATTTAAATAATTAATTTTAAAAGAATTTAAAATTTATTTTGAAAAAAAAAATAAATAAATTTAATTTTTATTAATTTAACGAATTCATAAGTATTTTAATTTTTTTAATCAACTTTTTAATAAAAATAAACTTAGAAAAAAAATTTAAAAATAAAATTTTCTGAGCAAAATTTCTTCAAAAATTAAAAAAAATCTTATAAAATTACGCAATTTTTCTCCCAAATCAAATTTGTACCCTGATGAAAAAAAAATTGAATCTGTCTTCCAAGAAACAAATATTTGGACACACTCATGTGTGCCATAAATCACGGCGCGCGCTGCTTCCTCCATTCACTCATGTGCGATAAATAAATTTATTTGGATTATAAAATGTCTGATGGAAATAAATTATTGATTAATTTGTCTGTGGATGCAAAAAGGTGCTTTTGTTCTCTCATTTATCTTAATTTTTTTCGTTTAATTTCAGAAACCGCGAGAAAAAATTTTTCTATAAATAAAACATAAAAGGATGCTTTCAAACAAAATTAAATCGATAAAATGAATTTACGAAATTAGAGGCACATTAATTAATTTTTTGACTGCTTTTCGTGTGAACGAGAATAATTGAACGTCAATTATCGCCGATAATTATTAGATTTTACACACACCTAATGAAAATCTCATCAATCTTCACTTTTGAACGCGATCATCATCATTATTATTAAAGTTTTTCACGAACGCAGCAACAACAAAGAGAAAATCTAAAATAATACGACCTTGACATCTTCGAGCATATATTTTCTTTTTTGTAACATGTTGTTGTATAAATATTTCATGTGTGTGTGCGAGTGTTTGATGATAATACAATAAAACACCATCGCATCATCATGAAAACACACATTCACGTCCTATTTTCCGACATTCTTCTCCTTCTTCTCGTACGGAGTTGTCAATTTACATTTTTTAATGCAAAAAATTGCCCTACGAACGAGAAAAAAGGTCACTTTTTAACCTAGATTGCGTCTCTGTTGTGTTGCATGCCACATGAACACGTCATAAGATTGCTTCTGTTCTGCCGTTATCGCACAGCTACGACATAAAATATAAATTAATAAATAGTAACGTCGACGACGACGAAGAAAAAACCGAAGGAACGGAAGGAAAAGAGTAACAAGGGATTTTATTACCCACTTAGATGAACCTTTTGCTCTTTCTCTCGTAATTCGCTTCAAACGAAAAAAAAAGGTTTTCTCGTAAAATAAAATTTTATAGGAATTTCTTCCTGTCCCTATTTTTGCACGTTTTATTTATTTTTTTACTATTAATCACTGCGTTCATTTATATTAAAAAATGATAAAAATGTGAAAAAAAAAATATTTTACATTGTCACAAAAGGTGAAAAAGTGTCGGAAGCAGATGACGCAAGACTTATAATAACATGCATGTAACTGTTGTTCAGTTGCTGATAAAAAGTGTAATTTAATAATTCGTTACGATTGCACGACGACGTCAGAAAAACTTGCAGTATGACAGTTTTAGCTTGTTTTAAATTAAATTTGAGGGGTGAGATGCGAGTAAAAATGGCAAAGGGGATTAATTAAAGATGTTGGGATGTTTATTAAAGGGTTTAGGGGAAGGAACAAAAATTAAAATATTTTCTTGGGATCATAAAAATTTATTTGAAGACTAATTTTAAAGTACCTTTAAATTTTATTTATTTATTTTTTTTTTAATTTTATTATTTTTTTTATTTTATTAAAAATATGAAAATTAAAATTAATTTTATTATTATTTTTTTTTTTTTAATTAAAAAAAATATTTTTATTTTTTTAATTATTTTTTTAAAATTTTATTAAAAATGTGAAAATTTAAATACAAAAATTTAATTAGTTTTTTTTTTATTAAAATTTAAAATTAATTAAATTAAAAAATTTAAATTTAAAAATAATTTTTTTAGTTTTTTTTTTTTATTAAAAATGTGAAAATTATAATTTAATAAAAAATAAATTTAATTTAATAATATTAAATTTTTATTAAATTATTTATTTATATTTTAATATTTTGTCATTTAATTTTTTTTATAAGCAGTAAGCAGAAAATTTATTTTAAAAAAAAATTAAAAAAATTAAATTAAAATTTATTTAAAATAAATTTTATAAAAATTTAATTAAAAAATATTAAAAATTAAATTAAATAATATAGGAATTTTGTTCAATTTTAACTTTATTTTTTTTCATTATTAATTTTTACTTTTTTTTTAATTTTCATGATTTTATTACATTTGAGTACTTCAATGTACCTTTTTCAACTCAAAAAATAATTTTTTGCATCAAATAGTTTCTTTTTAAGATGTAATATTTTTTTTTAAACAATCATAAAATCTCATTTTTAAATCCCAAAATAGCATTTTTATCACCTTTCAATGCATTTCAAAGCAATTTCAGGACATAAAATGTCCATATTCAACATTAAATTAATTCTAAAAATGACTCAAAATCAAACTTTATGTCATTTTACCTCCCCAACGAGCTTTTTCAATCACTTTAATTCACTGAAAATTCCTATTTCATATCTTTTCATGACAAAATCTGAGAAAACAACTCCCTTAAAGGCAATTTTAACGATCCATTTGATGATTTCTAATGAATTTGTTGATATTCAAATTAACTTAACTACCGTATTAACTCAAATTCTCTGAAAAAAATCATCTTCAGCTGTTCTCAATCTGCCAAACAACAAAAAAAATAACGTTAGAGACCAGAAATTGTTTGAACGTGAAATGAGTTTGTCTATTTTTAAATGTTTCTCATTCGCGATTTCCTATAACTTTCAAAAAAAAAAGCATATTTTATTTTAAATCTTTGTTCTTTCGAGATTTTCGAGTGAAAAATTACTTTGACCTTGAGATTTGCGCGAGACAAAAAAAAAAGAAATTAACGTTCTTCTAAAATAAATAATTTTCTGGAAAATTACGCGAGCTATTAATAAACCCTTCGCGCGTCTAAACTTGCGATCATAAAATTTGTACAAATTAAAATATCTTTATGACCGCTTTTAATGGGCACGGGCAGTCATTAGCAATAAAAGTTGAACGAAAAATTGCACTTGCTCACAAAAAAATTTGATAAGATAAAAAAATTTCGTAATATTCGATTTTTTTATTTAAAAAAAAAAATTTTTTTAATGTTTTCTTTCGGTGACGTTCAAGTTGTGTTTCTTCAAGCAAACGAATCCCTTGTAGGCCCACAAGCAGCTGTTGCTCTTGAACTCCTCGACAGAAGTCTTGCATTCCTCAATAATTGGGCGAACTTCATCTTCGGTCTTGCCATTGGCAGCAGCGACTTGTTTGATCATCTCATCGACCAAAACTCCGTGTTCCTCATCGAAAATTCCGACTTTTTTGGCGACGCAACGAACATGGCAATAAGACTCATCATCTTGTCCGTATTCTTGGTTCTTGTATTTGGCGACGTGATCGGCGGCAATTCCGTTTTCTGTTCCGCATTCGTCGTGGAATTTCATCAAATCCTCGAAATGTTTGATGTGGAATTCAGCTGAGACCTAAAAATTTAATTTTTTAAGTTTTTTGAAGGAATTGAGGGCAAAAGTTTACTTACAGCAGCAACGACTGCCAATAAAACCAAGAAGAATTTCATGATGCGTGTTTTGAGGTGTGCTTCGAAGAAAGCGTGAACTAGACTGAATGTCGCTTGTGATTTGTCTCCCGAATTTATAGCTCGCTGATAGTCGATAATCATTACCTAACAACCAAAATTTTACTACCGGTACATAAAAATGTTGACATAATCTGTCTGGTTTCTTGTTCTTTGTTGTTATCAAAAATTTTTGATTTTTTTTTTATTTTTTTTTTTGCGAATCAGGGTTGATAATTTAATTCTGCTAAAAATTTAAAAAAAAGTTTTTAACTTTTATTAAATTATTTTAAAAAAATAAATAATTTAAAAAATAATAATAAAAATAAATAATTTAAAAAATTAAAAAAAATTTAATCTTAACAAAAAATATTTTTTTTAAAACAAAAAGTTAAGAATTAATTTAATTTTCTTTAAGAAAATTATTTTTCCATTATTTTAATTTTTTCTATTTTTTTTAAATTTTAAATTAATTTTTTTTTAATTTTAAAAATTTTTTAATTAATTAATTTTGAATTAAAATTTTTTTTAGTTTAAAAAAATTATTTTTTAATTTTTTTAAAAATTTTTCTTTTATTTTTTTCTAAAATTCAAACGTTTAGTTTTATTTTATTTTATTTTTAATTAAGAGACTTAAATTTGAATTTTTGAAAAAAAAATTAAAAAAAATAAGAAATATTTTTTTTAAATTAAAAAAAAAATTAAATCAAAATTAATAAATAAAAAAAAATAAATTTAAAAAATTTTATAAATAAAAAAAAATAAAATAATGAAAAAAAATCTTCAGCATTGAGAAAAATAGAAAATTATTTTTTTTTCAACCCTGTTTGCAAATTCTTCCAAATTGAGTAATAGAAAGACCGAGAAAGAGAGAGAAAGGTTATCGCCCATTTTATGTTCAAAACAACGCAATTCTACAAAAGAAAAAAATTATCAACAAAATACTAATTTTTATTTTTATTTCTTTATTTGCAGGTGAGTGACAGTTCAACAAATTACCGCAAAATTCCCATTTTGAGCAGCGAATGTGAGTTTCAACGAAAAAAAACAAACCAGTCGTCTCCATCGTGCATGACTTATTTTTTTAATACTGCCGCTTTTTACATTATGTTAATAACGGTCATAAAAAAAGTTATCTCAAAATTACATCTAACAACAGCAATTTTTTTATTTGCTCGTGTCTCTCTTCCATTCGGCTGCGAGTCCTTCATCATCCTCCCTCTAAATCAACACAGCGAGCAATACGAAAATTTATCTCATAATCAGAGGTTACAAGGGTATCGCGTTTCGTTTCGCGTGAAACAACGGCAAAAAAAAAACAAACAAATCGAGATCTGTCACGCCGTTGTCTCTCCCGAGCATTCCAAGGGTGTGAAGGTCTTCATTTCTTCGGCAACAAAAGAAAATGAAAGAAGAAGCGCGCTGGCTTACGTGACGTTAGATTATAATATTCTCGTTGAATGCTTTAATAAATTTGCATTTTTATCGCCAATTTTTTGTAATGTGAGCGGAGAAGAGATGAAATTATTGCGAAAGAGTCGGGTTTTGTTGGTTTTTTTTATGATGAAATGGAAAAATGCGGCACGCGAAACGGTAAGCCAGGATTTTTTATGCGAGGAAATTGAACTTTTATGTGAAGGGCTTTCAATTTTGGGACATTAAGGGTCAATTAAGGTTTTTCAATGATAGAAAAATTCAAGGATTTGACCCAATTTTAATTTCAATTGACTTGTGGTAGGTCTTTTTTACAAAAAAAAAAATAAAATAAAAAATAAAAATCATAAAAATTTCAATTAAATTTTTTTTAATTAAAAATTCTATCAAATTGATATTTTTTTTAATTTAGAACAAATTTTGAAGGAAATACGAGTTTTAAGACTTTATTAAAATTTTAAACTCAAAAATTTAAATGACAAAAATTGCTCTTTGAGCTTTAAAATTTTCTGTTCAATCAGATTTCGTTAAAAAAAATATTTAATTATTTAATTTTTTTTTAAATACAAAAGTTTAAAAAAAAATATTTAAATAATTAATTTTAATAAATAAAAATGTAAATTTAAAAAAAAAAATATTTTTTAAATTTACTTATTTATAATTTTTTTTAAATTTTATTTCCAAAAAAAAAATAATTAAAAGCATAAAATATAATTTTTGTTTAAATTAAAGTCCGATAGAAAAATTAATTTTATTTAAAAATATTTAAGAATTTTAAATTTAAAAAAATATAAATTTTTGATTTTTATGGGAAATAAAATTTAAAAAATTATGAATTAATAATTTAAAAAAAAAAATTAAATTTAAATAAAATAAAAAAAAATTATTTAAAAAATAAATTAAATTTTATTTAAATTTTTATTTATTAAAAATAAAAAAAAAATATTAATCATACTCAATAAATAAAAATTTAATTTTTGAGCCTTTTTTTACCATTCGTCGTCTTACACATAAAAATAATTTTTTTATATTTTTTTTCATTTTTTAAAAATTCACAAAAGCCCTTTAAACTCAATTTTTTCTTCATAAAAAGAACTTTTCTCAGAAAATTAATTTTTAACGAAATACGTTTCATCATCAAAATAAAAACTTAATGTCAAATGCAGGCAAAGTTGCATAGAATCCTTTAAAAATTTAATCATTGGCTTCCCACTCCAATTTAAATATTCATGAAAATGTGAAAAATTCCTACCTACTGATCTATTTTTAAGTCAAATGGCAACAAAACCGCGCGCGTCATACCGGTTCGTCAAGCAAAAAAAAAAAATCCGCGTTATCAGAACCAAACACAAGTTTCGAACAACAGAAGAAAAAAAGAAACCCTCGCCCAAGCACAATTATTATAATAACAATAAAAGTAAAGTCCTTGCAAAGCGAGCGCGAGAGAGAGAAAGAGAGCTACACGTCGTCAGTCATCATGCCATTATAATTATCTTCAGTCCCGTTTCATTTCCAAGTGCGGCAAGAAGATGGAAAAGCAAAAAAAAAAGGAACGGAAAATCATGTCATCCTTTAACCAACTACTCGATGCTAGCGAGACATGTAGTTATGTTATGTTGAATAAAAGCCCGAAGAGCGAAACACGCATGTGCTAGATGGAATTTGACATAATTTTCCGCCATCAACGCTACATGTGCCGGAATAGTGAGGTAGATCGTGAAAGGCCCGCTTTGTGTGTGTGTGTGTGTGTGTTTGTGACACTCAGACTAACGAAGGATTCCATTTTACGTGTGGGAAAAAAATTAAAGTCGAACATTTCGACTCGATTTAAATTGCTCTAGATTTTCCTCCAGCGCGAAGTTGTGCGATTGTGTGAGTGAGTGACTCGAGGAGAACAACATTAAACATTAACGAATGCACACATTGTCAGTGACGTCATTGATTATGTATTCCATGAAATGTGTGTAAAGGCCTTTTGTTTTTTTCTCTCTCTCTCTCGTAACGGATGCCAAGTAAAATGCTTTCTTTAAAATTGATTTTAATCAGATATTGTTGCATGCAGGTTCATTTGTGGTAAAACTCCAAAAGAGAGACGTAATTTAATTGAAAGACGTCATTTGTCCAATTAAGGATTTGTTATCTTTTTACGAATTTAACCAACTTACAATTTAATTATTTTTCTTTTTTGATGATAATTTAATAGAAATCAAGCGATTTTTGTTTGAAATTTTGATAAAAAAATTATCTGGAGGTAATTTAGAAGTTTTTTGATTGTTTAAAAAGTTTTTTTCTTAATTTTTATTAATTTAAGAAATTTGAGGTAATTTTGATACAAATAATTCGTAAAGTTTTGGTAAAATTAAAATTATTTTTTTTTAAATAGAAAATTCAAATTAAAATAAAATAAAAACTTAAAAAAAATAAAAAATTAAATTAATAAAATTAAATTGAAATAAAATAAAAATTTAATGAAAATTAAATAAAAATAAAATTTATTAATATAATTTAAATATTTTTTTTTTGAACATAATTTTTTTAAATTAAAAAAATATAATTTTAACATAATTTTTTGAATATAATTTAATTTTTTTTAAACAGCCTAACAAACAATAAATACCAAAAATTGTTAAAAATTATCTAAAATATATTTTTTTTTGTTCAAAAAATTTAAAAAAAAATTCTAATTTTTATATATTTTTTTAATTAATTAATTTATTTTATTTTGATGAAATTTCTTTTATTTTGATTAATTTTTTAAGAATAACTTCGAAGCAAAATATTGAAAAAAATTAAAAATAATTATCAAAATTGATTAAAAAATTTAAAATTTCAAACACAAGAATCTTTACAGAAAAATTTTATACACAAAAGGATCAAAAAATTTTTGATTTCAAAAAATTATTAAAGAAAAAAATTAAGTTTATGTGTTTGTAAAAGAAATTTTTAGAAAAATTACTAAAAATTAAAGAAAAATAATTAAAAACGAAATTTTCAATCAGATTTTTTTTTATAAAAAGATTTAAATTTATGTTTAATTTATTTTCTAATTTCAAAAATAAAAACAGTTAAAAATTATTTTGAAAAAAATTTTAAAAAAATTATAAATAAAATTTTAAAAATATTAAAAATTAAAAACAAATAATTTAAAAAATTTAAATAATAAAAAAAAAATTAAAAAAGTTTAAAAAAATTAAAATTAAAAACATTAAAATACATTTAAGAAACTTTAAAACAAAATAAACAAAAACTTTTCTTTTTATTTAAATAATTCATTCAAAAAATTTAACAAGAAAAAACTGATTTAAATCCAACCATATAATTTTTCGTCTGCGGCGTAAAAACGACATTTTTTTAATCAAAATTATCATTAATTATTCACAAAAAGTTCTTTCACACACAAAACTTTTTTTTTTTATCATAGGACAGATACGCACTCCGACAACGAGCCATCATTATATTTGGGTCAATTTTAACTCTAGAAAACTCATTGTTACAAAAATGAACAATTGTGACATTTTTCGAATAAATTTTCGCAGGAAATCATCAACTCGGGTGATTCCCAACTGAACTGAAAAAAAATAACAAACAGAAAAGGAAAGATAGTTCAAATAAGCAAAATTATTCATGTGTCATCATGAAAATGAAAATATTCCTCAATGGTATTGTCCAAAAATAAAATTTATCGGTACCTGAACGGAAAATTTCCCAAATATTAAACTCATTTTTCACACGAAACGAGCTGAATGTGTAATTTTAATGTAATTTCGTGTCCATATGATGCAAAATTTCCGTTTTGAGCAACAATTAAAATGTTTTTCGAGTAAAAAACCGGGCGTTTCCACATTTTGCCTTCATTTTCAGCTCCAACGACGTTAGATGTAATTTTATCCGAAAAAGGTTATTGTTTGTATTATTTAAATAAATTAGATTTTATTTCAAGTTACTTAAATAGTGATGATGATAACCCGAGCTTTATCATATCATGTCATCTCTCGTTTTGTCTCTATGTGCGTCTCAGTGTGGGACTTGCTTGCTTCACCGAGACGTGGGTAAACTATTTAAATCAACATTTCGACTGCAATGCTGTTGTTTTGATAGATAAGACATTCTTGTTTGTTTTATAAAGTGTCTGCTTGTTGTGTACAAATGTCGATGATGGTTGACTCGTATATGGTTCGTCGTCGTGTAGGCACAAGATGTTTCGTCAATTTATGGATACTTGTAACAAAATAGTTGTTTATGCATTTATGGGGTTTTTGTATATTTTGATATCAAAAGATATAAAATGAGGAAGGTTGAAAAATTTAATTTTCTCGGAAAAATTTCCAAGAATAAATGTAATTTAATTGTAAATTTTTTCTATTGCAACAAAAATTAAAAAAAATTTTTAATAAAATTTTAATGAATTTTAATAAAATTTAATTAAATTTTCAATTTTTTCTAATTTTTTAAATTTTTAATTTTTTTAATAATTTTAACAATTTAAAAAAAATAATAATTTTAAAAAATAATAAAAGTTAAAATTTTCAAAAAAATGATTTTGCGAATTTTTCCTATTTTGTATAATTTTTTTTATAATAAAAAATAATTTTTTATAATAAATTTATAATTTTTTATAATATAAATTTAAATAAAATTTTAAAATTTTTAATTTTATTTTTTTTTTAATTTTTTTTTATGCATAAATTTTTAATTTTTTTTTTTATTAAAATCAATAATTTAAAAATTAAAAAAAAATAATAAAAGATAAAAAAAAATTTTTCATTATTTTTTTATAAATTTTTATTATGTTTTTTTTTTAAATATTCATTTTAATATTTTAAAGATTTTTTAAATTTATTATTGGCAATTCAAAAATTTTGAATTTAAAAAAAGTAAAAAAAAATTAAAAAAATATAAAATTAAATTTATTAAAAAAATTAAGTATTAAATTTATATCTTCAAGAATTAAAAAAAAAATAATATAAAAAAATTTTCTTTTATTTAATTTTTTTTTTAATAATTAGAAAATATTAATTATGAAAAATTTAGCATTTTCATAAAATTAAATAATTCTATAAAATTCAAAAAAAAATTTTAAATAATTTTTTAGTAAATTAAAAATTAAATTCCTCATTTAAAATATGTATTTATTTTTAATTTCAATTGTTGATAATTGTTTTTAAGTGATTTATTGTATTTAATGACGTACATTAACTAATTGCAATTTATTTCTTTAACTTACAAAATGACTCATTCTGACGTCTTTTCAACCTTCATTTTCAAAACATTTAATTTCTAAGCTGCTAATCTTCTAAATTACTGTAAGTGACTCAAATTTACAAAAAAAATCTTGCAATTAATTTCACAAGCAAAATCTCACGTATGATTCTTATCTTAAGCCACCATTCAAGACCGGTTTTAATCGAATTTCCTGTAAAACTGAATTTATCTCGAGGAAAAAGACAAAAATTCATCAGAAAATATTTTTTATGACGACTCTTCACTAATTTTTTTACGGTTACAGTCATCATTAATAGCTGAATGGACACTTAAATGCTCGGCAAACAATTTTTTTGCTAAATTTATTTTTTTTCTTGCGTTTCTTCGCATCTCACGTCATTGGAAGTGAAGCCAGCGATGACGTATGACGACTGCAGATAATTAATTCATTTATTACGACGACGACGATATCACTCGCGCAACACGACAACGATGGAAAGATAACAGAAATATGTCAAGAGTGTGTGTGAGCCACAAAAGAGATTCATAATTTTTTATTCTGCGATAAGTACGTTTTTTTTTCTTCTTTTTTTTCACAAGTGTCGAATGTTAAGAGAGAGAACGAGTTCAGTTGTCATTCGTGCATCGTGTCGTGCGTGGGATTCTTTTTTTTTATTTTATCGAGTTTTCCTGGCAACAACTCACGACGAGTACGACTCAAGTGCAACTTTTTTAAATAAAGTTAATTAATCAACTCACCTACGAACCAACAAAACTGTCCGATAACAAACTTTTTGTGATATTGATACATTTTAAGTTAATTATGAGTGGTGCCGTCAGCTGATAATAAATTCAATTTCGGATACCGACAAAAATATTGCGTGAAGTGAAAATTATTGAAAAATTAAATTTGTGACTGAAAAGTGAGTAATAATGAATTTTATCATCAGGGCTTCCTGCAGAAAAAAAAATGAAACAACAAAAAAAAATGTAGTGAACGTAATTAAAGATAAACAACATGACAGTTTGATTTAATTACATTTATGAATGAATAATTCAATTGTTTTGTGTTACGCGGTGCATTGATTGAATTCGAAAAAAGGCAATTTTCGATTGGAATTTATTACATGGAAAAATATTCGTGTTTGGAATATTTTCGAATTAAAAAAAAAATAATAAAAAAATAAAATAAATTAATTAATTAATTAAATAATAAAAAATTAAAAAATAAAATTTAAAAAAAATTAAATTAAAAAATATTTAAAAATTAATGAATTTTTTTTTGAGAATTTTTACCTGTAAATTTTTTTTTATTATTTATTTTTAATTTAAAAAAAAAATAAAAATTATTTAAATTTAAAATTAATTTAAAAAAAAATAAATAAAATAATCTTAACAAATAAAAAATAAAATATTAATTAAACTAATTTATTTATTTACGTTAATTTTTTTTTAAATATTAAAATTAAATTAAAGTTAAAAAATATTTAATTTCTTTAATAAATATTTAAAAATTAATGAAAAATTATTTTTTGCTTGAATTTTAATCTCTAAAATTTTTTAAAATGTTTTTTTTTTCTTGAAAATTATTTTTTAAAATATTTTTAAAACTTGAAAAAATAATTAAATTTGAAATTAATCTTTAAAAAAAAATTAAATGATCTTAACAAATAATTTTTTTATTAAATTAAAATATTTTTTATAAAATTAAAAAAATGAAATATTAATTAAAATAATTAATTTATTATATAAAATTAAATTAATTCAATAAAATAATCATAAATAATAGAAAAATTAAAATTTTTATTATAAAATAAAAAAATTAATTTAATTATTTTTAAATAAAAAAAATAATTTTTCAAAATTTATAATTTTTTAAAATAATGAATAATAGAAAATAAATAAATAAATGAAAGTTTTTTTATTTATTTAAAAAAAAAATAAAAATAATTTTTTGTTTTAAATAAATAAATAAAAAAACTTTTATTTATCTTTATGCATTGATAACCTTAACGATGGTCATATAATTCATATTATGTCAAATAATTTCGAAATTTATGGAAAAAACACACACAAGGTCAATTATTTGGTTTTCAACTATTTTTTTTCCATATTAAAAACCACCAATTGTTCATGAAATTTGACAAGCCAAAAAATGTATTTTTAATTTTAATCAATTTCCGTTTACTTTTCATACGCGAAATATTTATGCATGTGTCAAAAGTTTCAATTCGCCGTGCGTCTCTATGAAATAATAAATACAATAATTGGTGCAAAGACATTTAATACCGAAAGCAACGTCAATTTGTCGTAATTTATTTATGATAATGATGCATGACTAATGTGTCTTGGGCGACTTTATTGTTTGTTTTAGTGCACAGAAGAGAGAAAGTAAAACGGATATTGGCTAATTAAACGCATCCTAATTAAATTGTAGCACAAATAAAATAATCAATCAAGGCGTGTGGAGACGTCTGGTTATTTTCGTCAACATCAAACGACGACGAGCTAATTAAAGCAAATTGTCTCCATTAATAAGTGTATATCGCAATTGTGTATTAAATGGGATGCTAAATGATTGTAAATAGTATTATGTCAACACGTGACGTCGGAAAAAAAGTATAAATATTTATTTCTCAAGAGATAAGCGTTTTTTTCAAGTGGGGCTTATTTCATGATAAGTTGGACATCAATCAAACCCTAATTCGAAACTGATAAAAAATTGTTACTGACGACAAGGTCGGTCAATTTGTTGACTCAAAACTGATACAAGAGACCCTACATTGTATCGGCTGATAAATATTTTATTGAATCTTTAATCAAACAAACAACCTTTGACAAAATTTATAGGTTACTACTCGTCGTTGGGCTAAAAATAAAACAATTCACGAAAAAAATCACGTTTCCCTTCGTCACCAAATTTAATGTCACGATGCCAATACGTCATTTTCCCAACATGTGAGTGTAATGAGCATCAGTTGACAAAATTCACAGTTGGATAACCTCTTTTTTGTTATATAATGTAAACAGAATTCCTCCTGTCTTGCTAAATTTGGGTAACTTTTCGATACCTAAATTTGTTTTGTGGGAAAATATTCGGAATATTAATGGAAAAAGAGGAATAAACCACAATTACTGATGACTTTTGACCAATAATGACAATAATAATAATAAAAATCGATTGTAATTTTAATCTGATTTGTATGCCAATTAGCGTTCTTTTGCTACATGCATAGCTGATAGTAATGAAATGTAATAAAAATTACGTAAATTTACAACAATATTGGTATTTATTATTTATAATATGTTGTGATAATGATTTATTGACGATACAAAAAAAAATAATAATAAGTTTGGTGACATTTTGATTTTTTTTTAAATATTTTCTTATTATTAATTTTTTTTTTATTTTATTTTTATTATTAAAAAAAATTATAGCAAAAATTCTTATTCAAAAAAATATTTTTTTTTAAATTAAGATAATTTTAAGAATATTAAATTTTATTTATTTTTTTTATTAATATAAATAGCTAAAAAAATTATTATTTTACTTTTAAAAAATTATCCATTTGATGATTTTTAAGCTTGAAAATAATTTAAATTTTAAAATTTGAATTAAACAATATTAAAATATTTTTTAATGAGAATTTTTGCTTTAATTTTGTTTAGAAAACTATGAAAATACGTTTAATTTTTTTTTAATTTTGAACTTTTTGATTTTTTGAAACTTATATTAGATGAAAAACTAAAAAAAATAAAAAAAAAAATATTTTTTTTATTATCATTAAATTAAATTTTATTTTTCCATTAATTTACAATATATTTTCTTTTATTTAAAATTTTAAAAATTATTTTTTTTTAAATTGTTGATTAAAAAAAAGGATAAAAAAATATTTTTTAATATTTAAATCAATAAATAATTATTAATATTATATTTATTCAAAATTATTTTTTTCATTAATAAATATGAATTAACTCAAATATTTAAATATTAATAATAAATATTTTTTAATTATTTTTTAAATCAACAATTTTCAAAAAAAATATAAATTTCATTTTTTTAAATTATTAAATATGTAATTAATTGATATTTTAATAAATTAATTTTTATTTTATTTTTTTTAAATTTTAATTAATAAAGTTATATTAAAAATTAATTAATAAAATTTATTTGAATAACCTTTATATAGCATTATTAAATAATTAAAAATATCAAGGTTGTCATGATTTTAATGACAATTTAATTTTTGAAAAAATTTTATAATTTAAAAAAATATATAATTTCTTAATTTAAAGATTTAAATTAATATTTTTTTTTAAAGAATAATTTACAATTAAAATTATTTATAAATAAATAAAAAAAATAATAATTTTATAAAATAATTAAAAATAATAAAAAATGTGACAATTAAAAAATTTCTCTTAAAATTTAATTTTTAAGCCTAAATAAGTAAATAAAAAAAATTAAAATAATTAATTACCTATTCTAAAAAAATAAATAAAACATTATGGAAAATTTCTCGAAAAAAAAGTAAAAACTACTGAACGTTCAATGACATTAAAAACAAAAAAAAACATCGATATTGAGCAACACCGTTAGATGTTATATATATATAAATAATTAAGGGCACGCACACACAGTAAAAAAATGTGTTTTTGTTACCTACCATTTATCGATATTTTTATCCATCAAAATAAATTGTAGGTACTGCGATACTGATAAAACCTATCACTTGACGTCATGTCAATGACCTGATAATCGAAGTGAAAAAAAAATTATTTATCAGAAAAATTTGTCAACTGGAATCTGGTTAGCATCGATTTTGATCAAAAATAAAAAAAAATTACAAAATTTAGTAAATGACGCAAGAAATTGCGAATATTTAAATAAACCTTCGACTGTCGGAATTTGACGAAATTTGGACAAGTTCGAGACAAGTGCGAGTCTACAATGTACCAAGCCAAGTAACGACGACGACGACGTGCATTGCGATTAAATATTTAAATTGCAGAGTGACGGGGTTTGTAAATAAAATAATGTAGAATGACGAGACGGTTTGTGTGTGTTGAATGTTGATGGATGGCTTTCTGCTCTAAATAGATAAAATAAAAAAAAAATTTTTTTGAATAATATTTGAATTAATTTTCTTTTTTTTTGCAGACTAAATCATAACAATGGCTACGATAGACGGCAGACCGGCTCAATATGGGGTGACCCTCAAGCAATTGAGGGAGCTCATGGAACACCGAGGGAGAGAAGGCATAGCGAAACTCAATGAGCTGGGCGGCGTACAAGAATTATGTAAAAAATTATATACATCAGCGACAGAGGGTACGTTGTTTCGCACCTGCAATGCAGGAACATTTTCATTTTGCATTCCTTCGCGTTGATATGAAACAATTTTTTATGGACTCGTAAAGATTTCCACACGAGTTACATAAAAAAAATAAATTTATCACGACAATGACAAACATTTTTCGCATCGATTTTTTTCCAACCTCTCCTCTTTTCTCGCATTTCCACGGAAAACAATCATTGTTCTCGAAAACGAGCTGAAAAAAATAAAAGAATTGAACTAGAAACGAAAAATCCCTTGCCGATTGTTGATTTCATGAAATTTTTTCAACACTTTGATCCAATTTTTAATTTTTTTGCCTTTTTTCTACAATGTTGAATTATTTTAGGACCTAAAATGGCATAAAAACGCTTTAATTGTCTTTTAATCATAAATTTTAAATGTAAAAAGTCTTGGAACAGACATAAATTATACTTTTCGTACGTACCTTACGAACTTTTCCGACACGTGTTTGTAGATTTTAGTTTCCTCCGGCTGACATCTCGTCTCAAGAGAGCAATAAACATAATTATTTTTCCGTATAAAAGCGACTTTCTTCGTTCCATGCGAATTTTTTGTTAATTTTTCGCTCTTTTTTTGCGTTTTTACAGGATTAAGTGGGTCAAGAGAGGACATGGAACACAGGGCAGATACATTTGGCTCCAATGTAATACCACCGAAACCACCGAAAACCTTTATGCAATTAGTTTGGGAAGCGCTTCAAGACGTTACACTTATTATATTAGAAGTAGCTGCATTAGTATCCCTTGGTTTATCATTTTACTCACCTGCCGACGAGGAAGGGCCTGGTAAGATTTTCCCCAATTTAAAAAAAAATTAATTTTAATGAATTTTTTTCGTTTTTAGCTGCGTTAGACGATGAAGACGATCATCATGGCTGGATTGAGGGTCTCGCTATTTTAATATCTGTGATTGTTGTTGTGTTGGTTACTGCATTCAATGATTATTCTAAAGAAAGACAATTTCGTGGCTTACAAAATCGTATCGAGGGCGAACATAAATTCTCCGTTATACGGCGCGGCGAAGTGATGCAGATATCTGTCGGCGATATCGTGGTTGGCGACATTTGTCAGATCAAATATGGTGACTTGCTGCCAGCTGATGGCTGTTTAATACAAAGCAATGATCTAAAGGTAAAAAAATTTTATTAAAAAAATTATCAAAAAATTAATAATTTAATTTTTGAGTTAAAAAAAATTTTTTTACACATTTTAATTAATTTTTAATATTTATTTTCATTTAGAATTAATTAGAAAATTTTAATTCAATATAAATAATTATTTTTATTTTTTTTTCTTTCTATTAACTCAATTAATATTAATTTATTTTATTTGAAAAATTTTATTTAGTTTTTATTATTTATTTATTTTTAATTAATTTATTTTTTTTTTTAATTTTAATTTATTTTTTATTTATTTATTTTTTATTTTATTTATTTTTTTTTAATTTTTTTTTTATTCTTTATTTTTTTTTAAATTCTTTAAATTTTTTAAATTTAAAAAAAATATATTTTATTTAAAAAATTGAATTTTATTTTTTTTATTTAATTTAATTCTTTTTCGTCAAAATTTTTGATTATTTTTTTATTTATTTATATTTTTTAAGATTTTTTAATAATTATTTTAATTCAAATTTAATTTGAATTATTTTTTAATTTAAATAATTAAATTATTTTATTCAATTACTTAATTAATTTTATTTTATTTTATTTTCATTTAATTTTTTGAAATTTATTAATTTTTTTAAAACATTAAATTATTTTAAATTTTTAATTAAATTTAGCTACAAAAAAAAAACAATTTAAAAATTTTTATTTTAATTTAAATAATCAAATTAAATTTATTCAATTAATTTTCTTTTTATTCATATATATAAATTTTTATTTTTTATTTTATTTTTTATTTTTTGAATATTAATATTTTTTTTATTGAATATTGAATTTTTTATTGAATTTATTTCACATTTATTGAATATTGAATATTGAATTTTTGAATATTAAAAAATAAAATTTATCTTAAAATTTTTTTTTTAATTTTTTAACTCAAATTTTTTTTTAAAAAATACTCACAATTTTTTTATTTTCTTAACAGATTGACGAATCATCTCTAACCGGCGAATCAGATCACGTGAAGAAAGGCGAAAGCTTCGATCCCATGGTCTTGTCAGGCACACACGTCATGGAAGGCAGCGGCAAGATGCTCGTTACCGCTGTCGGTGTCAACTCACAAGCTGGCATCATCTTTACGTTGTTAGGCGCCGCCGTTGACGAACAAGAAGCTGAAATCAAGAAAGCCAAGAAAGGTCAGTATCCTTTTTGTTTTGTTCTGTTCCAACTTTCAAAAAAAAAATAATAATCGTCTTTGTGAGTCTCTGTCCTTTAAAAAATTAAAAAAAAATGTTTTTCCCCCCGTTCGATTTTTCTTCATTTTTGCCCCGAATTTTTTTGGTTTTCCTCCTCCGCCTGCCTGCTTGATGATCCAACAACCCTCCGAGTCCCCAACAACCAACAACTCAAAACTGATAAAAATTCAGTCTGATTTTTTTAACTTTTTTTTTTCAAAAATTAAAAAAAAATTAGTCCTGTAGTGCAAAAAAATCCTTTTTTTTTTGTTTCAACCCATTTTTTTCTGTACACTTCATCCCGATTCTTCTATTTTTTTATTTTCAATCAACAACACACGATTAAACAATATTTGCATTTTTTCACATTTTTTTCTAAAAAAAAATATTTTTTTAATAATATAAAAAATTAAATGTAGTGGGAATGAACATTTTATAAACTTTTTTAACTCTCTATCATCTCAACATCTATTTCTACAAAAAAAAAAATTAAAATAAAATGTTTCGTCGTTTCGTGTCAATTTTGCAACTTTTAACTACTACTTCTGCTTTTTACTTTCAAGAATTACTTGAAAAATGTAGTTAAAAGTTTATTTTTTACAACATTTTAACTTTTTTTCAACATTTTTTTTTAATAATTTTTTTGTGTCATCCTGCATTTTGCATTCCCCTTCAAAATATTTTTTTTCCGACAAAAATTATTTTTTTTAATATTTAATTAATTGTTGTCTTATTTTTGGGATAAAAGTGCACAGAAAAAATCCGTTGAAATTGTAACTAACAAAAAAGCTGCGAAAATGAGTGCGCTTTAGTTTCTTTTTTTTATTTGTTAAAAGTTTATGATTAACAAAAAAAAATATTAGAATAGATTTTTTTAATGGGAACACAGGCTGTCATACTTCACAAAAAAAAAAACAAAAAACATTCAATAGGTAGTTAAAATAAATAATTAGAAAATTTTGCACTGCAAAATAGCTTATTTTTAGAAATTCAGTCAAAAAAAAAAATATTTTCATGCATTATCATCTCGAAAAAAAATCTACAATTCTTCTCTCAGTGACTCATTTATCACAAAAAAAATCGTTGTCGTGTCGCCCAAAAAAAATCCCCCATCTCTTGACTTCTCTCTCTGTTCGAATTTCCACTCCTCATTTTTTCAACCTGAAAAATATAATAAAAAAAATATTTTGACGCTAAATAATCTGTTTATATATTTTTGCATGTTGAAAAAAAAACCTTCTTCTTGTAAAAAAAAAACGAATTCCGTATCATAAACAAAACATTCAAAAAAATAAATAAAAAAAAACACACAAATAACCCAATTATAAAACACAGAAGCCAAAAAGCAGAGGAAAAAGAAGAGTTTATCAGGTGAATTTTTTTTATTATTTTTCATCATTGCTCTCTCTTTCTATATAAATATATATATTATACTATATATACTCAAAGTATTTGATGTTTTTCTACTTCTCACTTAATTTTTTTATTTAACTTTTGTTATGCGTAAATATTTATTATATTATACAATATTCACATATATACTCACACTTACTTACTTAATAACCTGCTTTCACACACTTTTAATATTTTTTTCTTTATTAACTATTTTTTTTAATAACATTTTTTACACTAATTTAGTTTTATTGCATGAAAAGCTAACTTACTAATAATTTTTTGTATGAATTTGTTATGGGTTTAAGTAGAATTTCAACTCAAAGTGTCAAAGGTAAATATATTCAACGACAAAATGATTTTTAATGATTAAACGTAAATTTATTTATTTAATCAATTATTTAAAATTTTAATTAATTTTATTAAAAAAAAAAATTAAATAAATTGTTTAAAAAATATTATTTTAAATTATTGTAAAAATTAATAAATAAATATGTTTAATTGAATAAATAAAGTTAAATTTAATAAATTAAATTTAAATATAAATTTTTACATAAAAAATTAAATAAAAAAATAATAAAAATAAATTAAACTATGAATTAATTTAATTTTAAATTAAAAATATTTTTTATAAAATTTTTATTTTAATTTAAAATGAATTTATTTAAGATAATAAAACAAATTTTAATTTAATTTTAATTTTTTTTTTTATATTTATTGTTTTAAATATCAAAAAATGCAAAAATTATTCATAAAAAATTAAACAAAAAAAAAAAAATTAAAAAAAACTAAGCTATGAATTGATTTAATTTTAAATAAAAAATAATTTAATTTTTTTTATAATATTAATAGTTTTCTTTTTAATTAAAATGAATATTATTTATGAAATAAATTTTAATTTAATATTTAATTTTTTTTAAATTACAAAAAAATTACAAATTTACAAAAATTGTTCAAAAAAATAAAATTAAAAAAAATAATATAAAATTAAACTATGAAAATAATTTAATTTTTTATCATAATTTAATTTTTTTTTTTAAATTAATTTTATTAAAATTTAATATTTTTTAAATTAATAAATTTTGATTAAATTTAATTTAAATTAATGATAAATTTTTTAATTATTAAATATTAATTAAAATGCACAAAAATTTCAAGATATGAGTTGAAATACTTCTCGACAGCATGTAATTGCTTGCTTGTTAGTTATTTTTTGCATGATTCTGCATGAGTTTCTGGAATTTTATTAATTGCTGCATTTAATTAATAATTATGAGCAACCACAAACAATATTTTTTGTTGAGCATAACATAAAAAAATATACCAACTAATCAAATTCCGAGTTTTCCGCCAAAAATATATCCTTGAATAATTATATTTTCTTTTTCTCACATAATTTTCGTATGATTTTCTTCCTTTTTTTTCTTACGAATAACAACATTTGTATTTATTTATCTTCTATGTCTACGAACTAATAAAATATAAGTGTAATATTTGCTTTTAATGTGGTAAATTTGTCTATTTGTGGTATCTCGCTCGTTCTCTTTTTCATTCGGCGCACACAAAAAAAAACTCGTGCGCGATTAATGGTTTTCTGATCCGCATTAACAATATTTGCGTTTTTTTTTCTTTTTCTCTTCTCACCAACTGGCGATACAGGCGAAGATGCGGCAGGAAATATGGGCAACAGTCATTTGGCGGCTCCGAGTAAAGTTGTGAGCGACAGCGAAACGGAGAATCATGTTGCGTCGTCGGCGCCAGCGGCGGAAGCGGGAGCCAAGAAGGAAAAATCCGTGTTGCAGGCGAAACTGACAAAGTTGGCCATTCAAATTGGTTATGCGGGATCGACAATTGCCGTGTTGACGGTTTTGATTCTCATCATACAGTTTTGCGTGCAAACGTTTGTCATTGAAGGAAAACCATGGAAGAACTATTATGCAAATAATTTCGTTAAACATTTGATTATTGGTGTCACTGTTCTCGTTGTTGCTGTTCCCGAAGGTTTGCCCCTCGCTGTTACGCTATCGTTGGCCTATTCTGTTAAAGTAAGTTTTTTTTACAAATTTTCAATTTATTTTGAATTTTTTGTCCTTGATTAAAAATTAATTTTATTTAAAATTTAAAAATTATTTTTTTTATTTAAAAAATTTTATTTAATTAAATTAAATTTTTTTATTTAAAAATTAATTAAATTCAAAATTTCATATTTTTTTTGGTTCCTGTAATTAAATTAAATTAAAAAAAATAAAATTTTAATAAATTTTAATTTATTTTTTTTTATTAATTTAAAAATTTAATTAATTTTTTAATTTAATATTTTGAAAATTAATTTATTAAAAAAAAATTAATAAAAAATTAATTTTAAATTTTATTTTAAATTTTATTTTAAATTTTATTAAATAGTTTAAAAATTTATTGATTTTTTTACATTTTTTAAAAATTTTTTAATGAAAAAAAAAAATAAAAATTTCATGGAAATTGGACAAAAATTCGCAATAAATTTTTAAAAAAATAAATAAAACAAATTTTTAACGAAAAAATTTTTTTTTACAGAAAATGATGAAAGATAATAATCTCGTAAGACATTTAGATGCTTGCGAAACTATGGGTAATGCCACTGCCATTTGTTCTGATAAAACCGGTACCCTAACCACAAATCGAATGACCGTCGTTCAATCATATATTTGCGAAAAATTATGTAAATGTACGCCCAAGTTTAGCGATATCCCCTCAAATGTCGGCAATTTGATTATCGAAGGCATTTCTGTCAACTCTGCATACACATCGCGTTTGATGGTAAGTCTCAAAAGTAACTTTTCCACAAAAAAATCATTAAAATCCTTTATTTTCCCGCAGCCTGGCTTAAATCCCGGAGATTTAGCACAACAAGTTGGCAACAAGACGGAATGCGCGTTGCTTGGCTTCGTCGAGGGCCTTAAGCAAAGCTATCAAGCCGTTCGAGATGATCATCCGGAGGAATCGTTTACGCGCGTTTATACCTTCAACTCTGTGCGTAAATCCATGAGTACCGTCATCCCTCGACCCGGAGGCGGATATCGTCTTTACACGAAGGGTGCATCCGAAATTATTCTTAAAAAGTAAGTTTTTGTCGTTTTTTCCTTAAAAAAATTGAAATTTATTGAACATTTTCGTTTTAGATGCGCTTTTATCTATGGACACGATGGTGTTCTCGAAAAATTCACACGTGACATGCAAGATCGTTTAGTGCAACAGGTCATTGAGCCAATGGCTTGCGATGGATTACGTACCATCTCGGTAGCGTATCGCGATTTTGTACCCGGAAAGGCGGCAATTAATGAAGTTCATATCGATAATGAACCAAATTGGGATGGTAAGTCATCGAAAATTTGAAAAATAATGGAAAATTTATTAAAAAATTATTTTTTCACAGACGAAGAAAATATTACGAGCAATTTAACATGTTTGTGTGTTGTTGGTATTGAGGATCCGGTCCGTCCTGAGGTAATTTTCAACTTTTTTTTAAATTGAAAAAAAAATTTCACATTTCATCCTATTTAATTTTGTTTTTAAAATTAAAGTAAAACTTTTAATAATTTTATCATAAATAAAAAAGTGACTTAAAAAATTAATAAAAAATTAAATTAAAAAAATTAATTAAATTTTTTTTTGTTAAAATGATTAATATTTTTGACTACGTTTGATACAAAAAGTTAAAAATTAAATTTAAAAAAAATTTCAAGGTAGAAAAAAATTCTTTGAAAAATTATTTAATTTTTTGTTTTCAATAAAAAATTGTCAAAAACTTCATTAAAAGCTAAAAAATATTTAAAAAATAATTTTTTTGAATATTTTAATTTTTAAAAAATAAAAAATTTTTAAAAATGTGAAAAATTTTCAAAAATTTAATTTACATTTTTTAATGAAAAATCTAAAAAATTAAAAATTTCATCCTCTTTCAGGTACCTGACGCAATCAAAAAATGCCAGAAAGCTGGCATCACTGTCAGAATGGTTACAGGCGATAACATTAACACAGCTCGATCGATCGCTGTCAAGTGCGGCATCATCAAGCCAACTGATGATTTCCTCATTTTAGAAGGAAAAGAATTCAATCGACGAATTCGTGATAGTTCCGGTGATGTAAGTTTGATTATTTTCAAAATTTTCAACAAAAACATTAAAATTCGTTTTTTTCGCTTTTAGGTTCAACAACATCTCTTAGATAAAGTATGGCCAAAATTACGTGTGTTAGCTCGTTCATCGCCTACAGACAAATATACCTTAGTAAAAGGTAATTTTTTGATTTTTCTTTAAAATTTTCGTAAAAAAAAATTTGTTTTTTTCTGCTTTTAGGTATCATTGATAGCAAAGTAAGTGAGAATCGAGAAGTTGTTGCAGTAACTGGTGACGGCACAAACGACGGACCTGCCCTGAAAAAGGCTGACGTTGGCTTTGCCATGGGTATCGCAGGCACTGACGTCGCCAAAGAGGCATCCGATATTATTTTGACTGATGATAATTTCAGTAGTATTGTTAAAGCCGTTATGTGGGGTCGTAATGTTTATGATTCGATTGCCAAATTTTTGCAATTTCAACTGACTGTTAATGTAGTTGCTGTAATTGTTGCATTTATTGGTGCTTGTGCTGTACAGGATTCACCATTGAAGGTAAAATCTCCCAAAAAAATTTTTAAAAATTGATTTTTATTGAAAAATTTGTAATTTTTAGGCTGTGCAAATGTTATGGGTAAATCTTATTATGGATACATTAG
Organism: Culicoides brevitarsis; assembly: GCF_036172545.1. NCBI lineage: Eukaryota > Metazoa > Arthropoda > Insecta > Diptera > Ceratopogonidae > Culicoides > Culicoides brevitarsis. The sequence goes on along the minus strand of NC_087087.1, from coordinate 33,571,229 downwards.
CATCACTTGCATTAGCAACAGAAATGCCAACGCCAGATCTATTACTTAGAAAGCCATATGGTCGTACGAAACCATTAATATCACGCACAATGATGAAAAATATCTTGGGCCAAGCAATTTATCAACTTACCGTAATCTTTGGTTTATTATTTGCCGGCGACATCTTGCTCGATGTCGAATCTGGGCGAGGACAGGAATTAAATGCGGGACCGACACAACATTTTACCGTCATTTTTAATTCGTTCGTATTCATGACGCTCTTCAATGAGTTTAATGCGCGTAAAATTCACGGTCAGCGCAACATTTTCGAGGGCATCTTCACAAATCCCATCTTTTATTCAATCTGGATTACCACTGTAGTGTCGCAGGTAATTTTTTGTTTTAATTTTTTTCTATTATTTTCTTTTTCCTTTTTTTTATTTTTAAAATTTTTTTGATGTTGAAAAAAAAAATTTAATGTTTTTTTTATAATTCTTATCATAAAATTTAATTTTTTTTTCAAAATTTTTAATTAAAAAAATAAATTTAATTTTTGAATTTTTTTAATTTAAAATTTTTATTATTTTTTTTTTTGAATTTTTTTTTTATTTTTTTTAGAAAATCTTGAAATTTAAAAAAAATATTTTTTTTATAAATTTTAATATTTTTAAATAATTAATTTTCGAAGTTTTTAATAAAATTTTTGTTTAATTCTTATTTTTTTTTTCTATTATTATTTTAATATTTTTAATTTAAAATTAAAAAAATTTTATTTATAAAAAAAAATTTATTTAAATTAATTTTAAATTTAAATTTATTTTTAAATAATTTCTTTCTTTTTTTTTTTTAAATATTTTTAATTTAAAAAAAATAAATTTCAATATTTTTCATTTTTATTTTAATTTAATTAATTTTTGATTTTTTTATTTAAAAAATAATTTGAATTTGAAAATATTTTTTTTTATATTTTTAATTATAAACAATTTTTAATTTTTAATTAATTTTCGATTTTTTTCCAAAAAAAATTTAATTTTGAAAAAAAAATTTTTTGACATATTTTTAATTTTTATCTTAATTTTTCGCATTTCAGGTAGTCATTGTTCAATACGGTAAAATGGCGTTTTCGACCAAAGCTTTAACATTAGAACAATGGTTATGGTGTTTGTTGTTCGGAGTCGGTACACTACTATGGGGACAAATTGTTACAACAGTGCCTACCAAAAAATTGCCCAAAATTCTATCGTAAGTCATTAATTTTCTTCAAAAATTCAAAATTTTCACGAAAAATCCTTATTTTTAGTTGGGGCCGTGGACATCCAGATGAATATGCCGAGACATTGGCTTTGGAAGGTGACGCCTATGACTCTATGGAAGATAAGAAACCACGTGCTGGACAAATCCTATGGATTCGTGGCTTGACTCGGCTACAAACCCAGGTAAGTCAAAAGCATTTCAATTCCTTTTCTTTCTAAAAAAAAAACAAAAAAAAATCGAAAATCGTCTCGCGAACGTTAAAATTTAAGAAAAAACAGGAGAAATAATTAAAGTGAAACATTATTAGTGAAAATATATCTTTAGTGACAGTGTCTATATTATAAATAATTTTATAAATATATAAAAAAAAAATTGGTAAACAAAAGGAAGCATTAAAAAAATTCTTCACTCCCATTTTTACCACTTTCACTTTTACACAGCCCCTTCTCATTCCCCACTATTGGTCTTAAATCTGACGAATTTTTCTTAAATCCCCATTTTTCCCGTCTCTACACACTTATAGATTATTATCACACACTTTTTTTTTATAAATTCACACCAAAAAAAATTTTTTTTAACAAAACTTGAGAAAAATCAATTTTTTCTCGTAGTGTGTTATATTTGCATATACATTTTTTTTTAAATATCACCCAAATCCCAAAAAGCCATGATATCTACTGTCAATTGGCTTTAAAAACAATTTTTTAATAAATAAATAAACATATATAAACACATGAGTGGATGAAAACATACATTTTCCGCTCCAATTTTTTTAATAAATTAATAATTTTAATGAATTAGTGAACAATAGGAGGTACGTTTGAGTAGCCTTTATAGATTTTTGCTTTAAAAATAAAAAAATAGATTGCATGTGCCAAATAAAATGTAATAAAAAGCACTTTTTTACATTAGGATGCAAGCAAGCATAAGCAATATCATTAAATTTGCCTTAAAAAATAAAAAAAATATATAAAAATGCAAGATATAGAAAAATGAAACAGAATGTATATGTTTATATAACACCTGCATTTTTTTAATTTTTCCCTTTGTTTAATATAACTTTCTATTTTTAATTCCTAAATATTTTAAAATAAACCCCCTTATATTATAACTTTTTTCTTTATTTATTTATATAAAAAAATATTTTTAATTTTATTTATTAATAAATTTTTTTTGTTAATAAAAAATTTAAATAATTATTTTTTTATTAATAAAAAATTTAAATAATTATTTTTTTATTAATAAAAAATTTTAAAAATAATTTTATTAATAAAAAGTTTTAAAATTTTATTTTTTATTATTATTAATAAATAGTTTTATTTATTTATTTATTAATTTTATTTATTTAAATATTTATAAAAAAATTATTTATTTTATTAAACATACAAAAAAAAAAATACACAACATACAAACAAAACAGAATTTTATAAGTTTATTATTTTTTTTTGCATTAAACACATCATTATATACATTTGGTTATGGGAACATACAAACAATACATGTATAAATAATAAGTTAAATATTTAATCTGTTGGTGTCGGGACGAATATATACAATTTTTCACACACAATTTTAATTTTATTAAAATAACTTTATTTTTTTTTATTATTATTTTATAAGATCATCATCATATTTTTAGTATTGAATTTCCCCCCTTTTCTACTACTGTCAATTATGATAATAATAAAATATAATAAAACAGCGAATAAATTGTGAAGGGATACTATTTAAAAATATTTTTATAAACTAATATTTTTCACATATTTCCTTTGTTTTTGATTTATGTTTGTAACACAAATCTTAACTTTTTTTTAAATATTTATTTTTTTTTATTTTTCGATAAAATAACTACAAAACTTTTTTATATATAATATACATATATCTTCTAATTCTTCCCTATTTTTCCTAAAAAAAAATATTTTAAATTTTGCATAAATAAATTTCCTTGTGTATTCTAATTATATTATATTTCCTCCTAATGAACGTACGAAAAAAAATACACTTTATGAGTGTTTGTTTTTCCTCTGTCTAACCCTTTCATATATATTATAGATACACTCCGAGTAGTTATTTTATATATTTTATTTGAATGTGTAATTAATAGGTTCCCTGATAGAAAAGATACCTTCACAATGTTTTTTTTTTAATTTTATTTTTTTTATATATTTTTTATTTATTTTATATATAAATAAATTTTTAACTTTTATATCAGTAGATCTTAAAAAATAAACTAATCTCTTTTTTACAGATTGTTATATATAACATATATAAAAAAATACACAAAATTTGATAATTTACAAAAAAAAAGTTTCAAAAGCTTTTACCCCTGAATTAATTTTTTTTATTTAAATTTTTATTAAAATATTTATTTTAATTTTTTTTTTATTTATTTATTATTTTTTTATTAATTTTTTGCACATATCCTTATTATATATAAAATATATATTTATTTAATTTAAAAAAATTATTTTATATATTTTTCATAAATATTTAATCTATAAGATTTTTTTCTTATATTATATATTTATCACCTAATTCCTCTTTTAAATTTCATCGTGCACAGGCAAGTTTCATGAAAAATACAAACTACCGAATGCGAAGCACAACTCGTGTCAGTGTTACAGAAATATGAGAAAGAGAAAAACGACAGAAAGCGTTCGCAAGGAGATCGTTAACTGTCTAAAGCCATGAAAAATTGTGCAAAATCAAACAAACAAAAATCTTATAGACACAAAATTAATGACATTATTGAACCAAAAGGACAAAAAAAAAGAAAAATTGCTGTCATTATTCACATATAAATTTATATTTATATATATAACCCACATAATATATATAATCCTAACATATATATTTATACATATAATAATATGAAATTCACAATTCAGTGACATGTTTTAATATACAAAAAAATATATATGTATAAAAAAGTTCTTAACCAATCATCAATGTTGTAGTGTAGACTCTCTATAAAAAAAAATATACCTTTATCCCCAAAAATTAAACAAAATATATATTAAAGTATTTATGTGGTACATTTTAAAGCTTATATGTATAATATAATAATTATTCAATAAATAAAAAAGAACCATTGTCAAGATATAGATGGTTACCTAAAAAAAAGTTGAATTTGAAAAAAAAATATCATTAAAGGTAATTTTATTTTCTTCTTCTATTATTATCTTGTATTGAAAATGTGTTTTATTATATATAATAATATATAATTATAATATATATGTTATCCTGTTGTTTAATTTTATTAATTATTATATATATATATTATATATCTACACGTGTCTTTATTATTTTTTCTTAATGATAAGAACAAAAACAGCAAAAAATACAAAAAAAAATACAATGTTGATGATTAATGTGCCTCTTCCTCTACTGTACTCTATTATACTACTATTTATTATATTATCAATAAATGGGTGTTTTTATTACAATTTTATTATTATTATGTAATATTTTTAAAACAGCACCTTTATTGTGATAAATGGTACCGATATACTTTAAACATATATATTTGCATCAATTACGCAAATAAATAGTTTTCAACATATATACAACAACAACATACATGATAAAAAATATTTTATTTTTCATCTTTTATATATTTATTGTAAAATGTCAAATTTTGTGTAACAAGCTTTTGGTGTGTAATATATATATTACAAAGATATACATCACCGTCATATTATATATTATATATAATCTTGTACATACAAACTGTATATGTTATATTTTGTTTGTGTCTGCCGGTGAAATTTGCCACACAACAACACTTTGAATGATCTACTGATATAAATTTTTATTTTTTTAATTATTATTTGTGTTTCCTTCTAAAAAACTATACTATATAAAAAATATATATTATAAAAAAAAATCGCACATAAATTTCTCTTTCTCTAAAGCTGCGGACAAAATTAATTTTTTGTATTTTTAATTATATATATATTTAATTAATATATATATAATAATATTAATATTATATATCATATATAATAATATAATTATTTATAATAATTATATATAATATAGAAAAAATTAATTTTGTCCGCCACTATCTTAAAAAAATACTAAAAAAATATTGTAAATGTTGTATTTTATGATTTTTCTTCAGAGGTGTGCATGTTTCATAATTTCTCATCCTCCTTCTTCTTCATGTTTCACTTTGTATCTGTTATAACAATCATCATGAATGTGACCCCGTCGATATATTTTCTAAAAAAAAAGTAATTTTAAGAATTTTTCTTAACAATAGATTGTAAGTCCCTTTTTTCCAGGTAACAGCACAAAAAAAAACTTTGTAAATAATAATTTTCAGCATTAAGTCACGTTTTTACTCCTTCCTCTGCATCAAAACCCTGATTGTGAACCTTTGTGTGTGTGTGTGACCCATATTTAGTTACCTTTTAGATTCGTGAGCACATGAGCCCAATTATATCATAACATCCTATATGAAAAAATAAAAAAAAAATAATAAATCGTTTATTATTATATCTTATCCAGACATCGTTTGAACGGAATAGTTTGGAAATAGAGACGACAGGATTAATACAAGAAAATTGGAAAAAGGTTTATAATAATTTTTTGTTCTCGTTTATGAATAAAAATAAAAATGTTTCACTCGGAATCCCCCCTAATTGGTCATAAAATTAAATTTTCATTGAAAAATGAGGGATTCCATAGTTAAACAGTATTATATATAATTATATATATATTGCTAATCTTGATGGTTATCTATAAAATATATATAAAAAAAAATTAATTGTTCCCCGAAATCATGTCGTTTATCATTAAAAGCTCGGATATTGTGCTGCTAATGCTGCCGCTGCATAAAAGCCCGTCTCTTAAGTTGCACTTGTTTGTCTTGTGATGCCCCCATATAAAAAATATTCACCGTAGATGATGTTGTTACTGTCCTAGTTTTAGCAAATTCCTTCCAAAAAATCTTTTCTTTATTTTTTTATTGTTAACTAACTCCCAAAACTATATTTATTCAAAAAAATAGTATTCCTTCAACATATATCATGGTCGTCGATAAGCTGAGTAAAACATATATAATTAGAAAGTTATATTTAAAGAAAATTACTTAGTTGTAACATATATAGAGCATCATTTTCATTTACCTTTTACTCCTCGACACATTTGTACCCTTACCGTATTTTTTACCCTTCTTCCTTGCTTCTTGCTATTTACTATTTTCTCATATCCTTTCTCGCTCTCGTTCTCTCGTAACTGCGATAATTTGAAAGAATTGGTCGAAATTTTTACTTTTTTTTATTTTTTTGCTTCAAATAATTTTTTTGTGTTGTTAGGTCGAATTATTTTCAAAATAAAAAAAAATAATAAAAATAATTTTTGAAGTATAGTTTTTAAAATTTAACTTTCGAAGAAATTTTAAATAAAAAACTAAATTATTTAAATTTTTATTTATTTTTTTTATTTTATAAAAATTTTTTAATTAAAATATTTTTTAAAATTTAAAAGTTAAAATTTAATTTTAATTAAAATAAATTAATTTAAAATTATTCCATTTATTAATTAAAAAATATTTTTAATATTTATTTAAATTATTTTTAAATATTAAAAAATAAATTTAAAAAAATAATTTAAGTTAAAATTAAAGTTTTAAAAAATTAAATTTTTAAAAAAAAAAAATTAATAAATTTTAAAAAAACTAAAAAATAAACTTATTAAAATTAAAAAAAATAAAATAAATTAAAATTAAATTAAAATTAAATTTTCTAAATTAAATTTATCTTTAAATATAGAAAATCATTCACTTACAAAATATTTTTTTTTTTTTTTAAAAAATTTTTTTAATTTTTCAATTATTAAAAAAAAATTGTAATCTAAAAAAATCAAAAAATTTAAAAAATTATTAAATAACACAAAAAAATTATTTAGAGCGAAAAAAAAACAAAATTGTAACAGTTTTGGTCAATTCTTTCAAATTTTATTATAAAAAAAAATATTAAATTAAAAAAAAATAATATTGGATAGGAAAAAAAGTTGGAATCATTAAAAAATACATTAACATTAAAAAAAAAAATAAATAAAAATTATTCACAAGGAGCTGAAAAAAAAATTAAAAAAATAAATTTTTCAGTTGTTGACTTTTTATACTGAGTAATATTGTTCCACGTACTGCTGAGAGCAAATTCATTTTAATTTCATAAATTATTATTTTTTTAATTAAATTTAAAATAATATACTTAAACATATATTTTTTTTATATTAAAAATTTAAAAATAATAAAAAAATATAATGTTTAAGTATCATATAGATAAGTTACAATATATTTTAAAATTTAATCGCTAAGCTAAATTTAATCGGTTTTTGACTCTTCTCTAATTATTATCAAAAGTTTTAATGTGAATAATTTTCCGAATTCATGTTTGTCGCATAGACTAGATTTCTAGAAGCGTGTGAATAATCATAAAAACACTATTTACTAACTTAAAAACAGACAAAATTAATAGAAAAAAGTAGTTTATCATGGCTTCGAAAAATTTCGAAAGTATTTGAAAAACCAAAAAAAATATAAAAAAATTCCAACAGTTTCATCTTCATTAAACACCCATTATACAAGGAGAAAAACAATTTTTTAACATTAATTTTTTTTTATTAAATTAAAAAATGTTGAAAATTGTTTTTCCCGCCAAAATTGAAACAATACAAAATTGTAGCCGTTTTTATAAGCTAGAATCTTATGATAAATTATTTTTTATTAAAGCAAGATTCTTTTTTTCTTCTTCTTTTTTCTCTCATTTTCTGTGTGTTAAAATGTAACCAACGTTCAAAAAAAACTATGCGAAAAAACAAACAAAATTTAAAAAAAATGTTACAGCCTCCGTCACCAATCCGTGAGACAGAAGTTTAGAAATTCGTCACCACTGTTGCCACTCATGTAACTCCAAATAATGAAACTACTGTTATACTACTGTTACTGTTGTCGTGTATAAAAATAATAATAATAATATTACAAAAGGAAAAAAGTTTAAAAGTAATATTAATAATTGTTGCCGTTTGTTAATATATTAACTTTAAAAAAAAATTAAAAAGTAGGAATTCTGCCATAATAATATTATTATACATGAATTATTAACATACACAAGACACAAAAAAAATTTCCAACAAATTGCAACATTTAGCAATTATATACTACATCATATATAAAAAAATATATATATGTTAAGTATATATATTATACAAAAAAAAACCCAAAACAACATGTTATAATGTTTAAAAGTATATAAAAATGTATAAAAGAACGACAGAGAAAATAACACTACCACTAATAAATTATTAGCGCTATTAGGATAAAAAAATGTACAATACACATATAGTATACAACAAGTGGCGTGTCGTCGTTAACTACTACTAAAAAAAATAATAATGGTGTAAAAAAGAAAAATTATCAAAAAAAGAAAGAGAACAATAACCGATTACATAAATTACAAGTACGTAGGCCGATTTTAATTATTTTTAAAAAAATTATTTGTTTTTATTATTATATTATATATTTATTATTATTATTATTATTAAGCTGTAGACAAAATTATTTTTTTTTCTATATTATTTGCATATTATATGTGATATATTATATAAAATTATATATTATATTATATAATATGCATATAATTTTTAAATATATATTTTTTCATACTAAATATCAAAAATTTTAATATAAACCGAAGCTCTTATTGTAAAAATCAAACAATTTTTTAAAACTCTTTTTGAGTTACTTTTCATCAATTAATGGTATAATTTAAATATTTAGTATGAAAAAAATATATTTTTTATAAATTATATGATATATGATACATAATATAGAAAAAATAATTTTGTCCGCCACATTATTAAACATATATATATTAATTTTATTTATTAGCGGCTAATTTAATTGTATACAAAATATAATTGTTAGAAAAAATTATTATTTATTTTTAATGTATACATTTAAATTATTATAACTTTATTATATATATATTTTTAGAGTGTATGAGAAAAATGCATCCTTTATTAATTAATAATAATTAAAGATAGTTGATGATGATATTATTTTACCTCTACTCTATAACTCTCCTATTCTCTACTTAGTTAACATCTCTTGCTCTGATGAGTTAATATTTGTTTTTTTGAAATGTTTTCCCAATGTCCCCTAAAAAAATAAAAAATATAGATTTAGAAAAAAAAGTTCGATATTAGTTTGTAACCGCTTTCGACTTAGTAGCTCACATAAAATTTAAAAAATAATAATTATAGATTTAGATGCAGCACTTGCTCTTGTTAATGTTCTTTGGCGTAAACAAGGCTTTTAATAGCAATATAAATGATGATATTATAAGGATGGAATGAATTAGGAAAAAAAACAACATATAGTATTATTAGAATAAAGAATTCGTGAAATTCCTAAATAAATTTTAAATAAATATTTAAAAAAAATATTATTATTATATATATATAATATATATTTTTTTTACAAAAAAAAAAACATTCCATTAAATTTTTTTTTTTTAAATTAATTAATTTTTAAATATTTTTTTTTAATTAAATTTTTTTCTAAAAAAATAATTTTAGAATTTTTTTTTTAAATAGAATAGCAAGTTGTTAAATTATTAGTGCTCTCAGCGGTCTGGATCCAACTATTTTTTGCATTTTGAAGTTGTTTAACTTTTCTCTCTTAGGTAAACTATGTACTATATACTACTTCTATTGTGTTCTGTCTTCTTTTCCATTGTTTCCTGCGATTTTTGTTCTTTTTTTGTCGAAATGAATGATGATGAATATCGGGTCACGCACACCTCTTTTTCTCTCTTTCTCTTCTCTCTGTGATTTGTTGGTGCCTTTTTCTCCTCTTTTAAAGTAAAAAAAAAAATCAACCTGAAACTTTTCTAAAACAAAAAAAAAAAATATTATTAAATTATTCTTTTTATATTATAAATTTTTTAGTCTGTCAGCCAAATTAAACAAACAATTGCTGAAACAAGTCTTAATCCTACAAATAAATTACCATATTATAGAGATAATAAAACCGAACGTAATGTAAGTAGATAATGACACAAAAAAAAACAAGCAATTATCGCAATTTATCAAAGCAATGAAATGAAAATAATATTAAAATCTGATAAATATATATATTTTTAAACGTTGTTTATTATTATATTATATATATGATACAATATTAAGCGTGATATCGTCGTCGTCTGTGATTGTAATTTTTTTTTATTATTGATGGTACAATATGAAGCACATTCGGAGCATGTACCCTTTAAAAATTATTTTTTAATTATTTTTGAATATTATTTTTTTTAATAATATAAAAATAATAATAATATATTTTTTTTTATCTTAATTAATTAATTAAAATTATTATTTAATTTAATTTTTTTTAATAAAATAAAAATGATAATTATAAAAAATAATTTAAATATTTTTTTTTAATATTTTAATAATATAAAAAATTGAAAAATTCCGTTTTGAAGCACATCATAATCCAATTCCTGTTAATTATATATATTTTTTTTATTTTTAATAATTATTTTTATAATTATTAATTATATAAAAAATAATTATTATAATTATTTTCTTATTTATTTAATTTTTTATTAATGTTTCATACAAAATTCGTTGTAAAAATTAAATGTCGCACAAAAAAAATAAATTTTTTAAATATTTTTTTTTCATATTATTTTTTTAAATTTTTTAATAAAAATTCGCTTTTGATGTCTAAATTGCTATTGATTGGCGCTAAGTATATATTTATTATTAAGTATGTGTTCACAATATTTGTGGATTGGATTGGATTCATGTGCTTTCTAATGTGCGCGTCGTCGTCTTTTTTTTTAATTATTCAAGCTTACAAATTTATTTTATTAAATTTTTTAAATTTATTTTTAAAAAAATATTTCAAAGCAAAAAAACGTGAAAAAATAAAAATTAAAAAAAATATATATATAAAAATAATGTTAATGTTAAGCAATTAGTTTTAAGACAAACAACATCAGTACAGCAACAAGCAATATTCTTCTTCTTCCTCCTCCTTCTTCTTCTTACATCAGGTAAATGGTGTTCAAGTAAAAAGCTTTTTTTTATTATTATTTAGTTACATTGCATGATAGCTTTTGTTAAATTTCTTAGCTTTGAAAATTTCTTTCAAAAGTACTCTTTTATATATCTTAAGGTAAGAAAATCCCTCGTGTGATTTTTTTTGTTGTATTCTTTCATTTTCGCCTTATTTTTATATATTTCTCTCAAAAAAAAAAGATTTAACACTAAATTGATTGAAACCTGTGTTAGCTTTTCTTATCTACTCAACTTCTTCTATAACATATATAAATATATATAATTAGTATCACGAAAAAAAATAATAATCATGCTTTTCCGGTAGAATTCTGTATAAAAAAAAAATGTCTACCTAATTTTTTATTTTTTAAGCATGTCGAGCAAAATTCTTTCTGAATTCTCTTTTCTCTCTGAACTATCTCCCTTCATCATCCCAAAATCTAAAAACTTCCGAAAAAGTAAAAAAAATATATATATATAATAATATCCCTTGCAACATATATAATAATAATTAAAAAAGTAATTTATTTAATTGAAAAATAAAAAAAATATATTTTTGAACAATTAGAATAGAAAAATAGAGAAAAAATAACATTTTTGACTAACACAGGCGTCTTTCATCTATTTAGTAATCGACAGCTAACATCATTCATATATGTATATAAAATATACATCAATTAATTAATATTAATAATATAAATAAATGGTTTCACTTTATTATTAATTATACAAAAAAAAATAGAATTAAGCTTCATTTTCATTTTTTTATAATTTTTCATCAAATGCAATTTTTTTGTTTTGTTTTGTTGTGTTTATAAAAATAAAAAGTTAAAATATTATTATATATTAAAAAAAATATGTATAGAAAAAAATATTTTTTAATTTTTAAGCGTGTGTTAATTATTAATTATTATAATAATTATTAATAATAATTAATTAATTAATATATTATATATTATTAATAATATTATAATTATAATATAATATATTATTAATAATATATATTATTATAATATATTATTATATTATTTAATTTAATTAATTAATAATTATATAATAATTTTTCGAAAAAAAAATTAAATTTATTAATTTTGCGTGATTTTTTTTAATTTTAATTATTATTTTTTGTTTTGCTGAATTTTTTGAATTTCTTTGTATGTTTGTATTCATATTTTATTTTTCAGTTGCGTGTTATTCGGGCATTTAGATCTAACTTGGAAGATTTGGAGGAGCGACGATCTGTGCACAGTCTACGTAGTTCGCGTAGCCATACCGGTGCCCCAGGACACCAATTGAGTTTGTTGCATCCGTTGTTAGTGGCGCGTTCGCCAACATCTGTTCTGCCACATAACTTACCTGATATTTCATTTATTGATGAAGATCCGGCGGAAGCTGGCTCAAATGCATCACGTAACGGTGTCAATGCAGACTTGACAAAGCCTGTGCAAGAGACACGCATTTAAGCGTTTTTTCTATTAATTTTTGACTTTTTTCGATAAATTTTTTTTTTTCACTAAATGAAATATCAGTTTTTTATTAATATAATTATTAATATATATTATATAGAAATTCATATAAATATATATAGATGTTGACTAATATAATTTACAGTTACACGTAACAGTAAGTAATATAGAGTTAAAGTTAAAAAAATAACATTAAAGATAGAAAAAAATATTTAGAAGGCAATGTACTTCTCTTTTTTCAATATTTTCATAATAATTTTTAAATACTACACAAGTTTAAAGCACATCAGTATTTATAGCTCTATACACTTTTACGTCTTTACAATTATATTAATATAATTATTATTAATTTATAATAATAAAAAAATAAATGTAGTTGTCAAACTTATGAACTTTACAAAAAAAAAATAACTTAAAACTTCACGTCCATTTTTTTTCACTCATCATTGGTTGTTGTCCCTTTATAATATATATATTTAATTTATTTTCCAATATTATCTTTAAAAAAAATTTTTCAAAAATATTAAGCGGCTTAACATTATAAAATAATTATTAATTTTTAATTATTATTAATAATTATTATTATCATTATTTTATTAAATTTAATAAAAAAGGCAAAATTATTTTTTTTAATGAACATTGATATTAACTATATCAAAAGGAGATTCGAAATATGTTCGTCACTGCCTAAAAAATTTTTTTTTTCGTTAACAATAAAAATTAATAATAATTATAATATAAAAGTAAACATCTTCCTAATATATAATTAATATATATAATTATAAATAATAAAAAAAAATTTCGAACAAAAAATAAAATAATTAATAATAATCAGGTAAGTAAAAAAAATATTAACATATAAAAATAATAAAAAAAATATTGTAACACGGAACAAATATATAAAAAAAATATAATAAATCATCACGTTTAATGTTTTCTCCACAAATAATTGAAAAAAATATATATTAAAGGAAACCTTCGGAATTGAAAGCAATTGTCAATGTAAATTCAGGTTTCATCGACAGGACATATTTCATCATAATAATATATATTATATATAATTAACTATAATTATTATTAATTATAATTAAAAAAATATATATTTAAAAACTTAATATTTTCGTTGAATCGGTTGTTTAAAAAAATTAAAAATAATATAAAATATATGTATAAATTCTTAAAATAAAATTAATTCTCTATTGTATTAATATTAAATATATCAAAGCAAACATATGTATAAACGTTAAAAATATAAAATTAAAAAAAAATTAAGTTACACTAAAAAAATTTTTTTTTATTAATTAAAAATTTTTCTATATGTTAAAAAATAAAAATATTAAACATTCATCGTCGTTGCGTTATGACATACAAAGTGGATCGAATATTTTGGGAAAAACTTACTTCAACGTTATTCAATGTTACGAATCGTTATTTGTCTTCGTCTCCTAAAAAATATGTCTTGATACGTTTTAATTATATTTTTATATATAAAACGCACCAATATAATGATGTCTTTTATTCAAAAATTTTTATTTTTAAATGTTTTTAATGATTTTTTTTTATTTTATATGATGATGTGTCTCTTTACTTTATCTACTATTACTATGTATCCCTTTTTTCCACACACACAACACAATTTTAATGATATACACAAATATCCCATCGCATCGGCCCCCGCCCCATCCGCCAAGTTGACGCCTGAAAGTAGTTTTTTTTAATAAATTTTTAAATAAATAAAAATAAATCCCTGCCTGCAGATTTTTTTTAATTAAAAAAAAATAATAAAAAAAAAGTTTTCAGTATTTAACACAACAACAAGCGAAAAATTCAATCCAACAACAATCCACATAGAATATTTAATGTTCACTTTCCCTTTTTTTACTTTTTTTCTCTATTAAAGGTGATAGGAGGCGAATTACAGGAACGCTTAATCCCGGTTCCCTACAGTAAAAGTTCAACTGACCAAGCTGTAAGCTTTATTTCCAACTTCTATTACCTTCTAACTTCTTTGTTTTCCTTACCGACAACAAAAAAATCTACTACTACTACTAAAAATATGCAGCAACCTTTGTTAACTATAGTTACTCTGTTTCTTACTAAAACTAACAATTTTCTAACATTAACTCTTACTTTTTACGTGAAAACATTCATTTAATTTAATTTGGATTGATTTTTAATTATTTTTATTTGATTTGAATAAAAATATATTTAGAATGTTTGATTAGTTGTTGTTTTAAAATTAATGTTTGAAAAAATAATTCGGTAGTGCATTAAATTAAAATAATTTAAAAAAATAAAAAATAAAATTTATTTTAAAAATTAAAAAATAAAAAAAAAATAATTAAAATTAATTAAAAAAAAAGAAGCTTTAATTTTTTTTAAATAAAAAAAAATAAAAATTTATTTTTTTTAAATAAAAAAAAAAATTAAAATTTATTTTAAAAATAAAAATAATTAATTAAAATTAAATAATTTAATAAAAATTAATTTAAAAAAATAAAATTTTAATTTATTAAAAAAAATAAAAATTTATTTTTTAAATAAAAAAAATAAAAGAAAATAAAAATTTTATTTTTTTTTAATTAAAAAAATAAATATTTAATTTTTAAAATAAAAAAAATAAAAATTTATTTTAAAAATAAAAAAAAATTAATTAAAATTAAATTACAAAAAATAAAAAATTTAATTTTTTTCGGATAAAAAAAAATTTCAAACCTTTTCCCAAATAAATTCTAAAAAAAAAGTTTGGTTCATGTTCAACTTTTACTAAAAAAAAAATCACACACCAACCAAGTAACCTGCCAAAAAATACTTTTTTTTTCAATATTTGTTGTTGTTGTTGTCTTGTGCTTTATTATTTTGCATCCTCTACTTCTCTCTGTGTTTCTATGTCATTGTATCGTTGCACGCTTCATTTGTTTTAATTTTTGTTTGTTTTGGCAGAACGGCATTGAATCACGATTGAGTAAACTTGACGCATGTCAAAAAAAAAGTTGGAAGGTCAAAAAAATGCAAAAAATTATCAAGTGACAGACTGAAAAATAATTTTAAAAAATCTTCCATACCGTTGATTGAAGCACACAAGTTGGTTGAAATGAACACAAATCATGTCACACAACAAAAAAAAAATCTTTCTCTATTAAAAAAAAAAAAATTTTTTTTTCGTTTCTTTCCTCTTTGAAGAAAATTTTCTCTACTTTTCCCTCTTTTCTTGACGCTTTTGTAGAGAAATCTTCCATTATATATATATATATTATCATTAGTTTTTAGATAAAAAAATAAAAAAATATTTTTTTGTAAATATTTATTTATTTTATGAAAATGCTTCCTGTGATCGTAGTTTTTGCTTTAAAAATTGTAAATATTGCTTGCTACGCGATTTTAGACGCATGTTAAATAGTTATGTAAGTTTGCACTCTTGTAGCATATATTTGAGTAGATGTCTGGTCTTCTATAGGAAAAATGCTATTTTACAACTTTTTTAAGACACAAACAACTTTTTTTTAGTTTCTTGCATTTGAAACAAAATTTTTCCTATTTATAAATTTTTTTAAAAAATATTTTTTAATTTTTTTTAAACATTTTTTAAATAATTTTTAATTAATTCTAAAAATTAAAAAAAAAATATAAATAAAATTTAAAAAAAATAAATCGCTGAATTTTATCGCTTTTCTTGTTCAAATTTTTGAAATTTTAGAATAGAATAGATTTTTTGCTCGTCAATTATAAAAAAATAAAAATTAAATAAAATCGAGGGATTTTTTGTAAAAACTGTACAGTAAAAGAAAAGACATTTTTCCGTGTGATGTCCTGATTTACTAATTTTATTGTAATTTTTTAAGTGATTCAACACTTATTTTATTACAATTTGCTGTAAATATATATAAATTGAAGAGTGACACGAAAATTATAATAAAAAAAAGCTCTGATGTATATTTTGGATGAAAAATCGATTAATTTTCTTCAAAAAAATTTATATTTAAATATTTTTATAGAAAAAATTTTAAATTTGAAGAAAATTTAATCGATTTTTTGTTTATGTTGCTATTCATTGGAGCAGATGCTTTTGAAGTTTAAAATGAAATTTATCATTTAAAGTTTAATTTTTATGAAATTTTTGAAAAAGTTGATCGTAAATTTTGAAAAAAATTTTTTTTTTTAAATTAAAAAATTTTATTAAAAAATTTTTGAAAATTTAATAAATTTCTTCTTTTAATAAAAATTTATTTAATAAATAAATTTTTAATTTTAAAAATTTTAATTATTTTTAAATAAAAAAATATTTTTTTTAATATTAAAAAAAATTATTTTATTTTAAAAAATTAATTAATTTAATTAAAAATTTTAATTAATTATTTTTTAAATAAAATAATAAATTTTAATATAAATAAAATATTTTTTAGTTTAAAAATAATTATTTTTAAAATTAAAAATTTATTTATTGTTAAATTTTTATTAAAAGAAGAAATTTATTAAATTTTCAAAAAAAAATTTAATAAAAAAATTAATTTAAAAAAATTAATTAATTAAAATAAATATTAAATTAATTTTTAAAAAATTATATTTTTTGACAATTTTTAAATAAAAACTTTAAATGATAAATTTCATCGTAAAAAATAAAAATCCGAGAGTCGTGATATTTTTAAGTTTTTCGTAAATATTCTAGATTGGATGTCTTTGCGTTTGTTGTCTATTATCGGTTTTCTGTTAATTTTTTTCTTTATTGTATACAATTTTAGTGGTTTGAATCAAAAAAAAAAAAAAAAATACACAAATTGATGTTTTAATTTTATTTGATGAAAAATACAAAAAAAAATAATTTTATTTAAAACAAAAAAAATCTAATTATTTTTTTTTATTTTTCCATTTTTCTCTCTTCCGCGCCAACAGATACGTGTAGTTAATGCTTTCCGTCAAGGCTTAGATCCCCGTTATGGCGAGACCAGTAACGCATCATTGGCAGAGGTAATACGCAAACAGACGTCATTATCCAAACGCATGTCCCAAACGTCATCCATTGACTACGTGGACAACGTACCCGATGAACTGACCATACCCGAGGTTGATATTGAGCGGTTATCGTCGCACAGTCACACAGAAACAGCGGTTTAAGTTATTTAGTAATTAATTTTTAGTATAATACAAAAAAAAATATTATTATTAATAATATTAAATATTAAAAAAAAATAAATATGAATATAAAAGTTAATAGAAATACTAACACGTAAGAAAAAAAAATATAAATATATATTTAAATAATAGAGATGAAGCTAAAAAATAAAAATAAAAGGTAAGAAATCGCGCAATGCATTATCGTTATGCATTAAACATATTTTTAAAAATTGAATATTGATAAACAAAAAATATCTGTTGATGACTTAATAAATAAAATAAACATTATTATTATATACATAGCAAAACAAAACTAATGTAAAAAAATAAAACATTTAGTAAAATAATAATTTATTAAAAAAAATATTAAATAAATAAAAATAAACAATCGTGCTCCGTTTAAGACCAACATATTAGAGCAGACATTAAGTTATACTAATTAGAAATCGTTAAAAAAATTATTAAAATTTTCAAAGTTTAATATCTTCTTCTTACTTAGTTATGAAATCAAAAAACAAAAAAAAAATTAGTTAACGAATTACTGATCAAAATTTGTATAAAGAATATCAATTTAGCGTGAAAAAAGCTTTTTTTAAATTTTTTATTTGGAAAAATTGGAATCTCTTGAACACACAAATAAACATTATATACATGAAAACACAAACATACAAAAAAATGTAAGAAATTTTAGTAAAACCTAATTTTACCACAATTTCGAAAAAATATATACCATCGATAATACGAGTACTAACTACGTAGTTAAATGAATTTTTCTATAGTGAAAGCAGAAATATAATAAGCTTTAAAAAAAATTAAAAAATGTAACTGCTTTTTCATCCCTCCTATCCAGTTTTATGTTTTTACGGATTGAAAAAAAAAATATTAATTAATTTTAATTTTTTTAATTAATTAAATTTTTAAATTTTTAATAAATTTAATTAATTAATTTTTAAAAATTAAAATTAAATAAATTTAAAGTTAAATAATTATTTTTTTTATTTTAAATAAATTAATTAATTTTTTAAAATTAAATTAATTAATTATTTTTTTAAATTAAAATAAATAATTATTTTTTTTTAAATTAAAATAAATAATTTTTTTTTTTAATTAAAATAAATAATTAATTTTTTTAAATTAAAATAATTAATTAATTTTTTAAAATTAAAATAAATAATTATTTTTTTTTTTTAATTAAAATAATTAATTAGTTTTTTTTCAATCCGTAAAAGAAAATATCAATAAAAAAAATTAGGAATAAATCGCGAACTCGTAAATCATCAACTCATCGATCGATCGTCGTTATTTACGTTAGTATTAAAAAAATTAAAAAAAAAATAGTTGGCATTACTTGATTTTCGGTCTCTTTTAATAAAACACAAATTTTCAAAGACAACAAGAAATTTTTCTCTATAAAAACTTTTTTTTCTGCATTTCTTTAAAAAAAAAATATTTTCTACTAAAAAACTGAGAAGATCCGCCAAGAGTGTTACTTAGGCCTAAAAGAAAAAAAAATATTAGAATTTCATAGAAAATTAGATAGAACTTCAAAATATTAAAAAATCAGTATTTCTTAGCTCGCTTTAGCAAATTTATCATTATCAAAGGGCTTTTAACTCTTAAAAACTGCCAACATTTAATTTTTTGTCGTCTTTTCATGTTTTATTAATTCCGACCGATTTTCAAGTAATGCCCAAAAATACATGATATATACAAAACCAAAGATTTATAGTTAAAAAAATTAACATATAGATAAACATTAAACATAATAATGACAGAAAAGACCTTTATTTCATTCGTAATGTACTCGCTCTCGAACTTACTCGTGTATTAATGATATTAAAAAATGATTATTATTGTAATCGTGTCGTTCGTGCAAAGAAAAAAAAAATACATGAAAAATTATATATAATAATAAAGTATATCATTATACACTTTCACACTACATTGTTACACAAAACACAACATAAATAAACAAAAAAATACACAATTGTAATAAGAGTCATCCTTTTACTTATAAATATCTTCTTAAGGAAATCAAGAGAAAATCACATAATAATAATAAATTATTAGAACAAAAAATTATATTATTATTATTATGAATAAATGATAAAAAAATAGAAAAAAAACAAGATGAATGAATGACAATTAGCATTAAGACAAAAAAAAAATATTGTTAGAACCTTTGTAAAATTTAATTAATTAATTATTATAATTAATATGTTTTGCTGTTTTTTTAAAACTGAATATATTGCAAGAAAAAAAAATATAAAATAATAATAATGAATTATTAATATAATAATATTATTATAAACAAACAAAAAAAAATGTTATTAAAGGACTAACACGAATAACTAACAAAAAAACGTTTAATAAACATTAATTTTAAAAATGATGCTAAATAAATATTAAAGTTTGAGCATGCGTTATATCGTTAAAAATAATAATAATAATACAAACTTGTGAAAAAAAATATAAATGTAATTTTTAATAAACAAAAAAAATTAACAAATGCAAAAATCTTAATCTATTCTCACTCACTCACAAAAAAACAAAAAAAAACAAACACACCTCTCTTTAAAAAAAAATATATAGAATATTATAAAAATAAAATATTTAAAAAAAAATGAGAACCTTTAACTCTTGATTCCTATATTACAAAAAAAAAAATAAATATATATATTATTATATAAAAATATATGAAAAAAATGTATTTGATTAAAAAAAAACTTTATCTTTATATGGCTCCTCTTTATAAACATATATGATATATTTTTAGCAGTGCTGAGTTTCTGAATACCTTCCCACCTCCAAATATTAAATAATTATTTTTTCTTGTATAAAAAAAATATTCGCACGTCACGTCGATGTGTACATTGTTGTACAGTAGGTTAGGAAATATATTTCGTTATTTTAACTTTAATTCCCGAAAAAAAACTTTTACCATCATCTTTTAAAAGTAATATGTATAATATAATAATAATAATATAAAATTTGTTTTTATTTATTATATTAAAAAGAAGAAGCCAAGAAATATGAAAAAAATAAATAAAACAAGGTTTGAAGATGATGAGGAAATAAGTGCCTCCCATATATCCATTTCCTACAGATTTAATTTTTTTTTATTTAATTTACAATAATATATAATTAGCTCAGTGCTGCTAAAATAATTTTTTCTATTTTTCACCCATCCCTCTTCTCTAACTTTCTCTAGTAGGTATTATTATTAAAAAAAATAAAAAATTATACAATGTTAGAGAAAAATAAATTATTATACACACGATCACAAAACAAAATGGACAAAAATGTTTTGCATATGTATATTATAAAAAAAATAATGAATAACAACCAAAAAAGTAAACAACATATATATTCAAGAAAAAAAATAAATAAATAAAATGAATATAAATCGCTTTATAAAATAAATATAAATAAAAATCGATTCCTTATTAACAAATAAATAATGAGAATATTAAAAAAGGTGAAATAGTAAAAAAAAACGAAGCAAACACGCTTTATAGAACCTGTTTCTTAAAAACAAAAAAAAATACTTAACATTTATTTTATAGATAACTAAATTTAATAAAATATTATTATTATGAAAAAAATGAAAAATTACTCCTATAACTTACTACTTAATACTATGAAGAAAAAAAAACAAAAATAAATTTAAAACAAACAAAAACTTGTAAAACTCTTGTACTTAATAAATTCACATCCTTTCTCGGGACATCATTATATATTATATATACATTAAACATATATAATATATAAAAATTAAAAAAAAAAAATTGCCGAACGTGTTAGAGAAAAGCTTTTCCAATAAAAGACTGATTATTCGATCAGCTTTTTTCATCATCATTCACACAGATACACACAAAAAAAACGCTCTGTGTAACTTTATTGTCCCAGCTGTATGTGATTAATACAAATTAACATAAAAATACTAAAAAAAATAAATGAAAAAAAAACAAAAAAATTTAAAGTTCTATTAAAAAACATGAAAATAAATAAAAATTAGAGTAAACATGATGATAGGATGTAATATAAAAAAAAAAAATAATTAAAAAAAACAACAACAAAGAAAAGGCTATGTTTAAGCAATCAATAATACAACAAAAAAAAAATATGAAAATAAAACAACAAATTGATTGTTATTAAATTATTATTATTATAACTTAGATTTATGATTCATACCTATTATTGACGATTTCGTCGTCGTCGTTTGGAAAATAAAAACATAGTTTTCGTCTAATGTTGCGACGTGTAGACTGCTATAATTTGATGATCAAAAACGGTTCAAAAGCGTTTTCTTTGTTAAAAACATGCATATTTGATGGTCATTACAACATAAATAAGAAAAAAAGAAAAAAAAACATTAACATAACAACAACAACGTGTAGAATCTTCGTTACATTTACTATTAATCCTTAAATTATTTTTAATAATATGTATAAATAAATAAAAAAAAATTGTTTCTTTTTTTTTGTTTGAATGAATGAAAAATTATTGAAAAATATAGAAAGTTATGATAAAAATTGAAAATTATAAAAAAAATTGTTTTATTTTTTTTATTTGTTTTTTGTAAGTGAAGGTAAGTTTATTATAAATTTTAATAATTTTTCTTAAAAATTCGAAATTTAATTGAATACTTATTTAACAAAAATAATAATTTTATTAATTAATAATTAAATAATAATTTTAAAAATTTATTTTAATAAAATTAAACTAATTATTTTTCTTCTTAGTTTCATTTAGAAATTTTGAAAAAAAAATTAAATAATTTAAAATTATTAATTTTTATTATTAAATTAAATAAGTCGTGAGAAAATCATTAAAAAATTTTGTACCAATATGAATTTTAATGATACTTTTTTCTTAAAAGTTTAAAGAATTTCAAAATTTTTTTTAGATTTTCACGATAAAATTTATGAAAATTTTCATTAAACGTCTACATAATGCTAAAAAATAAAATTTTTCTATATATTTTTTTATTTGAAATTTAATTTAATTTAATTTAATATATATTATTAAGCAAATTTTAACATAAATAATTTTATTTAAAAATAGTTAAATAATATGTAATTTATTTTAATACTTAACAATTATTTTTGTAAAATTTATTTTAATATTTTAATAAAATTTTATAATATTGATTAAAAAAAATACCTAAAAATTAAAATAAAAATTAAAAAAAGTCAAAAAAAAAACTTAATTTTTTTGAAAAATATTATAAATATTAATGAATGATACTGAATTTCTATTGGCATTAATAAAAACTATTAAAATTTTTTCAGAAATTATTTAATAATAATAGTATAAATAAATATATGATATGAAAAATTAATTTTTTTATAAATTAAGTCAAAAGTTTTGATTAGTTATTTTTTACATATTTTTAAAAAATAAATTATTAATGTTTTTATTAAATAATTTTAAAAATATTAAAAATAAAAAAAAATAATTTAAAATATTTTTGTTGTAATTCTAGATAAAATTTTTAAAAAAATTTTTTGTAAATAAATTTTTATTAAAAAATATATATAAAAATTGCACTTACCAAAATTATTAATTAACATATTTACCTAATTTTTATCAAAAATACCATTCAGAAAATCAAAAAAGCGAAAAATTGAATCTCAATAAATTCACGTCACGAAAAACAATCGAAAATAATCCAAAACGAACATTTTTTTAAATCATTATAAACATTAGTAGTACAGACTCACTAAATTTTTATTATTAAAATAATACATAATGACATAGTTTTCTCGTTTTTTTTTGTTCCATTTTTTTTTGTATTCTAACTTTAATTTATTATTTTTTTTTTAATTTTCAACTATTTTTGGGCAAACATTATTGGAGGTCTGGAGTCTTTCCTATATATATGTATGTAGAATATTTTGATGAGTTTGATGAAATCCCGAGATACTATAGATAATAATTACTTCAACGATGGATAAGAGAGATATAGAGATGAATTTCAAATGAATTTTTATTGTTGAATTACACTTACATTTTTTTTGTTGTTTTTTTGTTTTGCAATATAATAACTACTACATGCCAATCATTTGTTTTTTTTTTCATACGAATCGTTTTGTTACCTTTTACAATTTTTTTTTAATATTTAATATTTTTTTTTTATTTTTAAATTTAAATTGTTATTTTAATCCAATAATTAATTAATTAACTGTTTTTTCGCTTCTACTGTTGATGTAAATTGCAAGCATAATAATAATAATAATTTTTTTTTATGTCTGTGTGTGTTTTGTGAGTTTTTGAGTGTGGCGAGAAATAATTATTATTACATTGTATTTTTTTATAATAAAAAGTATTGATTGATGATAAAATTAAAACGAAAGGTTTATGGATTGTTTCTTTCTGTTAAAATTAAAAAAAAAGATGAATAACATTAATTAATATAATGAATGCGAAAAAAACTAACATTTGTATTTGTATGAAAATGAAAACCCTAACTTTAAAAAAAAAGTGAATACATTGTACATTACAAAAAATATAAATGTTATTATAATGAAAATGTATACGTCGATCGAGTAAATGAATAGAATAAATTTAATAAAATATTAAAAAAAATTTTTTTCTAAGTTCACGTTCTTTTTTTTCAAGTAGTACAAATTATTGTTCATTTTTTTCTTCGGCTTCATAAATCGAATCCACAAATTCAAGATTAAAATGTTTTAATTGCTGTTTCTATTCTTTTTACGCGAATTTTTTAGTAATTTTTTTTTATAACTGGTATAAGTTTCATTTTCTTCACAATTTGACTTGATCTGTTACTTGTTTATAACATTTTTTGTTTTTTTTTTTGAAGATACTTGTTTGGTTTTTTATTGGCTGTGTGTTTCATTTTCTCTCGTTTTCTTGTGTAAGTATTTTTTTTTGTTTGTTTTTATTTAGCCAAGAGATGGGAAGTCACGTTCATCATCGACCTTTGGCGCAGTTGGGCCACGGCGATCTTCGCGTTCCTGCTGAAAATTATTTTTTTTAGTTTTTTTTTATTTTTTTTTTTGATGAAATTAGAAGAAAACTTACTCTTCGCTCATTCCGACGAGGTCCACGGGGTCCTCGATTTTCGCCGCCAGCACGTTCGTTACCGCCTTCGGGTTTTGGTCCGTCGCGTTGTCCTTCACGTGGTCCGTCACGGGGCCCATCGAATCGTGGTTTATCGCCAAATTCGCGTTTTCCGCCGCGACGAGGACGACCTAAGCCGCCGCCCGAACGACGACTATCGTTGAAGTGGAAATCAATGTCGAGTACCTTTTTCTTTTCGCCCTTTCCAGCGCCATGTTGGTTTGCGTTGTTCTTGTCCGTGTCGGATTCCTCAGATTCGCCTTCCTGTTGAATTGAAAAAAGAAAAAAAAAATTAGAAATTTTAGCTTTTGACGATGAGTTTTCCTCAGAATTTAAATTTTTTGATTTGCTAAAAATATTTTTTTGTGAAATTTTGTCATTTTTCTTATTTTTTTTAAAATTCAGAGCTCTTGAGGTCAAATTTTAAAGGAATTTTTGAGTTTTAATTACATGAAAAATTATTTTAAATGAAAAATTAAGAAAAAAATATTTTTTTAACCAAAAAGGATTTTTTTAAAATAATTTTTGATAAATATTTCAATATTTTTGTGATAAACTTTCGTTTCTTGATAAAAATTTTAGAATTTTTTTTATCTTTTTAAAAATTTTAAAAAAATTATAAGAAATTTTTTTCTCATAAATCTTTTGATGTTAATAATTATTTTTTTAAATTTGAACAAAAATTAACTATTAATTTTCAAAAATTATCAAAAATGATTTAAAAAAAATTTTTTTTGATAAAAATGATTAAAAATTCTAAAATCGTACAAAAAAAATTTTTATCCAAAAAAAATTAATTTTTAAGAAATTTTTACATTTTTTTAGAAAATTTCTTTTTTTAAATTTGAAAAACTTTAAAAATTTTTTTTTATTATTGAGTCTCAAAATTTTGATAAAAATGCCTTAAAAACTTTAAAATCAAACGAAAAAAAAATTCTCAAAACATTTCGAAAAAAATTGAAGAATTTTAAATAAAAATCTCGACATGCCTTTTTCTTGTCCAAAGGAACCATCTTCTTCCATTGTGCATTATCTTCTCCCTCGCCGGCTTTCCGTAAGTTGTATTGTGGCTTGGCACGCGTTGCAGCCCGTTGTGCTTTCCATTCGTCCAAAGTCATTTCCTTAACCTCTTCCTCGACGGGTTTGGCTTCGCCATCGGCAGCAGCATCGCCCTCCTTCGTTTCCTCCACGGCAGAATCGTTCTTTTCGCCATCAGTTAAGTATTCCGTACCTTTGTTCAAGTCATCCAAGTCCTGCTTGTGTGAGCCCCAGTTGTGTGCACCGCCGCCATCGCGCTTGTCAACAGCCTTTACGCCAGTTTTGTCTGAGCCCGATTGCCTACTTAGCATGCAGAAGAGAAAAACGCGGATTTTTGCGCGAAATGAAATAAAAAAGTTCCTCTATAATTTGGCACTTTCAAGCGCACACACAAAAAAATTATCACTCACCTATCGAATTCCCGTTTGCCACGACGATCGAAACGAGGTTTGTCGCCGCCATCTCGTCCTTGTCCGCCTTGCCTTCTTGGTCGATCTTCGCGATTGAATTCGCCAACTGGTCCATTTTGTCCGTCACGATTGCGCCTATTGTTCCGATCTTCCTTGTTTTGTGGACGGTCAAAGTTCTTGGGATTTGCATTTTTGTCCTTATCTGCGAAACGAAGCGAAAAATAAAAAAAAAATCAAGAACAATCACAATGTTGTGCTCTAGATAACATTCATTCAACTTTCGGCGACGAATCAAATGTGCGCGACGTAGAAACAAACAAAAAAAAAACAGAAATCAATTTATTTTTGCAAAACACACCGCGCGCGAGATGATTTGAATAAGAAGAATGTGCCCGGCTTTACACACTCTCACTCTCACACACTCATGCTCATTTTTTTTTTATTTAATGAATATTGAGTCACAATTCTGATTCAAAATAAATAGACAAACACATGTGTGACGCGTGCATATTAAATTTCTTTTTAAAAAAAAAATTAGGCCAAAACAACAATTTAAAATGTTTTTGTTTTTCTCTTTTAACTTTTTTTTTTTTGAAAAAAAAATCTAATGAAAATTTATAAAATTATTTTGATTAGAATTTTAATTAATTTAATGATTTTTATTATTTTAATTACTTTTTTTAATTTTTATTTTATTTTTATTTTTTTTTTTTTTTTTGAATTAAAATTTATATTTTTTTAAATTTTTTTTGTTAAAAATAATTTTAAATTTTATTAAATTTTCTACATATAATTTTTGATACATATTTCATCATAAAAATTTCGAATTATAAAAAAAATGAATATTTTTCTTTAAAAAAAATAAATAAATAAATTTTTTAACTAAAATAATTTGAAAAAGTAAAAATATATGATCAATATTTAATTATTTAAAAAAAAATAATAAAAATGCGATAAAAATCAATTCAGTAATTTTTTCAAAATTTATTTTCTAACAAAAAAAAAAATTTTTTTTTTTTTTTTTCAAATTGATGAACAAAAATATGCGAAATTCTTGAAAAAAATTCATGATTTGTTAAATTTAATTTTCTTAATTTTTTCTTTTACAAAACTGATAGTTTTTCATGGAAATTAAAAAAAAAATGAAAATTTTGAATTAATCAAATAATATTTTTAATTTTATAAAGTATAATTTTTTTTTGATTTTTTATTTTGAATATTTTTATAGTATTCTTATTAATTTTTTTTTTTTGATGAGCAAAATTCTTTATTTTTTTCCAAAAAATTTCTTGAAGATTGAAAAATAAGTACAAGAATTTTTCACATAAAAATAAGTAAATTTTTCATATATTTAGAATTTAATTTTTAAAAAAAGTTTAGTTAAAAACAGTTCTAAAGTCAAGTATTTTTTAACTTTCTATTTTCTATTTTTTGAAAAAAAAAAAAAAAAAAAAAAAAAAAAAAAAAATAATTTTTTTTCAAGAAAAAATTCTTCAAAATATTTTATGCTTACTTAAAATTTTGAAAATTATTTTTAGAATATTCATAATTTTTTTATTAAAATTTTGAACTTTGAACCAATTTCAACAAAATTCTTAATATTTTATGAATACCGCATCAAAAATTAAAAAATTCCTTTCATTCGATAAATTTGAAAATTTTTCAAAAAAATTAAGAAAAAAAACAAATCGAAAACATTTCAAATCATCGCATCTGCCTAATTTGTGTGTTTTGGTGCACGTCGCACGCCGCTATTCCAATATTATATAACACCTTTGACATGTTTGCTCTCTTGTTGTCATCGCAAATGGCGATAAGATAAATCTCAGAGTTAATTGAAAAAAAACGCCTCTCAATGATGAGCCACAACTTCCTTTCCCATACAAAAAAAAACTTCCTATCAATCGAAGCGACAAAAAATGACGCAAAACCGCACATCTTATCAATAATTTTTTATTGAGGCTCGTAATATTTTGTTTATTTTGCATATTTTGTGATAAGGAAGTGGGCCACAAAGTATCGGAAAAGTCATCTTTGTGTAAAATCTCGTAACAAAGTCTGCCGTGGAAAAAAAAATTGATTGACGAAATAAAAGCAATTCGAACCAAAAATACACGCGGTTTATTTTGCTTTGTATTTTTCTCTTTTTTCTCGTGTTGTGTAGGTATGGAGGAGAGTCGCATACAACAACAACAACACGTGAAATAAAGACACAAGTCGTGCGTTTGGTTAAGCAAAACAACAAATATAGAACACACGAAAAAAAAATATGACGGACTGTGTGCGCAACAACGACGACGACGAAGAGTACGAAGGAGTAACATACACACACGACGAATTTGTGTTAATTTTATCTTTGCGTGTGTTTGTGTGTGGAAAAATGGCTCGGATCACGCATTTTCGGCAGCGGATGGAGGAAAAACTCGAAAAATCGAGGAAAACTCACCGTCACGAGGTCCGCGATTGTCCAAAGTCTTCAAGTTGCCAGTTTCCTTAATTCCCTTGGGACGTTGAGCATTGCCGCCTTTGTTGCCTGATCCGGTTTTTTCGTTGTTCTGGTTACTCTTGTTCGAGGCCGAAATTTTGTTCTCCTTCTCCGCCGTCTTGTTGTTGTTATTTACATTTGACTTGACATTCGTATTGATGACCGCGGCGGGAGCCTTCTTCACTGCCGTCGCATTCGGGGCAGCATTCACGGCAGCCACGGCGTTTGCGGCACTCTTCGCCTTCTTTTGTTTCAATTGCTCGAACGGATCCTGCTCATCGTCGTCCAGATAGAATAGGTCGTACCTGCGAGAAAATCGGGGAAAATTTGGGGTTATTGCACAATTTACGGCAAAAATCGATGATTCAAGGTGAAAAGGGGATATCGCGAGGCCAGGTGCGACGCGAAAAAGGCACCGAAAGTCACATTTGCTGCAACTTGCATACATGCAGCACATTACACCTTTTTTCACGTTTCTCACACACGGCGACGGTGTGCGACGAAGAAGAAGACTTTTTTTTTCTCGTGTGAAGAAGAAGAAAATGCGCTGCGCCAAAAACTTTTTTTCACTCACCTATTAGTAATTCCAATGCCGTAGGAATTTTCCATGATTTTCACTCTATTTAACAAACTGTTCTGCACAGTTTTCTTGTACTCTTATGATTTAATTGAATTTCCACATTCAAAAATTTAAATTAAAACTATATTTTTCACTCCACGAGGTTTTTGGTATCCTCTACAATGGATTCTTTTAAAATTGCCTTCACGCGAATTCAATGTCTCTTTAAATTGGCGACAGGGGGCGCTCATTTCCGGTTATCTAACTTCCGGCGATGGACTTCCGGCGGAAACAAACGCGCCATCTGGCGATTTATCACTTTCATTCGTCTCAGAGAGGTTAAGTACTGTATCACGGCGAACAACAAACTCCGGCGTGGGTTCCAATCGCCGGACGAATTTTGAATTAGCGTGTTCATAAATGGATACCCCAGGCGATTGGCGATCACAACCCACACGAAGTTTGTTGTTCGCCGTGATACAGTAGTCAATACATCTGAGACGAATGAAATTGATAAAATTTAGTGCGAACGACTGGTATTTTTTGATTTTTCTGAAGATTTTCCTTGATTTTTTCCAAAATTTCAAGAATTTTTTCCAAAATTTTAATTGAAAGATGCATTTTCGACCTTTCTTCAAACTCTGATTTTTTTTGCAAGTCATTTTTTGATCAGTTTAAAGCCTAAAATTGAATAAATATTCATTCTAAAGATGATTTCTGTTCATATTTCATCGATAAAGCCTTCAAAATTATTCCAAATATCAACAAAATGCAATTTTTTAAAATCGTATACAAAAAATTTCACTTTTATCCAAGACAATTAACTGACTAGATCTCTTAAAACAAAAAATACTAAACTAAAGTTTGTCATTAACATTAAAAATCTTAACTAACTAATTTCATAATCGCGTCGTATGAACCCTTTCCGCATTTCCATTGTTGTAATTATTAAAACTATTGTCATTATTATTATTTCCGTTACTCGCAAAACGCAACTTTAGCTTTTCCGGAATGAATTGCGAGCCATTTCCCGGAAAAATGTTCTTCATCCGACATCCGAACGCCTTGAATGCTTGAATCGAGTAGTCTGGCATCAAACTTGCGACAATGATCAACAAGGATAGCAGCCAAAAACTTGGGGCGCCGAGTAAACGATTGTACACATGGAACATGTCACCGTCGTAATTTCTAAAAAAAATAAAATTTAAAAAAATAATTTGTTTAAAAAATTTTAAAAAAAATTAATTTTTTTTAAAATAAATAATAAAATTAAGTTTTAAAAAGCAATTAAAAAAAAAATTAATAATACTATGTCAAAGCAATTTTTGTCAAATCTTGCTCCAAATGGATAAAAATTTATCAGAGGGCTCTAATTTATCATTTTTAATCATTTTATAACTCAAAATTGCCAAAAAATTGAAACTGAAAAAAATAATTTCCTTTGACATAGTTTTGTTTTGAAAACTAAATCAAGAGAAAAAAAAACTGTGTCAAAAACTGTGTCAAAGCAATTTTTGTCAAATCTTGCTCCAAATGGATAAAAATTTATCAGAGGGCTCTAATTTATCATTTTTAATCATTTTATAACTCAAAACTGCCAAAAAATTGAAACTGAAAAAATTTTTTTCCTTTGACATAGTTTTGTTTTGAAAACTAAATCAAGAGAAAAAAAAACTGTGTCAAAAACTGTGTCAAAGCAATTTTTTTCAAATCTTGCTCCAAATGGATAAAAATTTATCAGAGGGCTCTAATTTATCATTTTTAATCATTTCAGAACTCAAAACTGCCAAAAAATTGAAACTGAAAAAATTTTTTTCCTTTGACATAGTTTTGTTTTGAAAACTAAATCAAGAGAAAAAAAAACTGTGTCAAAAACTGTGTCAAAGCAATTTTTTTCAAATCTTGCTCCAAATGGATAAAAATTTATCAGAGGGCTCTAATTTATCATTTTTAATCATTTTATAACTCAAAACTGCCAAAAAATTGAAACTGAAAAAAATTTTTTCCTTTGACATAGTTTTGTTTTGAAAACTAAATCAAGAGAAAAAAAAACTGTGTCAAAAACTGTGTCAAAGCAATTTTTGTCAAATCTTGCTCCAAATGGATAAAAATTTATCAGAGGGCTCTAATTTATCATTTTTAATCATTTTAGAACTCAAAACTGCCAAAAAATTGAAACTGAAAAAAAATTTTTCCTTTGACATAGTTTTGTTTTGAAAACTAAATCAAGAGAAAAAAAAACTGTGTCAAAAACTGTGTCAAAGCAATTTTTGTCAAATCTTGCTCCAAATGGATAAAAATTTATCAGAGGGCTCTAATTTATCATTTTTAATCATTTTAGAACTCAAAACTGCCAAAAAATTGAAACTGAAAAAAAATTTTTCCTTTGACATAGTTTTGTTTTGAAAACTAAATCAAGAGAAAAAAAAACTGTGTCAAAAACTGTGTCAAAGCAATTTTTGTCAAATCTTGCTCCAAATGGATAAAAATTTATCAGAGGGCTCTAATTTATCATTTTTAATCATTTTAGAACTCAAAACTGCCAAAAAATTGAAACTGAAAAAAAATTTTTCCTTTGACATAGTTTTGTTTTGAAAACTAAATCAAGAGAAAAAAAAACTGTGTCAAAAACTGTGTCAAAGCAATTTTTGTCAAATCTTGCTCCAAATGGATAAAAATTTATCAGAGGGCTCTAATTTATCATTTTTAATCATTTTAGAACTCAAAACTGCCAAAAAATTGAAACTGAAAAAAAATTTTTCCTTTGACATAGTTTTGTTTTGAAAACTAAATCAAGAGAAAAAAAAACTGTGTCAAAAACTGTGTCAAAGCAATTTTTGTCAAATCTTGCTCCAAATGGATAAAAATTTATCAGAGGGCTCTAATTTATCATTTTTAATCATTTTATAACTCAAAACTGCCAAAAAATTGAAACTGAAAAAAAATTTTTCCTTTGACATAGTTTTGTTTTGAAAACTAAATCAAGAGAAAAAAAAACTGTGTCAAAAACTGTGTCAAAGCAATTTTTGTCAAATCTTGCTCCAAATGGATAAAAATTTATCAGAGGGCTCTAATTTATCATTTTTAATCATTTTAGAACTCAAAACTGCCAAAAAATTGAAACTGAAAAAAAATTTTTCCTTTGACATAGTTTTGTTTTGAAAACTAAATCAAGAGAAAAAAAAACTGTGTCAAAAACTGTGTCAAAGCAATTTTTGTCAAATCTTGCTCCAAATGGATAAAAATTTATCAGAGGGCTCTAATTTATCATTTTTAATCATTTTAGAACTCAAAACTGCCAAAAAATTGAAACTGAAAAAAAATTTTTCCTTTGACATAGTTTTGTTTTGAAAACTAAATCAAGAGAAAAAAAAACTGTGTCAAAAACTGTGTCAAAGCAATTTTTGTCAAATCTTGCTCCAAATGGATAAAAATTTATCAGAGGGCTCTAATTTATCATTTTTAATCATTTTAGAACTCAAAACTGCCAAAAAATTGAAACTGAAAAAAAATTTTTCCTTTGACATAGTTTTGTTTTGAAAACTAAATCAAGAGAAAAAAAAACTGTGTCAAAAACTGTGTCAAAGCAATTTTTGTCAAATCTTGCTCCAAATGGATAAAAATTTATCAGAGGGCTCTAATTTATCATTTTTAATCATTTTAGAACTCAAAACTGCCAAAAAATTGAAACTGAAAAAAAATTTTCCTTTGACATAGTTTTGTTTTGAAAACTAAATCAAGAGAAAAAAAACTGTGTCAAAGCAATTTTTGTCAAATCTTGCTCCAAATGGATAAAAATTTATCAGAGGGCTCTAATTTATCATTTTTAATCATTTTAGAACTCAAAACTGCCAAAAAATTTAAACTGAAAAAAAATTTTTTCCTTTGACATAGTTTTGTTTTGAAAACTAAATCAAGAGAAAAAAAACTGTGTCAAAAACTGTGTCAAAGCAATTTTTGTCAAATCTTGCTCCAAATGGATAAAAATTTATCAGAGGGCTCTAATTTATCATTTTTAACCATTTTAAAACTCAAAACTGCAAAAAAATGGAAACTGAAAAAAAATTTTTCTTTTGACATAGTTTTGTTTTGAAAACTAAATCAAGAGAAAAAAAAAAAGCTGTTTTTTCAAAAAAATGGATGTTTATCAGAGGGCTCTAAATCATTTTTAATCATTTTGTCAAAACTCCAAAAAATTGCTGAAAAAATTTTTTTCCTTTGAAAGTTTTGTTTTGAAAACTAAAAATTTCAAAAACTCAAAGCAATTTTTTTCAAATCTTGCTCCAAATGGATAAAAATTTATCAGAGGGCTCTAATTTATGATTTTTAATCATTTCAGAACTCAAAACTGCCAAAAAATTTAAACTGAAAAAATTTTTTTCCTTTGACATAGTTTTGTTTTGAAAACTAAATCAAGAGAAAAAAAAACTGTGTCAAAAACTGTGTCAAAGCAATTTTTTTCAAATCTTGCTCCAAATGGATAAAAATTTATCAGAGGGCTCTAATTTATCATTTTTAATCATTTTAGAACTCAAAACTGCCAAAAAATTGAAACTGAAAAAAAATTTTTCCTTTGACATAGTTTTGTTTTGAAAACTAAATCAAGAGAAAAAAAAACTGTGTCAAAAACTGTGTCAAAGCAATTTTTGTCAAATCTTGCTCCAAATGGATAAAAATTTATCAGAGGGCTCTAATTTATCATTTTTAATCATTTTAGAACTCAAAACTGCCAAAAAATTGAAACTGAAAAAAAATTTTTCCTTTGACATAGTTTTGTTTTGAAAACTAAATCAAGAGAAAAAAAAACTGTGTCAAAAACTGTGTCAAAGCAATTTTTGTCAAATCTTGCTCCAAATGGATAAAAATTTATCAGAGGGCTCTAATTTATCATTTTTAATCATTTTGAAACTCAAAACTGCCAAAAAATTGATGTCAAATCTTGCTCCAAACTGAAAAAACTGCCAAAAAATTGAAACTGAAAAAAAATTTTTAAATTTTTCCTTTGACATAGTTTTGTTTTGAAAACTAAATCAAGAGAAAAAAAACTGTGTCAAAAACTGTGTCAAAGCAATTTTTGTCAAATCTTGCTCCAAATGGATAAAAATTTATCAGAGGGCTCTAATTTATCATTTTTAATCATTTTGTTTTGAAAACTAAATAACTCAAAACTGCTCCAAAATAAAAATTTATCAGAAACATTTTGAACTCAAAACTGCCAAAAAATTGAAACTGAAAAAAATTTTTTCCTTTGACATAGTTTTGTTTTGAAAACTAAATCAAGAAAAAAAATTTTTCCTTTGACATAGTTTTTTTTTTGTTTTGAAAACTAAATCAAGAGAAAAAAAAACTGTGTCAAAAACTGTGTCAAAGCAATTTTTGTCAAATCTTGCTCCAAATGGATAAAAATTTATCAGAGGGCTCTAATTTATCATTTTTAATCATTTTATAACTCAAAACTGCCAAAAAATTGAAACTGAAAAATAAATTTAAAAAAAAAATAAAATTTCTTAAAATTTTATAAAAAAATAAAATTTTAAAAAATAAAAAAAATATTTTTTTTTTAAATTTAAATAAAAAAATCGTAAAAAACTCACATTGGTAGATAATTGTAAATGATAGTTGTCAAAATAAAACCCAAAATCGAGAGCACAACTGAAATAATGAAGACATATGTTTTGTATTCAGCTTCCAGAAGAATTTTCAAATTGACGACAACTACAACGTTGTGCATCATTTGCGTCCCAAACCCATACAAGGGCGGAGGATGTTCCGTCGCCAGCAAAATTGGGTCTTGCAACCACAAATAGTACGTCAAATAATAAATTACAAGCGAATGAAAGACCCCAAGTAACATCCATTCACAAAAATTGGGCCATTTAAACTTTTTATTGCCGATTGTCTCGAGATACAAAATCGGATTATCGAGTAACTTTTGCTCGGGATGCGTTTTATCGGTCAAAGCTAAGATCAGCACGGGCATTGCGGTGTAAATGACATTGTACAAGGTCAAAAATACCGAATCGTAAATGGATTGTGTCGAGTACATCGAGTCCGATTGGAAATATAACTAAAAAAAATCAATTGTTAGAGCATGAAAACACAAAAAAATTGAAATTCTCACCAAAATTCCCATAAAAACCAAATTTTTGTAGAAAAAGTACAACGCCATGTACGCAAGTCGATGCGAAAAGTAATGCCCGTGCACCAAAAACATCTTTTTAATGTACGAAAATTTGGCGATCGCATAATCCGAGCATCTTGCTGCCTGTCTTCCTTCCTTTCCGACAATCCCAATGCCGACATGCGCTTCTTGGATCATCGAAACGTCGTTCGCTCCATCTCCAATGCTCGCGCAAATCGGTTTCGACTTTTCCGTTTTCATTAATTTCACAACTTCGCACTTTTGCAAGGGGCTTAAGCGACAACAGAGCACCGCATGACACTGAATCGACAAATCGCGGAACAATTCGGGCGCATAATCGAGTGCTGCTTGCAAACTAACGCCATCAATTAGCAAAGCAACGGGCAAATCCTTGCTTCGTTTGAGTTCCTGCGCGAAATATTGGAAATGTGAGACGATTTCGTTGCTGTCGGAACATGCGGTGATGTGATATTGCACCGCGTTGTCAGGTATATGGCCGCAACTGTAAGCGATATTTAAGGCAGTTTCGATTTTATCGCCCGTAAGGACCCAAACTTTGATTTTAGCTTCACGGAGACTCACTAAAAAATTAATTTTTAATATTTTTTGAAGAAATTTCTTTAAAAAATCTCACCTAAAGTATCTTTGACGTCATCTTGTAGCGCATCTTCAACCGCAGTTGCTCCAAGAAGCTCCAATCCAGTCTCAAATTTGCTCTGACATGCCTCGACGAGTTTTGCACGGTCCGTCAGAGAGTTGTTCGCATCCATTAAATCTGTGAAAATAATAAAAAATTGTCAAAAAACTCATGAAATCACAAAAAAATCGACGAACCTTTGTTAAATTGTTGATATTCCTCCTTTGTGAGTTTTCGTCGAGCAACTGCCAATGTTCGTAATCCTTCTTTGGCAAATTCATCAATGTGTGTTTGAGTCTTTTGAATTAAACTGGCATCTGGAGTTCCTGTACATAACGGCAAAACGTGACTTTCTGCTCCTTTTGTGTAAAGCCAAAGTTGGCGATTTTTGTCTTGCACAACGACACTCATCCGTTTTCGGTCTGAAGTGAATTCCAGCACATGGAGACGTTTGAAGAGAGCAATTTCGTGACTATCGGGACGACGTTTCTATGGAAAAAAAATTATTTGAGACTTTTTGAGTTAAATTTAAATTTTTTAAAATTGAAAAAAAAATTTAAAAAGGTAAAAAAATAATTTTTTTTCGAATAAAAAATTGGATTTTAATTTTTATTTTT
This sequence comes from Culicoides brevitarsis, assembly GCF_036172545.1. NCBI lineage: Eukaryota > Metazoa > Arthropoda > Insecta > Diptera > Ceratopogonidae > Culicoides > Culicoides brevitarsis. The sequence goes on along the minus strand of NC_087087.1, from coordinate 33,534,367 downwards.
TATTTAATTAAAAATTTTAATTTAAAAATAAAAAAAAATAAATTAAAAAAAAACAATCTGTCCAAAATAAAAAAAAATTAAAAAAAGTATATCTCAATTCCATTAAATTTTATTAAAAAAATTAATTTAAAAAAAAATGATTTTAAATGCATTTTAAAAATGTTTGAATTATGAAATTTTATAAAAAAAAAATTATTTTATTTAAAAAAAAAAAATTTAAAAAAAAAATTAATTAAATTTAATTTTTAAAATTAAATATATTAATCAAAATACCTAACTTATATTAAAAATTAATTAAAAAATTAAAGTTGAAATTATTTAAAAAGTCATTAATTAGTTTTAAAATTTAAATTTTTCCTTAAAAAAAATAAAAAAAATTTGAATTTGAAAAAAAAAAATTAAAATTTAAAAAATTTTTTATATAATTTTTTTAATAGATTAAAAAAATAAAAGAAAGAATTTTTTTTTTTTAAAATTTTTTTTTTTACTTGAAAATATTTTTAAAAAATTTAATAATGAAAAAATAAGAAAAAAAAAATTTAAGAATTTTACAAAATTTTTAAATTTAAGATATTTTTTACCAAATTTTCATACAAAAAATATTTTAATTTTAATTTTAAATTTTAATTTAATTTTTTTTAGAAAAAATTTTTAGAAATTTTTATGGAAGACCTTTGAGAGTAATTTCAGGTAAAAAAAGTTACAAACCTTTAAACAATCAACCGATAATTTCAGTTGAATAATGTCATTATTGTCTCCTGTGTAAATCAAACCAAGCTTTCCACACGCTTCAACGAGAGCTTTTTCATCAGGACTTGATGCTTGATAATCCAATTGACTTCAAAAAAATAAAATTTCATTAAAATTCGAAGAAAAATCATCAAAAACTCACTCGATCAACGACACATATTGCTTAACCCTCAACGTCGTATATCGCCGTTCAACCAAATCATTCGTCGTATAACTTTCTGCTCCATAATACTCTCTCGTCTTTGTCCGATCCGAATAATTTCTCCTCAATCCTGCTCCATTTCGTCTCAACGTCACTCCTTCCAAATCGCTACTCAACTCAACTGTTGGCGCATCGGATTGCGTCCTGCGATGCGTTCTCAAAACGGATTGTTGATACTGCGAAGCATCCGGCGAATCGCTAAAAGTTCGTTTTAACGAAGCTGACTTTGCTTTCAGGAGATTTACTCGCATAATGTACTTCCGATTGTCACTTTCGATGAATGTCATGGGTCGAATTGGTTGAACGTGCGTGAAATCAACTCCATTTTCGATCATGGTTTGACGTTGTTGAGGCTCTTCGGGACGATCTACGGGAAAAGTTTCAAAGAAAAATTAGTATTTTTTGGTTTTTTGACGCGAAATTTCATACCTATGAAGGTATATTTGACGGAAGACCTACTCGAGTCGGTTTCCTGTGCGACATCGTTGTCACTTTCTTCCTCGTGATTCAAGAATTTGTTCTCAATGCCATCAGGAACACCTTCAACTTCGATTTTGCCGGCGACTTGAACTGTGTGACATAAGGCAAGGGCTTCGAAGAAGTCAAAACAGGTTTTCTGAAAGGAAAAAATTTGAGGTAAATTTAATTTTTTGCTTATTTTAAGAATTTTGGAAAAATTTAAATTTAGAAAATTTTTATTTCTTTTTTTCCTAAAATATTTTTTTACATTTATGATTAAAATTAAGGAAAATTAGATATCAAATTATTTTTTTCTTAAAAAAAAACAATATTAATTATTTGATAGTTTTCACAAAAAAAAATTAAAAATTTAAAAAAATTAAATATTTTTCACAAAAAAAAATTAAAAATCATTTCAAAAAAAAAATTAAATTTAATTTTTTTACAAAAAAAAAAAAAAATGAAAATTTTTCACAAAAAAATAAAATTAATATTTTTTACAAAAAAAAAATAAAAATTTTTCACAAAAAAAAAATAAAATTTAAAAAAATAAGAAAATTTTCACAAAAAAAATTAAATTTAATATTTTTTACAAAAAAAAAATAAAAAATAAAAATTTTTCACAAAAAAATTTAAAAAAATTAAAAATTAAAAAAAATTAAATAATTTTCACAAAAAAAAAAATTAAAAATCATTTCCAAAAAAAAAAAATTAAATTTAATATTTTTTACAAAAAAAAAATAAATATTTTTCACAAAAAAATTAACATTTTCACAAAAAATTAAAAATTTTTCATATAAAAATACAAAAAAATTGAATTGTTCAACCTAAACTTACCGACGTTTCATTCAATTTCAGCGAATAAGGTTTCCCCTCCTCCTGCAAGCCTCGTCCTGTTTGCCGGAATTTCCTTCCATTCACCGAACATTGTTGAAAAACCATTATATTCTTCGTCAAAGTGCCCGTTTTGTCGGAAAATAAAATATTTATCTGCCCAAGCTCCTCATTCAAGTCCGAAGTGTTCACAATAAACGGTTGATCGGTTTCCTCATCGTACAAATCGAAGTCCCACTCCATGAAAAACGACCCAAGGAACTTTTGCATCTCAATTGTGACATACAAGGAGATCGGAATGATGTAGTTGAACACAATGAGGAACGAAAAATAATCTTGCAACACTTGTCTGACGATATTTTGCGTTTTGTAGACACTTTCTCCCAAGTAAACGTTGTGCGCGCTTTTATTTTCGTCGTAATATCTTTTGAGCAAGTAACAAACGGTGACATTTGCGATCAAAAGACACAAGAAAAAGACCAAATATCGATTAATCCACACCTCACTGGATGACATTTTGTTTCGGGTGATGCGACTATTGAGTGCTAATTTTGTATTTTGACCCGTATAAACTGCTACTCCGATGACCCATTCGGTATTTCGTACTTTGGAGCCTCTTAACAAGAGATTTTCCGCCATTAAAGGTACCGTCGAGGCATCCAAGTGATCAATACTGTCTCCAATTGCCGCGATATTCGTCACAGCCGAGTCAATTTCAACTTTTCCCTTGAAAGAGTACAAATCCGTTTGCGGTTGTTCGCATTCAATCGATCCCAACATCTGCAAATCCTTAATTTCCAAGTCGGGAAGTCCTTTTGGCACCATCAAAGTCTTCAAATTTGTCTCGCCATCCAAATTCGCGGTCGTTATATTGCACTTTTTCGATGCATCGGAACTTTTAACGAGCACCAAGTCACACGGCACGTCACAATCGCGAGGAACTCGCACGAGATCTCCTTGTCGCACCGCTTCGCATCGAATATCGAGCATCTGCGAGTCGCGAATCACAGTTACGAGGGAATGGTTGACGATGCGATCTGTGCGGTAACGCAAATAGTCTTCGTATCCTTGTTTGACCATCGTTACGGAAATGACGAAGAACAACGGCGCGATGGATGTCAAGGGTGAAACGGGAGAATCGATACTCAGCGAGATCACGGACATGCAGAGGAAGTAAAAGTTGGCGATGCGACGAAATTGCTCGAGTAAATTTTGCGGGATGAAAGTGATGGCGGAATATTTGTTGGATTTGATTTTGTTGGTCCAGACATGTTTTGGCTTTTTTTCGTTCAAACCGACGCCGATTTTGATGTTTAGGTTTTCGCTGAAGGTTGCCACGCGATTGCCCTGTGAAAAAAGATAAAAAAAAAAAATGAATTAAATAATATTGAAAAAATAAAAAAAAATTAAAAAAAGTTAAAAATATGAAAAATTATATTTGATCGAAATTTGAAGAAAAAATTATTTTTATTTATTTTTATTATTTTTTTAAATTATTTTTTTATTCAAAGATTTATTCTTTAAAGTTATGAAAAAAAATTGAAAATTTTTAATTTATCAAGATTTAAAAAAATTTAAAAAAAATATTTTTTAACATTTTTAAGCTTCAATTTAGTCAAAAATTTATTTTTTAAAATTACGAAACAAATTTAATTTAAAATAAAAATTTAATTATTTTTAATTTAATCAATTTTTAAACAAAAAATATCATTAAAAATTATGAAAATATACGAAAATTTTTGTTTTTATAAATATTTGTCAAAATATTATTTGAAATTAATTAATTCTTAATTTTTTAATCCTAAAAATTAGTTAAAATTTTCAAAATTTTTAAATTTTTTTTTTTTCTTAAAAATTTAAAAAAAATTTTTTTTTTAATTTCGAAATAATTAAATATTTTATTTAATAAATTTAAATTTTTTTCATACAAAAAAAAAAAAAAAAATAAAATATTTTATATTTTTTAAAAAAATTTCAAAAATAGAAATTTTTAATTTTTAAAATTTTTTTATTTTTTAAAAAATATTTTTAAAAAATTTTCTTAAAAATAAAAAAAAAATTTTTTAATTTATTAAAATAAAAATTAACTTTCGAAAAAATTCAAAAAAAATCAAAAATAGAAAATTCTTAACTTTATTAAAATTTGAGAAATTATTTTTTAAAAATATTTTTCATTTTTTCAATCATAAAAATTCATCAAAAAAAATATTTTAACTTAATAAATTTTAATTTTTATTTTATTTAAAAATATAATTAAATTAATTTAAAATATTTTTCAAAAAATAAAAATCTTAAAAATTAATAAAAAAAAAATTTAAAATTTTTAAAACTATCAAAATTTGAAGATTTTTTCATAAAATAAAAAGATTAAATAAATTTTTATTTAATAATTTTTAATTTTTTTCACAAAAAAACCTTTTTTCTCATCAACCGAAGTCTCAAAAACGACTTTTTTCCTCTTGGTTCCCTTGACATTACGGATAAATTGACTTAAAAAAATCACATTTTCACACCGACACGCGATTTCTATTGTTGTTATCAGCTTTGAACGTACCGATAAAGATTCGATACATCAGCTGGCCCGAACAATACTGAAACTGTTTGTTATTGTATGTTTTTTCGCTGACCAAGTCACCGAGAGAGCGCAACAATTCTCGCGTGTTATGAATGAAAAGTTCTTTAATAGAGATAACAAATCAATGAGTTTCTCATAATAGTTTGGCGTCTTTGGTCGTGCACGTAATACTTTATCGAATAATGTCAATTTAAATTGAAGTTCATGACTTTTTGCAAAAATTATTGTTTCGTCACTTGCTTCGTTAAATTTTTTGCCGATAAACTACCTTTCCAAATATAATTTACGACCGCGTTAATAAAATAATTCAATCAATCGGAAATTGATTAGAATTTATGTCTTCTTCGAAAATATTTCTAAACATTTTTTTTTTCAGTAAATTACCAGACTTCTCCATCGTCGCATCTTCATGTTTGATGTAAAAGTTGTTTTTTTCTCAATTTTAATAAAAAATTATTTTTGTCAATATTTTTTTACACTTCACTGATTTCCATTCCGCGCGAACAACAAAAAAAATAAGCACACAATGCTCGCAAAGTGAGAACTGACTGAGTCACTTGACGTCGTTTGTTATGGCCGAAGCTTATCGAAGACGGAAAAAAATGTTGCAAGTATGTGTGAGGTTCTTTGAAGTGCAAAGGATTAAAAGCGGATCAACTGGAAGGAGGTCAATTGAGACAAAATTTAGACAAAAAATTTGACGTTGAGCAAACAAAACGCGAAAAATGACTAAATAAAGGTTTTTCGTCGGAAATTGAATTACTCGACGGATGAGAATTTTAAAGATAAGATATCGATAAATTTTGTGTGAGTTATGACGATGATGATGACTCAAAAGTTCAATTGTTTTTAAAGTACTAATTTATAAATTTTGCTTGTTGAATTTTTTTAAAAAAATAGGAAAAAAATTTAAAAAAATCAAATTTTAAGTTTAAGAATCAATAAAAAATTTTTTTTCTATAAAAAAATAAATTAAAGAAAAAATTTTATTTTAAATAAAAAAATACAAAGAATGAAGTTAAGTTAATTAAAAAAAAAAATAAAGCTAAAAAAAAGTCTAATTTAAAATTAAATAAAAAAATTCCAAATCAAATTTAAAATTAAAATAAATAAATAAAAATTAAATTAAATTTAAAAAAATAAATTAAAATTTATAAAACAAAATAAATTTAAATTAAAAAAATTTAAATTAAAATTTAATTAAAAAATATTTTTCATTTATAGAAATTAGGTCTTTTAAATTTTTTTTACTTCTTTCAATTTTAATTTATAATTATTTTTTTTAAAAAATAATAAAATAAAGTCTTTCTTATTAGAATTTATTTTTTTTTAATTCATAAAAAATAAAAATTAATTAAATAAAAAATTGAAAGAAAAAAAATTTTTTTAAAATTTTTAAAAACAAATGAGAAAAATAATTTTAAAAAATTCGTAAATATTTAAAAAAAACTTCGCGTCATGCCTTTTTTAATAAATCTTTTTTTTTTGATAAATTGATCAACAATTACCGCATTCATCAATAGATTGTCAATACGACACTGATATCTTAACTAAACAACTATGGGAGATAAGATAAGAAGATAAGTCACTTCAAATATTATTCAACAAACATTTTTCCTTTGAAATATTTTTTATGCATTTTTTGTTTTAATTTTATTTAATTTATTACTTTTTTCATTTTCTTACCATTTTTTACACAAAATAAATTTAAATTTATTTTTTTTATTTTATTTCCCGTTTTTTTTAATTAATATTTTTTTATTAATTTAAATAAAACATTTTTCTTTATTTTTTTTTGTCTTGTAAAAAACTTTTTTTATTTATTCTTTTTTTTTTTGTCAAAAGCTGATTCCAGATCGCTTGTATCGCACCATTGATCGTCAAAAATTTATTATTTATGCGAACGAACTTTATTCACCTGTTTTCCGCATGACTTTTAATAGTCTACTAATAATTTTATGTTATTCTATCTAATCAGTACCGAGCATGAAGTACATTTTTTTTTATCGTTGGTTATCTTAAAAATCGGTAGACAAAAGTTTTTTTGTTTTGGTTTCGGCACAAAAGTTACGTTCGGTAAGCTTAAGGGTCGCAACTTACATTAATTCGGTAATTTTGTCTGATATTGACGCGACGGGTTTGGGTTCGGTGTGATGTTGATATCTTATCAAAAGTTATCAATAATCGTAATTTTATGACGTAATTTTGAATGATTTGTTTAAAAATGAGGGTTAAATGTTTGTTTATCAATTTAAAAAAAAACTTTTAAAAAATAAATAAAAAAAAAATTAAATAAAATTTAAAAAAAATAAAATAAAATTAAAAAAAAATAAAAAAAAATTAAATTAAATTAAAAAATTAATTAAAAATTAAAAAAAATAAAAAGAATTAAAACTGTTAAAAAAAATTAATTTAATCTTAAATCGAATTAATTTAAAATTAAATTAATTTTTAAAAAATATTAAATTAATTAAAAAAAATATTTTACTTTAAAATTTAATTAAATATGATTTTTTTAAAATTTTTTTTAACTTCTTCCAATTTTTTTTAAAATATTTTTTTAATAATTTTTCTAACTTTATCCTTGAATTTCTTTAATTAATTCAGGCGTTAGCATTTCATTGGGAATCGTATCAATAAATTGAAAGACACTCGCATCGCCATATATGGTATATCCGGATTCTTTGGACTGCTCTCTGCAATTCAAACATGATGCTGCTGCAATATCCAACGGAAGTCTCAATCCGCTATTCTCGGATAATCTCTGAGTCATCGACAATTTCCGATTCAAACACGAATTTTGGAGTTTCCTCAACAAATCTGTCTCCGATTCCGTCGGAATGTTGATAAAATTCGGCTTTTGTCGTTGTCTTAAGCGTTCTTTCAACTCACTTTCCTCAAAAAGCTCCGTGATCCGTTTCACCGTGCACGGACTCAGCGCCTTATCGAACACCCGGATATTCGTTTCGGCTGTTCCGCCATCCGTTTGATTGCAAAGTACCACGCCCGCATGAACGTGATTGTCGTGTTGTGCCAAGAATCGCGATAAAATTCGTTGTTTCGAAGGAATTGGCTCCGATAAGCGATCTGCCTTTGCGATCAAATTATTTGCGATTTTTCGTCGCAAAATGCTCTCGTCGCCAAAGGGATGTTCGAAAATTGGTTCGATTGGCGAACGTTTGGGCGACGATGGCACTTGGATGCTCACGCTATCGCTCAAATTGGGACGTCCGACATCGGTGTTGTCGAGAATGTGATCGCCAGATGCCGCGGAACGATGACTGATGTATTTGCTCTGAGGTCGAACGGGTTTTCGGAAACACAATAAACAGACACGGATAGCAAGAAGGATTAAAATTATCACAACTATCGTGATGGAAATTAACATGGAAGTGCTGAGCATTTTGAGGATGTGAAAAATTACGAAGGAAAAAAATATTTTTAAAACCGATTCCTTTTAAGGAGGAAACTTGAATGAACGAGAATGGAAAGTGTGAGTTTAATTTTATTCAGAGATAAAAAAAAAGACTTCCTGATGATTTTTTTACCTCAACTTTTATCAACTTCCGGTTTCTATTTATTGCACTGTAAGTAATTTAAGGCTAAAAATACTTTTGACTTAAGGACTTAAAGAAACTTAAGAATTTTAAGTTATGAAATTCTAAAGTTGAAGTACTTTTTTTCAAAGCTTAAGTCTTCAAATGAGGAGCAAAAATCGTTGTTTTTTCTCAAGTCACTTTTCAAACAATTTTTGATGGGTTTCAAAGCTAAAAGTTAATAAATATGCATTCTAAAGTTGATTTCCATTGATATCTGATCGATTTTTGATCAAATAAAAAAAAGTACGATTTTATCATATGAGGAGCAAAAATCGTACTTTTTTTCTCAAGTCAATTTTCAACCAACTTTTGATGGGTTTCAAAGCTAAAAGTTAATAAATATGCATTCTAAAGTTGATTTGAATTGATATCTGATCGATTTTTGAAGAAATAAAAAAAAGTACGATTTTATCATATGAGGAGCAAAAATCGTACTTTTTTTCTCAAGTCAATTTTCAACCAAATTTTGATGGGTTTCAAAGCTAAAAATTAATAAATATGCATTCTAAAGTTGATTTGAATTGATATCTGATCGATTTTTGATCAAATAAAAAAAGTACGATTTTATCATATGAGGAGCAAAAATCGTACTTTTTTTCTCAAGTCAATTTTCAACCAAATTTTGATGGGTTTCAAAGCTAAAAGTTAATAAATATGCATTCTAAAGTTGATTTGAATTGATATCTGATCGATTTTTGATCAAATAAAAAAAAGTACGATTTTATCATATGAGGAGCAAAAATCGTACTTTTTTTCTCAAGTCAATTTTCAACCAAATTTTGATGGGTTTCAAAGCTAAAAGTTAATAAATATGCATTCTAAAGTTGATTTCAATTGATATCTGATCGATTTTTGAAGAGTTAATAAATATGCAAAAAAAAAAAGTACGATTTTATCATATGAGGAGCAAAAATCGTACTTTTTTTCTCAAGTCAATTTTCAACCAACTTTTGATGGGTTTCAAAGCTAAAAGTTAATAAATATGCATTCTAAAGTTGATTTGAATTGATATCTGATCGATTTTTGATCAAATAAAAAAAAGTACGATTTTATCATATGAGGAGCAAAAATCGTACTTTTTTTCTCGAGTCGATTTCCAACCAACTTTTGATGGGTTTCAAAGCTAAAAGTTAATAAATATGCATTCTAAAGTTGATTTCCATTGATATCTGATCGATTTTTGATCAAATAAAAAAAAGTACGATTTTATCATATGAGGAGCAAAAATCGTACTTTTTTTCTCAAGTCAATTTTCAACCAACTTTTGATGGGTTTCAAAGCTAAAAGTTAATAAATATTCATTCTAAAGTTGATTTTAATTGATATCTGATCGATTTTTGATCAAATAAAAAAAAGTACGATTTTATCATATGAGGAGCAAAAATCGTACTTTTTTTCTCAAGTCAATTTTCAACCAACTTTTGATGGGTTTCAAAGCTAAAAGTTAATAAATATGCATTCTAAAGTTGATTTCCATTGATATCTGATCGATTTTTGATCAAATAAAAAAAAGTACGATTTTATCATATGAGGAGCAAAAATCGTACTTTTTTTCTCAAGTCAATATTCAACAAGTTTTGATGGGTTTCAAAGCTAAAAGTTAATAAATATGCATTCTAAAGTTGATTTGAATTGATATCTGATCGATTTTTGATCAAATAAAAAAAAGTACGATTTTATCATATGAGGAGCAAAAATCGTACTTTTTTTCTCAAGTCAATTTTCAACCAATTTTTGATGGGTTTCAAAGCTAAAAGTTAATAAATATGCATTCTAAAGTTGATTTCCATTGATATCTGATCGATTTTTGATCAAATAAAAAAAAGTACGATTTTATCATATGAGGAGCAAAAATCGTACTTTTTTTCTCAAGTCAATTTTCAACCAACTTTTGATGGGTTTCAAAGCTAAAAGTTGATAAATATTCATTCTAAAGTTGATTTCCATTGATATCTGATCGATTTTTGATCAAATAAAAAAAAGTACGGTTTTATCATATGAGGAGCAAAAATCGTACTTTTTTTCTCAAGTCAATTTTCAACCAACTTTTGATGGGTTTCAAAGCTAAAAGTTAATAAATATGCATTCTAAAGTTGATTTCCATTGATATCTGATCGATTTTTGATCAAATAAAAAAAAGTACGATTTTATCATATGAGGAGCAAAAATCGTACTTTTTTTCTCAAGTCAATTTTCAACCAACTTTTGATGGGTTTCAAAGCTAAAAGTTAATAAATATGCATTCTAAAGTTGATTTCCATTGATATCTGATCGATTTTTGATCAAATAAAAAAAAGTACGATTTTATCATATGAGGAGCAAAAATCGTACTTTTTTTCTCAAGTCAATTTTCAACCAATTTTTGATGGGTTTCAAAGCTAAAAGTTAATAAATATTCATTCTAAAGTTGATTTCCATTGATATCTGATCGATTTTTGATCAAATAAAAAAAATACGATTTTATCATATGAGGAGCAAAAATCGTACTTTTTTTCTCAAGTCAATTTTCAACCAACTTTTGATGGGTTTCAAAGCTAAAAGTTAATAAATATGCATTCTAAAGTTGATTTCCATTGATATCTGATCGATTTTTGATCAAATAAAAAAAAGTACGATTTTATCATATGAGGAGCAAAAATCGTACTTTTTTTCTCAAGTCAATTTTCAACCAATTTTTGATGGGTTTCAAAGCTAAAAGTTAATAAATATTCATTCTAAAGTTGATTTCCATTGATATCTGATCGATTTTTGATCAAATAAAAAAAAGTACGATTTTATCATATGAGGAGCAAAAATCGTACTTTTTTTCTCAAGTCAATTTTCAACCAACTTTTGATGGGTTTCAAAGCTAAAAGTTAATAATTATGCATTCTAAAGTTGATTTCTTGATATCTGATCGATTTTTGATCGATTTTATCATATGAAAAAAATCGTACGATTTTATCATATGAGGAGCAAAAATCGTACTTTTTTTCTCAAGTCAAGTTTTGATGGGTTTCAAAGCTAAAAGTTAATAAATATTCATTCTAAAGTCAATTTTCAACCAATTTTTGATGGGTTTCAAAGCTAAAAGTTAATAAATATTCATTCTAAAGTCGATTTCCATTGATATCTGATCGATTTTTGATCAAATAAAAAAAAGTACGATTTTATCATATGAGGAGCAAAAATCGTACTTTTTTCTCAAGTAACTTTTCAACCAATTTTTGATGGGTTTCAAAGCTAAAAGTTAATAAATATTCATTCTAAAGTCGATTTCCATTGATATCTGATCGATTTTTGATCAAATAAAAAAAAGTACGATTTTATCATATGAGGAGCAAAAATCGTACTTTTTTTCTCAAGTCAATTTTCAACCAATTTTTGATGGGTTTCAAAGCTAAAAGTTAATAAATATTCATTCTAAAGTCGATTTCCATTGATATCTGATCGATTTTTGATCAAATAAAAAAAAGTACGATTTTCATTGATCGATTTTTGATCAAATAAAAAAAAGTACGATTTTATCATATGAGGAGCAAAAATCGTACTTTTTTCTCAAGTAACTTTTCAACCAATTTTTGATGGGTTTCAAAGCTAAAAGTTAATAAATATTCATTCTAAAGTCGATTTCCATTGATATCTGATCGATTTTTGATCAAATAAAAAAAAGTACGATTTTATCATATGAGGAGCAAAAATCGTACTTTTTTCTCAAGTCAATTTTCAACCAACTTTTGATGGGTTTCAAAGCTAAAAGTTAATAAATATGCATTCTAAAGTTGATTTGAATTGATATCTCCTCGATTTTTGAAGAAATTTAAAAAAATTAAAACTAAAAAAAAATTTTCTTCAAAATGCGGTCAAAAAAAATTAAAATTTTAAAAATAATTTTTTGAACTTGAAAAATGCAATTTTAATTATTTTACTGATTAATTATTATTATTTATTTTTTAGAAAATTTTTAAACGCGTACGTACAAATTCTTGTCAAAACTGGTAAAAATTTTTCTTCTTTTCTAAACAGTCTTTTTAATTTCTGTTTATGTATTTTTTTTTCTCTATTTAGACTCAAGGGACGGTCAAAACTTAAAAATTATTTTTTTTAAGAACACGAGGAATAAAAAAATTAGGATGATGGTAACTCCACACTGCTACTATTGAAGAAATTGCAAAAAAAAATTAAACTCTTAATATCTCGCACGACTTGTTGTAACAAATCGCAATCCAGTCTGGCTGCAGCGCTCCCCATTGAATCTGATTAACTTCGCCTTCCGCTGCGGTATACGCCAAAATCGGGTCCTCAATACTGCGCGGCATTTGCTGAATATCCCAAATCAGTGCCTGATGATCGTCGCCTGCCGTACAAATGTGACACGAGCTATGCGGCGCCCAAGCAATTCCATTAACGGGCGCCTTGTGATTCGTTAATCGCGCCACGGGCGTACATGGGACACGAACATCGATGATTATCACTTCAGACGAGTTCATGGAAATTGTTGCCAAGTAATTTGGATCTTGTTTGTTCCACGAAAGTCTCAGGAGCGGCGTATGTTGCGGATCTTCGTAAATTATCGTCGAATGCTCCAAATGACGCAAATCGAACATTCGCACGGATCCATCGGCGCCGACACTCGCAAACATATCTCGACCTCCGCCCGCGCGGGAAAATGCAATGTCATAAACTTCCTTGTCGTGCGCAATAAGTTGCGTTCGAACATGCCCAGCAACAGCATTTACTCGCCCGATTGCTTGTCCCATTTCTAAGTTCCAGATCGTACAAGTTGTATCGATTGAACAGGTCCCGATTAAATTGTGATCGACCTCATTCCAGTCGAAACTCGTGAGCGGCGCACAAAAATCGCTGTTTTTGTTGTTGTTCAAGACAACTTCCAAACGAATATCGGAATCGTTGTTTGTCGTACTGCGCCAAACACGCAAATAATCACCGCTTGTCGCCAATAAATCCGGAAAAATGCCTTTTGTGTCGGGAATGAACATGATTTTTGTCGTTGGATACGGATGTTCGAACGTTCCCTTTGCCGTGAATTCGCTCGTTTCCTCGTCCAAACTCACAATTTGCACCTTATTGCTGTACTCCTCCATGAACGAACCAAGAGCTAATCTGAATCTCTTATCAGGACGCAAACTCCTGAAAAAAAAATGAAATTTAAAATTTTTTAGAAGTCACAGAGGAAGGAATTTCTTACCAATTCATGCTGTAAAGATCCCATGGAGCGTTATATTTGTAAATTTGCTTCCTTTGTTTCGGTGTCGTTGCCATTTTTGTCTAAATTCTTTAATTTCCTCTCTTTTCAATCGTAATTTATTGCCAGCTCGTCTCGGAGATTCTCAAATCAACAGTATTCGAGGTGTTTTTGAACCATAGTCTTCTATTTTTATGGAAAAATAGGAAAATTTTAAAGGATTGCGTCGGCTGGCTTGTTTTGGTAATAAAATCTTGAATTAGAAGAAGCGAATTAGTAGTAGGGGTAAATGGGAGATTTTTTTATATGGGGCATCATCATATTATGGGGCACTTTCATACGATTTTTTTTTTCAAGTTTTGATTTAAATTTATTTTTTTTTAATTATTGAATTTTTAAGCTTTAACATCCAAAAACGACTTGGGAAAAAAAAAATACATTTTGAAAAAATTTTAAAAATCGATGACTTCGAGTAACACGGGAACTTCAACCAATTCGTGGATTTCGATCGTAATAGACGACAAAGATTCTTCTTCATCTTTGCTTCATTAAAATTTTTCGTATTAAAACTACACAATTTTTGTCTTGGTTTCAATTAATAAATTAATTGGTCCAAGGTTAGCATCATTTTGACTTTGAAAGGATTGACGACTTTTGACCTCAGTCGTTGCCTTGGCTCTTGTCGCTGTCGCTGTTCATTTTTTGTAAGGCCATACAATAGACTCCTAATTTCGTTATCGAGTCATCCTCGATTGTTGTTGCTGCACTTATTGTTTCATTTTCATTTGAGAATGTGGATGCTTCTGATGCTTGAAAATCCTCAACGTTAGACGAGCACGAATAGTCACGATTTTCCTCTTCTTCTTCATATATCGGATCATACCGCTCTATTCCGTGGCACATGTTATTGTGAGTTTACAATGCTTCTAAATTTTTAAATTTATTGAAGCATGCAGGTCCACTGTAATTGGCGAGGCAATTTTTGTGGCTTTTTCTTGCTCATCTAAAATTACATCGAATTCTTTGAGCTGCTCAAAAATGTAATTTTTGCAATTATCAATAAAAAAATGAAAAAAAGTAAGTTAGGCGAATAAATTTTTAATATTTTTGCCGCATATTGTTCGACAAAAAAAATCATTTGAAGGTCTCTTCTATAAATAAAAAAAGAAACAAAATCTTTAATGAAATTCTCATTTTGTGCTAAAGATTTAAAAAAAAGTATAAAAATAAATAATTAATTTTAAAAAAAAAAAATCATCTTTTATCAATATTTTTGTTGTTTTGAGTTTTTTTACAATGATAAATATTTGTGTATTAAAAAATTGATTTAAGAACATTTTAGCCAAAATTGAAAAAATGAATATCATAACAAATATCTGAATTTTTTGAAATAAAACTTCAGTAATTTTTATGAAAATATTTTTAAAAGGAAAACTCATATCGAAATACAAAAATCATTAAAAATTGAAAAATTTGATGAAATTTTTAACTTTTTTTTTTTTTCTTCAAGTACAATACGGGGTATATTCATAAAAACATTTCATACAAATTTTTCTTAACAAAAATTAAACAAAAATATTTTAATGTTATTTAATTTTCAGAAAACAAAATTTTAAAAATTACCTAAAAATTAAGGTTTAAAACAATAAAAAGCAGTTTTTTTAAATTTTCAAAAAGTACCCCATTCTCCCCTATCAATTGTCAAACTTGAAAAAAGTTTTCATTCAAGCAAAAACGGCAGAAGAGAAAAAAAAGTTCGATCATCAGTGTATTTTTGAATGTGCTATTGAGTAAATTAATTCTGAAAATCATGCAATTTGTCTTTATTCCATTCGATAAATTAGACAAAATTGTGACGTTGAGCGAGCCAGTGTGTGCAAAAGCAAGAAATTACTGCGACATAGACTCTTGTAAATGGTCAAAAGAGACTTCTTGATATCTCGTGCTGAATCAGACACCTGAATAAAAAGAGAAAAAAATCGATAATTAGTGAAAATTTACAATTTAAGTAACGTGGTGTATATATAAATATAAACACTTCCTCGATACAAACACAAAGATAAAGGAAATTATTGAAGGTCTTTGTTGTTGCAACAACAAAAAAAAAAACAACAACGTGAAATCACGCGAAATTTCACAAGTTTCTGAAATTAAATTATAAAAAAAAATAATTTTTTGTGGAAAAATTCCAAATTAGGGAGAAAATATTCGAAATTTTACAAGTGAAAGGAGAAAGTAAAAGCAAAAAAAATGCCGAAACACAAGAAAAAGAATCCAGGTGAGTTTTTGACACATGGAAAGGGCGGGAGACTCGCATCGCCATGCAATCGACGAAAAAAAGGGACTTTGCCCATGCTTCTACGATGTTACTTTTGCGTCACGTTCTATCCACACACACATACAATCAGCTGAATCCAGTTGTTTATTTTTTTTTGTGTGACTTATATAACGCGAAGGTCGTCGTATAGACTGGTTTTTTGCTCTATCTCATGCTTTCATTATTTTTTTTTTTTGAAAAATATTTTTTTAATTTTAAATTTTTAAATTTTTTCAGTTCAATCGCACAATCAAGCCTCCACGAACGGCTATGGATCGGATGATGACTCCATGTTCGACAACGAGAGCGTTTTCTCGTACCAATCTGAGGGTCCTGCCTCCACGGATGGCACGGAAGATGTCGATTCCAATGAAAAATACGAAGACAGCTTATCCCAAGCGCTCGACAATGCAATGGAAAAATCAGCACAAGTTCGTACCTCAGCATTGCAGGCCGTTTGTGAAATCCTCATGCAACGTTATCTGCCCGACTATGTCGACGATCGTAAAATCACGATAATGGATTTGGTTGAAAAGTCCGTGAAACGCGGAAAGGGACTCGAACAAGCTTGGGCTGCGCGTTTGGCTGCCTTGTTGGTCATCCAAGTAGGCAATGACGAGGAAATAATTAAAACTTTGACGCCTGTGCTCCGAACAGCAGCTTTGGATCCATCTGTTGGCTACGATGCGAGAGCCAAGGTAAATATTTGGAGCTCTTATCGCTTTGTTGAAGGCGACTTATGCAATCTAATGAAGTTTTTCCATAAAAATTTGTCGTTTGTCTTATCAGGCATTGTGTGTTGTGTGTGAAGTGAATGACAATGATTTGAAATAATTTTTATTAATGTGCACATAAATTGTGCCAACTCGACAAATTTCGTGTCGCGTAACGTGTTGGCATCGGTTTAACAGCTGTTTTTGGCGCTCAATGACCTTGGAATGGATTTTTAGTTAGAAAAAAAAATTAAAATTTAATTTAAGTTTTTTGTCTCAGTTTAAAAAATTTGAAATCTAATTAAGTCAAAATTCGTAAAAATTTTTAAATTCAATAAAAAATTTCAATTTTTAGAGAAGTTTTTCGAAAAAAATAATCAATTTTGAGCAATTTTTAATTTAAAATTAAAATTTATAAAAATTAAATTATTTTGAACAATTTTTAGAATTTTGATTTAAAATAATTAATTTTCTCAAAAAATATCAAAATGATATTTCAAAATTTTGTGACAATTTTTTTTTTTGTAAAAATTTATTTGATGAAATTTTAATTTTTTTTTAATTTTTGAAATACGACAAATTAAATTTTAAAGTTAAAATTTTTAAAAAATATTTTAATTTTTTTTTTTTTAATTTTAATGTATTTTATTTGTAATTTAATAGAGGTTTGATGAAATTTTCTTTATAAAAATATCGTCAATTCATATTTTTAAAATTTCATTTAAAAAAATCAATATTTTAAGATTTTCTTAAATCTTTGAAATATTTTTTTGTTCTAGTGAATTCATTTTGAAAAAATCTAAAAATATTTTTCAAAATTTTAATTACAAAAATTTTTTGAAAATTTTTTTCTTAATTTTTGATTTAAAATATTCGAAAAATTATTTTTTAAAATTAAAATAAAAAAAAATATTTTCATTAAAATTAATTTTAAATTTTTTTAATTAATTAATTTGTAAAAATTAGAAGCTCAAAAAAAATTTTTTTTATAAGAAAAAAAAATTAAATTTAATAAAATATAAAAATTAATTAAATTTATTAAATATTTTTAATTTTTTTTTTAAATTTATTTAATTAATTTTAGTTCAAAAATTTTCTCAAAAATATTTTTTTAACAAAATATTTAGAAAATTTTTAAAAACATCCTAACTTTTGTTTGTTTTGACTCGCAAAAGAATATTTTTAGACATAAGCCTCTTAACTTTCGCTACTTTTCAAATCCTGTCACGCTTTATGACACAGAAACCTCTTTTGTTATGATCTAATTTTAGAATGTTGTACGCGACTTTGACACGACATTTGCGAATATCACATGTATTTTATAAATACCCATCGAAATTAACGAAATGAGCACAAAAAAGTTGTAAATTCTAACAATTTTATCAAAAATTAGGTCAATGTCTTCTCAACGATATGATTAAAATTTATCATAATTCGAAAAAAACGTAAAAATCACAAATTTTTCATGGAATTCGTGTTTATAAAAATTGTGAATGAATGAATCATCTCGACTTAAGTTGAACGAATGCAAAAAAATTTGCCAGACAAAAAATTAAATAAACAATTTTTTCTTCTATTTTTAGTGTTGCATGTCACTCGGCTTGTTAAACTTTTTAGGAAATGACGATCTCGGCGCAGTACTTGAACTAATGAAAAACTTTGAAACCATCTTCGCTGCCAGTTATCTCAAGGGTGACAATTCCGCAAGTTCAGCAAATGCGGATGCCGCTTCGTTACATGCCGCTGCCCTCTCATCATGGGGCTTATTGTTGACTCTTTTGCCGCCATCTGACGTCGCCAATATGGTTGAAAAGCCGGGAAATTTCCCATCGATCAAAAATCTCCTCGGACTCTTGCATTCGGCACATTTGGATGTTCGCGTAAATGCGGGCGAACTTTTCGCTTTGCTTTACGAGACGGGACGAGCTCATGACGAGGACTTTTTGGACGATTATTTGCCCGAACTCATCGATGTGACGAAGAAACTCGCTACGGATTCGCACAAATATCGCGCAAAACGTGATCGAAAGACGCAACGTGCGACTTTTAGAGACGTCATGCATTACATTGAGGAAGATACGTCGCCGGAAATTAACGTAAGGTTCGGCAGAGAAAGTGTTTGTTTGGATTCGTGGGCTTTGCATCATCAGTACACGTCATTTTGCAACGTTATGGGTCCCGGCATCAACAATCATCTGGTCGAGAATGAATTTGTGCGCGATGTGATGCAACTTGGCGCGAGACTTACGGAGCTGGAAGGTTTGCAAAAATTGACAAAAGCTGAAAAGCGATTCTATAATGCGGAAAGCTTCAAGGCACGCACCAAAGCACGTAACAAGAACCGAGATAAACGATCGGCGGTCGTTAATTAAAACATTTTGAACTAATTTTTTAATGGAAATCTAATTTTTTTCCCTCTCTTGTATATATTTTTAAGAAAATTCATGAAATAATCTTAGACTTAAGTTTCCTTCTCCCATTATTTAGCTAAAAATTGCACTTTTTGTTTGTCATTTACGAGAATTGTTACAAAAAAACGGTCGAGACGTTGTCTGAGTAAAATCTAGATAATAATAAATAGAATAACAAATAACTTTTGTGCGTTTTCATGAAAGCTCTTTGTCAATAAAGTCGCATAATTGGGTCACCACAGTGTTAGTTTGGGTCACATCGCCATTATCGCACATCATGTCCCACAAAAAAAAGTCATCCAAGTCGCATTCTGACTCGACATCATCCACTCCTGGCTCAAATTTCCATCCTCTTGCTTCTCTAACAGCATCATCGGCGTAAATTCGAATACATTTCAACTTTTCCTTCCCAAAAGTCTCTTGAAACCATTTAATATCAGTTTTTCGCCTGATATCGCTAACAACAATCATCTCAGCTGCAGCTTTCTTCATCGCTTCACGACAAAAGAATCCCGGATCTTTTTTTCGGATCTCGTCACTCCAGATGATCATCTCTTTTCGATATTGCTCCTTATAGGGACCATCACTGAGTAATTCTTTTATATCGAGATTCAGTTTTTCAGCCCATGCAGTCTTGATGGGTTCGGAGATTCGAATTATTTGTGCTCGATTTTGGTAGCTAAAAAATAAAAAAAAAAGAAAGTTAGTCGAAAATAAAGGGAAAATGAGGAGGATTTACCGTTCCATGAGTTTAGCTGTGAGGAAATCTTTGCCGCATTTTCGTTTTCCGCTGAATAAGAGGATGAGTTTGATGTTTTCTGTCATGTTTTGAGCTTTAAAACAGGAAAATTTATGCAAAGACGAGAAATTCCGATGTTTAAATTTGCCAAACTTGTTGATTCAAGATACAAAAGTTGAGACGAATGAAAGTGATTTTGAGGAAATTTTGAAAGTTTTTTCAGTTAATTTTATTTGGGGAAATTTTTAAAGTAAATTTAAATTATTTGTGAACTCAGCAGCTTGAGTTTTCTTGAAAACTATTAAAAAAATAAAAAAAAAATTCTTTGATTTTTTTAAGAATTTCAAAAATTAAAAAAAAATAATTGACATTTACAGAATTAAGATGAAAGTCATGAAACTAAAAAAAAAATATTTTAAACTCATGAAAACTTGTAAAAAATGTCAAATAAAACTTTCAAGCTTAAAGAAAAAATTAAAAAAAAATTACGTATTTTTTTACGTATTTTTTTACGTATTTTCTTCTAATTTCCAAAATTCGATAACAAAAATAATAATAAAAATAATAAAATTCGAAACAGATGAAAATTAGATAATTTTCTGACGCAATTTGAAGTATAAAGAATATTTGATTGTTTTTAAACAAAATTTTGACCTTTGATAAGGTTAGTTATGCTTTTGGGACATATCTTTCAAATCATATCTTATGAGAGTTTCTTTAGAAAATGAAAATTCTATCATAGGGCACCCAAAATTCAAATAACTCTACTAAAAAGAGAATATTTATCCTCTAATAGGAAATATCAATATCCTGAAATCCACACATTTTTCAACGAAAATTTGTAAATAAATGATGGTTTTATAAATATTTTCAATTAATTTTTAATTTTGGCTAAATTATTAATTTTCTTTGATAAAAAATTTTCATAAAAATGAGATATTTAAAAAAAAATTTTGGATTTCTTTGAATTCTTTTGAATTTTGAACATTTTAAAGTTATTATTCTAAATATTTTAATATTTTTTATTGAACCCCAAACTTGAGAATTTGACTTAAATTCTATTCCAGTGACACAAAGTCGTTGAAGGAATTGACAAAGACGAAATAATGAAAATTTAATTTAAAAAAGAATATGTATTAAATTAATTTCAGAATCTATTCATTGAAGGCAAGCATTTCCCCATTACTACATATTTACATTGAAAACGTCGAGCTATCACGAATTTTCCTGTAATCAACATATTTCGAATGCTTAAAGACAGCAAACCACACACATGATGCACTTAGATACCTTGAAGAGCAAAGGACCTTCTGCTCACTATCAAGGGATTTTATCCTGCTGTATCTGTTTCTTTGAGTCAAAATTCGTAACGATTTGTGATGAAAAAGATCTTAAAAGTTGCTTTTTCGATTTTAATTTTTTCTTAATGTTTATCTCTTTTGAAATTTCTCCTCAAATTTTCCTCGTTGAACCACCTTTAAGCTTCATTTGAACCTAAAACAAAAAAAAATTATTTAAAAAAATTCAATCCTCAAAAAATTCTTAAATATCGATTTTTCCATTCCATCCTTCACGAACTACTTTTTACCATAACTCTCCAAATTAAATTTGTTCCATCTCCAGTCTCGCTCTGTAATTCGATTAAAAGGACATAAAAACAAAATTTCATTCCATTGCACTCCGACTTCATACAAGTGCAATTTTATTATTCATCCTTCTTTGTGTACATTATCTCAGATAATTAAATAAACATTTCCTACTTATCATCATTCCGTTCCCCTTTGAAAATTATTTTTCCTCTAATGCAGACCAAACGCATGAAATGCGCATCGAAGGGAGTTACCAACAACCATACACCCTAACATTTATTTTTGAGGATTTAGAGATTATTTCTGATCTGAACCTGGAATTATTTTTCATTTTTTTTTCAAGTAGAATTTTTCGTTGATAATATCAAACAAATTATTTTAAAAAATAAAGAAAATAATTTGTTTGATTATTAACGAAAAATATTTTACCTAAAAAATGGGCATTCCTTGAATATCTCGACGATGACAAATGGAAAACAGATGAAAATTTGATTGTTTTTGCCGTTCGTTGGGGTGAACGAACAGAAAACGACATCATAAATATCAATTATTTCATTAAATATTCAAGTGCAATCTTCAAGATTAAAAAATTTTACGTCTTCAAGGATTTTTGAAGTAATTTTTTTTAGCAAAATTTCGAATCTGAGAAAAAATAACAAACCAAAAAAAATCCGTAGATGGTAGATAATGTACCATTCATGCGTGACTATTGTTTTGTTGTCCTTACAACAATAATTGTATCATCAAAAGCAGGAGGGTGTCAAAAAAGATAAGTGATAAGTGAAGTTGATACAACAATAATTCATGTTCATGAATGAAAATGAGATGCGACTGAAAATGTGTTGATACGTTTTTGATGATAATTGTAAACAAATTCATTGTTCTCCTCCGGAACGATCTTGATATGCTTTTAAGAGTAATTTGAGAGAACATCTGCTTCGAAAATTTTGCTCTCTTATTTTTTTCTCTTAATGGTTTTGATAAAAATTATTACGAAAAAATGCATGTCTTGATACAATTAATCAAATTTTTCATGAGAAAAATCACACATTTCCCAAAAATTTTATTTTGAACTCTTTTTAGAAAAAAACATACCTGTCATATAGGCGTTGAGGACGATGACACTTGAAATTCGATACATTTGTCTCTTCCTTCGAAAAATTTTATATTTTATAATCCAAACCAAACGTTGAAAAAATCTGTTCACACCCGGTTTTGATTTGAGGTCCGTCGCACACTTCCAACAAAAATCTTAAAGTAATTAATGGGAAGAGGCAATTAGATGGGATTAACTTTATTCCTTCAAGCATGACGCGTCATGACGTTTTCAAGGAAATGAAATGTAAATTATTTGACAGAAGCTAATCCTGCAAAGTTAATCCTTGTCACTTATGGAGACACGTGACAAATTTATATATTTTGATTTTTTAGCGAATTGGCGTTTAAACTTTTTTTTTTAGTAAAAAAAAGACGTCACACTGTAATTATTATTAATTGCACCATTTACAGAATAAATTGAAAGATCTTCTAAAGCAAAAAAAAAAATCTCATATTTCATTTTCTTCATGTGTGCATTTCTCATTCAATTAAAATATCTGTTGAAAATTTTTCGTATTAAAAAGACAGAAAGTGGTGAAAAAAAGGGAAAAACAAAAATTTAATTGAAGGAAATTAAATTTCAAAACATTTTTTATAATGTGATGTCGTCACGAACGTTTTATTTATTAAAAACACGTGAAAAATGTCAAGAGTTTATAATTTTTCTCTCAATTTGAAACAGAGAGACGACAAAGTTATTTATCTCTAAAAATAGATGAAACGATTAAAAAAGGTTTGTTTTTAATAAGTTTAATAATATTAACGAGAATGTGTGGTATTCAGACAGAGACAAAAAAAAGATGATTTAATGAGAAAGCACTCGCACGTGAAATTGATTCATATTAGAAGTTATCAAATTTCAAATGAAATTTATATCTTAAAATGTGACAAAAATAAATCTTAATTATTTTAAATGAATAAAAATTAAAAAGAAAGAAGAAAGGCTCCAGTTTAATTTTGATTCAGACGAAAAAAAGGTGCCTGATTAAAAAAAAACATCTGAAATTTTTGTTAAAAACCTGATCCATTTCGTGTTTCTTATCTTGGTGACCAAATCTAAGTTATGTTTGGATACAATGGAATTAAAAAAGGTTCTTAAAAATGTGTTTTTTTCATCTTTGCATATTTTTTTCAGTGCGGGGACTAAATAAAAGTGGGTATTCAAAATGGCGTTGATATGTTATTTATTGTTATTGTCCTTTCGTTGCAGATTATCAGCACAGTACAGAGTTACTTTTTTTTTTGTTGAATGCCTGTTTTGCGTTTTTTCATGGGTAGGTGCTTTTGCAATAAAGAGTATTATATGAAGAAAAAAAAATGCGAAAAGTCATCATCAAGAGTCGAAAGTTTACAGCGCATTTGTACTTTTACTCAAATTTTACGATTAATCGAGTTAAAGTCTCATAAATGGTCTCAGGTTTTGTTAAGAAAATGTCAAGTTTTAAATAACTTTAAACATTAAATAAATTTTGAGCTGTTCAGAAATTTTTCGCAAATCGATCGAAGGTGTTACTACTCGTTTCATTTTGTTGTATTCGTTCAATCTTTTGTAATAAAATGAGTTCTGTGCTTCACTCGTCAAATTTTTTGAGAGTCTTTAACACTTCATCTTTGAAGCTCATAAAGATTTTAAGTTTATCAGTCAAATATTCAGGAAGCAGTTCATTCTTGGCAGTAGACCTACTTTTCAACAATTTTGGAGCCTATTTTGAAGAATTTGGTTCTACATAATGCTCGGGGCCTAAAGCTTCAGCTTTATTAGCCTACCTGAAAATCCGCCATTGTTTCTTGGCTTTGTTAATTAGCTTAAGTGCGTTAAAGTAAACTCTTTGCTTCACGTCAAGTAAGTCTGTGTCATTCAACATGATCTCCATATTCGGTCTCTGAAAAGAATGGTTCTCAATGCTTTGTTACAGATCTTTTGAATTGCCTTCAAGTCTTCGTCATTCATTAGCATCAATATTTAACTTCATTTTCATCGTATGTAATCACAACAAATTAATTTATAAATTCAAATCGAGTTCTATTAGCCAATTTTGAGCTTGTTCTGTGGCTTGGTGCAGAGCTGATAAGCCTTCATTGATTGATTTGTATCTCTCCAAGTTAAATGAAAATTTAAGAAAAAAAAAATAAGTAAAAATTATTCAAATTAAATTAAACTTCATTAAAAACTTACCAGACAGACTCCCTTAAAGAGCCTCAAATTCCTCAATCCAAACTGAAACACCTTTCGTAACTGCAATAAATTTTGATGTCTCTGTTGGGACTCGCTTTTTATGTATCTTCTTACTTTTGCTGTACTGCTTTATGCATCGGCGTTTTCCCAATTTTTTGTTCTCCTCTGCTTATCGTCATGTAATTGTGTTTTGAAGAGAAAAAAAACAACATGAAGCAAAAAATATAATGAGATTAAACAAAACCGGCTTCCATTAAATATTCATATGAACTTTCAATTTTATATATAGGCAAGCATGAAAAGTTAATTAAGACACAAAAACAAGAGTCTAGTTGAATAAAATTTTCCAGTCTAGTGAGCTTTAACTACTTTTCCATCGATTTTCTTCATGTTTTTCCTCTAAACAATATTGAAAGCAGTTTGAAAGCAACTGCTTACACATTGGGAGGAGCTAATTTTTCCTTTAAATGTGTTAGTGAGGTCTAATGAAAATTTCAAAAATTAAAAAAAAATACTTACTGACCCTTCTGCTTCTGAAAAAAAGAGCTTTCAATCATCCAACGGACAAAATTTATTGCCAACAATTTCCAACAATTTAGTTAAAATAATTAGATACACGCAGTAACTTCTTTGATAGTCAAAGATCACATAAATTATTCATGAATGTCTGAAGCAGACAAAAATTTATTAGACGAGTTTCGACTATTCTCATAATTGAAAAAAATAAAAAAAAATAGTTTGATAACCATCATTTTATTTTTTTTTGTTGTTCTATTTAAACTCGTATTTTATTTGCATTTTTTTACGACGAAGACTTCCATTTTGTCTACTCTTGTGTGACCAAAATATAATTTATGACATGAGTCGCATATTTGTTTGTTTAGGCAAAACAAAAAAAAAAGATGTTCGAATTGTTTACAAAACCTGCCATGTGAAAATTAATTTATTCCGCCTTCGTGGCTTCCTACTATTTAATAAAATATCAAATTTAATTAGATGATTTATTGATGAACAAGCCAATTTCGACTTCAAAACTGACCATTTTACACAAAAAAATTTTTTTTTATTGATTTCGTTTTTTTTTTGTTCCTCTGTTGGCATTTTTTTGTTACAATTGTAACGAGCGACGACGCATGCCTAGTAAGTGTCACATCATGCTGAATAATAATATCAGCATAACAGATCAAAGACAAAATGGCGACACGTATGGGGAACAACGACATTCAATTAGAAATTCAATGTGAATAATATTTTTATCATTCTTTGTCTGTTTTTGGATTTCGACAGGACTACGTGAGTTGATGTTTAATAAAATTTCGTAGGCTGGATCGAATTTTAGTTTTTTGAATTTTTTTAGACTTTAGGAAATTTTTTTAAATGTTCCTGTCTAACTCAATGCACAATGTAAAACAATTTTCATTTGTTATTCGTCTCTTTATTTGAAACGACGACGATAATTTTGAATTAATTTAACACTCGTCGAGAGTAATTTGTATAAGCGACCATGTGTTTGTTTGTGCAACGAAGAAAAAAAAAACTTATTTGCACAATTTTTTGAACCTCTCCAATAAATCTTCGGTATTATTTATTGGCCATTAAAGTTTTTCCATCAAGTGACATGACTTATGACGATGCAATTTATTCCTTGTCTTTATTTTAAACAAGTCGTTATTGCTTTTTTTTCTTGATTGAATATTTTTTGATGAATTTTCTTCTTTTGTTCTTTGAAGCTTTTTGAATGTTGATGATGAAAAACGAAATTAATATTCATGGGAGCACATAATTTTGAACACGTGTTAACAATGTTAAGGAATTTGTCATGTTTCATGTTAATTGAAATTATGATTTGTTTTATAAAGACGTGAGGTGTTGCGATATACCTCGAGTTGCGTTTTTTATTGTTCTTTTTGGATGTCTTTTAGTTCTGAAGTCTTTCGTTATTTGATTTTTTATTAAAATTTATAAAGGAAATCATTTTAAAGGATATAAATGCACTTTAGCTTGGAGTTTTTGTGATTCAAGTCGAAAAAAATTATAATTTTAAGGAAAGGAAATCATAAATTTTTACTTTTGGTAGCTTTTGTCAATTCATCAATATGAGTTTTTTGACCTTAATGATGAGTTTGATGACATTTTGGGCTGTTAACATAAGCTTCTGTTGAAAAAATTAACCAAAATTAATCTGAAATTTTTTTTTCGAAGGTTTGAAGCACTTTCTCATCGTTCATCGTCATTGAAGAGGATTCGTTTTCATACTGAGATCCTTAAAAAGAATGAATTTTGTTACTTGAAGTACCTTTTTAGATGTTTTTTGACTCCAAAGAAGTATTTGTTTTCTAATGTGATACGGCGTTTGATCTCTGAAGTGGCATTTTCATCAGTAAATATTAATTTTTTACTGAATAGATGATTTTTTGTAACTAAGGTAAGCGAAAATTTTTAAGATATGAACTTTTTGGCTGACATTATGATAAAAAATTTTAAAATTTAGTTAAATTTTTAATTTTTTTTCTATTTTTTTAATTTTCAATATAATTTTTTTTATATTTTTTAAAATTATTAAATTAATTTAATTAAAAAAATAAATTATATTGGAAATTAAAAAAATTAAAAATTGTAATTTTCTTTTATAATTTTTATTTTTTAATTTTTTTTTATATATTTTTATTTTTAAAAAATTTAATTTTTTTTTTCTTTTAAAAATTTTAAACTTATTTTAATTTTATTTTAAAAATTTTTGTACTTTAAAAAATTTAAATAAATTAATAATAAAATTTTTAAAATAAATTCTTATTAATAAATAAAATTAATGAATTTAAAAATTTTTTAACTATTAAATTTTTTTATTTTTAACTTTTAAATAATGAAAATTTTATCTTAAATTTCAGTTAAAAAAAACATTCAAAAATTATCAAAAAAAAAACTCTTCCAATCAATCCAAACCAAGCAATTTTTGAATATTTCTTCACAAACCTCCAAAACCGACACTCCGCTTATTGAAATGGACAATCACACAAAACATAATAATAATATTTTTATTTATTATGACGGAATGTTTGATGTGCAAAATTATTCGCTGAAAACATTTCAATTGTTCACGTTTTATGTTTATTTATTAGTTGTAAATGACGTTTTGAAGAACACTTGATGATCGATGCGCGTTGCACGACAAGTAAGCAATGACGCAACAACAACGACAAAAAGTGCATGAAATTCGGCACAAAACGAAGCAGAAACAGAAAGTGATAAAAATTCAACAATTTTTTGTTTTGTCGCTGGTTTCGTATTTCAATTGAAGAATTTTTGCTTTTTTATCACACAAAATTTTGCACACGTTAAATTTTAATTAAACACTTTTGATGACATTAAAAAAAGAAATATTTTCGATTTTGGCATTATTTTTATTTTATTTTATATTAATTATTTTTTTTTATTTTTTAAATTCATATTATAGTACTTTAGGATTATAAAGAGCAGTACACGATTCTTTATTTCTTTTAATATTATTTTTTTTATAAATAACACTTAAAAAATAGTACAAATAATTAAACGATAATGCAACGTAATATTTTTTCATTAATTTTTTTTTATAAGAAGCTTATTTTGTTTCATAAATTAATTAATTAATAATTTTATTATTATTATTTTAAGTAGTATACATCATTTTTCACATACCGTATACACGACTTTATTGATTTTTGTACCAAATTGACTTGAAATTTATTTTTTTTATTATTCACTGGGAGTAAGTTTGTCGTTTTTTACTCATTTTTATCGTAATTTACAACTAATGTACGTATTTTTTGCTTTTTTTCATCAAAGTCATAAGGTTTTGATGAAAATTAGTAAATAATCCATTCAAAAAGTGAGAAAATTCCATCCAAAGTGGGCGATCTTGCTGCGATATTAGGTAATTAACGATTTCCTCTTCTTAAATGTTTCTTTTCCTCTTCATTTTTTCTTATTTTTTGTAAAAAAGCAGGAATTCGACTTAATTCAATAAATATTTTATGATGTTGTCGCTAATTAAGTTACACCTCCGCAATCCATGGAGACTCGTAAAAAGCGACAGTGTTGTTTTAAAATAATTATTTGAATGTTATGGCGATAAGAGGATCAAATTTTATCACTTTTCAAATTTTTTCACTTAAAAAATATTTTTTAAAAAATGACTTTTGGGATTCACTTGACTTTTTAGAGTTCCTCGAGGCATCGCGAATTCGTCAACATAATTCGTGTGAGGCGCCAAACTTGCTTCGAGGCATTTTCCAAAGCTCCGGGCGATTTTCCCTTGAACAGATCCATGTTGGGTAGGAAGTAATGCGGGCACCTTCGACACTGCAAGCACGAGATGAGTTGGAGGAAAATGCCGTTTATCCGGTCGGCGATGCAGCATTCGTCCCATTCGAGTTCACGCGGATGCTTTTCGCATTCGTAGAGTAACAGGGTTTTCATCACATATGACGTCACGGGATTGCCGGGAAGATCTAAATGTCTGTCACGCAGTGTCTTGAGCAGACTGAGGCATCGCCTTCGGCTACCTCCTGTGAGTGCGTTTTTGTGGTTTATGAAGTGACGAATATGGAAATAGAAGAGAAAAAAGGAGAAAATTATGATAAATGGATGCGGTTAAAGGTATTGAATTTGTTTGATTGTTTTGATGATTTAATTTTTTTTATTGAAATTTAATTGAGATTTCGTGAGAAAACTGTTCATTTTTCGTGCAAAATTATTTTTTTTTAATTTTTTTAAAATTAATTTAATTATTTAAATAATTTTATTATTCATTTATTTAATTTAATTTAATTAATTAATTAAATTTTTTAATAATTTTCAATTGTTTTTTATGTAAAAAAAATAAATTTTAGATCTCAAATTAACAATTTTCATTAAAATATTTTTTTTGTTAAAAATTTTATTATTTTTTTTTGTTAGAAAAATTTTTTATTTAAAAGCAAATAATATTTTTAAATAATTTTTGCATCTTAAATAATTTTTTAAACAAAAAAAAAATTATTTAAAAAAAAATCTTTTAAAATGAAAAATTTTCTCAAAAAAAAAAAATCAATTAATTTTAAAATTTCATGAGACATATGTTCATTTTTTAAATCTAATTATTTTTATTTTTTTTTAAAAATTAATTTATGAAAATTTTAAAAAGCAAATTAAAATTTTATTTAATTTTTTATAATTTTTTTAATGAATTTTTTAAAATTGTAAAAAAAAAGCAAAATTGATATTTTTTAATTAAAAAAATTTTTCTTAATGAATTTGCATTTTTTTATGAAAAAAAAAATTAATATATTTAAAAAAAAATTTTAATAAAAATTATTTTCTCATAAATTTTCAAGTAACTTTAAAAATAAAATATTTTAATTTTTTATTATTTATAAAAATTAAAATTAAAAAAAAATAAATTTCAAATTAAGAAAAAATTTAAAAATTAAATATTGAACAATTTTCTCACAAAATCGCAAATTAATTAAAAAAAAATATAAATCGCCGTCGGCTTAAAAAATTTTCTACATACCTTGCAACAATTTATTTTCAGCTTCAATGAAACTCAGCACCCATGCATCCCCTTCCATTGCACTATTTTTGCCTTGCAGCGCGATACACTCCTTCGACAGCATATCAAAGCCCTCAGTCTTTACCTCCGCCACGATATTCGGATGAGGCCATGGAATTTGTGGCAAGGGCCAATGCGATGCAGATCTGGGCCACAATCCTGCACATTTGAAAGCTGGCGTTATTTGCACAATAATCCTCTCTCGTATCCGCAATTTGACTTCTGTCGTGTCGGCGATCATTTTCACGGAATCTCGATAGGCGCATTTGTCACAAGCCTGCGCGACGAGCGTTTGGAATCGCGATCGAATTTTACGAGCAGACAAATATCCGGATGCCGTGATGAATTCTACCCACAAAGACATGGAGCGTTTTCGACCATCGCTGAGTTTGAGCACTGCACATCCGGGCAAAGTTCCGTCATCGACAAAATTGAGAACTCCCATTTGATTCAAGTAAATTACGATTTCGAATTCCGTCGGCGAAATGACTTCCAAGCCATCGAAGCGCCCGTTGTAGTCGTTGAGGGACGAGATGAAACGCGGTTCTTGCACTTCGACTTCCTTCAAGACGTCCTGCACGACGCGACAAACTTCCATTATCGTTTTGTGGATTTGGGCTTTGCGGATTTGAACGCGCTCCGAGAAATATTTGTTCATTTGATAGACCATTTTGGTATTTTGTTGCACCATTTCTGGCGGCACGAGCATCATCGCAGAAATTTTTCGCTTTTATTTTTTTTTATTATTTCAATTTTTTTTTGTAATTTTTTTTTTAATTTTTCATTTGCACTTTTCTCGCGTGAGTAATTAATGTGACTTTTATTATTATTTTTATCGCTTTGAATTTTTTTGGCACATTTTTCTTATTTTTTTAATTTTAACAACATTTTTGCAGTCGGTGACTCTATTTATTTTTCTCTTTTATTAAGTAGTCAGTCACTTTTGATTAATAAATTTGTTTCTTTGTCGCGTATCCAATTAAAGGCGGTAAATGGTCAAGTCAAAAAAAATCTTCCGCGACTTATTTTCCCCGAAGTGAACGGAGCGGCATCAAAACTTGTACTGATTTCTTATTCTTTTGTGATTCTGCTGCTTTCGTCGTGGTTCCTGCGCTTGTATGTGGTTGTAGCGATGCATAGCGTTACACGGAGCTCCCCATGCACGACAAACCAGACATTGATAAATTTCATTCATGAAATGTACATGAGAGGCGGAGTCATGTGTGATATTGTAACTTTATATGTAATTTTGTGTATTTTGCGTCAATGTGTTGGTTTTTGCTGAAATAAATAAAAATTGTTAGAAAATGAGGATTTTGATCTGTTTTTCGTCTTTTTATTTTAGTTTTAAATAATTTTTAAATTTCATTTAATTTAATTTTTATTTTTTCAATACATTAGTTAATTATTTTTTTTTTTTTAAATAATTTAATAATAATTATTTTTTTAATAAATTTAATAATTAAAAATAATTAATTATATTAAATAAAAATTAAATATATTTTATTAATTAAAAATAAATAGCGTTTTAAAATTATTTTCATTTAAAAAGATAAAATTTCGTCTGAATTAAAAAAAAAAGTGTAACCATAAAAAAAATTATAAAATTTAAATCAAATATTTAATATTTTTTTATTTAAATAAAATAATATAAATTTTAAATTTAAATAAAAAAAAATAAATTTTTGAAATAAAAAAAAAATTTAAAAAATCACAATTAAAATAATTAATTAATTAAAAATTAAATTTAATTTGAAAAAATTTAAAATTTATAATAAAAATTTATTTTTTTATTTAAAAAATATTTATTTTAAATTTTTCGACTTTAAAATCAATTGAAAAATCTTCAAAAATTTCAAATTAAATTTAAAGAAATTTTTGTCAAATGAAAATGCGATTAGATCTAATTTTACGAAAAATATTTGATCTCGTTATCTCACGAAATGTATCAGACATCGGGGCATGCGAAATACGGATAAATATAACAAATAAACTAAAATATGGATTTGTGGCTCTTTGAAAAGGGGAAAATGGGGTAAATGAAAATGATGCGGATAAAATGTTAAAGGGAAACAGTAGCAAGAGATGAGGTTAGGCAGAAAAATCGATAAAAATGTTACGTTTTATGAGGTGTTTCTCTCTTTTTTGAGTCATTTAATATACATAATGTCTGAAAACAATGAAATTTTGTCTGAAAATGAAGAAAAAAAAATTTAATTAAAATAAAATTATTTTTAAATTAATCAAAAAAAAAAAAAATAATAAGAAAATATTAAAAAGTTTCAAAAACTTATTTAGAATTATAAAAAACATTAATTAAGAATATTTTTTATTAATTATTATAAAAATTTTTCTAAAATTTTCTAAATTCATAAAATAATTTTGTTTTTAATGATTTTTTATGAAATAATTTAATAAAAAAAAAAAATAATAAATTAAGTTTTTTTAAAAAAATTAAAATTTCAATTTTTTTTAATAATTAAATAATTTTTTAATAATTTTTTTTTAATATGAAATTAAAAAAAAATTTCTTTAAATTTTTTTTTTTTTTTTTTTTTTGAAAAAATATTTCTTAACGAATTCTATAAATTCTAACTTTGAATTCTATTTTAAATTTAATAATTCTAAAAATTAGCTTTAAAACTTAAATTTTGAATATTTTACCTCATTCATTAAAGAAACAAATAAAATTTCATTACCCCCAAAAGATTAATTGTGCTACTTTTGACAGTTGTCTCTTCTTCTCTGATAAAACAAACAATAAAAAAATCAATAAAAATGTTCCCAAACGAAATAAAATTTTATGTCGCCAACCAGTATCACGGGCAAATAAATACCATTCATCCGATCCATTCATACATTTTTACTCTGAATTTTTTTTTGTCTTTCTTTCTTGAATTCAATCGATTTTTCTTTCCCGCAACAACCATCAGATATAAATAAATAACACACGAAAACATTTTACAACGGAACCGGTTGAAGCTTTTTTTAGGCTTGTTAACGTCTTCGATCTCCAAACGAACAAACAATAATAAATCTTGTTTGAATCCAACATCAAAAAGTGCTTTTTTTATCGTAAATTTAAACAAAAGAACGATAAAAATAAAACATGTCATCAAATTCCGTGTCTTCGATTGTCGTCTCATCCCGAGAATTGAAATTTTGAGTCATGTAGCTAATTATTAAAAGTACTTTTATGAGTTTGGCACATCTGGCAACACTGCCTTTTAGTGCCCTCGCGAGACGCAAGACGACATTACATCATAAAAATATAAAATAAGACATCAGAATTTTATAAACATTTCAAAAGGAACCACTTTTCAAAATAAACAACAACAAAAAAAATCGAAAACGACGAGGGTGTTAATTGAAAGTTGTTGTTATGTTATGGCTGGCGTTAATGTGACCATTAACTGGTAAGAATATTGAAGACACATCTCGATAAAAGGAAGAAATAAAGATGATTTATTGAGACATCAGGTGCTGTGAGACCCGAAAATGTGAACACAAAAAAAAAATAAAACAAGAATAAAATTATAATTTTTATTGCTCCAGAACAAATTTTCTCAAGTATCATATTGATTTTTATTATTTATTTATTTATTTTTATTAATAATTCGAAAACGATTAAAATAAACGTTTCCTTTTTTGCCAGCATTTTTTTATGAGCGAGGTACGTGATTTCGAATGACGACAAGCCACAAAAAAATGTTGTTTAATCGAATTAACTGATTAATTTATTATCTTT
This sequence comes from Culicoides brevitarsis, assembly GCF_036172545.1. Taxonomy (NCBI): domain Eukaryota; kingdom Metazoa; phylum Arthropoda; class Insecta; order Diptera; family Ceratopogonidae; genus Culicoides; species Culicoides brevitarsis. Next base: position 33,500,403 of record NC_087087.1, on the reverse strand, counting down.
TTATTTTAATCAAGAACGAAAAATCTTCGAAGAATGAATATTGAGAGAAACAGAGAGATTTAAAGTATTCGTTTTTTAAAGGAACGTGCAACTTTATCGCATTTTTGATGTTGAAGAAGTACATTTTAGTACTCCTCATGTCAAATTTTTACTTTTTGTACTCCTCATGTTATTTTTTTAATTCTTTATTTTACTTTTCTTACTCCTCAGAACTTTTAAATTTTTTTATGGATATATGAGTCATTTCCATTGAAGTTTTTCTAATTTTATATTAATATTTCACATTTTAGTACTCCTCATTTCACAATTTCAAACTCCTCATGATTTTTTTATTGAATAATTGATCTTTCCGCGTGATTTGTAACAAAATTGTAAAATGAGGAGTTCAAAAATGTGAAATTTTCATTTTTAGAAGGAAAAACTACTAAAATTTGATAAAATTTCTCATTTCATTCTAGTTGAAGTTTTTCCTTTAAAAATTTTAAAAATATTACACCTTTTTATACTCCTCATTTTACAATTTTGTACTCTTCATTTCATAATTTTACGCTCTTTAAGATTAAGACTTTTTTGAGAGATTTGACAAATTTTCTATTCAATAGATTAAAAATTGATTTTTTAAAGTCAATATTTCATATTATGAGGAGTACTAAATTGTGAAAATTTTTAAAAAATGACTCATTTAATTTTAATTCTTGAAGTTTTTTCTTCAAAATTTTATTAAAATTTCACAATTTCGTACTCCTCATTTAACAATTTAATACTCCTCCTAAATTTTCTTCTGGAAATTTCTTTTTATTTAAAATTTTTTTTCGATAAATTAAAACTCTTGCTATTTCATAGTTAAATAGACAATTGTAAAAATCATGAGGAGTATGAAATTGTGAAAAGAGGAGTACAAAATTGTGAAACTTATATATTTAGAAGAAAAAACTTCTCAAATTCGATGGGATTTCTCATTTTCATATAATTTGTGAAACCTTTTCTTCAAATTTTTATTTTGGCAAAAAAAATTCACCTTTTCGTACTCCTCATTTCACATTTTCGTACTCCTCATGATCAAAAATTCAATTTTAAGCTAATACGGACAATTTTTCTTTGACAATAACTAATTTTTTCTTCAAAATGCATTTTAAAAAAGAAGAAACACTGAGATGTTACATACGATAAGATGTTCGAGTAATCAGAAAAAAACCTTTACTCTCGCATGTGAGGAAAGAAATACAAAAAAAAACATCAAATTAAAAATAATTTATTCACAATATACAAACATAAAACGGCATGACAACAATTAAAGTCACCATCCAGTGAGAATATTTATGTTTTCAAATATTTAGCTCGCACGACGACGACAACTACGCGAGACAAGCCCAAGTCACAACGCTGGGAATCGAGCTTTTAATTAGAAGAAACAAGAAATTTTTATAGATTATTGAACTTGTTGTTGTGACATTCTTTCCCGCGTAGACTGGATGAGCATTGCAATAAAATACTTCAAACATCTTCATTGCGCAAAAATTGTTGCAGAATGCAAAAAAAAATAGACAACCCCAAGTTTGTCAAGCGAAACATCAAATTTAATCCAAATTTGATTAGAAAACAGAGAAAAACAGCAGAGAAAATGGATAATTCGTAAAGATTTATGATGCACACATTTTTCGCACCCTCTCGTGTTCGTGTCTCATTAGAGCGGAAACACAAAATTACAAAACAAGAAACATCTCTGGTACTCGAATTTCCTCCCTCGCATATTTTTGTTGGAAATGTTATTAACAAATGATCCTTTGCTCTCTCTCGGGGGATTAACTTGTTTTACGATCAACGTTGTTATTTGGCGATGAAATATTACACGAAATGATTTTCCAAATGGAATGCATATTTTTCGGGACAAGTACTTAAGTTTATTTTAAACTAATTGGTTTGTGTCGTTTGCTACTGTTTTGCTCAATGTTTAGAGAGAAACGTGAAAAAGTGAAAGGGTTAAGCCGAAATCACAGTTATTCGAATAAAAAGAGTAATTTTTCATATTTTTTAATTCCCTTTAAAAGTGACTCACCTTAAAACGTAGAAATATAAACAAAAAAGAGTTTTGAATAATAATTGAATTATGAGAGAGAATTGAACCCTGAGGTCTTCTATTTAGCTGTTAATCTGACACGCGACAATTTGTCTTATTTTTTGGTAGATTTTTTTTAAAGAAATCCTTTTAAATAAAAAATCTAATTAAAACCTGAATTAAAATAAAATTAAATAATTTTTTAAAAAATAAAATAAATAAATAAAAAATAAATTTTAAAAAAATTAATTAAATTTAAAAATAATGAAAAAATAATTTGTAAAAAAAATTATACCTAATATTTTTTTATAAATTTTGCTAAATTTTCGAAAATTTTATTATTTAAAAATTAAAAATTATTTAAAATTATTTAATTATTATTATAATATAAAAATATTATAAATTATTTTTAATAAAAAAAAATTTTAATGAAAATATATTTTTTAAAATAAAATGTAAATTATAATAAAATTTAAAAAAAAAATAAATAGAAACAAATAAAAATTTTACAAAAATAAATAAAAATTTAAAAGACTTTTTAAAAAAATGAAAATAATTTTTTTATTAAAAAAAATTAAATTATTTTTTATTAAAAAAAATTTAATTATTTTTTATTAAAAAAAATTATAAAAAAAATTTATTAAATAAAATTTTAAGATTTAAATTATTATGAAATTTTAAATAAGTTTATTGAAAAAAAAAATAATGAAAATATTAATGAAAACTTAATAATATTTTTATTTTAATTAAAATCTATTTTTGAACAAATTTAATGATTTTAATAATTGAGAAATATTAAATAAATTATTTAAAAAAATAAAAAAAAAATTATTTAAAAATTTTTAAAAAAGACAAAATATAAATTTTCTCTCTTGGCAAAAAAAAATGAAATTATGAAAATTTAAATTAAAATTTTTTATTATTTTTAATTTTTTTTTAAATAATTTTATGTTAATTTTTTTAACATTTTTTAAAAATAAAAATGATTTATTTAATATTTTTTTAAATTTTTCAATTATTAAAATTAATTTTTTTTTGATATTTTTATTCTAAAAAAAAATCATTAATCAAAAAGGTCACAAGTTAATATTCACTTTTAAAAATATTCGCAAAAAATCTTCTACTGATGTCTTATCGCGTGATACCCGAAAAAAAATTCCCACGAGTCTCAATAACTTTCATACAAACAACAAAAAAAAAACTTTGCTATTTCTTCTTTTTCTCAACCTTTTTTGATGAATGATTAAATTATTCATCAAACGCAACATTAGAACTCTATATTAAACAATCTCAGTTTGTCTTTAAATAAAAAAAAAGAAAAAAAAACTTTACGATAAAAAATTGCTGGCGTTAATCACGCAGAATAGTACACAAAAAATTTTGGGAAGGCACCACCTGCTCTACAGGAGGTCATCGTGCGTGAGTGTGTCTCTATACGAAATCTCGAGAGAAATATTTAAATTGTTTAAGATATCATATTTTTTGTGTGTGTTAGCGTCATACCTCGTTATATTTGTTTTAAACTATCTTTTAAAGAGATTTTATTGCTCGTTTCTGTCATATAAATCATAATTTTTGTGTGACGAAGCCATTTATGTTGTTTGGTGGCTCTTTTTCTCGAAACAAAAAAAAACATTAAAACGATGCCCATAAGGTATTTGTTCCTCTTATGCAAATTGTCCAAACTCATATTTAATTTCAATTTAATGAAATCGTGTGCCCACGTATAAATTTTTTCAACTCTTAAAAAAAATGAATAAATGTGAAGAAAGAGAAATGATAACAAAATTGAAGTACGAGGCGCCTAACACCCGTTGCGTAATGTCTAAAAGTACATAAAATAAAAAAATTCTTTAAATTGAAATAAAATCAATAAATTTCGAATCAAAAAGGATTTAAATTTCATAGAAAAATAAAAATAATGAAGCATCACTCCGTCTGTCTTCTCTTATTTGTGTAATTGAATAGAGAAATGTGTTCATTATTTTTCATGCTTGTGTTTTATTATTATAAATGTTTAAAAAAATAAATAATAAATAAGGTTCTGCGCATATGAAAGGTGAGGTACATCTTGATAATGCACGGAAATTTGATACTTTTTTAGTCAATGTCAGCATATTTTACCTTATTTATGTTTATTATGCTTGAATTTGAATGGAAAATATAATTTATAAGAAATTGTCTTGTCTCGTTTTTATGTTTGGAGGAAGCTGATCGAAATCTTTCAAGACGAATTTTAAGAATTATGTTTTTCATTAAATGCCTTAAAAATTTTTTTAGAAGGTAAATTTAATTTTTTTTTCATTTTAAAAATTTATTAATTTTTTTATTAATTTAAATTAATTAATAAAATTATTTTTAAAATTAATTAAATTTAATTTATTATTTAAATTATTATTTTAAATAATTAATTTTATGAATTTAAATAATTTTAAAATTAATTTTAGTTAAAAATTAATTAATTAATAATCTAAAAAATATTAAAAATTCATTAATTTTATTAATTTAAAATTAAATATTTTTTTTTATAATTTCAAAGAATTTTTTTTTTAATTTTAGATTCGTTTGAAGCATAAAATTATCATGAAGATTATTTTTTTGAAAAAAAGATCCAAAAAATTATTAAAAAGTTCTTTTTGATGTTATAAATTAATCCAAACCAAGCAAAAAATTTATTGATTTTACATCCCATAGGTTCAAAAGTATCTGCCAAACTGAATTTCAGCATTTTTAAGACCATTTCTGAGACATCCATTCTTCCTTTTTTCATCTAAAATTATTATATTTCCTCAAAAATGACGTAAAAACCTAAAAAATCTAAAAAAAAATATTAAAACTTATTTAAAATAAATTAAAATCTATAAACAAAAACAAAAATCCTCACGTGAAACAATAAAAAAACATTTCCAAATAAAAATCCTCCAAACAAACAAACAACACATGCAAATTTCGCATAAGTGTGGTATCAATATTTCAAAAAAATAATTGGATTGCTGTGCGTTGTAGCTCTGCGCTGTCCGAACCTCACATAAAACTGAACCAACAATTATCCATTTAAAAAACGTGAATGTACCAAATCCTGTTTTTTTGTGCTTGTAGTGCACGTCGTTGTCGTAAATGATGCAAAATGCACCAAAATTCAACTACAAAACAAAAAAACAAAAAAAAAGTTAAAAAAATAATTATTATCATTATATCAGTTCACCTGCTAATTTTTTGTCTGATGCTGCTTGGATCTTGCGTTTCGTAGCTCTGAAAAACCTACATGCCTATCTCTAATTTATTCCTTGATTGACACAATCGGTAATTTGGCATTCAACAACCTTTCATAGTGAAGCAGCAGCCAAGCAACGTGAAACATGGAGAACACCAAGAAATTCGCTCTACTTATGTCTTGACTTTTAAATTCGTCTCGTAACGAGATTTTTTTCGTTTGAGGAAAAGAACATTTATGTGGCGCTTTGCGTTTTTTTCTTCCCCTTCAAGTACTTTGGGTCGACAAATGTTTGAAATTTTTCCTAAAAATTAAAAAAAAAAAAATTATTCAACTTGTTCTAAGATAATAAATTTAAATTAAAATTACCTGAAGATGTTCAAAAGTTCTAATTTATTGTATTTTTATTATTTTTTGAACAACATGTTCCTCCGTTCGTCCCTCGACGACATGCATCCATATGGCTTGTTTGTCTATCAAAAAAAAAAGAAAAAAAAATCGAAAATTATGTGACAGAATTATTGGTTTTTGTTTATCTTTTTCAATATATATTTCTCGAAATGTTTTTTTGAATGGTGATTTGTATTGGTTTTTAACAAGTTGTAAGAGTAATAAAAGATATTAAGTACAAAAAAGTTATCACAGGTTTGTTGTTTTCGAAAGTCGTAAAAAAACGACGACGCAGAGGAGGAAAAAAGTTCTTTATTGATGCTGATGACCGGTAGTTGCAATTTACAATGAGTTTTATTAGTGGTTGGGACATTAAGATTAGGCGAAGAGGTCGTAAAATTATTGATAAAGGTAGTTTAGATTAGGAAAGGTGTGATGAGAGACGTCATGAATGGGCTTTGACGGTAAGATTTTTTTTAGAAAAATTTTTTAATGAAATTTTAATCAATTTTTTTCTTGGATCGTTAGAAATAGTTTAAAACGTTTTCGTTTAGCTTCTCTTAATTTTTTAATTCGAGAACGAAATTTTGTTTTCTTAAATAAATAAATAATATAATTTCGAATAGAAATTTTTAGTTTTCGAAATAAATTTTTTACAATTTCGAATTAAAATCTTTTAATTTCGAAATTCAAAATTTTATTCTCTTAAAAATTTTTTTCGATCTCAAAACCTAATTTTTGTTTTCGAAATAAAAATTTTCGATTTCGAAAAAATTTTTTTTAACTTTCGAAATAAAATTTTAATTTCGAAATTCACTTTTTTTCTCGAATTGAAATTTTTTAATCATAAATTCAAATCTTCATTCAAGAAACGAATCTTTCGATCTCGAAAAATAGTAAAATACGATTTGAAAGTAACAAAAAAATCACAACTCACCTATAATGATCAACACTCAATTCCAGATGCAAACTGAAAAAAAACTTCCTGCATCTCCGCCTCATTTTGCCACTTCTCCAACATTTCAAATTCCTTTGGCATAAACTATATTGACCACGCTGCGAACTATAATTATCCAATAACCAACCGATACCTAACTGTTAGTCATTTATTTCTTTTTTTTTATATGAAAATCATCATCATCATCTCGCGCATACCTTTCCCAATTAATTCCTAACAACATTTTTTTTTGTCTCGACTCTGCGAGATGAAATATTTAAATTATCATTGGGACTCAGGCGTACGGGATCATTTAAACAACGGAGCAAAATATTAATTAGACATACTGCAAGAGCGCCCTGTGGTGAAATATATAGCTTATATAGACATAAATTTCAGCTCGAAATTGAACGAACATGAATTCCCTCGAAATGTAACGTCAACTTTAATTTCTGCGAGAAACATCAACATTACAACATTTTTTTTCGATAGTTTTAATTTAGCAATAACACAAAAAATATAAAAAAAAATACAAAAGTCGTAAAATCCTCCTCCGCGTTATTGCTGTGCAAGCAAAAAAAGAACATTCTGATGATGAGCTTCGTCTCTTTTTATCTCATTTTCTCACGTTTTATAGCTCGCTACAGCATCACACGGTCCATTAAAGCATCTCTTTATATCCGTAATTTGCAACAATATGTGGAAATTATGGGTTAGAGTGTGACATGCGATGAGTTCTCATCCCAATTTTGATCATTTTACGCCAAAAAAACGTCCCATCTGCAAGAAAAAAATAAATAACAAAAAAAATCGCTAAACAAATATTTTTTTTTATATTAAAATTAGTGATGGCTCGAAGCGATGTGAGATTTTTTTTATTTTTCGTGAATTATGACAAAACAAAGTAAATGGGACCAGCTTTATTGTTTTATAGGTTTGTGCGTCGTGTGCCACGCTGTGAGCTCGTTTTGTCTCATTTTATGGAGTTTTCATGATGAACAAAATAGTCTCGATTCTCTTATCACCGAGACCCCATTAAAATATTATAAAGTGTGTAGTTTTAAATTTCCATAAAAATGTATCAAATAAATTACCATCCGTTTATATATCCACTATAAACACATTTGTATCGTCGTCATAATAATGATAATATTTATTCTGTTTGTTTTTATTATCAAACTTTTTTATTGCTTTTTTTCCTCGTTTTTTGTTGTTGTTCGTGTGTCCAGCTATTTTATTGAAGCTTTGTACGCACATCCACGAGTATTATGTTCCAAATTAATGAAGGAACAAGAAGAATGAATGAAGAGTAAAAGTATATTATGTTGAAGAAAAAAAGTTTTTGTAAATTAAAACTAACAAAAGTGTATTTTTTATATTTTTTTTATAAGAACTTTAAAGACAAATTTGATTTTTTATAAAAGAAATAAAAAAAATAAAATTGATATTTAAATAAAAATTAATGAGTTTCGTGATAATGATTTTAAAAGAGGTTTGAAAGTGAGGTCTAATCTATTAATGAGAATATCCGAAATAATAAATCGATCACATTCTCAATAAAATAAAGTTAAAAAAAAATTAGAATAAATTTTGTGTAAAATAAATAATTTATTTCCTATTTTATTACTTTTTAAATGAATTAAATTTTATTAAATTAAATTAAAATAAAATTTAATTTTAAATAATTTAAATTTCAATAATTTTTTAAAAATTTATTTTATTCGGAGAAATTATTTTTTTTAAATTTTTATAAATTTTTTATATTTTTTTTAAATTTTATTATTAAAATAATTTGTTTCAAATTTAATTTTTTTTTTTAATTTAATTTTAAAATTTTTATTGAATTTAGTTAAATTAAAAAATTCATTTAAAAATATTTTTTTATTTTATTTAATTTATTTTTTAATTTTAATTATTTAAAAATTAATTAAGAAGACGAATTAGAAATCAATGGGTGCATTCAAGAATGCCCATCGATGGACATCAATGATTTTTTCCAAAATTTTTTTCATCGAACGCGTTCAAGTCTTATAAAATGGATTGTTCAATTTATTAAAAAACATCAAAAATCGTTAAAATAAATCATAAAAGTCAAAAATATTCATAAAAAAAACACATTTATGATGGAAAACATATTACAGAAAAAAATCATGATGGACGCGATGAGTGATCTTGAATGCACCCAATTTTAATAATTTTTGAAAAATAATTTAAATAAAATTTAATTTGAATTTAAATTTCAACAATTTTTTTGAAAAATTATTTTATTTTAAAAAAAATAAAATTGTATTTTTCATTTAAAAATATTTTTTTATTTTATTTAATTTATTTTTTAATTTTAATTATTTAAAAATTAATTAAGAAGACGAATTAGAAATCAATTTTAATAATTTTTGAAAAATAATTTAAATAAAATTTAATTTGAATTTAAATTTCAACAATTTTTTTAAAAAATTATTTTATTTTAGAATTTAATTTTTTTATTTAATTTTTTCATATTTTAATTTTTTTTATTGAATTTAATTTAAATTTTTTATTAAATTTAATTTAATTTAAAAAAAACTAAATAAAATAAAATATTATTTAATTAGTATTTAAATTAATTTAATTATTTAAAGAACAGTAAGGTAAAAAAATGAAAAAATAAATTTTAATAATTTTTTAAAAATTATTTAAATAAAATAATTAATTAATAATTTTTTAAAATTATTTTTATTTGAAGAGTTTAATTTTTTTTAATAAAAAGAAAAGTTTTTGCATTATTTTTTATAATTCAATATAAAATATTTTTAATCCAAAATAAAGTTTCTGAATAAAAATCACTTAAAAATCTCACATAAAAAAATAATTTTGTACAAAATGTCATCATCTTCATTAATTTCATGACCACAAACCTTATCATCATGAACGTCTGAATGAAAAATTGCATGAACTGCCAAAGTTTTGTTCTCTATTAATAAAAAAAAACAAAACAAAAAATATTTAAGAAAACTTTTTGGATTCATTTAAATCCAAAGCAAAGAATTTGTTTAAACAAATAAAAAAAAGCTGAAAAAAAAATAAAATTTATTACGTTCGCGATAAAACAGGAAGATAATCTTCTTGCACTGTCTGGACTTAATTCACTCACCGTGCTGTTGTAAAAGGTATATTTCCTTCTTTTTGTATAATTTTTTTATATCATTGTTAGTTTTTTTTTTCTTCATTTCAGAATGTATTTTCTGTCGTCAGACACACATGGCATTTATTCACTTTTTTGTATGAATAAAACAATCGCCAACGAAAGAATACATTAATAAATATAGGTAAAATGTCATATAAATTCTGTATGAAGCTATCCATCGTCGAGTCTCGGTCGCTTTTGAAAAAACTTTGCAAATGGATTTTTCGTTATCTTCTTCGAACGAAATATTGCAATGCATTAAAAATTGACTCAGACAGATTTTTTTTTGGGGACCAAGGATGGATTTGGCGATTTGAGGATGCTCGTTAAGCGTATCAAAAATTAATTTTCCGCATCTATGAGTTGTCACATGGAGTTTAATTTAATGCCTCATTACAAATTTTGGCCTCGCTTCCCCCAAAATAACACAAAAATTGTTGAGAAATTCGATTTTTTGAGTCGCAAGTTGAAAAGTAATAACAATTATTAAGCCTCAATTACCATTTTCAAATATCACTTAAACATAAATGTTATGACAAACAACAATAACAATTATTTACTTGACAACAAAATACATCATCGTACACGAAAAAGTACGCAACGCAATAAATTACGGGAGAAAAATTGTAAAATAATGTCCTAATGCCATGCAATCCGAGTCGGCACAACTTTTTTTTTGAGTAAAGTAGAGCAAGAGGGGTGATCGTCTTTCTTTTGTGCACGCACGAACCCTTGTTACGTTAAAGGACCCTCAGAAAAAAACATCAAGTACCAATTTTTATTTACCTCTCAGGATTCCATTATCTAAATGTGTGTTTGTAATTTTTTCACTATTTTTTTTTTTATTTTTTCGGTTCAGATAAAAGTGTAGTTTATGTAACTTTTATCTAAATTGATGTAAAGATGTTGCTCATTTCTCTATTCTTATGGGGATTGGATGGGATTTAAAATTAATATTTCCGCTTCACTTAACTTATTTTGTTTTGATTAAGTGCAAACAAATGGTACTCAAGGGTACTTACTTAAAAATTGCAAAAAAAATTGGTACAAAATAACAAATAATAATGAAGATGTCATTCAAGGGATAATTTGATGATGTTACATCTAAATAGGAGAGAAATATAAGAGCAAGGTCAAGAATAATATAAAAAAGTTGAATTTTTCAAGAATTTCCTTAAAATAAGATCAATTAAGTTAAGCTAAAAATTTAATTTCGAAAAAGGAAATTTTTATTTCGAAAATAATTTTTTTTCGATATCGAAAATTTTTATTTCGAATTCTAAAAATTTCATTTCAAAAATAAAAATTTTATTACGAAAATATAAATTTCATTTCCAGAACCTTAAATTATAAATTTCGAAATAAAATTTTTATTTTCGAAATAAGTTTTTTTTTTCCGAATTAAAATTTTTATTTTCGAAATAAAATTTTTATTTCCGAATTAAAATTTTTGTTTTCGAAATAAAATTTTTATTTCCGAATTAAAATTTTTGTTTTCGAAATGAAAATTTTCGATATCGAAATAAAATTTTTGTTTTCGAAATGAAAATTTTCGATTTCGAAAGTTAAAAAAAATTCTTTCGAAATCGAAAATTTTCATTTCAAACAAAAATGAATAAAAAAATCATTTCGAGAACTAAAATAAAGAATTTCAATTAAATTTGATTGTTTTTAGTTGACTTACCTTCAAAAGAAATAAAAATTCAAATCGTGATCTATTTAAAAATTCGTCTCGTCTGTCAATATTTTACATCTCACTGCCCAAAAACTTGTCGCGCCATCATACCGATCATCACCTTAAACGCTGCACCCAAAATTCATTTCAAATTCAACCAAATTTCTCGATGGCGCCTGCATCAATTCCAATCTCTAATCAATCTCAAACAACTTTTTTCGAAACAATTTTCGTTACAATGCGCCTCCGCGTCGATGCCCCATTGTTGATAATCGATAATTGATCTAAACTACACACGAAATCGAAAAATTTGTTTAAAAAACAAATAAAAAGCTGAATTTCATCGCATGTTAAACACGGTTTTCATTAAATCTCCCGCTGACCCGATCCCGAGTCATTGCTAATTGAATCTCCGATGAGCAATCTACAAATCGGCTGAAATCATGCTGCGGCATTTTGTTCAGTGTGCAGCTGATGAACGACTTGAGAATGACTTGAAATATCGAAGGCAAGTGACCTTTTGTTCGTTTGTTGTGAATGATGTCTGTCGATAATAACTTTTGCTACTGGATTTTTGCGCGCTGCAATAATTATGACAACACTAATTTAGCTCAACACAATTTTTTTTTGATCTGTTGAAAAAAATAAAAAAAAATTAGTCGAGTGCGTGCATAAAATTACAGAAAATTATCAATTTTCTTGTTTGTTACTCCAATTATCGAGCAATTTTAAGTGAAATCGAAGCTACCACCTACAGGACATGTTTAACGAGCAGGTTGCCCATCGAAAAAATCTTCGTAAATTCGAATTTTTACAAAAATTATTTTTTTCATGGGCACCATGCTCGCCAAAGTACTTGGCAAAAAACGCAAACGACCACCAAAAATTCAAATTACTCGAATGCCAATTTTCCTTTCTTGCCTTTCTTGTTTTTTTTTTGCCTTTTTTGGATGTTTCTCGTATGTCAATCAAAATATTTCTGAGGCAGATCATTTAGACATTTGATTATTTGCATTAGTAATTAAAACTGATACGTGGACTTCTTCTTGTCTTTTTGAAATACTCGCAGCATGCGTTTTGCCTTCTACTTCTTCTACTGCATATTTGGTTACTTTTTTGCTTGAAATCGTGTCTGATTTCATTTTTCACGAACGGAGAGCTACTCAAGGGGTTATTAATGGATTTTTTGTGGAATGCGAAATGGGCAGCAAATATCCTGTTGGTATGATTTTCATCGTTTAACATGGTTTGGAGTTCGAAAAATTTGATTTTTTGGAGGTTTTGAGGCCTAAAAAAGGTATTTTTATGAAAATTTTTATAATTTTTTGATAAAAATTTTATTAAATTTTACCTTTTTTAGGTTTATTTTTTGCCCGATAATAGAAAATTTTCATTTTTGGAGCTTCAGGAGGTTTCAAAGCCTAAAAAATCAATTTTTAAAAGTTAAGTTATTTTTTTTAACAAAATTTTTTTATTAAATTTTACCTTTTTTAGGTCAATTTTTTACCCGACAGTCCTAAAACGTAAGAAAATTATTTTTTTTGGAATTTCAGAAAATTTCAAAACCTAAAAAAAATTTTTTATAAAAATTAAATTAAATTTTTAACAAAATTTTTAAATATTTTTACCTTTTTAGCTTCATTCCTCATCCGACAGACCTCAAAACCACTAAAAACTCCATGTCCCGTTGAAAAAACGTCTCAACAGCAAGAAAATTGATGTTAACCAATGATAAGAAATAAAAATAAATGACCTGGTAGAGACAAGTTTGTAACAGAATATTGACAGAAAAGTGCCTTGTTGTGTTATGTGTCTCAACAAATAATAAATTACGTGTCGTCAGCTAATTTATGACCGCATATGCATAATAATTACTGAACATTCAATTTGAATATGAATAAATTGATTAGTCAATGATGGTCGTCGTCGTCGCTAACAATGGACCTGAAAACACAAAGAAAGGTAAAAATTTAATTAAAATATTGGTAACATTTTTTTATTAACGCTACTGGTGTTCGAGAAACCTCGCGCTGCGTGAAACAACTCGATTATTAGAAGGCAAGACGACGAATGAAGGAAGAACCGTTTAAACGCTAATCTATTAATGATTAATCGGTTTCTTCACCTACATTCGAAAAAATATTTTTTTTGTTTTAAAGCTTGTTTCATTACTCAAATATTCAAAAAAAAAAAAAAAATTCTCAACGAAAAAAAATGATAACAAGTTGAATGAATGATGTGAGACGGAATTCAAGAATATCCAAAAAAAATTTTTTCTTGCGTCTCGAAATAAAAAAAAAATAATTTATTTCTAACACAAAATTTCAATTAAGACTTCAAACAACAAAATCAGAAGAATAATTAATCAAATACTAACAAATTCAGAAGGTGCAACAAATGATTATTGCCTTTAATTTAATTTTTTTTTTACCTTTTTTAGCCGATGGATGATATTTTTATCAATTTTTTCACCTGTCAAGATGCATTCGACCTACATGACGAAAAGACAAGATGTCATCAAAACAACTGTCTCTGTAAAAATGGGTTTTCACACAGCAGGTAGGCGTCCCGTTAGCAGACATCGTCCTGAAGACAATTAAATTTGTGTCATCAAGTTGGATGTTGATCGATCTGGAGATAAAGAAAAAAAATAATAAAAAAAATGTAGATTTTGTGATAATTTTTTTTTTTTGTTTTTTAGGGTTTCGAAGAAAATGTGAAGGATTTCGAGGAATTTTTTGGATGAGTCAAGAGATGTAAGGAAATTTTTTTAACTGAAAGCTGAAATTTTGCTCATGGATGTCTTTTTTGCTAAACTTTCTTTTTGTTTTGTTTTAAAGTACTTAAAAGTATAAAAATATGTTGATTTTCGAATTTTCGAAAATTTGAGAATTTGTTTTTCGAAAATATTTCAAACTATATTTTATTTTATTTTTTTTTTTAAGGCCGCTCCAAATTTTTTTCTGTGTTTTTGTCCCCTGCCCCATTTTAAAAGCCGAAAATCCAATGGGGCAAAATAAAAAAAAAGTTAAAAATTTCATCAAAATTGACCATTTTTTGGTCCTTTTTCTTACTTTTTTAAGGAATTTTCAAAGATTTTTTAAAATATTGTTAATTTTTAAAATCTTTTGTGTTGAAAATCGAAATTTTACATGAATTTTCTTCTATAAAAATATTTCCTAAAAATTATTTTTAAAAAATTTTTGACGGATATTTTTATGAAATTTTTTTGTTAAAATTTTTAACTTGAAATACTTTCAAATCAATCTTAAATCATCAAATCTAAATGTAGATACCATAAAAATATCTAAAATATTCATGAAAGACCAAAATTTGTTAATATTTTGGCATTTTGTATGAAACAGTATTTCAAAACTTTTTTTTTTTATTTTGCCCCCCCCATTTTGAAAAAAATGTTTTGGGACAAAAACATCGAAAAAGATTTGGAGCGGCCTAAATAAAAATATAATTATTTTCAATATGAATTAAATTTTTTCACGAAATTTTCTATTTTTTTCAAACTTAAAAAAAACTTTTTTTTATTTTTTGTTAAAAAAAAATTTCGAATTTTCGAAAAAAAAAATTGTAAAATAGATTTTTTTCGAAAATTTAAAAAAAATAGATAACAAAACCTAATAAGATTTTTTTCAACAACTCAAAAATTTTAAAAAATATTTGCAAAAAAATTTCGAAAATTCGAAGTTAATAAATTAATTTCAAAAATTTAATAAATATTTCTTTAAAAAATTACCTTGAAAAAAACAAAAAGAAATATTTATTAAAATTTCGATATAATTTCAAAAACTTCGAATTTTCGAAAAAAATTTTTTGAATCTTCAGTTTTTAAATAAAAAACATGCAGGTTGATAAGCTCCAAGTAAAAACAGCAGCTCCAAGCAATTAACGTGATGAATCACCTACGAGAAATTTGGTAGCTGCCTCAAATTCATCTCGAGCTTCTCGTACCATTAATCACGTTTCTCTTCACAAAAAATATATTTTTTTTGTTTTAAAAACGCTCATGATCCATTATTTTAATTACACGGGCAATATTTCAATTCGAAGCATGCTGAGACTTCCATGTGACATTAAAACCGAAAATTATTTATAGCCATGTTCGTCAACGTTCAATCAAAGCAGCAGCAAATTAGCCTTCCAAGCAGAAGCAAAGTCAACTAAGCGACATGCAACAGGATACGAAATTTTAATTAAATTTTTCTTTTGTTTTTCCACAATTCCAATCCAATCCACGCAACGTCGTCGTCGTCATAGTTTGTCCATCAAATTTAATGCATGTTGACGTGCAAAAACAAACAAACAATGCCTCATGTTTATTTTGCTTTTTTTTCATTCCTGCCTTTTATGCATAAAGGCAAGAAAAAAATTGATATACGATTCAAAACAAACAGAAACGTAAAAACTCCCTCCTTGTGCATTTTATTTTTTTACACTTTTGCACGATTTCACGTGAGAGCAACGAGACGAACGACGAACAACAAATTATCCTCTCAACAAATGTGGACCACCCCTTTAATGAGATCTAATTGTGGTGTTTAAGTTGCCTCTAAGTTATTGATAAGACCAATTGATTATAGTTATTTTTATTATAGAACGACGACGACGACGAATAATAATTTTTTTGTGTGGCGTTTATTTATGAAAAAAAGCGAAAAGAGCAGCAGTGCCGTGTTGAAAAGTGCAGATTATTTATTAGTGTGTAATTATGGTGTAAAAGGCATAAATAGTCTGTTATTATTGCGAGTGAATTGGAAGAATGTTGTGTGTGTGTTCCTCGCTTGCATTTTTGATTTATTGAAATAAATTGATATGATACAGTTAGCAAACATCTTTAGCAAGGCAATTTTTTTTCGTTGGCATTTTTTTATTTTCGGCAATAAATGCAGTTATGGTAATGGTATCGTGATCTTCTTTTTATTTTGTGTGTGTGTCAGGCTCATTAAAAATTCAATATGTTCAGAAATAAAATCAATCAACCGTTTGAGAAGATAATAACTTTGGAGCATGTGATTCTTGCACGTTTTAAATTGTTTTTTTTTATCGATAAATTTTTTTTATAAAGAAATTTTTCATTTATTTTTGGATTTTTTTATTAAAAGTAGATTAAAGTTTTTAGTTTAAAAATTTTGAAGTTTAATTTTTTCCTTTTTATCAATATTCTATTCTTTAAAAAAAATCACGAGTTATAAAATTTTACATAATTATTAAAATGTCTAAATTTAACGTTTGAACCTAAAATATCAATTGTTTACAACTTTTCATTCATAATTTTATTTATTAATTTTTTTACATTTTTTTTTCTTTTAGTTTTGAGACGGTAGACACATTGGAAGCAGAGATACAAGAGATCAATAAAGGACCTTGTCAATTATTATTTTGTTCCTTGTGGTAAATTTTGTGGTAAAAAAACCTCAGATGTTCGTGATGTGATGACTTTTAATATAAAAAATCTTTCAAAATTAAGTTATAAAAGTGCGTCAAAAATTTTTTTTCTTAACAATTTTTTTAAATAATATTATTTTCGTTCAATTTGCATTTAATTTTTTTGAATCTCAAAAAAAAAAAATAAAATTTCTTAAAATATTTAAAATTTTTAAGAATTTATAAAAATAATTTTTAATTAAATTTTATTTAACTTTTTAAAAATTATTTTATTTTTGATTTTATTATTATTTATTTTTTTAATTAAATTAATTTATTTTTTTTATGTATTTATTTAATTTAAAACATTATTTTTTTTAAATAAACATTTTTTGAATTTTTAAAATAATTTTAATTTTAAATGAATTATTTAAAAAAAATTTTTTATATAATTTAATTTAATTAATTTTTTTTAAATTTATTTTTTATTAATTTATTTTTTTATTTATTTAATTTAATTTTTATTTTTTTTTTCGATATAAAAATTAAATAGGACAAAATTATCAAAAAATTCAAACTTATTAAAATTAAATTGTCAAACTTCTTCAAAGTTCAAAGTAACTTCTAAATATTAAAAAAAAAATACAAAAATTATCCATTCATAGATCAAGATTATAAATTATTCCAATTAATTCAAACCAAGCATTTAAAATAATTTTAAAATAAATTCATACCAAGAATTTTTATCAAAAAATTAAAAATATTAAAAACAACTAAATAAAATTTAAATTTTTGACTAAATTTCTAAGGATTTCTTCTAAAAATTATTTCAACAGTTGTCTCAAAGTCTGTCATCTCATCCCACAAATTTAACAAATTTTATTTTTCGTGTCATTTACCTGTTTCTCTTGTTTTTATTTATTTTTTTTTTTTTTTTTTTGTATGAAATGATACACCTACCAAAAAATCTTCAGAAGATTGTCCAACAAGATATCCCAATATTAACGTATTTTATCATTTTGAGTGATAATGATCTTAATTTCTGTTCATATACCTTCCAACTGTCTATCCTAAAAGTAAATAAGTATCATGTTTATTTATAAAAATTTATCTCCCAAAGTATCGATTAACATACTCCATACGGGTCAAGCTACTGTTCCTTCTAAAGAAAAAAAATAGAAAATAAAATTTACAGACATTTTATTAGTTTGTTTCTCTCTCTCTGTGGCAGTCTATAAAATGTTTAGTTGTTAGAAGTAAAAATAAAAAAATGACAACTATTAAGTATAAACAAAAAATGTAACAAAAACACAATTTATGTCCCTTGAGTCTTGAATAATGTCTTCCTTTTTTAAAAACAATTTCCATTTCCATTCAAGAGCGAGAGACAGACAAAAAATGTTATTGAAATGTTCATACATTAAACATTGTCACCACATACTCTCGGCATGCATTTATCATCATCATTGAATTTGTCCACCTGTTATCCGGATCATCGTCATAACACGAGAGACGTCTCCTTTGGGTATCAAATTTTAATGATTTCTTAAAGAGTATCATTTCATTTTTTTTTTGTTTTTGACGAAAGAGTTTGATATTGATACATTTTTTGTGTCATTATGAGGTTAGGAAGTGCATGCATCTGTTAAAGAAATTTCATGGAATTTAATTTTTTTTTTTTATTTATTTTTTCAAAAAAATAAAATTAGGTAATTTTAATTTTGTTTTTATTTTTGTTTTAATTTTAAATAAATTAATGAATTTAAATGAATTTTTTAAATTTTATTTTTAAATAAATAAATAATTTTAATTTATTTTATTTTTTTAATTTAATAATTATTTTTATTTAAAAAATTATTTTCTTTTAGAATAAAATTAAAATAAAAAAAAATTAATTACCATTCTCTATAAAAAAATTCCCTTTTAATTATTTTATGCATATCATAAGGGAAACACGTCATGTTGCTTGAAATATTTCAATTAAAATGTGCGAGTGAATAAAAATTATTTTTTTTCTTTCATAAAACAATAAAAATTCATCAATCACAACTTTTCTTTGTTTGTTTTGTGTTTTTAAATAATAGTTTCGTGCTTTAATAAAAACAAAAAGACGGATCTTGATTAATTTTGCGTGGTTTTTAACCAACTTGCGATTAAAACAAACAAAAATATAAATAAATTCTGGATTTCAATTATCTTTTTTTTTAATTCATAAATCAACAGTCAAGTAAAGCGACTCGAGCAATGATATACCCCAAAGGACTTGCGTACGATATCGGATTGTCGGAGCTTTTCTTGCTTCATAAATAATCAATATGATTTAATTCGAGTCTCGTAACGAGAGAGAGAAAAAGCCATATTTACGATATCAAACGTTCCGCCGCATTTCAACTACATTATTTCTGAATTTATTGCACATTTATCTTTTAATTCACTCGATTTCGCGCTGTATGCTGCTTATTCAAGTACTTGCGAGGTTCGCGAGTTAACAATAATGATAATCATACATAATGTTGAAGAAAAACAAATAAATCCTGTGGCGCTTCACTGTTAGCAGTCTTCGTCTTTTTTTTTGCTCGTTTTGCTTTGCTGCGAGAGAAAAGTTATAAAAATTAGTTGAATATTTAGTTTAATTTTTTTTTTATAAAAATTAAAAAAAAAAAATAAAATGAAGGTAATGAAAATCACAAGAAAAGAAAAAATATTTTCTTCTCGAGTGCGTTTCAGTAATCCTTTTAATAAATAAATCTCCAGCCTATTTTTAATATCAAACCGGAGAATAATAACAAGAATATCCACTCAGATGGTCTTTTTCTGTACATCCATATTATCTTTCTTTTTATTATATTTAGATACCTTCTCGTATGTATTTCATCAGTTTCTTCTTCTCTCCGTGTTTTTTTTACTCGTCTTGCACAAAGATACAATAATCATGTCAAATTGATCATTCACTCATGTACAAGTCTGATGCTAATTCAAGTGAAAAGGTATGTCTAAGTTTTTTTTTTTGAATTTTTTTTAAGTATTTTGGAAACAATAAAGAGTTTAGAGAAGAATTTCCGGTCAAAGTTTAATTGATAGGATTTAAAAAAAAATTAAAATAAAAATATTTTTTTTAAGAAAAATTTTTAAAAAAATTTATTTAAAAAAAAGAATTAAAAAAAAAAATAACTATTAAATTATTTTAATTTATAAATAATAAAAATTAAAAAAAAGTTTAAATTATAAAAAAAAAATAATTTTTTTTAAAAATTAAAATTATTTTTTTGATTAAATTAATTAATTAAATAATTTTAATAAATAAAAAAATTTTTTATTTAAAATTGATTATTAAATTATTTATTTATTTAGGCAATTAAAATTTGAAAAATTATTATTATTTTAAAATTAAAAAAGAAATAAAAAATTTTAAAAATTAAAAAAAGTTATTTAAAAAAAATTAAAAAATTTTAAAATTAAATAAAAAAATTTTAAAAAATAAAAATTATAAAAAAATAATAAAAATTAAAATTATTTTTAAATAAAATAAAAATTATTAAAAATACAAAATTTATAATATAATTAAATTAAAAAATAATATATTTTAAACTTTAAATTAAAATTTAAAAATAAAATTTGAAAATTATTTTAAATTAAATATAAAATATTAAAATATAAGAAATTAAAAAAAAAATAACTTTATAATTAACGATCGATTTGAATGGTTACGTGGATGGTTACGTAAAAAATTATCAAAAGCTTTAATTTAATGAAAATGATAAAAATATTTAAATTAAATTTATTAGCGCCATTGCGATTATTATAATAATTTTAATTTAATTATTAACGATCGATTTAAATAGCTTACGTGGATGGTTACGTCCTTATCAATTGCATTCGTCTCAAATTCGCCCTCATGGTCACTATGGATTTCCTCGTGCAAGTCGTCACGAGCCTCAATTATAACAGCATATAACAGTATCACTTTCGATCGTCTCATGGTCACTATGGATTTCCTCATGCAATTCAGTCACGAGCCTCTTGAAAAACAAAACAATAACAATTTCCTTCTTATATTAAATTAACTCCTAAAAAACCCCTTGAATGGGCACTTAAACGTTCGAATCACATTAAAAATGTTGTCGACCGAAGAGACAACAGAGTCAGAAACCCCTTCAGAATCGGAAACAAGCAGTAACAACACGTCAGATATCGAAATTTCCCAATATGCTGCTGAAGTACTCGACTGCAGTTCCCAATTTGGCCTTGACACGAGCATCTCCTACACATCGCAAAACATTCTCGGACGCCCGTCGCAGTACCCCTCGCACGGCGATTTCCCCGAAACATTCGCTTTTCGTACTTACGGCCCTTGGTGGCGCGACTTATCTTCCTGTCCCGCGGAATTTCAGGCGCAAAATCAACCAACGCTCGTCGCTGACGACTTCATCGTGTTGCAATTCGAGCAATGTGTCTTCCCGGAGCACATTTGGATCTACGAAACGTACAATCCGGGCGCCGTAATTCGGATATGGGCTTACACAGTAATCGATCAATGGAGTTTATTATATGAAGCTGATGCTGCGGAATGGATTTCGGAACGCCATTCGGCTCGTGCAAGGAAATTTCAACCGAATATCAAGAGAATTTCGTTGCCAACACGAATTCTGAAGATCGAATTCAAGCATTCAAAGTTGAATTATTTCACGGAAATCGATGCAGTTGAGATGGTAGGCAAAAAATACGTCAATCCGCATCGTGTGAAGCAATTTCCGACAAAAAGACAGTTCAAGGGCCCAATTCAGAAGAAGTTGGAGCTTCAAATGGTTCGTTTTAAGCCTCGCGACGACCAAGATAAGGCAATTCAGGAGTTTTTTCGGTACGATTTCAATCGTTTTGTGCAGGAAGCTGGGCTGGATCGCCCAAATCGCGAAGATTTCCAAGAAAATTCATCGTCTGAAGCGAAAGAACTCACCTTAAACACGTTGCCTTACGAAGTATTGTTCAAAATATTGTCAATGTTGGATCTGCGATCATTATTTCGCATCGCGCAGGTCGATCGAACACTCTTTGATGTCGCCACAGACCCTCTGCTCTACACAGAAATCAATTTGAAACCTTATTGGCCCGTAACTAACAACGTTTTGCTGCGATCTCTGTCGAAACGGATCCGATTCCTGCGAAAATTGGACTTGTCGTGGTGCGGATTGTTCAGTTGCATCTCCGGAAGTCAATTTAGAGAGTAAGTTTTTGTCAAAATTTTCAAAATTTTCACTAAAAAAATTATTTTTTGATTTTTTTCCGTAGTTTCATTAAAGAACGTGGCTCTTCGCTAACTCACCTTCGTTTGGATTCCTGCAAATTCCTCAACGATTTGTGTCTGAACACAATTTCGATGGTTTGTCACAACCTCAAGGAGCTTTCACTTCGTAACTATTCCATGGATGGTCAGGATTTTTATCCATTAGCGCAACTTCGACATCTGGAGCGTCTCGATTTGTTTCGGGCGTGCATCGAAACCGAACCGCTTTGCCAAATCTTGTCCAGCAATCGACACTTGAAGCATTTAAACGTCGGTTTGAGCAGTTTGTTACTCAATATGGACGAAATTGCGATCCAAATCGCGCAAACTAACAAGGAAATGATCTCGCTCGACTTTTGGAAGTCGCAATCTCTGACGAATCAAGGTCTCCGGGCGCTTGCCGAGTGTCACGACCTCGAAGAAGTCGACTTTGGATGGTGTTTGCGTGAAGAAACGCCGCCAACGGAAAGTCTTTTGGCGTTTTTGAAGAGTTGTCCTCGCCTGAAAAAGCTTTTTCTCACCGCAGTGCGAGGATTAACGGATCGCGATCTCGACAACATTGGCGTTTATTGCCCGAATTTGCAGCAACTTGATCTCATGGGCATTTTCGGGATCAGTACAGATGCTGTCGAACGTCTTTTGTCGAAATGCAAGCGACTTAAACTCCTGGATCTCAGTTTCTGCAACCAAATTGACGAAATAAGGATCGTTTTGTGGCGCAGCATCTTCGACGCGAGCATCAAACGAGACCTAAGTCACATCGATCCATTTCCATTTTGATGTAGTTTGTGTCGTCGACGCTTTTATCGAATAAAATTTAGATAGACAAAAAAATATTTTTGAATTACGAAAAAAATTATAGGAAAAATTTACCAAAAAAAATGTCAATATTTTTATGACAGAAAAAAAAGAAATATATTTATTTTAACATGTATATTTAATAATAATCGTTAATAATTAATAAAAGTTAAACAAATAAAAAGATCAAAAAACGTTTCATGGGACTAAATACACGTCCAAAAAAATACAATAATTACTTTTTAAGGTTTAAGGATCATTTTTCGAGTTCATTGAGGCAACTGAAGATGTTTTGCAGCATTATTGTTGAGCAATTCAGGCTCCAATAAAGGTTTCCGCTTCTTTTGTGAGTAAATGTAAACAGGAGTTGTCACATCCAAGTCGGGTAATCTATAAAAAAAAAATAGAAAAAAAAATATATTAGAAAGTGTGGGATTTTTTTCAAGTTTTTGAAAAATTGAATAAATAAATTGAATAAATATTTATTCTAAAGATGATTTCTGATCATATTGGGTCGATATTTGACGTAACAAAAAAAATCAGCGATTTGATGTTCAAACGCTGATAAATTTAACAAGCCACTTTTCGATCAGTTTTAAGCCTAAAATTGAATAAATATTCATTCTAAAGCTCATTTCTGCTCATATTGGGTCGATATTTGACGTAAAAAAAAAAATCAGCGATTTGAAGTTCAAACGCTGATAAATTTAACAAGCCACTTTTTGACCAATTTTATGCCTAAAATTGAATAAATATTCATTCTAAAGTTCATTTCTGTTCATATTGGGTCGATATTTGACGAAACAAAAAAATCAGCGTTTTGAAGTTCAAACGCTGATAAATTTAACAAGCCACTTTTCGATCAGTTTTAAGCCTAAAATTGAATAAATATTCATTCTAAAGTTCATTTCTGTTCATATTGGGTCGATATTTGGAGGGTCAAACTCTGATTTTTTTACAAGCCACTTTTTGACCAATTTTAAGCCTAAAATTGAATAAATATTCATTCTAAAGTTCATTTCTGTTCATATTGGGTCGATATTTGACGTAAAAAAAAAATCAGCGATTTGAAGTTCAAACGCTGATAAATTTAACAAGCCACTTTTCGATCAGTTTTAAGCCTAAAATTGAATAAATATTCATTCTAAAGTTCATTTCTGTTCATATTGGGTCGAGTCGATATTTGACGTTCATTTCTGTTCATAATATTTGACGTAACAAAAAAATCAGCGTTTTGAAGTACAAACGCTGATAAATTTAACAAGTCACTTTTTGACCAATTTTAAGCCTAAAATTGAATAAATATTCATTTTAAAGTTGATTTCTGTTCATATTGGGTCGATATTTGAAGTAACAAAAAAATCAGCGTTTTGAAGTACAAACGCTGATAAATTTTACAAGTCATTTCTTTTTTGATTTGACCAAACGCTGATAAAATTTAAATATTCAAGTTCATATTTTTGACTAAAATTTGAATAAATATTCATTCTAAAGCTCATTTCTGTTCATATTGGGTCGATATTTGACGAAACAAAAAAATCAGCGTTTGGAAGTTCAAACGCTGATAAATTTAACAAGTCACTTTTTGACCAATTTCAAGCCTAAAATTGAATAAATATTCATTCTAAAGCTCATTTCTGTTCATATTGGGTCGATATTTCGATAAAATTTTTCAAAAATATTATTTTCCTTACCTCATCTTTTTCGGCGTGGCAACACTCGTATCAAACGTGGCATTAGCACCATCCTCATCCATGCTATGTTTCCTCGAGACATTCCCTTCCTTCTTAACCATCGGCGTCATTTCGCCCTCATTCTCGTCATTCTCATTAAATTCATTTTTCACGATATTCAGGCATTTCTCGTGGTCACACTTGCAATGATCGCCGCATCTCTCATTCCTTTTACGACACGAACAAACTTTCGTACTGCAATTTCCCTTACAGGCACACTTATTGGGTCCCTCAGTCGACATTTTCCGCGGCACATCTGGAATGGCAAACGACTTGCGAATCAACGACGTTGTGCGACGCGTTCGTTTCGACAACGGAGTTTTCCGCCATTCGGGATCCAAAGTCGAATTATCGAGATCATCATCTTCATCGTCGTCGGTTTCATCGATAAACTCAAAATCGCTATGGGGATCTTCGTAGACACGACTAACGGATTTTTTCTGTTTTGGCGCCGGTTTTGCCTTATTTTCCAACTGAGCTTCGAGGTCGGCGCATTTTTGTTTGTAGCTTTCGAGTTCGTTACGAAGTTGCTCCATTGTGTCAGCCATCGCTTCGCCGAATCCCTTTTCACTTTCAATGACAAAAGTATCGTTCAGGGATTCTTTTTTCTTCAAAACATCAATTTCACGCAAAACCCACGACATTTTCTCCTCATAATGTTTTTGCATGTCGTTAATTCGTTGCTCATATTTCAATTCTTGTTGTCTCAAAAGATCTTTTTGCGCTTTCGAATCCTCTTCCAGCTGTTCCGCATGCACTCGCAACTCATCCATCTCCAATTTGTATTGAATGTAATTCTCCCGATCGGTAATTGATTGCTTCATAAGCGAATTGTACGCCATTTTGTAATCCGCCATATTGGAAATTTGATCTCCGATCTCTTTGATCTTCGCATCAATGTCCATGGAGATCACCTGGGTCTGCAAATCTGAAATTTGGGCACTTCTGAGTTCGATTTGCTGCTGAATTGACTGAATTTCTGCCGCATTTTCCTTCGGATGCTTCTTGATCTGTAAAAGGCGCGCATTTAGGGTTGCCCGATCATCCATCAAACTCTTAACAGACATTTTCGCGTCAACAATGGAATGTATAACCAGCAGTTCATTGATCAAGTTCTGTTGAATATTCGTATTTTTGGAATTTTTTTGTGCCCGAGCTGAACTTTGTTTGTCCAGGGCTTCTTTGAGACGTTTACTTGTGGCAATTGCTTCTTCCATCTTGCGTCGCAGGACATTTTGTTGCTTTTGGTGCATCGATTCCTTGCGAATCAGCTCCAATTTTCGCTTTTGATCGACTTCTTTCATCTTCGTTATTTCCCGTTCCTTACTTAAACGCCATTGACGGAACTGATCGCTCTCGAGACGCATCTGCCGAATCAACTTAACCTTCGACGTTTTCATTTCCTTGATCTCGCGATCGAGTAATTTGACGCGTTCGCCATCTTTAGCCTTGAGTTTCAGCAATTTTTCTTGTTGTTGACATTTTTTGCGTAAAACTTCGATTTTTCCTTCGAGCTCTTGTACTTTTTTACGACGTTCCTCCGCGAGTTTGGCGCATTTTTGTTCAGTCTTTTGATTTTTAACGTCTTCCAACTCTTTTGTAAGGTGCTGAATTTGCTCGAGATAGTCCTTGTTGATGTCGACACTTGTCACATCGGGATCGTAAGTCGTGAGACGCGAACAATTTTCTTTGATTTTTTGATGTAACTGCTCCTTCAAGGCTAAGGCAGTGTTCAAATCGCGTAATTTTGTCGCATAATCCTGTTGCTTGACGGTATGTTTCTCGAAATTTTCTTGAATGTCATCTTGCCCGTGATGCGAATCGTTCATGGAAGTATCGTTCACGGAGGAAATTGTTTGATTTTTCTCACTTTTGTATTGCGCCATGATTTTATCGATTTCTTCGAACATCGAAGTGATTTGGGCCAAAGTTTCGGGATCACTTAATTTTTCCTCGAAATATTTCAGGATAAAAAGTTTGAATTCGTCAACTTTTTGTCCGACTTCGACACAAACATCTTCCGCCAGAATTGCTCTCATTTCAACATTTGTCAAATCGATCAAGGTATTATGCAGCTGTTTCGTCAATTCGTTATTTTTCTGGTTCAAACGTTGCATTTCGACGGGATCGACATTTTCGTTACCGATATTCGGATATGCCAATCCCGGATTTTTACCCACAAGAGCAAGACGAAGTCTCTCAACTTCCGCTTTGAGCATTTTCAGCTCTTGTTTGGTCGGATCCATGTTAACTGTGGGCTTATTTTTGATCTGTTTCGCTCGATTTGCGTAAACAAGCGTGTTATTTGTCTCTTCGACGTTGTAGTCAGCAGGCGACACACACGCGATCATCAAAGTGTACGAATTGCCGCCCAACGAATCTTGTAGCAAGCGCGTTAAAACGCTTTCGCGATACGGAATGTGACTCGACTTGGAATCGCAAAGCGCACAAATGACTTTCCCCAAGGAAAAAAGTCCCATATTGATGTTGACGCCTTCTTTCATGCGCGTTCCCGTGGCATTTGTCTTCTTACAACGCTCCGATCCCGCCAAATCGACCAGCAAAAATTTCGATGTTATTTCCGGAGATCCGTCGTGAGGGCTGATGCATAAATTCAACGAATAAACCGCATGCGAGCGGGATGATTCTTTGTTCATGGCAGTTGCGCCGACAGTTCGTTTTTGGGAGCCGCTTTGAAGGTAATTTAAGCAATCTTCTGGTTTAAAAACGGATTTTTCGGATAAGCCCTCGATTTTGTTCATTTGAACTTTGCGTACGCTGTTCTCGCGGGACACGTTTTCGTCGGTGAGCAAGTCGAAAACTTCCTCGTTGTACAATTCGTAGAAGGAACAAGTGATTTTTACGTCGGAATCGTCTTTTTCTTGGATTTTTTCGAAGATTTCGCGGACTGCGCGGGGAATGACGCCCATGTTTTGGCCTTCTTCGCCGTTTGAAGCGGTGCCCATTGTGTAGGTTTTACCTGTTACGAGATTTTAATGAGATTAATTAATGAATTTTGGAAATTTTTAAATTTAAAAAGTTCAAGAAATTTTTTTTTTGATTTGGTTTTTTAAGAAAGAAATTCTTAAAAAATGATATTTTTGTTGAAAATCAGTAAAAAATGCATCAAAAATTAAAAAAATTTGAAGAAAATGTTCAATTTTTGTTATATTTTGAACCAATTTCTGAAAAAAAAATTAATTTGAAAATTTTTTAAATATTAATTATTTTCAAAAATTTTCGAAATTTTACAATTTATAATGCATTTTTGTTCAATTATCAACAAAAATATAAATTTTCATAAATTTTTTTCTCAAATATCTTCTCAAAAAATTAACATTTTTTTTTTTTTCAATGAAAAATTATTTAAAAGTCGAAAAAATACTAAAATTTCAAAATTTTTGAACAAATATTTGCATTATTTTTTTTTTAAAGTTAAATTTTTGAACTTTCAGTTAAAAAAAAGCTTAAATTTTTCAATTTATGTAAAATTTGCAAAAAAAAAAATAAATATTATTTTTGAAATATTTTAAAATTTTGCCTTAAAAAAAATAATTTTAATTTAAAATTTCCTTAGTTTAATTTCTGATTCTCGTTAATTTTTTAAAAATTAATTTTGAGATTTATCTTTTAGAGTAGAAAAATAATTTTTTGACCTTAAAAATTTTTTTAGTTTTTTTTTTTATTTTTTTTTTTTTTTGCAAAATTTTTAATTTTTAGTTCTAAAGTCAAAAATTTCTTAATATTTAAATTTTATGAATGAAAAAGTCGAAGGAAATATTCAAATTTTAAAATTTTTATACAAAATCAAGAAAATTAATTTGAAAAGACACATTTTTAAAGTTTCAGATAAAAATTATTTAAATCTTTTAATGCAAAAATTAAATTTTGAACAAGAATTTAAAAAAATTAGTTCAAATATTTTATAATTTTGCCTTGAAAATTTATTTTTTTAAATTTAATTTCTAATTTTGGATTATTTTTTGTAAGAATTAATTTTAAAATTCGTCTTTTAAAATTGCAAAATATTTTTTTTGACTTCCAAAATACTTTATGAACAAGAAAATTGACTAAAATTTTTTTTTCTTCAAAAATTTTTTTTTTTGTTTTTTGCAAAAAAATTAAAAACACAAATTTTTAAAAATTAATTTAAAAAAATCAATTTTTAATAATTAAAAAGTGCCTGAAATCCAAAAAAAAAATAAAATAATTCTCAAAAAATCTCACCCGAGCCAGTTTGCCCATAAGCCAAAATCGTTATATTATATCCCTTGAACAAGTTTTCAATCATCGGCTCAACCGCATCGCTGTAAACTTGCTCCTGCGAGTCTTTCTGGCTAAATACATGGTTAAAAGTGAACGCTTCTTTATCGCGAACATTCACTTGAGGCTCTCCATCTGTTTTTGTTACGACTTCGACACATCCTGAATGAAAAATCATTTCAGAACAAAGAAATTCCCTTAAAAAATCCAAAAAATCTCACCTTTAATGATTTCCGAATGCACCAATGGTCGAATTCGCACTGCTACCATCACATTACTCGCCATTTTCCCGAAAAATATTAAATTTTGTCAAAAATCCCGATGATAAAAGGTTTCAGCTACTGTTCAATCGTCAAAATTAACTATTTTGGTCCCAAATAATCCCTTTAATTGTCGAAATTTAATGAAAAATAATTTTTTTAGCAATGTCAGTTACGGAGATGGCGGTTAAAATGTGACTTTTTGAATTGCCAACTGGGTCAAGTGTCAAAATGCGTGACAGCCGATTGTGCATTGAGCAGTAAAAGAGCGTCCATTAAAGCGTCGAAATAATTTTCAGTAGTTTTGAGTGCTTAAATCCGTGAATTTCTCGGAAAATATAGGAAAAAATTGTAAAATTATTGTTCCAACAGCGATTGGAATTGGAGAATAAGAGGGAAATCAAGTTTAAAGAGGATTTTTCAGCTATTTACTGTATGCGCATCAGATCCATGACCAGGTAATTATTTTTTCGTCTTTTCTTATTGAAATTTCGGGTAAATCTGGGGGAATTTTACTTCAAATGATGGATTTCAAAGGGATTTTTGTTTTAAAAGTGGTTTTTACAGGAAATTTTTGAGTTTTTGTGGATTTTTCGGGGGTTATTGATAAAAGCGTATAACTCTATAGGATGACGTGCCCGTTTAACGCATCGCTACGTGTACTAATGCAGTAACTGTTTCTCTTATTATTGTTGTTGTTGTTGTTTCTTTGCAGCTAAAACAGATCATGGCTACGACGCAGCAGTATTCCCTAAAGTGGAACAACTACCTGACGCATTTGGCGTTCCATTTCGAGAATTTACGCAACGACGGCGAGTTTACGGATGTCACGCTCTGTTGCGAAGGCAAAAAAATCAAGGCCCACAAGGTAATCCTTTCCGCGTGCAGTACCTACTTTTGCGAAGTGTTCAAAGAAAACCCGCATCCGCATCCCGTGATCATCTTCAAAAATGTCAAATACGCGGAACTCGTTTCCATCATCCAATTCATGTACCATGGCGAGGTGAGTGTCATCCAGGACCTCTTGCCGACCTTCTTACAAACAGCAGAGCTGTTACAAGTGCGCGGTTTAACAGACACAAATCTCACGGAAAGTGCAAAAAGTCTCGTAGCGGAGGAGCAACGCCCCGCCGAGACACTATTCCTCGCTGTGCCGCAAGAAACGAACAAAATTCTGACGGCCCTCTCGTCGACGCCCATCAAAACGGTGCAAGCGACTCATGTGCCGCACGAAACTTACAGCCAAATCCGCATCGAGCAGCCGGCGACGACAACCAAAGTCATCGAGCATCACGTGAAACCGCCAACTTTGGTGAAACGCGTCAAAAAAACGCACACAATTCAGCAGCAACCGCAGCAAACCACACAACAAGTTCAGCAGCAGCAGCAACAGCCACAAACACACCAACTCGCAACAGTACAAACTTACGAAACGCTCGGCTTAGACAACGACGGCGAACTCATGGAGACGGAAGGAGAAGTCGAATTTCTGCAAACGACAGGCTTGAAAATGGAAATGCCCGAATTCAATGATGTCCCGAGTGGCGCGGATGCCAAAACGACGCAGATTCAGGAAAGTACGCCCTCGTATATTCAAACGTCGGATAATGTCACATACCAAATTATCGATGGGCAAGTTGTGAAACGGACCACGGGCGGGCAAACGACGACTGTCGTACAAACGCAAGACGTCTCGCAGGAACAAGAAGGCATGGATGAACAGGAAAACGAATCGGAATTAGGTAAAAAAAAATAATAAATTTAGGAAAATTTTTTTTCTATGTTTTTATCCCATGCCCCATTTTACAAGTCAAAAATCCAATGGGGCAAAATAAAAAAAAATTCACCAAAAATTACCGATTTTTGGTCTATTATAATAATTTTTCAAGGAATTTTTTAAATAAATTAATTAAAATTAAAATAAAAAAAAAAAATTAATCAAATTTTTTAACTTTTGTATTGAAAATTATTTATATTTTTGCAAGAATTTTCTTCTCTAATTTTTCTGTCGAAAATCATTGAATTAATGTTTTCAAATTTATTTTAATTTTTTTTTATGAAAAATTATTTTTCTATTTTTTTAAATTTTTTTTAATATTTTTTTTTATTTTTTTTTATTTTTTTTTTTTTTTTTTTAATATTTTTTTAAAATATTTTTTATTATTTTTAATTTTTTTAGTTGAATTCTTCTGAAATCAATTTAAAATAAGAAATTCTTAATAGATTTCAGGAGAATTCAACTAAAAAATTATTTTTCAAAAATTTTTTTTTTTTAATTTTGAAAACATAAGTTCAATAATTTTCGAAAAATATTTTTAGAAAAGAAAATTCTTGTAAAAATATCATTTTCAGTACAAAAGTTTTAAAAAATTAAATTTATTTAAAAAAAATTAAAATTTCTTGAAAAATTATAAAAATAAACCAAAAAAGGTTATTTTTGGTAAAATTTTTTATTATTATTTTTTTTATTTTTAAAATGGGATATGGGACAAAAACATCGAAAAAAATTGGAACGGCCTTAATAAAAAAAAAATAAATAAAAATTAATTAAAAATTTTTTTTTTGTAGCAATGTATCAAACGGACGACGGAAAGAACGAATCTCAAGGAGGAGGTACGTATCCTAGTTTTGACATGAAACTAAAAAAATTATTGTACTCCTACTCATCTGGGAGTTGCCTTGTGTTTTTTGAATCAAATTTCTCGCACACCATTTTTTAATTATTTTTTTTTTATTTAAAATTTTTTATTTTTTTTTAATATTTTTTTAACTGACTTTTTTTTAATAAAAATAAAAAAAGTCACGTGTGCGATATTTTTATTATTTTAAATTTTTATTTATTTTTTTTTATTATTTAAAAAATAATTATTATTATTATTCTGTAATCTTGTTAAATTTCTTTTCAAAATGTTCAAACAAAACAAAAATAAGGAAATATTTTAAGAAAAAAAAAATTATTTGAAAAGTTGCTTCTGAAAAATCATCAGATAAAGAGCCGAATAGTTGTTAAATATTTAATAAATAATTTTTTATTTTATTTTATAAAACAAAAAAAAATGACGTGTGATTTGTGATTGAATGATTTTTTGTAAGATTAAAAAAACCCTTGATGTGTGTTAAAAATTAATAAAAAAAAACGAACAAAATAGAGAGAGAGAAAAAAAATTTCGCTAAAAATTAAAAATGGGAGCATTTTATCTTATTTTCTTGTCTCCAACCGGATTTCAAAAAAAAAAAAATTAAAAAAAAAATTCAGCAAAGCCAATCTGTGATCTATTTTCATTTACTGGTTTCCTTTTTTCTTTTATTTTCCAGATGCTGAATTGTGCGTACGTTGTACTGTTTGTTGGAAAAGCTTTAAACATCCAATGAGTCTGACCTTGCACAAAGACGTACACAAAGAAAATAAGACAAAATGCCCCGTGTGTGCGCGCGTTTTCTCACGTAGTTACGATATGAAAAGTCATTTAACAAGAATACACAAACTCACTGATTCGACATAAGAAATTTTTTTTTTATAATTTTTGAATTTTATTTGAAATCTAAAACGTACAAAACTCTCTCAAAAAAAAAAAAATAAAAAAAAAATCAAAAAGTCACACAGAGCAACTCTTCAGAAAACAAAATTTGAACACAAAATTCTAAAAATTCGACAACTTTCTCTCTATTTTGATTTGCAGCCACTGGCTCAAGAGCAGCCACTGGAGACAAAAAGCACCAATGTTCCCAATGCAGTAAACGTTTCGCATCATTCAAGTCCCTTCTCATGCATTATAACATACACAAGGGTTTAACAGAGTGTAAAATTTGCAAAGCCGTGCTCTCGCGCACCGGCAACTTAAAGCGTCACATGAAACTAAAGCACAGCAACTTAGAACTCAAGGGCGGTGATATCGACGATTCGATCAAGATTGAACAGACGCCGTAAAGAGCTTAAAAAAATATTTTTTTTTTATAAAAATTACGATTTATTCGGTCCTTTATTCAAGAATGATTTTTTTTTTGTAAAATTGGTTTGTTTTTCGGGGGAAAAATTTTTAGAAAAAAAATTTAAAAAAAAGTGTCTCCAAAGATTTTGCCTTCTTTGTTTTGTTTGGTACTTAATTTCTATTTTTTTTTATTATTTTGTTTGATTTTTCATTTAAAAAAAAAATTTTTTTGCAAAAAAAAAAATAAATTTTTTCACCCAAAAAAAATTCTCTCATGTATTTTCCAGCCACTATTGTCACAAGTAAACACCCCGATAACACTAACAATAGTAGTAGTAATGCGAATAGTAAATGGACAAAATGTTCATTTTGCAAACTGGTTATAACAACGGCAAATCTTTGGAGGCACGTACGCACACAGCACACAAATCAACCGAAAATTCAGTGCGAAAAGTGCCATAAGACCTTTAAAAATAAGTATAGCTTGCGGGAGCATGTTCGCATGGCTCACGAAAACAAGCAACAAGGGCACCCAGCAACGCAAGAGGCAGGCAATCAACCGGCAACGGATCAGCTACAACTCAAAGTCGAAGCAGGCACAACAGTTACCGTTGTTGCTGCGAAGGACGCTTAAAAAAAATCTAAAAAAAAAAATTTTTTCTGCCTCTCCCCGTGAAAAACAAATCAATTTCTGTAAATAAAATGAGCTACAGCTCTTTCTCTCTAATGTAATAAAAAATTAGCAAAAATAGCAGAAATGTACAGTTAAACATAAAAAAATAGAACAAAACAGAATAATAATAATAATAATTCGCTCTAAAGAAAAAAAAAATAATATTTAAATTTTAAGTTATTTTTTTTTATAATTTTTTTTTATATTTTTTTCTGTTCAAAAAAAAAATTCAAAAAAAAAAAGACTTCTCAATGGAACAAATCCACATAATAGGCCAGGCTCCGGATCAAGTTCAATCCATCCAGCGTGTCATTCATCGGCAAATCGGCACAAAAGAAGGCGAAACGGGCGTCGTTGTTGGCGGAAGCAATACCGTCTGCAAGGAATGTAATCGCACCTTTACATCAGCATCTGCCTTGCGACGTCATACAATGTCGAAACACTCAAATATCGGCGTGAAATATCAGTGTAACGTCTGTTCGATGTCCTACAAGACAAAATGGTCCCTTTCGACGCACATTTCGCGCTACCATCGACCGGCAGCGGAAAAACTCGCGCGCAAAAACAAGGGCAAGAAACAAATGGACCAAGAAAATACCGAAGAAACGGAAGTCGGAGGGGAACAAGTTACGGAAGTTGTCTTTGTCAAATCGGAATAAACACGCGAAATTTTTTTCTTCTATTTTTTTAATTTTTCTTTTTTTTTTATTAAGTTTATAAGAGTTGTATCGACGTTAACTTTTTTTTTATTTGTGTAAATATTTGTCTCGTAATGCAATTTTTGTTGCAGAAAAGAACAATTAATTAACAATAAGTTTAATTTTCATATTTTGTGAGATTTCAAATATATTAAATGAGAAAAAAAAACTTAAAAAGAAAATATGTAGAATAGTTTAAGGAAATATCAATAAAAATAGACCTAAGCACGACTATTAAATATTATTTAAAATTAAGAAATTCAATTTTAAGAAAAAATTTAGCAAAAAAAAAACTTTATTTTAATTATAAATTGATAAATAGTCTTAAGTCAAAGCGTAATAATATTAAAGAAAAAATGAAAGAATAATAAAAATTTATTCAAAATATTTTTTTTAAATTTTATTTTAATTGCTCAAATAGAAGGCTCAAAATTTTTTTAAAATCATTAAAAATTAATTTAAAATAATTTTTTTTTATATTTTTAGGAGAATTTTTTAAAACCTTGAAATTGATCAAAAATCATACAAAAGTGCTTTGGATGCCTTTCTGATGGTTCGTAAGCTTGAAAATTGAAAAATAAAAAATACGTAAAAAAAACGTAATTTTCATCTTGAGAGCCCATTTGATGGTTTTCAAGCTTGAAATTGAACAAAAGTTATGAAAAATGCCTTTGGATGTCTTTTGGATGGTTCTTAAGCTTGAAAATTGAAAAATAAAAAATACGTAAAAAAAACGTAATTTTCATCTTGAGAGCCCATTTGAAGATTTTTAAGCTCCAAATTTAAAAAAATCAATTTTACGTCAATATATATTAAAAATTTATTTTTCATTTTTTTCTAATTAATTTTTACATTAACAAAATCTCGTGAATTTTCTATCAAGAACTTAAAAATGAACAATTTTCAATAAAATAATGGTTTTATGGCAGCTTCTAACTTAAAAAATTATTCTTGTTCAGCTTTCTACTCCTTGCTTCGAGCTCTCAAGTGAAGAGCGATAAAAGCCATTACTCTGAACAAAACAATCAGTCCCAACATCGCCATGATATCCAACAAATAATTTGACTAAAAAATAAATTTTTTAAGTTTTTATAAAATTTTTTAATTTTTTAAATAAATTTACCTCTGAAAAGTTTAACGTTTCGAGAACAACTTTGCCCGAAGCAGGACACGTCGAGTTCAATCGATTACAATGAATTTCGCCTTCCTTAACACTCGCCCATTGATTTATCAAAAGAGCCTCATTGCCATAACGGAACCACGAAAGATACGATAACCACTTGAAATATTGCGGCACGGATCCAGAATTGAGGAAAAATCCGCCAAAAATGAGGAAGGGAATGATAACGGGAGGACCGACAGATAATGCCATTGAAATTGAGGAACTCGCACATGAAATCAGGTAACCTAAAAAAAAAATTTTTTTTTTAAATCTGAATTTTTTTGATAATTTGAGTTAAAATTACCGAATGATGTTGCAACGTTGCAAATTAAAGTGATAATTCCGAATGCGATGAAGAAATGTCCCCATCCCGGTTGCAAGCCAATTAACGGATACGAAAGCGCGGTGAACACAAAAGGAACGAGAATGAAAAGTGGCAATTCGGCAATTGTTTTCCCAAGGAAGTAAGTATCTGTTCGGTATAGTCTCGAACGGGATTCTCGCATGAAAACAGGAAGTTCGACACAAAATACCTTAAAAAAATAAAAATTTGTTAAAAAATTATTTTAAAAATCAAAGAAGTAGTGCTTACATTAATTACTGCGAAGACATTTTGGAAAGTCATGTTCGTCAAATAAAGGAAAATTGCACCATTGATGTTCATTACGCCGTCTTGCGTTAATGTTTGTCCATAAAAAATCACTCCGATGAGTAAGGCAACCATCTAAAAAAAATATAATTTTATTAAAAATATTTTTTTTAAATAATTAAAATAATTTTAAACAATTAAAATATTAATATGATTTAATTAAAAAAATATTTATTTTTAATAATTTTTTTTTTAATTTTTTTAAAACTTTTTTTTTAATTTTTTAAAAAATTTTTTTTAAATTTTTTTTTTAATAATTTTGAAAATTAATAATTTTAAATGAAAATTAAATTAATTTTTTAAATAATTTTTAAAATGAAAAATTTTATTATTTTTTTTAATATTAATTTTAAAATGATTTTTTTTTAAATTTTATTTATTTTTTTCAAATTTTTTTCTTTATTATTTTTTTAATAATTTTGAAAATTAATAATTTTATTCTTTAAAAAAAAATTAAAATTAAAAAATTTTACTAATTTTTTTTTTCAATTTTTAAATTTTTTAAAATAATTTTTCAAGAATTTTTCCTTACCGTCGTCTGTAACAATCTAACTTTAACCAACATTGGTTCCTTCAACACACTCAACCACGATCTCCATAAAATAGCGACAAACTGAGTCCACCAAGAAGCTCGATATCCGCCCGATGAAAATTTCTCCAAAGGATGCAAATAAAGCGATTCTGCCCGATGAATGACAATTTGCTCGTTAATCCCTCGTGCCAAGCTCGACACTGAAAATGCATCACAAACAGCTTTAATATTGGCACGACACTCCAATTCTGCATTCGGAGCAATTGCTAATTTTTGCACGTAATAATCCGCAGGATTGTAATTTGACGGGCAGGGGGATCCCAAATCGGTGAAAAATTGCGATGCTTGCATTGGAGTGCCAAGAAACGCAACTCGTCCCTCTGCCATGAGGAGAATTTTGTCGAAAAGACTGAAAAGTTCGGAGCTGGGTTGATGAATGGTTAGAATGATGGTTTTTCCTTTGTTTGCTAAATTTTTCAGGACAGTCAAGACATTGGCAGCCATGAAGGAATCCAAACCGGAAGTTGGTTCGTCACCTTTTTATTGAAAAAAATTAAAATTTTTGAAGAAAAAAATTAAAAATCAACTCACATAACAGTAAATTTGGATCAGTGAGGGCTTCTGAAGCAAAAGCAAGACGTTTTCTTTCGCCTCCTGAGAGACCTTTGACGACGCCGGGCACTCCGATAATTGTGTCAGCACATTTTGTGAGAGATAGTTCAGAAATTACTTCATTCACTCGCAAAAGTTTTTGTTTGTAGGAGAATGAGTTGCCCATTCGTAAAATTGCCTAAAAATAAAAATTATTAAAAAAAAATAAAATTTAATTAATTTTTTTTTTCATTCAGCATTTCATTTTGTTGATAATATTTTTTTTTTAATTTTTTATAATTTAAAATATATTTTTTTTTGCCTTTTTTTTCATTGACTTTTAAAGTCATTAATATTATTTAAATTTTTTTTAACGAATTTCAGAATTTATTTTTACAAAATTAACATTTTTTTTATTTTTAAGAATATTTAAATATTTTTATAATTTTTTTTTATATTTTTAAGATTATTAATTTTTTTATATTTTTTTTTTTAAAAATGTTTGTTACTCAACGATTTTTTAAATATTTTTTTTTGTTTTATTTTTTTTTAAAGGTCCATTTTTAAATTTAAAATGCTTCAGAAAATTTACAAAAATAGTTAAAAAAATTAAATTAAAATTAACAATATATATGGGAGTAACAAAAATTTCTAAATATTAACAAAATATTTAAAAAAAAATAATAAATATTTTAAAATAATAATTCATCAAAAAAAAAAATTTTTTTTTCAAAATTTTGAAAAAAAAAAAAATTTCAAAATTTAAAAAAAATAAAAAAAAAAATTAAAAATAAAAAAAATTTAAAAAATAATTTTGTTAAAGAAAATTCTTAAAAAAATGAAAAAATTCTTAAATAAAAAAAAATCATAAAATAATCAAAAATTCAACTTACTTGAAATATCAAATGCTCCTTCGTCGTCAACGATCCAATAAAAAGATCATCTTGTTGCACATACGCACATCTAGCTCTCATCGCTTTTGCATCAACAGGCACTCCATTTAACGCCCTTACAGCACTCGATGAAATTTTAACTCCTGGCGGCGATCGAAAAGCCAAAGAATTCAACAAAGTTGTCTTTCCTGCACCTGAGGATCCTAAAATTGCGAGCAACTCCCCACTCTGTGCAATGCCACAAACTAATTTCAGGTAAGAAAAAAACAAATTTCATCAAAAAATTTTTATTTTCAAACTTCAATTATTCGCTTAGATGACGAACCGTTCTTCAGAAGATGTTTCCGCGGCACGACATGCTTCTTCGATCGACTGCAGCAACTTTTGATGCGATCCCATAATTTTCGCCGTGTTGGAATGTCAGTTGGTTGTGCTTCACCAAACACATCTACGACGGAAAATGAGTCAAATTTCAGTTTTAAGGCGTTTCGAATGGACTTACCGATATTTTTCCACATGTAATTCAATCGTTCGTTGGATAAAATTTGAGACGACATCGCGCCGTAATTCTTCGGTTTGTCAACGTGCACGAGAATTGTGTGGTCTGTCGTCGTAATTTCGTCCAAATCCTCAGATTCTTCGCCGTCATCGTTTCGCGCCGCATGTCCTTGATAATAATTCTGCTCGACTCGTCTTCGATTCTCGGGATTTTGCTCACTTCCGTTATCCTGCAAAGAATTTGATGAAATTTCGTCGAGACATTTTTGCGGTCGAAGCAAGTTGTGACAAATTGTGTTGATGAAAGACAAAAAATTGCGAGACGAGGACCACAAAGGAGCGAAAATTAACGCGCGATTGTAATAGTTCAACGAAATATATTCGCTACGATTTCGACTGCGATTCTCATTCCGACAAAACGGAAAATTACTTTGTGAAATGCGAACCATTCTACATCTAATTCGATACTGAAACACATTTTTTTGTACAACTTGCTTCGATTCGCGCGAAATATTAAATTTTCATAGTATGAGTGAAAAATCAAGTTTTTAATTAATTCAAGAGAAATTTAATATTTTCTCATTTTCTGAATGAAAATTGTCACTCTAGTCGAAATTTGTCGCAGAATGAGCAGGGAAACCTCTAAAAAGAACGGTGAATTGTAACAAAACTGAAGGCAGAGGCATAAAAGCATGTGTAATTACTTCCCCGTTTCTCTTTAATTTTTTTTAGGAAATTTGATCTGGTTTTGTTAGAATTAAGGCCGATAACTTTTGTTTCTTTTTAACTTGTTTATTGAACCAGGACAGTTCACAGTAAATGTAGGATTAATCGATTAGCGTAATTTTTCAGAAGTAATTTGGAATTTTTATGGGAAAATTTCACATGAATTATGTTTAATTTTAAAATAATTTTCGAAGAATGGATCAAAGGTGTGTTTTTATGATTTTTTTTTTATTTTTTTTTTTTAATAATTAAAATAGTAGGTTTTTGGTTTTAATCAATTTTTCATTCAAATTAAATGAAATTTATTAATTTTTTTGCCCCATTAAATAAATTAATTAAAAAAATTTTAATTAAAATAAAAAAAAATAAATAATTAAAAAATTTTATTTTTATTAAAAAAAAAAAATTTTTTAATAAATTAAATTTTTAATTGTTTTTTTGAAAAATTTAATTTTTTAATTTTTAAATTTAAATCAATTTGAATAAAATTTAAATTTAAAAAAAAAATTAAATTAATTTTTCAATTTTATTTTTAAATAAATAAATTTTCAATGCAATTATTAATTGCTTTTAAAATTTATAATTTTTTTTAAAATTAATAAAAATTAATATTATTTATTTTTTTAAAAAAAATTATTTAATATTTGTTTTATTTTAAATTAATTTTTTATATTTTTTATTTTATTTTAATGAATATTTTTCCTTAATTTATTTTTTTTAATATACAACTTTTTTTATTCAAATTTTTAAAAATAATCAAATAAAAATAATTAATAATTTTATGAAATTAAAAAAAAATAATTTTCAGACAAAATTTTAAACTGTTTTAAAATATTTATTTTTTAATAAATTAATTTATTTAATTTTTTCATAAGAATTTTTTATATTTTTACATTTTTTAAGGACTTTAAATAATTTATTTTTTAAAAAAAATTTTCAATTTAATTTTTTTTTATTAATTTATTTTTATTTTTTTTTAAATTAATTTTTTTAAATTTTAAATAATTTGTTAAATAAATATATTTTTTT
The DNA here is from genome assembly GCF_036172545.1 of Culicoides brevitarsis. Lineage (NCBI taxonomy): Eukaryota > Metazoa > Arthropoda > Insecta > Diptera > Ceratopogonidae > Culicoides > Culicoides brevitarsis. The sequence goes on along the minus strand of NC_087087.1, from coordinate 33,459,874 downwards.
AATTATTTTTAAAGTAATTTTTTAAATATTTATTTCTCATTTAAATTTTTATTATTTAAAAATTAAAATATACTCACTGAATTATTTTCTTCAATCCCATCATATCCATCTCCAGCTTTTGTCATGTTTAATCCAAAATTTATTTTATTTTCCTTTTTTTATAAAATTCTTTTGATTTAAATCACTTTTTTCTTGATTTTCGTTCAGTTCTTAATTTTTCTTTTCACTTCAACTCAATCTCGACTCTGAAATTATCACAAAACACAAAGAAAAAAAATTAAAATTTGCACTATAAATTCATCTCATATCTTATCTCGTTATCTGTCTTCTTCGTCTTAAATAAATCTTCAAACACAAATTTAAATTTTTTTCACTTTCTCATCTTTTTTTTAAATTTCCCAACAAAGTAGATCTTAAAGCATCTTTGAACTCGTTTCAGCATGTCACATGACCGATATTCTCTCAACAAAAAAATTCCATTGACGTGAATTTCTCGGGAACGAGGTAAATAAATCTTCTTATCGCCTCATTTAGAACATTTCAGACTGAATGACATGCAAAAAAATTATCTTTTAAAAAACAATGGAAACATCGGATGCAACTAAATAAACAATTTGTTTACGTCGTAAGTAAGTAGAGTTCCCAAGTCCAATTAACTTTTCGATCCTAATTACGAGTTTGGAGAGTCGTTAGTTTATGATAACCCTTTTAGAACCTGAATAATGAGCATGTTGCGATTTTTTGATCGACAGTTGTTGTTGTTGCATAAAAGACCAAAAAGATCAAAAGGAAACGTTTTAATTTTTTTCATTTTTGAAATTGTAAAATAATCAGAATTTCATGTTTTATAAAATTTGTTTCAGCAAAATTTTTGATAAGGTCGACAGATTTTGCACAATAATTGTAATCATTCACGAATGTTTTGCGAACGATGAACTCGCTACTTTTACGTTGTGGACATAAATATGTATTCGGAAAATTTCGGAAGTTTCATTGATTTATGACCGGTAAGTGTATTAAATAATTTTGTTTAATTTAATTTTATTTTTTTTTAAATATTTTTATTAAAATTTTATTTTTATTAAATTTAAATTTATTTTTTAATTTATTTTAATAATTATTTTATTAAAAATTTTTTATTAAATTTTTTTTATTAAATTATTTTATTTAATTTTTTTTTTTTTTGATTTTTTAAGGAATTTATAATTTTGAGCATTATTTTAAATTTTTTTTAATGTAATTTTTTTTAATAATTTTTTTTTAATTATTTTTTTTATTTTACATTCTCATTTCATTTTAAAAAAAATAATTTTTATAATTTATTTGAAAAAATAATTAATTTAAAAATAAAAAAAAATATTTTAATTTTATTAATTTTTTTTAGAAAATATATTTTTTAATAAAAAAAATAATTTTTTAAAATTTTTTTTTAATTATTTTTTTAATTATTTAATTTAGTTTATTTTTTTTAATTTAATTTTAAAAATAACTTTTTGCACATTTAACAATTTTTTTTCTTATTCAAATGCCGATAATAATTCAGGTTCGTAATTTTATGTTTTAAAATTAGCATTGAACATTTTTTTTCATGAGTTTGTAAGACTTCACATTACGTTGTATGGCAGATTTACAACAAATTTTACACAGTTGACAATTTTTTCGTAATTATTTTATTAATTTTTCTATTTTTTTTTCCTTTTTACGAACCTTTAAATAATTTATGATTTTTTTTTTAGATAATTTTAAAAATATTGCACACTCGATTCACAAGAAAGAAAAAAATATTTCACGTTATCGGCTCCAATCCAAACCGCATGATTATTTCCTTAAGACTGACTAGACTCCAACTAAATTCATCCGACTGATGCAACTCGAAACGCGTACGGAGGCAATAAACATGTGAGTATTCTATTTCATGTCTCCGTGTGTACGATGCCTAAGTAAAATAAATACTAACGTAATATTTTGTGATAATGTGGGAACGCAACTCATATTGTTGTCGAAGTTCATGCTTTTATTTTTATGTTCATTATCTGTCGCTTTGGATTATTTTTACATTGTTGTCAACATATTTTTTTTTTTTTAAATAATTTAAGGAATTTTGTGTCGAGATAATATTTAAGGATTGACTAAAAATAAGAATTTTTCTAAATGAGACTCGAATTTCTTATCTCCAAATTTGTTTATTTTTAGAAAATAAATAAAAATTTATTTTTAACCTAATTTTTGGTTCAATAGAATTTTCTAGTTGAATTTGTGATGAATCATGAGCAAATAAATAAATATGCAGCAAATGCAGTTTTACGTCATAATAAGGCTTCTTTGGTTCGTAAAGGTGTTCTTCTTTTTAAAAAATTGCTTGGTTTCTTGCCTCACGAGAAATATTACGTGTGCTTTGGTGCAAAACAAAACAAAAAAAAAATTGTTTACTTCGCCTGATTTTTTTTTTTTAATTTTTCTTTTTGTAAGGAAATTTTTCTGAATATTTCACTTAATTTTTACATTTTTTCATGTCACTTTTTTAACTTTATGATTTTTTTTATAAAATAAGAATTAATTAAAAAATTATTTTATTAAAATGTCAAAATAAAGAGTTGTCAAGACAAACAAAGAACAGATACTGAAGAAGTTCGATATCGATGTTTGCTGATAAAAAAAATTCCGTTAAATCTTTCAAGTTAAACGATTTTATATGATAAAAAATATTAATTTAAATAAAAAAAATAAATATATTTTTAAACTAAAAATAAATAAACTCATTTTTATTAATAAATTAATAAAAATCTGATTTCAAAAAATTAAATAACTTTCATTTCTTTTTTAATTTTCAGAAAAAATAAATAAAATTAATAAATCTCAAAAATAAATAAAAAAAAAACTTTTGAAGCTTTCAACTTCTAAAAAAAATTAAAAAAAAAATTTTAAAATAATATAAAAAAATTTAAAAAAAATTATAAAAAAAATTCAAAAAAATTATAAAAAAAAAATATTTAATTAAAATAATATTTTTTTAAAAATAATTTATTAAAAATTTCAGACAACAGATAAAAAAGAATAATAATAAAAAATAAATAAATAATTATATTATTAATTTTTTGAAAATTAAAAAAAAAAAATAAGAATTGTATTTAAAAAAAATTAAGATAATTTTTATAAAAAAAAATTTATCCCATTATTTGCAAAAATTAAAAATATGACAATTTTTGAAAGTTAAAAAAAATAAAGATTTTTTTTTAAATGAAATAAAAATTTTTATCAATATGAAAATTGTAATAATTGTATTTCATTTATGAAAATTAAAAAAAAAATGCTTAAAATTTTTTTTTAATTTTTTTTTTTTTTAAAATAAAAAATAAAAATTACCTTCAAACCCGAAGCCTTCAACCTCTTTAAAATTTTGATACAAAAAAACATTTTTTTATATTTTTCTTTTTTTTTTACTTTAATTTACAGTTATATCAAAAATTACAAGATTTCTTTTATTTTTTTATTTATTTATCTCCATGATGTTTTATTTATTTATTTATTTTTTTTTAAATCATCACCAAATAATTATTTCATAATTTTTTTGTCGTTGAAAATGATTTTATTAACTTTACAACTATTATTGATTTGTATTATTACTTGTTGTTCTCTAGATACATTTATTTATTTTTAATATTTTATTTTTTTAAAATACTGACAGAATTGTAAATATTTTTTTTTATACATGATGATTGATGATTGATTATAAAAAATTAGACCTTTTTAATACTGTTTTTATTTTTTTGAAAATTTGTTTTTTTTTTAATTTTTTGATGGGCTTTAACATCCAACTTAACATTCACTTAATATTTTAGATTATTGTTTTTTTATAATAATAATTTTTATTATTTATAATTCATTGTATACTTTTACATCTATATTTTTTACTTGTTTTTTTTATACAATTTTAATAATTCAATTTCATGATTTTTTTTTGACCTCTCTACTTACATTTCCAACTATTTTCAAATTTTTTTTTGTGATAAGACGCGGGAGAGATAACACGTTCAAAACATATTTTTGGGTCAAGAATTCTCATAAATTCTCACTTGATTTAGAAAAAAATATTTTTTTCTATTTTTCAGAATCAAACTTTACTGATAGTACGCCGAGAACGGCAGATGATGATAGTTTGTATGCAAATTATTTGTCGCAGCAGATTTGGGGGCATCATGATACGGTTGATGCGTCGGGATTTGTTGATGATACAAACTCAAACCCAAGGATTTTTGTTCGATTTTGCTGTTATCGGGTCCTGTGCTTCCCAGCAGGCGATGTTGTTGTTCAATGAAGCGATGAGCGACGGGATCTACAAGTAATCTACTTGCCACGAACTTTTCCGAAGCCAAAAGTCGATGATGTTCCGATAAATCGCGATTATTATGATGGGGGTTGAGTTGCGTGTTCAAAAATGACGGAGGACCGTGATGAATGGCAGGCGTTGGGGGCGATTGGTTACTATTCATGTACGAATTTGACATATTTGTGCAGAGATCTTGTGCTGTAGCGGCGGCAGCGGCTGCTTGTGTCGTCATTCGCAACATTTCCGCAGAATGGGACGATGTGTAGTTCTGCGGCATGGGCGACATGCAATTAGCGTTCGAGTATTCGTTGGAATTTTTACACAAATTAATGGATTGTTGCTCGGAATGGTCACTATAGTTGCTGGAATGCTGCAAATGATGTTCCAGATAGGACGAGTGCATTTCCTGCTGCGATTGGGAAGCGGCAACGTGCGAATCTATGGCGGAATTTTGATGAACTTGCTCTTTATCTGATAAAATATCGTGGATATGATGTTGATACCGGTTGTAATTCAAGCTATTTTGCGGCATGATCTCGTTATGGAAATCATTTTTGAAATTTAAGTTGTACATTTGATTGGATGTGAGAGAATTTTGGAAATTTGTACGAAAATCAGCTTCTAACATGTCCTTTCGACTCGTTTTGAACTTCAAATCGAGGTCATTTGGCAGCAATTTGTTCATCGCATGCAAATCATCGATCGACGGTTTGAGTTTTGACTGCAAATTCGGAAAGTGACACGTTTCTTGGACACTATTGGCACTCATAGTATCTCTCTTGTGCACATCCTTCAAGGTTTCATTCAAATTTTTCATCTCCTCGAGGTATTGGAAGCACTTGTCATACTTCTTATAGTCATGACCCATGCTTTGGAAGTTCATCTCCGGCTCAGAATCGTTCACAATGACGTTCCCGCCCGACGTATTACTTGCCGCGAAGAATTCTCGCTGCGGCAGAAACGAACTTGTTGAAGTATTTCGCACGCAACTCACGTTAAATTCACGTTCGTCCTGCTGATAATTCTCTACGAGTGGAAAATGTTTCCTCGTTGCCGGATTAAAAGTCACATCCAACGGCATTTCGCTTTTTTTACTCTCAATGGAAGCAGCTGAGCTCCCGGAAATCGAGGCATGACCATTTTTCGGTGTGAAATCCTGTTCATCGGCACTATTTTCGTCGGAAATGTAATTATTGTGCGGAGGTCCCGTGCTGGCGGCGTTTTTATGACTCACGGATTCGATGTCGATATTGTTGTCGTCGCCCGATTGAACATTTTCCATGAACTCATTACTCGCATCACTCACGGAATTGAGCGCAGCTTCGACTAACATCGCCGATGTCGGGAGATTTCCGCGACTTTTGTTCGCGGCATTGAAAAAGTTCAAAATACTCGATTGGGGATGTGCGGAAAATGCGCTCGTTAAGGGATTATAATTCGATTGCGGGATTGCCGTGGTGTCATCTTGTCGATTAGGTACAAAATTGAAGGGATATTGCGCGATTTCGTTAATAGCTTCGGAATTGCCACGCGCATCTTCCTCATTTGATGTTTGGTTGTCGTCGTCGGAGCCTTGATACAAATTCAGGTCCTCATCGTTCATGGATTTGTCTTCGGTGTCGGTTGTTGGAAGGTTTTTGCTTAAATCTTCGCCTTGCGGATGTCGTTGTTGCATTTGGGACTGATTATTATCCATCGTTTGATCCATTGTCGAGTCGTTGATGGAATTTTGTTGCATTTGGAGCTCATCGTCACGTTCATCCATCTCGTCGTCGTCATCATCTTCGTCGTAATCGTTGAATTGCGAAGTGCTAATGGAGTTATTATCATCAGCGAGATGCTTTCGAGTGAGTTCCAAAGCTTCTTTGCACGAATCCATGATTTCGGAGAGATTTTCAGCACCGCTGGCGGAGTTGGAAGGAACGTTAATGTTCTTTTCGCGCCTTTTTCGGGGTTTGAACATTTTTTCATCTAAAAAAAAAATTTTTTTAGAAAAATTTTTGATGAAAAATTTAATTTTTTTACCAAGATCACTCGTTTCTCCCTTCAACCCGCCGGAATAAGCGTCAAAAGTGTACGCCACACTCCTCTCGATCTTTGGCATTTGTTCCTGCGTGTAACCATGCACCTTTTTATAATGAAATTGCAAGCATTGTTTCGTTGTGAACGCTGCATTGCATTCCGTTTCAGCGCATCTATGAAAAAAAATCATAAATTTATTTTTTTTTTTATAAAAAAATTTAAAAAAAAAATTCTTACTTGAAAGGTCTCACGCCCGAATGTGTCAACATGTGAATCTTCAAATTACTTCTATTTTGGAACAATTTTTGGCAACGAGGGCAATTCACGTAACCAGACTCCCGATTATGAACTTCCTTGGAATGGCGTTGAAGAGCTGCTCGTGAACCCAAAAGTTTGGAGCACATTTTGCACTGAAAGTCACGCAACACGTCAGTCATATCGCTGTGCATTCGTTTGATGTGTACTTTGAGTTTTTGCGGTTGACAAAATTTACGACCGCAAAAGTCGCATAAGGGTCGGGCGCGATCGGGGTTTGCACTACAGCCGTATGTTCGATGCATGTCCAAGTAGTTGAGGCGGAGGAAGAACTGAAAAAGGTGAGTTTTTATTAAAATTTTATTTTAAAAAAATTGTAAAAAAATCAATTTTTGAATTTTTTGAGTTTTAAAATCATTTTTATATTTAAAAAAAATAAATTAAAAATAATTGAAAAAAAAATTAAATTTTAAAAAAATAAAATAAAAAAAAAATTAAAAAAAAAAAAATATAAAATATAAAAAAAATATTTAATTAAGAAAAAAATTAAAATATTCAATATTTTTTTTATTTTAACTTGCATTTATTTATTTAATTTAATTTTAATTTTTTTTTTTAAATTATTGGTAATTTAATTTTTTTTTTTTTTAAATTAAAAATTTAAATTATTAAAAAATTAAAAGTAAAACTTTTTTAATTTTAATTATTTTTTTAAATTAATTAAAAAATAATTATTAAAAGTAAAATTTTTTAATTTAAAAATAAATTTTTAATTAATTTCGATATATTTTTTCAATAATTTAATTTATTAAAAAGTTTAAATTTAATTCATTTTTAAAAGTGAAATATTAAAATCTTTATTTTAATTTTCAAAAAAAAAATCTTTTTGGTAAATTTTTACTTTAAAAAAATAATAAAATTAAAAAATTATAAAAAATTTAATTTAATTTGTTTTAAGAAAAAAAAATTAAAATAATTATTTTTTGATTCAAAATTTTTCGAAAAAATTTCGATTAGTATATTTTTGACTAAATAAATTTATTTATTTTAATTTATTATTTATTTTTTTTTAAAAAAATTTTTAAAAATTAAAAAATATTTTATTTTTTTTTGTTTTAATTAATTAATAATTCAAAATATTCAAAATTCAAAATAATAATAAAAATTAAAATAAGAATAAAATTAAAATAAGAAAAAAATTAAAGTAATTATTTTCTATTAACATTTTTTTATTTAATTTTGACTTAAATCAACTAAATTTATTAATTATTTTTTTTTTAAATATTTTTAATGAATTAATTTTATTTTTAAGAAATTAATTTTTTGGAAATGAAAAAAATCTCATTTAAGTTTTAAAATAATTTAAAAAAATTTAATTTTTTTTTTTAAAATTTAAACTCTTAGACTTCAAATTAAATTTTTTTCATAAAAAATCAAAAATTCATAAAATTTTAAGAAAAATTACTTACTTTTTTGCAAAATTGGCATTGATAAGCTCCTTTCCCATCGTGCATCTGCTCCGCATGCTTCATAATATTCTCCTTGCCCAAAATCGATATCTTACAGATCTTACAATGATACTTTTTGATGGTCAAACTAAACCCAATATCGTGAAAAATTGAGCAATGTGTCCTGTAATAAATCAAATGGTCGAATCGCAAGTTGCAACCGCCACAATTGGTCCTTTCTGTGTTCTTCTTTGTCCATGACGAGTTAATTTCGCCGCTCCAATACAGCAATTCAGCGCCCGCGACAATATCTACCGTCGTCACAAAATAAACTTCGCCATTGAAACACTTCAAAACGCAATTTTTCTGATCTTTTGTCGGCGCGGGCTTCAAAAAATGAATCCAATTCGACGTATTCCGGTCTTCAATGTCGAAATAAGTCGACTTTGTGCCATCAAAAGTCTCGCAAATGAACCGCAACGTGCTGTCATCCGCGATATCCGACTCTTCTTTGACTGTTCCGATCAGCGGGCCGAGACGAGAGTACTTTGGGATGAAATCTTTCGTGAAAACACTCGATCCGTGTTTGTCGGTTTCGTCGTCGGGCGTTATTATTTCCAGCTCCAAAGGCAACGAGGCTTCCGCGAAGGTCGGTAGCGCATCGACACTGTTATCGGTGCCATCGCCGCCACTCTCAGCCTTAATTTGTCGATAAATCTCTAAGCTCAGTTTGTCCTTGATGTCGAGGAGAGGCGTGTCGGTCGGGCATTCGCCTTTTTCGTGTTTCAAGCTGCACGCCCAGCAATTTTTTTGCTTTCCGCCGCCCGGGATTTTTTGTTTTGGCGTGCCATCCGGATTTTTTAGGCGTTTTTTCTTCTTCAGAACACTTTTTGGCAAGACATCCTCTATCATGTCGCCACTTTTTTCCAACTTTACGTTCTCGATCAAGTCAGCAAGCGTACTTTTCTTCTCTTTCAAGTCATTTTCGATCTTTTCCGCGATCCGATAGTCCAAAATCTCCGCAGCGACACTGTCTTCCGCATCGAAATCCTCGTCAATCTTCAAATTTGTCGGTTGCGATACGGAATGGTTGCTGTTGTTATGCAGAAAATTCATCGAAGACGAGGCAGATTTCGTTCGAAGCACTTGTTGCGACACTTGATTGTAGAAATCGTTGCGCGACGACGAATTATTGAGCGATAAATTCAGTTCCTCTTGCTCGTCCATGCTGGAGGTGTGTCTGAAATCATAAAAAAAATAAATAAAAGTTAGCAACATAGACAAACTTTTGCTCTAGTTTCGTTTTTAGATGATTTTTTGCTTGCCACACACGTACAAAAGGCATAAAAATCTACGCCGTCGCATGTTTTCCGTTTAAAAAACAATAATCCGCACATTATTTATTTCATTCTTCTTCTTGTAAATGACCTTGAACGAAGTCGACAAATTTCACTTGATAACTTCCTTGCATTTTAATGCGCATGATGTCACGAATGGGGGAACGAAACTTTAATCATGACAGAATAAATACACAAAATTTCTCGCTACTTCCCCTTTAAGGAATTTTAACTTTTTGTCTGCGAAAATTTTCATTTTAAAATAAATTTAATTAAAAAAAAAGACATCAATAAATTTCCTTTTAAAAAAATTTATTACATGGAAATTTTTTTTTCGTTCGTGGTATGAACTATTTTTTATTTTTCATGGTAATTTGCATATATGATGATAAATTTTCTCCTTTTTTTTAGTGAGAGCAGTCAGTCGTTCAATCGCATCAATCATATTTAATTACTCCGCCATGTTTTATTACACTATCATTGCGTAAGCTCGGGATGTGTCTAACAAGGGAATCGATAAAAATTTTATTTTTTTTAATTTTTAAATTAAATATAATTTTTAAAGTTATAACTTTTTAACTTATTATAACTTTTATAACTTTTATTAATAACTTTTTTTAATAAAAAAAAATTATTTAAAAAAATAATTAATTAATTTATTATTTAATTAATGTTTATTAAAAGATAATAAAAATTAATATTAATAATAAATAAATAATTTAATAATAAATATAAAAAAAATTTCAATTAATATTTTATTATTTTGAGATTTTTAATTATTTTTTAAAAAATATTAATTGGATATATAATTTAATTAATTATTTAATTAATATTTTTATGTATTTAATTTTTCTGATTTTTTCAAATTAAAAATAATTATTTTTAAAAATATTTTTAAATCAATTTTTTTTTTAATTATTTCATAATTTAATTTTTTTAAATAATTAAATTTTATATTAAAAAATTTTTTAAAACAAAATTAAATTTGTTTATTTAAAATATTTTTTAAAAATTATTTTACCATATTTTAAACAGTAAAAAATAATTCTTTACTGAAAATTTCGTATGGATATTCCAAAAATATTTTTTTATAAATGCAGTTCATACGAAATCATGGATTTACAGAAAAACAACTAACAGAATATTTCGTAAAACTGCATGAAAAATCTTGGAATCGAGACAATTTATTGAGAATTAAATTGTCACATGAAAAAAATCAAATTAATTCATTATTCTTACTACCAAGAAGAGATATGAATTGATGTCTGAGCATCCTGTTATTGATTTGTCTATCAATAATTTCATGTTTAATTAATTTTTCGATGAATGCTTAAGGCTTGTTTATTGTTTGTGACTGAGAAATTCAATATTGAACGAATAATTGCAAGAAAATGCAATTTAATATGTATTTCTTGAATTCCTTAAAGGGATAATTTAATTGTCTGTCAAAAGTAATTTTTAAATTTAATATTGATTTTTAATCAATTTTCATAATTTTTATAATTTTATTGAAGAACACTTAATTTATTAAATTCAATGATTTTTTATATTTTATAAATTTTAATAATTTTTAAATATTTCATTTAAAATTTTTTTATTTTTTTTTTAATTTTATTTTTTCATTTTTTTTTCTAATTTTTCAAATTTAATATTTTTTTTTCAATATATTTCACTTTAATTTTTTTTTACTTTTTAATTTTTATTTATTTTTTTAATTAAATTTTTCTTTTATTTTTTTTTATAATTTTCATATTTAAAAAAAATGTTTTTTTCACTTAAATCATTAAAATTCTTTAAAATTATTTTTTATTTAAAATTTAAAATTTAAAATTTAATTTAAAAAAAAATTTAAAAAAATCTAATTTTAGTTAATTCATCCTTTAAAATTATCATTTTTATTAAATTTTAAAAACTTAAGCATGAAAAAATAAAAATCTTTTTATTAAAAAAATAATTTCTAAAAAAATAAAAAAAAATATTTAAGTAAATTTCAATAAAAAAAATCACAATTTCACATCTCTGCAAGCAAAAAATTTCCACTCGACATATTTTTTTCGTATATTATTAATGGAAAATGCCATAAAGTTCCATAAAATATGCACATTTCATAATGACTCGATTCTAACTCAATTAAAAATATTTCTGCGCAATTAGAACGCACTACATTCCAAATTTGCATATTTTCGAAAAATATTTTCCCAAAAAATCAATTTCTCACCTGCTATTACTGCTATTAGCTGGTTGGCCCATCGCCGTTTCCTGCTTCTTGAATGCCGTATACTTTTCCATTAAATTCAACAAATGTGTCACGAATTCGACGTCATTTTTGCATTGCAATTTGGTCCGCAGCATTTCCCATTTTTGCGCATTTTTTGTACCAATATAAATATTTTTGTTGTAATTATCGTGGCGTTTGTTGCCTTTCGTCGTCGTGGTCGTGCTCGTCGTCGTCGTTGTAGCTGTCGAAGGTACCGGAGTTGTTGCTGAAGTTGAAGTTTGTGAATTATTTGAGTTCACGGGCAGCGATGGCGTGGGCGTAACAGATCCCTGTAATGACTTTGGCGCCGAAATTGACGAATTTGTCGAATTTACAGCAGCGGAGAATTTTTTCGTGACTTTGTGAGCATTGGTCAATGGCAGAGGATTATGTCCCGGAATACTGAGAGCTGCATTAAATCGGGCATTTGTGACACTGCCACTCCCGTTGTTGTTTTTGCTGAGGAAAATTTTGTGTTTCTTGATTTCCTGCGGCGGCGGCGATACAATGTCACGTCGCGGCTCACTTTTGATCGATTGGTTGCCGTAATTTGAGTCGTCGCCGCTAAAATTGAACTCGGAATATTTGGATTGTGGTTGTTGCTGATGAAGATGATGATGCTGCGGCGGAGATTCACTACCATCTCTACTACTTGACATTTTTTTAATTTATTTTTAAATTATTTTTTTATTTTATTTAATTTAATTTTTTTAATTTTTCACATTTTTCTTTAAAAAAAATTTTATTTTTTAAAATTCACTAAAAAAAATTACTTTAAAATTTATTCAACTTTAATGTCCCACTAAATAAATTTTCTTCGTATTAAAGTACGGAAGGGGAACGTATTTCCTTCGTTTTTTGCGAAGCACTGATGACGAGTGTTATTTAGTATGCACGTCGAATAAAGCATAAATCAAAAATAAACTTGAAAAAGAAAAACAACAAATTTAAAGGAATCACAAGGTCACTACTTTAAAAATTTTCCCTTATTTCTAAATCACTTATTTTTATTTTTTTTTTTTCCTTTAAATTAATGTATTGGCAAAAAAAAAATTTTTTTTTTCAGGAAGAAGTTTTTTTTTCGTGTAGCCGACGCAGATGGAGAATTTTTCCACATAAATTTATTTTATTTCAACGCACATTGTCCCGTACTTTGGTTATACGTGTTGTGTAAGTCCCGTTCAGTTGTTCAGCTTTAATCTCTCAGCATCATCGCAACAGCAGCCGACCGACGTTGTCGTTGTCATGATTATTGTGTCTATGTGTGCGTTTGTTGTACATTCAACATTTTTATGATGGCAGCCTTTTTTTCGTCCTCTATAATTTTTTTTTTTGCCTTAAATTTTCTCTATTTTCAATTTTATTTTATTTTTTCTACGCATAAATTGAGCAAAAAAATTTTTTTTTAATTTTCACAAAAATATTTTTCACATTTTGATGAAAATCGATCGAAATTTGATTTTTACTTTAAGTTTACTTTCATTTTCGTACGTTTTTCGCAAAATTTTCACTTTAAATGAGCTTTAAACTTTATTTTTTGCATTTGTTAAAGACTCCTTTTCTGCATAAATTTCTGTTTATTTTTTCCATCTAGACACTAAAACTTTTTTTTTTTGTAACTTGAATTTATACATTTTTAGATATTTCTCTGACACGCTTTTGCTCACTTCACAATTTATTATTTCGCTATGTGATGGAAAATTGATGCTGCTGCCTGCTCTTAATACGAGCTACACACCTTTTGCTCTAAAAAAATTTTTTTTCTCGCGGATGAAAATGAAAATGATGAGATCCTCCGTCGTAGTTGTCGGTACGCAATATTGTTGGAAAACTTCCTCTCTACTCGGCGTGACGGTCCGTCGATGGGGTGTATGACGAATATGGTACGCATGTGTCTACTACATCATCGCATCTCTCATCCCCAGCATGAATAAGTCGGTGCGAAAATTGGAAAATGGTTTTTCATGGAGTTACAAAATTTTGTGAGGTAAGGATTTTTTGATGAATTTTGCTTGGTTTGGATTTAAAAAAAGAATTAAAAAAATTTCTTACCTTTCAATATTTTTTAAAATTAATTTTCTTAACTTAATTTTTAAACATTTTTTAATAAAAATTTACGAAAAATTAATATTAAAAAAAAATTAAAAATAAAAAGAAATTTTAAAATTTTTAAAAATAATTTTTTTTAATGAAAATTTTATAAAAGAAATTTTTTAAATATTTTTTTAAAGGAAAATTTGCGAAAAAAATTTTATAATTTTTTTTTTAAATTTATTTTGAAGAAAATTAAATTAAAAAAAAAATTAAAAAAATATTTTTAATGAATTTAATTTAAATTTATAATTTTTTTAAAAAATAACTTTCAAATATTTCAAAATATATGTTTTTATAAAAATTAATTAAAAATTTTTTTTATTAAAATTTTAAGATTTTCTTATATTTTAGATATTCAAATAAAAAAAATCATCCTAAAAAAATTTTTAATTATTTTTACAAAATATTTTTAAAAATTTTTTGACACTTTTTTGGCAAAAATTAACGAAAAATAAATTTGAAAAAAATTTTCATTATTTTATTTTGATGAAAATATAATGAAAAAAATTTTAAAATATTTTTTTAACGAAAATTTTTCGAAAAAATTTTTTAAAAATAATTTAAAATATTTTTTTTTTATAAAAATTTTAATATTTTCTTTCATTTCAGATACTCAAAGTTGAAAAATAATATTTAAACTTAGCAAAAAAAATTTTTAGAGTAAATTAAAAACATTTTTGATCATTTTGATGGCCTAACATTGTTACATGTTCCCGTGTGGAAGTATTTTCCGAAGAGTACGGGCGGGCGTGGAAAACGGAACGTTCGCTGTAAGCAAAGTAATGGATGTTCGCTTCCCTTATGGCATGTATAATGTGCATTTTATGTACCAATTACTATTATTATATTATGTCATTTTTTTCTCCTTACAGGGCGCGCACACCAAAAGTGTGTCTCTCGTCAATTCACATCCGGCAAAAGGACCAACCGGAAACCAAGTAACAATGAAAAATCCAGAAAAATTTCATTGAAAGACCCTGTAACGACGAGTATTTCCTCTCAACGCATCGACGGCGGAAACCAAAACAGGGAGGCATCTCTCTCTCGTCTCGTATAGCGCGCGAGTAAGTACATAACATTTGCTTCCTGACATGCTGCCTGCTACAATTCCGTTCAATTGTCTGCACACACGTGCTCGAAAACTATGCGAAGACGACGAAAAAAGGGGATACGACACACGTACATGAATGGGGTAATTTTTCCTCCCTCGTGCAGCAATTTGGTACAGAGACGATGACAACAACAACAATGCCTTCAAAAAATGTATTTTTGTCCGGAAAAACGCACGCATGCGTGGAAAGTGTGTGTGAAATGGAATGTGAATTCGACAAAAAATATTTTTTTGAGGGAAATGTGTTCCTCACTGTTAGTTGTTCATGGAATTTTGTATTAATGAAACTTGTAAGAGTAGCTTGAAACGATATTTTTGTATTGAATGAACTTTGATTTGATGGTTTTATAGAAAAGTGCGCATTTGAAATATTTGTTCGTTAAATTTTGATTCAAATCTCATGAATTTTATAGAAAATTTTCTTATATTTTAAAAATATAAAAAATTTTAAGTGAAAATTTTTTTTTTATTAAAATTTATTAAATATTTAAATTTTTTTTAATCGTAAAAATTAAAAAAAAAATATTTTTTTAATATAATTTTTAAAATATTCCTGAAATTTAAAAAAAAAATTATAAAAATATTTTTTTTATTGTTTTGAAATAATTCGTAATTTTAGGATTTGAACAAAAAGTAATTTTGAAAATTATTATTTTTTATTTTTAAAATATTTCATTTTTAATATATTTTATTTAATTAAATAATTAATTTTAATCAATTTTTTATTTCAATTAATTTAAATCCAAAAATAAAAAAAATAATTTAATAAAATTTAAAAATTAATTTAATTTAAATTAATTAAAATTTTAA
The DNA here is from genome assembly GCF_036172545.1 of Culicoides brevitarsis. Taxonomy (NCBI): domain Eukaryota; kingdom Metazoa; phylum Arthropoda; class Insecta; order Diptera; family Ceratopogonidae; genus Culicoides; species Culicoides brevitarsis. The sequence continues at coordinate 33,444,213 of NC_087087.1, read as the reverse complement.
TTCAAAATTTTAAATTTTCATAAAAAAAAAATTTACATGTTTTTTTAAGTGATTTTTTTTTAAGTTTAAAAAATAATGAGTCTATATAAAATGTTCATAAAAAACTGATCTGCAGAACAAAATAAAATGAAATTCAATAAAAAAATTAAAATTTTAAAAAATTCTTGTTAATTTAATTATTCTACGAATAAATTAATCGACCAAAATTTTATTTTTCAGAATCAGAAGAAAATTTTTATAAATTATCATTCAAACTTTTGAAAGAAAAAAAAATTAATAAAATTTATAAAAAAAAATCGCCTAAAAGAAGAAAACTCATTAAAACCAATAAAATTGCATTATAATGAAAAAAAAAACAATTATCTTACCACACATTCCTACTCACCCCATCCATTACTTGAAAGCCAGATAAACCGCCAAGGGACCAATTAAATTACTTGAAAAAATTAAAACAAATTAACAAACAGATTTTTTTTTTTGTTTTTATGAAAGAACTGGACCTGTATTTCAATTCAATTTCTGTAGTATTGTATGAAGTTATTACTTATTATTTTATTATATTGTTGCTTTTTTTTCGTATTTATTCATTAATTATCATTTATTTATATAAAAAGTGTGTTTTTTTCTGCGTGTATGGTATGAATATTTGTATATTTTCTACTGAAAAATTTTCTTTCATCTTTTTTATTTTAATTTAATTTTTCACTGACATTTAATTTAAGTATTTATGCTTGGAGGACAATTTCTGCCGCGAAAAATAATTAATTAAAATTGCTTTTAATTAAAAATTCTCACAGGGCATTCGTTCAACAGAATCTTGAATTGATTGGAAATTCTTATAATTAATAATTTTTTTATAAAATGATACACGTACAAATAAAATGTAATGCAGCAATGGTAATAAAAACACAAACTTACGAATTAAATTCACTTAAAACTAGAAATTTAAAGAAAAAATTTTAAAATAAAATTAAATTAAACTGTACATGAAAAAAATAATAATTTTTTTTATAATAAAACTGAGAACAATATTTTTTTTGTTTAAAAAAAATCTTAAGACATAAAATAGATATGATACGATAAATAAATATTTTTATATCTAATTATCTATATTTAATATTTTTATATTTTATTTATTTATCTAAAAATTTTTTTTTATTAAAAGTGTAATATCTCAAAAAAACATTTATATATATTTAATTAAATATTTTTTTTTCTCCAAAAAAAATTTTTTTTAATGCAACCAACTTTTTTTTTATATATTTAATTATTTTTTTTATATCACTTACAAAATTTTCTAAATCGTTGTTTATTTATTTTTTATTTGTATAAAAATTTTACGTGCCAAGCTAAAAAAATTTTAAAAATTTTTTCCACATTTTTTTTTTTTGATAGAATACCGTAATGTTAATAATTCTTATGGAAAAAAAAATAAAAATAAAGAGAAAAATATTTTTTTTAATTAATTTTTTGAAATTTTCAGCAGTTTTTAATATAAATTTAGAAAAAACTTTATTTAAATTTTTTTTTCAAAAAACATGAAGATCAATAAAAATTCCATTAAAATTATCTACATTACGGTAAATTTTTTTTCATAGAAAATCGAATATTTATTCTACAACCAGCGTTTTTTAGCTATTTTATTATTTTTTATCACATTTAATAAAAAAGCGAATTTTTTTATTTATCTAAATTTTCTACCAGAGTATAAAATGTTCAAAATTTCAAGTGTCGTTGGCACTTTTGATTGCATTTTTCTATGATTTTGTATCAAAAAAGCTTCGAAGTGATGAATTTTTGTGCATTTCTCTTTTCCTTTTGAAGTTAAGACTCGAAAAAAAAATCCGTAAATCCAAGGAAAAGAAGAATAAGGCCTCGTTAGGGAACTTTTGAGATGAATTTTTGATGGAACAAACAAAAAAAAAATTTTTTTACAGACATTAAAGCACTATTTGAGTGCGTTACATATAATAATAATATTAATTAATAATAATACCGTAATACAAATAATAGGTAATCGTTCACATCGTTCCTTAAACACTTTTTCATTAAATTAAATATTATTACAAGAAAAAAAATGTACAAGCACTTAACTATGAAAATTTTTCATTTTTTTAGGATTAGAGGTGAATTTTGTGTACATTTGCTTAGATGGACATGCAAAAGACCGATCTGAAAACTTTGTACACGTCAACACGTCGAAGGCAAAGTAAACGTTAATCGGGCGAGCAAATCCGTTGTTGGCATCCGTTCGTGTTGCGGTTGTTAAGTACGAGTTGCTGTTGATCGTCGAAGAGCGTTTCCGCCGAAAGGGGTTGTTGCACGACAATTGTGACGATCGGCGACGTGCCAAAACTGCCATTCAGGTCAACGGCATCGGGATTCACGGAAACCGCAGCTGTTTTTCGCAGATTGGAGTACAACGGCGACGCTTTTCGTATCACTTTGGGTGTCGTGGGGGCATCCGGGAAGACGCTGGCTTCGACACTCGGACTCAGGATGTTGCTGCGTAACGGCGTACAATGCAAATTCTCCTTGTCGTTCAACTTTTCGACAGATTTGGGCGTGGCGTGACGCGGCGGAGTCGCTGGTAGTTGGTTAGTCGGTGTACTGGATCTCACAATTTCCGGTTTATCACACGTTGGCGCTTCGTTTTCGATGACGACAGGTTTTTCGACACTTGACTCCGTCGATGCGGGACTCTCGGTGCCATTTTCGGAGGATTTTATCCATTTGTGCGACAGACATTCTTCGACATTTAATCGCTCACTAAAAAAAAATAATTTTTTTTTACAGAAATTCTTCAAAAAATTATAAAAAAAATCCTTACTGTGGTTTAATTTGCAACGTTTCCGTGATAAAGTCAATTGCCGCACTCGATGCCGTCTCGAACAAATCTTCGGGAAACGTCAAGTTGCATTTGGAAATATTCAAGAAGGTTTCTTGCTTTGTATCGCCTGCGAAAGGGCTGCATCCGCTCAGTAGCACGTACGCCAAGACGCCAACACTCCAGATGTCGGTGCGCAGTGAGACGGGATCGTACTGTAATACTTCGGGAGCGACGTAGTCTGGGGTGCCGACAATCTCTCGCACTTCGCTGGATTTGTTGATGACACGTGAGATACCGAAATCGCACAACTTCAAGCCATCTGTGACGAGAAATTAAAAAAAAATAGTTATTAGAGAGACCTTGCGATTGAAATGCGTGATTTCCGGATTATATTCACTTAAATTCTCACTTCACTCTCGAAATAATCAACGCATGAAACTACGATTAGTTGCGCCAATTAAGAAATAATTATTGCGTTGCCTGCCCATTTTGGAGATTAGATGCGATTTTGTGAGTAAATTAACCAAAAAATTATTATTTTTCATTTTTCCCATTAAATTGTTATACAAAAAAAATTTTAAAAAAATTAATTTAAAACTTTTTATTAATTAAGACATAATTAATTAATTAATTAAGAACCTACATAATTTAATTTTTTTTATTAATTTTTAAAATATTTTTATATTTTGTTTCAATGACTTTCAGAACAACATTAAAATATTTAAAAAAAAATAATAAAAAAATAAACTAAAAAAAATATTCATTAATTTAATTTAAAAAATTTTTAATTTTTTATTAATTAATTAATTGAATTGAATTTTTTAATTAAAAATAAATAAAAAAATAAATATTTAAATAATAATTTTTAAACATTTTAATTAATATTTTTAATATTTTAATTGCAATTAATTTATTTTAATTTTAATTTTTTTTATTATTTTAAAATTTTTCATTAAGTTTTGGATGTAAAAAGATTAAACAAAATTTTTAATTTAATTTTTTTTATTAATTAATAATTTTTGCCAATTTGTCTTAATAATTAATTTGAGACTAAATTTCATTATTTAAAAATTAATTTTATTCTGAAAGTCATTGAAAAAAAAAAAATAAATATTTAAAAAATTAACAAAAAAAAATTTATTTAATTTCTTATTAATTAATTAAGAGTTAAAAATTAATAACATAAAAAAGCCAAAAATATTTAACTTAATTGATTTTTTAAAAAATTATTTTTTTTTCATTATTGATTTATTTATTTTTTTCATTTTTTTAAAAATATTTTTAAAAATTCGAAAAAAGATTATTTTTTATGATTTTTTAAGAACAAATTAATAAAATAAAATTTAAACAATAAAATAAAAAATTAAGCTAAAAATATTTTTCTTCTTTAACTTTATTTTTTTTAAATTATTTATTTTTTTTAAATTATTGATTAAAAAATTGATTAAAAGAATATTTTAAAAAATTAAATAAAACATAAATAATTCTGAAAAAAATATTTTTCTCATTTAAAAAAAAATAATGAATATTTTTTGCAAAAAATCATTAAAAATATATTTTTTGTTAATTTTTTAAAAATTTCATTTAAAAAAAAATTATGAAAATTAAAAAAATAAACTTTTGGTTAATTTTCTCACAAAACCTCATTCAAATCATAAACAAACATTAAAGCCCAACTCTCTTATTTTTCTTTTGTTTTGCATTTCAACAGCAGATGACGACGACTTACCTTCAACTTTTTCACCATTCATCAAGATATTTTGTGGTTTTACATCTAAGTGAGCGATATTAAGTTTGTGCATGTACTGTAAGGCTTTCAGTATTTCCCTTAAACAAATTATTGTCTGCTCTTCGGTGAGGCAGCCTTCGATATCCAGCAAAGTTTGGAGTTCGCCGCCATGTACCCTAAAAATAATAAACAAAAAGTTTTGTGAGTGAGCGGTTAGAAAGAAATATTTATTTACATTTCAGAGAAAAATAATAATTTAGGAAGTACAAATATGTTCAACTAGACCCTGAAAAATTTTTCAATAATGGGCTTTTACCGCATTAAATTTATTTATTTTTTTATTATTTCGTGCGTGTGTGGAACAAAACTAACAAACTTTTTTTTCTCTATTTTTTTTGTCTGTGGCTCGCGTTCGTTTTACGCACGTTAAGATCGAATTGCACGCATGTCGGTCAGTTTTAATTGTGCGAGAGAAGAAAAAATTTGTTGAATTGTGAAACAGGAAATCGAAAGTAAATAAAGTAGGTAATAAAGTAATAATTAGGCGTGTATTTTTTTCTCCTCAATTGTTTTTTTTTACAACTTTATCATTATATTCTTTGTTAGAATTGTTTATTTAACTGTTTTTTATGTATTCTTTACTCGCGTGGCCTAGACATTTGTGGGACAGGGTGATTTGATACACATTGACGTCTTTTTTTTTAATATGGGAATAAAAAAACAATAAAAAAAATTTGTTGATCCCAATTTCTTTTTATTTCTTATTGAAATACGGGGGAAAAGTGGGTTGATTGTTTGTTTTAAAGAAAAAGGCAACTGAAAGTCAGAGGAAGTCTTTTAAATAAATAAATTAATTAATTAAAGATGGATCGCAAATGTTCTTTGTCTCATTTTTTTGCGTTTTTTCAATAAAATTGTGGGAAAGACATTAAAATTTAGGTTGAGTTCATGTCAGCAAAGTCAAAAATGTTATGAAGAATTGACCTTCATGAGTGTCGAAAGTGACTTTCGACATAAAATTTAATCGAAGTGACCTGAAAATGTTTTTTTCGTCAAAAATTTTAATATTTTTTCCATTTTTTTTTAAATATATATTTTTTTAATGGAGTTACCTATTTAATTTTTTATTTTAAAAATTTTATTAATTAATAAAAAATAAAAAATTAATTAACAAATATTTTTTTAACAAATTTTTTGTTTTAATATTTTTAAAATATTTTAAAATAAAAATAATTTCAAATTAAATAATTTTAGAATAAAATATTTTTTTTAAATTAATTAATCTTTTTTAAAATTTATTTAAATTAATTTTATAAATAAGAGAAATTAACAATTAATTAAATAAAAATTTAAAAAAACAAAAAATATTTGAGAAATTTCGATAAAAATTTATTTTTGTTTATTATTAAATTAAATACAAAAATTAAGAAATTTATTTTCTTTGAAATGAAAATAAATAAAAAAAAAATAATTTTTAAATAAATTAAATTTAAATAAATTTATTAAGATTTTTGATCAAATTTAAAAAATATAAGTAAAATTAAATTCTTTTCTAAACAATTTTTTTTTTAATTAAAAATATTTTTTGTCTATTGAATAAATTAGATTTTTTTTTTATTAATTAATTTATTTTACAATTTATTCAAATTGAATAATTAATTAATCCAATAAATTAAAAAAAATAAAAATTTTAAAAACCTAATTAAAATCTTCTTTTTCGGAACCAAAAAAAAATTTTTTTAATTCGCTAAAAGTTTTTTTATTTATTTAATTAATTTAAATAAATTTATTTTACTTAATTTAATTCAAAAAATTATTAAAAAAAAAATAATTATTTAATTTAAAAAAAATTAAAATAATTTTAAAATTATTTAATTTTAATTTATTTTAAATTTTTTTTTAAATCAATTTTTATTCGTTTTCCTCAAATCAAATAAAAAAAACTAATAAAAATGCAAATAAAAACCGCAAGAAAAAAAAACTTACAGTTCCAAAACAAGTGCCGTCTCCAATCGCGTCTCGTGTACCGCATACAAATTGATGATATGTTTGGAGTCTGCACACAACATCAGTACCGCAATTTCATGATTTATATCCTTTGTGTAGCATTGATCACGACGCCGGCGTCGCAAAAATTTGGCAGCATACTGAACACCGGTCTTCTTGTGTACCGCACGTCGAACTGTGCCAAACTTTCCTCTGCAAAGAACAAAAAAATAAACAAAAATTATTGAAAAAATTCAAGAAAATTCACGTGCATCTGATGATGACTTGACAGTCAAGTTCAAGGACCAAAGATAATTGCAAAGAACTCGATGATGCAACAACAATTTTTATTATTTTTTTTATATATAATCGTCATCGTCATCTTGTTCAAGGGAATTTTTTATTTCATAAAATAAATCAAACAACAACATCTTCAAGTTTTTATTAGGCATTGTTTACAGAACATTGAATACGCGATCGACGAGCACGAACAAAAAAAAAATTATTTTATTCACTTTTCTTTTTGTTTGTATTTTTTTTTTTTGGTTATGATTGTGAAGTAACTGATTGACCAAATGCAATTGTTTTGTTTTGTCAAAAAGTGTTTCGCAATAAATAATTTCATAATTATTATTGAACGAGCGTACGAACGATGATTTATTGTTGATTTTTTTTTTTTTTTTGATTGAACAACATCCGTCTCGAGAGCTCACTTTCATTTAAAAAAATTTTTTTTTAAGTCGACAGTTGACAAAACCTTCAAAATTCTACAGAAAATATTTTAAGTACAAATTAATTGAAAGATTTCTTTGTATAGTAAAAAACAATTCAAAATCCAATAAAACGCTCTCTCGTAAAATCCAATAAAAAAAATAATTTTGTTCGACTAAATATGATTAATCATAAAATAAAAGGAATATACGCACGAGTCGCGCTAAAAGTTGTCTGCTGAAGTAGCAACCGCCCACACAATTTTTTCGATTCGTGAAAAAAAAAACAGTTCAATATCAAATATTTGACGATTTGTGTTTTATTGGATTGGAATCAATAAATTCAATCGAGGTTTTATTAATTTTATTAAATAATTTTTTTTTTAATTCGTTAGGTACATATATCCGATTTGCGTCAAAGGAACGAATCTAGGCACGTAGGTTGACTGAAAATTAAGACTTAGACTGCTTGACCAGACAAGAAGTTCAGACATGCAAGTCGAGTCAGAAACAGGAACTTTGAATGACAAAAAAATTACTTATCAGATCTGCACGTAGTTTGATGTGGTTTTGAGAAATAATTTCAAAAATAAACCGCAAAATTATTTCATTCACGTAAAAAAAAATGAAAGAAGCATAAAAAAAGAGGTAAGAAAAGCCGACTGAGCTTCTACTTGGTTTTTATTTATTTATTTGCATAACTCGTGAAAGATCAAGTGGTCAACCAAAAGTGCAAATAAAAAATTTTGCAAAGAGAATTTTAAATTTTATTTATTTTTTTTAATTTTAAATTAAAATTTTTTTCTATAAAATATTAAAATATTAAAAAAAATAAAATTCATTAATTTTAATAAAAAAAAATATTTTTTTTTACTTAAAAATTATTAAAAAATATTCTATAAGTTTTAAAATAATTATTTAAATTTAAAAAAAAAATTTAAAAAAATTGTTTATTTTTTAAATAAAATTTAAAGTTAGAAAATTGACTAAAAATAAACTTTTTGCAAAAAACAAAAATATTTAAATTTATTAAATACAAAAAAAATTAAGTAAAAAAAATTAAATTTATAGAATGATTTTTTTTATTTTTAATTTTTCAATTCATAAAAATTTATTTTATTAATTAATAATAAAAATCTTAAAGTTTTTAAAATTATTTATACAAAATATTTTAAACGTTAAAAAATAAAATTAATTATTTTTAATTAAATAATTTAATTATTCACTTTAAAATTACAAAAAAAAATTTCTTAAAATTTTTAGATAATTTTTTTAATTAAAAATAAATTTTTAAAAAATTTATAAAAAACTTGAAATTTTTAAAATAAAATTTAAAGTTAGAAAATTGACCAGAAATTAGCTTTTTATCAAAAAAATTATTTAATAATTAAAAAAAAAAAATTTTTTCGCTTCAAATTTTAAAATTAAAAAAAAATGACAAAAATAAATAATTTTTAATTATACAAAAAATTAAATAATTAATAAATAAAAATTAAAGTTTATTAAAAAATGACAAATCTAATAAAAAAATTTAAATTTTCTCAACCTTTCCTTTAAATGCAAATAACCTTTAAAACCAATTTTCTATCACGTTTCAACTTCAAATCCATCGCAATGTACTTCCGTATTGGGTTCGGTTCTTGCTATAATGCAACAAATAGCTCCATAATTAAATAACATTTAATAAAAAAAAAAATAAAATGAGCAGAAAAAAATATAACGTTAAATTCTGAGTTGTAGAAAAATTGTAGGTGCACGCATTAATACACACGATTTATTTAATATAATTTTGCATTCAGCCTACCCGCAACTAGTTCTATTGCACACCGTCAAAATAAAATAAAATAATTTTTAACCTTGAAATTCATAATAATATTCATTTTTTTCATTATTTCAATTTTTTCCTATAGAAAAAAATAAAACAAGCTCGAGAATTACCGGCGTTTTTTTTTCGTTTCTCGCCCAAATAGTTTCTTTCGAGGCAGGACCTGCGACAACACAGAGAGAGACAATTAATGACCTGCCATAAAAATCGTCGACAAGAATAAATTGCGATATATTAATAATAATAACGATGATATTGTTGTGCAATAACAACAAAACTTTGTTTCACACACAAAAAAGGGAATACGATGAAATAAAATACAAATTTTTTCTTTAAATAATAATGTTGTTTTGATTGTTGCTCGTTGTTATAGTAATATTCACAATAAAATAAAAAAAAAAAAATAAATACAAATGATTTCCTTTCCTGCCTGAATGTAAGTTCTTCTTCTTTTTCTGCGTTACTTTGTTGACTCTCGACGACTTGTTTCACAACCTACAACTACTTTTTTTTACCGCATTTCGAAGAAAAAATACGGTTTTATGCTTAAAAAAATTGTCTTTGAACATCCATGGGTCAAAAAATGCCCTTTTTGGTAATGAGGAGTACGAAAATGTGAAGTGAGGAGTATAAAAATGTGAAATTTTATTTTTTTTAAATAAAATTCATTGAAATTTTATGAGACGATTCATACTTTTATAATATGATCTTTTTGAATTTTCTCGTAAAATACAAAAGTTTCACATTTTCGTACTCCTCACTTCACATTACCGTACTCCTCATTGCTGAAAAGGGCATTTTTTGATCACAAAAGGAAATTTTTTGACTCATGAGTTAGCAAAAAACATTTTTTATACCATGAGGTGTATAAAATATATCATGAGGAGTATCAAAATGTACCTTGAGGAGTACAAAAATGTGAAAAATTTAATAAAAATTAGTTAAAAATGCGATAAAGTTGATCGTTCCTTTCAAAATGAAAACTTTTGATCTCATTTTTCTTCTCGTCTCGTTGTTTTTCTGTACATGAGACGACAAATTATTCTGTGCCATTGTTTCAAAAGTGCAAGAAGTGCGAAAAATACCTCGTAGAACATTCCCAATTAGCAAAATATTTCGTCGAGACACCGCAACATTGTAAATTCTTCGCCTTTCTTGAACATTTGTCAACAATCACTTTTAAAAAGTAAATTATCATGTACGATTTATTTAAATTTTCTCTTAATTAGCCTCAAATGGAGGAAATAAATCTCCGTAAAAAACGTAATAATTAAAACTTGTAACAATGTACGTTGTTACTTCATCGCAGCGAAGACGACACACGAGAGAGAGAAGGGCAAAGAAAGAAGCTCAACAATGTCTAAATTTATTTGAAACAGTTATTTAATGGGAAAATTTCGGTATTTCAATGCGATCGTCATTAAACTTGTCTTCGCGCGTCTTAAATTAAAGCATGATAATTATGATGACGCTGAGACTTTTATTGTTGAAAAGTGTATTAGGAGACTAATTCATGAGGAGAAAATAATGTGATTGGTGTTTATTTATTGTTATATTATTTATAAAGATGTAATTTTGTTGTCGACGATGCGTTTCGTGCGACGACGTTGTGTGATGTGATGCTTTATTGTCTGTTACAGCATTTTATTTGAAAATTTATGAACAATAACGAAGCATTGTCGCATGGAAATTTTCGATTAGAAACGGTTTTACGGGAATTTTTTTTCGAAAGGCTTTTGTGTGTCACGAAGGTTTTGGAAAAAAAATTAAAAATTATTAAAATTTTTAAAAAATTAATTTTTAATAATATTTTAGAAAATGATTAAAATATTAAGAAAAATTAAAAAAAAAATTAATTAAATTTAATTTAAAAATTAATTAAAATTTAAAAAAATTAAAAAATTAATTTATTAAAATAAATTAAATAATTATAAAAAAATAATTTAATTAAATTAATTTAAATTAATTAATTTAATTTTTAATTAAATTAATAATTAATTAATAATTAAAATAATTAAATAATTAAAAATAATTTTATTTAATAAAATTTTTGATAAATTTTATTAAAATTAAATTATTTTTTTAAATTAAAAAAAATTTTAAAAATATTTTCTTTTAAAATCAAGGAGTAACTGAAGGATGTCTACTCAACAAAAAATTCCAAGACAAAGGTTACCAAATTTCAATAATTTTCAATTAAAAACTCAAAGCCAAACATTGTTAAATAAAATATCCAAAAAAATATTTGTTCTTGTCGTGCGCAAAAATCATTATATTATTTACTAATCTAAATATTTTTCGGTAATAACAATAAAAAACTTTAAATTCAACACAAATCACAAATAATAATCACAAGCCACAAACAATAAACGATTATTATTATTTTTATTCGATTTTCGTTTATTTGTTTTTTGTTTATTTATTATTGTCGATTGAAGGACAAATTCGAATTGTTATAAATATTCACAATTTAAGGTATTGATCAGTTTTTTAATTTAAATAAAAATGCACTGATTTGGAAATTTTTAGTGACCTTCTCAATAATTTTTTGATTATTGCCAGACAGAATTTTTTTCGGTTATTTTTTGTCTCTTCTTCTTTCTTTTGATTCTTTCAACGGCTAAATTATGTATTTTTTAGCGGAAAGAAGATTAAAACTGGTTTCCATGCGACGAACGAAAAAACCGTTGATAAACTTTGAAATCAAAACATTCATCATTATTTTTGAAAAGGGGCTCGTCGTGCAGCCGTTCAACGTGGTAAATGATTTTTATTGAAAAAAAGAAGAAGAAGTAGAAATTCTCGGTTTATGAGTCATTCTAAAAGAGCGCGATTTTTAACAGGTTTTGATGGATTTCAAAGAAAAAATTAATTAATAATTAATTAAAGTTAAAATAATTAAATTTAAAAAAAAGAAATAAAGATAATTTTTTTTATTAATTTGAATGAAAATAATAAAAAATAAAATAATTAAATAATATAATTTATTTTTAAAAAATATGACTAAATTTCTTATTAATTAAAGTAAATTATTTAATTAACAATTAATTAAAAATAATTATTAAAAAATAAAAAAATTTAAAATTAAAATTAATTTAGAAAATAAAATAAATATTTTTAAAAATTAAAAGAAAATTAATTTATTTTAAAAAAATATTTTTTAAAATAATTATTTTAATTTAAAAGATATTAATAAAAAAAATATTTTTAAAAAATTATCAAATATTAAAAATAAAAAAAAAATTAATTTAAAATAAATTATTTTTAATTTAAAATAAAAAATTATTTTAAATAAAATAAAAATAAATTAAATAAAAATTAAAAAATAAAATATTTAAAATTAATTTTTTTTTTAATTTTAAAAAAATTTATTAATTAAATAATTATCGAATTAAATTAATTAAAAATATATTTTTTTTTTAATTTTTAATTATTTAAAAAAAAAATAAATTATTAATTAAAAAAATGCAATAAATTTTTCAACCAATCGCAAGTAAAAAAAAAATAACATAAAAAAATTTTCCATTCATATTTCAGCTTCGTTTCATTCACTTGCACAAATACAGTAAGTAGCATCTTTTCTTCTTATACAACAATTGACAACAACAACGTGCAATTTATTGCATATTTTGATCCATCTTTTCAGTTCACCAATCATCGAACACACATGCTATGCAGGCAGCAGCAGCAGCAGCGAGACACGAAACAATAGCGGAATAAATTTATCTAAAATATTGCGTGATTTAGGGACTATTGTACTACTACCGAAGACGAACGTCACTCCACTCAACCTCAACTTTTCAATTTTTTTCTGCTGTTTTTTTTCTCAAATGAAAGTAGAAGAGACACCGAAGTGAAATCGCCATTCATTGAAAAAAAACAACAAACGACGACGAAGAAGAATCATTTATTGAATTCGAGAAACAAAGAATGTGGCAAATGATGCGGTAACGCACTTCTTTTTTCTTCTGTGTGCATCGTAAATACTCTCACTCGTAAGATGCTCTTCTTATTGCATGGCTGCACATTGCATCGCCGTGAATCGAACTAGGAAGTAAAAAAAATCTCGCTCTATCGTGAATGTGAATGCCATGCCAAGTAATTGAATTATATTCTGCTCTTTTTTACGGTTACTTTTTTTTTTTTGCTGCACATAGTTTATTGCCTTTCTGCGGATTTTTGCAGACGACGACGACGTAACCGAAAGTGCCTTTGATAAAATGCCGAGACAAATAATTAACAGTTTTGGTTTCTTTTCTTTTTTTTATTATTACTTGGCGATGGTGGTCTTTCATCAACTTTAGACATTGGCTAGACTTGAGATGGGTTTCAATCATTTTTTTTCTCGGAGATTAGATCAAAAAATGCGCGATTCTCATCCTTTTAGTTGTTTTGTAATTTCTGCATTTCATGCTTCTAATGAAGGAATCATGATTTTAACGCGAGAATATTTTTTGGAGGATTTTTTGATTGAATTTTTGATAAAATTTGGCAAGTCATTACAAGGGTTTTGTTATTTCAATCCTCGTTAAAATATTTTTTGAATTTAATTTTCAATAAAAATTTTTTTTTTAAATTTTATTCTCAATAAAGAGTTTTTAAAGAAGCCAAAATGCTTGAAAAAAGTTAATTTTTAAATTTTTTGATTAATTTAAAAAAAATCAAAATAAATTTTTTTTTAATTTTTTTTTTAATATTTTAACTTTAATTTTCTTCAGAAAAAAAAATGTTAAAAAAATAAAAAAAAATTAATTTTTTTATTTTTTTAAAATATTTTTTACGAAATAAAAAAAATTAAAATTAATAAAAAATTATTTTAAAAAAATTAAAAAAAAAAAAAAATTAATAATAATAAAAAAATCAAATTTATTATTATTTAGTTTTTTTTATTTATTTAATTTTTAATTTAATTTAATTTTTTGAAAAAAAAAATTTTCGATCAATTTTTAAACCAAAATTTATTTTAAAGGCATTTAAATTTAAAATTAATTAAAATAAAAAATTATTCATTATTATTTTTTTTTATTTTAATTGAATTAAATATTATAAAAATAATTAAACTTATATATATTTAATTAAAGAATAAAAATAAAAAATAAAATAAATTAAATAAAAATAAAAAAAATAAATTAATAAAATTATTCAAAAAAATTAAAATAAATCAATAAAAAACAATTTTTTAATTATTTTTTATTTATTTTTATTTTATTTTTTAATTTTATTTTTTTTTAATTTTCTCGAAAATTAATTTTCCATTAAAATTTTCATGTCAAAAAAATTTTTTTTTTTTCATTTAATATGCTTAAAAAAATCCATCAAAAACAAAATTATGTTCAATTAAAATCACAGAAACCTTAAAAATGATAAAATTGACTGACAGCTTTTGAAATCTGTCCTCTAAAACTGCTCTGATAAGAAAAATATTCGTTCCATACGAAAAAAAAACTGACTTCAACCAACTCACTCATCAAAATAAATGACGATCGACACGACAATTAACCTGACTAACTCCGCTGACTGTTAGAGCCATTTATTATATAACAACAATCGCTCGCAATCCGAATGCACACACAATAGAAAAGAACCTGTTGTAAAAAAATCCACCTACGAGAATATATTCGCACAATTCGCGACTTCTTTACAATAAAATGTATTAACTGTTAATAAAAAAAATAATAATAACACAAAGCAGGCACTTTGTATCGAAACAACAAACAAATGCGAAAAAAAATCTTGTTAGAACAACGTTTGTGTGTTTTATTATTTTTATTTTTTTTATTATGATTGCCAGAAGCAACGGTTATTGAAAGCTTTGACAAAGACACATCATCATGGGAACAATGAAAACTTTTGAGATCCAATCAAAATTGACTTCGACAGGGAAAAAAATCTGAAGCCAATTATTGAAACTTTTGACCTTGCTACTGAAGATTTTTTACGACGCACAGTGGGATTTATTTTTTTTTATTTTTATTTAAAATTTTTTAGAAAATATTTAAAAGTTGGTCAAAAATAAAAGAAAAATTTTAAAAAATTATAAAAATTGAAATCTTAATTTCTTAAATTTTTAATTATTTTTTGATCAATTTTTCTTCATTATTAGACCCCTGTGCGTTTAAAATATTTTTTTATAAATAACAAAAAATTATTTAATTTATTAATTTTAATTTTTTTTAAATATTTTAATTTTTTTATTTAAAATTTAATATATTAATTAAATAAAAAAAATTAAAATTGAATAAATTAAAAATATTTTAATTTTTTTTAATAAATTTAAATTTAAAATTATAAAAAAATTTTTTATGTTTTAATTATTAAAATTGAATTAATTAATTTAAATTAAAATTGAAAATAAAAAAAAAATAAATTTAAATTAAAAAAAAAAAATTAATTTATTAAAAAAATTATTAAAAATTTTGAATTTATTTTTTTATTTAATTTATTTTTCTTTTATTTATTTTTTTTTTTAATTTTAAATAAATAAATAATTTTTGCCCACTGTGATCGCAATTCTTATCTAAAAATACAAACACACATGGAAGATTATTCAGCTTGCTTTGTTTGATATTTCGTTATCTTTTGCTATATCTTCATTTTTTGGCGAGATAACAACTTTGATTGTGTGAGAAAATATTTTGTTTCGTCTTCAGTAACAAAAAAATTCTTTAAAAAATGTCTTTTCTTACATAATAATTGTAATTATAATTTCATGTAACTGTTCATCTTATTATTTTTTTATTGCTTGTCCAGCATGAAACATAATTTGTCAAACAACTTGTCAAAAAAAAAACTTTTAGTTCAACGAACTTTTATTTCGAGAGCTGCTAAATAATTAAACAAACAAAGAAAACAAAACTTCATAAATTCAACGGAAGTAAAAACAAAAATTTTTTTTTGGTAAAAATTTTTCGTTTTTTGTTTCCTTCTCACAAAAGGACAGACAATTGTTTTCTTTCTTTGCGTGTTTTTGTTGAGCACTCTTCACTGCCAAGGTTTCTGCCAAAAACTCAAAAATTAAAAAAAAAAATTAATAGGCCAATTACCTACCGAAAAAAAAATTAAACGAAAAATTGTTTGTTGCATGTGATGCCATTTTTACCGTTAAATCATTTTTTTTTTTCAAAATAATTACCTGAGGAAAAAATTTGAGGTGTCCGAAAAAAAAATCGCATGACACCCAAAATTATTACATTATTAAGCAATTATATTTAGGAAAGTTGCGAGAGAGTCGTGTTGTTATTTCAAACATCATGAGAAAAAAATTAATAATTTGCAAAATCAGCATAACCTACGGGAGATTTTGTTCTCGGTGCGTAAAAAATAAAAAAAAAATAATATGAAAGAATTTTTGCACCGGAAGAATAACTCAAAGTCGTGTAGATGCGAAATTATGATCATCACACATCAAAAGAATGAAATAATAAGAGATCATCACATTTCACACATTTTAATGTTTTGATGTCGGAACGGTGCATAGTTATTATCTTAATATGTGTTTTTGCTGTATTTTGTGGCAATGATCTGAATGTCAGCAGTTGAAGAGTTTATTTATATTTTTATAAAAATTTTTTAAGAAAAAATCAAAAATTTCAGAAATTAATTTATTTTATTTAGAATTAATTTTTTTTTAAATGTGATAATTTTTTTATAATTTTATTAAATACAAATTAATAAATTATTTTTAAATTTATTAAAAAATTTAATTTATTTTTTTTTAATTAATTAAAATTTATTTTGAATTAATTTTTAATTAAAAAATTAAATTATAATTAAATTAAATTTAATTAATTATACAAAAAAAATAATTTTTTTTATTAATTTATTTCAAAGCAAATTCAAAAGGAAAATATATTAAAAAATTTTTAGATGAAAAAATCTTTTAAAAAAATTATTAATTAAATTTTTGATTGAATTTTTTGCAAGCACAATATTTTTTAAAAAAATTAAAATTTGAAATTATTTTAATTTTAATTAATTTTGAATATTGCTTTAATTTTAAATTATTTATTTTAATTCTTTAATTCAAATAAAAATCTAATTTCTATTAAAATATTACTTTAGAAAAAAAATTAAAATTTCATGAAAAAAAAATCCACGCAAATTTTCTAAAATTGCTCTACAAAACCTACAAACCCGTAATTTAGAACCAACATTAATTCACCTGACTTTGACTGACTGATGGTTATTTTTTCAACGTTTCCATTCTTTTTTTTTTCTATCACATTACCACTTCCAACTATAACAACAAAAGACAAATAAAAAATACTAAATCAACATTTACGTGAGAAAAAAATTTTCTTGAAATGACAAGTAATTGTATTATAATTACTTTAAACTTTATATTCCATTCTTGCGAGTATAAAAAAAATAAAAATCTAAGTTCTATTTTATTATTATATTTTCCAACGCAACATATGTTTCGCATTACTTCTATATTTCACTTCTATCAAGGTTAATGTCAAGTCATTCCTGCTCTCTCGCGCAAACAAACGTCAGTCATCAGCGAAAACCACAGTTTCTTTCACAGACCATCAAAAAATAACATTCAAATAAAAATAATAATAAAAAAAGGGGGAAGACAGTAAATTAAAATAAATTTGCATGCTCAAACAATAAATACGAACAAAACGAGGAGAAAAGACAATATAACAAAAATAATCATCATCATCATCAAGAAACGTTAGAATTTTTTGTTTATACTACGAGAAATTAAAAAAAAAATAAATAAATATAACATGAATGGAATTTCTTACACATCAGCGACATAATTTTATTTTTTGTTTAATAATTTCTCATCCATGCAAAATTTTTGCAAGAAGTAAATTTTATATTTATTTTAATCGACCGACTGTAATTCGTAGAATTTTTTTTTTTTGTTTTTATTCTGAGTTGAATTTAAATTTATTTTCTCTTTTAAAATATTTGAAACAGGATGTTCGATTCATTAAAAAAATATTAAAAAAAAAATAAATAGAATAAAATAAAAAATAACATTAAAGTAATTTTTATTAAAAATAATTATTTTTTTTAATTAAAAATTTAAATGAATAATTTAAAAAATATATTATTTAATTAAATTTAAAAAAATTTTTTTCTAAATATTTTGTTAATTTTAAAATTTTATATGAAATTATTTTTTAAAAAAATTTATTTTTATTTTGTATTAAAAAAATTTAAATTTAAAAAAAAATTAATTTTTTTTATTCATTTAAATTTATTATTTTTTATATTTAATATTAAAAAAAAAATTAATTTTTTTAAAAAAAAAATTAAATTTAAATTTTAAAATAATTTTTAAAATAAATTTAAATTTTTTTAAATAAATTACATTTTTTTTTATTAAAAAATTAAATTTAAAAAATTTATTGTAATATTTTTTAAATTAATTTTTTTTTTTAATTATAATTTTAATTTTTTTACGAAGTGAAATTAAAAAAAAATATTTTTCACTAATTATTTTTAAAAATTTTAATTTTTTTAACAGTCAAAATATTTTTTTTTTATTTTTTTTATTTTTATTTTCAGGCAAAAAAAAACTTAAAACTTCAAATCTTATCAAATTAATCCAAACCAAGCAATAAACATTTATGATATTTAAAAAGGACTCAGAAACAAGAAGCAGCATTACAACAATTAAAAATAGCAAAATAAATTCATCGCGTCACATAAATAACGTGACAAAGTACGGAGATATTTGATATCATCGCACCAATTAATGTCACACACGCACAAGATCAAGCTAATCAATTTATTTTATTATGATAATAATAATCACAGCTCTATCTTTCTAGGTAGTTTTTTACCTGTGCGACGCTAAAAAATTAAAAAAAAAAATCTCGTCGGCTTATTATTTAAATATATTTAAATGTAGGTAGTTGTAAATGTACTCGTTTTCAGGTACGGGAAAAGCAGGCAGGCAATTTTTATCAAGGATAAGTGACTTTTTTGTGCAAATCTTTCGAATCATGAACGAAGAACGTGATTTTCGGAAGAATATTTTTTTTTAAGAAAGTGCCGCAAAAGACTTTTGACCTGTTTTGAAGGCGTTTCTGATTAATTGTCGAATGAAGCGCCGCCATTTAAGTTTAAATCTCATATTTCACACTCAATTTATTGCTAATAATTTTTATTTTTTACTTCCAGCCAAAAAAAAATAAAAATTTATTATTCAATCCCCATATTCATCAAGTCAACCTGTTGCGCACGGAATCATGAGTAATGCCAAAAATTCATCGCGGCACGCGGTAAAAGGAAGGAAACACACCTAATCTCAGCTGCTGGTCGTTACACTTGAATTTCGCGCTAATCGTGATTGTGCGTAGAGACGAGAGGAAATCAGTTAAGCACGACGACGCGACGTTGACGGAGATTGGCAATGACCTTGAAACCGAAAAAGAGTTGATAGTTTTTAATAAGTCGTTGCTAATATTTGCATGAGTCGACATTTTTTTCCTCATCGATATGACTTTGTGAACTAATCGGCGGCGTGTAACTGCGCAGTTACTGCAGTTCACAGTAATTTTAATGACACTGATAATGAACTTTTTCAATTAAAAACTGTGTGTGGCGGAGAATTTGTATCAAAAATGGAAAAGATAAGGGTTTTTGTTGATTGAACGATGGAAATTTTGCGGAATTAGAAGAATTTTTTTAATTAATTGACTCAAGTTTTTTATGAAAAGAATTTTTTTTCTCTTAATTGATTAAAAATTGAACTTTCAATATCGAAAAATATTTTTCATAAAAATTATATTTCATAAAAATATATATTTTTTTTTTCAAATTGTATTTTTAATCATTTTTTTTATTTAATTTAATTAAATTTATTTGATAAATTTTAAATAATTAACATTTTTAACTATTTTTGTTGAATTCAAATTTAAAAAATTAATCGGAAAATTTAAAAAGAATTTTAAAAATTAATAAAAAAATTAATTAAATTAAAAAAAATAATTATTTAAAAATAAAAAAATAATAATAATTAAAAAATAAGTAAAAATAAAAAATAAGTAAAAATTTAAAAATTAAAAAAAAATTAAAAATTTAAAAAAATTTAAAAATTTAAAAATTAAAAAAAAATTAAAAAATAAAAAAAAAATATAATTTAAAAATCTAATCTAAGTAAAAAATAATAAAACGGAAAAATTTGAAAAAAAATATTTAAAAACGAAATAAAAATAAATTGAATTTAACAAATAATTTAACTTAATTAGAAAATTTAAAAAATAATAATTTATAAAAATTAATTTAAAAATAATTAAAATAAATTAAATAAAATTAATTTAATTGAAAAATTAAAAAAAAAATAATTAAATTTTGAATTATTAAAAATATTAATTAATTAAAAATTATTTTTAAATAAAAAAAAATTTTCAAAATTAAAAAAAAAAATTAAATTTTATTAAAAAAATATTAAAATTTTAATAATTTATGTAACCTTTGAACTCAAAAAAAAAATCATTGAAAAATTGCGAAAAAATTTTCCATCACTTAATTTCACACGTTACATCGAAAAACAAACAAACCCAGAAATTAATAAATAATAAACGTCAAGTTCAGCGCAATATTTGCCAAATAAACATTACTATACTACTACGCTATGCCTCAATTAGCACCTTATAAGAAACGTAAGCGCTAATCACGTTCAGTCTGCGCATCGCTCACAATTCGATTTAGTTATCAAAATTTTTTCGAGTGTGAAATATTTTGATTTACGGCATATTTTTGTCAATAATTGAAAAAAAATCGCTCACAAAAAAAAAATAATCACATCAATGTCAATGTTAATAAATATAAAATAAGTAAATAAACAAAGCATACGAAAAAATTAGTCGCTTGCTTGGTTACACGTGTGTGCCTTATTATTTACTGCGCTCTCGTTCGGGTTGTTTAGCGCGATTATCACGAACAATGCAAGCACTTTTTTTCTCGCGCTCGACGTTCATTCGCATTCAAAACATGCCGTTTGAAGTCCATAAATGGTCATTTAAGCGTAGCACAAGCATTAGCGATGCCGGTAAATATGGGCATGAGGCGTCATGACGCGTCGTCGTCGTCATTTTAATGACATTTTCATGTTTTTTCGATCGATTTCCGAGTTTCCAAGGCTCGTTAGATTTTTTTTTAAATTTTTTTATGAAAGAATTTCGAGTCAATAATCTCCGAGAAACGCGAAAAAAATTCCAGCATGTCCCGAAATTGACATTGACGGATCGTGCTCGTATTAATTTACTTGATGGAAGACATTTGGCGTTGTTTTCGTTCAAAAAAAAAAAGATGGCATCAATTAGACGCATTCCATATCGTGTCATTACGAATTTATTTACTCAAGTAAAATGCGGCTGTTCTCTTGCGATATTTATGCAAATTGACTGTTGTGTAAATATTTTTTTTTATTGATATAGGAGCGAAATGAAGGTCTTTTTCGACGAAATTTCTCAACATCAGAAGCGACAGAAGCAGACCACACACTTTTCAGTGAGTTGAAGGTCGGTTGTCGATGATGAAAAATACAAAAAAAATATTTTTACATCGAAAAGGATGTCTGCGAATGGATTTTGTCTCGCGTAGGAAATGACAAATAAATAAAAATTATCGCAAAATGTGACGAGGTGATGATTTGAAGACAAAGGGATGACTCTCACATTTATCAAAATGGGTTTTATCTGCGAATTTTTAATTTAACAAAATTTTCAACACAAAAGTGAGACATTTTAACTTCCCTAAACACCTTTTTATGAATTTTTCTATTGTTTGTGTACCCTAAATAGTGACCTTTCTCACGATTTTGATGCTATTAACGCACACTGAGAGATGATTTTTGTTCAAGAGTTTCTGTTATCGCTTCAAAATTATGTGAATTTTTATTTTTATTTTTATTAATAATTTTTGCCATTAAAATAATTTTAAATTCAAAAAATTAATTTTTAAAGTCTAAAAAATATTATAAAAATTTAAAAATAATAAAATGAAAAAACTAATTAAAAATAATAAATTTAATTAATTTTTTTATTTAATTTTTAACTAAAAAAAAAAATTTTTTTAAGTCAAAATGTCTTAAAAATATTTTTTTAAATTAACATTAAATTTTAATTTAAACTAAAATTTCAAAATTAAAAAAAAATTTAAAAAATAATGAAAATATAAAAAAAATTAAAATAAAAAATGATTTTTGCAAAATTAATTATTTTTTTTTTATTCTTTTTTTAATTTAATTAATTATTTAAAAAAATATTTTTAATTATTAAAATTTAAAAAAAAATAAATTTAAGATTTTTTTTAAATTAATTATTCAAAAACTTAAATTAATTATTAATAAAAATTTAAAAAAATAAATTAAATTAAAAAAAAATTAAATACCTAATTTTTCAAAAATCATTTTTAATTTTTTATAAATAAAATTAATTATAAAATTTTAGTTTAATTTAAACTTCATTTTTAAGTTTAAAAAAAAAATATTTTTAAGACATTTTGACTTAGAAAATAATTTTTTCTTAAAAAAATTAATCAAATAAAAAAAATTAAATTTATTATTTTTAATTATTTTTTTTTTAAATAAAATTTAATTCAAAATTTTTAATTAAATATTTTTTTTTGATAAAAAAAAAAAATAAAAAAAATTAAATAATAAAAAAAAATAAATGTGATTGACAAATAATTTTTCTTAAAATCATCCTTGATCCGTTTCTTGACCCTTGCAAACCAACGACATTCCCCGCCCAATTCTCACTTCGCTGTGCAAAAAACGCGTCATTGTCGCACCATTAAAACAATGAAACTCGTTCAGCTTTTCCATTTACGACGCCAATCTCCGTAATAATAATAATTAAGCTACAATTCCGTATCATCGCACTCGTTCATTACCATCCCATCAAAATTATATAAGAAAGCAAAAAAATAAACTTACGTCATTTTGATATTTACTTTTTTTTGTTTTACAGTCTTTGTCATTATTTTTTAATTTAATACAAAAAGTCCAACAAAAATATAAACACAACTAAAGGTGAAAATAACTGTATAATTTTTTTAATACACCGCGAGTTATTACGCGAGCTGGGCATTCAATAGAAAATGATACATTTTTTTGGGACGCGATTTAGCTTAAAGCGAATTTTTATTTTTTTCGGTGCGCGGAGCTTAATTAATGTGATAAGAGTGAGGCGAATAATTAATGAGTTAAAAATAATTTCGTAATAAAATTGAGGATTGGTGCTGCTTGGAGGAAAGGCGCTTGTTTCTTGGATCAACCCCGCGTTGCTTTGTTTTGTAAATAATGCAATTTATAGAGAGATATTAACAACTTGATTGCAAACTAATTTACAATTTAAAATGGATTGATAGTAATTTGTTGTATTTTTCCATATTTAATATCTTTTTAGAGCCGCAAAAGTCTCACAGACATTTTCTTTGAATTCTAAAGTATATTAAATTAGTCAGCGAAATTAATTTATTAGCAAATTTACTATAGAATTGCATTAAAATGAGAGCAACTTTTAGGAGTGGAACACGTCACGAGAGACGCTGTTACAAAATCATGTCTTGTCGCAATTGAAACAAGATAAGGAAATGTTACGAGAGAGACTTTCCGCATATGTGTGTTGGAATAAGACGTCAAGTGTGAGAACCGCCTTTGATTGATTCTGAGAAATTTTTCCATAAATGGAAGTTTGAATAAATTTAAAGGCAGTAACGGAAAATTCATCAGAAAAAAATCCTATGGGCGAAAAACGGGTCAGATTGATTCCTTAAGGGAAAAGGTCGACCCCTCAGGAGTCAAATCGACCCCTTCAGGGATCAAGTTGTCCCCTCAGGTGTCAAATTGACCCCTCAGTAGTCAAATTGACCCTTTAAGGGATCAGGTTGACCCCTCTGGATTCAAACTGACCCCTAAAGAGATCAGGTTGATCCCTTAAGAGGTCAAACTGATCCCTTCAAGAGGTCAATTTCATCTCTTCAAGGGGTCAACTTGATCGCTTCAAGAGGTCAGTTTGAACTCTTAAGGGATCAAATTGATCTTTTAAAGGATCATATTGATCTATTAAGGGAACATATTGACCTCTTGAAGGGTTAAGTTTCTTGGGTCTGCGGATGATCAACTCGAAAAAGGATCAAGTTAAACCCTTAAGGGATCAAATTAACCCCTTAAGGGAGCAAATTGATCCTTTAAGGTATCAAAAAATTCCCTTAACGGATCAACTTGACTCCTGAGGGGTCAACCTGATCCCTTAATTGATCAATCTGACACGTTTTTCGCCAATAGAGAAGTATAAAAGTGTTTTATATAAACCCAAACCAAGCAAAAAATATCGAGTGAGTAATTTTTTACGTCAGAGGGGGCGCCTGGTAATTGTATATGGCGCTTCGACGTCGATAATTCGCTGTTTAAACAAACAATCTGATCAATCGAGAGTAAAAGTGCGAAAAAAAATTTACAACATTGTCCGTCGCGGAAGTAAATTTGAATTCTTTTCCCTAATTCTTTCTTTAATTTTTTTTTTAAAGAATGAAAATCGCAAAGATAAAATATTTTCAAACATTTTCTGCATTGATGTCTATTTTTAAAAAACACGCGTCAAGTTCAGTTCAACTTCTCGCTTCTCGCATGCAGTACAAAGGTCCATTTGTCGTTTCGTTAATCGCATTAAAAAAAAAACGGGACCGGTTATGCGAGTAGTACGAAATTTTTGCGGAGAATTTTAAATTAATATGTAATATTTCTAAACGATCCGTTTAAAAAGTGTGACACCGCGACATGACGGTTATAAATTATTATATTTACATTTTTAGCAATAAAAAATTGAGTTCATGTTTCTTCGCTTGTCGGTTTGTTGTTTTCTTGAATGTGTGACTTATGTTGAGGTTTCATTGTTTTATTTTTTTAAATTCAATTGAATGTCATTTTCTAACAACATGTGTACTTTTTTTTGCGGGTTTCCGTTATTTCTTTGCATTTCTTCTTGTTGCCGAAAATATGTTGTGATGAATTTTGTGTGTCATGAATTTCAATTAAATTAAATTTTGTTAAGTAAATTGAAACATTGTTCACGTAGAGAATTTTGAACTTGCTTAAAAAGAGCAATGTTCTAGATTAAATTTGGATTGTTGCAAAATTTATTTTAAATCGTGATTTTGAAATTAAAAAAAAAAATAAAAAAATATGTTAATGATAAAAACAGTTCTTTATAACAACGTGCAAAAGTAATAAATCAAGTCTTTTTAAGAATGTAAATTGTTCTTAAGGGAAGTCGTTTATTTATCTTGAAGGTCAATTTTTATGTTCTTTTGCTTATTTAAAGTTCAAAAAATTACAAATTTTTTTTTTTATAATTTTTAAAAAATTTGTTTTAAATTTTTTCAACCATAGAATTAATTTAAACATTTTTTTTAAAGAAAGAATTAATTTTAATTAAAAATTATTTTAAAAAATTTAAATTAATTTAAATTAATTAAATTGAAGTAAATTAAATTAAACAATTTTATATAAATTTAAAAAAAAAATTTAAATAAATTACTTTAAATTTAAAAAAAATAATTTTTTTACTCCTTTGGTTATGCAATGAAGCTTAAACATTAATTTCCTAATTTTTGACGAAATTTCCAATCCTTTTTAATTTTTTTCTGTTCAGAAACCTTCTTTTAGCTAATCTCGACAGATTACAAAAAACTCTTTAAAGATTCTTCAATCAAAACTTGAGTTATTGCATGTCAAAATTCGTATGCAATTTACGATTTCTTCAAACCATAAAACCTCCCATAACGTAAATTTGCATACAAACTTAAAGTCATTGACCAAACCTTATCTTCAAATGTACTTTTTCATGTACTTGACGTTCTTCTGTTGGTTCTTGAACAATAAAACTGCAGAATTTCTCACAATTGAAGATCACTCACCTAAAAAGATAAGAAAAAAGAAAGAAAATCATTAATATTGCACTCGAAATTATTGCCTCGAAGCAATACGTCGCGTCGTCTCCTCTCCAGACAGTTGCGTGTTCACTCAATGACCGAAACAAATCAAAACACATTTTTTAAAAAAATCACTTTTAACAAGTAAAAGGTGTGTGAGATTTTCTCCTCCGTAGTTACGCGAAAGTCATAAAGCTAAAATTACAGATCTAAAAACGCAACGATCTAAAAAAAAAAGTTGTCGACAAAAAATGAACATGTGTCTAATTATTTAATTTGCTTGTCTCTCGAACATTATTGGGTATGATTGCTGCGAAAACATGTAAAAGTGATTGAAATCAAGACATATACAGTACATTATTTGCAAATTAGATTCAAATATGTACATTTTCGTAATTTAATACATTTTCGTGCATTCTTTTTCGCCACAAGGAACAATTCGCTTGCACAATTCTCTTATGATATGACCTTCTTACTAGTTTTGTGACCAACAAATCAATCTAAATTCTTAGCATGCAAGCCTCGATACGTACAAAGGTTATTGTTTCGTGCAGTTTCGTTCTTTATCTGCTTGAAACAGAAATTGCTTGGCAACACGAAAGAAACATGTAAGAGGTAACTTTAACTGATCTATATATTGTACCAAATATAATGGAATTAATTCAAATGCAAGTAGCATGATTTGTGCAAAAGTCATGTTTTTTTGGCATTCACTTTAAAACCGATTGCGAAATGGAAGTAGGAACGGCAGAACCTTCACCGTGTACACATTTGACCAGACATTCGGCACAAATTGCGACACGTTATTAGTGACATCTAATTTAATTAATAGCTTTTTGCAATACCCATCATCATCATCATCATCATCATCAACTTCAGACGACGCAGTAGCTAACTAACCATGTCCATTCGCGAATTGCGAAACAAAGGTACTTTGTTTACCTTTCGGCAAGAAATCTTCTCCCGCCAGTCATAAATCGTTAACATTGTAAATTTCACACCTTTTAATAGGTTTTAAATGGATAATCGTGGTTAAAGTTATTAGCATCCGCGTCTAATTTTTCAAATCTTACCGCAACATTTTTTGCGTGAAACAAAAAATTATTACAAATTTAATTGTGGCCCATTTTTTCCTCTCTGTGGAAGGTTTTAATGCGATTTTTTTCGGAAATTGTGTCATTTTTGTCACATTACCTTTTGCAGTGATTAATACGAATTTAAATGCTAAGTATATGCCGAGAGAGTAATTACAATATCATTAATAATAAGCGAGGCAAAGCCACAATATTGCTGCTTAACCATTTTAAACTCTATTTTTTTCTCGCGTACAATTATTGCGGATAATATTCAAATGAAACGTGCATTGTCCTAATATGCAATGCTCGCTCTCTGTTTAACGGTATGATATGAAAAATGTATTTCTTTATTTCTCATGCATTCCATATTTTTGTTGTTTGTGCACAATGAGCAACCATTTGAACTGAACACAGGTATATAAAGTTGCACTCCATCATCCAGTTAAAGGTACTAATTGAATGTGTTTGTGTGGATTTGTTACTTGAATGAGTAAGTTGGTTCATATTTAATTGTAGCTTGGGGTTTCATGGGACAGAAACTATTGAGAGGTAAGTTTTAAACCAATTTCGTTTTTATTATAAAAACTTTCCATGAAGGGATGAATTTTTTAACAGGCTTAAGTCAGTTTCGATTTCCGGTTGGGTTCAGTTAACGCCTTGTTTTGTACCTTTTGTAATTCATTTAAATCAGTTTCATTGTTCAAAATCAATATCGAGCTGCAGTTATCATAGTATGACTCAACCATAGATTTTTTTATATAACATCAGTCTTGTATCTCTGTTAATTTTCCTTCCATATCTTAAGATTTTGATAATTAGAAACATAATGGAGCTTGTTAATCATTCTTAAAGGATCTGTTGGGACCAACAATATGAGCTATGGTTCGATCAGTTGATCCATAATTACAGCTTGGATTTGTTAACACTTTCCATTTAAAGAGCGAGTGGTTTAATGATTTGTTCTTATTCTGTTCAGTTGTGTTCATGATCTACGATGAAGTTCAAATCTTGTCAATTTTTCAGTTAGATTTTGTATTGATTTATAAAATTTTGGTTGCTCCATGTGATTTTCATTCACTTTTTATGTCAAATTGTAATAAGTTTATCATAAATTGCCAAATAAGTATTGAAGATTTTGGAGAAGGAATTATATCTTTAACGAATTCATTTTTGTTTTTGTCAAGATGGTTGCTGGTTCTCAATATGTATGGTTAAGAACTACTAACAGATGTTAAAAATATCTTGTCAAATAGACTGGCAACACGTCTTATTTATGATTTCAAAGATCCTTAATTGTTTTGGTTAAATTTTTTGTTCTTGGACAAAACAAAATGGGGGATGATATGGATGCCACACTAGATCCAAGATGGCCTGATAACAAAAATTAATGTTTTAATTGATGATTCTCAAAGTCACAAATGATTCTCTTTCTTAAATTTTACCTAGAAGAATAAAATTACATGTTTCTTCGTTCGCTTATTCTTTCAGAGTGAGGTTTTTCTTAATTTTTGTGACGTTTAGCGTAAAAATCTAAATCAAATTGTTCATAGGGCAATTTTTTCAAAAAAATCATCAGGTAATATTGTTCAGTTCTTATGAATCAGTTGATTCCTTGAAGTTGCTTCATCTTTCACTTCTTATCCTTCTGTTTATCTGCAATTTTTTGGTAGCTCTTTTAATTTGTATTGAAGACCATTAAAGATTGTTTCTTTAGGTTGAGTTCTTCGTCAATTATAACTTCTTCCTATGCTTCTAATTCTCTCAATGATGTCTTCAAGTTCAGTTTTTGAGTTTCCTCTTACTCCAATGATCCTTCTATAAGTTCCTGAAATAACTTAAAAAAAACATTAAGTACTAAAAAATCATATTATTAAAACGCTTCAAACCTTTTAACAAAAAAATCCCAATACGTCAATTAATCTCTCGATGTATCTTCAAACGTCATTCCGAATCCCATTAAGTACTCAAAAGCAGGACATTCTAACTGCCTACTTCAGCTTACATTAATGCACACTAATTTCGCAACAGTAACTAACATTTCACCCTACATACAAGCAAAGTATTTATATCCATAACGAACATTTTATGATTGCAAAACAGCACTTGTGAGTCGTGCAACAAACGCGACACAAACTAGCGAGAGTTCAAACATTTATGATATTTTCTTGCACACAAAACTATGCATTATTGTTGCTGCTGCTGCTATTATTGTTGTTGTTGTTGTAGTTTTGTCGTGCCTTTACATTTTTTTCTCTCTATTTCTTGCAGAAAAAAAAGTAGGTTCAAACCAAAAGTATCACAAGCTGAAAACTAACAAAGACAAGAAAATATCTTTGTAATATCTACGACTTGACTCCGTAAATGCAGCGAGCTTTATTGTTGTTATTATTAATCGTTATCATATTAAAAATTAACGACGTCGAAGAAGTTTCTTATCTCCATGCTTCACGTTGCTGCAAATCGTCGTATCACATTTCGTTTTCTTCTTTATCGCAGTTCAACAATTATTACGACAATTATTGCCCCTTTTATGTTTATCTTTGCAAAAAAAAAGTTTCATAAATGAAAATTATGCGAGGTGAAATTGAGCGAAAGAGAGAAGGAGATTTCTTTCCGCGTTGTTGCGACAGTAAAAGTGCTTAAGAAGCACGTATTCTGAGATGCATATCAAAACAATGCAGAGAAAAAAATGCATTTAACTTTTATTATTTTGATTTTCTGTGCATGATTGTGCGCTATATGCACTTTTGTTGTCCACATTATTTATTCAACAGTTCAGCAAAAGTGTGTGAGTGTAAGAAAAAAAGTCAAGATAAGCTCATATGACACAAAAAAGGGCATTGTTTGGTACAAGCCACACACAAAAAGACGGATACAAGCTCACATGACGACGACCGGGAGATTTAGGTTAGAAGATAACGTTTGCCTTTGTTCAGCTCAAAGATTAAAGGAAGTGTTATCGATACATTTTTGAGGGGTGTTTAAAAATTAGGTCGTCGAGTTTGTGTGATCTTGAAGAAAATTGTTAAGCCATGACGACGATTTCCTTTCAATATTTCACACTTAACGACTTCAAGGTTTTTATTTTCGGATGCCAGATGAGTAATTAATGATCATCACGGTCTTGATCTTCGGCACGTGATAAAAAAAAGTTTTCCTTGAAAATTGTTTATTTTTTCAAAACTTCAAAAAAAGGTCAGTTTTTCATCAATTCACAGTTTGGCCTTACTTAACATGAAAATGTAAACGAACTAAAGAGACGAAAATGAGGAAAAGTCAAATATTGCCAAATTATGTCATGAATGTTCATTAGTTGCGCCAAAGTAGAGTATTGCATGTGATTTTTTGCAAATTATTTTTTGTTGCAATATCTTTTTTGTTGTTTTGAGATGAAAAAAAGTCACATTAGATAGAAATCTTACAATGTGCGCTCTTTTGATGCAATTTAAATGAGCGTTCAAGTAGCAGTAAGTTGATGTCTTTCCGTTAAATTTTTTCAAAGTACATTGAATCGTGTTTCAAATTTTAATTTAAATTTAAAAAGTTAATTTTTTTTTCAATTAATATTTTAATAATTTTTTAAAATTAGTTAATTTAATTAATTTTATTATTTAATTAATTTGATTTAATTAAATTTAATTTTTATTTAATAAATTTTATTTTAAACTTAATTATTTAATTAAATTAAAAATTAAATTAAAAATTAAAATTATTTGATCAAAATTTAAAAAAAAAAAAAATAATTTAATTTTTTTTTTATTTATTTCATAAATTAATTAAATTAATTAATTAAATTAAATTTTTATTTATTTTATTTATTTTATTGAATTAAGAATTTTTTAGTCAAATTTAAAATTTAATAAAAAAAAAAATAATTAAAAAAATTAAATTGAAGAAAATATGAAAAAAGACAGTCGAGTGATATATAAAAATCGTTAGGCGAGAAACTCGGGTGAAAATTTGTTCTATATTACATTCAATATAGAGTAAAAAGGGATGTATAAAAGTCGAGTGAAAAAATATTAGGGTGAAAAATAATTCATGTTATATATAGAAAAGGGAAACGTAACTCGACTTTTATATAACATGAGAATATTTTTCACTCGATTTCTCGTTTTGTTATCATTTTTATTTGAAATTTTCAAAAAATTACGAATTTTGGAGACAAAAAATTTCAATTTTGACCTAAAATTAGATTATTTTAAATTTATTTCAAAATTTTAAAACTTTTCAAGACATTTGAAGATTTTTTTTAATACAAAAAATTATCAATATCTTAAAAATATTTCTCTAAAAATTCAAAAAACGGATAAAAATTTGCATAAAATATCATAAAATACGCTCTAATGCCCTTTTTAATTACACTTTTTCATCTAAAAACCACCAAAGACGAAAAAAATTTCCATTTTATTCAAACATTTCAGAGTATTTTTTTATTACTTGGCTCTTTTTTTGTTGTTGTTGTTGCTGTATCCCATATATGAACCAACATCGCATACCGAATCTAAACAAACAAACGACCGACATGACACTACTACTGGAGTACCTACTATTTGCTCTCCGTATGGATGCATGTCTGCTTATTTAGTTGCAACAGAAACGTTATGTAAATAACATAAATTACACATTTTTGAGTTGATTTGTCGTTTGTTGTCGTCACACATACACATCCACGAACGTTGGCAATGCTTTTTTGGTGCAGTATGCGCTTTGTTTAGCTTTTTTTTTCGTTGGTATTTGGAATAAAATGTCTCTCATTCAATATTATTTTATTTTAGTTTAGTTTAGCGCTTTATTTGACTTTTTTCTTTATATAACAATCATAAAATAATGATACTTTGTACCAAAAGTCTTGATTATTTTTTTTTACTTAGACTTTGTTGCAGATGGCAAGCAATTAAGATATGCTCACGATTATTTTTATGGTTAATTAAGGGTGCAGTTGCTTCTCTTTTTTTCTTTCTGTTACTTTGCTGTCAGCTTACTTACAGAGTTGCAAGAACAAATTGGATAATAAAATATTTATTTTTTTATTATCAACTTTTTTTCTTCCTCTTTAGATAAAAAGTAATGGACCTGTTAACTTTGTTCTATCATTGAAAGTTTTTTTTATAAATAATTTTTTCACATGTATCAAAAAAATTTCAGAAAAATAAAATTTTTAATTTTTTGAGGTATGCAATGAACATTACATTGGATTTTCTTAATTTTCCACGAATTGAAAGTACTTTTTCCAAATTTTTTTGTACAAATCTTCTTTTAGAGTTAATTTCTACCATAGAAAATAAATTTTTTATAAAAATCATTTTTTTTAAAGAAAAATATTTTTTTTTAGTTTTTTGAGGTATGCAATGAACATTACATTAGTTTTTCTTAATTTTTTCACGAATTGAAATGACTTTTTCAAAATTTTTTCATTCATAAACCTTCTAAAAGCTATTTTTGATAAATTTCCAAGACCTCTACAGAAACTCATAATGAAAAATTTGAGTTATAGCATTTCAAACTTTTTTAATGAATTTATCAACTTATGCAACGAATTTCAAAGAACCAGGGCATTGTCTTTGATAAGTTAACTAAATTATTTCTTGACTAAATTGCGTTTCAAATTTTAAAAGAAACACAAACAACGGAAAGACCTTGGCCTGAACTGATAAACGCTGACCTGCGACTCGCTTAGTCAATAATACAAAATTTATGATACACAAAATGATTAACACATAAAAAAATATCATTCTTTCAATTTATCTTTGTTTCAAGCACTTTTATAGACAAAAGACAAACAAACACGACGAGACCCGTATGTCGTGTATTTCCTTTCAACAAAGTCTGAGTCAGATCACTTTTTTTACACTCATCATCAATAAATCCCACCTTTACGAGTTGTACGCACACAACATGACGTGAATTTTTAATTGAATACAAGAAGTGACCAGATATGGTAAAAAAAATTCTTAACTTTTTTTTCTACTCTTTGTCATATCATTAAAATAGACGAACAGTTACTTAATTTTTTTTTCGTTTGTTTGTTATTTATTATTGAATTACGAGAAAAAAAAATAATTTATTCGTCGCAATTCTACAAAGGCAGTACAAAGTGCACGTAATTAGTTATTTATTAATAATGATGATTTTTTATGAGTTGAGGTCAATATCAAAAGAAGTTAATTAGAGAGCTACCTAATTTTTGAGTATTAAATAAAAAAGTGTCTATCATGAATGGATTTTTTTACGTTATCGCTCGAATACGAAGAACGAGAGAAAAAAAAGAGAACGTATCATCTTCTATTTTTGTTTTTTTGAATGAAAAAATCGCTTATAAGGTGATTAAATTCCGTTAATCGTTGTTTTTAGCCAAAAACGTAAAAAAAACATAAAAATCAAAACAAAATGTGTGTCACTTTACATTCATTTTTTGCTTATTAGGGTAGAAAAGTTCTCGAAAACGGGTTTCATTGATTCTGATACAAATTAAAAGTGCGACGCACTCTTGTTTGCCTTTGCCCAAAGTATCAAGTTACCATGAATGAATTTGTGTTCTCAAAAGTGAGCGAGATAAATTCGAAACAAAGCACGAGCGAGCTAAATGTGGGACACCAAGAACATAATATCACATATAATGCTCACGACCCCGAAAAAAAAATAATAATGGTAAAAAAAAAGCTGAAACGATTAATAGACTTTAAAAGAGTTGAAGTGTCATTAGAGCATGAATATACTGTTACGTCTTGCGATCTAACACTACATGACTATCCGCATGTGTTAAAAAAAACGTTGCGGTGACTTGACACTTATTTTGAGAAGCAAGAAGTTGTAAGAGCACTCGGGATTTGAAAAAGTTCATTTGTCGAGAAGGTCATGAAGTTTTGACGGTAAAGTGATACTTAGAATCTGATCTGGAGCAGTTTTAATTACGAATGTAGTTTATTGATGAAGGAACTAACAGTTTTTTGTTCGTTTTTTTAAGTTTTCATGTAAGAAAAAAATTATTCTGAATTAGAAAAAATTTTAATACGTTACAATTTTTTTTGATCAATTTTTTAGATAAAAATTTTTAAAATTTTTTAAAAAATTAAAATTAAATTTAATTAAATTTTAAAAAATTCAAATTAAATTAATTTTTTTGAAAATTTAAATTAAATTAATATTTTTTTTTTTAAAATGAAAATTTAATAATTTTTTTAAAAAAAAATTTAATTAAATTTTTTTTTTTCAATTTCATTTGTTCTTGTAAATTAATTTTTTTTTAAAAATTAAAATTTATTTATTTTTTTTTTAAATTAAATTAAATAAATTTTTTGTAAATTAATTTTTTTCTAAATCAAAATTTAATTAAATTTTTTAAAAAAAAATTAAAATTATTTTTTTTTAAATTAAATTAAATTTTTTTAAAAATTAAATTTATTTTTTTTCAATTAAATTTTAAAATTTTTTGTAAATTATTTTTTTTAAATTTAAAATTTAATTTTTTTTTTAAAAAATAAAATTTTATTTTTTTTTTAATTAAAATTAAATTAATTTTTTTTAATTAAATTTTTTTTAATTAAATTTTTTTAAAAATTAAAATTAAATTAAATTTTTTAAAAATTAAAATTGAATTATTCTTTTAAAAATTAATATTTTTTAAAAATTAAAATTAAATTATTTTTTTCTAAAAATAAAGTTAAATTATTTTTTTAAATTAAAGGAAATTAAAAATTCACAAAATTTTTTCTAAATTAAATTTTTTTCACAAAAATTTTTCAAACAATGCCATTAACGTTCATAACTCTTTCATTCCCCAACAATTCTAATAATTTTTCTCCAAACATTCCATTTAACAAAAACTCCCAAAACATGTGTTTCTTACTCATCATCATGATCATCGTCGCCAAATTAAACAAATTCCCTTCCATCATCGCAAGACACACACTCGAAAACTCGAGTACAAACATCTTCTATGACTCTTTTTTTTCTTTTCTTGTGTGTTTTTATTTGAACGAGCAAACAACGTTGAACCAATTTTGGATGGTCCGGAAATAAAGTATTAATTAAAATGTATAGAACGTACATACGGTGATTATTGAATTAGTATTACCAACGCGTAACACATTTTTATTTTATTTTATTATTATTATTATTTGTACAATGGCTTCTACAGTTGAATGTATTCATTTGACACTTCGGCGTACCTATGCTTGTACATCGAATGATTTATTGTAGAGTTCAAGCTCCTACAATTATTTTTTTTTGGCAAATGTTTGTTTTGTCTTGTTGTTCAATCATGTTTTCAACCAGATCAATTGACAAATGGCGACATCCAGAGACGGATTTCAACGAAATTCATCAAAATAGGGGCAATAGGGTAAGTATTCAATTATTCTAATTAATCCTGAAACAAATGGCAATCCAGAGACGAAAAATTCATCAAAATAGGGCAATAGGGTAAGTATTCAATTATTCTAATTAATCCAAACCAAGCAAAATATTAAAAATATCTGAAATCCATCCCTGACGATATCGACGATGATGACAAAAAATATGTTAATGTTCGTTATGAATTGACTCCAAAATAGGCAATTTAGAACAAAATTAAGTTCTGTCCCTTTTGATGTGTTTCATCTGTGCGATGATGATAAGTCGTACCTAAATTGGATTTTGTCATGCTCGTGCAGACCCGAAAAAAGTATTCAACAAGTGGGTGTCACCCGTTATTATTATTCATTTTATATATTATATGATTTCGAGTCTTTTTTTGACATTTTTCGTATAAAGGGTTTTTATTACCGACCAGCGTCGATGTCTAACTTTGGTCAGTTTCAAAAAAAAAATTCGTTCCGAGAAAGTAACATTCGCCTAATAGACACATTCGACCCGCAACACAAATTAGAATGTATCAATCATAATTTAGGTGACAATCGACACACAGAGGGAAGAAAAAAAAAGCAAAAATCATTAAAAAAATTTTAATATTTTTATTATTGCTCGTAAGCAACGCGACGAAATTGCTCAATTACGATTTTTATACAAACTATGCAGACCAGTTCGAGACCCATAAAGCGTGCTTAATAAAATTTTTTAAATCACCGTAACGACGACGTCGACTACCGTCAATATATATATTTTTTAATGGCTTTGCTTGCTTAGAGATTTTTCAGAGTGATTGTTGGCTGTTGTTTGTGAGGTATTCTCTCCTCCTCTCGTTGTCGTGTTGGAGTTGATCGCAAAAAAAAATAAATAAATAAAAAATAAATCGCGACTTTTTTGCATATTATTACAACTTTTACATTTTGACTTGAATGAATGAATGAATTCACATCAAAAATTTAAAAGGCGAGTTACTTGCAGCTCATTGAGCTACACACATTTTCGTGCACGGTACGAGAGATAAATTGAAATAGTTAATAGTGATAGTTATCCAAAAGTGTGTTAAATTGGGTTAAGTTACGACGACGACGACTTGAGTTTCACGAGATTTCATCTTTCTTTTTGGATTTTTGCATGAAATAAAATTTTTATGAGACAATTTTTTACTATGAAAGAATTAATTTCTTTAAAAAGTATTTTTATAATTTTTTTTATTTAAAAATAATTATTTTAATTAAATTAAAAAATTAAATAAATTTTATGAAAAATTAAAAAAAACAGAAATTCAGAAACTACAAAAAATTAATTCTATTAAAATTAAAAAAATTATAAAAATTCTCAAAAAGACATTTTTTTAAATTTTTTATTTGAAAAAATATTTTTGTTAATTATTTTTTATTAAAAAAATTCTTTATTAATTTTTTCAAATTTTTTTAAATTCATGATAAATTT
The DNA here is from genome assembly GCF_036172545.1 of Culicoides brevitarsis. Lineage (NCBI taxonomy): Eukaryota > Metazoa > Arthropoda > Insecta > Diptera > Ceratopogonidae > Culicoides > Culicoides brevitarsis. The sequence continues at coordinate 33,407,354 of NC_087087.1, read as the reverse complement.
AATAATTAAAAAAATTTTTGTTATAAATTAATAAAAAATTCATTAAATTAATAAAAAAATATATATTCATTATTTTTTATTAAAAAAAAATTTTTTATTAACTTTTTTATTCAAAAATTTTTTTTTTATTAAATTTATGATAAATTTAAGATTTAAAAAAAATTTTTTTTTTTATAATTAATAAAAAATGTTTAAAACATTTTTTAAAAAAATGGCTTTTTGAGAATTTTTATGATTTTTTTTTAATTTTAATAGAATTATTTTTTTTTTAGTTTAAGAATTTCTGTTTTTAAATTTTTCATAAAATTTATTTAATTTTTTAATTTATTTTTTTTTAAATAATTTAATTTAATTATTTTAAATATGAAATGTGGCACAAAGATTTTGCCTTCAAATTAAAACAAAAAACGACAAATACGGAAGTCAAATTGCTCGAAACATGTGCCAAACGGATGACAATCCGAAGCTTATAAATCGTCTGGCCCATTAAAGATACGCGCAATTTTTCAAGTAAATTAATTACTCGAGTCAATAATAATAAACGATCGCCATCATTTTATTATTATTTAATAATCATGCATAAAAAGAGCGATATATAGTTTAATTAATAAAAATAACGAAAAAAAACTTATTTTTTTTTATGGCAAATATCAATTCGCACATTTACGCGATTTATTATTAGACAAAAAAAGTGATATAAATAATGAGCAAACAAGCGAACGAGCGAGCGCCTGTTCAAAAAGGCGATGTTGGCGACAGACATTCAAATTACCATTTAAGAACATTCTCTGTGAACTGTGTGAGTGTGCGATTTATTGTTGTTGTTGTTGTTTGATATGGAGATCGCATACAATAATTATAAATTGTACGCACCGAGAAATAAAATAATAATTTGTTTGCAAAACTTGTCGCATGGAGGTTATGTAAATAATTGAGTTAATAATAATCATCATCTAAATCTGCCGTTGATGTGTACATTGTTGTATTTTTTAAGGAGATTTCAGCTAAATATAGTGACAATGACAGAAATGATGGGATGAGACGAGACGCCAGATAAACTGAGCGATTGACATTCGAAGGCAATTAAACGGTGAAAAATTAGCTTCCTTTCAGGTAGATCATCGGATTTTTTTTCGAAAAGTAAATATTTTAAGATAATAAAGTGAAGACAATTGCATTCCAAGAAAGTGATGAATGCGAGAATTTCATTATCAGATAGTAAATGGACAACAATGGAATGACTAGACGACAATTGATGAAGATTTCTGTGTGAAAAATGATGCTGGACAAATGCATAATGAGCTTTTATTTATAGAGACTGTAACGTTAAAAGACATTTTTTTAAATCAACATTAACGTAGAATGCCTTAGAAATCTTCTATGAGTCGTTTTTTAGCATTTTAAAGATTCCTCTAATGTATTTTTTAAACAAATTTTGGCTAATTAAGACTTCATTAGTCAAAATTTGTTTAAGAAAGAAATTAGAGGAATCTTTAAATGCTGAAAAACGACTCAGAGAATCTTTAAAGTTTTAAATTTCTTAAAGAAATCATCTAAAAAAAATTTTAATTAGCAAAATTTGCTTAAAATTTTTTTTGAGAAATTTTGTAAAACGATAAAAAATTTTTTGATCGAAATTTCAGTTATCAAGAGCTCATCGAAGGTTTATAATAACAAATTTTGTTGATTCAAAACTTTTCTAATGATCTTCAAAAGCAATTTTCAGATCTCAAAAATTATTTTAAAGGCTTTTTACTTCAAAAGAACTCTTGAAATCTGAAAATTGCTTCTAAAGATCATCACAAAAGTTCTGAATCAACTCGAAATTAACAAAATTTCTAAGTAAAAACCTTCATATGAACTCTTGATACCCAAAAATTTCGATCAAAAATCCTCATAGTAACTTCAAAGCGTCAAATGTGGTTTAGAAATCCCATTTTCAACAACTTCCATAGAAAAACAGCTAATTTCTTTAGAAGTCATGTCATAAAAGTATGAAGTCATTCCGTTAATTACCGCAATTCTTCCGTGTGTCACCTTCCGCGTCATCCAAAAATCATCCTTCACTCAAATTATCGCGTTCCATGTCAACATGATCAAATTCCTCCCGATAATACGAATGTCGCTATTAAAACAAATGCTAATTGTTATTGTTTCAATTATTGTTTTGTCACTTTGTCTGTGAGTCTTCTCACTTGAATGATACACATTCAAAAAAAAAATGACACAAACAAGAATCTTATTCAAAAAAGACGACATTCCTCAACAAGTGTCGACGACGAAAAAACAGATGCGTGGCTAATTTGGTTTTAACAAATTTTTTATTGTCGTCACTCGCAGCTAACCACACACCCGTGAATAAATTTTGCGCCAAGCTCGAAAAAAAAATGCAATTTTCGTCATATAATTGCCAATAAATGCGAATAAATTAATCACGAGAGACGACATTAACATTACAAATCGCGGTGTAGCGTGCACGAAAATACAAAAAAAAAAAATGTAAATGTGCAACTATCTTATGATTTATGTAGACGCCAGATACCTGTCTATTAATTTCAATTATTGTGCCAAGAATGCGAAAAATGTTCAGTTAGACCTGCCTCACTCAACACTCTCTTACGTTTTTTTTTTTTTTTGTTAGTCAACTTTAATTTTCGTGTCAAAATGAGCATCAACTGAAATTTACGAGCAAATAAATGTCAATGATGTGACGACGGAAGAACCCGAAATTGTCGCAACAGAAGATTTTTTTAAATCGATTATAAACATGAACGATGACGTCGCACCTGCTTCGTTTGCTGATAAGACATCGACCTTGATAATAGAGTTTGTAATAGTATGCGTTGCACAAGTTAACAACAAGCTAACAAGAGAACGTTTGAACAAGTCTTAGATTAGAATTTGTTGCAAATTACGATCATAAAAGTTGCTGTAACGATCAAAGGTTTCCTGATTGACTTGAAGGTGTCATAAAAAGAAACGTTACTCGATCAAGTTTGATCCATCGACATTTACTCAAATGTTTCTTAAACAAATTATTTACGAGACAAATAAACAACTCGGGTCTTTGAACTTTGATGGTTTGTCGATTCCAGCTGATGATGTCTCGCCAATTGTCTCGGTCAAGAAAAAAATCAAAATGACGCCTCACCTGCAAGTCAAGCTGCAACTTGTTTGTTTATATAGTTTATGACACCAAACACGACGACAAAATGTGTGATTAAATGATAATAAACTGCAATTTAATGGCTTAGTCGACGAGAAGTCTCTTCTGTTATCATCGCGAATCACATGAACTCGTCACTTTGCATGTGAAGAAGAAAAAATTCACATTCCATTGATTATTATCACGTTAATTGTATCAAGGGCATCGATGGCGATTTTCCGCGCACTTACAAAGAGTTTGAGGCAGAGGCGTAACTTTGATGAGACAAATTCTCGAAGGTACTTTGTTCAATTGGTCAAGAAAATTGATTCAAAATGGAAAAATCAAACCAAATTTTATTTATCAATTTTGGGTCTAATTGATAAGCAAAATTTGGTTTAGTTTCTCCATTTTGAATCAATTCCATTGAAATGTTCAACAAAAGGTTCTTCCTGATTTTCTAAAGCTCCATAGTTGACTGAATTTAGAAGAAGAAGTTTGAAGAAGCTTCAATTTGAAATAGTAACTTGCAAGTATCATTCTAACAACATCTGATAGTAAATTTCATTTTATTGAACTTCTCCTCTGTTCAATGAACAAATGTATCTCAGTTAATCAAGCAGGGAAAAAGCCTTTACATACAGAATCCCATTTAAAATTTACAAATTGAAAACGTAACCCGAACAGTTGTCACCCTTGCAAGGTCCAAAACTCATCCAAGTATCTACCAAGTGGGTATCGGTCAAATTCCTTTAGGATCCATTTTCAGCTCTAATTGACTTTTGCATGATTTCATGGATTGAAAGTTGGATTGGATGAATTGATGTCGAACCTGTGAATTACTTTAAACGTAAATTTCAGAATTTTCAGATTGTGTTAAGATTTCAACAATTTCGATAAGAATGAATGTTCTTTCTTTCTCATGAAAAACTCATGAAAGTCAATGCTTACCATTAGAGAATTTGCTACTTTTAGTTCAAAATCAGCTCCTTTGCTTCAACCAACATCTCTGCTTCCAATATCCATTCAAATCAATTAAGTAAAATCGTCGTGTGTGTGCCACATTTCAATCATTTAAACCATCTCCAGCAAGTCAAGTCAAGTAAAGCATCCAAGCGGCGGCGTACGAATCAATTAATAACTGCCTTGACCTTTGACGAACTCTTTCATTCATATTTCACTTACTTACTTTTTTTCTTGACATCTGAGCGTACAAATATTTTGAATCACTCTCTCTCTCTCCTCGGTATTCGCATGTTGAAATTGTTATTAATACTCACAACTCATCACGGTGCGTCGTCGTCGTTTTGCTTTTTTGACAGTTTGTGAGAAATTGCTTTCAAATTCAAATAATCGCGGGAAAAAGTAAAATTTCTTCGGTTTAAAAACAATTTAAGGTACATGCGTTGTTCTGTCGTTATCGCGAAATTCAGGTCACAGATACAAAATTGAGATGATGTGTCAAAAATTGGGACTAAAACGTGACTTTCGCAAAAAATGTGCCATATACACACATTTCACATGCACACGAACATTTATGTTTTTTTTTTTAGTAAAAGTGGTTTTTAATGATGTTCATGATCGGAAAGAAATGTATGTACAAAACAAGAAAACAAGACAAGACAAAAAAAAAATAATAATAAATGTTGGAAAATATGTGCAAATGATGAACGAAGGAAAGTGTTTTATTGCACTGGAAAGAGGATTGGACAGAAATGGTAAATATATGATGCTGTATTGAATATCAATAAGTCCCTAAAAGGCATTCAACCTACTTAAGCGATGCACACAGAGAAAAATAATAAACGTGAGTGCAATCTATATTTAACGGTGATAATGCGGCATGATATCGGTTCAGGTAAGACAATGAGGAAATTTCTTTGAACCCTTTGCAATTTATTTTCTTTTTTATTTTTTTTAAAAAATCGTTTAGGAAACAAAACGTGTGAAGAGTTCATTGACTTGACAATTATTTTATTATTAGAGAAACTACCTTTTTGGCGAAAACGATATTTTTTTGTATTTGTTGATTTTTCGTGTGAAAATATGATAGGCAACGGATTTCGTGTCAAGAGAGTTTTGCTTTAAGTAGCGGTTTGAAATTTAAGGTAAGTTCCTTGTCGTAATTAACTTTCTTCTTAAATTAAAATTTGGTTCGCAGGAATTATTTTTGAAAATTTTTTATGAGTTTTTTCCATGAAAGTTAAGTTTTTAAATTAATTAAATTAAATAAGTTGAATTAAATAAATTGAATTAAAAAATTATTTAATAAATTAAAAAAATTGGGAATTTAAAATTCTTATGAAATTAATGAAAATTTAATTTTTAAAATTTAATTAAAATAATTTAATTTTTTTTTTTATTAATTTTTTTTTAATTTTTTTTTATCTCTCTTTTGTATTTTTTTTTTTATTTTTTTTAAAAATTTTTAAAACTAATTTTTTTTGAATTTTTTTTTTAAATTTTAAGAAAACTCATTAACGATATTTTTTTAAAGAAATAACTTTGATAAAAAATTATTAATTTTCAATTAAATTTTAAGAAAAAAACTCATTTCAACTTCTTTATGATAAAAAAATGCAGACAATCCCATCAGATGCACTTCCCAACACGCACGCTTCATTGTTATCTAATCTAACCTCATAACACTTCCAGACGAAGCCAGACCCGGAAAACACATAAATTCACAAACAACTTTAAAAAAATTGGAACAAACAAACATTTATTTACAACAAACTAGAGTCAAGTCACCTCCTCTCTTTTTTTTCTATAAAAAATTATATAAAAATAAAACAAAACATTTCCCAATAAAGACAAATAAATAGCAAAAAAAAATGCTTAATAATAATAAACATTTAACCTCCTATTATTATGAATACTTGCAGTGTATGCAACACGGGGAGTTTTGGTGCATGCAGTAAGTTACAGCAACAACAACAACGACGACGACGACGAAAAAAAACTAGAAACTTTTTAAATTTATAATAAAATATCTGTGTACCGTATATAAAATATCACAAAATTTTCGTGAGTTGGAGTTACCTTAAGGTTATTTTATTAGTTTTGCTGTTGTTTTTATATTATTATTATGATTATTTATTCTTTTCTGCTATATTTTATAGTTTTTTTACAACTTTTCTTGTTTGCATTTGTTACACACGGAGCATTTACTATTAAAGTTCTCTGTAAAAAAAAATAGGAGTTCCTCTGTCGCCTGATTTTTTAAAAAAAGTGAGTCTGATTCTAATGGTAAGTCTTTAAAATTAAATTTTACTAATGCATTATTTTTTTTATTTTCAGGTTCTAAATTTTTCTACCTTGTTCATGCTTTATTATAAATATTTTTCTCATCAATCCAACGAAATTTCCTTCTCCGTATTTCGATGTTTTTTATGTTAACCTTTTAAACATGGAGTTATCGAAAAAAATTATAAAATTAGGGCTCCACGTCACATAAAACAAAAAAAAATGAATGAATTTTTTTTCCTGCATTTTTTTTCTTCATTTTTATGGCAAAGTACAGCATGCAAGACACACATGAAATTTAATAATAATAATAATAAATGCAGCTGGTTGATCTCGCTCTCTACCCGATATCGAAGACCGACCAAACAACATACTTTTGCCTGCTTACTTGCCAGTCTTTTCACAACTCTCTCGTACGAACACGAGAAACATGGCAAGAAACAACAAGAAAATAGCAGAAAAATGCAACCAGTTCGCAGTTGTACGCAGCTACGAGAGCCATTGTGTCGGTTAGTCGATCGTCGTCGATGGTAAGAGTTAGTTGTAAGGAAAAAGCTGAATTTCATGCTCACACACATATCTCATATATGAGACAGCAACAGCGACGACGAGTAGAAGTGTAGCATTAACATATGTTTGAATTTTTATTATTTTTTGTTGAACGCATCGTATCGTTTCTTTCTTCTTCTTCTTCTTACGTTTCTTTTCCAGAGTACAAGTCTGAAAGTGAACCTCTTTTCTTTTTCTTTTATATTTTAATATGTTTTTATAAATAATAATATGATCAGGCGTTTATTTATGTATATCAATGGTGAGATTATGTACATAGTAATATAATTTGTTGAGTTGGAGACTTGTATGGAAAGGGTGTTAATTAATGTTAAATTTTCGAGTTTTCTCTCGAGAAATTTATTTTCTTCATGAATTCTTGAGAAGGAAAATTTTCGTTTTGACATCCCTGTGAGTGATGTTGTTCAAGTGCTTTAAAAAAAATATTTTTTATGGGCATCTCTCTTTTCTTTTATATTTTTGCCTTACTTTATACACACATATTTATTGTGATTTTACTTTTATTTTGTTTCGTTTCGATCTTTCGTACCTCACACACACAAGCAGTCTCTCGACGACGAAAAAATGTTGTTTTTGCATTGAAAATGAAATAAACGGTCCTTACCTTGCGAATGGAGATGTTTCAACGTCAAATATTTCATCCAACTGCTTGACGAGCACTTTGGTGTAATCGGCTTCCAGAAACCCTTGGCCTTTGTGCGTAATCCCATCAGCATACATTTTGTCACAATTTTTGAGAGTTGACTATAATTTTTTTTTTCAAACTGGATTGTGATTTCTCTTTGCACAAATTTTTTTTTCGGTTTAATTAATTTTTTTTTCTTTCAACTTTTGTCACATACACCCTCGTTCAAACGCAACGACGCGAGAGAACTAACGAGGGGCCCAAACAAGTATATTTTGAATTAATTAATTATTTTCTATGAGAAGAAGAAGATTAGAATAGTTTTGCTCGTAACTGTAAAATTGCATGTTTCCTTGTATTTTTACGAGTTCACTTCACTACTTTCTTCCAATCTTCACGTCTCTCTCACTTGGATGGAAGAACAATTGCATCAAATTACTTTTTTTTTCGGAGTATTTTATTACTACTACTCTCTGTAACAACAACAACAACTATACGACACACAACAAAAAATTTATTATTCACTCCAAGTTCTTTTTTTCCTTCTGATATGAAGTTGAACGTTTGTGTGCGTGTGTAAAGTCCCTTTTTTCTCGTAAATTTTTGGCTGCTTTTGCTTCAATTCTCACGAAAAGTTGTGAAAAACAATCAAAAGTACCAAAATTTCAATTTATTTTCTTCACAGGACCGATTTCTTTCAACTTTAGCGAACAATTACTATCCCGATGGGAGAACAAATAATAAATTCCCGATTTATACTCGAAATGTTGCTCCGAATGGTAAAGTGTAACGGATAAACGATGAAATTCTATCGCTACAAATAGCGCAAAAGGTGCCTCAAGAGGAAATTTAAATTTCACAAGTAATTCACTATTCCACAGCGTTTCAAGTTTCAAGTCGTCGTTAACACTTTCAGAGATCCCTTTCGACTGAAGTTGTGTGTCAGTTAATTTCAGACAACAAAAAATTGGGTTGGCTGAAATTGATCAAGAGTTTGAGAGTTGACACTGACAACTTGTACAACAAGATTGGGAGTTGATTTGACAGCTTGAATAAGTGTTTCATTCAAGATTTTTCTCTTTAAATGAGACTTTGATGGAGAACTTGAAGCTTGGATGAAAATTTTTCGATAACCAAAGGTTTCAGTTTCATTAAGGAGCTTCTTATCGAAAAATTATCAGAAATTCATTAAAAATTAGATCAAATTTTTCGAAATTAAAGGAAATTGTCATACGAAATTTGTCAAATATTAATTCTTTTAAAAATATTTAAAAAGTTTATAAGAAATGCAATCTCTGAGAAAAAAATATAAAATTGAGGAAAAAAAGATATTTTTCCCATTAAAATTTTCAATTTTCGAAAATCATTTTTAATGTTTATGAAAGAAATATTTATTTTTCAAACTTTAACCTTTAAATTTTTTTGAAATTCGTTGATTTATTTTTAATTTTCATAAAAAATTTTAAGAAAATTTTAAGTTTTCCACAATCTAATTATGTTTCTTAACAAATTTTCGAAAATTTGAAAATTATTTCGAATTTTCGAACATCAAATTTTTTTCGAAAATCAAAAGCAAAAAATGGATTTTAAACCAAATGAAACATTATTATGTCAAATTTAGCAAAGTTTTCAAACAAAATTGTCAATGAATTTTTGAACAAATACGAATTTTCAAAGTAAAATTCTGAATTGAAAAATTTTTTTCTTATTAGAGTTTCGAATTTCGAAAAATTCAATTTGAACGTTTTTTCAAAATATTTTGTTTAATTTATTTTTTTATGTTCGATTTTAATGAATTTCTAAAAATTTCGAAATTTTCTTCAATTGTTTTCAAAAATCTTTAAAAATTATTAAAAATTCTAAAAAATTTTAAATTTTTGAAAAATTTCTTTAACCAGCCTTCTCCATTTTTACGGTACGATTTTCGGTATACTCATTTAAAAAAATTCGCCTTCACGCTAATTCAAAATTGCAATTGGCGACGAGAAAATAACAACAACAGAAGTCCATTTTTTGCAGTTTTTCAGTGATTTTTATCGGTGCAATTGCGGGAAAATTGTTCGAACGCAAGCTCTGGATGGTCCAGAATCAGAAAAGCATCTCGTAGAAATCAGCTGAGCGGGAGGAAAAAAGCCTTCCATCCTCCATAGCGAGACCCATAAAAAAGGCAATTTATTTTAATGACCCTTTGTGTCGTTCCGTTTAATGTAAAATCAATAGAGTTTGGACATGCCTTTTGCATTTATTGCCGCTAAACTGCTGTGAAAAAAGTCTCGAAAAGCAACGCAAGAGGATGGATTTAAAGTACAGCGAGCAATTATTGTGGAAAAATCCCGCCCAAGTAATTAATGGTAGCCTAATGTTTCCTTCGCCGTCTTCGTCGACGTCGTCATCGGGTCCGAATCCCGCATCCGCAGCACTTCAACACGCGCCGCCACACCTTAATTTGCTGCAACAACAACAAAACTTGAATTTACAGCTGGCAGCTGCGGGAATCTCAAATCTCCGAGCCGCAAATCCCGTTTCGTCGAGCAATAATTTACCGAATGGCGTTCCTGTGTCGCATCACAACAGCACCGCGAATTCGAATAACTCGTCTCCGTTACCCGCAAAATGCATGATTTGTGATAAAATTTTCCCGACGCAAACCGAGTTGGAGCATCACATGAAGCAACATCAAGTAGCTGACGGCAAGAAACCTTTTACGTGCGAAATTTGCTCGAAATCCTTCATTCAGAGCAATAATTTGGCAACGCACATGCGAATTCACAACAACGAGAAAAATTACGAGTGTTCGTATTGCGGCAAGAAATTTTCGCAGTCGAATAACATGAAGACGCATCAGAGGATCCATACGGGCGAAAAACCCTACGTTTGCAGCATTTGCGGAAGAGCGTTCAATCAAAAGAACAATTTGTCGACACACATCAAGACGCATTCGACAAATTTGCCCTTTATTTGTGGCACGTGCGGACTTACGTGCAAAAATACCACCGAACTCACGCAGCACATTCGCTATCACATGGATAGCAAGCCCCATATTTGCTCCGTGTGCAATATCGCCTTCATGATGGAAGATGAACTAACGAAGCACATGACGACGAAGCATCAGAACATCAAGGCGGGTCAGAGACCGTACACTTGCACAATTTGCCAAAAACAATTTACACAGTCAAATAATCTTAAAACGGTAAGTTTATTAAATTTTTCTTAATTTTAATTTAATTAATTTATTTTTTAAATATTTATTATTTTAATTAATTTATTTTTTTTATTTATTTAATTTTTTAAAAAAATTTTAAATTTTTATTTTTTTTTATTTTTTTTTATATTTATTTAATTTTAAATTTTATTTTTTTTTTAATTTTTTTTATTAATTTTATTAATTTTTTTTATTAATTATTTTTTAAAAAGTATTTTTTCATTTTTTAATTTATTTTTTTTTTTTTTTAATTTTATTTATTTTTTTATTTAATATTAAATCTTATTTTTATACGATTTTTATTTATTTATTTTTTTTTATTTTTTATCAATTTTGAAACATTTTATATTTTGCCTTGAAAATTCTATGGCAAAAAATTTAAAAAAAAATTATTTAAATTTTTATTAATTAAAATTAAAATTTAAAAAATTAAATTAAAATTAAATTTATTTAAAAAAATAAATTAAAAATTAATTTTTTAAAAAAATTAAAAAATCTCAAACTTAATTAAATATTATTTAATTTTTTTTCAATAAAATTTTCTTCTAATAATTTTTTTTTTTAATTTCAGCACTTCAAAACACACGTCTTTGAAGATCCCTTCAAATGCAGTTTTTGTCACCGATCATTCCAACAAGCGGATGAGTATGAAGAGCACATTAAGATTCACGTGTACGACAAACCGTATGCTTGTCGTTTTTGTCCGAAAAAATTCATTCAATCGAACAATCGAAACACCCATGAAAGGACTCACACAGGTAAATTTTTCAATTTTTCTTAAAAAAAAATTCAAATTAATTTTAAAAAAAAATTTTTAGGCGAAAAACCGTATCTCTGTCCTCATTGCCCGAAATCCTTCAACCAGAAAAACAACCTGTCAACGCACGTTCGAATCCATACGGGCGAAAAACCCTTCGAATGCACAATTTGCCAACGACGCTTCAACCAGTCCAACAATTTGAACAAACATTTGAAGACTCACACGGAAATGGGAAAGATGCTTTGATAAGTTTTACTTGTGCTGGACAACTAAGAAAAAAATCCAAGGCGAATAATTCAAAAAATACGTATTAAAGTTAAAATTGACAAAGGAATACACTACACTTATTAAAAAATCGGTACTATTTTAAACTAAATGTAATAGAAAACATGCAAGTAACTTTTAAGTATGCTAAATTAAAAATTAAATAGGAACGCTTGTAAATATAATCTATAGATTAGGTTAAAAAATAATGGCAAACAATGGCAAAAAAGATCAAATAAAAAATTCTGCAAAATCAAATATATTCGAATTTTTACTTTTTTGTCAGTTTTTATTTCATCTTTAATAAGGTAACTTTATAATTTTCTTTTTTTTACCTTCGAAACAAAAAAAATATTTTGATATTGAAAAAAAATAAATATGACACTTGAAAAAAAAAAAAATAAATTAATTAAAATAAAATTTAAAAATAAATTAATTTTAAATTGAAATCTCTTTTTTTTTTTATTTTTCATTTTTAAAAATTTAAAATATTTTCATTTTCTCTTCAAAAAATTTTGATTTTAAAAATTTTTTCAAAAAAAAAATTAAAATAAAAAAAATTAAAAATAAAAAATTTGAATTTAATTTTGATTTTTTTTTTTTGAAAAAAAATAAATAAAAAATTTTTTTATTAATTTTTTTTTTCTCTTCAAAGCAAAAATTAAAAAAAATATGAGTCTTAAAAAATTGAATTATTTTTTTAAATAAAAAAAAAAAAAATTAATAATTTTTAAAAAAATTTTTAAATTTTTTTTTTTCAAATATTTTTTTTTAAATTTTTTTTTTTTTAAAATTAATTAAATTTTTTTTTTAATTAAAATTGAAATTTTTTTAATTTTTTCAAAAATACTTTTAAAAATTAAAATTTAATTAAACAAAAAAATTCAAACTAAGTTTAATGAATTGAAATTTCGAAATTCAATCAAAAAACAAAAAAATATAAATTTCAAAATTATTTAAAATAAAAAATAAAATAAAAATTGATTTTAAAAAAAATTTTAATTTTTTCAAAATATTTTTTTGGCTTATTAATTTTTTCTAAAACCAAAATAATTTTAAAGATTTAAATTAAATTTAAATTAATAAAACAAAATTCAATAATTTTGATGAATTAAAATTTCAAAATTCGATCAAAATACAAAATTACTTAATTTAACTTTAATTAAATCCCCAACTGACTAAAAAATTCTTATACGTTTAAATATTTTTTTTTAATTTTTGCCAAAAATTTTATTAAATTATCTCAAAATGAAAAAAAAAATGACTTTTTAGAGAAAAAAATCTCTCATATCCTTAAAAATAATCAAAGAAAAACTCAAATTTTATCCATTTTCAAATAGATTCTATATATTTATTTGCATAACTTTAATTTTCTATAACTTTACAATAATAATAAGTTTAATAGTCGTAATTTGCAACCATGCATAATAATATTTAGGTAGTATATGATATATTCCGTTCAATACACGAATAGCTTTTTTTTTGTCTGAAGAAGAGGAAAAAAGGTAACAAATTAAAATTTTAAAAATTTTCTTGCGAACTTAATGGCAATTGTTCGTTTCGTATGCCACAACAGCAATTTAATTCAAAATTGATTGTAACAATATTTTTTTTTTTACTTTTTGCACACTGATAGAATTTTTTTGTTTAACACAAGTATTTAATATTTACAACAATACTTTTTTTTAATGAATATTTTTTTTTGAGCCCAAAATGTCGGAGGTGTGATGCTTTTTGGGTTTCGCCGTTGATTTATTGGAAAATTGGAATGTAATTGTCAATCTTGGCGCGATGTTTTTGTGCGACACACTCAGATATCCAGACGATGTTGCGACATTCTTGCTCCTTTAGCTTCAGATACGAGTAGAAGACGCCAAAATGGAATTGTTGCATGAAGGCGTAAACGTTTAGTTTTACCTTTTTTTAAAGAAAAAATTTTTTAAAAATTATTTTTTTTTAGAATTTTAATTTTTTTTACCTCATGTTCGAAAAATTTGTCCTCCAAAGTCTTATCGCCGGGATTATTTCCGGATCCAGCGAACAATTCAGCATATTCAGCATAATATTCGGCGACAATTTTCACTTGTTCATAATCATCAGCGCGTGCAAGAGCCGATAACCCATCAGGATTCATTTTTCCGCAACGTGGATACAACTTGGCACGATCATCTTTGCTCAATTCCGTGCCAAAGGAGTTAATGGTGATGATAATTGCACGACGATCTGCCTCAAAAGCGAGAATTTCGCACATAACGTCAGCAGTTGTGCCTCCAATGCTCTTGCAAAAGTCATAAAATGCCTCCAAATATGCCTTGTACAACGTATTACGGATAATTTCGATGTTCATCTCGTCCAAATCTTGCTCGGAGATGCAATCGACGAAGAACGGAGCAAGTGGCGTATCAACCAACACAGCATTGTACAATTCAGCGGGAGTTGCGGCAACGTGAATTGCCTCCATTTGCTCGAAACTGCCTAACGGATGACATTTTGGGATCAACTCCGTGATGGGACGTTGATGCAAAGTGCCCGTAATTAACAAAATGATGTTGTCGATCATGTAGCTGTACGTGATGAAGTCGAGGAAGGTCGATAATGGCTCGACAGCGTGATTTCGCATATGTTGGAACTCGATAACCAATTTTTCACGCAATTTATCATCGATTGTCGACACAGCGAGAGGCGATGGCTCATTTGCCAAGAATTGGGCGTAATCCGTGCCTTGCAGATGCAATTTTAAATCTGTGGATGAGACAAGAAAGTCATGTGACCATTTTTCAAGACAAAATCTTCCTTGGTTAAAAAATGAAATTTTTATAAAATCTCTCGAAAACACGTCATCAGAGTTGAAAAGTCCCGAAAAAACTCTTTTTTGTGGAAAAATCAAATAAGAAAGTCTTACCTTCCAATGTTTCGCATTGAACCAAGTTCAAGTAATCGGTCTGCTTCAAGATTCCGCATTTAAATCCGCGGCACAAGCCTTCGAGGTAGCCCCCATCAATGTTAAACATGAATCCAGTCATTTTGGAGGATTTTGCACGACTTTATTTCCACAAAAGCTGCTTACAAAGAGAAATTTCAACAAATTTTCCAACAATATTTTTTTTCTCTTATCGTCATATGATACGATCGATTGAGGCTAATGACTGGATTTTACGAAGAAATCCAGGATAACTCATGAGACGAATGAAAGTGATAAATGAAATTGCTGAACGGTAATTCAATAAGGGCGTCGTTCATTTGTGGCTTTGGGCAAAGGAAAAATTTTGAAATTTTCAATAAAATTTTTGGAGATTTTTAAGAAATTTTAAAATTTTCTTACTTTTTTTTATTTTCTATATTGATGATCTTCTTTAATTGCTCCTTAAGCTTTGAAAGAAAAAAATTTAAACATTTTTAACTTTTGAAATTTTTTTTCCAAAGCTCTTTTTTGTATGAAAATTTAAACATATTTTTGATGAATTTCAAGCTATAAAATCAAATGAAATTTCAAAGTCAAAATTACGTATTTTTTACGTATTTTTTTACGTATTTTTTACGTATTTTTTTACGTATTTTTGCTCTTAATTTAGTTCTCAAAACAAAACTATGTCAAAGAAAAAATTTTTTTTTTTCAGTTTCAATTTTTTGGCAGTTTTGAGTTATAAAATGATTAAAAATGATAAACTAGAGCCCTCTGACAAATTTTTATCCCATTTGGAGCAAGATTTGACAAAAATGGCTTTGACACAGTTTTTGACACAGTTTTTTTTGCTCTTGATTTAGTTTTTAAAACAAAACTATGTCAAAGAAAATTTTTTTTTTCAGTTTCAATTTTTTGGCAGTTTTGAGTTATAAAATGATTAAAAATGATAAATTAGAGCCCTCTGACAAATTTCAATCCATTTGGAGCAAGATTTGACAAAAATAGCTTTGACACAGTTTTTGACACAGTTTTTTTGCTCTTGATTTAGTTTTTAAAACAAAACTATGTCAAAGAAAAAATTTTTTTTCAGTTTCAATTTTTTGGCAGTTTTGAGTTATAAAATGATTAAAAATGATAAATTAGAGCCCTCTGACAAATTTCAATCCATTTGGAGCAAGATTTGACAAAAATAGCTTTGACACAGTTTTTGACACAGTTTTTTTGCTCTTGATTTAGTTTTTAAAACAAAACTATGTCAAAGAAAAAATTTTTTTTCAGTTTCAATTTTTTGGCAGTTTTGAGTTATAAAATGATTAAAAATGATAAATTAGAGCCCTCTGACAAATTTCAATCCATTTGGAGCAAGATTTGACAAAAATAGCTTTGACACAGTTTTTGACACAGTTTTTTTGCTCTTGATTTAGTTTTTAAAACAAAACTATGTCAAAGAAAAAATTTTTTTTCAGTTTCAATTTTTTGGCAGTTTTGAGTTATAAAATGATTAAAAATGATAAATTAGAGCCCTCTGACAAATTTCAATCCATTTGGAGCAAGATTTGACAAAAATTGCTTTGACACAGTTTTTGACACAGTTTTTTTGCTCTTGATTTAGTTTTTAAAACAAAACTATGTCAAAGAAAAAATTTTTTTTCAGTTTCAATTTTTTGGCAGTTTTGAGTTATAAAATGATTAAAAATGATAAATTGGAGCCCTCTGACAAATTTCAATCCATTTGGAGCAAGATTTGACAAAAATAGCTTTGACACAGTTTTTGACACAGTTTTTTTGCTCTTGATTTAGTTTTTAAAACAAAACTATGTCAAAGAAAAAATTTTTTTTCAGTTTCAATTTTTTGGCAGTTTTGAGTTATAAAATGATTAAAAATGATAAATTAGAGCCCTCTGACAAATTTCAATCCATTTGGAGCAAGATTTGACAAAAATTGCTTTGACACAGTTTTTGACACAGTTTTTTTGCTCTTGATTTAGTTTTTAAAACAAAACTATGTCAAAGAAAAAATTTTTTTTCAGTTTCAATTTTTTGGCAGTTTTGAGTTATAAAATGATTAAAAATGATAAATTAGAGCCCTCTGACAAATTTTTATCCATTTGGAGCAAGATTTGACAAAAATTGCTTTGACACAGTTTTTGACACAGTTTTTGACACAGTTTGACACAGTTTTTGACATTTTTTGCTCTTGATTTAGTTTTTAAAACAAAACTATGTCAAAGAAAAAATTTTTTTTCAGTTTCAATTTTTTGGCAGTTTTGAGTTATAAAATGATTAAAAATGATAAATTAGAGCCCTCTGACAAATTTCAATCCATTTGGAGCAAGATTTGACAAAAATAGCTTTGACACAGTTTTTGACACAGTTTTTTTGCTCTTGATTTAGTTTTTAAAACAAAACTATGTCAAAGAAAAAATTTTTTTTCAGTTTCAATTTTTTGGCAGTTTTGAGTTATAAAATGATTAAAAATGATAAATTAGAGCCCTCTGACAAATTTCAATCCATTTGGAGCAAAATTTGACAAAAATTGCTTTGACACAGTTTTTGACACAGTTTTTTTGCTCTTGATTTAGTTTTTAAAACAAAACTATGTCAAAGAAAAAATTTTTTTTCAGTTTCAATTTTTTGGCAGTTTTGAGTTATAAAATGATTAAAAATGATAAATTAGAGACAAATTTCTATCCATTTGGAGCAAGATTTGACAAAAATTGCTTTGATACAGTTTTTGACACAGTTTTTTTGCTCTTGATTTAGTTTTTAAAACAAAACTATGTCAAAAAAATTTTTTGATTTTGAGTTATAAAATGATTAAAAATGATAAATTAGAGCAAAATTTCAAAAAACAAACTTTAAAAAAAAAATCAAAAAAATTTCAAAAATTGTAAAAATTTTCCCCCATGAGAAAAAGGGGGATGCAAAAAAAATGTCAACGCCATCAATGAACGACGCCCCATAAAAAGTGTCGCTCATCGCTTGTCGCCGAAAAGAAAAACAATAATTCGGAACAATATTCTCATCCATCATTTTTCGGAAATTCGAAAGGTTCTCGGAAGTTACGACACGCGAAAATGGAAGAAAACACACAAGTGAATGGTGTTACCGGCAACAAAAAGAAGGATGGCACCGACATAAACGAAAATTTATGGTAAATATGAGAAAAAAGCAAAACTCTCGGTGTGTTGGCACTGTATCTCTACTCTACTTTTGCCTGAAAGATGAAAACGCCTATCGTGGGATTTTTTTGTTTTACTTCATTTTTTGTTCTTCTTACATAAATTTGCATTTCTATTTTCTCTTTGATGATATTTTGCACGAAAACCCTTGACCCCTTCAATGAATTTTTGAATCGGGACAGGTGAAAATCGCGAAATAGGCAAACATACGACGACGACGGAAGAAATTCCAAATGTCTTTTCTTTGTATTGTGTTAAATATGCGAGAATGTACGCAATAGAGGTACGACACAAGCCATAAAAATATGAGTCGCGATGAATCACAAAAATCGAATCTGATCGAATTTCGTCTCAAATTTCAAGGTTGACCCTTGAAATGACCCTTTTCATGATTTCTGATAAGAATTTAGCGAAAAAAAAATTTTTTTTTACATTTTTTTCTGTGATCGATAAGTGACACCTAAACAAACATTGGCAAAATAATTTATTTCAAACACATAAAATTACGTCATCTTTAACAATTCTTGCAAATTAACATTTTTTTTCGTTGCAGGTCAGAAATATTGGGTGAAGTTCAGACACAAAGCAGCACGAAGCTGCCTTCGAACAAGTCGCTGTTAGTTTTGGGAGATAATGCAAGCGGAAAAACTACTCTGATTGCCAAGTTGCAAGGTGTAGAGGACCCGAAAAAGGGCGCCGGGCTTGAATATGCATATATTGATGTCAGAGACGAGTACAGAGATGGTAAAAAAAAAATTTTTTTTAATAAAAATGAGATTTTTAATTTTTTTCTCGTTTCAGATGTTACGCGATTGGGCGTGTGGGTGTTAGATGGCGATCCAGGTCACACAAATCTCCTGAAATACGCGCTGAACGAAACCAATTTCTCAAATACGCTTGTTATCCTTACCGTATCGATGACGACGCCATGGAGCTGGGAAGACCAACTCACGCACTGGATCAAAGTCTTGTCAGATCACATTGACAAGTTGAAGCTCGAGCCGGCGGATGCGCGCGAACTCGCGAAACAACGACTCGAAGCAGCGTGGCAAAATTACTGCGAGACGGGCGTCGATGATCTCGATCCGGGCAGTCCCTTGAAAAATCGTACAAATCGCCTGTCCTCGATTGAGGATGATGTCGATGCGTTGCCATTACCGGATGGAGTATTAACGACCAATTTGGGCGTCGATATTTGCGTGGTTGTCACCAAAACGGACTATATGACAACGTTGGAGAAGGAACTCGATTACCGAGATGAGCATTTTGACTTTATGCAACAGTGGATACGGACGTTTTGCCTTCAGTATGGCGCATCCCTGTTCTATTCGAGTGTAAAAGAAGACAAAAACTGTGATCTACTATACAAATACTTAACGCATCGGATCTACGGACTGCCATTCAGGACTCCTGCACTCGTTGTCGAGAAGGATGCTGTGCTAATGTAAGAAAAAAAATTCAATTTTTATGACAGGTTTTTAAATTTTGTGAAAAAAAAAATTTTAGTGAGAAAAGTTTAAATTTTTGTAAAAAAATTTTTTTTAGTAAGAAAATTTTTAATTTTTGTGATTTTTTTTTTACAAATTTTAATCTTTGTGAAAAAAACTAAATTTTTGAAGTTACAAGTTTTGAAGACAATTTTCAACTTTTGTGAGAAAATAATAAATTTTGTGAAAAAATTTCGATTTCTAAAGAAAAATTTAAACTTTTGTAAGAAAATTTTAAATTTTTGTGAAAAATTTTAATCTTTGTAAAAAAAAATTTGACTTTTTAAAGAAAAAATTTTAACTTTTGTGAGAAAAAAATCAATTTTTACAAAAAATTTTAATTTTTTGATACAAAAAAAAATTAAACTTCATAAAAAAAAATTTTTAGTAAAAAAATTTAATTTTTTGTGAAAAAAAAAATTTATGTGAAAAAATTTCAAATTTTTATGACCAAACTTATTATTTTATAAAAAAAAATAATTTTTGATGAAAAATATTAATTTTTAATTTTTTTTTTCAGTCCTGCTGGATGGGATAACATGAAAAAAATTAGTATCCTTTACGAAAATATGCAATCATGCAAACCCGAAGACCCATATTCTGAAATTATTTCAACACCTCCTTCGAGAAAGGTAATTTTTTACATTTTTTATTCAAGAAAAATCCAAAAATTTAATAAAAAAAATTTTCAGACTGTTTCAAATCGGGAAATCGAAGTGCAAACAGAAGACGAACAAGCATTTTTGGCCAAGCAACAGCAAATATTGCAGCAACAAGGTCAAACGCCGATTCGCGGTGAGTCGCCATTACGCGTTCCAAGCTCAACAAAAACGCCAACGAGGCCTGTCGGTACAGGAGATAATCGATCACCGGTAAAGGTATTTTTTTGTTCGTGCATGCCATCCAACTTTCAATTTTTTTTTTATTTTTATCTTTTTTAGGGTCTTGGTCAAAATGCGGGAGGAACTCCCGGAGGCGAAGGCGTTTTGGCGAACTTCTTTAATTCGTAAGTCAAAAAAATTTAAGATAATTTTTAAATTTTTTTTTTTTTTTTTTTTTAAATTTTTTTTAATTTTAAAAATTTTTTTTTTTAAAAAAAATTTTTTTTATTTTTTTTTTTTTTTTTTTAATTTTTTTTAAATTTTATTTTAAATTTTTTTAATTTTTTATCAAAAATTTTTTTTAATTTTTTATTAAAAAATTTAAATTTTTTTAAATTTTCTCGCAGATTATTGCACAAGAAAAGCGGATCTCCTGGCAGCCCATCGCTCGGCGGCGCAAGTCCCACAACGCAAGCTCGTACCGCAACGAATGGCACGGATGGCGATAAAATTGCGATGCGAACGGATGCTGCTGCCGAACTTGATCGACTGACGCGAAGTGCAAAAAAGGATCTCGACTTTGCATCACAACCACAGTCGTCGGATTGTTAAAGTCTGAGTCATTACGAAAAAAAAAATTTACATATTATTAAATTAATCGCATGAGAGTGAGTTAAAAATTTGTAATTAACTCGTTGAAAGTGCCGCAGTTTAGTTGTGAGTTTGAGTTTAAAGCAAACAAAAAAAACGTATAAAGTTAATAAATACTCTTGATTCCAATAAAACTTTTCAAAAAAAAAAATCAAGGTCAACTTCTTAAAAAAAGACGACAAAAAATACAAATTTTCTATGCATGATTTTCTTCTAAAAAAAATACTAAAAAATCTTTAAAAAAAACATTGGAACCAACATTACCTTAAAACATACAAAAATTCGTACTAATGCCTGTAAATTGTAAAATTTAAGTAAATAAGAATAAAATTAAATGATAATTAATAATTACTACGGGAATTGACCAATCAATTTTTTATTTCTTAAAATTAAAATTTATTTAAAATTTTAATGAAAATAATTGAAAAATCAAACAAAATATTTTGTATATAAATTTATTTATTATTTTCTTATTTTTAGTATTTTTTATCTAATTAAAGTCGCTTTAAATTTATTTTAAAATTTTTTTTTTTTAATTAAAATTAAAAATATTAAAAAAAAAATTAAATTAAAAAAAAAACAAATTAAAAAATAAATTTAAAATTTAATTAAAAAAAAAATATCTAAAAAAATAAAAAAAAATCAAAAATAAATTTAACCAATTTTAAAATTTTCAAAAAAAAAAATTAAATTTTTAAAAATTTAAATTTTAAAAATTTAAATTTAAAAAATTTTTTTTTTATTTTAAAAAAATTTTATTTTAAAAAAATTAAATTAATTTTTTTTAAAAATTAATTAAAATTCAAAATAAATTAAAAAAAATTTCATTTTAAATTAAATTTAACTTCAATTCATAAAATATTTAAAATATTCAAAAAATATTTATTTAATAAATCCATTGAAAAATCAATTAAAATTCAAAACTTCAAAAAATTTTGAAATAAATTTAAAAAGCGACTCATTTTTAATTTTTAACATTAATATCTAACATTGAAAGACATGAGAGAGACCTTTCTGAACAATTTTTCCCAAATTTTTACCAAAACAAAAAAAAATAATGAAAAAATTGTTCAGAAAGTCAATAAATAATCAAAAAGAAGATAAATTATCTTCAATTCAGGAACAAAAAAAATAATTCAATTAAAAAATGAAGCATGGCCATTTTTTTTTTGTTATTGCTCGTATTTAATTTAACAGCTGACTTTTTTCAGCTTTTATTTAATTAATTCTACAAATGATATAATTAATTTTTAGTACATTGCATCCAAAATTGCTTCAGATTTCAAATATTTTCCTTTTTTTGTGAAATTTAACAAGAACACGCGTAGCTTTAACGTAAAAAATACATTCGTTGTTGCTTCCATCAAATTGTCATTAATCAATTTCTTTGCAGCTTTCAACATTTCTCATGTCTAGTATTATCAAAACAAGTAACAATTAAATAATTAATGGAGAATCTTAATCTAATACGAAAGGAATCTTGTCAAGTCAACCTCTGAAAACCTGAAAAGAAAAACGAAAAAAAATAATTTAAAGCAACTAAGTTAGTCGAACTAACAAAAAAAAACTAATCCAATCCGTACGTAAGAAAAAAATATTCAAAACTGGGAGAAACTTCCATAAAAAATTAATTTAATAATTTAAAATGAGAAAAATGTAAAAGGAACAATGAATAAAGATCGCGAAACAAAAAATTTCAATTACCTAATTTTTTTTAAATTAATTTTCCTCTGCAGCGGAAGCCAATGATGATCTTTTAAACACGAGCGATGGTTTATTCGGAGCTCCATTTGTCTCGAAACATCCGGAAAAATCAAAAATTGGCGATAATGGGTTCGAATCTTCGTCATCTGAAACCCCATCTGGCGTATTTGGCGGCACGAGACACTTTTTCTTCGGAAATGGAGCAATTTCGAGGATATCTTCTGCGTTTGGATGCTTCGCTGCAATTTCCAAATGTTGTACTTCCGATTCCAGATGCGAAATTTGTTGATCCTCGATGGCGTCGCCGGAAAAGCGGGACAATTCCGCTTTAATCACAATCATCTCCCAGTTGACTTTGGCATTGATGCGTTTAAGTTGGGCGATTTGTTGGTCGACTTTTTGAAGCTCATCCTTAATTTCGCTTGAATTAATTTCTTGGAGGGTGTTGTAAATGTTGGCACAGAAGGAATCACGACGCGTGAGGATTTCTGAAGGATTTTCCGTGGGTTTTGATGGATTTTCGGAGATGCTGAGACCTTTGATGCGTTCGAGAGCTGATTCGATGTTGGATTTCAGCATTTCGACAGTTTTTGAGGGATTTGGCTCCATTTATTTTGTGATTTTTTATTTTGAGCTGATAACGAGGCGAGGTAAACAAACAAAATGATCTCATAAAATGGTGACTTTTTTTATAAATTATCAGAAATTAACGAAATTTTGACTTGAAAACCCTTATTTTTGATAATTTTTTAATTTTTTTAATAATTTTTATCAAAATTTATTATGAAAAATTATTTTTTTTAGCAAAAAATATGAAAAACGGTATTTTAACGACAATTTCAAATAATTTTCAATGCAAAATGTGACTGGGACCTGTCAAAACTCGCAACCCCAACCACAATTCAAACACTTCTAACGGAAAAAACTGTCAAAGTCGTTGGTTGGAAAAGTTTATCGTGTATTTTTTGTGCATTTTTTCCCTATTTAGCCATTAATTATCAAGAAATATTGCTTTAAATATTCTCACGGAACCCCTAAAACGCGTTCGAATTGAAGGTAAGTGCTCGTTAGAGACAAATTTTGGTAAAAATCCGTGAAAAACATTGCGGATGACTCATTCGCGCGTCTCTCACACAAAGTTCGTTACTGAATTTTAATAATTTCTTGCATTTTTCATCAGGATTGGCATTGGATGTTAGCGAAATCGACATAAAACTCAAAATATGTCCACTTTAAGCACAATTGCGGCTTTCGATGATCTGCGGCGAAATCATGCAGTGTTGAGTGATGGAATCGCGGAAGAAGGTAATTCAATATTTTCAAGGATTTTTTGATTTTTTTCAAAAAAAAATTTTTTTTTCTTGTAGAATTTTTGAAATTTCTTCAGTTGCAAGAGGAATGTCGCAAACAATGGGTCCAACTCTTGGACAATGAAAAAAGATTGAAAATCGAGCTCGAATCTGCGAGTAAAACGATGACGGATCTCGAATCGAAACTACATCACGCCCGAAAATTGCTCGATATCGAGAGCAAGGCACGTCGCGATGCCGAACACGAACGTGAACAGTTGGAACGTCGCATGACGGCAGTTTTCGACTTGCTGAAAAACGATCGGGAAATCAAAGATGAGACTCGCAGCAAATTCGAGCAATTCAATAACTTCCAGAAAAAACGAAAATCCGCGCATTTGTTGCGTGTCGAGGAGCAACTTTGCAACGAAATTAACTCAACGGGCTCATTTTTGTCGGATTTATCTATCACACAGTCCGAAGAAGATTTCCTCGATTGTCACTCGAAAGTCAACAAAAGTTACAAAAAACATCGTGCCTCATCCGGCGTCGCCCATCAAATCGCCATGAACAAACGCAAGAGTCGCGAAACGCGTCGCAGCACCCATAAAACGATCGAAATTCAGGGCAGCGAGAAAATTGTCGCACACGCAAAAGTTACTGTCCCACAAGGAAACGGACCAATTTTGGCAGAATCTGTTGTCGAAGCAGTTCCTGCAACTTCAGACGAAATCATGGAAACCGAAAATCTTGCTCCGAAAAATTCTTATACGCAAAAAACGCCGCGAAAGTCACCTTTTCAAGCAACGAGTGTCATGAAAACGCCTTCAGCGCCGCCATTGTCGGAGCTTCAAACGAATGTCATGCAAACCCCGACACTTTCGCGTGCCAAGGAACGTCGTCACGAGTACTCGAACAAGACAGTGTTCAAATCCGAGTTGTGTACTTATTGCGAGAAGAAGATTCGGTTCGGTTGTGTCGCCCTGAAGTGCAAAAATTGTCGCGTTTCTGTTCATCCAGATTGTGCAGATAAGTTGAGCATGGCTTGTATTCCCGCTTCGAATACGCCTCAGATGCAAAAGGGACTTGGATCAATTAGTGACTTTGTCACGCAGTTCAAACCGATGATTCCAGCGTTGTTAATTCATTGCATTGATGAGATCGAACGTCGTGGGTTAAATGAAGTTGGAATTTATCGTATTTCTGGTGCGGAACGCGATGTCAGAGCATTAAAGGTAAGTTAAAATTTAAATTATGAACATTTCTTAGCATTTCGTTCAAATTTCAACTAATTTCAAGTAAATTTCAACTGATTTCAACTTGATTTCAAGAAATTTCAAGTTAATTTTAACTAATTTCAACTAATAAAAATTTGTATCGAGAATGAAAAATTTTATTTCAAAAATTTGAAACTTAATTTCAAGTTAATTTTAACTAATTTAAAAAAAAATTCAACTAACTTTTAATTTATTTCAACTAATTTCAACTAATAGAATTTCAAATCAAGAATGAAAAATTTTATTTCAAAAATTTGAAACTTATTTTAAACTAATTGCAAGTAAATTTCAAATTGATTTCAAATAATTTCAAGCTAATTTCAACTAATTTCAAGTTAATTTCAACTAATTTCAAATTAATTTCAACTAATTTAAAATAAATTTCAAATAATTTTTAATTAATTTCAACTAATTTCAAATCAAGAATGAAAAATTTTATTTCAAAAATTTGAAACTTATTTTAAACTAATTGCAAGTAAATTTCAACTTGATTTCAAGTAATTTCAAGTTAATTTCAAATAATTTCAAATTAATTTCAACTAATTTAAAATAAATTTCAACTAATTTTTAATAAATTTCAACTAATTTCAACTTAATTTCAACTAATTTCAACTAGATTTCAAGTTAATTTCAACTAATTTCAACTTGTGTTCAAGTAATTGCAAGTTGATTTAAAAAAAATTCAATTTGAGATCAAAAAATTTAAATTTCAAAGAAAATCGAAAAAAAAAAATGTTGACCATTATTTCGTCATTTTTTTATTGAATTTTTTCCAACAACCATGTCAAGTGTTTGTAAATGTCGGTATAAAGCACATAACTATCCGGCGAACATCCTTCCTCCTTTTCCTCATTTCTCATGCCAACCGAAACAATGCCTCGTACTACCCACAAATCATTTATTTTGAAATACATTCCGCCGCCCGAATCTCCCGAGCAAGCAGCTTTCTTCGCATCCAATTCTCCCGCACAGAAATTCCCATCGTACAAAAATAATCCATAAAAATCCCGATTGCTGTCGAGACAAGCCATCGTTTTGGGCACTTTCATCTTTGCCTCGCGCAAAACATTCGATAATTCGCCTTTTTCGGTCCTCCCAAAGCCAATTACTGTTCCAACTTGATCTGAAATGTCAAAATTTTCTAAAGGCAAACACGCTGGTTGAATAAATTTCGTAAAAATGACACTTGTGCTCAACTTTAACAAAGCAATGTCGTGTCGAACGGTCTCTCGATTGAAGTTTTCGTGACAAATGATGCGAAAAACGCTAAATTCCTGCGAGTTTTGATCAAAAACTTTCAAATTATGACGTCCCAAGTGCACTTTTATCCTTTCCGGGATGAGTAGATTGCCGTGCTCCAACACACAATGCGCTGCGGTGAGAATAAAAGTATCGCTGATGATCGTCCCGCCGCATTTATACTGAAAAGTTCGGATGGAAGTGTGAAAAATTGACGCATGAAAAGGCCAATCGCCAGATTTTGCTTCGTCTCCATGGGAAATTAGCTCCGAATGATACAATTGTCGTGTCCCGCAAATATTTTGAGGAGAGGAATGTCTCACTGGAAGCTCTGATGAACGTTTTTTCCCTTCAACCGGGTGATCGCAGATCGGATTTCCATTAAATTCAACATTTTCGATGTCAGGAAAGCCTCGAAATGAACCCTTGATGATGATTTTGTTCAAGGAATTTGGATCCAAGTGAAAATTTTCGACCAAATCTCGGGAGCTTTGAACGTACATTCCTCCGGGGGACTAAAAATGGGTAAAAATTTAATTTTTAGTGAAAAAATTTGATGAAAAATTAATTTCTTACGTATCCCAATCGATATCCTCGATCAAATTTGACCGTCAAAACATCTTTACTCCTTCGATTTCTCATTTTTCGTCTTGCGGCGGGCGGTAAATATCCAATGCACCAAAATTTCCTTCGCGAATGACGTTCAATGATGATTTCTTGACCCCATTTACACACAACAGACGGGTTTTTGGGTCGATTTTCACGAAAATCTTCGATATTGAAGTCACATTGGTTCACTGAAAGGCTCTCATGACCCCATTCTTGCCTGCTATCCGTCGAAAAAGGTTGTTTAATGTCAAAATGTTGAGATTGCGGGAATGTTGGTCCAATAAAAAAGTGATTTGAGCCACTCGAGAACGATCCTGTTGAGAAAAATGTATGACTCGCGGGATTTCGAGTGAATTTTCCGAATCTGTGATGAATTGGAAAGAAGTGAGATTCAGAATTTTTGATTAAAATCGTCAAAAACACACAAAAAACGAGCGACATTGTCAACGCGTGTCACAAAAACAAAACAAAACATGTGCGAAAACCGTTAGAAATAATTTTTTATCTCTTTTCAGGAGAAATATCTTCGCAGCAAAGCCATTCCTTGTCTCACAAACATCGATATTCACGTAATTTGTGGTTGTGTGAAAGATTTCTTGCGTTCGTTGCAAGACAAACTCATTCCGTCGAACATGTGGACCGAATTTTCGAATGCCGTACAAGCAGCGCATCCCGATCAAGTCATCAGAAGCTTAAAAGCGGCAGTTGGAAGACTTCCCGAAGCTAATCGAGACACCTTGGCGTTCATGATCCAGCATTTGCAGAGGTAAATTTTCAATTTTTTATAAAAAAAATCATTTTTTCAATTAAAATTTCTTTTCAGAATCGCTGAATGCCCGCAAATAAAGATGCCTTTGGAGAATCTTGCCAAAGTTTTTGCACCGACGTTGATTGATCACTCGCATCCAGACTTGGATCCGAACCAAATGTACGGCGAAACGATGATTCAAGTGGCAATTATGACAAATTTGCTCAACATTCCGGGAAGTTATTGGAATCAATTTACGAGCACAAATATCGTTGGGTATTCGGTGACTTCGAGTTCGGAGCCGGAGCGCGATACAGCACATGATGCAAATAGCAATGGAAGCAGCGGAAGCGGAGGCGTTGGACAAAATCCGAAATATTATGTTGGAGGTGAGTTTTTTTTTTGAATTTAAAAAATTTTTGATTTTTTGTCGTAATTTAAAAAATCAAAAATTTTATGAAAAAAAGTTTTATGAAAGAATTTTTTAAATTTTTTAAGAAATTAAATCTTCTTAATTTTTTTTTTCAAAAATATTTTTCATAAAATTGGCTTTTAATTAATTTTTTTAAAAAATTATTTTGATTAATTTTTCTTTTTAATTTTAAAAATTTTGGGATTTTTTTAAGGAAATTATGTTAATTTTTTTTAATTTAAATTTTAAAATTTTTTTATTATTTAAAAATTTATTTTTTTTATTTTAATATTTAAAAATTATTTTAAAATTAAAATTTTAAAAAATTTTGTTAAAAAGTTAAAATTTTTTTTTTAAATAAATAAAATTTAATTTTTTTAAATAAAATTAATTTTGTTTTAAATAATTTTTTTTTTAATTATTTTTTTTTTATTTTTTTTATTTTAATTTTTTATTTATTTAACTTTTTATTTTAAAAAAAATTTAAAAAAAAAAAAATTTTTATTTTTAAAATTTAAATTTCAAAGAATTTTTTTAAAATTTTAACGAATTTAAAAAAAAATTAAAAAAAAAATTTATTTAAATAGTTTTTTTTTTTAAATCTCAAAACTTTTAAAATAAAATTAAATATAAATTAATTTTTAAAGAATTTTAAAAATAAAAAAAAAAATAAAATAATTTCTTAAAAAAAATCTCAAATAATTTAAAATTTTATTATAAAATTGATCAAAATAAAATTTAAATAATTTTCAAATATTTAAATATCATTGTGTGAAAAATATTTTTATAAGTCCTTTTATTAAAAATTTGTATGAAATAGAAAAATTTTTATCAAATTCTTGAAAAATATTAAAAAATTTCAATTTCAGATGAATTTTTTCACTTTTTTTTCAAAAATTTAAAAATTTCGATAGAAAAAAATTAAAATTTGATTTTTTTTTTAAGGTACTCCATCATTGCGCTCCGCCAAGAAGGAAAGAAAGTATTACGCGACTCCCCCCTACCCGAAAAACAAGAACAAATAATCATCACTCGAGCGTTGTGACACAAAAAACGATGATCAACAATAAAAAAAAGTATTTTTAAACACATAATTTTAAGAAAAGTGTCTCGAAAGACGACGCAAGCATCATAAACTTAATCCTTTTGTAGATAATAACGAAATTTTTTGTATCTCTATACCATTTAAAATGTATTTAACCACCAACAACCAGTTTCCATTGGACCAGTAATATACGATGTTTTGTTTATTTGACATTAAATTACGTATTTTTTTATTGCCAGATCCATCACCACGTAAGCTACAGATAAAAAAAAAAGTTATTGCGAAAGAGGCTTTTGTACTGTACGGATGTCCAAAATTCGAATCAAGAAACAGTTTTTCGAGAGTTTTTTTACGCCTTTTGCTGCTCGAACGGGTCTTTCGCGATGTTTTTATCGAGCAACGCTTCGCCTTCGGGGTCAACTTTGCTCAGCTCGGAAAATCCCTCCTCATCGACGAAGCAAATTTCGTGTCCATCGGGATCGGCGAGGATTATTACGCGAACGGATGCCTTGCCGGGCGTGTCTAATTTGATCAAATCCGTTAAAATTGGCCAATTATTCTTCTTGATGGTCTCCTGAATCGCGGGTTGAACATCTCCGGGCACCGCAAAAGCGATTCTTCCGTAAGCTTGAGCCCGATTTAAGGGTTCTGAGGTCTTGTTAAGTTGCAATCGAGCTTGATTCTCGCCATAAGTCAAAACCGCACTGTTGTCCGTTTGAACGACAATTTTCATCTGGAGCGTGCTGTTCCAATAATAAACGGATTTCGGGATATCTGTGACGTTAAGAGTGACTTGCATCACGGGATCACGATCTGTGGGCTGCGTTTCGTTGACAATTAAAAAGCGATAACCGCCCGGCGAGACAAGAATATGTTTGCCATTTTCCATTGTCGATGGATAATTTGCGGCTTTGGCACGTTCAATGACAGCCGACGAACGAATTGTGATGCCGCCAAAGTCATTTCCCATCTCGTAGCTCGTAACGCCGTAATTGTAAGTCAGCTCAACGACAAAATGAGACGATTCGGGACCATAACCGACCATCGTTTTGCTCCAACGATTGTCATAAGGCCTAAAAATCAAAAGAAAATCTTTGAAAAAGTCAAATTTTTCATAAGAATTTCATTACAAACCCGTTACACTGAGCATCACAACCTTGCGTAAACTCCTCATGCCTCAGAATCTGTAATAGATTGATGGAATTCGTGTAATTATCTATCGGATTGCGTCATTACATGCATTGTAATACAATGACACAGCAAGTTACCTTCATGCCCAAGATTTTGCGATAAAAATCCATGGTTTCCGCACGTTTTGCCACTTTGAAGACATAATGCAAGGCACGTCCCGCAATCATTTTCTCAGGAAAATCGTTAATTTTGTGTTAAATATTCCAATTGGAAGGCACTGAATTCGAAATTTTATCTGAAAAAGAGAATTTTTGTTTTAAAAATTAACAAATTTGGCATTGACGAGGGGTTTTACTTACGAAATGTTAAAATTAAAAGGAAAAATCTGCTGCTTTGTGATGAAAATTGTGGAAAAACGCGGAAAAAGCGGCGTTTGTTATTGTGCTCCGAATTGCTTTGCACAAAGGTAGGGTTGCCAGATTTGTCTTTTCTGAATTATTTTTTTTTCATTCAAAACGATGAAATTTTAATAATTTTTTGACTGATTTTTAATTTATTTTGCGATTTTCTAATTAAAATTTTATTTTAAATTTCGATGAAAAATTTTATAAAATTAAAAAAAAATCATTCGAAAATTACTGAAAATAAAATTTGAAAAATAACTTAAGAAATTTTCGAAAAAATATTTTTGGAGAGAAAAATTTATATAAAAAAAAATACAATTTCTTCAAAATTAAAAAAAATTCCAAATTTATTTTTTTCAAAATTGAAAATTGTCAATAATTTTTTTTAAATATATAGACCCAAATTAATCTTTTTTGATGAAATTTTATATTTTTTTTTTAATTTTTTAAAGTTTTTTTAACGAAACAAAAACTTCAATTTTTATTTCTTTTTATTTTTTAAAAACCTTTTCGATTTTAACGTTTCGAATAAGAAAATTAAAGTTCAAATATTTTTTTTTAAATTTTGTATTTTTTTTCAATATTAAATTTTAATTATAATTAAAGTTATATATTTTTTAAAATATTTTGTATATTGTTTTTTTTTTAAATATTCATTTAATGACAAATGAGTAATTTTTACTCAAATTAAATGTAAAATTAATTAATTTTAAATAATTTTAAAAATTGCTAAAAAATTAAAAGAAAATCAAATATTGTCAAAAAATTTAATTTTTAATTGAATTCGTAATATTAAATGAAATAAATCTTTAAAAAATTCACTAAAAAAGTAAAATTTTTATCTTAAAAATATTTTTTAGAAAAAAATTGAAAAACTGGCAACCCTATATGAAAATACCAACCCTGCGTAAATTGCGCAACCCTGCAGAGGTAAACAACAACAAACATTCAACGATTTCCTGAATTGGATTTTCGTTCGATTTTGAGGACTATCTCGAATAAAAGTCGCTAAAAAGTGAACAAAAAGTTGAACTCTTACACTTGGAAGTGTATAAAACCAAAAATTCACGGATCTGACGTAATTTTAAGGAAAATTCTTTGAGGTAAAAAGTTTGCTTGCTTGGCTTGCTTTGAAAATTTCAATGTTTGTCCTCCTTTTTTTTTCGTAGAATCAGCACTAAATATGGCAAGAAATGCAAATAAGCAAGTGAAAGCTCAAAAGGGCTCGGATTTGAACAAAAATTCAGTCGTTATCCAGAAGGGCATCAGTAGATCTGGTCGTGCCATCAAACCAAAAGCTATTTTTGGAGAAAGTGTCGTTGAGCTTGTCAAGGCGAAAAATAACGAGAAGGCGGCAAAGACAGCAAAATCGAAGGTTGCTGCGAAAAAAGCTGCTGAAAAGACAGAAAAGAAAGTTTCGGAGAAAAAAGTAGCAGAAAAAGCTCAAGAAAAGAAAGTTGAAAAGACTTCGGAGAAAAAAGTTGACAAGACATCAGAGAAAAAAGTTGAAAAAGTAACCGAGAAAAAGGTTGCGGAGAAAAAAGTTGAAAAATCAGTAGATAAGAAGGTAGATAATAAAGTAGAGGAGAAAAAAGTTGAGAAAGTAGTTGAAAAGAAGGAAGAAAAACCCGTCGCGAAACCCGTTGAAAAACCAACAGCAAAGAAAAATGGACCCCCGCCAGCAAAGAAACAAGCTGTCGTAACAAAAGTTGTCAAAGCGCCCGTCTCTCCCATGGTTGTTAGCCCAAAAATCATCCAAACTTTCCTCCCGAAGCAACAATCTCCGCAAACCCCATCAGGAATGCCCAAAGGATTCACTCCCGTAAACATATCTGCCATCATGGCGGGCAGCCCGATTCAACCCGCGAAACCTGTAATGGCAAAAATCGTTTGTGTCTCGAATCAGCCAAATAACTCGACGCCCGTCAATGCCATCACAACACACCCGACTGTCACAAACAACAACAGCAATCTCGCAAAAACTATCGTCCTGAAGCCCGTACAAAAGCCCATGACTTACGAGCAACGCGAAAAGGAGATTCAAATGCTTCGTGCTCGTCTCGCCAAACTCGAAGCGGAACAAGAAGCAGAACGCAAAGCACGAGTTGCTCGACAAGGCGTCTTAAAAACTCCGGAAGTGACAATAATCCGAAAGATTATTCAAAAACCCGCCCTCCCATCGCAACAACAACAACAAAAAATCATGATAAAACCGAAGCCTGTTGTTATTGCGCCAGCTCCTGCTCCGACTCAAGCCGTTTCTCGACCTGTAGTTGTGACATCAGTAGCTTCTGTGCCCCCCAAACCATCAGTAGCTCCTGTTCTGGCGAAAACATCAGTAGCTGTTCCCGCGAAAACATCAGTAGCTACTCCTGTTGTCCCAAAAACATCAACATCTTCTCCCGTGATCGTTGTGTCGACGAACGAAAATCGCCCCGCGCGAAAAATAAAGCCCACATGGAAGGCCATGGAACAAGATTGACACGAAACTGATAGCCAAGATGATTCACTTTGAGTACAAATCGATCACGTAGAAGAAGATATTGACTGTTTTTCTATTAAATTTAAGGTTTAAACAATTTTTTTGAAATTCTAAATAATAAAAAAAAAACGTTTTATTTTGCTGATGTAAGTAAAAACTTCACAAGATTTGTCATGAATTGGTGACCTTTGCAAATTTTCCGTATTCCAAATCCAAATTGAGGAAGATGAATGGACCGTAAATACTTCACAAGATTTGTCATGAATCGGTGACCTTTGCAAATTTTCCGTATTCCAAATCCAAATTGAGGAAGATGAATGGACCGTAAATACTGATAAAAGTCAAAACTTTATTCGACGACGCATTAACTGCCAACAAATCCGCCGTTTTACAAGGATGCAAAGCGAGAAAAGGACGAAAAAACAAAGGATGTTCCATTTGTGTGAGAACTTGATTCAAATCTTCGGAAATTTCGTTCTTCTCAATGAAGATTTTACGAAATTCTTCCAAAGTTAAAAGTTGACCTGAATCTGTATCTTGCACATTGAAGTACATCACAGGCACTGAATAGCTCAAAGAAAACAAAATGTGATAATCGATGAGAAAATTTTGTTCTGTATCGTCTTCATCTGTTTATATCGCAAGAAAATGCCTCCTGGATCGTCGTTCACACGTTCTAAAGTCCATTTATCGTTCAATCTCTCGGAGATTTCAATTATTTCCTTGACTTGAACCTCAAATTCGTCGTATGTGAGATTTTCTGACATTTTTTCAAGTAGTTTCTCTCAGAAATTGTCGAAAAACGAAGAAAAACTTGAAAAATCCTAAAACCAGCTGATTTTAAAGATTAAAAATTTGCCATCGCTCATTCAAGATAAACATTAAAGCAGTTCAAAACACAAAAATTCCTTAAAAAATTGTTGAAAAATATGAAAGTTGATTTCACATACGACTTTTCAAGTCTCGGATTCGAAAAAGTAATCTCATATCCAATTGAAATTCCTTACGAAGAATCCACAGATGAGCTTGCCTATCAAATTGTGTCGGAAAAAATCAGCCCACTAATGAAGATGACAAATGTAGATGACCTCAAATCGGGTTTGTCGGCTTTTGTTAAGGAAGAAAACCAAAAATTTCGAGATAATTTCAGCAATGAGCTCGTTTTGAAAGCGATGAATGGCGAAATTGATCTCGAAACGATCATTAAAAACACAGAAAAGCTCTACAAGGAAGAAGTTTTGGAATTTGCGGAGAAACAAGAAGCTTGTCCGACTGATTGTGAGATTTTCGCTCAGAGTTTCAATCGTCTCGTACATTCTTCGACCTTGCCTGAAATCATGGAGAAGGAAAAAGCCTATGCAAATGTCATAAGCGAGATGACAATAAAGATGGAAAAGGAAATAGCAGCTCTGAATAACAGGCATCAACATGAAATGGACGAGACAATATTGAAACTTGATAAATCTGTGACGACGGAAGATGTGAATAGGCTTCTTTCGAAGCAATATGCCGCTCAAAGTATGTTACGGAAGAAATGGGAGAGCGAAATGGATTCATATCGTGGATTTCAGAAGCACGAATTTCGGAATTGGATTGTGGATGAGACGGTAAAGTTGCAATCGCATGCCTCGAATAACGTCAATGACCAAACGCCGTTGGGAAATAAGAGTTTAACGATGTTCGTGACGCAACAATCGTCGCAAGAGGAAAGTTTTACGATTCATTTGGGGTCGCAATTGAAGCATAATCACAACATTCGCATCCTGAGTGCACGAACGGAAGATCTTTGTGCCCCCTTGTACGAAGATGAGAGTCTTGGAGGCTTGAATGCTGCTCTTGGACTGTATTCAAGCTCATTAACGGGCATTGTGGTACTCACTCCCTCAAGTTTTCTCAAGCCAAATTCCTCAATAGTCTCGAATTGCAATAAAAGCACCGAAATTCACTTTGACCAAATCGAACAACAAATCGACAAAATCAAATTAGACGTTGAAAAGTTGCAGGATCCCGCTTCAAGTCGCAAAAATAGTTGCGCCGAGCAAGGAAATGCAAGCGAAAACTTGTCTCGTCTTCTGAAACCGGGAGATTTTTTCATCACACGTCATTCGAACATCACGTCGCATGTTATTTTTCACTTGATTATCTCTGACGAGACTTATCACAACATCGACGAGATCAATTCGCGACATCCAATTCTCAATCCGGGTCTGAGAAATATCATTAGGACGGCAAATCGGTATGATATCACGACACTTACCATTCCAGCGTTGTTAAAAGATGAAATGACGGAAGATATGACAGTAAATTGGTGCATGAGACGTGCTGAACTGATATTTAAGTGTGCCAAAGGTTTCATGATTGAATCCGCTAATTGGGGAGGATCGGAATTGAATACGTTACAGTTTTTGTTGCCGCATAATATTACGCCAGATTTGTTCCAGATGTTGGCTTCGATCATTCCGAGTGTTTTTAGAGTTGCGAATCCGAAGGTTTTGCAGGAAGAAGATGAAAAATAAAAAAAAATAATGAAATTATTTTATGAATTATTATGCAATAAATTGATGGTACTCGAAAAATTATTAAAATTAAATATTTTTAATTTTTCCAAATATTTTTAATGCTCCAAAAATTAAATAAAAAAAAAATAAATAAAATATTTTTGAAGCTCAAATATTGAAATTTTTTGTCATTCTCTTGAACATTTTTAATTTAATTTTTTTCACTTTATTTTTTTTATTTAATTTTTTTAGTTCTAAAGTTTAAAAATTAAAATTAAAAAAAAAAATTTAAAATTTTTTTATTTTAAATAAAAATTAAATTTTCAATAAAAAAAATAGTTCTAAACTTTAGAACTAAAAATATTAAATTAAAAAAAAATAAAATAAATAAAATATTTTTTTTTATTTTCAAAAATTTTTAATTTAAAAATAAAATTTAATTAAAAAAAAATAAATTTTTCAAAAACAAAATATATTTATATTTTAAAATAAATAGAAAAAAAAATTAAAATTAATAAAAAAAATAAAATTAATTAAAAAAATTAAAATTAATTAAATAAAAACTAAAATTAATTAAAAAAATTAAAATTAATTAAAAAAATTAAAATTAATTAAAAAAATTAAAATTGATTAAAAAAAAATAAAAATCTTTAAGAAAATGTCACAAAATTTCAGTTTTTGAGGTCCAAAAATATTTTTTCTCATTTTTAAAAATTTTTAATTTTTAAAGGATGCTTCAAAAAGTTTCAAAATTTTGAAAAAAAAATTAAATTTTTTAAAATACCTTAAAAAGTGAATTTCAATCAATACCTTAAAATTTTTTGATGAAAAATGTTAACGAATTTTCATTTCAAATAAATTTTTAGCAACTCCATCCAAAAAATCATCGATTTTGACATCTCTCATGTATCAAAATTAATTTTTAGTATTCGTCAAAAACCAAATTTCGGTCTTTTTTGCATGAAAATTGAGATAAATGTCTCTCCATTTGGTTCCGTAGGCACAAACAATGAGTGAAGCACTGCAAATAGCTTGTCGTTTGTGCTTAGAAGAGAATTGCAGAGACCATTTTTACGATTTACACCTTGACGAGGGAAATAATCGTTCGAGCAAAGCTCTTGCTGAAATATTTCGGATCAATGTAAGTGATTTTTTTGAAATTTTTTAACAAAATTTGACTTTTTCTGCTTTTAGGTTGAAGATGATGCGACTCTACCAAACCGGATTTGCTTGGATTGCAACGATCGGTTGTTAAATTTGTACGATTTCTACTTGGAAGTGATGAAAAATCAGGCAAAATTGATGCTCGACCTGAATTCGCATCCGAAAAAGAATGAATCGCCGCAACCTTCGAACATTGTGGATTCGGAAAATCCGCCAGAATTACAAACAGCTAGTCAAGACTCACGGATCTCAACGAGTACGAGGCGCAAACGGAGGAAACGTCAACGTCGGGGGTCAACGCATCGCGATCGGGAGCTCACGCCGCTCAGTACGGAAAGCGAAGACGATGAATTGCCGCTTTCGGTGCTCGTGCGTCGTCCAAGCGAACAAAGTAATTCGCAGAAATTTACGTGCCAAGAGTGTTCCGAAGAATTTACGAAAATTTACTTGTACGAGACGCACAAAGAGACGGTTCACAGCTCATATCCCGTGGATGCGTCACCAAATATCGACACAATCAAAATAATAACGCACTCGGGCAACGAAAACGTTCTCAAGTTCAAATGCAAACTTTGCGCATTCCAGTCAGAGTCGCAATGGGAAACGCGACGACATCAAAGCACGACGCACAACGCCACAAATTCCCAACCAAACGGACAAAAATTACTGAAAATTCTCTCGTTGAATGCCGTTGCCGAGCGAATTCTCATCATAAAAAAGAAGAAAAATCTCACGCCCGATCAACGACTGAAAACTTTCTACGGCTTCAGTTGTAGTCGATGCAAGCCACCGATGGAGCTGCCAACGCTCGCCGCTTTCGAGAAACATGCCGAAGAAACGCACAATTTGACGGATATTGCGTGGTTGTGTTGCGACGTGAAATGGCGCCATCATCAGTTGAAGCAACATTTGAATTATCATCTCGGGGTACCGCAAGTCGTTATGAAACGAGACAATTTTTTGTTTCAAGCCGGGTCATTAAAAGCAATAGAAATCGTTAATTTAGCAGAAATTG
Organism: Culicoides brevitarsis; assembly: GCF_036172545.1. Classification (NCBI taxonomy): domain Eukaryota; kingdom Metazoa; phylum Arthropoda; class Insecta; order Diptera; family Ceratopogonidae; genus Culicoides; species Culicoides brevitarsis. Next base: position 33,369,479 of record NC_087087.1, on the reverse strand, counting down.
ACTTACCGTCGATCGACAAGCCGAGAAGCTCTCGTACAAGACAAAGATCTAAATAATTTTTTATTTTTTTTTTAATAGAAAAATGTTTTATATTAATTTTATTTTTACTTCACAGTTAGTAATTCCAGGCAGTTATTGCCGACGAAAAAACGAATAAATTTCACTGTTTAACAAATTTTATGGATTTGCTTTAAAAATAATTTTTATTTCAATTGAAAATGATAGCGGACTAAAAAGATAATTTTTTTATTAAAAATTTTAAAAATTAGAAAAAATTAGGAAAAAATTTAATTTTGTCTCCAAAAAAGAAAAATTATTTTCACAAAATTTTTTAATTGGATTTTGCTTAATTTTTTTATTGATTTTAATTCAATTATTTTTAAAATTTATTTATTTTTAATTAATTTTTTTTTTTAATTTTTTAAATTAATAAATTTAACTTAATTTTGATTTTTCAAACTAATTAATTAATTTAAAAATTTTAATTAATTTTATTTTTATTTTATTTTATTTTTTTATTTAAAAATATTTTATTTTTATTTTTTAAATTTTAATTTAATTTTTTATTTAAAAAATATTTTTATCAATTTATTTTTTAATTTTTAAAAATATTTTATTTTTATTTTTTTAAATTTTAATTTAATTTTTTTATTTAAAAAATATTTTTAATTAATTTATTTTTTAATTTTATTTTATTATTTTTTTAATTTTAATAATTTTTTTTATTTGGTTACAATTTCGTTAAATAAAAAAAAATTAAAAATTAAAATTATAAATAAAAGAATAAAAAATTTAATTTTTTAATTTATTTTAAAATTAAATATTTTAAAGGCATAATTCAATTGAAAAAATCCAAAATTTCAAAAAAAAAAAAAAAATTCAAGCATATCAGTAGAAATTTTTTTTTCAAAAATTTTTAAATAATTAAAAAAAAAAATTTTAGTCTTCTATCATTTTCAATTAATTTCAAAAATTTTAAAGCAAATCTTTGAAAATTTTTTGAACCGTATTTCAATTCCAACTTACTCAAGATCACTCATCTTTTCCTGACAAGTCAAGCATTTTGTCGAATTAGATCCGATTGCTCGATGATAAATTACTTTGCAGCGCTGACAAACACTGTATTCCGTATCATGCATCAAATTACTTCCCGAATTCTTCCTTTTCGCGGGCATTTTTGGCTCAATTTTCGCATTTGACGTCTCCTCAGGCAAATCTTTCAGTACCACAGTGACTTCTTCCGACACAGCTCCTTCTTGCGTCGCGAGTTTTCTCTTGTCGATCAAGCAACAATCGATTTCTCCCTCAACTCCCGCTTCGGAATCCAAAATTTGGTTCACGAATTTTTCATGTTCAACTGTGGCTTGTTCCTCTTTTTCGTCGTCGGTGAAATCAAAGTCGAGATCTTCGTCTTCCTTGTCAGGCAAGGCAATGTTTTCCTCTTCATCATCCGAAATGACAACTTTTTCCGGGTCTTCTGTGTGATCTTCGATGTATTCCAAAATTTCAATATCGTCGGATTTTTGCTCAGTCTTTTCAAGAAAATTGTTATTTCTATGCGAAATTTTTCTTTTTCGTTTCGCAGGAGGTTCCTGCCGCGACAGAATTGTGACTGTTTCGGCAAGTTGACAAAAAAATTTGTAACAAGCTTCAAGTTGAGAAGTGCATTTTCGGCAAATTTTTGACTCTGGATGCCATAATTTGTCGTTGCCAACCTAAAATTTTGTCAAAAAAATTAATGATCAACAAGCGAAATTTTTCGTTGAAACTTACCTCGTATCCGTACATTTCGTAAAGTTCTTTCTCGTAGTCTTTGAGAGAAGCGTTGAGGGATGCACTGTCTTTTAAATGCACGATAAGACAAAGCCGGCATTTGTCTGGAAGGCGAAAATCTGTTGGGAATCGATCAGAAGCTGTTTGTTTAAGAGACATCTTTTGTGTTGAGATCCGCCGCACTGACATCGGCATGTTACTGAGCTGTCATTGTACAGGGCGTTCATTCAAAAACCGCACCTTTATTTTTTTGTGAAATTGAAATTTTTTGAAATTTCTATTTTTTGATGAATATTTTAATTTTTTTTCCAAATTTTAGAAATTATCTCTTTATTTTTTTAAAAATTTTGTAAATCATGAGATAAAAAGTCTTTGAAAAGGTATAATTTGAAAAAAATCTTCAAAAAAAATGTATATAAAAAAAAATTATTGAAAATTATTTTAGAAAAAAAAACGAAAAACAATTCAAAATCACTAAAAAAAATTACTAAAACTACTAAATAAAACATAATTACAAGTTTTTACCTTTTGTTAGCCTCCAAAAATACGAAAATTTCGAATAAAATGCGGAGCTTCTTCAAACGCGTCCATACTGCTCTGAGTCATGCACACGAATGATTTCGTACGTGCGAGAATGTTTCATGCGAGTATACACACACCAATGCAAAACATGTGTATGCTACACGAATTTTACACTAACACACACGCAAAAATGTAATTGTTTATTAAATAAATACTTTGGCCGGAGATATTTGTCTTAAGGGAGGGTAGACTAAAAAATTAATGGCAATGAGGGATAGTATTTATGATAACTATAAATAAATATTTGGTGATTTGGAGGAGAAAGAGATTCAAATATTAAATAATGTGGCAGCAACCTAGCTCTTCTTCTGAATATTCAAACAATTTTGATTTATTTTATGCAGAGGTTCGTTTATGCTGTTTGCTCTTTTCTGTATAAATTGGAATGATTAATAATTTTCTCAGGTCAAGGATATTGAAAGACGCGATTCGGTTCTTACATCCGAACAACAAATCAATAGATTACTACGGAAAGGAAGTAGTTATTTTAATCTCAACCCATTTGCAGTCTTGCAAATTCCACCAAGTCAAATTAATATGCCATTGGAAAAAATTAAAAAAAAGTACAAGGTATTTATTTATTTATAAAAAAAAAATGAATTTCTTCCAACTTACATTCCCTTTTTTGAAATAAAAGACCCTGTCCATATTGGTTCATCCAGACAAAAATACAGATCAAAGAGACCGTGCTAAGGATGCATTTGACATAGTGAACCGTTCATGGAAAATTTTAGAAAATGAAGTGTCTAGAAAAAAGTGCATGGATATATATGAAGAAGCTAAAGATCGTACGGACATGATGATTGCAGCTAAACGTAAAAAAAACAAAAAAGATGGATATCCAGATGCTCCGATTCCCGAAGATAATCCAGAAAAATACGAGCACACAATTTACGTAACAGTTATGAAACTTTTTGCAGACATGGAAAGAAAACGACAACAATTAGATGTGCGAGATATGGAGGAAAGAAAACGCAAGGTTAGTTGTGATGTATTGTATTAGTTTATATGGTTATAAATATTAGAACTCATATTTGTTATTTAAATAGCGTGAAGCGGAAATTGAACAAGAAGAAGCTCTGAAAGCAGAACGAGAATGGCAAAGGAATTTTGAAGAGTCTCGTCAGTCACGAGTCAACAGTTGGCATGATTTTCAATCTAAGAATAAAAACAAAAAAAAGAAGAAAGATAAAGGTTTGTTTAATCCTCCAAAACTTAAGCCGGAAAGTCGTTAAAATCTTTAACTTTTTCATTTATAATATTTGATAAGAATTATTTATATTTTTTAGAAATAAATAAATTTGTTAAGTAAACAAATAAACATTTTAACGTCATTTAAAAAAAAAACAGAAATAAAAAACTTATAAATAAAAAAATAGTCTTGACTATTTTTGACGAGGGTCAATACGATCGGATTTATCTCATTCAAACAATAACCTTCAAAAACAGTGAGCCGACAGTAAAGGTCTCGGCTACTTAAGTGTGTTCCGAAATATTTCACGCGCAAGTCATGCCTAGACAAACAAAAAATGAACCTAAATAAATAAAAATTTCACGAAACACCAAACAAATACAAAAAAAAAACAAATACTTTGCTAATTCAAAAATAAATATTTAAATATGACAATCAAATAAAAATATCCACAATAAATATAAATATAAATATAAATATAAATATAAATATAAATATAAATATAAATATAAATATAAATATAAATATAAATATAAATATAAATATAAATATAAATATAAATATAAATATAAATATAAATATAAATATAAATATAAATATAAATAAATATAAATATATAAAATATAGTAAAATATAAATATAAATATAAATATAAATATAAATATAAATATAAATATAAATATAAATATAAATATAAATATAAATATAAATATAAATATAAATATAAATATAAATATAAATATAAATATAAATATAAATATAAATATAAATATAAATATAAATATAAATATAAATATAAATATAAATATAAATATAAATATAAATATAAATATAAATATAAATATAAATATAAATATAAATATAAATATAAATATAAATATAAATATAAATATAAATATAAATATAAATATAAATATAAATATAAATATAAATATAAATATAAATATAAATATAAATATAAATATAAATATAAATATAAATATAAATATAAATATAAATATAAATATAAATATAAATATAAATATAAATATAAATATAAATATAAATTTTGTAATTTGTAAAAAGATCATAAAAATTTCAGTTGAACACACTGTAGTGCCTTGTTTAAAGAAATGTCAACATAAACAAAAAGCAAAAAAATCAACAACTCTTCAATATCTTTTGTTTTTTTCTTTTAAAAAATGGAACAATTTATGAGTTCGTGCCGCGTTTGCCTTTGTTTTATCGATAAAGAGACAAAACTCGAACAAGATTGCAATGACAACAACAATGGCCTCGTGAAATTCTACTTTGAAAAATCCACAAATTACAAAATTCTGTCTGACGAACCACAAAATTGTTGTTCCTTCTGCTATGCGGAGCTCTTGCAGTCTGTGCGTTTCATCGAAAAATGCGAAAGAACGCAAAAAATTCTTGATGGCTTGCGAACAGGGATCGAGACAAAAAGTGAGACTGTTTCCGTGAAGGATTATTCGCATATTTTGGATGTCGAACTAAAAGAAGAAGTCGAAGAAAATGTAAAAGTCGATAGAAAAACTCCAAAAAGGACAAAAAAGTTGGAAATCAAAGTAATTTGTCCGTATTGTGCGACCCTCGTCAAATCCAGCTACTTGGAGAATCACATAAAAAGTGTTCATTCCGAGCCACGAAACGCCTTCATGTGCGACATTTGCTCGACGCATCTCAGTTCGAAGAAATCTGTTATTCGACACATGAATCACGTTCATCTCAAGATGCAAAAGTACAAATGCAAAATTTGCGGCATCGAATTCCCCAACGAATCGCTCCGCAAAGCTCATTTACTGCAAATTCATAAAGTTGTGCCGCCCAAAGCGTGTCCCTATTGCGATTATCGCGCTTTTACAAAAGCTCACATTACGCGACACACAATGCGACATCGTGGCGATCGCAGATTCAAATGCCCGACATGCAATTTTGCTTTTGTGACACTTTTGCAACTCCAAACGCATCAAGCGGTGCACTCAGATGAGCGAAATTTCGAATGCAGCGAGTGCTTGAAGCGATTTAAGACGAAAAAGAATTTGTCGGCGCACAAAAAATGCCATTTAGCGTACGAATACGAGTGTGCCGTGTGTGGAAAAGCCTTTTTAACGAACCAGATGATGCGAAATCACGTCACGAAAATGCATCCAGAGTATGAATTGCCGCCGGCGGGCACAGTGATGAACAAGGAAGCAGTTAAGAGGATGAAAAATATCGAAAAGGAAGTTTTGAATTATCACTCGACGAAGACAGAAGCAACGAATGCCTTAAAATGAGAGCTTTTTTGGAATTAGTGTGGCCTTTTAGATTAGATATTGAATTGAGAATGAAGTGTCTTAAAGTAATGAGATTAAAATTTGAATAAACGTACTGAGAAAAAATTTAAATTAAGCCAAAAGTTTAAAAAATTTTATTTCAAGAAGTTGAAATTTATTTTCAAGAAATTGAAATTTATTTTCAAGGAATTGAAATTTGATTTCAAGAAGAAAAAATTTTATTTCAAAAAGTTGAAATTTATTTGCATGAAGAAAAAATTTCATTTCAAGAAGAAAAATTTTTATTTCAAGAAACAAAAATTTTGTTACAGAAGTAAGAATTTTGTTTCAAGAAGTAAGAATTTTGTTTCAAGAAGAAAAAAATTTATTTCAAAAAGTTGAAATTTATTTTCATGAAGAAAAAATTTCATTTCAAGAAGAAAAAATTTTATTTCAAGAAGTTGAAATTTATTTTCATGAAGAAAAAATTTCGTTTCAAGAAGAAAAATTTTTATTTCAAGAAACGAAATTTTTGTTTCAAGAAGTAAAAATTTTGTTTCACGAAGAAAAAAATTTATTTCAAGAAGAAAAAATGTTATTTCAAGAAACAAAAATTTTATTTCAAGAAGAAAAAAATTTATTTCAAAAAGAAAAAATTTTATTTCAAGAAGTTGAAATTTGATTTCAAGAAATTGAAATTTTATTTCAAAAATAAAAAATTTTATTTCAAGAAGTTGAAATTTTATTTCAACAAATTAAAAAATTTCATTTTCGATCAAAAATGAACCAAAAATTGAACTTTTTTTCAAAAAATAAAAAAAAAAAATTTAATAAAATTAAGTCAATTAAAAGCCTCTTTCATACTTCACATATTTTATATATTTCACTTAATTTTTCCAATTAATACTTTAATAATAATAATAATTTTTGTGACACACATGGAAATTACGAGTTTAAAAATTACTTCAGATCTAAGATCCCGTTTTCACAAATGCACAACGAGTTAAGAAAGCAACGAATTGCTTAGACACTGAAACATGTTAATGGAATCATCTTGCTCTTCCTTGATCTGCGTGACTTGCATTTCCTTTTCGGCATTATTTTGTTCATTTTCTCCCTGATTATTTGCCGCATTGTTCTCCTGATTGGCATCTTTGGCGTTCATATCTTCAAATAACGCCACAACTTCGTCCTCATTTGACGCTTCGTCGGCATGCCGAAGCCGAATGTGACGCTTCATGTTTTGCCGGTACATTGAGAGGAAGCCGCACGACTTGCAACGCAGCTTGGTAACGCCCGCGGCGGGTTTGAATGGCGAGGCAGCATAACGATTCTTCAAAACTTTCGCTAAAATGGTCTTTTTGTGTTTCAGCGACATGTGAATCTTGAGGTTGCGGGTTGAATGGAACGCGCTTGAGCAGAGAGAGCATTTGAAGCGACGCCGATCATCGAGGTTTGATTGGTTTTCCGTGGAAGTTGCTTCGTCGTCGTCATTTTCGTCGTTTTCGCCATCGGCAGGGAGGGAAATCGACATCGCATTGGGCGTCGTGGATTGTCGGGTGTGCCAACGTTTGTGATTATACAACTCTTGGCGCGTATTATGCTCCGAGGGGCAAATTGTACATTTGAAGGGACCATCCGTGCTGTGAAAAATAAATTGATGTTTCTTCAATTTGTGGTCGTTATCGAAGACTTTGTCACAAACATCGCATATAAAGCCATGCGCGAGGGTCTGATGACGTTTTAGCGACGACTTTACCATGTAACTTCGCTCACATTTGTTGCACGGAAATTTATAAATACTGTCATTGGTCTCATCTTGCTCGGCAGGCGTCACATTCCCGTTTAAAGAATTATTTTCTTGATTTTTCGCGTTTTGCCCTCGAGGACGTAACATCCGAACTGCTGGCGTGCCCAAATGATACTCAATATGATCGATTAAAAATTCCCGACGAATTTTCGTTTTGCAACACATGAAGGACGTCACCTCGATATCGTGCTCCTTCAAACAATGCTCCTCATATTCCGTCAATTTGTTGAATTCGACACTCGTGTTACACGTCGTACACTGCAAGCCATAGAAAATTTTAATTTTTTCATCATCCGTCATGGTTTCTTTGATCATTTTTATCTTCTCTTCGATGGCTTTTCGCTCCTCGAACGTCAAAAACGGCTTTGGCGTGCTAAAAATCTCGGGTTTTGCTTCGACAATATTCGAATCGGAGCGAAATGCATCCATACTGTTGTCCAGTTCCATGTCGCCGCCTCCAAAGTCTTCCGAGCTGATGTTCATGACATTCGTCGACGGGATTGCGGTGTAATGACGCATCGAAAGTGGATTTATGAGCGTTTCTCGGGGTCTCGAAGCATGTGAGGATGCCGCATTTATCCCATTTACGAGGATTTCTTGGTTTTTCTGCACAACCACGAAATAATCGTAGAACAAAAGGACTTTGTGGCTGCATTCGATGCACACTTTAGTCGGAAATGTGGCGTTGTTTCCGTGCTAAAACGAAGAAAAAATGTGAAATTAGCGTTTTTTTGGTGAGAAATTAGTCATCTTACAATAATGTTGAAAATTTCTTTGATGGCAATCCGACATCTGATACTGTAATCGTGTCCCAAGTCTTCGTAGTTGTCGTCTGCGCGACATTTTTTCAAGCATAATCGACAGAGTTTGGTGAAACTCGACATTTTTTCACTGTTTTAGCTTGTTTTGAAGCAACAAAAGCATGTTACGAGTTGAAAAATTAGCAAAAAATGGCAGTACTTGCCGGATAAACAATTTTTTTGACAACTTAGTGACAAGCTAATGTCAGGGATGGCGGTTAAAGGGGCCTTAAAAAATTTAAGAAAAAATTTTTATGGTCGATCCAAATTTTTTTTGAACTTTTTGTCCCATGCTGCATTTCAAAAGTCAAAAATCCAATGGAGCAAATTTTTTTTTATTTTGAAAATTTCATCAAAATTGACAATTTCAAGGAATTTCCCAAATTAAAAATAAAAAAAAATAATTTTTTAAAAAAATTTAAATTTTTTAAACTTTTAAAATTTTTAAATTTTTTAAAAAAAAATTAATTTAAATTGATTTCAAAAAAAAAAAATTTTTTTAGAATTTTTGTATTAAAAATCGTATTTTAACATGAAAAATTCATTCTCAAAAATATTTATATTTAAAAAAAATTTTTTTTTAATTTTTTGATAGTTTTTTTTAAGAATTTTTTTTTTGTTTAAATTTTTAACTTTAAATATTTACTTTGTGATAAATTTTAAATTATCAAATCTCAATTTAGATGACCTTTAATCATCTAAAATATTGATAAATGACAAAAAACTGTTAAAATTTTGTATGAAAAAGTATTTCAAAACTTTTTTTTATTTGAAAAATGAATTTTGAAAAAAATTTTTTGAAACAAAAAGTTAAAACAAAAAAATTTAGAGCGCCGCAGGTATTTATTTTACTTAAAATGCTTTAAAAACTTAAAATTTATAAGAAAAATTTTTTTAGAGTTAAATTTTTAAATTTTTTTGTCAAAAGGGCCCTTTAAAAAAATGAATGCCCCTCTAAAACCACCCCTGAGCGAAATTAATCAGCTGTTTTTATTTACAAACTTTTTTTTCGCGATGTTCCGACGACAGAATCACGCGAATAAGAGAAGACAAACGCGAGCCGCACGTCTAAAGTCGATGATCCCGCTTGACGTCCTCGCAAAAGAGTATCGAAGCGCCCATAAACCCGTCACTGTTGTCGTCAAAGAAGAAGATGAAGAGGAATTTACGGATTTTTTAGAGTCGCAACTCCCAAGCACGAAAGACGACATCGAAGAACTTTCCGCAATAATCGGTTTTGAACCAATTCAAGCTCCAATTCGATCATCAACGCCTCTCCCAAAGCCAATTACCATCAAACGAGGCCGTCTCAAGAAGAAAGATGCCGCGCTCCATCCCGAATTGTACCAAAAACCGCCCGTCAAGCATCGAGACGCGACTCCTAAGTACAAATGCTCGATTTGTGAAAAAGCGTTCGTCACAATTGCCAAATTGGAAGTTCATCATCACTCGCATTTGCCCAAAGAGCAACGAGATGCCCTCAAGAGATACCATTGCGAGTACTGCCCGCGAGCGTTTCGGGAACAAAATAAGCTGGAAAGCCACAGAAACTTTAAACATTTCAAAAATTATAAATTTATCTGCGATATTTGTGGAAAGCCGTTCATTAATGCGTCGGAATTGAAGAGACATGCGACACAAAGTCATGCTGAGCCGCAACCATGCACGATTTGTAGCAAGCAAGTGTTGAATTTGGAACTGCATTATAGAGATGTTCATGAAAATAGTCCAAAAACGTGCGGAGTTTGTAACGAGGTTTTGCCAAATCAGAAGAAATTGAACAAACATCGGTTCAAACATCATCCGTTTCAGATATTTGAATGTGAAATTTGTGAAAAAACGTACTCCGAGAGATTTTGCTATAAAAAGCATATGAATGAAAAACATGGAATTACGATACAAGATGACTTAATTTATTAGGATACGAAATTTAAGAATTATTTAAGAATAAAAAAAATATTTAATAAAAAAATTAAAAAAAATAATTTTAAATATTTTAATATTTTTTTTTTTTTACATTTTTGACTTTTTAACGAAAGATATTAATTTTAAAATTATTATTTTTTAATATTTTTTTTTATTTACATATTTGACTGTTAAACGAAAATTACTTAATTTTGAATTAATTATTTTATTTTTTAAAATAATTATATTTAAATTTTTACTAAAAAATTAAGAAAAATCTCGCAAAAAATATTTTTTTAAATTAAAAAAAATAAAAAAATAATTTTATTAAATACTTAAAAAATGTCGGTAAAAAATTACAATATTTTTTCTTTATTTTTTTATTTAGAAAAAATTTAGAAAAAATCCGAAAATTTCAAATTATAAAATTTTTTTCTACAAATTCAAAAGCTTTCGAAAATTCTTAAAATTTGTTGAAAATAAATTAATTTTGAGAGAAATCTCAATAAAAAAATTTAAAAAATTCTAATTTTATAAAAAAAATAATTTTTTCCTTATATTGAAAGGAAATGATTTTATATAATTAAAATTAAAATTGAATTATTTAAATAAATTAAAATATTTTTTTTTAAATTAAATTCAAATTAAATTAATTTAAATGAATAATTTAATTAATTTAAAATAAAATTTTTTTTGACATAAATTTTTTTTTTGGTCTGCTTAATTTTTATTTTTCTTTAAAATTTTTGAAAAAATTATAAAAATTCCTTTTAGTATTTATAAACTTTATTTTTTTATGAATTTTTCTAAAAAAATTAATTTAAAGGCCTTAAAAATAAAATTTTATCACATGACTCCTTCATTAGTTATCGAAACATCGATCGCTTCAGTACTCACAAAGCCCGAAATTGACTTTAGCACGTACATTTCCCTCTTATTTGAGTTTTTCGCTTCAATATCGTTCTTCGTTTTCTCCTTTCGTGTCATCAGGAGTCTCTCAGTTGCGATTTTATCGAGAAAACTCTTCACAGTTTTGATATTTTCCGAATTTTGCATCTGCGGTTTATCCCAAACTCGCTCTTTTTGTTGCAAATCTGTCACAACAGCAATAAATTTCTTCTTCACACACAAATTTCTGAGCAGCTCAATGATTTTCTTCAATCCTTCTTGTCCCTTGTTGTACGTTTGACCCACAAATTCCGCCAAAATTGACGACAACGAATCAAAAATCAACAATCCCGCGTCAATTTCGTCTTTTTCGATCAAATATTTCAAAGTCTCGATCGTTTCTTGCAACGACAGTGCTCGCATCACATGAATCCGCTTCATTGCCACTGCCATTGCGTTTTGATTCTTGAATCGCGGCGTCATTTCGTTCGTGAGAGCAACTGGACTAAAATCCAACTTCGTATCGAGCCAAAAGCACGGAAAATTGTAACGTAAAAGGATATTTAAGGCGATCGAATTGCAAATTTTCGTTTTTCCTGCCTCTGGAGCGCCAATTATTTCCAAAATTGAACCGAAAGTGAGTCCTTTGATGCATTCATCGAGTCCTCGGATGCCTGTTTCAAGCATTTTTCCTGCACTGAAGTTGTTTCGAACGAAATTCTCGTAAGCGGATTGCTCAACCGGCACTTCGTAAACAGTGTTGAAGTAATTTTTGATGATCAAAATGTGTTCCTGGCTTAAATTCGTGCAGTTCATGAGAAATTTGTCGTCTTTCGTCAAGAAATGGTTGATTGTGACAACGCCTGATTGCTTTAAACGAGTTAAACAGCCATCGTCGAGGAAATGATGTTTCAGCTCCATGTTTTGATTTGACTTTTGGCACAATGGACACCGTATTTCGTCTTTTAAATGATAAAATTTGTGGTTACCTTAATGTTTTGTTTACATTTTTCAAGATTTCCATCCAAAAAGTCGAATTTTGAGGGATTTCTGACTTAAATCGAGGAATGGAGGACCTTTGTCTCATTTGTTTCAAGGAAATACCTTCAAAAAATCCTCCGGAAGTGAAAGTTGTTGATGCTTTAAGAGACATTTTTCGAATAAATGTAAGAAAATTTTATCCATAGCCAAATTTTTCATTAATTTTTTTTATTTTTAGGTCTTTGAAGGACTCTTTGTGTGTGAAAAATGCAAAATTACCTTATTCAAGTTCCATGATTTTTATCAAGAGACCCTGAAAAATTATGAAAAACTAAAAAAATTAAAAATTCCCAAATTAGAAGTGATTTCTGAAGACATTCCTGTTAAAATTGAAGAATTTTTCGACGAATCGACGGTTTGCGAGACGTTCCTTGAAGCAAAATCCGATGCAAAAATTGATGAAAAACGAAAAAATTCAAGTCAGCGAAGAAAATCGAGCAAAAAACGAGCTTCCCGTGATCCCTACATTTGCGATTTGTGTGGAAAATCTATTCGACGCTTCGTGGATTTGCGTTCTCACATCGAAAAAACCCATTTGCGACTTCGGAAGTTTCAATGTCATTTGTGCGGCGATAATTTCTTCGCAAGTAACAACTTGAAATTTCATCTGACGACCCACGATAAAAGTCGTCCCCGGAGTAAATGCAATATTTGTGGCGTTCTCGTGCTGGATCTCAAGAAACATTTTCGTACGTCGCATAATGACTCGAATCCGGTCGTTTGTAACATCTGCGGCAAGAGTTTGATGAACGAGATGAAGTTGCGGTATCACACGTACAAACGACATCCGCCTCAGGGCAAGTTTCGATGCAATATCTGTGATAAGGATTTCTGTAATGCGCTTTATTTGAAGGAACATACGCACCAAAAGCACATCGGGGGATTTCTTTATACCTGCGATTGGTGCGATTTTCAGACGAATTACAGCAAAAATATGCCGACACATCAAAAGTTGAAGCATAAGGAGGAGTATGAGGCACGGAGACGAGCAAGGCCGGCGATGATGTCGAGAGTGCATGAAATGAAAGCGACATTGGCGTTACAGGGACAAGTTGGGACTGAGGGAAATGTCACGTAAAGTTGTTTTAAAATTGAATTTAATAAAATTTTGTTGGATATTAGAATTAAAAAAAAATAAAATGAAACAATTAAAAGTTAAAATAAATCACAAACTATAAACAAAATTATTATTTTTTTTACTAAATTTTTAAAATATTTTTTTTTTTAATTTTATTAATTTTAATTATAAATTTTAATTTTTTAAATTTTAATTATTTAATTATTATTTTTTATTTTATTTAATTAAATTTTATTAATTTAATAACTTCTTGTCATGTTTTTGTTAAAAATAAAAATCGTTCAAATCATTTTAAAAACAAAAATTATTATTATACAAAAAAAAAAATATTTTTAAAAAAAAATTCAATAAATTTTAATTTTTAAGTTAACTTAATCGTAATTAATTATTTTTATTAATTTAGTTTTTTTATTTATTTTTTTTAATTAATAAAAATTGTTGAATTTAATTACTTACCTACTTATATTTTTTGTTTAATAAAAAAAATCGTAGAAAAAATAAAAACAATTAAATTTGGATTTAAAATTTAGGTTAATTCCTACTTAATATTTTTATTTTTAAATTATTTATTTTTTTTTTCAAAATTCATCGATTGCTCACAGAAATTTATCTTTTTTTTTCAAAATTTCATTTTTTTCCATTTTTCATAAATTTTTGGAGATTTGATTTGGAAAATTTTTCTAAATTTTGAAAAATGCACAATTTTTCTTTGGAATACAGCGTTACATTCTTGCCACAGTAATTTTCTGTCTTGGTACTCTTATATGAATAATTCGTCTTCGATCGGAAGGATGTATCAAATCTGAATGTTGTGCCCATGCATTTTCTTGATTTTCGATTTTTCGCAATTTTCTATCGAAATACGAGATAACGCAACTTGCTGGAACCCAAAATAGTGTTGTGATGAAGACAACTACCATCACGAGATTGTCCCGTAAGAATTTCAAAACTTTGTTGATGTTTATTTCTTCGATTATGTCCCAAAAGCGTTCGACAACGTCTTGGATGGTTTTTTCGCACATTCCCTAAAAAATGAAAATTTATTAAAAAATGATTTTTTTTAAATAAAAATTAAAAAAAAAATACCTTATTGCAAAAACCTTGAATGCATGGCGTTCCATCGGGCAAAATATCTGGCGGTTCAACGGCGAAGCAAGTTTCGTTGATGCTCATGCGACAACAACGTTTACAAGCATCTTGCAGCACGTCACACATGCAACTTTGCAATCCTTGCGTCTCGCAATACGGAATACATTTTCCGTTTCGACACTGCCCGCGCTCCTGACAAATTGTTCCGTCAGTCATTGGCGGCGATTTCGGGCAATCTGCATGATTTCCCGTACAACGAGCTTCTTGTTCGCACGTCGCATACTGAGCATCGCGACATTTTATTCCCGCTGGCATAAATTGACAACTTTGGCAACACGGCGAATTTTTGTCACTGCAAACTGCGCCCTGATTTCGTCGCAATTTGCAATTTTTGTCGCAACAAGCATCGTTGTCTTCGGTACCCAATAACCCAGCGTCACATTGTTCGTCGCCTTCAACGCGAAGATTGCCGCAAAATGACTCCTCAGGTTCGGAAAAGCATCGTCCGCTTTTGGCTTGAAGCACTTTTCTGATGGAACGAAGCGAGCAAGGACTGAATTTTTTGTTGTTGACGTCGTAACCGGAAACGCTGTAAGTGTACATGAGGAAACTGCCGCCTTGAGATGCGCTTGGCGAACATTCAGCGTGATCGGGGTCATGTTCGGAGCCCCAATTGTGTCCGAATTCGTGAGCAGTTACCAAATCAGCTTCGCGCGTTATTACTCTTTGTCCATAATGGTTGCGAGAACTGCTCAAGCCGGAGTTTAAGTATAGCGTATATCCATTTTTGAAGTATTCTGAAGAGAAAATAAAAAAAAATATTATTTTATAAAATAAAAAAAAGTTGGAAATTTTATAAAAAAAAAATACAATTGAAGCTCATATTTAAAAAAAATCAATTTCTAAAAATTTAATATAAAAATAAAATTTTTCAAAAATATTGATTTTAAAATATTTACAAAATTTTTTTTCATTTTTTCAAAAAAAAAAAAAAATTTTTTTTCTCAATATTTTAGGACTGACTTTAAATTTTTATTTAAAAAAAATATTTACCTGGCGTACAAATTCCTCCAACAGAATTGCGTCTTGGAGATCCTACATAAGCGAGACCTAAAATACCCCCTTCAAATTTCAAATCTGTAAATAAGTGTGCAAGACAAAAATCTTTATGACTATATTCACGAGAGAATACCTGATCCAATTTAATATGTAAGCATGTGTTAATTTTAAATTGTCATAAGTATTTTTTTCAAAAAAGATGAAAAATTTTTAAAAAAAATCTTACTTCGAGTAAATTTCGAACATCCCATTTTTCTCGAACCATATTGTAATGAGCTTCGCCGCCACGAACACGCGTTGGTTCTGAATGCACGACAATTTTTTTAATTACAAATCCCATTCCTTTAAATCCTTCTTGATCAGCGCGATCTTGCCAAATTGTGTCATTGTAGATTTTGTGTACTCGATCTATGAGACTTATCTAAAAAATAAAAGAAAATTAATAATTTAATATTTTTTAAAAAGATTTTTTTATGAAAAAAAATTCTTTAGGTTAAAAATTAATTTTTTGATTAAAAAATTAAATTATTTATTAATTATTTAAATTAAATTAATTATTTAATTAAATTTATTTAATTTTTATTTTTAAAAAAAAATATTTAATTATTTTCGTTATTCAAAAAATTTTTTTTTTTTGACTTGATATTTTTTTTTAATTTTTGAAACTTTTAATATTAAATATTATGAAAAAATTAAGCAAAAAAATAAATAAATAAAAAATCATTTTTTAAAGATTTTTTTGTGTAAAATTCTAATTTTTTGCTAAAATTTATATTTAATTTTTTTCCTTTTTTTTTGACTTTCATGGAACCCAATTAAATAAAATTTAATAAAAAAAAAAAAATAAATCACTCACCAAATAATTTATCGTAGTTTTCGTATTACTTCCTCCCATTTCTTGGAAAAATCGATAATCCGCTACCAAAAGCAAAGGACATCTCGTTTTCGTCGGAGTGTATTCATATTGGTCTGTTTGTCTCTTAGATCTGGATTTTACCTGTTCTTTTAGCTCAGAAACCTCAACCGTTATGTTATTTGAGTTTTCTTCATCGTCATCGAGTTCTTCCAATTCTAAGCCTTCTTTGACAAAACCGCACTTCAACGGAGCCGGAATATCTTTTTCAACATTATCCCAACTGAATTTTACATCTGAAGCTTTGTAAGCGACCATATGCTTGTTTTCGTGATACGGCAAATGTCTCCATGAGGGCTCAATGTGATACGTTTCATCGGATAGCATAATTGACTAAAATTGGATTTTTTTTTAGTTTGAATAAAAAAAAAATAAAATAAAAAGAAATCTTACTGCTGTGAGAACTCCATTATCGATGTGCGCTTGAACATGAGAGTTCATTTCGCCAAAAACACGTCCTCGGTACAAACTGTTGTAATCTATAAAAAAAAATTTTTGAAAAAATATTAAATTTAAAAAAAAAATAAATTTTAAAAATAAAAAAAATATTCATTTTTATAATTTTAAATAAATTTAAGTTTTTCTTTTCATTAAAATATTTTTTTAAAATTTTTCTCTCACCATAATGAACAATTTGTTCCTCGCCCGTGCTGTTAACGACATAAGCCTTAAAGTTATGATGCAAAACTTCTTTGTGAGGATGAAGAATTAGTCTAAAGTGTCGTCCTAAAGCCTTAAATTCGACTTCTTTGATGGTATTAAACGGATTTGAAGAATGTTTTATTCCGCGTTTTACGACTTTGTGCGTGAAATCGTCGATGTGAAGTGTTTCATAGTAGTACAAGTTTTTATGAAGTTGTGCTGAATTTAAAAATGAATTATTTATTTATTCTTTTAAAAGATGAAAAATAACTTACTTTTGACACACACGACAAATAATTGAATTAATATCAATACAAGAATCTTGTGCATTTTAATATTTATTTTTCTTCTTGCATTTTCTTGAGAATTTTATCGATTTAAAAAATTACCCAATGCGCAAAAATAATTTTTAGGCCGATACAACTGTCGAAGTTTTTTCGAGTTTTATTTTTTAGAACCGTTTTCAATAAAATTTTGTGAAATTTTGCAAATTTTTTGACAAAAATTATTAATAAAATAAAAAATTACAATCAATTAATTTCAAATATTAAAAATTTATTAAGATTTTAAATTTTGTTAAAAATTTATTTTTTTTTTTAATTTTTGATAAATTTAGTTAAATTCTACTTGAAATAAAAGTTTGAAATTTTTTAAATAAATACTAAAATAAATAAAATATGTATTTAATTTCTTTAAAATATTAAAAGTAAAAAAAAATAAATAAAAAAAAAAATTTAAATTTAAAAAATTTTTAAAAATTTATTTAAATAAATAGATTAAAATTTTAAAATATTTTTTTTTTATTAAAAATTAATTAAAAATATTAAAATTTAAAAATTTATTGCTTTTGAATATTTAGAAATTAAAAAATATTGAAAAAAAAAGTGTAAAACCCTCAAGATTTAGAATTTCTTCAAAATTAAAGGAAAAGTTCAAAATTTTTATCAAAAAAATTAATTTATCGTACTTTCAGTTTTAATTTTAACAACATTCAAGTGATTTTTCTGTATATGATTCGCCAAAAAATGCAAATTTTTGAAAATTTTCCTCTTTTCCATTCCTTTTCTCTTTTCCGGAGGCAAATCTTCCGCTGGCGTTACAAAACAATTAGGATACGGACAATGAATTTTCTTCGGATGCAAATTTCGACAATGCGCTAAATAAACAGCTTGATCCTCCGGCGGAAAATTCCTTTGACAATCATCACATTTGTATCCTTCGAAAGCTGGAAGCTCGTCATCTGTGGTCGGAAGTTGCCCACACGACTCGTCAACTTCCATTTCTTGGTTTTTATCGCTTTCACTCGTTCTGGCATGAGATTCCTTGTGAATGTCGAGACACTCTTCCGATGGATAGTACTTGAAACAAAATTCACAAACATATTTTTTGGCATTTTTAGCTTCGTTGAACTCGATTTGGAACTGATGGAGTCGCTCGTTGCACGAATTTCGGAAATTTATGAAGATTGTGAGATGATGGGCGCACTCAGCACAAACAGAATTGTTGAGAATTTGGGCAAAGTCGGCATTTGGTGCGAAAATTTCGTCTCCCATGAGGGTTTTTATGAGATTCACGTCTTTTAGTTCGCCCGTTCCTATTTCGATGGACTTGTTTGTGATCCGTGTCAAGCAGAATTTGCAACAATTTTTATATTTTTCCTTAAATTCGTCCATTTTTTGATTATTTATGAACTTAAAAGGCCTGCTACGAATATTTTTACTGAAATTTGTTTGTTTACATTTATTTTTGAGCATTTCATGATGAATTTGAAAAGAGCTCCAACATGGATTTTGTCTGTCTGAGCAATATTTTTCCAAAATTTGACCTGAAATGATAAAATTTTTATTAAAATTTGTCAAAAAAAATTTTTTTCATTAAATTTGAGAAAAATTTCGAATGCGATTAAGTCAAAAAAAGTCAAAGACGATGACTTTCAGACAAAAAAATCATAATTTTCACTGCAAAAATGTCTTTCTTGCAATAAATATTGAAAAGTTGAATAAAAATGGATTACAATTCGGTGTGTCATGCCTGTTTTGAGTCCAAGGAATCGTTGCTGAGCATCGAGAGTGATAATTTAGTTGCAATTAAGGAGATTTTCCGGTTAAAGGTTTGTTTTTAAAATTTTTCATCTTCAAAAAATTAATTTTTCTTTATTTTTTTTTAGTTTTTCACTAAAAATGAGGCAATTTCGTTCAAATTTTGTGATTCCTGTACGGAAAAGTTGAAAGAATTTTACAAATTCTACACAGAAACGAAGGAAAATCTCCGAAAATATGAAAATTTCCTGCATTCCATGAAAAATGAGACTCTTGTGAAGAAAGAAGAAACCATCGATGGCTATGAAAGTCCTTCAATGTGCGTGACAGAGAAACTTGTGGTCGAAATTAACACGGAAATCAAGCAAGAAAATGGTCCGCCGCTGTTTTTATGTGATTATGAACAAAATGAGTCAGAAAGTGATAGGGAACGGGATGAAGAGGACAATAAATGTCGCTGCGGAAGGACTTATAAAAGGTAAAAATTTCATTTTTCTGTGTTTAAAAGTCAAATTTTGATAATTTTCTTTAATTTTTAGTCGAATTTCGTTCCTGCAGCATCAGAGAAAGAATTTGCCGGAATGTAATCACAGCTCGGAGCACACTTGCAGCATTTGTCAGCGCAAATATTACAGTTTGAAGACCTTAAATCAGCATGTGAAGAAAAGTCATGCTCCGACGGTGTCGAAAAAATTACTTTTTCCCGGAATTTGGACTTGTGACATTTGTTCGCGAACGTTTGAGACCCGAAATGGCATCAAAAAGCACATCGAAGAGAAACATTTGCGGATTCACGAGACACTTTGCAGTCACTGTGGGATTTCCATCAACTTTTACGATCTCTCGAAACACATGAATCTCAAGCATAACAAAGACCGAAAGCGAGACAAGTGCGAAATTTGCAACAAATTCTTCCTCGATCTCAAGGCGCATAATAAAAGGAACCATTTGAACGAGGGAATTTTCACGTGCGCCGTTTGCGGACTCACATTCAACAATCGGCTGAAGCTCAGTGTGCATCATTGGCGAAAACATCCGCCGCCGGGCAAGTTCAAGTGCAAGGAATGCGGCAAAGAGTGCAGTAATTCGTTGAAATTGAAGGAACATATGCAAGCGGCGCATATTGGAGGGTTCCTTTATTCGTGCGAATGGTGCGATTATCGCGGAAATCACAAAAAGAACATTCAGACGCATTGGAAAAAGTACCATAATGACTTGTATGAAGCGAAAAAGGCGAAAATGAGGGCAGTTTATGACACGCCGAACGCGTAAATGTTCTGAAAAATAAAATTTGAATTAATTTTTTGAGAAGTTTTTTACTCAATTTGAATTTTTTTTATTTTAATTTTTTTTAAAATTATTTATTAATTTTTTTAATTTTCAAAAATTTATTTAATTTTTTTTATTATTTTTAATTTAAAAAAAGTAAATTTTTCAAAAGTAGACTTTAAAAAAATAAAAAATTAATTTTTATTTTGCCTTTTTTCATGAAAAATTATTTAGATTTTTTAACCATTTTTTTATTTAATTTTTTTAAATTTATTTAATTCACTTTTTTATTTTTACAAATTATTTAGATTATTTTCCAAATTTTTCTAATTTTTTAAAAAATATTTTTAATTTTTTGAACCATTAATTAAATTGATTTTTTTAAATAATTTATTTTAAAAGTTTAAATTTTTTTTCTTATTTTTAAATTTTTTAAAAAAATATTCTTACCTTTTTTTCATGTAAAACCATGTAAATTTTTTAGAAATTTTTAATTAATTTTTTTTTTGAATTTTTTTTTAAATTTTTCAAAAATTTTATTTTATTATTTTTAAATTTTTTTCTCATTTTCTATTAAAATTTTAAAATTTATTTTTTTAAATATTTTATTTATTTTTATTAATTTTTTTTAATATTTAAATTTATTTTTTATCTGAAAATAAAAAAAAAAATTTTTTTTCATTATTTTTTTTTTTAAAAATTTACCTTTTTTCATGAAAAACTATTTAGATTTTTTGACTCATTTTTTTAAAATTTTTATTTTAATTTTTAAAATTTAATTTTATTATTTTCAATTTTTTTTTAATTTATTTTTATTTTTTTGAATAATTAATTTAATTTATTTTTTTAAAATAATTACCTACTTTAATTTGTTCTTTTTTTTAAAAGTTAAAAAATTTTTTTTTTTGCATTTTCAAATTTTTTAAAAAAATTCTTACCTTTTTTTATCATTAAAATTTAAAAAAATTATTTCTTTTATTTTTAATTAATTTATTTTTTTAATATTTTAATTTAAATTTTTATTTTAATTGTTCAAAAAAATTTTTTTTTATATTTTTTAATTTTTTTTTTAACCTTTTTTTCATGCAAAACCTTCAAAAATCATCAATATTGGGAGCAATTTCCGTATCGTGTCGCGCCAAAAACAGCTGCCTCCGATGATCATAGTACTCCCGATGATTCCGTTTCCAATGATCAAACAAATTTTTCTTGTAACTTCCTCTGTAATCGCAAAATTCACAATTGTACAAGTAAACGCCGGCATGATGCGCCGCCTTGTGCTCCTTCAAACCCACGGGATTCGTGAATTTCTTCTTACACTCATGACAATCGTACTTCCCCTCAGGCGGATGTCTCTTAAACCGATGCGACGACAACAACATTCGATTCTTAAACGGCTTCTTACAAATTTCACAAAAAACGGAAGCCTGTTCGTTGTGATTTCGTGCCTTGTGTTGCTTCAAATCGAGGAAAAATTTCCCGCATTCATCGCATTTTTCCCGCTTTTTGTTGTCGCGATGCATTTTCTTGATATGCGCTTGAATGTGGGTGCGATGAAAGTAGGCGCCGCAAATGTGGCATGTCGCATCTTTGAGTTTCAGGTGAACCGTTTCGATGTGACTTCGCATTTTGGCGCGATCAGGCCGCTTTTGACCGCAAATATCGCAGACGAGTTGATATGTTGGCTTTTCAAACTTCTTTTTTTGAACGGGATCAAAATGTTTTTCAATGTGTTTTGCCAGATAATTTGCTGTCGAATACGCCCGATGACAAATTTTGCATTTATGAGTCTTTTTGCTGGAATATTTTTGAGAAGGAGCTTTGACATCTTCTTCAAAATCGGATTGCGGATCCAAATCTGGAGGAAAATCTTCATTTTCTGAAGGAATATCACTAATTTTCGTTGCTTGACGTTCCTTAAAGATTATTTGATTCTCCTTTACTTTCAGATAAAATTTGTAAAAATTCAAAAGTTCATCGTTACAACTTTCGCAGAGCTTAAATTCCGTCTCTTGTTCGATCTAAAAGGAAAAAATGTTAAAAAAATAATTTTTTAGATAAATTTTTTGTCTTACATCAATCCAAAAAATTTCTTTGACAGCTAAAGAGCCTTCGCGGCTCAAAAAATTCAAGGAAACATCGGAACGGAGACAGATTCGACAAGCAGGTAAGCTCGTCATTTAATATTTTTTCAATAAATTAATTTTAATTCAAGATTTTCTTTTGAATTTTAAAGTTTTGTTGATGTTTTTGTTTGTTTACGGTGCGTTTTTCATTTATAGGACCCGTTTTTTAACAAAAATTCTCGATATTGACATCTCTCATGTTGAAATTCAAAACAATAACAAACGTGCGATGATAAAAAATAACAAAACAAATATAAATTAAATGAAATTTCATCAAGAAATATTCAATTATCTTCAAATTAATCACAAAAATGTCAAAATTAAGGAGTGTCGAAACCACATTGACTTCATGGGAAGCTTTCAACTACATTTTACATGGACTTGTAAACGAAGCAATCGAAGTTTTCCAATTGGATCCAAAAGTAAAATTAACCGCCTTTCAAATATGGACTGCTTACCTGAGGAAACACGAATCTGCCTTTTATAATGACCAAGAAAGAGTTTTGCCGAAATTGCCAAATACATTTTTTCAAGCGTAAGAAATGTCTTTTTTTAATCTTCGTTATAAAAATTTTTACGAGATTTTTGTTTTTTCTCAACAGTGACTATAATGTTATTTCTAATATGGCAAAAAAACGGAAATTATCAGAAAACGAAGAAGCCCATGGAAATAAAATTCCAATTTCAGAAGCACAAAGCTTGATAAAGATTAAACGGAGGAATAAGAAGTTCCGATATAGAATTTGCAAATTGGGGAGGCTTGTCTTGTTTATTATCATATTCTGTGCCATTAACCACTCATATCCCTCGTTTCAACCATCAGACTTTCTTCGTGCAATTGATGAAGGAAGATTCTCTTATTATGAATGTCGTCATTTTCTACCGGAAAACTTAAGTGAAGAGGAAAAATTATATTTTAATCAGTTGTATGCCACATGTATCTGTGGTTGCTTAACGCATTTGACATTTTGTAGATATCTTCATCAATTTTCTGTGATTTACAAAGTTTATCTGAACCCCCCAAATTGGTACATTTTATTCGAACAATACGTGACGGAGCTGGCTTTGCCAAAGGAAGTTTACAAATTCGTGGAAAGACTGTTCAGCATTTGTCCAACGGATTTTGAGCTAAGAAAATATACGTCAGGTGTTGTTGAGAGTCTTCCATATTATGATGGGCGAGCGATGGCGTACATCATTTTCGCGTTGAAATTAATTTTTGGCCTTAACGGAGTCACGGAATCAGCAATGTCGGCATCTGCAAAAAAAGTAAACGCATTTATGGAAGAAAAAAATATCAAATCTCGTAAATTGTTCGTTTGGAGTGAATGGGTCGAATATTTGGAGGCGAGAAAATTGTTACTTCTTAAATACAACGGGCAATTGCATTTTCAATCAGAAAATAAGGGTAACGACTACCTTTCTTCTCGTGTAACTCCTCATTTCTCAAATTTGAAAGAAAATGTATACAACTACCATCCAAAAGAAAAAAAATTAAATGCAGAGGAGATGAACAAATTATCGAAAGAAGACAGGCGCCATCTAAAATATCGTAATTTTGCAAGAAAACTCATGGAAAAAAAGCAAAACTCAAAAAATCCGAGTCCAAAAATCGAATTTCCTCCATCGCTGACTCCAAATACGACAAATCTCGAAGTTTTGCGATCATCTATTGCTCTTCCCGAAATTTTAAATGAAGATTTTCGCCTGCGAAACATAAAATACCTCATAAAAGGCTCAAAATTGAAGAAAAAATTTCGTAAAAATGGATTTGAAGTGAAATCTGTTGAGGCTCCAAGCAACATAAGTATGACCTATATCACATACAAAAAAAGTCGAAAATTATTCAAACGAAGTGCCAAATTAATAGAATACATATTTTCTACTGATGAACAGACTTACCTTGAAAATTTAAAAAAAGAGGCAAAACTTAAAGAAACCAATATTAAAAAAGCGCGACATGATCCGATGATGAAACAAAAGGAAATTAGCTCAAAACAAAAAATTAAAAAAATCATGAAAAAGAAAAGAGCATCATACATACCAAATGAAGATGATTTTTTCTCAGAAATCGAGTCTTCGAGTGACTCAGAGCCAGATTCTGACACCGATGTAACGTACCATCGACCAAATTTCGAGTATTGGACTTACATTGATCGTCCTGATTCCTTATCAAAAGATATATATGATCTCCTGTCAGTTGAATTTCCATATATTTTCAAGTGGTTGCTCGAAACTTGCTCTGCGATGCTACAAATGAAGCCAATTTTCCTTTATTTTGAATTATTGACGATTGAAGTTCAGTTTTTGTACATTCTGAAGCCAATGTATAAGATTAAAAACGAGTTAAAGTACCAAAATTTACAGGAAATAGAGAGTTCTTTGAGAGGAATGTTAAGAAGTCTGCATAATAAATTTATAGATGGGAATATTATGATATAAAAATATATATGGATACGAAAATAAAGTACAAAAAAAAAAAACATTTTAATTCATTTTGAGAGCTCCTTCAAATTTGCGAGGATGATGTTTAGCCACTTTTCCCACAAATTTTCCAATAATTCGTCGAGTTCCTTTGAAAGCGAAAAAAAAATAACTTTTTTATTTAAGGCCAAAAAAAAATATTAAAAAATTTAAAGTTAAAAAAAATAAAAGTTCAAAAAATTTTAAATTAAAATCAAAAATAAAAAAAGTTAAAAATTTCATCAAAAATTACAGTTTAAAGTATTTTCATTATTTTTCAAAAAAAAAAATTTTTTAAATTATATTTATTTCACCTAACATAAATTTTCTTCTCTAAAAATATTTTTCATAAAACTATACTGAATTTATTTTTTAAAACTTTTTTTTTATATTTTTAAAAATTTTGGATTTTTTTTTTTTGATTTTCATTTTGATTTTATTTGAATTTTCTTTAAATTTTCAACTCACCTGCTGTTTGATACTTCTGCTTCTCGATGACATACAATCCAAAGGCAGTAATTTTTTCCATCACAGGAAACAAAACCTCCTTCCGCTTTTTGAAAATCGATACAAAAGTCTCAAAAAACGCGTCATAATGCTTTGGCGACATATTTCGAAATTTTTGCATTTCGCATTGATCAAGTTGCTTGAAGAAATTCGTCAAAATTTCATTTGTCCGTGAATTTGCAACATTCTCAACCTTTTTGATAAACCATGGAAAGACGCAATTGAAACAGTGCATGTTAAAACGTTTCAAAATTAGCAAACTGATCTTTTGCACGAATTCTTGATCGTCTAAAATGTTGGATTCGACAGCATTATCGAGAAAAAATAACAGGTAAAGAGCCATTTCTCTTTCATTTTCCGTAATTTTGTCATTTTTCACTTCATTTCTCATCCAGATAAGAATTTGCTTGAACAACAATTGAAATTCTTGCGAAATATTCGTCAAATGGAGCATTTTGGAGATTCTTTCAAGCAACATGAAACCCGAATTTTTCACTTGTGGCTCATTTTCGCAACGCATCATCTTGAATGCCATCCCGACCATATCAGAATTGGCTAAAAATTTCATTTTTTGGTCATCCGACATGATTCTTATGAGCAAATGTAATGTCTCAGATGCAAATTTTCTCAAAATTTTCGCATCTGGAGTCGAAATATGGAAATCCGTCAAAGCGGTTTTCAGTAAATCCACGAGATTTGGCAACCATGGAGTCATGATAGAGTCATTTTGGAACAAATCTTTACAAAAAATGGTTCCGGCTACCTTGAAAGCTATCGCACGTAAATGCAACGAGTTCTCCGGATGCATCGCTTTGATCAAAATTGGCATCAAAATGAACAAATACGGCAAATAAGAGTGCAATTCCGTGATATAAGCTTCAAGAACGTTGAAAACTTTTGAAATTTCCGCTCGTTTTTGCTGATCACTCTTGATCAACTCTTCGATTTTCGTCAAAAGTATCGGAATAACCTTCAAAGCGTTCCATGGCTTGTCCCGACAAAGCATTGCCAAGTTACAAAAGGCGAAAAATGCGGCGTTTCGCACTTCTTTAGAGATATCTGTCAAGTCTGGATTGTTTAACCACTTTTCATTCGCGGGAAAAACCTGATCACACAATCCAAAGCAAAAATAATAGAAAATTTTGGCATAAATATTGCCTGGATTGCAACAAAACATCAAATCCAGCAACGCAAACCACTGATCTAACGGAACTTTTGCGAGAATCGTACGCGTTATCTCTCTTACGCAATAAAATGGCGGCAAATCGCAAGTTGATGGTTGATCAAAAAAGTCAATTTCTTCAATTTTTGGCACTGTTGACAACATCCAAGCGAGATTATTGATCGTTTGTTCCAAAAGATTCAATCGCAGCACCATCTCCATGTGATTTTCGTAGAAATTTTTCATGAAAATGAAGATTTTGTGACGAATTATGGGCTCGGCATCAAGATTTACGACAGTTTTCGCGCCAAAAACCAAAATCTCAGATAAAAATGGCTCCACAAGCGGCGTTGTTAGGCATTGAAGCGTCAATTTTTCGAAACAATCGAAAATATGAAGAGTATTGGGGTCTTTTTCGGCAATGCTGCGACTTAAAGTCAGCAAAAGGCACGGAATGACAGGTGAATTTGTTGTCATTTGGGTTAGTTTTTAATTTTTTTGGAATTGACGATGAAAGTTAATGCACGTCTTCACTCAAGGACATGTCAATTACAACTGACTTTCGATAACTGTCGTCCGCCAAATATTTGTGTTCTTGTTTGACTGTATTGGTGAGAAATTTGGAAATTTTTGGAAAAAAATGGAAAAAAATCCTTGGATCATCAAAATTATCTGAAAATCATCGAAAAATGTGAATAAAAATGCAAATTTTTTTTATATAAGTAATTAATATTTCCAATTCACTTTATTTCTCATTACTAGAAAAAATACTTAACGTAACCACTTAAAAACCTGTGTCATTGTCATTTTTCATATTTTTTATTATTTAATAATTCTGTGTGGTGTTTGACTCTTCATTACGTCATTTAATTTTTTATCCTATTTTTTCGCAAAAATAGTCCAATAATTTATTAATCTCACTATCTAAATATTCATTTATTTAGTATACAACTTTTTTTTTTATTTTTTGAGTTTTTGGACTAAAGACGCATTTTTTTTGAAGCATTGTGAGATCAAAAAAGTCAATAGAAAAAAATGCTGAATAAATATTTTTATCAAATTTGTTAAAAAATTTTTTTTTAAACTTTTTTAATTTTTCGATTTAAATAAAAATAATTTTTCAACCAAAATTTTATTTTTTTTAAGATACAAAATCTCATGATAAATAGAACTTAACTGTATTCATGGCTTGTGCTCGTAATGAATAAAGATGAATAAATAAAAGCTCACGTTTGCACACAAAAATAGACAATTACTCATGTTTTATTGTTGTAATGATTTTTGTATTATTTTAATAACAATAGACGAGTAATAAAATTTACTTGCAAAAAAAAAACATGAAGTTTATTTATTATATGAGAACTTTTATTTCAATTAAATAATTGAGAAGTAAAACTTTAGATATTAAATAAATTGTTGTTTAAGTTGTAGGGAAGTAATTTTTAAATGCAGCGATTAAATATAATAAAAAATTAAAAAAAATATTTTTTTTTAAAATAATTTTTTAAAAAGAATTTTATCAATTAAGAATTAAATTAAATTAAATTTCAAATTATAGAAAAAAAATATTAATTAAAAAAATATTTTTATTTTTACTTTTTTAATAAAATTTTTTTAAATGAATTTATTTAATTTATAAATGAATAAAATTAAATTTTAAAGTAAAAAAAAAATTTAAAAAAATATTTTAATTAATTTTTTAAAAAAAATAAAAATGAATTAAATCGAATAAAAAAAAAAAAAAAATAAAATAAAATATTTTTAAATTTTTGATTTTTATTTGTGTTTTATTCAGATTTTCAATTAAAAATTAAAATAATAAAAATTTAAAAAAATTAATAAAAATAAAATATAAAAAAATCAATAAAAATTTTTCAATAAATAAAAAGTTCAAGTTCAATAAAAAAAATAACCAATTTAAAAAAAATTTAATAAAAATAAATTTTATGAAAAAAATTATTTTTTTAAAACTTTTCTGTCATGAATTTTTGAAATTTTATTTGAAAAATAAATAAAATAATTTTAACATAGGTATTTTTGAAAAATAAAAAAATATTTATCTCAATAAAAAAAATTTAACAAGTCCAATTCGCACACTTTTTTAAATTAAATAAAATTTAAATTATTTTTTATTGTTAATCTCTGCATTCAAACTGATAAATAAATAAATTAGCACAATTTTTTTTATTCCTCAGAGACAACAAAAATCATCACAAAATTTTGCATTGTGAAATCGAATAAAAACCGTGATTTTTTTTTTGCATCAATCGAACAAACTGTGAAGTGTTTTATTTTTTTATTACAAATTTTTTTCATGTTGTCTTTTTTTTTATTTATTTCTTTGATAACAACTTATGCGTACGATATGTACAAATTCAACGTTTTTTTCCTATATAATAATTAATAATTACTATTAATTTATTTTTAATTATCATTGAGCTCGATTTTGCTTCATTACATTTTATTCCGTTAGAAAGAACATGGGGACGCCAAGCTTTCACTTTTTTTGTAATTTTTTATTGTTGATGTCGTGTTTATTGTTCTTTCTCGCGCACTGTGTGACGGATCACGTTCTGTGTGATTATTATCATTCGTGATTCTATGTAGCCAAAAATAGAAAACAATTGTAAATTTTTTGTGATGTAGCAAAAAATCAAGTTAAAAGCTTAGTTTCGTGATTCTATTCTCTCATGTTTAGTTTTTTTTGTTTGAGATTTTTTATGTAATAATTATTATTTTATCATTTTTTATTACTATTACAGTTATGTATTGTTCAGATATATTTTTTTGTGTTGATATAGCGATTTTTATTGTGTTACACATTTTTTTGATAATTTTTTTTATCGTTGTTTTTTTTAATTCTAATTTTTTTTTGAAAGAGTAACTTTTTTTTTATTTTTTGATTAATCACATCATTTTTTTTATTTGTCTTATAAAATAATTTTCAGTCACATCTAACGGGGGGGCATTAAATTTTCATGATTTTTTATTTTTTTTTCTAATATTGAATTTTTTTTTCAGCTACTTCAAAGAGACATGAATGGTTTTTGCTGCAAAGATCTATTATCAAATATCCGTTCCACAAATTCATTTCATTAAAAAAAAAGTACGATAATTATCTAATGTTACGTGATATTTTTTCTCCGCTACTAACTGAGAACGGAATTTAAAATCAATAAATAAAATAATAAATTGCAGAGAGGTAAAAATTTTATAAATAAATAATGAATCGTGCAATTATTGTGCTGTGTTTATCGGATTTTTTTTCTATTTTATTTAAATTGCCGGGGAAACAAATAGAATAAAGAAGACGAATGACCTTGAAAGTTGTAAAGTGAGACAGGTGGCCCTTTTATGTCGTGTTCGTTTGAATTGGTGTTTTTGTTCGGAAAGAGACGTGATATTCGCGAGTTTTTTTTTTGCGTGATGGAACTGCAAAAATCAATTATCGATGCAGGTTTAGAGGTAATGGCGTTACATTCGACACACGTTTCATATTTAAATGAATAAGAGAGAAAAAAAGTGCAATTTAGGGCTTTTGAGATAAGCGAAAATTATTTTTTTAAATTGATATTTAATATTTTCCTTGGTAACATAAATAATTTAAAAAAATTAAATTGAAAATTTTGCAAGAAATCTTTAATTTAATTAATTTTAAAAATTTTTAACTTTGAAAAAATTTCTCTAATCTTTTAAAAAATTTCAAAATGAATAAGAAAAATAATTATTAAAAATTTAAAATTTACTTATATATTTTTTTATTTAAATAAATATTTTTTAAGATAAAAAATTTGAAAAAAAATTAATTAATATTTAATTTTTTTGAAATATTAAAATTTTTAATTTAAAAAAAATAAAAAATAATTATATAAAAAAATTATTTTTTTAATTAAAATTAAAATTTTTAATATCATTATCATATCAATTATCATAAAAAAAAACGTAAAAAAATATTTTAATTTAATTTAAAATTTTTTTTTTTTAGATTTTTTTATAAAAAGAAAAAAACCTATTTAAAATAGTTTAAAATTTAATAATATTTTTTTTACTTATCAATTTTTTAATAAAAAAAAAATTAAATAATTTTAATTAAAAAAAATTAAAAAAGATTTAAAATTAATTTTCAAAATAAAAAAATATTAATTAAAAAAAAATATTAATATAAAAATTTTATTTTTTTAATTAAAATTAAAATTTTTATATTTTAGGCTCATTTTTTTATAAAAAAAATTATTAAAAATTTTTTTAATTTAAATAATTTAAAGCTCCAAAATCTTGCTCAAATCACAATTTTTTGTATATTGACCAAAAATTATCATCTAAAGTTCTCTTCCATGTAAAATTTGAAACCATATCGTTACTTTATCAGCCTCTTCTTACACATATTTCAACACCAACCTCTCAAAACGCCCGATTATTAATTAATAAGATTAATTACTTAACGTTATCTAAACTGCAAATATCATACCTTCCATAACCCATTGGCGAAATATTTCATGTTCGTTCGATCGCATTGCCAAATCGTGTCGTCTGCCAAAAAACACACAAAATATGTAGACTTAGGTGATTTTCGGTAACATAATGATGATTGCATTGGATGTCCTCGTTGTTTTTTTCTGTGTTGTGTTGCTTGTAGGATACGGAAAATTGTATAAATCAATATTTCTGGGTCAAAATGTACACAACATAATTTTAAATGGATGCGGTGTTGTGCAGTTTGTCTGCAAGCACATGTTTTTCCTCTTCTAACTGAATGTCTAATATTATGTTTGATTTTATTGCTCTGTTTTTTTTCCTCGTTGCATACATAAAAAAATTCTGGTAAATTGATTAGAGCGAGGAAAAAAATATATTGGATAAACAACTGTCGTCGAGCGGCTTTCAATTGGCGGAAATTTTATTTTTTTCTTTTTAACTCAGGAAAGACTTTTTTTTTGTAGAAATATGTAGATAACAAGTAAGTAGTTGAGATAAGCAAATTATTTGATAAGCGATTTTATGAAAAATTTTCAACAATTTAATTTTTTTTTGCATAAAAAAATTAAAAAATTGTAATTATTTAAATAATTCTTGATAATTTGATTTAAATTAATTTTTATTAATTAATACATAAATTTTTCTAAATTAAAAAAAATAAAAGTTAATTAAAAAAATGAAAAATTATTTTAATAAGTTTTATTTAATTTAAATAAATTAAAAATATTTAATTAATTTTTTTTAAATAATCAAAAAGAATTTATTATTTATTAAAATAATTCAATATTTGAAAAAAAATCGATTTTCGTTTACGATCAAAATAATAAAAAAAATATCGCTGATGTTTATTTATAAACTTCATTATTTACGTCAAATTTTAAAATAAAAATTTTGGATTGATATAAAATTAATTTTATGAAAGAATTTTTTTGAAAAAATAAAAATTTTTTTTATTAAGTAATTTTAATTAATTAAACTTTTTAATTAAATAAATTAATTTTTTAATTTAATTAATTAATTTTTATAAGTCAATTAATTATATTTTTTCAAAATTCTATTTTAGAAGAAAATTTAAAAAAAAATAAATAATAATTAATTAAATTGTTTTCAATTCTATTAAATTAAATAAATTCTATTCAATTAAATTAAAAAATTCATAATTAATTAATCAATAAAAATTTATTATTTTTTTTA
The DNA here is from genome assembly GCF_036172545.1 of Culicoides brevitarsis. Taxonomy (NCBI): domain Eukaryota; kingdom Metazoa; phylum Arthropoda; class Insecta; order Diptera; family Ceratopogonidae; genus Culicoides; species Culicoides brevitarsis. Next base: position 33,337,213 of record NC_087087.1, on the reverse strand, counting down.
TATTTTAATTTTTCAATGAATTAATTTTAATTTTTTTTAAATTTTGTTTTAGAAGAAATTTAATTAAATTAAAAAAAAAAAACAAAATGAAATTGTCAAAATTTCTCAGAAAATCGCAAAAAAACCCACTTTATTGACAAACCAAAGTAGTTTCAAGTAGTAAGCACATACGTAGAGTAAACAAACTTTGTAAAAGGGAAATTGCACGTAAAAAAAATAAAAAACAAAAAAAAGTTTAAAATAAACATAAATTCTTTTTATAATTATCATAACATCATGGTACCTAATGTAACCTTATAAATAAAACACAAAAAATTATACAAAATAATTAAAATAAATGAGAGCTATCTAAAATTATTAAATTACAATAAATGTCATTTTAAATCACCGACCAGCTTGCAGGGTAATATTTGAGTAATAAACTTTTTAAATAACATATATATCCATTTTCTATTAACATTATCAACAATCGATCTATAGGTAGTCATAATAATCAATACATAACATTCGTTCGCCTCAATTTCTATTTTTTTTTGTGTCATTTTTTTTTTGTCAGTGAATTTGTGGTAATCTAAAGCTTTTTATCTCTTTTTTCGTGATTAATTAATTATTTATTTATTTTTTTTTGTGCGAGTGATATTTAGATGACTTTTCAGGAGGATTTCGTTGGCGCGGCGCTAAGTTTGAAGTCGAGTAGCGGATTGAAGTTGTTATGGAGCTCATCGGGGTCGTTTACGGGTTTGTAGCCCCATAATTTCATGGCTTCGGTGCACTGATCCTGAATTTGGGCGACATCGTCAAAGTCGAGTTCTTTGGTCCAATGGAAGGGTGCCGACTTTGAGTCGCGAAATGTCGAACTGACACCCCCGATATTGAGTTTCGTGTGCGAATCGAGAAAATCCTGCACTTGTTCGTCCATGGGCAGGCCGTAGAACGCCAAAATGCGGTTTGTCATGTCGTACGGATTGAGTGACAAGTCTTCGTAGCGGATCACGTGAAAGCGATCGGGATACAATCGGGTGAGATTTCGCGCCGCATGATAATCCGCTACCATATCGGCGCACACAGTCGGCACATGATCACAGTCTGGTTGCCCGGGACACCAATCCCGATGCCGTCGCGATTGCATCGTGCCTCGTGGATCGCGAATCAGCAAAATTATCCTCACATTCAGCGTTGGATCGTCCAAAAGCACTTGCGCCAATGCGGCACGAAGTCGCACAACTTTCATACTTTGCAAGGGGAACAATTTGCAAAAAGGCTCCAAAAATTTCGGTATAAAACAGTAATTTGTAAAAAGTCGACAATGCTTCCAAAGTCGCGTATTGTGTGTAAACAAGTTGTTGTGCTCCTTCCCATAATTCAGATAATCCTCCATATCCGTGTAATTGCACGTCAGCAACTTGCGCAAATGCTCGAGAGCCTTGCCCGCGTACGGCGCTCCGCGAATCTGCACAATTTCGTAGTGCAACAAAGGCTCGTAGTGATAAAAGTTGCCCGGCATCGCATTCAAAATATCACCGAGGAATGTCGACCCGGAGCGCCATGTCGTAAAAATGATGCTGCGCATCGGTTTGCCGCCCAATTCGGGCGTTAAGTCACTCAATTTGCGTGCGCGCACGCCATGCTTGCCATCGGGATACTCGAAATACAGCATCTCCTCAGTCACCTTCTCCCTTTGGTAGTTTAGAATGTCCTCGATCAGTATTGTCGCATTTTCCGGCGCCATAAAGCCATTTGCGCCCCCGCCCCCATCCTGATACCGATGCTTGTAGTAATTGTTGTATGACTTGTAATTTTTGGTATTTCTCAAGAGAGCTGCGCCTTCGCGCGGTCTAAAATACTCCGTCGTAAAACTCGTCGAGGTGAAGCGATAACTTGCCAGCAACGACAATATAAAAATACTGAAAAGAAACAAACACACAGAAAAAAGTTGTAAATAACGATGTGAAAGGAAAAAAAATGAATGAATGAAAAGAAGAAAGAAACTAAGTACGAAACTGTACGCAAAACTAGGACAACATTTAACTTTTACTATCGCTTCTTTTTCTGCGTTGCTCGAAGAGAAAAGTTACAAGTTGTCGTCTGTCTGTCAAATTTATCTAATGATAACGAAAATGTTACTTTTTCGCAGTGAAACATCTAATTATCTAATCAAGGTCGTTGATAAAACTATCGGAAAAAAACAAAAGTTTTTGATTGATTGCAATGTCCGATAGCAAAGGTAAATAATTAAAACTAATTGAGTGAAGTATGTTAGACTTCTGTTTTAATGTCTCTTTTGTCTCTTTAGATTCATTTATTTTCGTACAAATTAAAACTGAAGAGCTAAAGTTGAAATTTGAAGAGCTAAAGTCAAAATCTGAAGAGCTAAAGACGAAACCTGAAGAGCTGAAGTTGAAATCTGAAGAGCTAAAGTCGAAATTTGAAGAGCTAAAATTGAAATCTGAAGAGCTAAGTTCGAAATCTGAAGAGCTAAAGTCGAAATCTGAAGAGCTAAAATTGAAACCTGAAGAGTAAAAGTCAAAATCTGAAGAGCTAAAATTGAAATCTGAAGAGCTAAAGTCAAAATCTGAAGAGCTAAAGTCAAAATCTGAAGAGTAAAAGTCAAAATCTGAAGAGCTAAGTTCGAAATCTGAAGAGCTAAAGTCGAAATTTGAAGAGCTAAAGTCGAAAACTGAAGAGCTAAAGTCAAAATCTGAAGAGCTAAAGTCAAAACTGAAGAGCTAAAGTCAAAATCTGAAGAGCTAAAATTAAAATCTGAAGAGCTAAAGTCAAAACTGAAGAGCTAAAGTCAAAATCTGAAAATTAAAACCTGAAGAGCTAAATTCAAAATCTGAAGAGCTAAAGTCAAAATCTGAAGAGCTAAAGTCGAAATCTGAAGAGCTAAAGTCAAAATTTGAAGAGCTAAAATTGAAACCTGAAGAGCTAAAGTCTAAACCTGAAGAGCTAAGATCGAAAACTGAAGAGCTAAAGTCAAAATCTGAAGAGCTAAGTTCAAAAAATTAAAAACTAAACAACACAAAATGTAAAAACTGACAAAATACTCAGAAATCAAATAATCCAAAATTCCGAAAAAGATAAACCCGATTGTCTTAATCATATCTTCTTCAATAGATAAGATACATTGTTTAGTCTTCAAAAGTACGCTTGAACAAATATCTTGTCAAAATTCATTAACAAAATGAAATTTTATCAAGAAAAACTTTTAACTTTTAAAAAATTAAAAAAAAATAATTTTTCAGATTTTTATAAATTTTCATTAGAATTTTTTCAAGTCAAATTTTTTTTAATTTCTTAAAAAAATCGCCTCTAAAAATAAAAAAAAATTAAACAATAAAAACTTAAAAAGTCATCGAACGCTCAAACCGGCAATAAACAAGGTCAACAATTCTTTCAAGTATTTCGTTAAAAAATTTCAAGATAACGACCTCCCACGAAAGTCTTTTCATTTTACATCTCAATGTGTCAAGTAAATGAGAAATTTCCATCCATCATTAAAAAAAATCTCGTTTCCGAACCTTGACCCGAAAACGCATTCCAACCGGTTCTCCGCAAGTAATTTCTTGTAACTGATGAGCTCATACTAAAAATTACCAAATTCCGTGCCATGAACGAACTTCGTTACAAAGTTAAAAAAAACACGGAAATCGATGAAAAACAAAAAAAAACTTTTTAGATTTTAATCCCGATAAATTAATGGCAAAAGCAGTGCGAATGATTGAAAGATTCCGGAATTGACCTTATTTCGTTTCTTCTTTCGCCTCAGTTTTCGTCTTGTAGTAAGTGAAATGAAAGAATGGCAAAAAAAATTGGCAAACTTACACTGATATCGTACAAACACCAACTAAATTGAGTCGAAATGCCATAATATAATAATTATATTAGAAGTGTAAGAAATAGAGAGAGATGATGTTGTAATTAAGTATTTGAGACATTCGATTTTCCGTAATTTATTTATTTATTTATGGACTCATTTCACTCTCTCTCTCGTTGTTTTTTTTCTTTCTGCTGGCAATTAACCGAAGAAATCGCGTACAAAAAATATTTAACACAAGATTTTTTGTCGCTTTTGTCGACAATTATTTCTTGATGATATTTTTATCATTTTTTCTCATTAATTCTTCTCTGCTTATCGTTATTGCAACGCCAACCTTTTATTTTTATCTTGAATTTATTTTTTTTTTTATTTTTTGTTGAAATGAGAAAATTATAAACACAAATTTTTTAGATTTTAATTTTTTTGCACTTCATCATCACATTTCTGCTTTTTTTCTTATTTATTTTCACATAATTTTTTGATTTTTTAGCTTTTTATGCATTTTTTGATGTTTTTCGCGTCAATTTGTCGAGTCAAGTGGTAAAAAATGGACTTTTTTCGTGTTTTTTGTGAGCTATTATTGTCCGATGTGACTTTTCATGCAGTGCTCTCAATACTTAATACAATAATAAATGAATGTATGAATGAAGTTTTGGTTTTTAAGTAAAGTTGTTTTTGGCCAAAAATGGTTTTTCGAGTCCCATGGATAGGATTTGGCATGGAGATCTTGTTAGACATTTGAATGATGGGAAATTTTATTTATCGTTAAGGTAAGAAAATTTAATTATTTAATTTTTTTATTTTTTTTTAAATTAAAATTTATTATTTTTTTATTTTATTAAATTTTTTTTAAAATAATTATTTTTTGTCAAAAAATATTTTTATTAAAATAATTCAATAAAAATAAAAATTAAAAAATAAATAAATAAAAATAAAAAAAATTATTAAAATAAATAATAATTATTATATTAATAAATTAAATTGATAAAAATAAAAAAAATATTAAATTATTAAATTTTATTTAAATTAAAAAAAAATATTAAAAAATTTTGAAAAATATTCAAAAAATAAATTAAAATTTTAAAAATAATTTAAATAAGATAAAAAAAAAAAATTTTTAATAAAAAAAAAAAAATTTTTTTAATAAAAATTTTAATTTTGGTTCAAATCGATTATTTTTAATTTTAAATTTTTATTAATATTTTTAAATTTATTTTTTTAATTAATTAATTTGCTTTAATTTTTTTAGAAATTATTTTTTATTTTTTTTATTTTTTTTTTTTAATTTTTTAAATTATTAATTTTTTTGAAAAATTAAAAAAAAATAAAAAATAAATAAAAATATTTAATTTAGAAAAATTAAAAAAAATTTAAAAATTTAAATAATTTAAATTATAATAAAAAAATATAAAAAAAAATTTAATTAAAAAAAAAAATAAATCAATAATAATTTAAATTAATTATAAAAAAATTTAAAATTTTTAAAAAATTTTTAAAAATATTTTTTTAATAGAAAATTTTAATTTAATTTTAATTTTTTTATTCAATTTTTTTTAAATTATTTTTATTTAAAATTAAAAAAATATTTAATTAATTTTTACAAATTATTTTTTATTTTTCTTGAAATTTTTTCGACAAAAAGTAAAAATATTAAATTTATTCGTCTAAAACAAAAATCTATACAAAAATTTTGTACAATTAAAAAAAATACTATTTACAATCCACTTTTGGCTGTATTTATCATCGTCCGATGCCACAAATCCATAATTTTCTGTTTGTCAAATTTGAATTCTCGCGCCATAATTTTCTTCGCATCTTCCGCAAAGGCCTCACTAAATGATTTTTTCGGTTGTTCCGCAACCGTTTTAAGCGTTATTGGCGTCGAGGTTTTTTCAGGTTGTCGTTGCAGGATCGTTATTGGTGTCGTCGGAGCTTCTTCATGCTTGAAATTTTTATTTTCAAAGACGAGACGACGTCTTCGGGGTTCTTGTTTGCTTCCGCTGGGCAATGCTTGAGTAACTGTTGGAGGCGCTGGCGACCCGTAAATGTTGGGAACTGCGACATTTTGAGGAATTTCAAAGTTGGCAAGCTTGAAACCCTCTTCTGAGGTTGATTTGGGACGAGGACGACGATCTTTTTCGATGCTTGGCGGTGCTTCGGGCGTCGCATCGAAATTTGGTTGCATGCGATTTCGACGATTTGTCGTCGATTTGCTTGTAGAAGGCTTGTTTTCGTCTTTTTTGCGACGTTCAAACTCCTTGAGCCAGCGTTTCAGGGGTTTGATGAAAGGTAAAATCATGAAAAATGAATTCGGCCCGATCCCAAGATTGGCTTTTGCTTCTACTTGATATTTGTTGGAAGGCAGAAATTCGACGGGGAACCATTCGCAACATTTAATTTCGTTTCTCGTGCGTGGCTGAAACTTTGTATTGAGCGAAACGCCGGTTACGAGATACAATCGCGTGTATTGGAAATTAATGATGAGATCGATATAATCATTTTCTTTGATGCCTTTGGAACAATCGTAGCCCGTTTCTTCGTAAACTTCACGAATTGCGCAATGCATCGGATCCTCATTCTCGTTAATTTTGCCCTTTGGGAAGCCCCACGAGCTTTTGGCGAAGTAACTTTGCACGAGCAAGACACTTTTGAGGTTCTCGGAGATCAAAATGGCGCCATACGTGGGCACCGAGAGCTTGTATTGCTTCCAATCCTCGAGAATTTTGTCCAAATTCGGGACTTGCGGATGCAGAAACGGCACATGCTGGAAGATTATTGACGTAAACTGCTTCATGCCGCACGACGGCAACTTTTTGTCTTGTTTTTGTTCCTTGTGCGAACAAAGAAAGTCCAGATAAAACCAATGGGCGAGCTCAATTTGGAAACAAACACTGAAAAAATTGAAAAATTTATTAAAAATCTTGCTTGAAGGAAGTTTCAAAAGACTCACCGAACCATATTGGCTTTCTCCTCTTCTGGAATATTGATGATGAAACGACTCGCCAAGTCGTCGAGGATATCTTGCGGTATGAATGGAAGATTTTTCATTTTGTTTTCCATTTTTAATTAAAAAATTTCTCTTTTTGTCCCGAATTCAGATGTTGTTTGTTTACGTTTTGAGCAAAGAATGATTTTTTTTGCAGGTGTCAACAACTTCACAGCTCTGGATGATGATTCAAAAAAGCCGGTTTTGAAAGTTCGTTAAATTTTTGGACAAATTATTGGTTGGATGTGACTCATAATGAGGATTTTTAGAGGAATTTTGGGTTTTTATGAGATAAAATATTAAATTTTTTATTATTTGAATTTTATATTTTTTAATTAATTTTATTTTATTTTAGATTTTTTTCTGAAATGGAATATCATAAATCGATAAATAAATAAGGAACTCGGGTGAAATTTTGGTTTGTACGCACATAAATACAGAAAAAGAACAGAAGTCGAGTGAAAACAAATATTGAGGCACTCGGGTAAAGAAAAACGTTACTCGATTTACATGCGAATATTTTTCACTCGATTCATCATTTTTTCTTTTACAATATTTTTTTTCAAATTTTTAGCTAAAATTTTTGAAGCTTAAGCATTTTGACTTATTTTTATTTATTTCATTGAATTTTTAACGAAAAAGAAAGAAAAGCTTTCTCGATTTTTTTTTAAATAATTAAAAATTTAATTTTTTAATAATATTAATAATTATTTTTGAATAAATTTATTTAATTATTAAAAATTTAAATTTAAATTAAATAAAATTAACAAAAAAGAAAAATTAAAATAAAATTTATATTAAAATTTTAAATAAATAAAAATAAATATAAAAAAATTTATAAAAAAAAAATAAAAAAAATAAATATATAAAAAAATTTTGTTAAATAAAAAAAATTTAAACGTAAATTTTCGTAAATTTATATTTTTTATAAAAAAAGGAAGATCATAAAATAAATTATATAAAATAATTAATAAAAAAAAAATTTTAAAAATTGATAAAAGAAAAATAAAAGTATAACAAAACTTTACCTTACTTCAATAATTTTAAAATTTTACACATTTTGCATTTTCAATTAAAAATCTTACCTTTTATTAATTAACTGAACTTACCTTCTAAAAAATTCCTTTAAATTTGAAAAATTTTTAACACAAATTTCACATTGAAAAAAAAATAATTTTATTCATTCGAATAAAGTTGATTGTTGCGTTCAAATTTCACATTTCAAACGTTCAAAACCTTATCGTCTTTCTTGGGAGATTTGAGGCACTTGCAAAACATCTAATGAAAAAATAGTAAAATTTTGTTTAGTTTTAATTTTCACAAATATTTGAAAATTTTACTTACCTTTCCAAGACATGAAAAGATGAAAGTGACAAATACTATGAAAAGTATCAACCAAAACACATCCTTGAAGAAATTTTCATATACTTGAAGAATTAATTTTTGGTAGAAATAGAACCAAATAAAATTAATAAAATTGGACAACGACATGTTTAAATCAAGAAAACTCATCTTAAACTGACGCAATTTTTCCTTTTTTTTTCTGGAGACTGCAGTTTTGGTCGTAAAAAAATATAAACAAATTAAAATGCGATAAGGATTTTTTCATTTATTACGCACAAAAAAGTTATTCAAATTCTATAAACAAAAATATTGTCGCTTGAAAATTAAAGATAATATCTAACATGTATCTGCTTGGTACATGCAAGGAAAAATTTGAACAAAAGTCGGGTGAAACAAAATTTGAGAAACTCGGGTGAAAAATATGTTCGTGTTGAATAATCGGGCGAACAAATATTAAACGTTAACGAAAACGTAATTTGATTTTCGTGCGAATGTTTTTCACTCGATTTCTCGGTAATTTTTTTAATTTAATTTTAAATATTTTTGTTTTTAATTATTTTTAAATTTAATTAAAAGATGTCTTTAAATTTCTTTAATCAAAAGAAAAAAAATATGAAAATGTTCGAAAATTTTATAAAAAAATTTAATTTGGTCAAAAAATAATTATTTAATTATTAAAAATAATTTTTCTATTTTTTAATTTTTTTTATTTTAATTTTCAAAAAATATGTTAAAAAATTAAAAATTAATTACCTAAAAAAAAATTTTTGCTTTTATTTTTTTAAATGTTACAAAAGGTAGTCGAGTGAAGAAAATCAATAAATAGGGAACTCGGGTGAAAATTTTTGTACGTAAGTATGGCGCATCGTACAAACAGTACAAAATATGAACAGAAGTCGAAGTCGAGTGAAAAAACATTTGAGGCACTCGGGTGAAAAAGTATTCTTAACGAAAAGTCGAGTGAAAGAATTGTTCTTCTTGAATAACATAGAAAAATGTAAATAATTCGAATTTCATAAGATGCGCGGATGTTTTTCACTCGATTTTTTTATTTAAATTTGTTTTTTTTAAATTATATTTAATTTAATTAATATTTAATAAAATAAAAAAAAAAAGTTATAAAATTTAAAAAAATAAACTTCAAAATAAAATAAAATAATAAAATTTAATAAATTTAAAATAATTTTCCAATTTAATAAAATTTATTTAACTCAACAATTTTTAAAAGTCTTTAAGATTATTATTTATTTGCAAAATTGACAATTTTTAAATTGAATTAATTTAATTAAAAATTTTTAGAAGAAAATAAATAAAAATAATTTGAAAATGATTTTAACATAAAATATTGCAATTAAATTAATAAAAAATTAAAATTATTAATTAAATTAAAAATAATTGTATTTTTTAGTAACAAATTTTTAGTTTGGGTTCAAAACGAATGACGTTATTGAAATTTAAAAATTTATAATTAAAAACTTACCTTAAAAAATTCCCTCATAACTCAAAAAATTAAAATTTTTAACACAAATTTCACATTAAATACAAAAATAATTTTATATTTCATTCATTTTTACAAAAATGTCTTAAAATCTCATCCAATTTCAGACGATCAAATCATTTCCTTTGACACATTTTTTGCCAGCATGATAACAAGTCACGATGAGTCCTTTTGCATGGAACCAGAATCTCCAAACAATCTATTTGAAAAAAAAAATTAAAAAATTTTAATTAATTTCAGTTTTTTTTCACATTTAAAAAAAAATATTTCATTAAAATTACTTACAAAAATTGCATCCGTGACAATAAAAATCGTCAAAAACATAATTATGTTAAATAAGACTCCGCCTTTGATGGAAACATCTTTCTCACTATTTTCCAAAAGATATTTCAAATATTCAATAAAAGCGACCAAAATATTAGAAGATGACATGTTTCAATCAAGAGACCTCAACTTAGACTGATGAAATAATTTTTAAAATTAAAGTCTTCGATTTGTTTATTTGAAAAAAAAAAACAAAAATACGAAACAGATAAACAAAACAAAATTCGATAAGGGTTCATTTATGACGCAAAAATAAACAAAAAAAATTGTCGATGTTGCATTTTCTGCCCAATACAAAAGATTTCATTCATAAAATGTAACAAGATTCGTCTTGAAACTCGATTTTTGTTTGAAAAATGACTCATTTCAAGAGAATGTCTCGCATTTTAAAGGGCGAAAAATCTTGCGATAAGAGAAAAGAAAACAAAAACTGGACAAGGACAGCAAAGAAGATATCATCATCACCTTATCCCTTTTGTTACATTACATTACCATAATGTGTCAGGATAAATTTAGACTAATTTTTCATTATTTCGTCTTCATTCAACGAGATTTTCCGCTTTTTTTCGCACATTTTCGTACTTCTTCGTGGAAAATCGCGTCGCCTGCGCAGAAAATCGCGTAGGGGGAAAAATTAACGACTGCATTTCATTTGAATTTCAAAGGAAAAGGACTCAATCGTCCAGCCCACGACGACAACGACGCACGTATTGTTGTTGTTGTTATTTGCGAATGTATCTTTCGCGTACCGCTACTTGATATCGCATCACAAGTCAATTGTATCGTCTGGAAAATTTTTGTTATATCTAGTGTTTGTTGTGACTTTGTGTGATGAACACACGTTTTTTGGGGGGATTTTCCTTTTTTTCCTGACTTCGTGAAAAAAATGCAAGAAAAAAATTTAAGTGAAAAAAAAAGTAGACAACTAAAAGCTATTGACGCTGTTTAAATATATAAACAAATAACAAAAAAAAAAAATAAATAAAATAGAAAAAAAGCATTATATTGAAAAATAAATAAAAATAAGCAGCTCAAAGTACAGAAAACATTCATTTAAAGTAAAATAGCAAAAAAAAATTTTTTTTTTATTTACTTGAAGCAGTAAACATCACTTCATCAATACACATGCAACATCGTCGTCGTCGTTGTCACCTAATACGAAAAATAAATAATAAGCAAAGTGTATCTTATTTAAAAGAAGAAGAAAAAATAACAAAAACCGAACGAATCGAACAAAAAAAAAATTAAATATTTAACATGTTAGAGGCAAGGTGGTTTGAAATGCAGGTAATAGAGTCCTCCAAGTTGAAGAATATGAAAAAAAAAATGTTGAAAGTCACAGAGAAGACACAAGAAAAAAATTATGAATTTTTATATTTATTTGTTAAAAATATTTAACGCGCGTGAAAATGCGAGTGTGAAATTATTATTATTATTATTTGTTATTGTGTCGCGTAATGGTGACGATCCCTATATGTGATATGTGTGTGTGCAACTTGCAACATTGTGTTAAAAAAAATAAAAAGAAAAAAAATTGAACGAGTTGTTTAAATGTTTATTGAAAAAAAAAAAAAATTTTTTTTGTTAATTTTTTTTTCTGTGAGGATATTTGAATTTTATTTATTTTTAAAAATTATAAAAAAAATATTTAAAAAATTTTATAAAAGTAATTTAATTAAATTCGAAATTAAATTAAAAAAAAATAAAATAAATAAATTTTTTTTATATTAAAATAAGATTTTTTATTATGCAAAATTTACAAATTCACAAAATTCTTAATTTAACAAATGAAAAAAAATAATTTAAAAATTTTATGAAAAATAATTAAAAAATTTTAAAAAATTTATTTTTTATTAAGAAAATTATTTTATTAATTTAAAAAAATATTTTTATTAAAATAATATATTTTTTAATATGAAAATTTAAGAATGTTATTAAATTTAAAAGTTCATGATTCAAAAAATTATAAAAATTTGAATAAATTTTTTTTTGTATTTTTGAAAGATACAAATTGTTACTTATTTAATGAAATAATTAACGAAAAAAAAATAAAAAAAAAATATTTTACATTTTTTTTATTACATATTTAACATATTTAACAAATATGAAAAATTTTCATTTACTAATTTTTTAATTATTTAATTTAATTTAATTCTATTTTTTTTCTAAAATCTTAAATTTTTGAAGTGGGTGTTTGAAAGTAAAAAAAATCAAATATCCTCATTAAACATTATTTAACAAAAAAAAAAATTTTTTTTGAACAAATAAATTTTTTTTAACATTCATCAAATTTTACTCATTTTCTTATTTTTCAATTTATAAACATTTAAAAAAAAAAATTATTTAAAATCTTATTTTTTATTTGTTTTACAGTCTTGTAAAATCATAATTTTTATTTTTGATAAATTTAATTTAAAAATTAAAAAAATAGACAAATATTAAACGAATATTTTTTATAATAATTTAATTTTCTAAATATTTTCCCTAATTTTAATATTTTTCCCTGAACTGACTGAATTTTAAAGCAAAAGTTTCAACAATTTAAAATAATTTAATTATAAATTATTTTTAAAAAAATATATATTTTAACATTTTTTTTTCAAAGATTTCATTTTAATTTTTTTTTTCATCTAAAGACTTTAAAAATATTTGCATTAAAAAATTAAAAAAAAAAATAATAATTAATTTTAATTTTCTCGAAAAATCATAATATTATAGTAATAAGACAAAAATTAAAATTAATTTAATTTAAAAAAAAAATTTAGAAAATTTAAAATGAATTTAAAAATAAAAATATTTAATTTAATTAAAATATAAAAATTAAAAACAAAAAAAAAATGAAAAAATTAAAAATTTCCAATAAAAAAACCCTCACAATTACACTATGTAACATTCTATAAATGCAAATTCGTCTAAAAAAAATTTCAACACGTCTCCATTATAATTTTATTTATCGATCTCAATTGATTTTGCACCCCCATCCCCCTATCTCCTCCATGCTAATTTCAAACAAACACGAAGAAAAAACTTCTCTACCCGCTTCTACAAAACAAAAGGATGCACAACATCGATTTGTGTGAGTACTGTGCAGACGACGAAAACTTTAAAAAAAAAATCGAACATGTTCAATGAAAACGTCTGTATGTGCCAAAAAAAAAAAAAAAAAAAAAAGAAAAATAATAATAAAACGAGTTACGAAGGAAGGTTGTGTGTGGAAAATGTACGATTTAGTGGATCATGTTGTGCAAAAATAATATAAAGCTTAAATATATACAACAAAATATATATGAAATTGTGCACAAATACGATAATCACCTCTTTGGAAGCATTTTGACTAACGCCCTTAGATGTCGGGCGACGCCCCGTACATGCGCGTATCCTGATTCCTGCAGCAATGTACGAGTTACTTTGCTTTTACTTTGTGTGTGTGTGAAAAAGCTCTCGTCGTATCGAGTGACGATATGCAAGAAGAAAATGTACACAAATATTTATAATTAAAAAAATATTGTGCGCACCTCTATTTATTATATACAGAGCAGTAAAAGGGAGTTTTAATATGCATTTTATTATTTTGCCGCGTTACGTTGCACGTTGAAAGACGCTGCACAAAACTTACAGACATTCGCAGCCATCGATGCAAGATGCCAGCCAGTCACGCCATCCACACACAGATGTTGTTTTATTGTTGAAAAATGTTGTGCTTTGCTTTGCTTTTCTTACTTGCTGCTGCTTTGCTTATCGTTTTGCTTGCTTATGTGTTTTGTGTTGTACATAAAGTGTGCATCACAACACTTTTCTACTTGCAATGAGGTGTGCGGCGCGCGCGATAACAACTCACTCACAACTGCATCGGCAGTGCAACTGTGAGCTTTTTTCCGTCTTCTTCTTCTTCGGCTTCGGCGACGTTTTCCTCTCGCTCTCGCTCTCGGGCGCTGCAAAGAAAACAACAATAAAAATAATAAAATTTCTTATCAAGTGACGGAATAAATAAAAATACAAAGTACATCCAACTTTTTCAGTCAGACGCAACATCATCATCATCGGAGACGACGACAAAAAAATTAACAAGAAATAATAAAAAATATAATTAAAATTTGACAAAAAAAAATAAATAAATAAACAAGTGACCAAAAGTGAATTTGACAAAAAAACTTGTGAAGTGAACGATTTTCAATAATTTTGGGTAATAAAAATAATAAAAAGGTTCATTCAACTTTTGTATTTTGTGTGTTAAAAAATTTTAATAATTAAAAAAATTAATAATAATAAAAAATTAATTTTAAAAGTGAATTTATAAAAAAATAAAAAAAAAAATATATTAAAAAATTTTTATTAAAAAAATTTAAACTTCGATAAAATAGTGTAAAAAAATTAAAATATATAATTTTCATAAAAAAAATAAATATTTAATTTAAAATAAATTTTTAAAAAATTTTAATAAATTTATTTTTTACGAAAAATTAAAAAAAAAAAATAATCCAAAATTATAATTTCTTGAAAAATATAACTTTTCAATTAATAAATTTTTAAAGATTTTGTGAAAAAATTTTAATTTGATATTTTATCGTAATATGCTTCGAATAAAAAATGTGAAAAAATAAAATATTTAATAATAAAAATAGAATTTGATAAAATAGTGCAAAAAAATAAAAATATATTTTTAAGAAAAAAAAATATTTAATTTTATAAATTTAATTTTTTTAATTTTACTTTTAATTTAATTGTTATAATTTCAAGAAATATTTCCAAAAATTCTCAACTTAAAAAATAATTCCTATCAAAGTTTTAGAAAAAAAATACATTAAAAAAATTAAAAGGTGTATGTTTCGAATAAAAATAATAAAAAAATTAATTAGAAAGATCTAAAAATAAAAACTTTTCAACGGTGCAAAATGCTTGATAAAAATAAATTCTTTTATGACAATAATAAAAAATTGCTAATTTTTTTAAATTATTTAAAAGATTTAAAATTAAATTAAATTAAAAAAGTAGCTTTATCATAAACGAAAAAAAATAAAAATATGAAAATTTAAAGAATTTTTAAATAAAAAAAAATTAGTGAAGATTCAAACGTCAAAACTGACGACAATTTTTTAAGTGATTTAAATTAATTTATTGTGAAATAAAAAAAATAGTAAAAATTCAATCTGAAATTAAAATTTTATAATTTTTTAAAATAGAATTAAAATTTTTTATTCAAGAATTTTTTTTAAATTTTTATATGCATTTTTTTCTTTAATTTTATGAAAATAAATTATAAGAAATAAAAATTAATTTAAAAAGTTTAAAGAATTTTTTTTCGAAGAATGATTGATAATTGATTAAAAAATTAATTAATGTTTATTTAAATTATATTAAAAATTTTAAATTATAATAAAAACTTTAAATTTACGAAATTTTTGGATGATTTTTTTTAAATTACAATAAAAATTATTTGTTTTTTTAATTTTTTTTAAAATTAAATAGCTAATTAAAAAAATTTTCTTATCAAAAAAAAAAATAAAATAAAATAAATAAATAAAAAATAAATAAATAAAAAAAATTAATAAATTTAGCACATTATTTATAATTTAGGTATTAATGACTATTAACAAAAGTATTAAATTGAGAACAAAAAATTGCATCACGTCACTTTTTTTTTCTATTTTAACATCAAATAATAATAATTAAAAAAGGGTGCGTTATGTTTTACCATGAATCGCATTAACATTTTATGACAAAACAAAAATCATCACATTATTTCAATTTTTATGTTTGTTTATGATGTGTCTTTCGTCGGATTTTTTGTGCGTTAAAATACATTTATTTATTGAAAAAAAAAATGTTGGTGTGACCAACGGCGCAGACAAAACACTTCGGAGAAATAACACGTACATTTTTCTGCTTCGAAAAAATATTTAGTTTAGCATAAGTTAAGAAACAAATAAAAATAATAATAATTATTTAAGTTGAGACTTTTTTCGAAAGAAACTTGGTGCCAATGTAATGCGAGTTGCTCTGTGTGTGTACCGAGTCTTGTTTACCCTAATTGTTGATAGCCATTCCTTCGTTTTTTTTTCTTTCCAACAAATGTATTTATTTATATTTATTTATACTATATTTTGTTTACTTTATTAAAAAGAAGTACAAACGCATATGTTATATTTGTTTATTTGATTTTTTTTCTTCTTCTCTCGAGCTCGGTTTGTGTGTGTCTCGAAAAGAGACGTAGGTATGTATGGTGCGGTTGTGAATAAATACAATAATAATAATAATAGTACGACACACAGACAGGCGAGTTTCGTAGTTAGTTGTTTAGTTTTACACTTTATAGAGAGTCTGTTAGTTAAAACATTTCCGTCATTCAGATCGCCACGGAAAAAAGTTCCTCTCTGTGAAAAAGTTTCGTGTATGTGTACGAAAAAAAAAATCTGATTGGAAAATTTATTTTTTTTTAAAAACTTTTATCAAAAGGACTGAAAAAAAACAAGTGTCAAAAAATTTTTTTTAGTGACAGGTTCGACTTTATATTCAATGGTGATAATTTTTTTTACAAAAAAAAAAAAAAAAAAAATAAAATAAAATTTTTTGTTTGGAAAAGTGTTTTCCTGTTAAATATCAAGACACCGTAAAAATAAAATTTATTGTTTAGTTTTGAATTTAAACAAAAAAAAAAAAGAAAATCACAAGAGTAAACAAGATAACCAATAAAAAGTTTAATTAGCAATGTTTAGATTCGCTCTTTTAGGATGTCTCAAATGGAAATTTTCTCATCTTCCGAACCCTTCATGTGTTTCATTTCTCAGAAACGGCACCCTAGCACGCTAAATACACGTCCGCATTGTAAAATAAAAATATTTTGTTGTTTATTTTAATTCATGAGCAAACAAGTATACAATTTTTCCAACAAACGTTTGTTTAGACTTTATATTTTAAAATATCATCCACACACACTCTCGTTGAAAAAATACAAAAAAAAATTGTTGACGGTTGAAATGATGTTTAGTTGTGTTGTTGTTCGTTGTTGGCTGCTACTGCTGCTCGAATGTTGTATATTTAAAAAATTAAAACAACAATAATAATTTACACAAGTGAATAATAAACAATTTTTTCCTCTCTTTCTCTCCCTTCTCTCTGGCTGCTGTAGAATCACTTTAACGGCGGCACCGATCGAGTGACTCCAGTTGACAAGGAACCCGACTGGATCGTAGGCAAAAAGCGATTCACCGAGATCTATGAAAAATGTGACGATACCGAAAATGTGCAGAACAAAATGGAAAACGAATTAATTATGAAACAAAATAACAACAATACAAAAGTGTTAAATAATAATAATAATCATAAAAATAATAGTGCAGAGGCGATAAATTTATCCGTATCGCCTTCGAGAAGTGCAACTTCTTCCAGTGACGATCGCGATGATGATGGCGACTTAAATCCCTCGGATGACGAGAATTTGCACAAAAATCATGAAAATTCGCCCTCAACGGCGCTCATGTATAAATTAAATCATGCCAAGAAGCATAACCAAAATAATCAGAATAATAACAAAAGGAAAGAAATTGAATTAGATGATGACTTGGAGGATGAAAGTGATGTGAAAAACGATAATAATAATTATAAAAGTCATAAATACATATCACAGCAAAAAGAAATAACTACAGTTAATGGTGATGACAGTAATTGTGTAAGGAATAGTGTAAATAGTGAGGACTTGGATAATCATCACGAACAATATAATCAACATAATAATTTAATAAACAATAATCATCATCATAAAAAGGGTGAGTTATTTCTTTTCTATTATTTTTCGCGGACTTTTTTGCCTGAAGGTATCTTTACATTGTAACGGGAAGAACATTGTTGCAGACAAATGAATCTTTCATGTGTTTTGTCTAAAATTTTAAGTTGGGTAGGAATTTTTGAAAGTTGAGACTTATGACTTTACGATTATAATTCACAGTTTATCCCTTTCCATGTTTTGTCCACAGAGGAGGACATTTCAAAATTTGGAAAAACTTATTTTTCAATAACTTTAAGTTCAGCGATTAACATAAAAGCCAAGGCTTCAAGCTTTTCAACAAAAAAATATTTTTGAATTTAAGAGAAATTTCTAAACGCGCAAAAAATCGAAAAAATTTTGGCCACGGAAAGGGATAGATTTCTTAATATGTTCTATATGTAATTAAAATTCAATTTTGCCCAATTTCAAGAGGAATATTTTAAGATTTTTATAACATATTAAATTAGCTTAACATATCAAATTAAATTGAAGGCTTGAACCAAAATCTTATTTAAAAAAAAAAAATAGAAACTTATTAGAAAGAAACAGAAACGTTGGAGTTTGTAATTTGATAAATTATAAAAAATCTGAAAATATTCATCTTGAACTGAATTCCTTTTAATATTATAACATTATGAGAAAAATAAACTGAGAATATGCTAAAACTTCAATGTTCTTAAATTAGTTCGTTTTTAAAGTAAAATTTGAATATTCTTTCTAAAATATGAGAGCTTTTTAATCATTTTTGAAATTTTCCTTAATGACAGCTAATCTTTTGGGTAATTTAATTTAGATTTCATGACAGACTGAGCATTAGTACTATATCCAAGATTTCGTCAATGTTATCTAAGACTCTTAGCAGTAATGAATATTATCGAGTATCTTCTTATTAGAAAAATGTACTTTTTGTAACAGATCTGGAACATACGAAGAAGAATGTTTCATTGCATATATTATTCCAATTTGTTGTCAGCTTCACTTTTTAACTGCCACAATGTGTATCAAGTCAATAGAAGTTTTTTTTAATTTCATGTAAGAAATCCGGATAAGGAGCTTTATATTTTGAAATATACTAAAGTTGATGCTTCCAAATTTGTTCAAACAGTTTTCCAAACTTGACAATTAGGGACCATGGTTGTAAATAGTCAAATCGTTGACACATATTTTTACTGAAATTTTTATCTTATTTCAACTTAAGTATCCAAATAGCTTCTTCCTTCCTACAGACTCCGTTGTTGCTTCTTACCTTTCCTAAAAAATAAAATAAAATAAAAAATTAATCTAAAAGAAAGAACTTTCATTTAAAACTCGTCAAAAAATAAAATTCTTACCTCATTTGTTTCTTGTAATGTGCATGTTCCTCTCCTCGCAGTAAATTAAAGATAAACATTACGAAAAAAAAAAAAAATTAAATAAACCCTTGAAAATATTTTTTGTTGTTGTTTATATTAATAATATGGTTAAAATAAACAAAAACTGGTCTGTTGGGTAAAATGCGTTCTTCTGAAAAAAAAGAAGAATATTTTCACAAAAAAAAAATTAATAGGACTTACTTTGAACAAAAAAATCTTATGAAACGTCGTCATAAGTTTTTGTTTCTTCCGAATATCAACTGAACAAATATTTGTGTGACCTCGAACCGAATATTTGTCAAAATAAGCTATTATACAATATTAGTAATCAACAACAAGTAAATTTTTAAATTTTTTATAGAATCTGGTCGTTTATCTCCCGTCGAGTCGCATCACAGCTTCTCGAGCGAAAGTGAACTCGTTAAGGGCGTCGCACAAAATAATGAACTAAAATCGAGTCACGACGACATCAATCAAGTTTCGTATTCGCCATCGCAACAATCGGCGGGCCAGCAACCTCCTTACCTTCAAATGCAACAATTCCTTCAGCAGCATATCTTCTCGTCGAACCAACTGGAGCAACTTGTGCGAAGTCATTCCTACTATTTGCAGCAATTGCAGCAGCAACAAAAAAAGCCAACATCTCCGACTTCGCAAACTGCTCCTCCTCCTCCGACAACTCCCACGCATCCGATGCACGGCAAAGGCTTGGAACAAATCATGACGTCACTCCAAGAGCAAATCCAACTAAATTTACTGCAACAATCGAACTTTTTGAATGCCCAAAAGCTCGGAGGACCTGCCGCGAAAAAGGAGATTCAACAAAACGCGTTGCTTCAGCAACAGCATCAAGAGTTACTGCAACAAATGCAAATGGTACAACGACAATACATGATGCATCAAGGTTTAAACTTACCGCTTGGCGCGCAATCCAGACAGGATTTCAGCTTTCCGAATCACAATCAGAAACCGCCTCCCACGAGTTTGATGCCCGAGAAGAGTTTGCGACAACAAACCACCGATCACTATCACGAGTCTCAAGCGAATCCCGAATTTCCAAACAACGATAAAATTGGGCATTTGGTGAAGCAGATACTGCTTGGGAAGAATATCGAGCTTGCACATATGCTGAATGGCGTGAATCATTCGCCAATTTTGAATGGAAACCCCGCGATGATGGATGAGGTTGATTCGTCGATTCATCCGTTGTTTGGAAGCACAGGCGAGGGACATGGAACATGCAAATGGCCCAGTTGTGAAGTAGCTTTTGATGATTTTGCGACTTTTATGCGGTAAGTTTTCGTTTTAGGACATTACAATTATTGAAAATGTTTTCGATTTTTTGAATTTTAATTTTTTGAAAAATTTTTTATGAATATCGAATATTTAAAATTTTACAATTTCGAAATTTTTATGACTTTTTTTTTAAAAGATAAAAATTTTCGTTAAATTTAGTATAAAATTCAATATTTTTTTTTATTTTGTTTAAAATTTAATTAAAAATTAATATTTAAAAAAAATAAAATAAAAAAAAAATAAATACAAAAAAATAATAATAATAAGTTTAAAATAATGTAAAATTATATAAAAATAATAAGTTTATTATATTTTTTGTTTAACAATTTTTTTAAAATTTTGGTAATTTTTTATTAAAAATTTTAAAAAGAAAAACAATAATTTTATGCTGATTTAAATATTTTTGTCTTTATTAATTTTGATAATTTTTTAAAATATTTATTAAAAAAAATAATATACCTAATTTAAAAAAAATTAAAAAAAAATAAAAATTTAAAAAAAATCAAAATTAACGTACAAAAGTGTAATTTTTTTTAATTTATGAGAAAAAAAAAATAATAATTAAAAAATACATTACCATTAACGTACAAAAATATGAAATTTTAAAAAAAAAATTGTTAGAAAAAAATTTATCAAAATTTAATTTTTTTTTTTTTTGTAAACAAATCTACCAAAAATTGAACAATTTTGAAATTTTTTGATATTTCTCATGAAAATTTGTCAAAAAATTTAAATTGGAAACATTTTCGAAATTTGTATCGTCCTTAAATTTCAAAAAATCAATTTTCTCATGAAAATTTCCCATTTTAGCCACTTGAACAGCGATCACTTGATGGACGAATGCTCCGAGGCGCAAATCCGTGTTCAAATGCAAGTCGTTGTTCAACTCGAGGTACAGCTAAAGAAGGAAAAGGATCGTTTACAAGCCATGATTCAACATCTCCAGATCTCACGACAAAAAGCCTTCGAACAGAACGAACTGAAGCAACATCAAGAAAACGAGCAACGCAAAAAAGAAAACGAACGTTTATCGAAGAAAAACGCAGAATTTCGCGAAAATCACATTTCATCGAAACTTTCGCCGCCCGCATCGCCTGTTCCGAGTTTTGGGCCCGTGCGACGACGAATTAGCGACAAATCGGCAATGTCACTCTCTGGAGGTGAGTCCCTTATTCGGGGTAAGTTTTGCCACCCCTGCACGGATTTTTTTTTAAATTTTTTAACATTAATGTAAGATTTTCCCTTTTTCAATACTAACAAAAAAATGTCTAAAGGACTCCCTTACATGCTAGAAAGAGCTGGATTGGATGTCCAACAAGGTAAAAAATTCTAACAAAATTAACAAAAAAAAAAAAAAATTTTTTTAAAGAAAATTTTGAAGATAAAATCTGCATAAGACCAATATCTTTCTCTTCTCACGACAGAAATTCAACGAAATCGAGAATTTTACAAAAATGCTGATGTGAGACCTCCTTTTACGTACGCTTCGCTCATCAGACAGGCAAGTGAATTTTAGTAAAATCCCAAAAAAAAATTTTTCTTTACAATTTTGGACAATTTTTGATAAAATTTTGAAAAATTTCAGGCGATAATTGAGTCACCCGATAAACAATTGACCCTTAACGAAATTTATAATTGGTTTCAAAATACATTTTGTTACTTTAGACGCAATGCCGCTACTTGGAAGGTAAGTTTTCGATCGAAGGGAACTCACAGGTAGAGAGGGTTTTGTGAAAAAGTGTGAGAGATGACAAAAAATAAATTAAAAAATGGGTTCGTTCAACGAAACCGTAAGTAAAACGGGAAAAAATTTTTATCAACGGAATTTTTTTTATTATTGAAATTTTTGTTCATTTTTTAATTTGTTTTATTTAAAAAAAAATCTACACTTTTTTCCGCTGTTTATTTATTTTTTTTCATAATTTTAATTTTTTTTTTGTTTTTTGTTTATTTATTTTCATAAAACGTGTTAATGTTTAAAAAATATTTTAAAAAAAATGCTATAAAAAAATATTCGATTTGATAAATAAACAACACATCCACGTACGTTAAAATTTAGAATGCCGTTCGTCATAATCTCTCACTGCATAAGTGCTTTATGCGCGTGGAGAACGTAAAGGGCGCCGTTTGGACCGTAGACGAGCTCGAATTTTATAAGCGACGTCCTCAACGATGCACATCCGGCTCGGGCTCCGGCGGATCAGCAACAAATGCAAATTCGACTGCACTCATGCTGAGAAATGCAGTTTCGCCAATTGGGTACGTCGGATAAATTCGACATTTTTTTTAATTGAAAATTTTTTTGTTTCTTTTTTGACAATTCTTTTAAAACTTATTTTTATGAAATATTTTTAAACTTTATTTTAAAATTCCTTTTTAAAAATCTCTTTTTTGAATAATAATTATTAAACTTTTGACAAAATGTGGGGATCAAAATGAGCGAATTTGACAAAATAGATAAAAACGAACGGAAATTGACTCAGAAAATTTTTTGAGAGATTTTAAATTAATTATTTCTTAATTTTAAAAATAAAAAAAAATAAATAAAGTAAAGTAATTAATTAAATGTTAATTTAAAAAATTAAATTAAAATTTTAAAAAATTAAATTAAAATTTAAAAAAAATAAATTAAAAATTAATTTTAAAAATTAATTAAATTTAATAAGTTAAATTTTTAATAAATTTATTAAATTAACAAAAAAAAATATTTATTATCTTTTAAAATATTAAAAAATTAAAATTAAATAATTTATTAATTTTAAATATTTTTATAACTTAAATTAAATGATATAAAAATATTTAAAATTTTTAATTAATTTTTTTTTTTATTTTATAAATTCAATTATAATTTTTTATTATTTTAAAAAAATATATTAAAATAAATAATTAACAAAATAAATTAAATAATAAAAATTATATTTTTTAAACAAATAAAAATTATTAAATTAATTAATTATTTAAATACCTAATTAAAAATAAATTTTAGAAAAAAATTAAATAAATATTTTTTTGATTTATAAAAATTTAAATAAAATAATTAATTAATTAAATATATTTAATAATTATTATAAATTTAAAAAAAATAATTATAATAATTTTTAAATTTATTTATTTAATTATTTATTTTATTTAAATAATTAAAAATTCGAAAAAAAAAAAATTTTTTTTAAACTAATTTATATAAAATTAAAAATCTCTCAAAAAAATAGCGAATTTTGATCAAACCACAAAAAAAAAATAAAATACTAACAACCTTTTTTGATCTATTTTCAAACTCGATTTTTATAACAAATTCCACAAACGTAATTTTAAACTTTTTTAAATCTCTTTTAAATTTAATTAACCAACTAAACTTCAAGTAACAGTTCAAATGACATTTTTTTCACAAATGAACCACAATTGTTACTCGAAGTTGAAATTTTTTGAAAACTCTTTTTTAATATAATAATAATAATATTTTATAATAACATAACTTTTTTAAACAATTTACAATTTTTATACTAACTTTTACATTTTAAACATTTTTATATAAAATTTTTATCCTTATTGTGTGAAGAGCTGTGTGTGTGTGTGTGATTTTGCGCTCTCTCTCTCACTCGAAAATTTTACCTATTTCTGGTACTTTAAAACTTTTTCTTCACTAATAACATAAGTTTTGTGGGAAAATTATGCTCAAACTGTGTATTTTTCGACGGAAGTTGGAAAACTTTTGTAAAATTTAATTTTTTGCTCAAACGCTTAATTGGCCTAATTCTTTTCTTTTCAATTTAATTGCATTTGCCACACATTCCGTGTTACTCGTGTAGGGTTACAAGGTAAGTTTCGCGCGAAATTTGGTCTCTTTTGATAATTTTTGGAGGTCTGAATGACGTTTTGTCGTAAATTTCATGCGAAACGTCATTCAAGAGTCTGAAAAAAAATTCAGATTTAGTCGGAACCTCTTTCCATTCGTTAGTCGTTCTGTCCCTGTTCGAAAAAAAAATTGTTCATGTGTTTTTTCAAGGCGTATCTCAGTAACGGGGTCTTCCGACTGCCCCTTTTATTGTTGAACTTTCGTCGAAAAAACGCATTATGAGCATAAATTTTAATTTTTCAAAAAAATTTCTTTGCATTAAATGACTTTTTGTTTCATGTCTGTCTTACCCTAAAAAAAAAATCGAAAAAAAAAATTATTAGAATGCAATTCGAACAAACCTTTCGCTGCATAAATGTTTTGTGAGATATGAAGATGATTTCGGATCCTTTTGGATGGTAGACGATAATGAATTTTGTAAGCGACGCCATTTGAGTCGAGGTCGA
This sequence comes from Culicoides brevitarsis, assembly GCF_036172545.1. NCBI lineage: Eukaryota > Metazoa > Arthropoda > Insecta > Diptera > Ceratopogonidae > Culicoides > Culicoides brevitarsis. Next base: position 33,312,532 of record NC_087087.1, on the reverse strand, counting down.
CCCCGTAAATACGAACCGAATGCCGATGGACAACAGCCACCATCACCATCGGATAATCCGTATTATCCTCCCACGAATAATGTGAACTCACAGTAAGCAACTCGCCAAAAAATAAAAAAAAAATGGAGAAAAATTTCTCGAGAAATGAAAAATTGAATTGATGGCTTATCTCTGCGTTTTATGAGTTTTTTCATTAGAAATTTATTATTTTTTGTAATTTTTCTCACATCGCAAGTCTCACGTAGTTCGAAATATGAAAGGAATTGTTGCATAAATCTAATATAAATTGTTTGAGTTGAGAGCGAACTTTTTTGAAACTTTTTTTATTACTAACTTTTTAACTCTTTTTTAAATTTAATTCAAATTTTTATTATCAAAGCACAAGAGAATGATAATTTTTGTGTCTTCTCTTGTGCTTCTTTTTTGCATGCCTCTTTTTAAAAATCTTTTTAACTCAATTTTTTACTAATTTTTAATAATATCTTGATGTTTTTATAAGAAAATAAGCAACATTATTCGAATAAATTTTCTGAAAAAAAAATTGTAAAAAATTTTTTAATTTAATAAATTCAAAAATTTTATTAAATTAAATTTATTAAAATTAATTTTTTAATTAATTAATAATAAATAAAATAATCAATAAATAATTAATTTATTGAATTAATTTTTAATTAATTTAAATTTAATAAAATTTTTGATTTTTTATAAATTTTTTACTATCAGAATTATTTTTTAGATTTTCAAAGAAAAAAAATAAAATGTTGCTCATTTTCAAAAATTTTTAACTAATTTTTTAAATATTTTACTACTTTTTAAACTCTTAATGGACTTTGAAAACTTTTAGAATTCATTTAGAAAATATGAAAAAAAATTATTTTTTTAAAAATTTTAATTAATTTAATTATTAAAATTTAAAATAATTAAATTAAATTAAAATTAATTAAAAAAATATTTTTTAAATTAAAAAAAATTTTTTTTTAATTTTAATTAAATTAAATTAATTTTAAAAAAATATTTTTTTAAATTAAAAATTTTTAAAAAAAAATAATTAAAATAAATTTTTAAATTAAAAAAAATAAATAAATTAAATCAAAAATAAATAAATTTAAATTTAATTTAATTTTTTTATAAAATTTTTTTGAAAGTCTTCAGAGTTCATCTTTTTAAAATTTTTTAACATTTGTAAATTTTTTGCATGCCTAACATTTTTAAATAATTTTTTTCATAAATTTATTCAACTTTTTTCATCTTTCGACTCTTTTTAAATTCTTTTTCGATCTCTTTTAAAATTTTCTTCAAATTCAATTTTACTTCAATTCAATTTTTAATATCTTTAATAAACTTTTTTCTTAAAAAAATCTTTAAAAAAATGCATGAATTTTTTCTTATTTTTTCTAATAAATTAAAAATTTTACAGAAATCCTCCATCTGGCGCGAATCCAATGGCAAACATGTATCCGGATAATTTGCCAATGAATTTTCAAGTAAGTTTGAAAAAAAATTTCTTTTTTTATGAAAAATTTAAAAAAATCTTTTTAGAACTTCTGGTCATGCCCATCAAACGTCTTGGATGAAAATATTCCGTACGGAATGAATTTCCACGGAGGACGATCTGATCGTTACGAATGCGAATCTCAGAATTCTTCGCCACGATCTGCTTCACGGAATAGTCAAAGGTACTTTTTCCATTAAATTTTTCGAAAATTTCATTAAAAAATTTTTTTTTTAGAAAATTTTCTCGAGCTTCAACGAATTCCACGAAAAATCATCATCACAGTCATCATCATAATCACGCGGCAAGCGATGTCGACATGTCTGACATCGGAACGCCTCACAATCATCATCCCACAATAAAGCAGGAGGCGAATCAGGAGAATTATGACAGCAACGACGAACGGGAACACGAAGGAGATCCTGCCGTAGACTTGTCAACGCAAAATTAGACTTTAGCAGATGCAAAAACTTAAACGTGTGTTCCTTGTTAATCCCCAACTTGAAGAAAAAAATTAAAAAAAGCTTACATCCCGATGTTTAAATTTCTCCTCTCCAACATATATATCAGTCATCAGTGTAAAAAAAAATAAAATATTGAAAAATTTTGCATCCCAGTAATGGACAAAGAGGATTCTTTGAAAAAATACACCAAAAAATAATGATAATATTTGTTACATATAAACTATACTACTAAAAAAGTATTAAAAAAACCCATAGAAATAAACATGTATCATTCTTTAAAAAAATATATACTTAAAAAAAAACTTATCGTAAATAAATAAAAATGTCTTCGTATTAAAACTTAAATAAAAAAATAATCCTTAAATTAAATATCGATTAATTAAATATTTTTTTTAGTATTGAATTCCAAAGCTGTGAATATCTTACTTAAAAATTTTTGAGAAAAAAAAATGAAATTGAAGAGTGAAAGTTTTGATTTTCATTTCAATTTTCAAATTTAAATTTAAATAAATGCAAAAAAGTGTATTGATAATAAAATTGGTGAATAATACGAAAAAATAAAATATTAGTTGGTAAATTTTCACGTAAATGAAAATGAATGAAAATCAAAAAAAAAAAGAAGATAAGTGAAATCATTAGAAAATAGGACTTAATATTAATAGTTGGACCTTTTAATGAATGTTTTAGTTATCATGAATGAAAAAAAAAATAAATAAAATAAAAATATTAACAATAAATAATAATAATATTAATAAAATGATATAAATAATGAAATTAAAAGTTATTTTAATTTTTTTATAAAAAATTTTAAAATTTTTTGTAGGAAGAAAATTTAGGTATGAATTTTTTTTAATAATTTTTTTTTTTTTTAATTGTAAAATTTTAGAATATTTTTTTATTTTTTCAAAAAATATTGCAAATATATTAAAAGAAAATTGTTTAAATTATGAAAATTTTTGTTAAAATTAAAATTAAAAAATTGTTGAAATTTTTGTGATTAAAAAAAATTTTTTTTTTTATTTTAAAATTTTAAAAATAATTTTAATTAAAAAAAAAAAATTTTTTTTAAAAATTTAAATTTTTTTAAAAAAAAAGATTTAATTTTTTTTTATTACCTAAAAAAAATACATTTTACTTTATTTTTTTATTTGCTGCATTTTTTTTTAATTTTCGAAAAAAAATTTTTTTTTCAAGGATTAAAAAATTATTAAAATTTTTTGATTTAAAAAAATTTGTAATTTTTAATTTTTTTATTTGAAAAAAAAAACAATTTTTTTTTTGACAAAAAATATTTCAAGGAGTAAAAATCAAGAAATTTTTTAATTTTGTGATAAAAAAAAAATATAATAATAATTTTAAAAATTGAATATTAATTTAAAAAAAATATTTTATTAAATAATTTTTTTTTTTTAAATAATTTTTATTAATTTAAAATTTTTATTAAATGCTGCTGAAAAAAATATAAAAAAAAAATTGAGCTACTTTCCTTTTTCGACGATCAAAAATCATTTAATAAAAAAAAATCAAAAAATACAATATTCCATAAAATAATTTTTATTTAAATATTTATTAAAATAACATCAATTTTTCGGGTTTATCAATAATAAAAAAACACTCCATGGCTTCATAAAATAATTTACAATAATTTATTAGTTTTAAAACTATTTTTTTCAATTTAACATTTAATATCTGATCCAAAATATAAGAAAAAGGCAAAAACTTACACGTATAAAAAAAATTAGGACACAAACACGTAAGTGACCCTTCCGCGATAGTATACGAAATTGGTTGAATATTTTTCGTTTTAATTAAAAATTAATAAATAATATTTTACAAAGAATTTTTTTTCTTTTACAAAAATAATGTGTGATAAAAACGTATAAAGTAACAAATAACGACAATATTTCCAGTTAAATATTTAAAATAAATTTCCATTCAAATTTTTTAGAAATCAGAATAGACCATGTTATCGTATTTTTGTCCGAGATGCACGGGCCTGTAATATTCCTTGGCGGCGCCCCATCCACGCGGTGCCGTATTGTAACTCATTAGACTCGACAAGTCGAGCGGTTTGGGTGCTTCGGGGATGTTATATTCTTCGGGCGGCGAATTGTGTAAGAATGCTTCGTACGAGAAATCGGGCTTCTTTGGCGGCTCAGGTTCGGGCAATTTAACAGTGACTCCCGTGGGAAGCGGCGAAGGATTTTGGATGAAAGGCAACGGGGAGATGTTGCTCAAGGCATCGCGTTTCACGGGGATCGTCAATTCATATGGCTTTGGCGGTTCAACGGGTTTTGGAGGCTCCGGGATTGGTTCAGGATATCCATTACCTAAAAAAATTTACGAAAAAAAAAAATTAATTTTTTGTCATGTAAGTATTTTTTTTTTCTAAAAATTTAATTTTTTTCATTGAATTTTATAGAATTTTTTTTTAAATTTTTTGAAAAATTAATTCAATTAAAAAAAAATTAAAAAATTTGAAAAATTAAAAATTTGAAGGAAAAAAATTAATTTAAAAATTTTTTAAAAAAATAAAAAAAAATTTTTTTTTTTAAAATAATTTGCTCAAATTAAAAATTAATAATTAAATTAATTAAAATTAAAATTAAAAAAAAAAAGTATAAAAAAATAATTGTAAAATTTAAAATCATAAATTATTTGATTTTTTTTTTTAATATTTTTTGAAAAATTAAAAGTTTAAAATTTTAAATTAATTAATTAATTTAAATTATAAATTTTTTTTTATTTTTTTTTTTTCATGAAAATTAAAAGTAAAAATCCAAACTTAAAAATTTTGTAAAAAAAAAATCATTTTTTTTTGTTTTTAAATAATTTGCTTAATAAATTACGAAAAAAATAATTTTTTGGTACATAAAAATTATTTTTTGTTATTTTTTTATGTTATGCATGTTAAATTTCGCATGTAAATTAAAACATTGAACATCAAACCTTGTCTTTCACCGACGTGATTGTTAAAACTGTTCTTAGTTACAACATTAAACACATTTTTAGGCATTGGTACGACATCACATTGACTCTCTTTGATCCGATTCTCGTGCTTTTCGATCAATTTATTGACAATATCGAGACTTTCGTGTGCTTTTGTTACAATTTCATGCGTTGGTCTTTGCTCAACGGGCGTAAATTCGGGAATTGGCATCGCTGGAGGCGCCTTTAGCAAGTCAGGAACTGATTTGGACTTCTCCAAGCGCGGTACGACGGGAGCAAATATCGGCGCAAATGACTTTGGAAGCTCTTCGGGCATCTTCGGTGGCTCAGGAACAGCAGGAACTGTCGGTTGTTGTTGCCCCGTGAAAAGAGGCAAGTATTTGGGGACTGTAAAAATTGAATTTTAAATTTTTTTTGAAGGAAAATTTTCGAAAATCAACCAAAACTTGAAATAAAATGAAGAAAAAATGACTTTTTGGACCGTCGAATGAAGTGACTTGGGATTCAAGCATCGATGGCCTGTCAAAGCTCTCGTATCTCGTTCAAAGAGAGTTCAAAAAATTTTTAACACACAAAAAATTGTTAGTGCAGATAAGCGCCTAGTTACAAAAATTTTCTAAAACAAAAAAAAAACGCTTTAAGGACGAATCTACGAGAAAAAAATTTTTTTTTCGGAAACAGGGTTCGTCATCTTGCCTTCAGAACTCTCCGTTTCCGTGCTCGGTTCCTTGATCATCCGGTCAATTTCTCGCACGTGAACTTTTTGCTGATGCTGAACATTTTCAAACGTATGAATCAATTCTTTCACCGAAATTTTCGGATAATCCGGATCTTCTTCGTCTCCCTCCTCCTCAGCAGTGCCTTCTTTCGTACTTTTTGTCCCGGATTCGTCGTCAACTTCCAAATTGAATTGCAACTCGGGCAACGGCGGAGGCGGTTCATTCAAAATTTTCAACACGTTAATCGGCTTAAAAACAGGAATCTCTGGCGGCTTCGGAGGATCGGGGAAATTCACAGATTCACGACGCGAATTTGACGTTTCCACAGACTCGCAGAGCGATTTGCGATGATCGTCGTCAATTAATTTCAAATGTCGATCAAGGTCTTCGTAAATCTCGAGAATTTCTTGTTCGTCCTTCAAAAGTTCTTCTTTGAGGCTCGTGTCGTCGTCGGGGATTTCATTTTCTTTGTTCTCGTCATCCGCAGCTTTTACGGATGATTTTCTGAAGAGTTTTATGGGCGTTTCGTCCTCGAAAGGTTCTTCTAATTCTATGGAGTTAAGGGTTAATTTTTTTTTTTTTGAAGCAGTTGAAGCGAAAAAAAGCTGTTAATGCAGAAAAATGTATTTGGAAACGGGACTTACCGATGGAGAGTTTGATTGGAGGAGCGTTCCAGCCTTGGGGAATCGATGGTTTGTATGCCAATCCTTGGTATCGCGGATATGGGATGATCGTTGGGGATTGTGAGACCTGTGAGAAAAATAATTTTTAGAATTTCTCAATAAATTTCATTTATTTTTATAAAAAAAATATTGATTTTTTTAATTTTTTTTTTATGAAAATTAAAAAAAAAATATTATTTAAAAAAAAAAAAAATTATAAATTAGTGAGAAAAAATTTAAAAAAAAATTAAAAAAAATAATTTTCTCAGAAAAAAAAATAATTAAAATTTTTTTATTTAAAAATTTAATTTTTTTGTTGAATTTTATTTTTGTTTTGAACGAAATTATAATATTAATTTAAAAAAAAATTTCTCATAAAATTTAAAATTTTAAAGGAAAAAATCAAAATAAAAATTTAAAAATATTTTTAAACAATTTGCTCATTAAAATTAAAAATTTAGTAAAATTATTATATTAAAAAAAATAATTTTTTTTTAAAAAAATTGAAAAAATTTAAATAAGAAAAAATTTTTAAATGAATATTTGCTCAGGTAAAATTAAAAATTAAAAAATTTTTTTCTTAAAATTAATTAAAATTTTCTTAAAAATTTTTTTTTTTCATTCAAGATTTTTTAAAATTTTGAGTGAAATTAAATTTAAATTAAATTTAATTATTTTAATTTTTTAAATATTGTTTCAAAGAATTTTTCACATGAAAATAAAAATTTGAAGGAAAAAATTTTTAAATGAAAAAAAAAATCGATTTTTTTAAATATAATTTGCTCAGTTAAAGTAAAGTAAAAAATTATTAAAAAAAAATATAAAAAAAAATTAAAATTAATTTTTTTTTAAATTTTAAAAAAATTAATAAAAACTCTTACCAAGCTCGTTGCTACATACGACGCCGGCGTATCAAGCTTCCTTTGCTGATCCGGAGCTGGCGTATTGTTACTTATGGGCGTCATATCGTTAATCGATTGTGAAATTGTCTCAATTGCTTCCTCAATCTTCTTTGCACTCTCGTTATACGACTCTTGCACGGATGTACTTGTGTTTATATAATTTTGTGACTGCGTTGTCGTACGTTTTTCTGGATTTTCGTCGTCAATGATCCATTTGTCGGACTTTTTGCGTCGCTTGGCAAATAATTCAGCTCCTAAAAATCAAAAATTTCATTAAATTTTATTAAAAATTGAAAAATTTTCGAACTCACCCTTCTCTTTAGGAGTCTTCAATGCACTGATAATCGGTTCAGGCGACAAAATGGGCATCGTTTCCGACTTTTGTAACGACGAAAAGTCCTTGGGGGTACCTTGGGGGTTCATTACCAACTTCAAAGGCACCTTTTTTGGTCCGCTGCTTGTGATTTCTGTTTGTTCCGAGCGTTCTTCGTGATCGTTCACGCGATTGCTTGTGTCCGTGTACGAATATGTCTCCTCGTTTTGATTGCCATCCGTGTGAACCCACTTGACGGAGCGCTTTTTGCGATTTATGTACATGGACTGACCCTTGGAACGTTGATTGCTGATGTCACTGAGCGAATGTGATATTCGGCGAGCGAGCTCAACTTGATCTTCGACCGTGGGATGCACGCCAGGCGCCCAAAATGCCGACGACGCATACAATTTACCTGAAAAATTTTCATTTTTTAAACGAATTTTGACTTGAAAACTCAAAAAACTTACGATTCTTGCCGGGTTTGATCTCCTCAAAGTCAGTCGAGGGCGTAAACAACTTCTGTAAGTCGATTTTTTGTTTTCTGTTTTCATCCTGCAATGAGAAAAAACAAGAAAAATATTTAAAAACACTTGAAATAACAAGAAACGTTCCGTAGATACGAGCAGGTGGCGTTTAAAACGACTCTCGTTTATTTTTATCTCAATGTTTTTACAAATTGTTACACGATTTATCGTCTTTCGCAATGATTTGTGACGAAAAGTGACGTCACACGATGACTCAACAAAATTTTTAAAAAAATTTTCCAAAAAATCTGGATCTCTCAATATTTTTAATTTTTTTGCGACTCAATTTTACAACAATTAAAATATTTATTTAGCGTAGAATGAAGAAATGCCGTCATCTAAAAATACAACATCTCATGTGTTGTGTATATATTTATAAAAATAACAACAACAAAATATAATATAATGAGGAAAGTGCAATTTTGAAAATTATTTCACATTTTTTTTTTAGATTTTTAAAACAATTTTTAAGAAATTTTAATAATTTTTGCATCTTTTTTTTTAATTTTTTTAAAAACAAATTTTATAAAATTTTTTAAAAATTTTAATAAAAAAAAATAAATATTTTTTATTTTAAAAAATTTCAAATTAATTATTTTTTTTAATTTTTTAAAATTTTTATATTTTTTTTTTAATTTTTTAAAAATTTTAAAATAATTATTTTTTTTTTAATTTTTTAAAATTTCTTAATAATTTTTTTTTTAATTTTTTAATAATTTTAAATAATTTTTTATTTTTTAAAAATTTCAAATAAACTATTTAAAATTTGGTACCTGGTCAAAAAATTTATTAAAAAAAATAAATAAAATAAAATTATTTAAATTAAATAAATAATTTAAAAAAATTCTGAACTACAGAATAAAATTTCGAATTTTTTTTTATAAAATTAAAATTATTTTTGCAAATTTATGAAAATTTATTTTAAAAAAATAATTAAATAATTTTAAAAAAATAAAAAATTAAAAAAATCTTTTAAAAAAATAAATAAAATTTAATTAAAAAATAATTTAAAAAAAAATAAATTTTAATGTAAACTGAAACATTTTCAAAAATCGCCCTCGCCTTTTAATAAAAATAATAATAAATTTCATGTCAGTCAAATTCGAAAATTGTTCTCGTAGCTTACCGAATGCCACATTTTCTTGCTTAATTTTGTCAGGTAATCTCGCGCAAACGGATCATGCCGATCGGATGGCTTGAAGCCTCGTTTATCCATCACCATGCTATTTGACTTTTGCAGATTGTTACTCTCGAACTTGCGAGAGTACGAACTACTGCTGTAACTTTCGAAACTGTGCGTTTGTCGCGAAGACATGTAACTTTTTTTCAGCGATTGTTGCTTAAACATTTTTTTTAATTCGAAAAAAACTATCGCAAATTATAAGAAAATTAGGACAAACAAGCAAAACTAAAACGAAAAAAAAAATAATAAACGAAAAAAATTTGCGTGTGATAATTTCTTCTTCTTCACGCTAATAAACACAAAATAAAACTGCGCGATTTTTAGTTTTTTATTCCGAGGCGATTTTAACGAAAAATTCTCCGTGTGAGTTTTGCAACATCACCATCCATCGCATCTCTCTTTGTTTCGGGGAAATTCATGCATCGACTTTTGCGCACTTTTTTCAGTGTGTTGGTCTCCGTTAACGCGACTTTTCGTTAATTTTAATTTTAGAAATGTTTCTGATGGCGTTTGCTACGATTTAGCACGACGACGCGAGATTTTGGGGTCGTGTATGTCGGTCGTTATCGTTAGATTTGTGAATTAATAGAAGAAACGATGTTGTAAATTATTAATAATGAGTTTGATTGTTTTTTAACGCGTTCGTTCTTAATGAGTTAAAATTTTGTTAGGAGATGCGGAATTTTTTTGCAAGGCGTCTCCATTTAATTTTTTTTTTAATTAAAAAAATTAAAATTATTATTTTTTAGTGAAATTTGAGAAGTTTTATTAAAAATCATTTAAAAAGTTAAAAAAAAATAATTAAAAAATTTTTATTCAAAGTTTTTTTTGTAAATGAAAGAATTGAAGGTCAATTCAATTTATTTCATGATTTTTGACATTTTTGACTCACAGTTTACTCTTCAACAATTATTTCTGATTTTTATCTGCAATTAACGTCTATTTAAAATTAGTTTTTAGATAAATTATTTTTTTGACTTTACATGAATTTTGGATTTTATAGAGATTTATTGATCTCTCATATAACTCAGTTTTCGTAAAATTTTGTCAAAAATGCAAAAAAATATTTTCAAAAAATAAAAAAAAATTTTTCATATTTGTCATGTTTTTCATATGAATTATTGAATTTTTTGAAAATAAAAAAAAATATTTTATGGTACCCATATTTCAAACTTTAGCTACATCTGGCAGCTTTTGTTTAAAAAACAATTTCTAAAAATCATAGTGACTTTTATAAAAAATAAAATTTAATTTTTGCCTTTTTATTACATATTTTGACAACAAAGTTAATGAAAATGATCAAAATAGGGGTATAACATAAAAATCCAATGTTAAAGTATCAAATTTAAAATCAATTAAAATTATGAAGTTAATCTAAATAAACACTTTTCGTTCAAAAAACGAGCCAAAAATCGAATATTTGATAAAATTTTTCTTTGAAAATCTCTCAATTTAGACTTTCAATGAACATTATTTTCTAAAGAATGTTTCTGAATTTCTCAATTATCAATTTTACACTTAACACAGATGTTAATTTGATAAATTTCGCTAATTTTTGTAAGTTTTTCTTTAGTTTTTCTCATCAGAGATTATTAGATCTTCAAAACATTAGGTAAGAAGTATATCGAGTAACAAGAAGCATAATAATTATTTTTTTTTTTTTTTAATTTTTAATATTATTTTAGTTTAATATTAATATTAAAAAAATAAATAAAATTAAATTAAATTTATTAAAAATTTTAAAAAATTTCAAATTTTCATATTTTTGATAAAAAAAATAAAATAAAATGTTTTTCAAAAAAAAATTGCAATAAATTAATTTAAAGAACATTTTAAATATTTTCATAATACCTAATTTATGTTTTGAAAATTTATTCAGTCTTAATATATATTTTTTTATTTAATTTAATTTTTTTATTAATTAGATTTTATTTATTTTTTTTGAATTTAATTTATTTTTTCTTTTTAATTTTTTTTAATTTTTTTTTAATAATTTATTTTTTTTTTTAATAATTTTTTTTTATTTTCTTTTTTTTTCTAATTTTATTTTTTTTTAATTAGGTATCTAAATTTTATTTTTTTTTTAAATTTAATAATTTTTTTTAAAAATTATTTTAATTTATTTTATTCATTTTTATATTTAATTTGAGTTTTAATTAAAATTGTACCAACAATAAAAAAAATATTATACTTTAGATTCTCGACATTAGATATTTTTCTTAAAAATTTTGCAATAATTTAGATAAGAGAATTTTATTCTCTATTTTATGAAACTTTTTTTTTATCTTATCAAATAATAAAATTACTTTTTCATAAATTTCATTAAATAAAACCAATTAAAATTCGTTCATCAAAAAAAACTTACCTCTACAAGTAGATTAGAAAAACTTTCTATTTGAGGTTGCGGCCCAGGTGACTCCATCTCTGCTGCGTTTTCTATTTCAGTTTAAAAATTTCCACAAAACTTTATCTTTTTTACTTCACTATTTTCCTTTATTTGCTTTTATCGATGCGATTGCGAGCTTGTAACGTAATCGCCTGAACACAACAATAATATTTAATAATTTATTTAAAACATGCAAACCTTTTGTTTAATTTTTGTTATGATTCGGCCTGAAAATTTATTTTATTTATTATTCTCGAAAAAAAAAATAATTTCAAGTAAACAGTTGGTTTGTGTTGCATATACTCAAAAGAAATAATAGCATGAAAAATTTCCCGCACAGAAAATTATATTTCGTGAAAACAAAAACTTTTCGAATATTACATATTATTGTTTCGGTTTTTTTTTTGCGAAAAATTTTCAAACGTATGTTTTGTTTATTCCGCGATGTGTGAAGATAATAACTTGTGTGTGTGTTCCGAAAAATAGGAAAATTTTCGTAATAAACAAAAACTTTTTAATGGGCCGAGATAAGTTCAATGCATTTTATTTTCGACGGCTTTCTAATCAAAACTAATTGCCGCAAAATTTAAAATAAAATTTATTTGTTTAATCGAAGTCGTTTCGCGTGTGAACAAATAAATTTTGTAATTTTGCGGTCGTTCGAAAAGGTCAAGGAATGCAAGTAATAAAATTTTTCGTGTAAAAAATAATTCATTGACGCAAATTTCTTCTTCTTCTTCTTCGATGAACCTTGAAAATCGAAAAAAAGCACTTTTTGTCTCATTACGATGTAAATTGAACGTAAAAACAGATGCCCGTGCCGTCAAAACATCAATCGATGTCCATTTGAACGCAAGAAATGTTTATTTTTACAACGAAAACTATTGCGATATTCGAGAAAATGCGAGTTTTTCCATATTTTCTCTCGTAAAAATAAAAATTAAATGAACGGCAATCACTTTTTAATGACTATGACTCGTTAAAAATATTAAAATGTGTTTTCTTGAGGTCAGTACAAGCAAAATTTTTTTAAATTTTTATTTTTCTGAGCAAAAAATGAACATTTCCGATGAATTTTCACAGTAAAAAAAGAAGAACAAGGAAGTTAACTTGACTCGTGTGGTCGTTCACTAATCCGTTTCCTTAATAAATTACCACAAATTTGTCTACAAAATTGCCAATGAACGATTTTCAAGGACATTTTTCACGAAATAATTTTTTTTGAATGAATTTTTTTTTGTTTATATTTTTTTCTTGTCGTCTGAGGCTGGAAATTCATTCAAAAAAAATTCTGTGTAAAAAAAATCTCGATGTCGTAAAATGTTTTTTTCAGAAATAAACAAAAATTTGTGTTGATTTATCGGCGGCGGTGATGGAGATGTTGTTTTTATTGCATTACTGGCTTGTCACAGATTTGTTTATGGGTCTCATTAAGAGTGTGGCGTATTTTTGTGTGTGTTTCATTATGGGCTCATGAAGAAAGTTGTTGATGCAACAAAATTTGTTTGAAAACGTCATGAGAAATGAGACAATTTGGTAAGAACGACAACAATTTTCTCTTAATTTATGGGAAAAAACTCGTAAATTCTCGAAGTTTGAATTAAAAGTCGATGAACTTCAAGTTTTAATTCGGTTTTAATGCAATTTAAATTAAATTGTGAAAAAAAATTAAAAATTGGGAAATTGGTGGAAAAACTGATGAGTTTTCCGGAAAATTTGATGAAAATATGTTTAAAAATTCTCATAATTCGTAAAAAAAAATAAAATTGTAACTCAAAGTAATTAAAAAAAAATAAAAATTGTAAAAAATTAATGAAAATTGGAAAATTTTTGGAAAACTTGATGAATTTTCCGGAAAATTTGATGAAAATATTTTTAAAAATTCTTATAATTCGTAAAAAAATAAAATTGTAACTTAAAGTTATTTTGAAAAAAAAATAAAAATTTTGAAAAATTAATGAAAATTGGAAAATTTTTGGAAAACTTGATGAATTTTCCGGAAAATTTGATGAAAATATGTTTAAAAATTCTCATAATTCGTAAAAAAATAAAATTGTAACTCAAAGTTATTTTAAAAAAAATAAAAAATTGTAGAAATTTAATAAAAATTGGAAAATTTTGGGAAAACTTGATGAATTTTCCGAAAAATTTGATGAAAATATGTTTAAAAATTCTCATAATTCGTAAAAAAATAAAATTGTAACTCAAAGTTATTTAAAAAAAAAATTATGGAAAATTAAAAAAATATAAAAATTTTCCGGAAAATTTTGGAAAACTCATGGAAAATTATTATTTTTTTTTAATAATAATTTTTTATGAATTAAAAGTCAAAAATTCTATAAATCGTAAATTCTGAAAATTAATAAAAAAAATCGTAATTTTTTAGAAACAAAAATTGGAAAAATTGGAAAAACTAATGAAAATTCATAAAATTTTCCCGCAAAACTCATGAAAAACTCAGAAACATTTAAACTTTTCTTCTAAATCGACGTAAAAATCAAAACAAAAGATCTTTCGCCATAACGAATGATTGGCAAAGGTTCTCAAAACAACACATGATGAAACCTGTTGCCGCACCGAAGAAAATTGTTTTGAAGAAAAAACGAGAAAAATGTTCATTTACCGCATGTCAATATGATAATTTTCATGGCAGGCGCTTTCTTTCCTGCTTTCTTCTCTCTCTAATTCGCATTCTCGCGACGACATCATCATCATCATGATCATCTTCGAAAAGAAAAATTATGTCGCTACACAACAACAACTTTCTTCTTGTACCGCAGAAGAAAAAAATTTTTTTTTGGCACGTTGACAGCACGAAATATCAAACCGAGAGTCCTATAATTTTTTATGGGTCGCACAAAAGTCAACAACCGGTTTTTGTTGTTCTTTTATTTTCTCGCTAGCACGAGTCTTGTCACGAAAAATCTAAGCGATGTTTGATTGCTTAATTTTTTTTCTTGTTATTATTTTATTTATTATTTTTTTTATTCTAATTTTGTGCGGCGCACAATTAATTTGCGTTCGTTTTTCACATTGTACTTGAATTTGATTAATTTGCAACACTTTTCACTCTCGCGACGACGTCTATTTTCCAATTTGTGCAACGCGCGAAGAAAAAGCATTCGATATCGAGACAAGTGAATGTTTTCAATTAATTTCAAATTTTAATTTCGCATGTAATGTAAATAAAACAAAAAATAAAAATAAAATTTCTCGTCGACACGACATAGAATGACCGACCTAAATAAATCCGGATTTTTAATTTTTCATCATTTCAGCTTTTTATATAATGTTCGTCGTGTTGCTGTCAAAAAATGTTTGTGTGCTGTAAGCGAATTATAATTTTCTTGTAATAATTTCTAACATTTTTCTTTAATTTTAATTTTTTTTATTAAAATATATGCAACACAAAAATTAAGTAATTTGTCATAAAAAACACTTGTTCTTGTTTATCTTTAGATTTTCTCATTTTTTTTTAATTATTTTTATTTTTTTTCTTACTTTGTGTAAATATTTTCTTTTTGTTCACAGATCGCGGCGCGACACGAATTAAAAAAAACTGTCAGTTTTTCTGTCGATGCGATTTTTCGATTATTTTCTTTTTTTTTTGTCAGCGAATCCGAAAAACAACGATGTCTTTGGGTAAACGGACAATACTTGAGTGAACCACTTGGCGAGATGATAATCTGGTGCGATCATTGTCTTCTTAATCTTCTTCTTGCGAGAGAGAGACTCGACTAGAGATGTAGCAGTGACTTCTCATCGAAAAAGTGAATCATAGAACGCGATCGGAATACTTTTATGAGACTGCGGCGAATGGATTTTCAGTAAAAATAGATTTGAAATATGCTCATGTTACGCCCGTATGTACATCGACGTCTGCTGTAGTTAATTTGAGATTGAATAAAAAAAAAAGATTTTCTCAGATTTTCTTTTGGTTTGAGGTTCTATGCAGGGATGTCGAATTTTTTTTTTAATTTTTTAATAAATTTTTTTTTTATATTTTTTTTTTGATTTAAAAATTTTTTTTTTAATTTAATTTTTTTTTTTCAAAAATATATTTTTTTTTTATTAAATTTTAAATTTATTTTTAAGTTTTATTTAAATTAAAAAAATTATTTAATTGAATTTTAATTTAATTTAAAAAAAATTTTTTTTTCAAATTTAATTATCTTTTATTTTTTCATAAATTAAATAATTTTAAAAATAAAAGTTTTGATTATTTATTATTTTTTTAAAGAAAATTTTTAATGATTTTTGAAATTTTAATAATTTTCTAATGAGTTATTTTTTTTCGGTTTTCAAAAAATAAAATATTTTTATTTTTGAATTTATACCTATTTATATTTTTATTAAAGATTTTTGTAAATATTTTTTTATTAATTTTTTTTTTAATAATTTTTTTTCAAATTTTTTTTTTATTTTTTAGAATTTCTTAAAGCATTTTTTAATTATTATTTTTTATATTTTTTTTTAATTTTATTTTTTTACATTTTTGAATTTTAATTTTTTAAAAAGATTTTTTTTAATCATGAATTTATTTTTAAATTTATTTAATTAAAAAACACAATTTAATTGAATTTTTATTTATTAAAAAAAATTTGTGATTTTTTATCAATTTTTTTTATTTTGGATTTTTTGTTAATATTTTTTAGAAAAATAATTTTTTTAAATTTTTCTAAATACATTTTTTTAAATTTAAATTATTTATTTTAATTTTAAAAAAATAAATTATTAAATTTAATGAAATTTATTTAATTAATTAATTTTTTTTTTAAATTAAATTATTTAATAATTTTCATCAATTTCCATCTCTGTTTCTGTCTATAAATTACTCAGTACTTAAACAGAGCGCCTCAAAAATAAAAAAAACACAAAATAATAACGAGAGCATCTTTAAATTGTCGATAATATGTTCAATGTTGCAACATGTGGCCGATGTACAACAAAAAAATCTATTTTTTTTGTATTTTTCTTTCTTTTAATTACCGATTTTTGTTTTTTTTTATTTATTGATCAGACGTCGTGAAGCAACATTGTTAATTTTCACATTTTCGTGACTTCCGTACGGGACAAATCTTGAATTTCCTTCAGAATTGCATCGAAAGTCGGTGTTGCAAGTACTTTAACGCGTTCCTCCAACGTCGTGAGATCTTCTGGTTTTCCATTTTCGCGAATTTGTTTCGTTAATTCATTCAAAGCTACCAATTTTTGCGAGTCCATGGGCAGAGCAAGTACGAAATTTGAGATTTTTTCGTAATTTTCTTTGCTGTAAGCGGCTTTTATGATGCTCGTTAAATGTTTTTCCAAGTTTTCGGGACATTCTCTGCCGTAAAAGATAATTTCGCCATAAGATTCTGCCAAAATTTTCTCAACGCAGAATTGAACAGTGTCTTCAACGAGTTTTTCTACCTTCATTGGGAGTCTTTCATACAAATTATTTTGCTTCATTTCAGTTTCAGTGATGCTTGGAACGATTTCTTGGGTGACAAACTCTTCAAAACGGAACATTTTGACATTTCCTTCGGGATGTTTTTGTCGAACTGCAGCTAAAAAGGCGTAAATTCCACAAATTCGTAGATGAGTCGTTGGAAGAGCTTTGATAAAATTCAACAAATTATCAATTGGAGTCATAAAATTGAATAATTTGTACGCATCGTTGATGATATCACGCAAACGAGTGCCATCATCGTTGATTTTGGCGTAAACTTCAATCGCATTCTGGATGTTATTTGTCGAAATTGACGAGGCGCAGCAAAGATGCCATGCTTTATTGGCTATTTCAACACGATCATCCCGCGCAAGAGTATTTTTCGTCACAGAATTTATCAATCCGAAAATTTTTGCCTTTGCAGCTTCCTTTTCTGAATCCGTTAAATCCGTTCTCGCATCGAGCTTTTGCGCGATTTCGTCTTTGTTGAAGGTGTCAGACATCGTTGTAGACTAAAATTCGTTTCGACGAGGGATTTCTTTAAATATCAGAGCAAAATCTTATCTGGATGAGTCATTTGGCGATAAGAAATTCACTGAAAATCACACAGAATAATTTTATTAAGTGTCAATAAGCGATAAAAACACGAGTATTGCTAATTTATGAAGTAATTTTATTTTATTTTTGTCAATTTTACGGTAAAAAAGTCTACAATAATCCTTGTCTCTTCAAATCTTCGTAAGTTTTCTTTGTGACGACATTTCCAAGGGAGTCTTCGTATTCTTCTTCCTGCTCGGGGACCCATCGTTCTTGATGTTTTTGTAATTTTATCTTTTCCCATACTGAAAAAAAAAAATTATTAAATTACGTGAAAATTCAAGAGCTGAGAGGTTTAAATCGAAAACTGAGAAGTTTAAATTGAGAGCTAACACTTTTTTTGAAGAGCTGAGAAGTTTAAATTGAGAGCTAACAATTTTTTTTCAAGAGCTGAGAAGTTTAAATTGAGAGCTAACAATTTTTTTTCAAGAGCTGAGAAGTTTAAATTGAGAGCTAACAATTTTTTTTTAAGAGCTGAGAAGTTTTAATTGAGAGCTAACAATTTTTTTTCAAGAGCTGAGAAGTTTAAATTGAGAGCTAACAATTTTTTTCAAGAGCTGAGAAGTTTAAATTGAGAGCTAACAATTTTTTTCAAGAGCTGAGAAGTTTAAATTGAGAGCTAACAATTTTTTTTCAAGAGCTGAGAAGTTTAAATTGAGAGCTAACAATTTTTTTTCAAGAGCTGAGAAGTTTTAATTTAAAACTGAGAAGTTTAAATTAAGAGCTAACAATTTTTTTCAAGAGCTGAGAAGTTTAAATTGAGAGCTAACAATTTTTTTTCAAGAGCTGAAAAGTTTAAATTGAGAGCTAACAATTTTTTTTAAGAGTTGAGAAGTTTAAATTGAGAGCTAACAATTTTTTTCAAGAGCTGAGAAGTTTAAATTGAGAGCTAACAATTTTTTTTCAAGAGCTGAGAAGTTTAAATTGAGAGCTAACAATTTTTTTCAAGAGCTGAGAAGTTTAAATTGAGAGCTAACAATTTTTTTTTAAGAGCTGAGAAGTTTTAATTGAGAGCTAACAATTTTTTTCAAGAGCTGAGAAGTTTAAATTGAGAGTTAACAATTTTTTTTCAAGAGCTGAAAAGTTAAAATGAAAATCTAAGAATGAGAGCTAACAATTTTTTTTCAAGAGCTGAGAAGTTTAAATTGAGAGCTAACAATTTTTTTTCAAGAGCTGAGAAGTTTAAATTGAGAGCTAACAATTTTTTTCAAGAGCTGAGAAGTTTTAATTGAGAGCTAACAATTTTTTTCAAGAGCTGAGAAGTTTAAATTGAGAGCTAACAATTTTTTTTCAAGAGCTGAGAAGTTTAAATTGAGAGCTAACAATTTTTTTCAAGAGCTGAGAGGTTAAAATCGAAAACTGAGAAGTTTAAATTGAGAGCTAACAATTTTTTTCAAGAGCTGAGAAGTTTAAATCGAAAACTGAGAAGTTTAAATTGAGAGCTAACAATTTTTTTTCAAGAGCTGAGAAGTTTAAATCAAAATCTGACAAGTTTAGATCAAAATAGAAGGAAAACTGACAAAAAAACTAAAAAAAAATCATCTTACATGTAATGGCATCCTCAATTTGTGTCACATTAGCAAAATGCGCCGTATTCGGAATCCCCAAACATCGCATCCCATGTGCATGACGCCATTCCGCAAAGTGTCTCTGAAACGCTTTCGGTCCCTTATACACGTAATTTCCGCAAATCTCACAATTATAACTGATATTCAAGCCATGTAACTTGTACAACCAATACGGAATCGGCTTTCCATCCCATCCCAGAGGCAAATTCTTCGGATTATACGGAACATCGTCTGTATCATCTTCACTCTCCTCCGCCGAAGCCTCAGATTCGTCACTTTCCTCACGTTCACCTTCTGTTCTCGCCTGTTTCCGCTGAACATTTTCTTTCGTGGCTGCTCGTTGCTCCGAAACCAGCTCCGCGTATTTGTACAAATGCGATTCGAGTGACGCGATTTCTTTTTGACGCGCTTGTTCCTTCGTATTATCCTTGGATTTGACTTTTTTCGCCATTAAACTCGGATCGAGGTTCTTCATGCCTTTTGTCGAGAATAAACGTTGGGCTCTTTCCTCCAAGGTACCGCCGCATTTCAATCCGAGTGCTTGTAAGGCGGATTTGAGACGATCCAAACCGAGCGAAGCGCATTCTTCCCAACTCGTAAATGCAGAAAGATCGAGATGAGCGCCTTGATTGGCAAGAGCACTTTCCGTTTCTTTGGGCCATCCGACAAAAGTCCCGTTTTCCCATTGTTTTTCGAAATCCGCGTTGACCTGTTCGAGCTCTTGATCGATATTGAGCAACGGTTTCACCCGTGCCACGTAATTGTGCAAGTAATCCAAGAGTTTTTCCAAATATTTGCGATATTCCGAGTTTTTTCGCTCCTTCGGGATATCAAAGACATGATCGAACGTCTCGAGATACTTGATGTAATCGACTTTTTCGATGCCTTTGATGTTGATATAGGCGTCAAAACACTCGTGCAAATCCAAATAACGCCCGTAACCCTCTTCGTCGGTGAAATCCACGAGAGCTGCCATCGCTTCGGGGTTCTGGAATGCCTTTTGCAGCTCCTCAAACTCAACCGACAACGGGATACTGACTTCATTCGGATGTTTTTTATGAAATTCCTTGATTTGCTTCAACCGTGAGTAGAATTCGTTGAATTCATTTGGACCGGATAACGCGGCAATTTCAGCTTTTCGCTCAGTTTCGTCTTCGTACAAGTCTTTCAAGGCCTTTGTTGCTCCTTGGTATTGCTAAAAAAAAATTTTTTTAATTCAAATTTCAGAAAAATTTTAAGAAAAAATCAATTTTCTTACATCCAACAAGGCTTTAATGCGATGCTCGGAGTAAATTTGATCCCGAACTGTCTGTTTTTTCGCCACATTCTCTTCCGTCATCAATTTCACGAGTCTTTCGCGCTCTTCGTGATGCCGTCGCATCAATTCCAACAACGATTCCATGCTTTTCGGGCCTTTTTATGTGAAAAAAACACGAAAATTGTCCGGAAAACGTTTTCCTGTAAACAACAAAAATCCAAATTTCAATTGGGCTTGTCAAAAAAATTTAAAATTTGCACTGGGATTTCATAAAAAATGCTTGAATTAGCAAAAAATTCAAATATTTTATCAATTTCATTCGTCTCATCGCCATTTTCCTTCCGTATACTCGTACAGGAGTGAAGTAATAAAATTTTCGTATACCTCGTACAGGCAATAGGCTCGTCGTAGCGACCACGTACCGAAAAAGTTGCATTAGCAGGCCCATCAAATTTTTTTTTGTCAAGCGTCAAAGCAGAAATTCTACGGAAAATTCAATGAAAAATGCAAAAAGAAAAGCGAGATAAAAACAAAAACGCGGACAAAACGGAAAACGCGTCGCGCAAATCAGACAGTTCGCAAAATTTGTCGGGCAGTGATAGCAATATTAGCGTAAAAGAGGAAATTTCCGACGCTAACAAACAAGGTAAATATTTTTATGACTTGAAATTTGCGGAATTTGAGCATTTTTTCACTTTTATCGTGCAATTTCCCGCTTTAGATGGCACATCGAGCATCAAGAAGGAACCGGAAGACCGAAAATCCACGACTCCCGTAAAAATGGAGCCAAATAGCGCGAGTGCGGCAGATAAAAAGGAAACAATGGAGCCTGCCATCAAGAGTGAAGGTATTTGTTTTGTCCAGACCAAAATTTTTTTTTCACAAAAAATCATTTTTCACAACTTTTTATTGCATTTTAGTGAAACAAGAGGACATGACGCCGCCAAATTCGGGAAATCCGACGATGATAAAGGAAGAATCGAGCACAGAAACGTCCCAATCCGATCCCGGAAGCAATTTCGGACAAGCTAATAGTGCAAATAATGGCAGCGGGACTCCACAAAATCAACAGCAACAACCCGGGCAGGCGGGAAATGCGCAAAATTCGAATAGTAAACAATGTAACAATGCAGAGGTAGGATTTTTTAATTTTTTTTTTGAAATTTTTCGTATTGACTTCCGTTTTTCTTTCAGTACATGCAACAACAAAGTCAAATTTTCGTTTTTTCGACAATGTTGGCGAATAAAGGAGCCGAAGCGGTACTCCATGGACAATTTCAGTCGATTATTGCGTATCATTGTGCACAACCGGGAACAAAAAAGTTCTTAGAAGTGAGTTTTTTAAAGAAATTTTCATGAATTTTCTTGTAAAAAAATTTTTTTCGACAGAAACATCCGCTAAAGTTGGCTCAGTTCAATCGTCAGAACCCGAATCAGTTCATGGCGAACATGTCGGCGGCGAAACAGAAGCAAATGATGCGCGGAAACGGGAATTTAATGATGATGAATCCGGGCGGGCAAGGCGTAAACAATAATAATATGACAGGCTTCAAGCCAAATAGCAACATGAACATATCAGCAAGCAACAATCAAATGCAGCAATCACAAATGGGAAATCCGCAGATGCAAAATCCGCAGCAACAGCAAAATAATTCGTCCTTTTTAACGCCGAGCATGGATGATATCTTAAGTGGGGCCGGAGATGCCGATATCGGGGCATGGGATCAAAGTTTAGATAGTCTCGCGCAAAATGGCGACACGGCAAATCTCTTGGGCGACAGCACAAATCTCGATCCGGATCATTTTTTAGGCGGCGCGAACGATAATCACGCTCCCGGTCCCGACGGAATGCCTCCGATGAGCCCGAATTTCATTGGAGGTCCGCAAAATAGCACCGTTGGCTTGCAAGGCGTGAAAATTCCCGACGAAAATTTGACGCCGCAACAAAGGGCGCATCGCGAAGAACAACTTGCCAAGGTAAGGGCAATGCAAAAAATGTTTTTCGGCGGCCCAGAGCACGGAGGAC
This sequence comes from Culicoides brevitarsis, assembly GCF_036172545.1. Lineage (NCBI taxonomy): Eukaryota > Metazoa > Arthropoda > Insecta > Diptera > Ceratopogonidae > Culicoides > Culicoides brevitarsis. Next base: position 33,290,055 of record NC_087087.1, on the reverse strand, counting down.
AAATGGGCGGAGGTCCTGATTGTCTGCAGCAGCAGCAAATGAATCAAATGGGCGGCGCACCGGGACCTGGAGGACCTCCCGATAGTTGTATGAAGATGGGCGGCATGCAAGGCGGTATGATGGGAAATCCAATGATGAATCCGAATATGCAAAATTGTCCGACGGGACCGCCGATGGGTCAAATTCGCGGCATGAATCCGATGTTTAGACAGCAGCAACAACAACAAATGGGCAGCAATATGATGGGAGGACCGAATATGATGGGCGGCGATGGTATGATGGGCGACATGAATTGCGGCGGCATGGGAAATATGGATAATGCGGGCATGATGGGAGGTCATATGTCGGGCGGTTCAATGGTAATGGGTATGAATAAACCGCCGAATATGCCGCCAAATATGCAAGGCCCGCAAGGGATGCAAGCACAGATGGAATGGAATAAAATGCAACAACAACAACAGCAGCAGCAGCAGCAAAATCCCGGAGGTCAACCGCCGCCCGGAGGTTTCAATAAGAAAATGGGAGGACCTCCGCCTCCGTATCAGGGCAGATCGTCGTCTGTGCCGCTCACGGGAAATCTCCAAAGTCCCAATCCGGGCAGTCCCAGCAATCCGTTATCATTGCCAGCGGCATCTCCGCGAAATTTACCACATCAGTCCCCGTCGCATGGATCTCCAGCTGTTCATCGCATGAATCAGAGCAATCCGAGTACGCCGTTATCGGGATCAGCACACATGTCGCCGGCGCCTGCGAGTATGAAAGATACATCGGATAGCGGTACAACAGTCAACAATGAAGGTAAGATCTCTTAAAAGTTTTTTTTTTAAATTAAAATCAATTTTTTTTTCAAAAATTTCAATTTTTTTTTTTTTTTTTTTTTTTTTTTTTTTTAAAAAATTACTCAAATGAAAATTTTTTATATAATTTTCTTTTAAAAACGATTTTTTTTTATTTTTTAATTTTGAAGAAAAAAATTTTAATTTAAAAATCATCTTAAAAAAATTTTGAATTTTTCCCTATTTTAATCTTAAAATTTGCAAAAAAAAAAAAATTAAATAAAATTTAAATAATTTTTTTATGAAAATAAAATTCGTAAATTGTTTATAAAAATATTAAATTAAATTTTAAAAAATTAAAGTAAAAAAAAATTAAAAAAATTTTCAAAACTTTTTCAAGAAGATTTTTAATTAAATTAAATAAAAAATTAATTAAAAATATTAATTAATTTATTAATTATTATTAATTATTTGAATTAAATTTATTTTTTTCTAAAAAAATTTATTTTATTTTACTATTTATTTTTTTTATTCATTTTTTAATTTTTTTCCAAAATTTGCTTTTTTATATTTTTTTTTTTTCAAAAAAAAAAAATAAAATTAAGTATTTTTATTAATTTTTAATTTAATTTAATTATTATTTTATTTAATTCATTGAAAAAGTTTTGAATTTTTTTACTTTAATTTTTTTTTCATTCAAATTTTTTCATTTTTGATATTATTTAATTAAAAATTTACGAATTTTTTTTTGATAAATTAATTTTTAGGAAATATTTTTATAGAAGAAAATTCATGTAAAATTTAACAATTTTATTTAATTTTTTTTTTCCTTGAAAAAGTTTCAATTTTGATGAAATTTTTAACTTTTTTTTTTATTTTGCCCCATTGGATTTTCGGCTTTTGAAAAACATTTTGGAGCGGCCTAAAATTCATTAAAAAAGTTTTGAATTTTTTTACTTTAATTTTTTTTTAAATTTTATTTTAATATTTTTATGAACAATTTACAAATTTTATTTTTATAAAAAAAATTATAAAAATTTTGTTTAATTTTTTTTTTAATTTTTTGAATTTTTAACTTTTTATAATTTTAACTATGATAACTTTTGTTGTTAATTTTTTGCTAATTTTTTTTTTTTTTTTTTGCATCACTCGTTTTTTATTTATTAATTTTTTTTTTTAAAACAACCTCAAATTGTAAAAAAAAACAATTTTTAATAAAAATTTAAAATTTTTTGTCATTTTAGGTAAGGAACCAAATCTTATGCCTGTTCCATCGCCCCAACAAATACAGTATTTAAATACATTTGAAGGACAAGAACTGACGATACAAAAGCAGCCAAACACAGGAGTCAAGGAGAGTCCATCAAGGTAAACCTCGAAAAGATCTTGTACCGTTCCCATTTCCACGTCTCTTAACCGTTTCGTGCTCTACTAATCCAAAAATTTATCTCTTTGGTTGATTTTTTTGTTCAAATTTTTTTTGTTATTTTTTTTCGGAAAATTTTTTAGTGACAAGAAAAATTCCGGGGCAACAACTCCGAGTTATCCCACCACACCCGGCGCGAATCCAGGTTCAAATCAAAATGCTTCCGGACAACCAAACTTTCCAATACCGTCGAGTCCTGCATCGGGAGGCGTTCAAACGCCCAATTCAGGAAATAATAGTAAGAGTTTTTTTTTTGCGATTTTTTTGAATTTTTTATTGAAATTTTAAATTTTGCAGACGATAAAAATCCAAACAAAGTCAACTCAAGTCCAATGAGACAGGTTTCAGATGGAAATAATAGCGGGCAAAATACGCCTCAACATCCGGGAGGAGATCCCTTTGCCACAAATAGTCCGTCGCAGTGTCAAGGTCCAAGCAGCAATAATCCCGGAAATGTAAGAAAAGTTAAAAATTCATAATTAAATTTTTTTTTTGTAATTTTACGAAAATTTTCTTCAAAAAAAGCAAAATATATTTTTTTTTCTAATTTAAATTAATTTAAAATATTCTAAAAAATTACTTTTTAAAAAAAATAATTTTTGAGACAAGTAAAAAAAATTTTAAAAAATATATTTTGATTTTTTGAAATTATTTTTTGTCTTCGAAAAAAGTAAAAAAAATTTCAAAGTTCAAAAAAAAAATTTTTTTTTTCAAAATTTAATAAAAATTTTCCCTTTTTTTCAACTTTATAGCCAAATTGTCCTCCAACATCCCAATTTCCGGGAACACGAGCTGACAACGTGCCTCTAAATCCAAGTCAACCTCCAACGAAAATTGCGCCATTCGATCCATTAGGAGCTCTTGCGGGAATGACAGGATCAATAGGTAAAATTTTTCATTATTTTTCAAAATTTTTTTATTTTCTGAAAAAAAAAAAATTTTTTAGGAATGAATGCAAATCCCGCAATGATGGGAGGTCCTCCGGGCGGTTTTAATCCCGCAATGGGAGGTCCTGATGGCATGGGAGGAATGGAAGGCATGGGACCTGGAATGGGCATGGGACCCATGGATGGCATGAATCCGATGAATAATCAGTTCAATAATATGGGCCCAATGATGGGAGGTCCTCCGAGACCTGGATTTCCGGGAGGCATGAATCCGGGCATGGCACGAATGATGGGAAGACCTCCGATGGGTGCTGGCATGTACAACGGGAATCCAAATGTGCAAGTGAAACAAACAGCGCCGAATACAATTCAGGTAAGATTTTGAAATTTTATTAAAATTTTTTCGTTCTGAAGCTTCAAATTGATCAAAAATCATACAAAAGTGCTTTGGAAAATACGTAATTTTTATTTTGAGAGCCCATTTGATAATTTTTAAGCTTGAAATTGATCAAAAATCATACAAAAGTGCTTTGGATGCCTTTTTGATGGTTCTTAAGCTTGAAGATTGAAAAATAAAAAATACGTAAATAATACGTAAAAATTACGTAAAAAATACGTAATTTTTATTTTGAGAGCCCATTTGATAATTTTTAAGCTTGAAATTGACCAAAAATTATGAAAATTTTAAGAAAACGGAAATTTTTGAAAAAAAAAAATTTTTTTTAACAATTTTTTTCAAATTTTCTTTTTTTTCTTTTCAGTATCTGCCATCGAGACCTCAAATGGGCGCCCAAAACCCTCGAGGTCCCCCAAATTTAGAATTCCTTCAACGCTATGGCGGTCCCATGAACAACATGAACAGCATGGATATGCCGCCGCAACGAATGCCCGGCGGAATGTACGGACCTGGCGGCAATATGGATAGCATAGGAGGCCCAAATGGCGATCCAATGAGCGGCGCAATGGATCCCAGCGGAATGCCTCCCGGCATGAATCCGAACCCGATGATGATGAATCAACCGGGCATGATGCGTGGCATGCGTCCTCGAATGCCAATGGGCAACGGACCGCCATTTCCGAACTCAAATATGCCTTTTGGGCCCGGCGGAAAGGGACCTGGCGATCCAACGCAACCCTTGCCGCCCTCGATGCAAGGCATGAATCCCGGCGGAATGCCGCCCAATTTCAAAGGCGGATATCCCGGAGGCGGCGGAAATCCCGCAGGAGGACCCGGCAACGGACCCCCGAACACCAACGATCCGAATTACGCTCAACAGTATCACAATTTCCAGCAGCAACTGTACGCGACGAACACACGAGGCCAATTAAGTCAACAATCGTTCTTCGCACCCAAGTAACTACTGCCTAATTTTAACGACGACTACAATTATTGTGATCAGTTAGCAAATTTGGAGACAACTCAAAATTTTTATTCGTAATGCGTTCCTGGGACGACGGAACATTTTAAGAAACAAACTTCTACTTAGCAATAAAAGAACGTTTTAGTGCCTGTTTAAAAAATATAAAATTAAATTAAATCTGTTCATTTTAATTTTCAAATACATTTAAAAGTAACGTAAATTTAAAAAAACTTCAAATTTAAGGGGCGAACTTTTTCACCGCAGCACACACACTCACTAATCAAAGGTATTTTTTACTGTTTTTTGGATACAAAAATCTATTCCCGTGACAAAACTAGAGAAAGAAAGCAAATTAGAGAATATATTTTATTATATATTGAAAAAAAAAGTGAAAAAAAATATCGAAACCGAAAAACGAAAGAAACAAAAGCAATGCAAAAATGTTGTAGTAGTTAAAAGCAGTTTTTTATTAAATTTTAGAAGAAAATCTTTAAAAAGAGAAATTTAAACTTAAGAAATTGGTTAGTAGTGATGATGACGATGATGCAAAGCGTAGCCCTCTCATACTCAAATTGCTTTGATATCTGTGTAAAATTGTATAAATTATTAAATATAATGATTAAAATATATATAAACTAATGATAAAAATTTTTTTTTTTTGTCTTTTTTGACAATTGTAACATTTTTGAAGGCTTAAATTAATGCTGAGGGTCTATTATTTTTTGTTTTATCAAATATCGACCCAATATGAATGGAAATCATCTTTAGAATGACTTTTTATTCAGTTTTAAGCTTGAAATTGCTCAAAAATTGACTTGCAAAATTTATCACGATTTTAATTCAGCATGAGGAAGAATCGTGAAAAATTTTATTTGTTCGAAAATTGAGAAAATATGAATGGAAATCATCTTCAGAATGACTTTTTATTCAGTTTTAAGCTTGAAATTGCCCAAAAATTGACTTGCAAAATTTTTCACGATTTTAATTCAGCATGAGGAAGAATCGTGAAAAATTTTATTTGTTCGAAAATTGAGAAAATATGAATGGAAATCATCTTCAGAATGACTTTTTATTCAGTTTTAAGCTTGAAATTGCTCAAAAATTGACTTGCAAAATTTTTCACGATTTTAATTCAGCATGAGGAAAAATCGTGAAAAATTTTATTTGTTCGAAAATTGAGAAAATATGAATGGAAATCATCTTCAGAATGACTTTTTATTCAGTTTTAAGCTTGAAATTGCCCAAAAATTGACTTGCAAAATTTTTCACGATTTTAAGTCAGCATGAGGAAGAATCGTGAAAAATTTTATTTGTTCGAAAATTGAGAAAATATGAATGGAAATCATCTTCAGAATGACTTTTTATTCAGTTTTAAGCTTGAAATTGCCCAAAAATTGACTTGCAAAATTTTTCACGATTTTAATTCAGCATGAGGAAAAATCGTGAAAAATTTTATTTGTTCGAAAATTGACAAAATATGAATGGAAATCATCTTCAGAATGACTTTTTATTCAGTTTTAAGCTTGAAATTGCCCAAAAATTGACTTGCAAAATTTTTCACGATTTTAATTCAGCATGAGGAAGAATCGTGAAAAATTTTATTTGTTTGAAAATTGAGAAAATATGAATGGAAATCATCTTCAGAATGACTTTTTATTCAGTTTTAAGCTTGAAATTGCCCAAAAATTGACTTGCAAAATTTTTCACGATTTTAATTCAGCATGAGGAAAAATCGTGAAAAATTTTATTTGTTCGAAAATTGAGAAAATATGAATGGAAATCATCTTCAGAATGACTTTTTATTCAGTTTTAAGCTTGAAATTGCTCAAAAATTGACTTGCAAAATTTTTCACGATTTTAATTCAGCATGAGGAAGAATCGTGAAAAATTTTATTTGTTCGAAAATTGAGAAAATATGAATGGAAATCATCTTCAGAATGACTTTTTATTCAGTTTTAAGCTTGAAATTGCCCAAAAATTGACTTGCAAAATTTTTCACGATTTTAATTCAGCATGAGGAAAAATCGTGAAAAATTTTATTTGTTCGAAAATTGACAAAATATGAATGGAAATCATCTTCAGAATGACTTTTTATTCAGTTTTAAGCTTGAAATTGCTCAAAAATTGACTTGCAAAATTTTTCACGATTTTAATTCAGCATGAGGAAAAATCGTGAAAAATTTTATTTGTTCGAAAATTGAGAAAATATGAATGGAAATCATCTTCAGAATGACTTTTTATTCAGTTTTAAGCTTGAAATTGCTCAAAAATTGACTTGCAAAATTTTTCACGATTTTAAGTCAGCATGAGGAAAAATCGTGAAAAATTTTATTTGTTCGAAAATTGACAAAATATGAATGGAAATCATCTTCAGAATGACTTTTTATTCAGTTTTAAGCTTGAAATTGCTCAAAAATTGACTTGCAAAATTTTTCACGATTTTAATTCAGCATGAGGAAAAATCGTGAAAAATTTTATTTGTTCGAAAATTGAGAAAATATGAATGGAAATCATCTTCAGAATGACTTTTTATTCAGTTTTAAGCTTGAAATTGCCCAAAAATTGACTTGCAAAATTTTTCACGATTTTAAGTCAGCATGAGGAAGAATCGTGAAAAATTTTATTTGTTCGAAAATTGAGAAAATATGAATGGAAATCATCTTCAGAATGACTTTTTATTCAGTTTTAAGCTTGAAATTGCTCAAAAATTGACTTGCAAAATTTTTCACGATTTTAATTCAGCATGAGGAAAAATCGTGAAAAATTTTATTTGTTCGAAAATTGAGAAAATATGAATGGAAATCATCTTCAGAATGACTTTTTATTCAGTTTTAAGCTTGAAATTGCTCAAAAATTGACTTGCAAAATTTTTCACGATTTTAATTCAGCATGAGGAAAAATCGTGAAAAATTTTATTTGTTCGAAAATTGAGAAAATATGAATGGAAATCATCTTCAGAATGACTTTTTATTCAGTTTTAAGCTTGAAATTGCTCAAAAATTGACTTGCAAAATTTTTCACGATTTTAATTCAGCATGAGGAAAAATCGTGAAAAATTTTATTTGTTCGAAAATTGAGAAAATATGAATGGAAATCATCTTCAGAATGACTTTTTATTCAGTTTTAAGCTTGAAATTGCTCAAAAATTGACTTGCAAAATTTTTCACGATTTTAATTCAGCATGAGGAAAAATCGTGAAAAATTTTATTTGTTCGAAAATTGAGAAAATATGAATGGAAATCATCTTCAGAATGACTTTTTATTCAGTTTTAAGCTTGAAATTGCTCAAAAATTGACTTGCAAAATTTTTCACGATTTTAATTCAGCATGAGGAAGAATCGTGAAAAATTTTATTTGTTCGAAAATTGAGAAAATATGAATGGAAATCATCTTCAGAATGACTTTTTATTCAGTTTTAAGCTTGAAATTGCCCAAAAATTGACTTGCAAAATTTTTCACGATTTTAATTCAGCATGAGGAAGAATCGTGAAAAATTTTATTTGTTCGAAAATTGAGAAAATATGAATGGAAATCATCTTCAGAATGACTTTTTATTCAGTTTTAAGCTTGAAATTGCTCAAAAATTGACTTGCAAAATTTTTCACGATTTTAATTCAGCATGAGGAAAAATCGTGAAAAATTTTATTTGTTCGAAAATTGAGAAAATATGAATGGAAATCATCTTCAGAATGACTTTTTATTCAGTTTTAAGCTTGAAATTGCTCAAAAATTGACTTGCAAAATTTTTCACGATTTTAATTCAGCATGAGGAAGAATCGTGAAAAATTTTATTTGTTCGAAAATTGAGAAAATATGAATGGAAATCATCTTCAGAATGACTTTTTATTCAGTTTTAAGCTTGAAATTGCCCAAAAATTGACTTGCAAAATTTTTCACGATTTTAATTCAGCATGAGGAAAAATCGTGAAAAATTTTATTTGTTCGAAAATTGAGAAAATATGAATGGAAATCATCTTCAGAATGACTTTTTATTCAGTTTCAAGCTCAAAATTGCTCAAAAATTGACTTGCAAAATTTTCACGATTTTAATTCAGCATGAGGAAAAATCGTGAAAAATTTTATTTGTTCGAAAATTGAGAAAATATGAATGGAAATCATCTTCAGAATGACTTTTTATTCAGTTTTAAGCTTGAAATTGCCAAAAATTGACTTGAAAATTTTTCACGATTTTAAGTCAGCATGAGGAAAAATCGTGAAAAATTTTATTTGTTCGAAAATTGAGAAAATATGAATGGAAATCATCTTCAGAATGACTTTTTATTCAGTTTTAAGATTGAAATTGCTCAAAAAATGAATAGCAAAATATTTCACGATTTTAAGACAGATAGAGGAAAAATCGTGAAAAATTTTATTTGTTCGAAAATTGACAAAATATGAATGGAAATCATCTTCAGAGCAACTTTTTATTCAATTTTAGGCTTGAAATCGATCAAAAATTGACTTGCAAAAAATTTCACGATTTTAAGTAAGCATGAGGAAAAATCGTGAAAAATTTTATTTGTTCGAAAATTGAAAAAATATGAATGGAAATCATCTTCAGAATGACTTTTTATTCGGCTTGAAATTGCTCATTCTTGCAAATTTTTTAATCAGCTTGAGGAAAAATCGCGAAAAATCCATTTGTTTGAAAATTGAGGAAAATATGAATGGAAATCATCTTCAGAATGACTTTTTATTCAGTTTTTTAAGAATTTTAATTCAGCTGCTGTTCGAAAATTGAGAAAATATGAATGGAAATCATCTTCAGAATGACTTTTTATTCATTTTAAGCTTGAAATCAATCAAAAATTGAAAATTCAGCATGAGGCGAAAATTGAAAGATCAAATTTTAAGCTTGAAATTGCTCAAAAATTGACTTGCACCAAAAGTTATTTTTTTTGTTCAAAATTTAATATGTGGAAATCATCGCCTTTTTATTCAGTTTTAAGCTTGAAATTGCTCAAAAATTGACTTGATTTTAATTCAGCATGAGGAAGAATTGGAAAAATTTTATTTGTTCGAAAATTGAGAAAATATGAATGGAAATCATCTTCAGAATGAATGAAATCATCTTCAGAATGACTTTTTATTCAGTTTTAAGCTTGAAATTGCTGAAAAATTGACGCATGAGGAAGAATGAAAATGTTCGAAGCCGAATTTTTAAGCAAATTTAACGATTTTAATTCAGCATGAGGAAAAATCGTGAAAAATTTTATTTGTTCGAAAATTGAGAAAATATGAATGGAAATCATCTTCAGAATGACTTTTTATTCAATTTTAGACTTGAAATCGATCAAAAATTAACTTGGCGTGTATTCATCTCTCCAACTTTTACGATCAACAGACAAAAATTTCCCTAAAAAATTCAAATTGATTCATCTGCCGCCATACAAACCGATCGAGAAATTCTGAATCACTTTCGTTGCGTAAGCCAAAGTGAACACACTCGTGCCTCTCGTTAGGTCTAATAATGAGACAGAGTAGACACTGAAGTCAGTTGTCATTCTGATCAATAACGAAATAGGTTGAAAGATCACCGAATGTCTCGTCCAATTATTATTTTTTTGATAATTTTCGCTCGTCTGACGCTCGTACGGAGCGATTGCATCGTCTCGGGCGTTTGCGGGCCTCATGTCACAATTTCGTCGCAACCGCCGATCCGTGGCGAGGAAATAACCGAAGAATCGCTGAAAATTCTGCAAGAAATTTGCCCCGAATATTACCGCGACGGCAGTAAGTTAATTTAATAATGTTCGCCTTGCATTCCAATTAATCAAGAGTTTTTATAGAAAATGGCACGCGAGTTTGTTGCACGTCTGAGCAACTAGTTGTGATCAATGGAAAGTTCCAACGAGCTGTTGCCGCTTTTGGGAGATGTCCAACGTGCACGAAAAACATCCTAAAGTCCATTTGCGCGATCACGTGTTCGCCGGATCAAGATAAATTCCTGAAAATCGCCGAAAAAACGGAAGACGGAAAATGCGCAAAAACCGTCGCCTTGCACTTGGACTACGAATACATGCGAAAAACGTACGAAAGTTGCAAAGGCATCATCCTGTCACTCACTGGAGGTCCCGTGATGGAAACTGCATGCGGCGACGAGAATTCCTTCACTTGCACGCCCGAAAAATGGTTCGCTTACATGGGCCGATACGACGACTACCAGATAAATTACGTGATTTCGCACGACAAACGCCGCCGTTTCGAGTTTCCCGTGAAACGCTGCAACGAAAGTTACGAAAATTCCTTCGCTTGTTCCTGCGTCGACTGTCAAATCACCTGCAACAATGAAATTTCGGAAAAAATTGAACCGGAAATGGATTTCATGCAACAAACTACTTACATTTTACTCGTCGTCATCATCTTCACGGGCATCATTCCCGCCATTTTGTACTTTATGTCGCGCTCCAGTATCGGAAAAATGAAGGGAATTCCATTGATTGACGTCTTTTTAAAACATTTTTTCACTAAATGGGGCGAAACTGTAGCAAAGAACCCCGTTAAAGTGCTTTTTTTGTTCATTTTAGTGGTAATTCCGCTCAGTATCGGAGCAATGTTCATCGAAGTAACGACAGATCCAGTTAAATTATGGGCAGCGCATGACAGTCAAGCACGACAACAAAAGGAATATTTTGATGCGACGTTTGGACCGTTCTTTAGAACTGAACAAATTTTCGTGAAGCCGATTTTTAAGCAGAATTTCACGCAATTTGATAGTAGAACGGGACAAAATATCACATATGGGCCTGCTTTTAATGTTACTTTCCTGAAAGAAGTGCAAAAATTTCAACAGGAAATTTTGAGTTTAGGTAATTTTTTTACAAATTTGTAAATTTATATGAATTTCAATTCAAACCTAATTTATTTTTGAATAATTTTTTTTCTATTTTTGCTTAATTTTTAAAATTTTCCATGAAAAAAATTATTAAATTTTTTAAAAATTTTTTAAATAAATAATTTTTCAATTATTTTTTTAAATAAACTTTTCATAATTTTTTTGACAAAATTTTACAAAAAATTAAAAAATTTTCCAATTTAAAATTTTTTTTTAATTTTTTTAAATTAAAATTTTTTTTATTTTTTTTAAAAAATTTTTAAATTTGCACTTTTAAATAAATTTTACATTTTTTGATTTAAAAAAAAATAAATAAATATAATAAAATAAAATTTCTATTTTTTTCACTTATTAATTTGAAGATATTTAAAAATTATTTAAATTTTTTTAATATATCTTTTTTTAATTTTCAAATTATAAATTTTTTAATCAAATTTTATCAAAAAATAAAAAAAATCACATAAAATCTGAAATATTTTCAAAATTTTTTTTTTAATTTTTGTTTAATTCTTATAATTTTTTATAAATTTTAAATTTTTTTTCTTAATTTTCAAATTTTTTATTTATTTTTTTTTTTGATTAAAAATATTTAAAACAATTAAATTTTTGTCAAAAACCGATACAAGATCTTAAATTTTTTAAAATTATTTTGTTAAAAAAAAAATTCATAACTTTTTGGCAAAATTTTTAAAAAAATTTGAATTAATTTTCTCAATTAATATTTTTTTTAAATGTATAAAAAAATGAATTTTTTACCAAATTTTTCATTAAAAAAATTTTAAAATTAATTATTTAATATTTTTTTTAAATTTTATATTTTAATTTTTTTTTTATAAATTTTTATTTTAAAAAAATTATAAAATTCACTCAAAAATTGTAAACTAACAACAAAAACAAAAATTGCTTTAAAATAATGATAAAAATTTTTCGAAAAAAAATTTCTTTAGGTCAAGCTGAAGGCGAAGGCTTGGAAAAAATATGTTACGCACCTATAATGGAAGCAAATGTCACTGTTCAACTCGAAAACTGCGTCGTCCAATCACTTTTTGGCTACTTAAGTGACGATGAAACCCTCGACGACGATTACGATTTCCAAGAAGGCTTTTTTTCGTGCATCCGAAACCCTTTCCATCAAGATTGCCTGTCATCATGGGGAGGTCCCGCCATTCCAGAGTTAGTTTTAGGCGGCTATCCAAAGGCTAAAAGCAAAAACAGCCCTCCAGAGTACAATTTGGCGACACTTTTGTCCATCACGATCATCGTCAAGAACTACAAAGACCCCGAATTGTTGCATCCAGCGATGAAATGGGAAGAAAAATTCATCAAATTCCTGTCAAATTACAAAAATCCCCATTTTAAAGTTGTTTTCAAGGCAGAACGATCCATCGAGGATGGCATTCAAGAGATGTCGAACGCGGAGTTTTTAACCGTTATCGTGAGTTATTCGCTAATGTTTTTATATATCGTGTTCTCGCTCGGGCGAATTCGAAATCTGAACTCATTTTTCATGGAATCAAAGATAACTTTAGCTGCTGGCGGGATAATTATCGTTATGGCATCAGTTTTGTGCAGTTTGGGGGTCTTTGGATATACCGGAGTATCGACGACGATGTTAACGATCGAAGTTATCCCGTTTCTCGTGTTGGCAGTTGGCGTTGACAACATTTTTATCCTTGTTCAAACGTTCAATCGCTTAGATAAAGAGACTTTTAAAGACATTCCAACGGGATTGGGCGTCGCATTAGGTGAAGTTGGACCCTCTTTGCTACTGACAGCAGCGACGGAATGTTTTTGCTTCAGCATCGGGTCACTTTCGAACATGCCAGCAGTGAAAACTTTCGCTTATTTTGCGACTGTAGCGATTTTATTGGATTTTTTGTTCCAAATTACGGCGTTTTTGGCACTTATCGCACTCGATGAACGAAGATTTCGCGCCCAACGGTTCGATGTGATGTGCTGTTGTCAAAGCAAACTGCAAAAAAATGTCGTGAAAAGCGGAAGAGGCGTCATTGAAAAGATGTTTGACCTGTTTTTCACTCCGTTGTTGATGTCGAAGCCGATTCAAGTTACTGCAATGGGCACGATGCTCCTGTGGACTGCATTTTCGATTTTTGTGACGCCTCTCGTTGAACCGGGACTCGAACAAAGCATCACGATGCCCAAAGATTCGTATATCGCGGAATATTTTTCGTATTTGGAGCGATATTTGGATGTTGGACCTCCCGTTTATTTCGTTTTGAAGCCTGGATTGGATTTTCGACGAGAATCTGATCAAAATTTAATCTGCGGCGGCTTGAAATGCAACTCGAATTCGTTGATTGGACAAATAAATGCTGCTGTTAGAGACTCTGAACGGTGAGTTTTTACCTGAAATTAGAAATTTTTAATGCAATTTTTGTCAAATCTTGCTCCAAATGGATAAAAATTTATCAGAGGGCTCTAATTTATCATTTTTAATCATTTTGCAACTCAAAACTGCCAAAAAATTGAAACTGAAAAAAATCAAAGAAAAAAAATTGTCCTTTGAAAGCAATTTTTGTCAAATTTGCTCCAAATGGATAAAAATTTATCAGAGGGCTCTATTATCATTTTTAATTCCTTTGACAAAAACTGTGTCAAAGCAATTTTTGTCAAATCTTGCTCCAAATGGATAAAAATTTATCAGAGGGCTCTAATTTATCATTTTTAATCATTTTATAACTCAAAACTGCCAAAAAATTGAAACTGAAAAAAAAAATTTCCTTTGACATAGTTTTGTTTTGAAAACTAAATCAAGAGAAAAAAAACTGTGTCAAAAACTGTGTCAAAGCAATTTTTGTCAAATCTTGCTCCAAATGGATAAAAATTTATCAGAGGGCTCTAATTTATCATTTTTAATCATTTTATAACTCAAAACTGCCAAAAAATTGAAACTGAAAAAAAAAATTTCCTTTGACATAGTTTTGTTTTGAAAACTAAATCAAGAGAAAAAAAAAAAGGTCACAAAGCTAATTGTGTCAAATCTCCAAATGGATAAAAATTTATCAGAGGGCTCTAATTTATCATTTTTAATCATTTTGTAACTCAAAACTGCCAAAAACTTGAAACTGAAAAAAAAAATTTCCTTTGTGTCAAAAACTGTGTGTCAAAGCAATTTTTGTCAAATCTTGCTCCAAATGGATAAAAATTTATCAGAGGGCTCTAATTTATCATTTTTAATTATTTTATAACTCAAAACTGCCAAAAAATTGAAACTGAAAAAAAAATTTTCCTTTGACATAGTTTTGTTTTGAAAACTAAATCAAGAGAAAAAAAAAACTGTGTCAAAGCAATTTTTGTCAAATCTTGCTCCAAATGGATAAAAATTTGTCAGAGGGCTCTAATTTATCATTTTTAATCATTTTATAACTCAAAACTGCCAAAAAATTGTAAAGCAATTTTTGTCAAATTTGGATTTTATCATTTTTAATCATTTTAGAAACTGAAAAAAAAAATTTCCTTTGACATAGTTTTGTTTTGAAAACTAAATCAAGAGAAAAAAAAAATGTGTCAAAAACTGTGTCAAAGCAATTTTTGTCAAATCTTGCTCCAAATGGATAAAAATTTGTCAGAGGGCTCTAATTTATCATTTTTAATCATTTTATAACTCAAAACTGCCAAAAAATTGAAACTGAAAAAAAAAATTTCCTTTGACATAGTTTTGTTTTGAAAACTAAATCAAGAGAAAAAAAAAAAAAATGTGTCAAAAACTGTGTCAAAGCAATTTTTGTCAAATCTTGCTCCAAATGGATAAAAATTTGTCAGAGGGCTCTAATTTATCATTTTTAATCATTTTATAACTCAAAACTGCCAAAAAATTGAAACTGAAAAAAAAAATTTTCCTTTGACATAGTTTTGTTTTGAAAACTAAATCAAGAGAAAAAAAACTGTGTCAAAAACTGTGTCAAAGCAATTTTTGTCAAATCTTGCTCCAAATGGATAAAAATTTGTCAGAGGGCTCTAATTTATCATTTTTAATCATTTTATAACTCAAAACTGCCAAAAAATTGAAACTGAAAAAAAAAATTTTCCTTTGACATAGTTTTGTTTTGAAAACTAAATCAAGAGCAAAAAAACTGTGTCAAAAACTGTGTCAAAGCAATTTTTGTCAAATCTTGCTCCAAATGGATTGAAATTTGTCAGAGGGCTCTAATTTATCATTTTTAATCATTTTATAACTCAAAACTGCCAAAAAATTGAAACTGAAAAAAAAAATTTCCTTTGACATAGTTTTGTTTTGAAAACTAAATCAAGAGAAAAAAAACTGTGTCAAAAACTGTGTCAAAGCAATTTTTGTCAAATCTTGCTCCAAATGGATTGAAATTTGTCAGAGGGCTCTAATTTATCATTTTTAATCATTTTATAACTCAAAACTGCCAAAAAATTGAAACTGAAAAAAAAATTTTCCTTTGACATAGTTTTGTTTTAAAAACTAAATCAAGAGAAAAAAAACTGTGTCAAAAACTGTGTCAAAGCAATTTTTGTCAAATCTTGCTCCAAATGGATTGAAATTTGTCAGAGGGCTCTAATTTATCATTTTTAATCATTTTATAACTCAAAACTGCCAAAAAATTGAAACTGAAAAAAAAAATTTTCCTTTGACATAGTTTTGTTTTGAAAACTAAATCAAGAGAAAAAAAACTGTGTCAAAAACTGTGTCAAAGCAATTTTTGTCAAATCTTGCTCCAAATGGATAAAAATTTGTCAGAGGGCTCTAATTTATCATTTTTAATCATTTTATAACTCAAAACTGCCAAAAAATTGAAACTGAAAAAAAAATTTTCCTTTGACATAGTTTTGTTTTGAAAACTAAATCAAGAGAAAAAAAACTGTGTCAAAAACTGTGTCAAAAACTGTGTCAAAGCAATTTTTGTCAAATCTTGCTCCAAATGGATTGAAATTTGTCAGAGGGCTCTAATTTATCATTTTTAATCATTTTATAACTCAAAACTGCCAAAAAATTGAAACTGAAAAAAAAATTTTCCTTTGACATAGTTTTGTTTTGAAAACTAAATCAAGAAATCATGTGTCAAAAACTGTGTCAAGAGAAAAAAAACTGTGTCAAAAACTGTGTCAAAGCAATTTTTGTCAAATCTTGCTCCAAATGGATAAAAATTTGTCAGAGGGCTCTAATTTATCATTTTTAATCATTTTATAACTCAAAACTGCCAAAAAATTGAAACTGAAAAAAAAAATTTCCTTTGACATAGTTTTGTTTTGAAAACTAAATCAAGAGAAAAAAAACTGTGTCAAAAACTGTGTCAAAGCAATTTTTGTCAAATCTTGCTCCAAATGGATAAAAATTTGTCAGAGGGCTCTAATTTATCATTTTTAATCATTTTATAACTCAAAACTGCCAAAAAATTGAAACTGAAAAAAAAAATTTTCCTTTGACATAGTTTTGTTTTGAAAACTAAATCAAGAGCAAAAAAACTGTGTCAAAAACTGTGTCAAAGCAATTTTTGTCAAATCTTGCTCCAAATGGATAAAAATTTATCAGAGGGCTCTAATTTATCATTTTTAATCATTTTATAACTCAAAACTACCAAAAAATTGAAACTGAAAAAAAAAATTTTCCTTTGACATAGTTTTGTTTTGAAAACTAAATCAAGAGCAAAAAAACTGTGTCAAAAACTGTGTCAAAGCAATTTTTGTCAAATCTTGATTCAAATGGATAAAAATTTGTCAGAGGGCTCTAATTTATCATTTTTAATCATTTTATAACTCAAAACTGCCAAAAAATTGAAACTGAAAAAAAAAATTTTCCTTTGACATAGTTTTGTTTTGAAAACTAAATCAAGAGAAAAAAACTGTGTCAAAAACTGTGTCAAAGCAATTTTTGTCAAATCTTGCTCCAAATGGATAAAAATTTGTCAGAGGGCTCTAATTTATCATTTTTAATCATTTTATAACTCAAAACTGCCAAAAAATTGAAACTGAAAAAAAAATTTTCCTTTGACATAGTTTTGTTTTGAAAACTAAATCAAGAGAAAAAAAACTGTGTCAAAAACTGTGTCAAAGCAATTTTTGTCAAATTGCTCCAAATGGATAAAAATTTGTCAGAGGGCTCTAATTTATCATTTTTAATCATTTTATAACTCAAAACTGCCAAAAAATTGAAACTGAAAAAAAAATTTTCCTTTGACATAGTTTTGTTTTGAAAACTAAATCAAGAGAAAAAAAACTGTGTCAAAAACTGTGTCAAAGCAATTTTTGTCAAATCTTGCTCCAAATGGATAAAAATTTATCAGAGGGCTCTAATTTATCATTTTTAATCATTTTGTAACTCAAAACTGCCAAAAAATTGAAACTGAAAAAAAAATTTTCCTTTGACATAGTTTTGTTTTGAAAACTAAATCAAGAGAAAAAAAACTGTGTCAAAAACTGTGTCAAAGCAATTTTTGTCAAATCTTGCTCCAAATGGATAAAAATTTATCAGAGGGCTCTAATTTATCATTTTTAATCATTTTGTAACTCAAAACTGCCAAAAAATTGAAACTGAAAAAAAAATTTTCCTTTGACATAGTTTTGTTTTGAAACTAAATGACGAAATTTTTAATGAAATTTAATTTTTTTAGGTCAAAAATTGCTAAAATTTCCAATTCTTGGCTCGATGACTACTTTGATTGGATAAAATCGAGTGATTGTTGCAAAGAAACGCCTTCCGGAGACTTTTGTTCGAGCAATTCAGGTAAAAAGAATAAAATTAAAATTAAAATCTTTAAAATTTTTTACTTTCAGACGATTCAACATGCAAAAAGTGCGTTAAAAAGCTCTCTAAAAACGGAATTCGACCAACTGCGGAAACTTTTGACAAATTTTTCCCCTTATTTCTTGCTGATCTTCCCGGAGACTCATGTTTCAAAGGCGGAAAAGCTGTCTATGCCGACGGAATTATTTACGATCCCAAAAGTGAACCGAAAATCAAAGATTCGTACTTCATGACTTACCATACTCCATTAAAAAATTCACGAGATTTTTACACAGCGCTTATCCAAGCTCGTAAAATCGCTGCCAATATGAATGAAATGTTCAAACAAAACGCGAAAAACGTCGAAGTCTTCCCTTACAGCGTTTTTTACGTGTTTTACGAGCAATATTTGACAATGTGGAAGGATGTAGCAATTTCTCTGGGCTTATCATTACTCACGGTGTTTGTGACAACTTTAACCGTTACAGGCTTTGATCTGATCTCGGCTTTGATGGTTGTTTATATGGTTGGATTGATTTTGATCAACATGCTGGGACTAATGTGGATGTTTAATATCTCGCTAAATGCAATTTCGCTCGTGAATTTAGTAGTTGTGAGTAGAAAATTTTATTTTTGATGAGAATTTTAATTAAAAAATTAATTTTTTTAAAGTGTGTGGGAATTGGCGTTGAATTTGTGTCACATATTGTATGGTCTTATACTCAAACAAGCGGAAGTCGACGAGAAAGAGCGAGTTATACGCTGACAAAGACAGGAAGTAGTGTCCTTTCGGGTATAGCATTGACCAAATTTAGCGGAATTGTCGTTTTGGCATTTGCTAAGTCACAGGTAAGATCCAAAATGTAGAAGAAAAATTAATTTCAAGGCACAAAAAGTTCATTTTTAGAAAAAATTTCATTTCGATTTCGATAAATTTCATTTTGTGTTCGAAAAATTTCATTTTGTGTTCGAAAATTTTTTTTCGTGTTCGAATAATTTCATTTCGAGTTCGAAAAATTTCATTTCGAGTTCAAAAAATTTCATTTTGTATTTGAAAATTTTTTTTCGTGTTCGAAAAATTTCATTTTGTGTTCGGAAAATTTCATTTCGAGTTCGAAAAATTTCATTTTGTGTTCGAAAAATTTTTTTGTGTTTGAAAATTTTTTTTCGTGTTCGAATAATTTTATTTCGAGTTCGAAAAATATCATTTCGAGTTCAAAAAATTTCATTTTGTGTTTGAAAATTTTTTTTCGTGTTCGAATAATTTCATTTCGAGTTCGAAAAATTTCATTTCGAGTTCGAAAAATTTCATTTCGAAAATCTAAAAATTTAATTTCAAGATCTAAAATTTTTATTTCAAGATCTAAAAGTTTCAATTTCAAGATCTAAAAATTTCATTTCAACTAAAAACTGATAATTTTTTTAAAATTGCAGATTTTCCGTGTCTTTTACTTCCAAATGTACCTTGGCATGGTCCTCATTGGAGCTGTTCATGGTTTAATCTTCCTTCCAATCCTCTTGTGCTATTTCGGACCAAATTCAAAGCAAACTGAGCCAAGGAACGACACTTCATCAAGTAGTGAAGAAACAAGCAATTTATAGATTTTTTTTTATTATTTCATTTTATTTTTATAATAAAGCAAAAGCTTTTCATTGTTTTTATTGCTCTCTTTGTAGGTACAACAAAATTCACAAAACGATTCGATTTTCTTCTTATCATCTAAAAATATTGCAATTTCACTCCTAACATGTAAATTTTATCTAATTGACACACAAATAATACTCCTTTTTAAAAATTCTCGTGGCTGCTGAGAGAAGTTACTTGGTCAAAGTTCACGCGAAAAAAAATTTTAAAATAATATCAGGAAAAATTTTTTTTTTTGGTCTTTGGTACAATTTGGCTACACGTATCACACATTTTTCGGATCAGATATTTCCTGTATAATTTGATTATTATTGTTGTTGTTGTTGTTGCCATTGCTGGCGTGATTGCTATTTACTTTGTGATTGACAACTGTAGTTGTTGTGATATCTAAAAAAAATTTAAAAAATTAAATTTTAATTTTTTTTTAAAAAAATTTTAATGAAAAAAATAAATTTACGTGGATTATTGCCGCTTGGATTCCTACTGTGACTCGGCGAAGTTGTGAAAACCCACGTTGTGCAACTATTATTACGCGAATGACGCATATAAGGTTTGCCCCGCAACACAAAATCCGCATCTTCGAGCAAAAATCCGCTGTTATTCGTCAATTGTTTGATGCTGGAAATGAGAAAAGCCTTATCGCGAGCCTCTAAATACAACATTTCCTTTAGAAGTTTGACCATTTCTGTGTGGGCTCGTGACTTGGCGCGCAAATAATAAACAATGACGGTCATTGTGAGAAGAATTCCGGCAACGACAGCGGGTTTCGTGAGAGATGCGATGATGCTCCAAAACATATTGTCCTAAAAATTCATGAAAAAGTTGAAAAAATTTATTTTTTTTGGGTTAAAAGGGACTTACATCTTTCAATACATCAATATCTTTGATAAGAACTTCGACCATTTCTTCACTTCCGCGAAACGGTCCGCAATTTTTACTCACAGAAACTCTGAAAAAGGTAATTTTTATAAAAATTTTCATTAAATTTCATCAAAAAAGAAAAACTCACTGAGTAACGATGTAACAATTGATGACAATCGCACTAAAAAGTGACAAAAAAGTCAAAACCATGAAGAGAGTTCGTGTCTGGCTTGAGCGCCATAGCTTCTGAGGCGGCTTACAAAACTTGATCAAAGTATATTTCTACAAAAAAATTAAATTTTCAATAATTTTCATTAAAAAAAATCCCAAAATCCTACCTTGATGTAGAAAATAATCGCCATTTTGATGACAAGCACGAGCGGAAGCAGCGGCGAATACAAAACCCCGAGCCACGTAAGTGTTTGGCTAAATACTAATTTAAGGCAAGCATGCGATATGTTGAATGGCGGCAACGAAAAATTGTGTGGAAATTGTCTGTGAAGCACGTAACGGAGCGCATAGTAGAACGGAACACCCAAACAACTGAAGAGCAAATCGACGACAATGATGCGGTAAATATCTTGTCCGAAGGCAGTTTCCCAACAATGGATATTGCGACTTTCTTCGATCCAATATAGGGTTAGGGGACCAACAATTGATGCCAAAAGCAAAAAATTCCTCAAGAGATGGATATGGAGTACTGTTCCGGGTGAGTGATATTCTTCCATGCTGTGAAAAAATTAAATTTTAAATTAATTTTAATTTTTTTTTAAATTTTAATAATTTTTAATAACTTTGATAATTTTAATATTTTTTAATATTTTTTAATAATTTTTAATAATTTTAATAATTTTAATTAATTTTAATAATTTTAATTAATTTTAATTAATTTTATTAATTTTAATTAATTTTAATAATTTTAATTAATTTTAATAATTTTTTAATTAATTTTAATAATTTTAATTAATTTTAATTAATTTTATTAATTTTAATTTATTTTAATAATTTGAATTAATTTTAATAGTTTTAATTAATTTTAATTAATTTTAATTAATTTTAATTAATTTTAATAATTTTAATTAATTTTTTTAGGTTTAAAAATCACAAAAACAACTCACCTCGCAATCCATCCGAAGACATTTTGAAAGAAACTGACAATAATATTAACCGCAATCGGCAAATAAAATACCGAAAAAAGCCTATCGTCAATTCTTCCGGCATTTCGACTCAACAGAAGCATCCAAACCCCGATCGCCACGCCGCTCATTAGCAACACAACTAACACGTGAGCCATCAATTGTGCCAATAATCCATAAAAACGTCGCAAATTCGTCTCAGGAGCTTCCGCTTTTGCATTTACTTCCGCCAACAAATCGCGAAAGTCCTGCACAATTGCATCTCTCTTCATTTTTGCGCCGCGTATGAAGCACAAATTAAAATCCCATGCACATAAAATCCGATGTGAAAAGAGTTTATGGATGGCGCCCGATGATTCGATGAAACTACGACGATAGGAGCGCGCTACATTGATCGAAACAATCGTAAAAACAAGAGTATATAAGACACTTGTGGTAATCAGGTAGGCATGAGGCATGCTGTAGTAGTTGGAAACCTTCAAAGCGAACGTTTCGTTGGTATAAGATCCGTAAAACATTATTGATGACTTCAAACCGTGCTGAAAAAAAAAAAAATTTTTTAAGCTTTATTGAAATTTTTGGGAAAAAACTTACCAAAGCGGTAAAAATATCCGAAAAATAAATCGGTTCATGAATTTTTGTCAATTTTTTCTCATCTACTTTACTTTCTAACGTCTCTACAGTCAAATTTTCTGGAATGACGACTTCATATTTTGCCCAATTATTCAATTCCGGCGTCAACAAGATCTGACTTTCGTTTTTCGTGACATTTTTGGGGCGCCAAATCATCGGATTCTCCGTATTGTTGAACAACCATTGGGGAAAAGCAACAAAAGCGATCATCGAAACCGCCAAAATTACGTTTGTGATGTACAAAAAGCGCAAAAATCGGAAATATGCTCCGACACTGCTTCCAAAATGCCCTTCGACAGTTTTTAAGGAGTCGTACCACAATTCGAAACGATTTCCGGTATGCTCGATTCGTCGTTGAAGCTGTTTCGACAAAAGTTTTCCGTAATTTTTGCAATGTTTCCAAAAATCTCCCGAGTTATTGGCGCTACTACGACGCCCGATGGTCTTTGAGAGATTTGCGCGAATTTCGCGTTTCACGGATAACGTTTGCGGCAAGGAACGAATTGTCTGAACACGTAATTGCTCGGCGAGTTGCGAGTCTTCCATTAGTTCTTCGTGTTGTTCGAAGTCTTCCGTGATTGTTTCGATGTTTTCGTACTTCTGACTACCCAGCGGATTGTCAAAGGAACCTAAAAACGAAGAAAATCCTTGAAATTTCTTAAAAATTGGCGAGAAATGTTAAAAACTTACGTCTCAATCTCCTTGCTGGCTTAAAACTGACAGTCTTTTGATACAAAAACTTTTTATTTCGACTAAAGTTCAAGGACCATCGACGTTGGGCGCTATTTCCCGCAGACATGGTTGACAAGTCTTCCGCTGTATTTGCTGTTGACGATTGTCGGTTCATCATTTCCTCACCTTCAGAGTCTAAATAGCCGATTTCATGGTCATCCAAAGGGTTGATGATGAACGAATCGCCCGACTGAAAAGCAGATTTTTCCGGAGATGGTTCTGTTTTTGCTTGGTTAGCGCTTTTTTCGTCATTCTCCATGGCTGGCGGATGGAGACTCAGTAGCGGAAGGGATTCAGGTAGTCAGAGAGACATTTTTTGAGGGGTAAAAAGACTAAAATAAACTAGAAAATGTCTAATTTTCTTAAGCTATTAAGACACTTTTTTGCAATTAATTTTTTTTTGTTTTGGTTATCACTTTTATTCGTCTCAAAATGGAAACGAGACAAGCTTTTCATGCAAGTTTCAAGTTTTTATTAGAAAATTTTTACCGTTAAATTAAGAAAAATTATTTATTTTTTATTTCTCGTCTTAAATTTTTTTTTCTTTTATTTGAAATTTAATAATAATAATTAATTTATTAAAATTTAGTTTAAAATTTTTTTTATTAGTTTTTAACAATTTTTATCTAAAAAATAAAAAAAATATTAATTTAAATAAAAAAAATTAAATTATATATAAATTTTAAATTTTTATGATTTTTTTTTAATTAATTAAATTTAAATTTAAAAAAAAATAATAAAATGTTTTAAAAAAATTTAATTCAAATTTAAAAAATTAAATAATTTTATTGAATTAGTATTTTTGATATTCAAATAAAATATGAAAAAAGATAAAAAAGATTCATTTTAATTTAATCTTATATTTTTTCATATGTATTTCATTTGAAATTCGAAAATATGTATTAATTCAATTAATTTAAAATTAATTAATTTTCTTATTTTTGAAATTTAATAAAATACAGTTCAAAAATATTATTTTTTTAAATTTCTTCATAATATTTTCATAATTTTTCAATTAATAATTTAAAAAAAAATATTTTGAATTAAATTTAACAATTTAATAAAATTTGTAAAATAAATTATTTAAAATTGAATTGAAAAAATTTAATAATTTTTTTTTACCGCATTTCGAAGAAAAAATGCGGTATTAAACTCGACTTTGATAAATTTTTTTCGCTAACATCTTTAAATGGCTCCTGTACATCGGAAACGCAAAATTTAGAAAAAGTCCAAAACAAAAGTTGTTTCTAAAGACAAAACCTTCAATTTGAGACGGAGAACGGTGATCTAACTCAATTTTCAAAAATGGGTACATGAGCCCTCATAATAAGAGGATTTTGGCTGAAATTTTTTTTCATCAATTTTTTTTGCTAACATCTTTAAATGGCTCCTGTACATCGAAAACGCAAAATTTAGAAAAAGTCCAAAACAAAAGTTGTTTCTAAAGACAAAATAATTTTGAAAAATGGGTAGAGGATCGGAAACTTGAAAACATTGGGTTAAATTTTTTTTTTTTCATCAATTTTTTTTGCTAACATCTTTAAATGGCTCCTGTACATCGAAAACGCAAAATTTAGAAAAAGTCCAAAACAAAAGTTGTTTCTAAAGACAAAACCTTAAATTTGAGACGGAGAACGGCGATGTAGCTCAATTTTCAAAAATCGGTAAGTGAGCCCTCATAATAAGAGGATTTTGACTTAAATTTTTTTTCATCAATTTTTTTGCTAACATCTTTAAATGGCTCCTGTACATCGGAAACGCAAAATTTAGAAAAAGTCCAAAACAAAAGTTGTTTCTAAAGACAAAACCTTCAATTTGAGACGGAGAACCGTGATCTAGCTCAATTTTCAAAAATTGGTACCTAATTTTTAGTTATTTGAGGACCCTGAAGGTCTGTGGGCAGTCTCTTGGGTTGTGAGGTGTATGTAACCGTGAAATGGTCATGAGGAGTACATAAATGTGAAATGAGAGGAATGAACATGTGACTTGAGGAGTATGAAAATGTGACTTGAGGAGTACAAAAAAGATCGAAATGCGGTACAGTATGTCGTTCTTTAGACGACTACTTTGTCTATTTTTTTATTTTAAATAATTTTTTTTAAATTTTTGTTTGTAAAATAAAAAATAAATTAAAAAAATAATATAATAATAATTTTTTTTAATTTTAATTTTTTATTTAAATAAATTTATTTTTTAAACCCTTTTTTAATTTTTATAAATTTAAATTTAATAATAAAATAAAAAAAATAATAAAAATGAAAAAAATATAAAATTCAAAATTTAATTTAATTTTATAAAATTCATAAAAATTGAAGAAAATTTATTTAATTTTTATAAAATAATTTTTTATATTTTTTTAATTTATTTTTTTTATTAATTTTAAATATTTGTACTTACCTTGAAGCTTAATTAAATAATACATTAAGAAAAACAATTTGTTAAGCATTTTCAGTTATTTCTTTATTATTTATCGTCTAATTGCATATAAATTAGATAAGTTTTAGTAAATTTAAGTCTCCAGACTTTTTTCTATAATTTTTTTATGGATAACAAAAAATTTCAAATTTAAATTAACTTTATGAGAATAAAGTAGGATATTTTTTAAGCATAATGATTATTTTTTGGGGGATAATTTTTTTTTTGATATTTTAATTGTAGCAAAAATCTTTTAAATATTTATTTATACAGTACATTAACCACTTTTTCTTGAGATTTTGAAGGAATCTCATCTAAGTAATTTTTATTTATTTTATTTTTTTTTTCCTATAAATAACGGTCCTATATAGACAACAAAGTTTATCTTCTACTTTTCTATCACATTAAAATTTATGTTTTTTTTTCTTGCAACTCTTTGAGTTTTTTTAAAAAGATCTTTTTTTTTACACGGTTGTCACTGACAAAATTCCTCCTTTGACAGTTCCATTTGCCGGCGGTAACGCAGGAGGTTTTTCCGGTTCTCCATTTTTGGTTTGTCTCTTGATCGTCGATGGCTTGCGATGCGTTTCTGCTGATTTGCTCTTTGGAATGGTTGGCGGTAGGCCATTTGTCGCGGGATGTTGTTGTTCCGCTAATTGTTGATTTTTTGCAGCGATCATCGCTTCTTGTCGCGTTCGACGTTCTTTTGCCTTTTCCAAGTGCTTTTTGCGATCTTCTTTGGGCCAAAAACGCCCGAGTTTGATCTCCGAAACGGTGTCATCTTCTGTCGTGAGTTCATTTCGTTCTTCGGCGATTTTGTTGGCGCGTTCCCGTAAGACTTTGCTGCGATTGCAGGGACGACGAACAATGTAACGCGTGCCATCTTGACGTCTTTTCACTTTCCAGACCATGTTTTCTTCGTTTGTGCGGGGCTGTAAACTCGTGCGATATGTCTAAAAAAGAAGGAATTAAAAAAAAATAATTTTTTAGAGAAAATTTTTTCTTACTTGTTGTCCACTGACGAATTGATATTGACTTAAATTGGGTGCCGTGTAATGTTTAGTGTTGCTCATCGTGTTTTGTTGCACCATCGCTTGTCGGAACATTTTTTGCTGCAGGAGCATCGTTTGATGGAGATTTGCCATATTCGTGTACATCGTCGAGGAAGCAACAGATGCCGAGTTGAGACTATTTTTTGGTAATTTATCTTTGAAATCTGTAAAAAAATTATTTTTTAATTAATTTTTTTTTTTATTTAAAAAACTAAAAATTTATTTAAATTTTTTTTTTTACAAAAGAAAAAGGTAAAAAAAATTTTTTTTGGTCAAAATTAATAAAAAAATTATTTTTAAAAGAAAATATAAATTTTTATTTTAAAAAGAATATTAAAAAAAAAAAATATAAATATTTTTATTTTAAAAAAATATTTAAAAAATAAAAAAAAAATTATTTAAAAAAATTTAAAAAAAAATATTAAGTTTACTTAAAAAAATATTATACAAAAAATTATTCAAAAAAAAAAATAAAATAAAATAAAAAAATCACAAACATCAAATAAGGAATTATTTAAATTAATTAAATTTTAAATAATTTCAAGCAGAAATTAAAAATAAATTTGATTTTTCGAAAATATTTTAAAAATTAATGAAAAATTAATTATAATTAATTGAACATTATAATTATTATAATTTAAAAATTAATTTTTATTTCTAAAAATTTTTCAAAAAAATTTTTTTTTCAATTTTTAACTTGAAATGGTCTAAAATTTTTTAAAATTAAAAAAATAAAATTATAATAGTTTTTGTCTAAATCAGTGAATTAAATTTATTGAAATTATTATAAAAAAATAATTAAAATTTTTAATATTTTATTTTTGGTAAGATTTTCAAAATATTTTTTTATAAACTAATTTAAAAAATTTTAATTAATGTTAAAATAATTTTTTTTTTATAAATTTTTAAAGAAATTTCATGAAAAATTTAAGAGAAAAAATTTTATTTTAATGATTTTTTTTATTTTTGTTTAATTTTAAACTTTTTACAGGGGGAAAAAATTTAAAAATCAAAAAAATAATTCTCACCTGGGCCTGTTGGCGACATTGGCGTACCAGGCAACGACGTGCTCTGTGGATGCACAAAATTCGACGCACTTGGACTAGTTAACCTTTGACTTGTAGAGTTTGACATCACAAAAGATTTCGCGTGTTTCGGCGACTTTTCCTTCGAACTGCTGCGATGCTTAATGCACTGTTTGCAATCCTTGGCGGCATCTTGCGACACTTTCGCCTCCTTTTGCGGGCACAAAACCATCGTCGATCGACTCATATCCTTGTCAGGACTGAAATTCAGCTCCAACGTAAGATGATTGTTGCTGTTGCACGACCCGCCCGTATTATAAGCACTCGAGCTATTTTCATGCTCTTCGCCACTCGAGTTACTTTTTGTCGTTTTCTGCCAGGATTTTGTCTCTTGCGACGGCGATTGTTTAATTCCCGTGCCGCCATTTGTGGCAATTTTCTTCAACAAAACCTGCTTTTGGTTGTTATTGATGCCATTCATCTTGAGCCATTGTTCGACGATGCTTTGGTCACTCGACTCGTAGGGCGAACAATAAATCGGCTCCGACTCCGAGTCTTCGGGAATTGTCTCGTAAATGTGTTCCGTGTCGCTGTCAATTGGAGGCGGTGCCGGAATATGCGGAAATTGCGGAGGTTTTCTGCCGTTCGAGGAAATTTGGAGTTTTGACAACTTTTGATCGACAACGGAAGCATCGCCGTCACTCGAATCCACGGGTTGACGATACGTCTGAAGATCGTGCTTGACGAGGAATGCATTTTCGACACGATGATCCAAGGCGGCAATTTCCTGATTCATCATCTCCATTTGCGCTTTGATGTTTTTGTGATGCAACGGATCGTCTTGCGACAAAATAAGGCTCCCGTTCGACAGGCGATTCGAATCTGTTTGATCTACAGCCGTTTCTTCGGGCGGCGGAGGAGGCGGAAAATCTTCCTCGAAGAAATCGTCGTCGGAATACAAACAACGACTCACGAGCAGTGTCACAGCATTCCGATTTTCGGCGAAAAGTGACTCTGTCTCGTCTTTTGTGGTGACATCACGCCCATTTACTTGCAAAATTTGATCGCCTTGTCGCAAACGCCCGTCGCGGAATGCAACACTTTCGGGAATGATGTCTGTGATGAAGACCTCGGTGCAGGTTTCGGTGTCATCAGAGCCCGAACCGTTTGCGGAGCTGTAACTGACAGTTAGACCGATGCGTTCTTCACTTTTTGTCTTGCGAAGGGTGATTTCCTGCAATGAAAAAGGGAGAGAAAAAGGTAAGAATTGAATTTTTTTGAATGAAAAATTTGTTTTTGTGAAATTTTACACACGAAAAATTATGAAAAAGGACCCATTTCAACGTTAAAATGTTTATTTTGTGCAAGTTTCGTGTCATAAATGTAGATGAGATACGGGATTTGTTTAAAAAATGTGATTGACAAGTCTCATGATACCAACTAATCTCTTTGCAATTCATTTTTTTAAAGGATTTTGTTTAAAAGAATCATGGATTTGTTATTAAAAGTGTCAATTTTGTATAAAAACTTCTAAAAAATTAAGAAAAAATTTTTGAAAATTTCAAAGAAAAAAATTAATTATTTACATTTAAAAGAAAATTATGAAAAAAAATGTTTTCTATACTGTAAAAATTTTTAAAATAATTATTATTTTTTTTTTGCAATTTTTAAAAATTATTTCATTAGATAATTTTTTAAAGATTAATTTTTAAATATTTTCTTAATTAAATAAATTATATATTTTTAATTTATTTTTAGAATTTTTTGTTGTTTTGGTTTGTTGTTTAAATTTAATTTTTTTTTTAAATTTTGTTTTAATTAATTTCTATAGTTTAAAAAATAAGATTTTAATAAAAAAATAATTTTTAAGATTTTTATTTTCTTAAATATTTTTTAAAATTTATTTTTTTTAAATTTTATAAAATAGATATTTTATTTTTAATTTTTTAAATAAATTCTATTTAAATTAAACAATTATTTAATTTATTATTTTTTTTTAAAATAAATTATTTATAAAATTTAAACTAAAATCAAATTTTTAATAAAAAGAATTAATTTTTTAAATATATATTTTTATATTCATTTAATATTTTTTTTAAATATTTTTTTTTTAATTTTTAGGATTTTTTTTAAAATACTAAATAGAAAGAAAAAAAATTAAATTATTTTAATTATTTAAAAATTTAAAAAAAATTTAATAAAAAAATTAAGAAATTAAAAATTAATTAAATTTCTAAAATAAAAAAGTGTTATAAAAAAATTATTTTTTTTTAATTTTTTATTAAAATTCAGAAAAGCACTTTTATAATACAAAACTTCTAATATTTTCAGATTTCTCAAGCAAATAATCGAATTTTCCATTTAGTTCATTCCCATGACGAACGACACAGAAGCAACTAACAGAGGAAAATTGATACAACTTCCATTCAGGATGACGGCATTGTTGCTTTATTTATTATTCAGAGCCTTCGTAAGCATATGTGGTTTTTCATTTGATTTGATCTGCCCCAAAATACGTTCAAATATTAAATCAGATTTTTATTTTATTATCCTCTTTCAGCCAAAAATTGCACAAAACCCCAACTTAAGCGCATTTTTTCTGTTCAAATTGAATAAAAATCTATTTTTTGCGGCAAAATGAAGCCAAAAACGAAATGCAGACAAGGATGAATAACCGTCAGAGACACACACACACACATGGAAGTCATATATCATGATTGTGGTTTAGTAATAAATTTTTGAAAGCCATATTTTCTCCTCTGTGTCTGCATTTGACGAGCACAAAAGAAATCAAAGTTTTCTCTGCGATACTATTACGAGTCGAGTACAATTGTGGATTTTTCTGTGATGGGATTTGCTTCGCATAACACAAAAAAAAGTCGAATAATGCTTGAATGAGTAACGAATATGAATGATGAATATCAAAAAATTTTCCGAGAACGACACCGAACAAATAAAAAAATGGTAGATGATGATTACCTTTACCCTCAAAAATCTACTTTAGACGAGAGTTAATGCATGTGTGGCGAAAAAAAGTTCTTGAATGCCGGGTGAAGAGTCATGATAAATGGATTACACTTGGATCCATTCATGGACAGGTGCTTTATATAGCTTCTCCGCAGACAGCAATACGACGACTAGACAACGTCAGTTGCATCTTATGGTCAGTTAAATAGGCTTACTGAGGAGATTTCGGGATAATGATGTATCATTCAAGTGCCTTGCCTTACAATTTTTCGGCATTTACCTTCCATTCAGTCGAAAATCCCTTCAATTATTTCAATGAGCTCGTAATTGATGAAAATTTCTTTTCACAAAAGATTAAATGCAGGGACTGAAGTACTCTGAAGAGCATAAAAATCTTCAAAATGGACAAAAACTTAAATTTAAATTAAAATTTTTATTTTTTTTAAATAAATTTTTTTATTAATTTTAATTAATTTTTAAATAAAATTTAAAGTTTTTAAAATTAAATTAAAATTTTAATACTTCTTAAAATATTTTGTTCAGTTAAAAAATTTAAATTAAATTTTAATTTTGTTAATTTAATTTAAAAAAAAAATTAATTTAATTTTAAAAAATTTAAAATTTTCATCTAATTTTGAAAAATTTTAAATTTTAATTTAAAATAAAAAAATTTAATTAAAAAAAATTAAAATTAATACAAAAAAAAAAAAAAAATAAATCCGTCTCTGATTCAACGGAAACAAGCATTTAAAATTTCCTCCTTTCGACGAAAATAAATCAATTTTAAATCAAACAAAGCACCAAATACAGTTCCCCTATTAAAAATTCTTCTTTGTACAAATAAATCTGTTGAAAAATCCCGAGGCATTGAATTTTGTCAGACCGGAAACGATTATCTGTGGGTGACTTTTCCTCCGAAATTTTCGACGAAACATCTTCTGTTTGGGGTGCGAAACTCCTGCAGGCTATTCAAATATCAACAAAACAAAATGTCTCGTCGAGCCGAGACACAGGAACATAAAAACACTTTCAGTTACTGTATTTAATGACACAAAAGTAGACGACACACGGATGTGTGCCTTGACACTTTTCCACATTTGAATTTTTAATGTGAATGGAGCCCATTTCATTATTATCATCTGTAGGAGTATCATTATCATAGTCATCAAGCGAATGAGTCACAGAAGGATAAAAAAAGAGAGAAATAAATGGAGAGCTGTTAGGTTAAGTGTTGTGAAGAAGATGACTTTTGTTTGGTTTTTTTCTTTTTTTTTTTTTGAGGAAATTATTTAAATTGAAATTTTTATGAGACATGAGGTTTTAACATTTAAAAAAAATTACTTAAAAGATTTAATTTTTTAAATTTGAAAAAATAATAAATATTTATGAAAATGTTTGAATTGAAAAAAAAAAAATAAATTTTTAGTAAAAATAGTTAAAGAATTATGAATATTGATTAAAATTGTAATTTAAAAAAAAACTTCAAAAAAAATTGATTAATAAATTTATATTTGAACAAAAAAAAAATTAATTCATTTATTAAATAAAATAAATAAAAAATTAAATTAAATTAATTAGTAAAAAAAAAATTTAATTCAAAAAAAAAAAAAAATTAAAGAAATTTGATAATAATTTTAGAAAAATAAAAATATTCAATAAACTTGTGCAAAATTTGATTTAAAAAATTAAAAATTTCAAATATTTAATTAAAAAATAAAAAAAAAGTTTAATATATTTTTTTTTGAATAAAAATAAAATATTTATTCATTGATTAAATAAAATAAAAAAAAATATTATAAATTAATGTTCAAGGAATTAAAGAATTTATTAAAAGTTTTATAAAAATAAATATGAATTTATGAAAAATTTGATCATAAAAATCATAAAAAAATTTTTAATAAATTAAAAAAAAAAATTATCTCTCAAAAAAAATTATAAATTTTTTTTTCAATAAAAATAAAAATAAATTAATTAAAAATAAAATAAATTAAAAAATTAATAAATAAAAAAAAATTTTCAAAAATTAAAGAAACTTAATAAAAAAAATTTTGAAAAATAAAAAATTTTAGAATAGGTATTTAGAAATTTTTAGATTAGATAAATTAATTTATGTTCAAAAAAAAAAAATAATTGAGAAAACTAAAAAAAAAAATTAATTAAAAATGAATAAAAAATTTATAAGTCAAAATTTGTAAAAAAAATAATTTCTAAAATCGAAAATTTAAATTTTATGAATTTCAACAATTGATATATTTTTTCTTCAAATTCGCTCTAATGATCTAGTTTAACCACTTCTCCAAACAAAAAATGCAAAAAACCGAACAACCTGCACTCGAAACGAAAATAACAAATGATCCCATTGTCATTAATCTCCGTCGAGTTGATTGACCATTATATTACCTGCCAACATTTGCCTTTTTTTCCTCCTGCCCGTAATTAATTCTGACACAGTAAAATCCGTAATTGATCATCATCATCATCATTCCAGGATTTTTGTTGCTTTCATGTCTTATTTCGAAATTTTCCTAAAATCCACAAAAATTAGATTGTGGTCTGCCTGTGTGTAATTTTGAATTCAATTTCAGTGTCTCTTCCTGTTAAAAGTTCGTGTCATAACTCTGCAAATGAGATTGTGGCGTTCCCTGTTTCAAATTATTTTATGGAAATAGTTTGGATTCATGAATTTTAAACATTAGGCTTTAAAAATGTAATTTACTGCAGGATTAGGACGATAGAAGCTGAAGCGATGAAAATGAAAGTCCATCTATCCATCGTCTGAATTTTCGCCCTCGAAGCAAAGTACGAGGTAATGGAATGGAATAATGCACACAAAAAGCATGTTTGTGGTTATATTCTTTTTAATTTTTCACTTTTTCCTCCCTTTTTCTCTTGTTTATATTATTTAAAAGGCATATTGTTTTTTTTTTAGAGAAAAATATTTTAAAACATTTTATTATAATGATGATGAAGCAAAGCAGGAGGAGGAAGAAAAAAGGATCAAATGAAAAAAAATTTGCATGAAAAGCGTCTCCTTTGAACTTTTTGTGAAATAAATTCATATTCATGCCGAAAAACATTGAGCAAAGTGCCAAGACCATGACAATTATTTATTAAAATGTAAAATTAAATCAGACTCAAGTGGTCCCCTGTTAATTTTATGCAATTTTATCTATTTGCCAAATAACAATTTTTTTCGGGAGGGGCACTTCCGGAATGTCACTGCAGATGAAATTAACATTCCTCAAATGCTTCAAAGATCAAAGGAACTACAAAAACGTCGAGAACAACAGAAAATCGTGAAAGTAAAAAAAAAGAGGAAATTGCGTTTTCACAACTAATAAGCATCTGGTTTCTTTTTTTCTTTCAAAAAAAAAAAAAAAAAAAAAATCAAAGCTTTTAGTGTGAGACGACTCCTTTCAACTCCTTGATGTTGTTGATGAATCAAGCTAATAATGACGTGTCATTTTCACGTCGTCGTTCTTTTTTTGCAACTCCTTCTTTTTTTTTCAGACTTGTCCATTATTTTTTCTCGTTTCATCAAGAAAAACTGACGTAAAAAGTGCAAGACAGGCAAAGTGTCATTTACACAGCGCAGAAACAACAGCTCCCAAAGGTACGTTTTGTTTTATTTTTTTTCGGAAGACGACATTTTTCAATTAACTTTTCGTCGACATGAAATTTGCGATGACAGCAAAGTAATTTTATTTTACTTCATTGCAAATTTCTCGCAAATTTTAAGATGGAAAGGTGAAATATTGAATAATATTGTAACATATGTACTCCCTGCTGAATTGAAATTTGCAAGAAAAATCACTTTCATGACAAATGTAACGCACTTCCGGCTTCTTTTATAATCTCATTTCATGCCGCCGCATTGTGGAGTTGCAACAAGGATTCTCCCCTTTTTTGTTGAAGTTGATTGAAAATCGTATGAAAAATATTTTACAATGGTACAGGTAAGACTTTTATGTGACACCGCATACTTTATGGGGAAAAATTTAAAATGAATATTTATTTAACATCTTTCAATCTGTTCAATGAACCGATCAATTTTTCTCTACTTTTCCCAATATTAGATAATTTTTCATTATGTAAATATCAAATTTTACGTTTTGTTTGATCAACCTTTTTTTTCTTGTAGGCAAAATTGAGAGAAAAAGCTATTAAAATGTGTAAACACATTGACGATGTGCTTCGTCTTATCCGCAATCAATCAATCCCTACCTACGGGTGATTATAATCCGTATCCATAATAATCGTGAAGCCCAAAGTCACATAGAAAATTCAAGGGAAGTCTTTGGAAATCCCTGAGGAAAATGATTTCATTTGTGTTGTGTATTGTGACGTGATGCACGAGCGCTCCGTTTCTTATGGTACGTGCTTTAATCTCTTCTTTTCCAATTCTCGTGTCTCATACAAAAAAAAAGTTACCTTTCAAATCCGAGAGGAATGAGCGTTGACAATATTTCAACTTGTATTTATTGTGTCAGTATATTTATTTCAATACCTCGAGGCTTTTAATATCTCGATTTTCAAGTATCTCATTTGATATTGTTATTATTAGGCATTAGTATGTGTTTGGGAAAAGTAATCTGATATCTTTCCGCCTCCTTTTTTACCTTTATACTTTTATTGCAGGGGTGTGTTGAGATGAAATTCAAACTGTAATTTGCGTTTGAAACATTGTAAAGTATCAAATTCATTTCAATTGCAATCAATCAACTTTTTGGTGGTAGGAAATTTGGGTAAAAAAGGTGAGTTGAAAAGTTGTTTAATAATCAATAAGACTTTCATGTGTCATCTTTCATTGACATGAGCGCTTTTCTATAATTTTTTTACCGCATTTCAATTTTTTTTTAAAACATAGAATCAGATTAATCTATTCTTATTTCTTTTTTTAGATTTATAAGATGCAGTTTTAGATATAATATTGGACTATACTCTAAGCTAAAATTTGATGGTAGATGATCTGAAGCAACTAACTTCTGAAGCGATTCAGAAACTTGGAAATTTGAAACTTTGACCTTACTATGTTCCTTAATATTGATACAATTTATATTCATACACAACATAATTAATTGGATCAGTAGCTGATATTTCTAATAGCAGATCATCAACGAGTTTTTAAGAGAGGTTTGGATCTTCATTTTGCTATCTTCTTAGATATCTTCTATCTCTATCTTCTGTTTTCTATTGGTCGAACTTTCGCTTTCATACTAAGTTGAAGTTTTCCAATGTCTTCGTCTAACATTTTTCATTAGGTTGATGCTCATACTGTTATTGTCCTTTCATGTTAAGGCTTTGTAAACTCCTTTATTAATTTGTTGGCTATAGAGAAATTGTCGATTTAATACAATTTTTGTTCATTACAGGCTTGATGCTAACTTTTGTTGTTCTATTAATAATTGTATGTTCTTTATATTTCATGAGTATTAACAGAAAATGATGTTTAAGTTTGTTAATGTTCGGTCTTCATTATTTCATGAATGTAATTAGTTAAGGTTAAATTTCAGGATACATTGTCACGGTTCGAAGATCTATTGTGATTGTACAAGGCCTTGAGGCTCAAGTATTTGATGATAAGATGAAAACAATTTCTTCAATTCTAAATTCTTTATGTCTGAAGTTTTTTTTTCTGATGTTTAAGATTATTTCTCAAGTTTTCTGATATTTCATTAAATATCTCAAAAACTTACGGACAGACATCAAACTCCTCTAAAGATCGATTTTTTCTTCAAAATGCTCTAAAAAAGAAAATGACATGATGATTTAATGTTCTCAAATTCTCAACTTTACCTGCTAATTTGCTTACATTAACAACATAACAAGACGACATAATTGGCTTTCATAAAAAACTTTCAGGTGTGAAAAGTGCAATCTCCTCTCAAAAACTCTCTAAACATCAAGTTGCATTTTCCGGTACTTTACAAAAAAACATGAAATTTGTAAAGATTATCCTCTTGTGTCGTCGCCAAATCCTATTTTTCCTGTTATTTTGCTCCAAGTTTCTGTGAGATTGGAATGATAGCTAACCACACGCGCATTTTTATTGCAATGTCGCAGAAAACTTTGTGTTTTTTTAGAGAGGTGTAATAAAAATATTCATCCGGCAAAACATTAAATCCTAATGGATCGGGTGAGTGTAAAAAAAAGTACTTAAACCACATAAAGAACTAAATTGTCGTTTCTCGTTGTTGGCGGTCGTTATTTACTGATGCAGAAATATTTTAAAGTCAAGTTATGGTCGTTTCTCCCCTTTTTGTTTAACTCTTTCTTTCCATGCAAATTAAACCATTGACGAAAATCATCAGGTTCCCCCTTTTTTCTGTGCATAATATTAAATTAATTATGTTGACAAATTTTCAACAATGCTCATCGTCATGTGTGAGTATGGGAGTTTTGGAATGAATGAAAAGAGTGAAAAAAAAATTGAATAAATTAATTACTGTCAATTTGGAGTATAACCGATTATTTTTCTCTATTCAAATGAGCGAGTGTGGCAGACTAAAAATATTCAAATGAGAATAAAAGTGGGATTAAAAAGATAACGAAAACACAGGCAAACTCGGCTTGTGTCTGTTGAAATTGTTATGGAGAAGTTGATGATAGAAAAATAATGGATGGGATGTTCAATTTTTGGCGCTGTTTTAAGTCTTTTAATGAATTTAAACGATGCCAAGTTGAAGTACGGTGCATGCAAAGTGTGCGCTATAAATTTATTCCAATATATCTACGGAACAAAATTGATGTCAAGTTGGAGAGAATAAAGATAAAGTGCACTTAATAATAACAATAATGGTCGATCCCTGTCGTCCCCACACTTATTAATATAAACGACACATGAGTTAAATAAACTTTATAACTGTGTAATTTGATCTTTATCCAACGAAAGACCCTCATGCAATGAGAATTATGACGCGATAGAATTAACAAAAAAACTTTTTTTTAACGCATTTTGAGAAAGAATTGAAAATTTGAATTGTGCA
Organism: Culicoides brevitarsis; assembly: GCF_036172545.1. Taxonomy (NCBI): domain Eukaryota; kingdom Metazoa; phylum Arthropoda; class Insecta; order Diptera; family Ceratopogonidae; genus Culicoides; species Culicoides brevitarsis. The sequence continues at coordinate 33,252,609 of NC_087087.1, read as the reverse complement.
TTAGGAGAAAATTTTAATTTCATTCGAGGAAGAAATTTAAATTGTATATTGGGTCAAAAACTCAAAATATTAAGTAGGAGAAATCTTATAAATGTATTTAGAGAAAAAATCTCAAAATAAACTTTAAGGAGAAATTTTGAAATTTGCATTGGGACAAAAAATTTAAAATGTACATTGGGTCAAAAAGTCGAAATTTCCATTTGGATAAAAACAATGGGTCAAAAAATTTAAATTGTCAGAAAACTCAAGTTTTACATTGGGTCGAAAGCTCAAAATGTGCTTTGGGAGAAAAACTTAAAATGTACACTGGGTAAAAAACTGAAAATTTTTATTAAGGAGGAAACTCAAATTTTACATTGGGGCAATATCCAAAATTGTACATTGGGTATAAACTCAGAATGTTCATTGGGTTTAAATTCAAAAAAATAGAAAACTGAAAATGTGCATTGGGACAAAACTCAAAATAAACTTTGGGTCAAAAATTGAGAGAAAACTCAAAATATACATTGGGAAAAGCTTAAAATTTGCTTTTCGAAAAAATTTAAAATGTACATTGGGTCAAAAAAAAAGTAAAAAAACTTGCATTGGGCAAAAATTCAAAAAAATTTTAAATGCACATTGGGTCACATTTTCAAATAAAAATTATCAAAAAAATCACAAAAAAACTTACCTCAATGTCAATATCGGGCGGCAAACATTCATCATCGGGATGATCACTCGTCGGCGACTCATCATAGAAGAAATCCTGCTGCTGCGTACCATTATTGTTGATATTATTGTTATTATTATTGTTACCATTACTCTGCTGTTGTCCCATTAGGATGTCTGTCTGTACACTTGTCGTCGTAAATTGCGGTTTTATTTGCGAAGTCGCATCACTACTTCGACTCGAGCTGGTTGTGCTGCTGTTCAAACTACTTTGCGTATCACTATTTGAGGGCGTTCTCCGTTTAAGTTCTACCACAATTGGTTCGGGCGCCGATAAAAATACTTGCACAGCATCCTCATGCGGAAAACTACTAACATCAATTCCGTTAACCTGCAACGAGAGAAAAAAAATAAAAAAATTGTTAGTTGAAAAGTAACGAAATTAGCAACTTTTTCAATAAACCATCCGAGTGGAATAACAAAAATGTGCTTAACATGTATCGCAAACAGCTTTAACTCAATTAAGTTGGCCTCAGGTGGTCGAACGGATATGTGAAATTGATTCAATTTCACCCAAACTTTTATTTTTTTCCATGAAAAAAAAAAAAAGTTTTCTACCGACACGAGAGATACTTTTGTGTCATCGCAGTTCATTGCCTCCTAAATCGCCGGGAACGGTCAATCAGCAAATCGCTCGCAGCTGAGAAAAATTTCATCATTATAAATAAATCAATTTAAAATTGTCGTCTCTCAAGCATGATAATTAACAAATTGCTAGTTTGTGTCTTTTTCCGTGACTGAGTGATGAAAATAATCGACAAACACATGTGATTTTCCGACCAGACAACAGCGTGCCACACACGCCGTCGTCGTAAATTCAATAAAATGCTCGGAAACAATGCAAGTAAACATTTTTAAGCTAATGTGCGAATAATGCAATGAACGAAATTTAAGGAAAGAGAAATTGTTTATTGCGCATTATTTTGAAAAATAAATGAGTTGTTTGGCAAAAAAAGAAGACGAAAAGAAGTTGCAGACACACACGATGGATTAATTTGTTTCTTTTCTTGACATAATTAGGTTGGAATTTTACTTGAAAGTCGTTTGGAGAGGAATGGAATTGTGGTAAGAGGGAGATACAATGTTGCTAAGTCGAGTTTTAAAAGTTTATGTGGTTGAAAAGGGGAGTTAAGAAGACATATAAAAATAGAAAAAAATTAATTTTATGAGAGGTAAGTTATTTTTTTTTCTTTACTGAATTGGCTTAAATTTCAAAAAATTCTTAAAATAAATTCTCAACTCGAAATTCTATTTTTAACAAAAAAAAAAAAAAAAATAAAAAATAAAATAAAAAAATGAAATATAAAGTAGTAAAAATTAATTTAAAAAAAAAATAAATTTAAATTAAAAATTATAAAAAATTAGTTTTTTTCAAATTAATATATTTTATACTTAAATTAATTTTCATTTAGGAAAATAAATATTTATATTTAAATAATTTAATTAATTAATTTTAATTATTTTTACCCAAATATATGAATCCAAAAATCTTACATTTTCAATTTCTTCATGAAAAAAAACAAATAATTTAATAATTTTGTTTAATTTATATATATTTTTTTTAAAATTAATTATTAATTTGTTATTTTACTAATTTATTTTTTTTTAAATATAAAATGATAAAAAAAAATTAAATAGAGAAAAATTTGCAAAAAAAATGATTTTTCTTTAATTGTTTTTTAAATTTTTTTTGATGAATATTTTTGAATGATTTATTTTAACGATTTTTGATGTTTTTTAATAAAAAAAATCCATTTTATAAATTGAATTAATGAAAAAAATTTTGGAAAAAATCATTGATGTCCATCGATGGGCATTCTTGAATGCACCCATAGAGAAAAAGCGTTTAACTACGAAAAAAAAAAAAATAAAAAAAAAACAAAATATTTATTTTTTTAATATTTTGCATAAAAATGATTTTAACAATTAATTAATAAATATTTTTTTTTACTTAATTTATTATTATTTTATTTTTTTCCGTATTAAAATTATTTTAAAAAATGAATCGAATAAATATTTAAAAATTATTTTCATATAATGCTTTAAAAATTTTCCCATACAAGAAAATTTTTTAAAAAATTTCGAAATTCAAAGAAAAATTTATTTAATTTTTATTATTATTTTTCACAAAAATTAATCAAAAATTAAATTTATTTTAAACTAAAAATTTTAAAAAATTAATTAAAATATTTAATATAATTTTTTATAAGATTTTTTCAAATTTGAAATTTAAAGATTTTTTTTAATTTAATTTTTTTTTATTTATATTATTTTTTTCTTTCAGAAAGATAAATTATTTGAACTTCCATGCATCTGCCGCTCTATATCATTTTTCATTATTTACTCATCTGATTAAATACTCGTGCACTAAAATCTTCACCTTTCGTAACCCTCTAACTCGTAATTTGACACCGAAAATCAAACACTCGTGGATTTGTATCTCAATTTTTATTCAATTTTGTGCATTCAACGCGATAAATCACCCTCACTGACTAACTTCCATTTAAAAAAAAAACAAAAAATTTATTTAAACTCCATTTGTTCCGAATCGAAATTGTAAAATAAAAACCAGCATTTTATTTATTTTCATGCATAATTGACGTTATTGACATTTCAATTTGTTAATTAAATTATTTGTGTTTCAAATTGAAAACAAAAAAAAAAAATGTTGCCGATGACAGAATTTGTTTTGATTCTGTTTTTTCCCCGTTTTGTCCTCGTTATTGCAAAAGTAGTATTGAATGTGAAAAAAATAACAATTGGATTACTATAGATATATGACACACAATTGAAATGATAAGCCCCGTTTGATAAGAAAAGTTTTTAGCTATAAAATGGCACGTTCGTTCCGTTGCGAATTCATTCTGCAAACGGAAGTCACTCCTGTGCTAATCAGAGAAAAAAATTCGATGTTCACATCAATCGTTCTTATCGCGATCTGCCTACTTAACAATGGATTAGCGGCAGATCGGAATTACCGATATCGGCAATTTGATGATGAGATAGGTGAGTTGCCAAAAAGAAATCTTTTTTATCACATTAATTGCTTTATTGACCATTTTCAGAGAATCTTCGGGAAGAATTTTACCAAGAGCATCTCAAATTCATGGAAAATGGCGTTCATTCAGCGCGTCTCTTGGAACTTTATGACGAACTAAAACCACCCTCGGATTTCATGCGAATGAATTTGGAAGACATTCCCCAACCAAAAATCGATTTGGCATGTTACGGATGTCGAATTGCTGCTCCAACACTTTTCAATTATCGCCGCGTGTTGCACATGTCGGACGAGTATATCGAAAGAGCTGCCATCGATATTTGCGTCAATGCGAGAATTACGTCAAAAGCAGCTTGCGAAGGCCTGATTCGGATTAATTTGGAATCACTTTTGTTTGTGATCGATAATCAACCGAAGCTGACAGCAAGTACTTTTTGCGCGTTTGCCTTTCATGGATCTTGCGGAAGAATTACCGAACCGGAGTTTTTGTATCATATCACAGTTGATCCAAATTATCCTGTGTGGAATGTAAGAAATTGATTTTCAAAAAAAATTCATTTTTTAAATAATTTTTTTTTCAGGAAAGTCAAGTTAGTGTGAAGAAAGAACCAGAAACTTTCAAAATAGTTCATATTACGGATGTTCATTACGATCCGCGATATGTGGTTGGAAATAACGGTAAGAATTTTTAAATCTCTTTGAAATTTGTAATGTATTTGTAACGCAATAATTCAAAATCTGCTTTAAAAATCTCTTTGGGGTTCTTTTGTAATATGTTCGTCTTTGCTAACAGAAGGTTTCTGTACAAGAAAATTTCGAAAATCTACAGTCAAATTTGTGAAAATTAAGAAAATGTAATGTAATGTTCATTGCATACCCAAAAATATTAAAATTTAATTTACTTTAAAATTGAAATAATTTTATTAAAATAATTTTAACAAAAAAATAATTTTTAAATAATAATTTTTTTAATTAATAATAATGAATATTATTTTAAAAAAATTAAAAATTAAACGACATACTATACCGCATTTCGATATTACATACCTACTCTTTATTGTCCTCCTTGATTTTTAAAGAAATAATAAAAAAATTTTTCCTTGACCGTTTTAAAAAAAAAAAAATTTCCATGACCGTTTAAAAAAAAATTATTTAAAATAAATATTTTTTAAAATTAAAAAAAAAATAATTTTATAAAAAAAATAAAAAAATAATAATTTTTCAAAAAAAAAAAAAAAATTAAATATTTATTTTTTAATATTTTGTTAAAAAAATATTTAAAAAATAATTATTATTTTTAAATTTAAAAAAAAAAATTTTAAACCTTTTTAAATATAAAAAAAAATTAATTTTATCAAAAATCAATTTTAAAAAAATCATCTAATGGGAAAAATTCTCACAAAACTAACTTTTTTAATATTTTTTAGCAAAATGTGACGATCCAACATGTTGCCGCCAATCTCACGGAAAACCACAAAACGCTGCTGATGGAGCAGGACGATGGGGAAGTTACGATTGCGATGTTCCATGGGAGTCTGTTGAAGATTTAGTTCAACACATAAAAACTGAACATTCTGATGCTGAAATCATTTATTACACAGGCGATACTGTCGATCACGGAATTTGGGAGACATCATTCGACTTCAATGTTGACGTGTTACGCAAATTTGACGATTATATGGCCTCCGAGTTTAAGGGAAAGCAAGTTTTTCCTATTTTGGGAAATCATGAAGCGCATCCCGTTGATATGTAAGATTTTTATTTTGAATTTTTAAAATATTTTTTTTATGAATTTTGGAAATTTTCAGATTTTCTCCCGAAGAAATCACAAAAGAAAGTCTCTCAATGAATTATTTGTACGAATATATCGCGAAAGCATGGCGTCAATTCCTTCCCCAAAGCACTGAATTGACTCTCAAACGCGGCGGTTATTACACAACTCTCGTTCGTCCTGGATTTCGTGTCATCGGACTCAATAACAACGTTTGTTACAACGTCAATTGGTGGGTCATGTATCACCCGAAAGAGCATACCGTTCAATTAAATTGGCTGCATGACGTGTTATTGGCTGCTGAAAAGGCTGGCGAAAAAGTTCACATCTTGTTGCATCAACCGCCAGGCGGCACAAGTTGTTATTACGTGTGGGCACGTGAATATCAGAAACTCATCGATCGCTTTTATCACATCATCACCGGGCAGTTCAACGGACATACGCATCGCGAAGAGTTCAATGTCTTCTACAAAAGTGACGATATCTCGAAAGCCATCAATGTGGCATGGAATGGAGGCAGTCACGTTACTTACACGAACGTTAATCCCAATTATCGCGTTTATCACGTCGATAAAGAGACACTCGTACGTATCCTTGGCATTCTTGCAACTCGTAACCCACATTCATTTTATCTTTTTCGCAGCAAATTGTCGAGGCAGTCACCTACTTTTACAACTTAACGGATGCAAATCAAGCGAATTCAGTCCCGCACTGGCAGAAAATGTATTCCTTCAAAGAGGAATATGGCGTCGAAGATTTGTCCCCGCGGAGTGTTGATGCTCTTGTAACTCGTTTTGCCAAAGAAAAAGACTTGCTGATGAAATATTGGGAATACCGGTACAAATTAGCTGAGCCAGCATTAGAAAATGGCTGCAATAAAAACTGTTTGAAGGAAAATTTGTGCACAATTGTCACGAATCAAGTGTTTGACGACAGAAAATGCAACGAGCTCAAAAAATTATTCAATAAGCATAATTAGAATTAAAGGCAAAAAAGATTGGAAAACAATTGTTCTAACTTTTCATGTCATTTCCATTCCATTTGCGAACAGAGAAAAAACGAGGAAAAACAAAACAACAGAAGTTAACAATTTAATGTTGTTTGCGTCGTCTACCATATTCCAATGGTCGGTCACAAAACACAAAAAAGTAAAGTACAAACAATCAAGTCTCAAAACTAAATAAATATCAAATGAAATGAACAACATAAAATTTCTGGATGCCAACAAAGTTTTTGTCTCGTTGCTCGGGCGTTCGTGTTCAGGGACGTTTCTTCAATGGAAATTGCTTAAAGGGCCTCATTTAAAAAATTTTCATATTTTTCTTTATTTTTTTTTAATTTAAAAATTTTTCATTTTTTTTTTTTTTTTTTTTTTAATTTAAAAATTTTTCATTTTTTTCTTTTATTTTTTTTTAAATTTTAAAATTTTTCATTTTTTTCTAATTTTTTTTTTAATTTAAAAAATTTTCATATTTTTCTTTAATTTTTTTTTTAAATTTAAAAATTTTTCATTTTTTTCTTTAATTTTTTTTCAGGTCATTAAGAAACTCATAAAAAATGAAAACACTTCATAAACCTATTTGGCAATTTATGATGAATTTATAACAATTTTTGGATCTATACAGAAAACATTCAATCAACAAATCAACGAGGATCTCGAATCACTGTCTCACTACTTCAAAATGTCGAAATTGAAAGTCAATGCCAGTAAAACGAAATTTATGATACTGAATGAAAGCAGCACTTAAAATCGATGAGACAAAAAAAAAAACTTCAGAAAAGGGAAATTCTGTTCTCTTAACTTCAAAATTAGCTTTCTCTTAATTTATCTACATTTTTCCGTTTCATTTGAATTTTAACAAATTTTTTCTTTAAGCTTTATCTACTTTACGGTATTTATGAACAAGAGCCCTTAAGAGTCAAACCGTGAAAAAATCTTTCAAAATCACTCAATTTCCCTCCCCTGTTCGACTCGTTTGCATTACAGAAGACCTTTTGTCTCATCTCACAAACAGAATAGCTGAGGATAGATTTATGTGGTAAAAAGTAGCAAACATTTCACTTGTTTGTCTTTTTTTCTCGCATGCTCTCCTCTCTCTCTCTCGTGATGTGAGAAAAAGGAATGTTTTTCCGAGAACGAAATTTGCATTCATTGAATTTGTATGCAAATAATGTAATTTCTGTATGTTTGCTTGTTTGTTGTTCGTTTGAATGCTGATGTTTCCTCCGTCCTGTCACGCAGATTCTACCCGAGCCATATGTTCAAAATGTTTTTAATTTACACTCATTTAGCTTTTCATGTGTCTCTTGTTTTAAATTCCGACAACGAATAACAAACAGAAATTTTCCGCAAATTCACGTAACTTTGGATGATTTTAAATGAAAATGTATCCGTTAAAGAATTTCAATGTGATTAATTTCTTTAAAAATTTTAATTTTTTGAGTGAAAGTGATGTCATCTTATTAGCGGAACACACCCAAATGAGACAGTGAAGTATCAAATTCAAGTGCTACCTAATTATTTGCCGACTTGGTACGTAATGCGATATGTAAACTTCTTGAGTAGTCATCCGAGTGTATTTGTCAAACAAAAATATCAAATATTAGGCTTTTGATTGAATTTCACTCGTCAACTAATTATGGTAATGACTCTTCCGCGTTTGTTTAATTTTTTCTGCATCTAAAAAACTTGAGAGTCACCGAGAGATAAGTTCAAGCGATAATCTGCATCAGTTTCCGCTTGTCGATGATAAAAACTTTTCATGCGAATTCACTTTCAGTCGTTTCTCGTTCGCGAACTTCTCTTACACGAAAAAATGAGTTCTGAAGAAGATTTTTCTGACGATCTTTTGTTCCAAGGCAAAGATCGTGACTTCTTCAAAAAGGAAGACTTTGCTTACATCGCTTCAGAAATCCTTTGTGCCTTTTTAACAATCATCGGAAATGCTCTTGTCTTGCTCGTGTATTGGGGCGAACGAACGTTGAACAAATCGCAAAAGATTATTCACAAATATATCATTTCCATGGCACTCGCGGACTTGTTAATGGGCATTTTTGGCATCCCAATGGCAATTTATGTGTCGGTTGGTTTGCCGCAGCATCGGTTTTGGTGTCTGGCCTTTTTGTCGATTCAAACGAGTTTCGGGATGATTTCCGTGTTGGCTTTGGTTGCAGCTTCGACAGCGAAATATCTCTCCTTGGCGTGTCCAATATGGTTCACGACGCGCTTCAATGAGTTCTGGGCAACGAGTCACATTTTGGTGCATTGGTTAGTTGGGATGCTCATTGGATGGTTGCCTTCCATGGGATTGAATAATGCACCGGAACGACCAATTGTGCAATTTCGGAACAATACGAATGATTTTAGTGAGAGACAAATTGCGAGAAATGATGAATTTTATGGATGCAAGAGCAATGAAACGCACATGTAAGAATTCCTCCAAAAAATAAAGTTCAAAGGAAAATTTTTGACAAAGGGAAATTTTTGGTTGTAGATGTTTCCGTGACGATTTTCAATGTTACTTTAATGACATCGTGCCGAAGCAAATGTCACGTGTACTGATGTTTGGAGTTATTGTACCATCCTGTCTTGTGTTGATATGGATTTACATCCGGATTTATCTCATTTTTAAGAGGACGGTAAGATTTTCATTCATTAAAAATCTAAAATTTTAAATATCAAAAAAAAATTTTGTTTTTTCGAATTTTTTACAAATTTTTAATGAGTTTTTACAAAAAAAAAAAAAAATATTACAAAAAAAATTATTCATTAATATTTTTATAAAATTTTTATTTTTATAAAATTCAAAGTTCAGAAAAAATTTTTTTTTCGAATTTTTAAAAATTTTTCATGAGTTTTTACAAAAAAAAAAATGAATAAATAAAAAAATAACTATTAATTAATATTTTATTTTTTTTATAAAATTTTAAAATCCGGAAATTTTTTTTTTTTCGAATTTTCAAAAATTTTTCATAAGTTAAAAATAATAATTAATTAAAATAAAATCTTATGAAAATTCATAAAAAATCTGAAAATTTGCGAAAAAACCAAAAAAGTGATATAAAATAAAAAAAAAAGTTCTTTGAGCAATTCGAAAATTAAAAAATAAAAAAAAATAAATTTTTCATGACGTTTCAAAAAAAAAAATAATAATAATAAATAAATAAATAAATTAAATAAATAAATAAATTAAATAAATAAATTAATTAATTAAAACATCTAAAGTTTAAAATCTAAAAATATTCATGAAAATTTTTAAAGCATCTTAAATAGTGAAAAATTCTATAAAATTTCGAAATTATTCAGAAAATTAATAAAAATTGATAAAAATTCTTTAATAACTTCCTTCCTTTTTCATTTTTCAGATGAATCGCAGTCACGGAAACGACAACTCATCCCTTAAACCCGATTGGAGTCACATTTTTCTTTCCTTATTCGAGTGCTGTTGTCCCTTCAGAAAATCTCCTGCCAAAGAAATGGACCAAAAAACGCGCGAACTTCAAACAACCATCGTCCTTCTCATCACAGTTTTATTTTTCGTCATTTGCTGGGTCCCTCTTTACATCATCGACGTCTTTTTCTCGTTCGACTCCCAAAGTCTCAGCATCACGATAGAGACCATTAACGCCTTGATCGTGCTGCGACACTTCAATTCCGTGCTAAATCCCTTCCTGTACGCTTATCACATGAAAGGATTCAAAAAAGCCCTAAAACGAAAATTAATTTGTTGTTGCAAAAAGGACGATGACGAATGGGAAAAAACTGGAGGCGGATCATCAACGGGTGACATTTTGCGATCCAGAAGTACGAGATTTTCGATGTTTTGCGAACAAAAGGCGAAAGTTTGAATCGATTTGCGAAACTTTTTTTTACGGTGCAAAAAAAAAAGTTTATTTTTCGACAGCAATTTGTTTATTGTTTGCCGTTAACACTTCTACATCAATTATTTTGCAACTTTTCCGTAACATTTTTTTCCCCCGATGAATGTTGAGATGGAAAAATTCGCATTTCTAAATGGAAACAATTCATCAGTTAAATCGGAAGTCATTTTTCAGTCTCTAAAAAAGGATTTTTTTCGTCACATTTGAATAGGAAAAAAATGTAAATGACCCGAATCTTTTAGAGTTATTAAAAAAAATCGGACTTCTTCAATTTTCTCGTTGATTGGAGCAAACTCCCCAAAGACTAGACACGAAATTCCCCCTTTTTACTCCCCAAAATACTTTGTCGTAATCCAAACAATCAACCACAATGGAAGCGATTATGTGTGTTTGCTATTTCCATTCAATTTATCTTATTTCCTCGTAGACTTCTCGTACATTTCTCGGAATTAAGTATATGTTTGCAATTACAACAATGCCTCCGTTTGCCGTTCTCCGCATCGAAAGACAGACATAAATGTTCTGTAAATTGTTCTACGCCATTTATCCTTTCACTTGATTACAGTCGATAATTTGCTCGAGCACGAGAGGAGGCAAAATGTGTAAAGAATTGATTGAATTTTAAGTACTTTGCTGATTTTCTCTGTTTGGTAAATTCCAAAGTGAAACAAATTTTTAGCCAGAAGCAATGCTTTGGTGCATTTTTAATTAGAATCTCTCAACAGAAGAAATTTTTTATTAATATTTGCATTTTATTTCCAGGTGACACAGTTTTCTTATCTTTTGTTGATTTTTGCACCCAAAGTTTTCTTTTATTTGTGCATTTTTCGTAATTATTGTTTGTTTTCCATTTAGAGAGTTGTGTGTTTTACAGTTGAGAAATTCATTCAGGCTCGTTTCACTGGATGAGTGTTTGCTTTCGTTTTCATTCAGCAAAAAAAAAAGATAAATGTTGGTTACTTGCTTTCAAAAAATGAAATATTTTGGGAGAATTTATATCTTCAAAAGTGGTTTTGAACTGAAATTTTGTGAAAAAAAAAATTAATTGAATTTTTGATTTTTTTTAAAGCTGAAATAAAATTAAAAAAAAATTAAAAATAAAATTAAAAATAAAATTAAAATTAAATTTTATTACAAATTTCTGAAGAAAAAAAAAATTATTTAAATTTTTTTAAAATTTAAATATTATTTTTATTAAATTTATTTTTAATAGAAATAATTTTAATTTAAAATTATTTTAAAATTAGAAAAAGTTTAATTTAATTTTTTTAAATTTTTTTTAAATTTTAATTTAAATTAATTAAGTTAGGTTAAAATTTTTTTATATTTTTCAATAAAACATTCATTTATTTAGATTTTTTTAAATTTTTCAAATTTTTTTAGATTTTTTTAGAATTTAGATTTTAGATTTTTAGAATTTTTTTTAAATTTTTAAAAAAAATAATTTATAAATTAATTAATGAAAAAATTTAAATTAAAAATTTAATAAATTAATTTTTTTTTTAAATTATTTTTCGAATTTTTTATGAAAATTATTTTTTTTAAATTAAAAATGAATTTAATTTAATTTTTTTTTTAATTTTAATTCTAAAATAATTAAAATTATTCGTTTAAAGTTATATGAAAATTTTTAATATTTTTTTTAAATAAATTTCTTTAAAATTTCTGAAATATTTAAATTAATTTGAAATTTAATTTAATTACCTAAATTAAAATAAAAAAAAAATATTCAATGTTGAAAAAATAAATCTATAATTTTAAAAAATAAATAGCTATTAAGTAAAATAATTTTATTTTAGTTTTAAAAAAATTACAATAATTAAGTAAAAAATTTATTAAATAAAATAAAATAAATTTAAATAAAAAAAAATAATAAATAAATTTAAATATAATAAAAATAATTTTTTTTAAAAATATTTAATTATGTTAAAAAAATTCACTCAAAATAATTTTCTTTAATAAAAAAAAAGAAGCAAAAAAATTATAAAAATATTGGTAAAGGAACATTTTAAGTAAAAACGAGTCCTTTTCTCGCAAAACCACACGTAAAATTTTCCTGTTAAAAACACATTGCGACACACACAGTTGTTGTCGCACACCAGAAAGCACCCAACAAAAGCTCAAGATTTATCTCTTTCTGTATTTAAAAGATAAATTGACATATTTTTCACACATTTATGAATAGAAATGGGACTTTTATGAGGTGTTTGCTACAACACCTTTTGCCTGCTACCCGAAAACTTGGCTCCCATTCAAACATTGGCCCATAAATCAAGCCACACAAGACTTCTTCCTCTTACATGGCTGAACTTTTTTTTTTGCATCCTTTTAAAATAATCACAACTGCTCGGAGGAACAATGAAGAAACAACAAACACACGTGATGACAATAAAAGCGATGTGCCTTTGTGCGAATGAACGCTTTCCTTTGTCTTGCGGATGTTTTGTGTGAGGCAAATGCCTGCCGATGACATGCGTGACCTAAAAAGTCATCTTTGTGATGTGTCACTTTCCGGCATCTTATCATGGGTACAGGTCAGTTTTGTTGGGCCCTTTGGCGAGAAAACACGTGATGGGTTCGCTGTACATCGACAAAGATGTGAATTTTTTCGAAAAAGCGGATTTTGGTTACATTTACACGGAAATCGTTTGCACCGTTTTGACCATCGTTGGAAATGCGATCGTTTTGTTGGTTTTTTGGAGTGACACGCAGAAGAATGAGTCGCAGAAAATTATTCACAAGTACATTGTTTCGATGGCATGGGCTGACTTGTTGATGGGAATTATTGGAATGCCAACGACAATTTACGTGTCAGTTGGATTGCCGCATAATCGATTTTGGTGTCTCTTCTTTATTTCGATTCAAACGAGTTTCGGGATGATTTCTGTGTTGGCTTTGGTTGCAGCTTCGACAGCGAAATATCTTTCGTTGGCACATCCGTTATGGTTTTCCACGAGATTTACGGAATTTTGGGCCAATGGTAAGTAATTTTTTTTGAAAATTTGATCAAAATTTGCCTAAAATTAAATTGAATTTATTTAAATTTTTTTTTTAAAAAAAAAATTTTAATAAAAAAATAATTTAAAAAAAATAAAATTAAAAAAAAAAAAATTAAAAAAAAAATTAAAAAAATTAAAAAAAATTTTAAAAAATTTAAAAATTTAAAAAATTAAAAAAAAAAAATTAAAAAAAAATAATTAAAATTATTATTTAAAAATTTTAATTTAATTTTAATTAAAATTAATTTAAAATTAAATTTAAATAAAAATATTTAAAAATAAATTAAAAATTAAATAAATAAATTGAAAAAAAATTAAATTTTTTTTAAATAAAAATTTTTTTTATTTAAAAAAAATTTTTTTAAATAATTTTTAAATTATTAAAAATAATTTTTTTTTAAAATTTATTTTTTTAATTCTTATTTTTTTTAAATTTATTAAATTAAATTAAAAATTTAAAAAAATTAAATTATTTAAAATTAAAATTTATTTAAAAATTAATTTTTTACTAAAAAAATTACTTTTAGTTCATATTTTGGCTCATTGGTTCGTTGGAACGATAGTTGGATGGTTACCTTCGATGGGATTGAACAAAGCTCCACACGAACCTCCGATATGGTATCGTAATAACACTCAAGAGTATGAAATTGAAGCAATTGAGGAAAATGATCGCATTTTTGATTGCAAAAGTAATGAAACACATATGTAAATTTTGACTTCCTTAATTGATTTTTCAATATTTTTCAACAAAATTTTTAATTTTAAGCTGTTATCGTGAATTTAAATGTTATTTCACGCAAGTAATTCCCGCAGAGATGTCATTGGTATTGATGTTTGGCGTTATCGTGCCTTCCAGTCTTGTTCTGATCGTCCTTTACGTTCGAATTTATCTCATTTTTAAACGAACGGTGATTTTTCTTAATTTTAAATTTTTTTTTATTAATTTTTTTTTATTTTTAGCTTCAAAAAAGATCAAAATCCGTTCAAAACATCAACAAATTAAACCAAAATCAAGGAGATCCATTAAGAAATCGTGAAATCCGCACGACAAGTGTCCTTTTTGTTACCGTTGTCTTTTTCGGAATTTGTTGGATCCCGTTATACGTCATCGATATCGTGTCATATCTTTCGCCGAAGAGTGTCGATATCTCCTTGATGGGAATAAATGCGCTGATTATTATGCGACACGTGAATAGTGTGTTTAACCCGTTTTTGTATGCGTATCATATGAAGGGATTTCGCGCCGTGGCAAGACATGCATTTGCAAGGATTTTCTGTTGTCGCGATAAACGACATCCGGGATGGCGTCCCAGCAATGTAGCGACATCAAGTTGCATTGATAACAACACGGAGAACAGGAAATGTCGAGAAATCTAATTATCTTTTGTCATGTCAAAAGATTTTTTGGTTAGATGTTTTCTTGTACTATTTTGATTAAAAAAATTTTTTTTCTTTGAAAAATATTAAATTATTTTAAAATGAAATTTTAATTAATCTAATTTTAATTTTGCAATTGTTTTTTTTTTATTTTTTTTTTATTTTATTAAAATTTTCCTTTAAAATATTTATTTTTTTAAATTATTTTTTTTATTTTTAATACAATTTTTAATATTTAATTTAATTAAAATTTAAATTATTTTAAAATTATTTTAATTTAAAATAATTTTTTTTAAATTTTTAAATAATTTTTAAAATTTCTTTAAATTGGATTTTTTTAAAAATTTTATTTTAATTAAATTATTTATTTAATTTAAAATTTAATTTTAATTTTCTTTTAAGTTTAAAAATTTTCTTTAATTTTGTAAAATTTAAAAATTTTATTTTAATTTAAATTTTTGCTTAATTTTTAGTAAATTTTTAATATATTTTATTAATTAAAATTTAATTATAAAAATTATTTTAAGTGAATAAATTATTTAATTTATTAATTAATTTTTTTATTAAAAAATTCCTTTAATTTTTAATTAATTTTATTTTTTTTTTAATTTAAATTTTTAAAATTTTTATATTCTATTTATTTTTTTTTAATTTTATTTTTTTTTTATTTGTATTTTATTTTATTTTTGAATTAGCTATCAAAGTAATTTTCATCTAATTTTCTGCGATGTCACGAAAACTGGTCAATAAATGTCTGACACGACATGACACGCTAATATTAAGTTTTAAAAGCAAAACACCCATAAAATTAGTGTCAAAATTCGTTGTACGACGACAAAATTAGACGAGCACAACATAATATGCATGTCACATTAGTGAAAAAAAAATTTGTTTAGTGAACGAGTAAAATAATGTCAACGTGGATGAAAAACAACAAAATCATCGGCGCTCATTTTATTTTGATGTTACGTGGCATGTTTTTACAAGCGCGTCCATTAATATTCTTTGTCAATCCGTGATTGTAGATTTTTCACTCTTGCGCGCGTAGGAAGCGAAAATTTCACGTCACATCAAGTGAATTGTGATTTTATTAGCAGCATTCGAGTGACACCTAAATTTGTTTGGCATAAATTATGTTGAACGTCATTCCGCCCTCTCTCCGCCGCCGATGTAACAAGCCAAAGTTTATGCAGATAAAGTTTGACACTTATTTAACGTAATAAAAGTGGGAAAAATAATGGAATTTACTCCGAATTGCCTAATAAGTATTCCAACACGTAAAATATGATAAGATGTCAAGGATCTAAATTATTAAAATAGTTTCGAGCCAAAAAAGTTATTTAACAGAGTGCATCATATGATAAAAAGTTTATAACCCGGTGTGCATCTCGCGAGGCGTCGCGCTATTTTGTGCCGTAAGAAATGTAATAAGAAGACGAAAATAGACAGACAGGTAATAAAGTTTAGTTATTTATGAACGACGTGTTATTTAAGCAAGTTGGGAATACCATACGAACAATTTTCCAATTGATGTTTTTTTTGTCGGTTTGAACTTTGCTCGCGAAGGTAATTTGTTGCTTTCGCAAAAGTTTTCGAGGATTTCTATGAACGTGATTGTATAAAAATTCGTTTTTTTGTGGATTTGGAATGAAATGGAGAGAAAAAATATTTTTAGCGAATAGGAAATGTTTTTTTTTGGTAAAAAAAAATTGAAGAAATTTTAGTAAGTAAAAAACAAAATTATAAATAATTTTTAATTTTTTTTTGCAAAAAATAATAAATTTTATTTTTTTAACAAGAAAATAATAAATTTATATTTTTAATGGATTTAATTTTAAATATTTTATTTTAAATTTAGTTAAATTAAAATTCGATTATATTATTTCATTAATTATTTAATTTGGAATTTAATTAATTAATTTTCTTTTAAATTCCATTTTTTTTTTAATTTTTATTTTTAATATAACAATTTCTTTAAAATTAATTTTCGAAATTTCCTAAATTTTTGATAGATTTTATTTAAAAAATTTTAAAATTTATAAAAATTTATTTTTTTTTTTTTTTTAAAAATAATTTGATTAATTTAAATTTAATTAATTATTTAGTTTAAAATTTAATAACTTTATTTTCTTTTAAGATACAAAATTATCTTTTTTTTAAATTCAACAATTTATTTTAATCAATAATTTTAATTAATATATCATTTATTTTTTTTGAAAATTAATTTTTAATTAAATTAAATTCTTATTAAGCTAATTTTATTTATTTTTTTTAATTAAAAAATTTCCTTCAATTTAATTTTTAAAAATCCCTTAATTTTTAATGAATTTTATTTTTGAATTTTTTTTTTTTTTAATTTAATTTTATTTTTAATTTAATTTAATTAATTTTAATTTTTTTATTTGATTTTTTTTTAATTTTTTTTTTTATTTAATTTTTTTTATTTAATTTTATTTATTTAATTTAATTTTGTTTTTAAAATTTTCAAAAATTTTAAAATCAATTTGTTGAACATAAAAATTAAATATTTTTACTCAAAGTTGCTAAAAATAACAAACTTTGAGATTTAATGAATAAAATTAATTTTTCTAATACTAAAATAAGGATTTAAAAAAAAAATAAATTTTTGAGTCTAACTTCATAATTTTTAAAAAAAAAAATTATATTAAGTCAATGAGAAGTTAAAACTGATTTTATTCGCTAAAATCTCTTCTTCAATTTTTTTCTTCTAATATTTAAACAGCTGATACCCTCGTTGCCATTTCCTCCTTATTACCTTAAAACAACACAAGAAGATTCTAATCTTTTAAGCTAATTTACTAACACGACGTATGTTTGTGTTCCAAAAATTAATGTCTGTCTATTTATAAGTCTTTGCATTAAATATTATTATTCCCGACACCGAAACTTTGTTGCGTGGCACTCACACATAAATTCACAGGTGTTCCCAATGTTTCGGGAATGAAGTTTAAAAGTGCGTCCTTTATAAAATTTTTCGGGAAAATTTACATAACGCGCTATTCACGTAACCCCCATCGGTTTTAGACATTTTCATTAAATATATAAATTTCCGAGAGAGAGAAAAGAGGAAGCAAGTAAAGTTTATTCACTTTTGCCAATCTTCGTGTGCGGTGTCGTGTCTAATGATGTGAATAATGTAAAGAACCACAAAATATTTCCGAGTTCCAATTGATTTGGCAGCCAAGCACAAATATTGCCTGCGCTCGAGAGTAAATTGCTGGCATGAGTGAAATAAAGGCGTAAATAATTTATATGCATGAGAATTACATAACTTTGCGTCAGATGATGTGTGATAGATTGTGTTTTGAGCCAACGTGCATCAATATTTCATCTTACTTACGACACACCGCATATTGATGCCACACGATCCTGATAAATTATTGAAACATTCTGAGGAAAAATTTTTACAAACGATGTCTTGCTTCGAGGAAAAAGGATTGAATTTTCATTATTTTTCATCATCATCATCGTCTTCTGTAATGGACATTCGTGTCAATAAATCGAATTATAGTTCTCATAATTTTCCCATTAAATTTTATTTTTCCTCAAGTAATTTTTTTTTTGATGGCAATCCCACAGATAAAATAAAAAATTGTGTCATTCGCATATTTTATTGGCAGAGCTGTTGTTATTCAATCGTAAACATCGTTCTGTTTTTTATGACATTACATTAGAATATCAATGAAGAGCTCGGAGGATGATGATGACAAAAAGTCCCTTTTTCAAGGTTTTTTCTTTCAAGTTTTCAATACTACTGCTATTTATATTGTGAAAAATTTATGTTTCGTAAGTAAAAATTTTTAAATATTTTTTTAATATAATTTTTTAAATAGTTTTTTTAAAATATATTTTTTTAATATAATTTTTTTTAAATATATTTTTTTAATAAAATTTTTTAAATATATTTTTTAATAAATTTTTTTCCTAAGAGTTTTTAAATATAAACGGTTTTTTTAAATTATTTTTTTTAATATAAAATTTTTTAAATTATTTTTTCCTAAAATATATTTTTTTTAAATATATTTTTTTAATATATATTTTTTAAATATATTTTTTTAATATAATTTTTTTAAATATATTTTTTTAAAGAAGTTTTTTTAAAAATAGATTTTTATTAATTTTTTTTAAATAATTTTTTTTAAATATATTTTTTAAATAATTTTTTTAAAAATTATATTTTTTTTAATAATTTTTTTAATATTTTTTTTTAAATATTTTTTTTAAATAATTTTTTTAAAATATATTTTTTTAAATAAAATTTTTTTAAAATATTTTTTTAAATATTTTTTAAAATATTTTTAAATATTTTTCTTTTTTTTTAAATATTTTTTTAAATAATTTTTTTAAATAATTTTTTTAAATAAAATATTTTTTTAAATAATTTTTTTTTAAATTATTTTATTTTTTTTAATAAATATTTTTTTAAATATATTTTTTTAATATTTTTTTAAATATTTTTTTTAATATATTTTTTTAAATATTTTTTTTAATATATTTTTTTAAAATATATTTTTTTAAATTTTAAATTAAAAATTTTTTTAAATAATTTTTTAATTTTTTTTTTAAATATTTTTTTTTATATTTTTTTAAAATATTTTTTTTTACTATTTTTTATAATTTTTTTTTTAAAAAATTTTTTATAATTTTTCACATTTTACAATATGAAAAATAGTTGTTAAAAAATTTCATTCGTATTTTCATGCAGATTTTCATGACTTATGCAAACAACGACAACAACAAAGAAATTTACATCAACTTTTCAGTTCTAAAAAGCAAAACTCAGACTGAAATATTGAGATAACAAGTTTCTTAACCGCCTTTTGTGCCTCAAAAATACAATTGTCGTCTCTTATAATCGGCATGAAAGGCCGTTAACATGAAAACTTGCTGATTTTTGGATATTTATTTTTCGTTATTTATTTACGAGGCTTGAGTGCTCGAGAATTTCTTGCAAAAAAAAATTTTTCTATGCAAACGTCGTATTGTCGAAAATCCGACAAAAGTTGTAACAAAACAACAATTGAAATGTTATGTGCTTTTTATGATTTTTCCGTACGTTTTTCGCTATTTTACGACGTTTTTATTTCCCGTTTTTACATCGCACGAGGAAAATTTCGTAAGACAAGCACGATGACGTGAAATTTTATGTTGATTTGGGTCAATAAAGATTTATTTGTGCGGTATCGGAATAGGA
The DNA here is from genome assembly GCF_036172545.1 of Culicoides brevitarsis. Lineage (NCBI taxonomy): Eukaryota > Metazoa > Arthropoda > Insecta > Diptera > Ceratopogonidae > Culicoides > Culicoides brevitarsis. The sequence goes on along the minus strand of NC_087087.1, from coordinate 33,232,660 downwards.
TGGATTTATGTATATTTTTTCCCTTGACAGTTGTTTCTCGATGCGATAGATTCGGAAATATTATGAAGCGGTTCAATTGTTGAAAATTTCGTTTCGCAAACACAGACAACAACAATTAACATTTTATTTGATCTTTTGCCGACTAATGCCATGCAGCAACACGCACAATTTATTACACCATTAATGACATGTATCGATTGTTCGTTCACATTGTCGGCAATAAAAAAAATTGTTTTATCGCGATAACGCATCGAAATTCATCGAAAAATGATATCAACCCTTTTCATTGTGTGCGATAAAATACGAAATGTGATTAAAATGTGAATATGCAAATAAAGGGACGAATAATGAATTTCACGGCGGTTTTAACAACATAATCATAATTACATCAAGAATGTAAATAATAACGACAAACATCGAAGGTACACAAACAAACAAAAATTTTCAATATAACTTTTTCACATATTTACTCAAAAATATTTGGGTTATCCAAATTTCGATCGATTTTCGGTTAAAATACGGAAAAGAGGAGGAAATCCATCAATATTTGACAGGAAATAAGACAAAGGGGGGTTTTGTGCGTTAAATTCCCACAGTAGCTGCTGATAGAATAAGGGATTGACATGACATGTCAAGATTAGATAAGGAAGTGAGTATCTTCAGTTTTGCCAAGACGGAAGCAAAGCAATTCATGAATCATAAAACTATTTACAAAAAAAAAAATAAAAAAGAGAGTAAAAAACGCGTAAAATGGGGAAAAATTTTGTTAAAATTTCCGGTAATGTGAAGAAAACTAAAGTAAAAGAAAGAAGATTTAAAAGTCGTAAAAAAGTCCTTTATACGCGTGAAGAAAAGATTTAAGTTTTTCAAAAAAAAAATTTTTTTTTTAATATATGAAGTCTGTCCGTTGTGAATTTATTTTTTTTCATTTTTAATTTTTTTTTTTTTTTTTTTATTTTTTTTATTTTTTTAGAAGTTGAAAACCTTTTAAGTGATTTTTTTTTTTTTATTTTAATTTTTTTTTGAAAAATATTAAATTTTTTATTATAAAAGTATTAAATGTAATTTTTTCATTTTTTTTAAATAAAAAATATTTTTTTTTTTTTAATTTTTTTTTTTTTTTTTTTTTTTATTTTTTTTAAATTTAAAACTGTTTCAATTATTAATATAGTGACAAAATAAATATCGATTATTAAAAGGACTCGAAAAAATTCATCAAAATTTAAATGATTTTTATTTTTTATTTAATTTTTTTTTCCATAATTTTTTGAAAAATTAACTTGTAAAAAATTTAATTCAAAATTTACTTAAAATTCAATTCAGGAAAAATTAAAAAAAAAATAAATTTGAAAAAAATATTATTATTTTTATTATTAGAAGGATATTTTCAATTTGCTTTTGTGAAATTGTTTTTGTAATAATTAAAATTTTTAAAAAAAATAAAAATTTTAATAATTAAATAATTAATTAATTTTAATTAATTAATTTTTTATTTAAAAATTTTTTAAAAAAATTAAAGTAAAAAAATTTTTTTAAATTTTTTATTATTTTTTTTTTTAAATTTTTTTTTAATTTTTTATTTATTTTTTTTTAATTTTTTTTATTTTTTATTTAATTTATTTATTAATATATATTTTTTAAAATTATCGAAAATATGCTTAAAAATTATTTTTTTGTAAAAAAGAGACAAATTAACCCTTAAAAATACACTTAAGTCCTTCAAACTCTTAAAAATGAAAATTTTCACGTTTCATGCCAAAAAACGTTAAAGACAAGTACCGGAAAAGTGTTTGAGTGAATCCTTTACCCGACTATAGTGTACTAATAAAACTTTTATGACTTATAAGCTTACACCAACAAATTACCTTCGTTGTTTATGTCATGCGAAAAAGTAGTTCAAAGTACAAAAAAAAAACTGTCAAGTACGTATTTGATGTACTTTCCCACATAAAAACACTCACTAAAGGGGTTCCTTTAGAAAAAAAAAATCCAGAACACAGTTTAAAAAACGACCGTGAAGGTGAATTTTTTTATTTTTAGTGTAAAACATTTTTCCCTTTGATCTTTTTACGATGATATACAATTTTTTTTGTGCTGCTTTAATTTTTTTCTCGGCGATGGAAGAACGCTCTCTACTGTAAAATTAGGTTATCACATCCATTTGCATAATTAATTTAATTACACAGCTGGAACCTTTTTTTCACACGATGCTCGTCGATATCTGACTCGTCTATGATTTGTGTTACATTTCGTGTGCAAAGTGATGGGGAGTAAACATTTTGCGACATAAAATAAATAATTAACTAACACTCGCTGCTCGTCGGAAATGATGCAGAATTCAAAAAGAAAATGGGAGGGAGGGAGTCCTAATGAAATTAACCGAAGATGATAAGGGAAAAATTTTACTTCAAAGACTCGATGGAGACGACTTGTAATTAAATTTCTTCAATTTTTTGATTCAACGACTTTTAAATTAATTAAAAGCAATTCAAAAAAGGGGAAAAGCCACTCAAAAAATCAGCGTAACATAAAATTTTATTTCCTAAATAACACTTTTGGCACACAATTAATTAGAAAAGTCCCCCCAATAGACCAGAGTTGGAGTAACTATTGGCATTCGAATTGGACGAACTAATTCCCGCATTGAAACCCAAAATATTGATTCCAGCGTTGAAACTTTCGGATCTGGCTTGAGATCCGCTTTGAGAGCCTCCGAGTAAGCCTAACAAACCGCCTCCAGAGTTTGAATGCGATCCAGCTTGAGCTTGAGAATACCCAGCATTAACGCCAACTAATCCCGGGATGCCAGCGTTGAAGGATTGGGAATTAGCTTGAGCATGAGCTGCTGAATTGCCTCCCCCAAGTCCATGTCCTGAACTTTGAGCACTGGCTTGAGCTCCTGAACTACTTCCGCCGAAGCCTCCATGGTTGAAGGATTCAGCTTGAGCTTGAGATGCTGAACCTCCGTGAAAACCTTCAGGACCTCCATAGAAACCTCCGTTATAACCCAAAGCTGGATGATAACCTCGATTGAAGAATCTTGGGCGACCATAAGGAGATCCATAGTAAGCTGAAGGGATAAAATTTCAGAACTTTCAGAAGACCTTGAAGAAGTTAAACTTACGATCGAAGAATTGAGGAGCTGCGAAGGAAACTCCTAACAAAGCAGTGAGTATCAATAACTTAAACATCTTGCTTAAAAACTTAAGGAAAGACTCCGGAAGTTACTGAATTAAGGTACAAACAATACTAAATCGAGTCGTTGAGATTGAAGCTCTTTTTATACACGTCTCGCATAATTACCTTCTGAATCAGAAAAAACCTGTTACATAATCATACTTGAACTTCGTTGTTGTCATGTTAATAACCGCGCATTGCGAATTTCATTGAATATCCGAACAATATGACTCAGAAAGAAGGAATGAATCTTACATATTAAAAAAAAGTAACAAGGAAGAAATGGTTCACCTTGCTACTACTTTACATACATCGTAGCGTCGTCGTGTTTTTAAGCACGTTTCGTGAATTATAATGATCAATAAACATATGTCTCATACGTGTCTCGTTGGGTGAGTAACCTTTTGCTTGTTTATTTGTGTTTATAGTTTAATGACCAATGGACCATTAATGTAAGGAAAGAAACAGTTTTAAGCTTTTAAAAGGGAGGTATTCAACCTTGATGGATGAGAATTTCTTTATTGATGCGAATGAACTTTTACAGATGACCTTAAGTTAAGAGTTTTCTTACTTGAAGTTGTTTAAAGCAACTCGACGATAGTTTTATGGGAAATCCCAACGAAGTGATTCAGCAATTGAAGGTTAAGGTCAACTTTTGGAGTACCAACGACAATTTTTAATTGAAGTTGTTTATTTTGCTGAACAGGTAAGTATAATACAATTAAATATAACATGACTGCTGAATACAAAAATCAGGTAAGTAGAAAGCTCAAACATATGAGCTTCGGAGAAGAAGTGATTTTAGACTGCCAAATTACTTGACAAATGGAGCACAGAACTCATTTTATTACAAAGGATTAAACGAATACAACAAAATGAAACGAGTAGTAACATCATCATCGATCGACTCACGAAACTTTCTCTTTCTAAAAAGTTATCCTTAAGAATCATATACTGAAGTAGCACTGCTGACACAATACTGCCAATGAGGAACTTACTTTTACTTTACGCCTTGTCTCTAATCCGAAGATTCGAGACTGTCGTCATGTTGAGCAAAGGCGGTCCACGAATTGTCGCCATCTGGTTCGTCGATTCGCAAGGTCTTTTAGATCCCAGAGGTTAGTGATTTGCCCCTTACCCTCTCTGATGATGTTGGTTTCTGAGATTGTGCCAATGAGGAAAACATGCACAAAAACTGACCCAAAAATGTAGATCAAAAGAAATCAATCGAAAAATTAATAATTATAACCTCAAACTACAGTAGCGATCAAAAGTTTTTTTTTTACAAAAGGCTTTTTTCATACAAAACCCTCAAAATTGGGCTCCAATGAAAAATATGAGTTGCTTTCGGTATTTTTGTTCGTTTATACGTTTTTGTTAGGATTTAAATTTGAATAACAAAAACGTATATGTGAAAATTTTTTCCGAAAGCAACTAATATTTTTCATTAGAGCCCAATTTTGAGGGTTTTGTATAAAAAAAGCCTTCTGCAAAATACTTATGATCGCTACTGTATGTGATAGAAATAATTCTTCGTCGTATTGAAATTCTATCTGACATTTAAAGCTGATTGGTCAACATCATCTGTAAAAAGATCCTTCAAAAAAGATCCTTGTAACTCCAAATTGTATTGAAGAGTGTGAGTTTTTTCTGTTCATCATATTTTGACAACAAGGACTAATCTTTATGATTACTTACCACTCACTTACTCTCGTACTTCCAACTAAAACTCATGACTCGACATTTCTTCTTTTGTTCTCACATTCCATAAGTCATGCCATTTACAATAAAATAATGATAAAGCATGAGAACGTGACAATTCACGTGTATGTGGTCAAACAAAAAAAAAACAACAAAAATGTAATAAAATTCCTTCCCATTCCTCGTTTTTCGCTAAATAGAAGAGAATATTTTTATGGAAGTTATTTTTGGACAATTTATTGTAATGTTCGTCGCCATCGTCGACCATCCCTTGGGGACTCTTCATATCCCGCAGGCGATTTCAGGATAAATATCTGTTGCGAGTCTGCTTTTTTTTTGCGGTGTTCGAATAAACAAACAGACATAAATAAACAAAACAAAAAAAAAACATGCCAGACCAACATTTAAGGGGACAACTGATGTCTACTTTTTTTTTTATTGCAGAACAATGGCAATAATATTGAACAACCACACATAATGATAATTTTTTGGTTTGGTAGTGATTTTGGCAATTACTTAAAACGACGAAAAAATAGCGACGAAACAATTATGATAATAGTAGAATGCGGTTGTTCCCCGTTTTTCGGTAATGGTCTGGCTTTGGCTGATTTATGAGGGATTTTTAATTTGTATTTTTTCGTGTGTTTTAGGCATGTGGAAATGATATATGAGGTTGTTGTTTCGAAATTTAATTTTCGTAATGAATCGCTTACTTGACTAACAGCTTGGCGAGACAATCACTCAGAGATCAGCTTCCTTACCTGAAAAGAAATAAAGAAAAAAAAATGATTAATTTTTGTGAATAAAAAAAAAAAAAAAAATTTTCAACATCATGCCAGACAACAAGTGAAGCAAGTGCAGCCAGTCGCCATATGTGTGAAATGTGCAAACATATTTTCATTATTATGATTGTTATTATCGTTGTTATTTTGAACGCGCATATTTTCCACAATTACTATAATGAGTATTATTATGATGGTTGCAGTCGTTCTCTCTCGCGTTCATATTTTATCATGTGCGATGAATTTGCAAAGGATATTTTTCAATGTTGTGAAAAATTTATGTTTCGTAATTAAAATGTGATTTTTTTTAAATTTTTAATAAAAAAAAATTCGGTAAATTTTTGGATTTTTTTTCCGAAAAAGTAAAATTAAAAAAAAATAATTAATTAAAAACAATTAATTAAAAAATTATTAATTAAATAAATTTTTTATTTAATTAGAAATAAATTCAAAAAGAAAAAAAAAATAAATTTCAAATATTTGCAAAAATAAAATAATTGAAGCCAATTTTTTTTTTTCACAAATATTTAAATTTTTACCAAATTTTTTTCTCCTCTTGAAGTAATTTTTTTTAAAAATTTAATTTATTTAATTAATAAATTTTAAGTTAATTATTTTTTTATTTATTTAAAAAAAATTAAATTTACGAAATATTTTAAAAATTAAAAAAAAAATAAATAAAAAATTTAATAAAAATTAAAATTTTTTGAAAATGAAGAAAAAAATTGAAAATCTCATTAAAAATTTAAATTTTTCACAAATATTTAAATTTTCACCAAATTTATATTTTTTTCTCTTCTTGAAATAAATTTCTTTTTAAATTTAATTTTTATCGATTAATTTATTTAATTAATAAATTTTAAATTTTTTATTTAATTTATTTAAAAAAAAAATAAAAAATTTTAAAAATAAAAAAAAAATAATAAAAAATTTTTATTTAATTTATTTAAAAAAAAAAATAAAAATTATTTTAAAAATTAAAAAAAAAAAAAAAAAAATTTAAAAAAAAAATAAAAATTAAAAAAAAAATAAATAAAAAATTTAATAAAAATTGAAATTTTTTGAAAATGAAGAAAAAAATCATGAAAATCCCATAAAAAATTTATTTTTTTTGAATAAATTTAAAAAATTTTTTTTTAAATATATTTTTTGAGTAAATTTTTCGAAATTTTTAAAAATAAAAAAAATCGTAAAATTTAAGATTATGAAAATATCCAAAAAAATAAGTGAAAAATTGTAATGAAAAAAATTTAAAAAAAATCGAGAATTCATGAAAATTAAAAAAAAAATGCATCACGTGAACTTTTCGCATAGTTCAACATGAAGTGCAGAGATGAGGTAAAAATCATTAAAATGAAATTATATTTTCAAAAATAGAAATATAATTGCATGCAAAGTGAATTTTAATATTTTAATGAATGCAACCGCATCACATCACCAAACAAATTACTTTCGCTTGTTCTCAACAATTTTCTCTCCTTTCACATTTCATTCTAAAATTTTCATAAATCCACTCACTTCAATAAACTTGCTGATGGATCCTCTTGAGTTTGAATCCTTCGGCAAATATTTATCGAGACTAATTAAAAATTCGTTCATTCGTGCATCATTTAGTGGTCTGACATGAAAACTTTGTACGGCAAAAATCAACAGTGAGCCAGAATTTTATTGCAATGAAATAAAATAATAATAATAACGCGTAATACAATATATTATAACGTAAATGATGCGAAGAACGAGCACATTAATATCCTGCCATGGAGCATGTGATGCCATGAAATATTCAAGTTATTGCGGCGAACGACGTGTTGCGTTCTATTTGCTTTAATATTTTATCGAGTTTTGTCTTTTTTTGGGTCATGATGCTCTGAATGGGCAAATAACGCGAAATTATCGTAATTTTGTTGCCCAATGGGATGCCACTGCAATCCGAGTGCAATCGTAAACTGCATGGGGAACGACTTTAATGAAGGTTTATTGTGCAGCTTTTCTTTAATTCACTTCTTGAACTAGTTAAAAGTTTTGAATGAGACTTTTTCTTGTAACTTTTTTCCCTCCTTATCGCATTACTTTTTGCTCAACCACAAGAAATAAGTTTGCTTAACTTTTTTTTCGAGTGGTTGTCCTTCATCTCTCGTATTTTCTTTAGCTTTAGTCGGAGAACAATGAACAAAACAATTTTAAATTAATATTTCTGATCTGACAAAATCTCAACTATGCAAATTTCGAGTACTTTCAACACAGAAAATGCCACAAACTATTTATTCATCTATTAATTCATTCATAATAATAATAACTGGAGTCAGTCATTCAGTCCTGTGAACATCAAGTGCTTTGTTGTGCAAAAACAATGAAATCTCGAGTGAAATGATGATGTTTGGAATTGTTTGTTGGTGTTTTTAATGAAATAATAAAATTATCAACGCATAATTGAATTGCGAAAATTATTTTAATTAATTTTATGACTTGGCGTGACCTTTTGATTCAACGTCAAAAGAAATTTTTCATTCCATGAACAATAATTTAATTTTTATAAAGGACAATGACCTTGAAATGTCATTGAATAATTTTTCATGGAAATTTAATTTTTTTACGATAATTTTTTATAAAGTCTAATTTTTTCCTATTTTTTTGAAATTTGAAATGAAAATTTAAATTTAAAAAAAATAAAATTTCAAAAAAAAAATCTAAAAAATTAAATTTTATAAAAAATTAAAAATTATCATAAAAATAAAAAATTTTAAAATTTAAAATAAAAAATTATTAAAAATTATTTAAAATTAAAAAAAATTAATAAAAAATTATTATTAAAAATTATTTGAAATTTAAAAAAACTTCAATTAATTATAAAAAAGTTTTTAATTAAAAAAAAAAAATGAAATGTCAATTAAAATTATTTTTAAATTAAAAAATAATTGTTTAAAAAATCATTTAAAATTTTAAAAAATTTAAAAAAAAAAAATTTTCGAGAAAATAAAAATTTAAAAAAAAAATTAAAAATAAGCAGATTTTAAAATAATAAAAATTTTCGAAAAAAAAAGATTTTTTGTGAATTGAAATTATTTAAAAATTAAAAAAATATTCAAAAACAAAAAAAAAATTATTTAAAAATAAAAAAAATGTTGAGACATTATTAAAAATTATTTAAAATTAGGAAAATCTTCTAATTAATCCAAACCAAGCAAAAACTAAACAAAATTTATTGGAGGGTCAATTTACTTAATTTCTTCCCTTTTTTTCTTCAGTCATTAAACTAGATCTTTAAATTTTTATTTAAAAATAACTCTATAAATTTATATCAATTTTAATTGCTGTTTGCATTTTCTTTCGCAGATTTCCGCTTCGACGACTTTTAATAGTTACCGTTGTTTATTTTTAAATAATTTCTCCCCGACTTCCTTTCATTGGAATGGGACAAAAATCCTCGACGATAATAACAAATAAATAAACAAACATCGTTCGTTCCGCCGTCTTTCATAACGTTTTTAATAATTATAAAATAATTAATAAAACTACTCAAACAAGTATCGCTACGTTCGCTTCCATAATAGAATATTTATTTATATAAGAAATAATTTCATTTAAAAACCACTTTGCGATTTTTTCCCTATTCTTTGCTCCATCGTTGAAAGGATAATGAATGCAGAAACTGGGGAGCAAAGAACTCGCGGTTAAAAACAAACAATTTCTTACGTTAAAAGTTTATGTGATGATGAGAAGTCCTCCTCTGAGGTGAATATGTGATGTGAATGTGATATGAAGATAGAGGAAATTATTTTTTATTTAATAAAAAACCACATCATGTACGGAAATTATTTCATTTCTTGAACGGAAAACGCGAGGAAAAACTTTTTCATTAAATCCTTTTTTTCTCATTTCATTATAATAAATAATAAAAACAATAAAAGGAGGAAAAATAATTAAGAGTGAAGTTTTTTTCTCCTTTGGTTTCTTTTCATAAAATGGCGTGCCGATTATTTAAAAGACGCCATCGTGGATCGGTGAATGACCGAAAAATTGACAACTGGTAACTGGACAATTTGTCGCGACAAAATCTTTATCATCCCATTCGCTGCAATCATTTTGACGATGGTAAAAAAAAGTTTCTGCGGTTTTTTTTTGTTTGCATTGCATTTGATTTCTTTATTAAAGTTGTTTATTTATTTCGCAATCTTTTGAATTCTTTCTATGCAGAAAATCTTCTTATTTAAAAAGTTGATGGAAAGTCTTTCGTTTACGATAATTTGTGTATGTTTGTTCAACTCAACTACACTCAAGCCAAAGAATGTCCAAGTTTATCTGCGATTTCTTTGTGAGTTATCTTTGGTTTGTGTAATAATCCAACAAAATCCTGGATTTTAAATTAAAAAAGTTACTTTGATTTTCGTTCCTTTCGCAAAAAAAAGTAAACGTAAAATAATGATCATTGACAAAGGAAAAGAGATGCAAACATTGTGAGAAATTGAAGTTTCGGATTTTTAAGTATTTTTTACGAACTGAGAACTTTTAAAACGCTGAAGTCAATATTTGACCTTCAAAAGTCCTTGAGGTTTTTAGGCTTAATTTAAAAGATTTTCTTCTCATCTCGCAAAAAATTTCATTTGCGAAATATTTTTAAACGTTTAAGTCAAAATTTTTCAGAATTGACATTCAAAAGCCCTTGAAATCGAAAGCGAACAATTTTTGACAAAAGGTTGAAAGAAGACCTAAAGTTGAACTTCTTTGAAAATTGACCTTCAAAAGAAGAACTTAATTGACAAATCATGAAGGTTGATTTTTTTCAAGACCTTCACTTTATGACAAAATCAGGTTGATTCAAAACTTTTTTAAATTTGAGTTCAACTTTTTTGAACATTTGACCTTCAAAAGTCCTTGAACCTTTTTAGGCTTAAATTAAAAGATTTTTTTCTCATCTCGCAAAAATTTTCATTTGCGAAACATAAACTCCTCAAACTGATCCAACGTCAAAGAAAATCCAAGACAAAGTTGCTTTAATTTAGCGGATGACTGCTGCATGTCGTTCAGCATTCTTTATATCTATAATGACGTTAAAAGGATTTTTCTCTCGTTTTTTTCTCTCTTCGTATCCGTACAAACAACCGCACACAAGTGAAATATTACACGGAATGACTTAACAAACCACAGCTTAAATCGCTTGCAGCAATTAAATGATCATAAATCTGACATGACACTTCCATAATTAAACGGTGCTTTGCTTTGATTCGCCACCAACCGTGTTTTGTGTTTGGAAGACAAAACGGAACACAAAGCGTTATAATTAATCAGAGATAAGGCACGTAACAGACACACCTGACCAGTTTTTTGGCACGAGCACGAAAAAAAAGAAGAATTATAATTGTTATTCAACAATAAAAAAAAGTTAAACAAACTACGAGCAATTTCAATTTTTTTTTTGGCTTATCACCTGACACACATCAAAAATCGTTCTTTGCTATTTTTTATGGGCTGGAGTTACAACAACGGAGCTAATTTGTATGCAGCATCGATGCAATATGAAAAAACGAATCGAATGCCAATTTTTTTTAGTAGTACTCGATGTTGGAAGCAATTCATAACGAACGATTTGCGAACGGATGGATTTTATGGTAATTACAATACTTTCGAATTTTTCCCGTTTTTTGCTGCAGTTTTTTTTTGTTAAAAGCTAATCAATCATTCAAATCGTAGGAAGGAATTTTTAATTTGAAACAAGGATTAATTAGCGTACTTCAATGGGCATTCAAGTAGAATTTTTTTTTGCTCAAATTGCAATAAATTAAGTGCATCAATGAACCACAAAATCAGAAAACTAAATGTAGAAAAAAAATTATTTGACATTTTTCTTGCTTTAAATTCGTTTTAAAATCATAGCAAACTTTTAATAACTCTTCTATGCTAAAAAAGCAAAAAATTATAAAAAATGATATAAAAATTATTATTAGTAAAATATTGTTAGAAAGTGCTGTCAGATGAAAATTTGTGACTTTTCTCTCAGCTAAAATCTAAAAGTCATCTGTAGCTTGTTCATTTCATAACTTTCGGGAAAAGACAAAGTTAGAGAGTGCAATAACAATATTGTAATATTTTCAATTTAAACTGTGCAAAAAAGCTTCATTGCATGCAAATTTTATCTTCATAGGACACTTGAATTTAACATTTTTTTTTTGTTTCAAGATAAAAATGTTAAACAAGGAATTTTAAGACAATATCGTTCGTGTTATGTTGAGTTTTTGTCTCGGTTTTTGCTAAAAGGAGTTAAAAACTTTGTTATTATTTATTTATTTTTTTTTGCTATAATAATTTTTGCTTTTCCTTTTCAGCTTCACAGACTGATTTATGCTCAATTTAAGTTATTACTTTTTATTGTTAATGTTCGAGAGTGTCTGAAGTGATGATTATATCCTGGAGACCAAACACAGGTAAAACTTTTTCTTTTAAGAGTGATTAAATATTCACAGAAAACGAAAAAAAAAATCTCAAGTGTATTTCATGTTTTTCGTTAAACTAAAAGTTTTACCTTAAAATTTAATTCAATTAAGTATATTTTTGCAAACAACATTACTCTCTTCCTTCTCTTCGTTTCAGCGGTGAAATCACTTTTGATAATAGCTTTACTCGTTTCCATCTTCTGATTCTGCTAAAACGTTTCGCCAGAGCTTCCTTGAAGTCTACCAAGTGATAGGCATAGAGATATGGCACAATTAAGGCGTTTAAATGACGTAACGTGATGAGGAAATGTTTCAAGTGTTCGTTTACTTTGAATTTGGGAACTGTAACGTACAATACGTCGATCATGTAGAGAGGCAACCAACATAGAATGAAGGAGAAGACAGTAATGAAAAGTAAACAACCAACTCCTCGTTTTCGGTTTGCCTCGAAATCGGGATTAGGATCTCCGAAGCTGTCGGTACTTGAGAATAAACGAGTTCTTTCGGTTGGGATTTCACGAGCTTTGAATAAACCTGTTGGTAAGATTGATGTTCCGGGAGCTAAGGTCTGAAAATTTTATTTTTTTTAATTTGTAATTTTTTAGTTTAAAATTTTCTTACAGCTTTTCGATAGATGTGATAAATTGCTGTATAGATATAGATCAAAACGAGACAACTTGGTACAATTATTCCTCCAAGCAGGAAAATCATGTAAGATTTCGGTATAACTTCCATATAATAACATTTCTCAAAAGAACTTTTTTTCAGGTTATTCCATCCAAAAGTTGGTAAAAATCCCATTAAAAGTCCCAAAATCCATGTAAATCCAATAATTATTTTCGTCACTCTCATCGTTGCATTATTCAAATAATGAAAAGGATACGAAACAGCCCAAAATTTATCCGCCGATGCCATTACTATCGAAAATACGGATACTAAACCAGCTGATATTAAAATTCCCAATTCCGCTAAACAACCTGTACGATTTGCGGGCCATCCCATTGAAACACCAACAGACACGGGAATTCCAATTAGCACAAATAGAAAATCAGAAAATGTTAATGAGATGACATAATAATGTCGAACTTCATTAAAATGATGGCGTTCACTGTAGAATATAATTAAAACAATTAATGACATCAGGAGTGTGAGGATTCCAATAATCGCTTCAAAGGTAATGAAGGATATGTCAAGTTGAGTTGTAACGGAGTTATTGACGTGTAAAATATGCGGAAGAGTAGTAAAAAAGTAAGCAACCATCTTGGATGAGAATGGAGTAAGGACTGACTGTAAGTAGGAAATTCACATCCTGAAAATTTATCAAGTGAGAGATAATAATTGTGTGTAATTCTAATTTCATAACAAATAATTTCCGTAATAAAAGTTTAGCTGAAAGTGTGTTAGGCATAATAAAATAACAACATATGGTTCTACTATTATTATTTTTTAAAATCTTTTTTTTATATCATTGCAGCGTGGCACAAGAATATACGATGGGTATAAACAAGTAGACTCACTCAGCAAAGTAATCGACTGCATATTTAATGTTTGTATTTCATTTTTCTTTCGTTTCAGAAGGGCATTTTAGAAGAAAATTACGTTATGGAGGACTTCGATGTCTGTCTGTTTATCCTTAAAAATGATATGAAGCTTGAATTTCGGTTATCGAAGTAAAATCTTGGATCAGCAAAGAAGAACATTTTAATGGACAAAACTCTGAAATAATTCCAAAGCATAAATTATAAAGCATAAAGATGGTCCCAGAAGCTTAAATAACTCATATGAACACGTTAAATATATTTGTGGACCAAGCATCATTATAAATAGAGTAATATAAACTGATTTCAATGCTTTTTTTTCAATTAGCGGGAGTCCCGTACGGTATACCAGAAAAAATTGTTAAGCCGTTTTGTTTAGAAATCGTTAAGGCGATGAAAAAGTTTGGATTGGAAAGTAAGGATGTGACGAAAAGAATCCCGATGTCCCACAACTCGATCAAGCGTTGTATAAAGCCAATACCAGACGATTTGTATCAGCAGTTGCTAAATGACCTACGAAAGTCAATAAGTGCATTCATTCAACATGCATTCAACACGCATTCAATAATAAATAAGGTTCAGGTACTATCAAAAGAAGCACAAAAAGTCTATGAGAAAATGTTCAATTAAATGCCTTCTAAAGGATCGGAAAAAATCTCTTCAAAGATAAAGAAGTTAAGCTTGGAAAAAAATATCAAAACTTGAACAACAATGGAACTTTACAAATGAATTGATAAATTTGAACAGCTAAAAAATTACAAGTTTCTTAATTTCTTATATAAAAAAGTTCAATTTTAAAAATTTTTTAGTTAAGAGTTTGTAAAAGGAAATAATTTACTTAAAACATTAAAAGAAACTTCTAACGAAGAGATTATTAAGCAAATGTAGATATAAAAAAAGCGCTCATATCATATCATTTTTGTCGAGTCTTTACACTTTTTTACTAACTGCCAGTATTCATCATGTAATAAGTGTAAGCGAACTAGATTATTTACTATTCGTTTTTCTTCAGAAAATTTCTTTTACTATGAATTTTGTTTAAAAAAAATGTAAACTCAACTAGCCAGTGTCTTCAACTATACTTCATAATTCACTTCTCAACCTTCAACCATATCGTTATGCATTCCTGCCTATTATGCCGGCATGCGTTTAAACATGTGTGAAATAACATAACACGGAAAACCGTGTAGTTAGTATTGTAGATGTAGACTTTTGAACATCATTTTTAACACTTTTAATGTAATTTTTTTTTTCGTCTTCTATATTTATGTACTTTGTATTTACATTTCAGTAAAGAAGAAAAAACGAAAATAAAAACATAAAACAGCACTCTGAGCTGTTATTGTGATGAAGTCGTCGGTGAACAAGTCTCGTATATTTAGAGTTAATAACAAAGTAGTATGTTCTTTCTGGTTTTTGCGTTGACCGAAGAGGCAACGAAAAAATGTACACACGCGAATTTGTTTGAAAAGTTAATTTAGTGGAAAATGTTTGTATGGAGCAAAATTAATCACTTTTTTAAAACGAACATTTTTTCTCTCATTAATATGTTAAAATGCATTAATCAGCGTCAAAAAATTCTCTAACAAATATTTCATCCAAAAATATTTATTTTATGGTCATTGAATTCAATATCCAACTCTAAATTTCCGAAAGAAGACTCTTTCTCACATATTGTCAACTCGTGCTGTCATTTATTTCCACATTATTTGATTTTCCATTTCATTGAGTTTTCACATTCAATATTTCTTTTGTGCGCCGTTTCGCAAGAAAATCAGTAGATTTTCTGTCATGACACTTTATGGCTTGTCTCTTCGCCTCCTCGCACATTCAATTTCGATAAATATAATCAAAAGTCATCAAATGTGGAATTTATTTATGATTTTACGCGTATTATCGCTGTTGTCTTGTGCCTTTATTTTGCTTGGCATGACATCAAAAAATACAAAAGAAACGAAAAAAAGAGTGAAAAAGTATTTCGTAAGCTCGAAATTGGACCATTTAAACCCCATTAAAACTGAATAAAATCTGCTCATTAAATTTAAAAGTTTAAACTATTTTATTTATTATAAGTGAGGATTAACGCAGTGTCGCTTATAATAATAAACCCGTAATAAAAAGTGTCATAATAATAATTTTTATTTTTTTTTCTTTCTCATTATTTTTTGCTTGAATTAATTTTTAAACGTTGGCGGGCGCGTTTTGTTATCAATTTCAACATCATTAAAAATGCATTTTTATTCATTTATTTAATTCTCTTCTTTTTTCATAAATGAAAAAAAATTTTTTTTCTCTTATTAAGAAAGGGGAAGCAACTTTGTCACATTGAATTAAACGCAAAGTGACAAATTAAATCTTGTCCTGTCCCGTAAGATTACCAACCTTGACCATGAATTCCCCCCAGATGCACGTGTAACACGAGAAATAACAATCTTTCTTCATTATCGGGAACTTTCTTCATTAATTATTACTGATGATACATGACACAGCGCAGCAGCACGCACTTCTCTCTCCTATAAATAGGAACGATATGTCATGTCATGTCATTTAAATTAATTTTTCCTATGTCGTGCGTTGTTTTTATTACTCGCTGCCAGAAATCCAGTGAGTGTGCAAAATACTTTCCTTCTGTTTTTTTCCCTGTTGCACAATAATTAGATCATATTTTCATCATAAATTAGTCTGTAAGTCAGATAATTTAATACGAAAGTTTTATTTTTATTTTTTTTCTCGCTGCTTCATTAAAAGTGTGTTGGAACATAAATTCATGGGAAAGATTTAATATGCTCGGCAGCGAAACAAATAAATGTATTAATAATGCCGAAAAGCAGTGAGTGACAACTTTTGACGGCATCTCATAAATATTTCGGGGTGGCAATTAATCAAATAATTATTATAAATGTCGCATCGCTGCCACTGATGAATTTATTATGGGAAACATTTTTTCTGTTGGGAAATGTTTTGCGGCTTTATTACATTTTTTTCGTCCTGCATTTGAGTTTGATTCGATAAATTGACCCAATTTCTTGATTAATTGCTTTTTTTATCGAGAGTACTTGTAGGGATTTTTTGGTTATAAAAAAGTGTGAATCCAGATAATGTTCCAATATTGTTCACAGCGGTATGCTCATAACTGGAGTTATTACGGGAGTCATCAAAGTGACCTACTACTGTGCGAGATGAAATTCAATTGTTTTCCCTCTCGCAACTTTGAGACTACTGTTTTGATGGATTTCAACGGAAATTGAATAAAAAAGCAATAGAATTGAAAAAAATATTGTAGAAAGTTGTCGTTAGAAGAAATTCTGAAGATATTAACGGAATTTGATTTTAAACCACGTGACTTATTAATTGCAAATTTTAGATTTGAACCAATGAAAATTTTTTGAATTTTATGTTTTTAGTTGAAATTCTGATTCTAATTAGATTTTTTATTTAAAACGTTCAAAATTATAATAATTTATTTGCTAAAAGATTATTTTAAAAAATTTTTTAACCACGTGACCAATTAAATATAAATTTTGTTAATTTTTCTTTGTTAATTTGTTGAATTTTAGATCTTTGGTTTAAATTTTGACCTTTATTCAATTTCTATCGAAAAAATTTTTAAATTCATTGACATTTTTTTGCTAAAAGAATTTAAAAAATTTTCAAACCACGTGACCTATAAAGTAAATATTTTGATTTTTTGCCCTAATGAACATTTCAATTTTTTGAGTTATAATTTCAAATTTGAAACTAATTTACATTTAAAGCTCTCGTTCCAAAAAAAAAATTAAATTTTCATCCCAATGCACATTTTGAGAGTTTTTTAACCACGTGATCAATTAAGTGAATATTTTAAATTTTCAGTCCCAAGAACATTCCGATTTATTTGAACTTGGGTTTCAATTTAAGTCCTAATGCGTATTTGAAACTTTTGATCGAAAAAATTTCAAATTTTATACATATTCCCAATGCAAATTTTTAATATTTTTTTAACCACGTGACTTTTTTAAAAAAATTAATGACGCTCATAAAATCTCGCTAAATTCAATTTTTTTTCGAAATGTGATAAAAATTGAAACCTTTTGAACGTTGAAAGATTCGTCAAAAAGGAAATCAAATTGTAATATTTTTTTTTAAAAGGAATTCTTTTTGATAACAATTGAATTTCTTTTCTTCTTCTTTCTCATTTCTTTCAAGTTTCGCAGAACCTTTGTGATTTTTTTTCGTGTTCGTCATCTTAAGTCGTCATGTCGCGCAATAAAAGGCCCAGCATGAGCTGCCTCATTTACCTCAACATCAACAGTGTCGACAACAATGACGATTGTTCCCGCTTATGTACCGTTACCTGCTTGATTCTTTTCCTCGTTCTTTGCAAAAAAAATGTGCGAAATTAAATGTTTCGAAACAAATTATTGATGAAAAGAATCAATTTTTTTCTTTGTCAAAAAGTATCGAATCACAGTCCGATGAACATTTTTGTCGCGATTGAAATGTAAATTGTATCCTTGTATTTTTCTGACATTTAAAAGTCAATGGCAATCGTGATTGTAATCTTTTCTTTCTTTTTTTCTTTCCGCATTTTTTTTCGGTACATCTTTAATTTCGTTACGAATTCTTTCGCTTTAAGCATTTTTTTCTTGTTTTGATTCCTTTTGGCTTCTTTTTTGCCTTTTTTTTCTTTCATTTACGGTAAATAATGTAATTTGGAGGCAATACACAACACGAACGAACAAACAAACAAGAAAGCGGTAACGTTCCTTCTTTAAAGTGAACGAAACATTTTTATCATCATGTTCTTCATTGATTTTTTTTATCATATTACTTCTTGTTCTTTGCACCGAAGAAGATGATTTCTATCTTGATGATCAAACAAATAATAACAACAGGAGAAAAAAAATAAGAAGTGAAAAATTAAGGAGGGAACGCATCGTGATTATAATGATAAAATAATTTTTGCTGTACGAGATCGTGGATTCAGTAGCTGCTGAAAATTGATTTATTTATCGTTTTATCGTCTGCTTTACATCATTTTTGCTTGTTAATGTTGCACACTGTATGGGGCAATTGCCCGGCGTGCGAAAAGAAACAAGAAAATATGCAAAAATAAGGTAATTTAAGCAATCAGGCGGCAGAAACAGGTTGGTGAATAGTCAAAATGTTGGATTTAATGAGCATTTATTGCTCATAAAAAATATTTTTTTTTTAAATTTTGGAAAATTCATGGAAAATTTGATGAGTTTTCCAAATTTTTTTTTTAAAAATATTTATTTTAATTTTTTTTTAAACTTAATTAATTTAACTTTATTTAATTTAATTTAATTAATTATTTTTATTTAATTAAAATTTTAATTCTTAGAAAAAAATTAGAACACTTTAAAAAAAATTTATTCTAATATTTTTTTTTAATTAAAATATAAATTTTTAATTTTTTTTTATTTTATATTTTTTTTTTAAATCTTAAACAATTAAATTTAATTAAAATTAAAAGTTTTAAAATTAAAAAAAAAATAAATTAAAATTTTTCTAAAAGAAAAATCTTTTATTTTTAAATTTAAAAAATATTTTTAATTTAGTTTTATTAATTTAATTTTTTATTTAATTAAAGTTTAAATATTTTGAAAAAAAAAATTAGTACCTAAACTGATATTTTTTTTAAAATTTCTTTAAATCTTAATTTTTTTTATTTTTTAATAAGATTTTTTTTTATTAATTTTAAAATTTAAATTAAATTAATTAAATTTAAATTTTTAAATTTTTTTAATAATTTTTTTTAAATTAAAAATTTTTTAAAAGAAAAATCTTTCAATTTGTAAATTTATCAAAATCTTATTAAACAGACAAAAAAAATAATTCTCTCATCGAATTCATATTGAATAGTAAGCTTGATTGAAACCTAAAATTGAAATGAAACTCATCCTTCGACATTTTTTTCATCACTTTAGTATCAATGAAGAAGACGACGATATTGAATAAAAAAAAGAAAAAAATCACCTTATCCAAACACTCTACCTTTTCATAACTAAATTAGAAAATTTTTGTTTATTCTCTCATTTCGTCTGATCTCCTTCATTTCATTAGAAAAACTTTTTGTTGCCTTTTTTTTCCAAAATCCGATCAAAATATTTTCATCTTTGGTTTAGACACAAAAAAAAACGGAAAAAGAAAACAAATTTACGTGGCATGAATATTTGAACATTTTCTTCCATATTATCAAAAAAAAAAAAAAAAAACTTGAAAAAAGAACGGTCTCATAAATTTTCCTTTAGTTGATAAAAAAACACATTTTCAACTTTTTTTTTGTTTGTTTGTTGCGATGGAATGAGAGAACAATGACATCTGATACAGACCTAAACGAAATTCGTGGCTGGAATGGAAAATGAAAAGATGTCTCGTTATTTTTTCTTCTTTTTTTTTTTTTGGCTAATTGACTCCTTTTGCCGACACAAAGTCATTGAAAGTGAAATTATTTTAATTGGTGGGCGGTATGACTTTTTTTTTTAAAGGAAGAGCAATTCTGAGGTCAAGTCTGGCGGAAAGTCATCTCAATATCGCAAAAGGGAATGAAAAAAAATCAAGATATTTTTTTTGTTCGTGAATGCGAATGTGAGATGAATCTTAATTGACAATTTTTTGTTGTTATTTTTTTTCGCCTTTCATAAAAAAAAATAATAAAATAAAATCGGAAACAGACTAAAAAAATTTATTTGAGAATTTTTTTTTGTTGCTGCTCCGGATTCTTGTTAATTAAAAATGATTCATCATCTTCGCTTTACTCTGCTACCAAATGATGAAAAGCCCAAAAGCTGGAAGGAATTTAATTATCTTTTTTTGTCGTTTGCAATTCAATCGTCGTCGTGATAAATGAAAACCGACTGTGTGCCTTCTGGCAAACTTTTATCATTTATTAATTTCTGATTGTCTTCTGTGACGTAGTTTGTTTTTATTTTTTTTTTTCAAATTTTTTTAAAAGATCGAATTTCCTTTTTTTGCATCTTTCTGACGTGTTTCATTTAAATATAAATATTTATTCAATTTTCGATAATTGTTTTAATATGAAATAACAAATTGTCACATCAGGACACAGATTGCGGCGCATATCAGAACACATGGCGTGTGATATTTGAGTCGAACAGGAAAAAAAATGTTTATTTATATGAAAAAAACAGAAAGAAGCAAAAAATTTGCGTATCAATAAAAAATTGTTTATTTATTAAATAAAAATAAATGTTGTCGTCGTTTGAATTTTTTTTGTAATTCGGTGTGAAGATGAGATAAAATAAAAAATATTCAGTAAATGTGGATTAAAAAAGTTAATTAAAAGCCTGTTGATCGGATTGGAAGCAAAAAGTTGTGTTTTAATATAAATTAAGGTAAGAAGATTATTTGTTTTTGTGATAATTTGATTTTTTATGATAAGTAAAAATATTTAATGGAAACACGAGAAATTTCATTAAAAAAAATTAATATAAATTTTTTTTAAAAATATTTTTCAAAAAAAAAAATAAATAAATAAATAAAAAATTAATGACAAATAAAGTAAAATAAAAATAAAAATAAATAAGAAGAAAAATTAATTATTATTAATTTATTAAATATTAACAATTTATTAAAAATAATATTTAATAAAATAAAATAATTTAATTAAAAACTAATTTAATTTATTTTAATTCTTATGTTTTTATTTTATTTTATTTATTTATTTTTTTTTTTTTGAAAAATTATTTTATTTATTTTAGTATTTAAAAAAAAAAAATTTAAAAATCTTAAAATGTTAAAAAAATTAAAATTTCTTACGTTTAATTAAAAAAAATAAATAAATAAATAATAAAAAAATAAAATAAATAAAAAAAATGTAACTTTTTCACAAAATATAATTTTTAAAAATATTTTTCAAAAAAAAAAAACAAACAAATAGAGTAATAAAATAAATAATTAAGAAGAAAAAAAAATTAAATTATTTATTTTATTAATTAAATATTTTTAAAAAATAATTAGTTAATAAATAATAAAATTTAATTTATTTTTTTTTTTTGAGAAAATTTTTATTTATTAAAATATTAATTATTAATAAAATAAAATTTCTTAAAAAACGGAAATAAATTTTTATCTATTTTTCTGAATTAAAAATACATTTTTAAAAATAATTAAATTTGAATAATTTTTTAAAAATCAAATTTTTGACTTAAAATATTTAATAATTAAAAAAAATGAAATAATTAAAAGCTTTAAAAAAAAATTTTCCCATATTAGCAACACTACATCAGTTCATCAACCGTCTCCTTTTACTCATAACTCATCCGCCATTCACCCTTAACCAACTTTACTCGCGCCTCGCTATTCTAAATTTAAACATAAACTTTTCTCATTAAAGTGCCAATTTCGTTGCACATAAATATTTATTAAAATTAACGTCGTCGTCTCCCAACGCTGTCTCCGTTCCCTGATGTTATGTCTGACACAAAAAAAAGTCTAAGCATGAAACAATAAAAATTTAAAAGTCACAGCATCTACCTACGAAAATAAAAACAACGAAAAATTTACATGAAGAAGCGCAAAATAAAAAAGGAAATCGAGTCATCGTCGCTGTTATTGTTGCAAAAGCAGCGCGAAGCGAATGAAGAGGACACTCACATAATTTTATCGTGCGATGATCATCATCATAAAAAAAGTACGGGGTGCCGTTATTTTGATGATTTATTGCTTTGTTAGTAGGTCGTACTCGATTTTTGCTCGTTTTTTATGATTGAAGAGATGCAAAAGTTGGATGAAGACGAGAGACAAATCCGGCGATAATCGCTTCATTGACCTTCGTAATGTTCCAATAAAGAAATTATTTCCACGCCATTGGAGCAAATCACGAATTTTTCTCTTTTCTTATCTAATTATTTGTGATTTTAAGGAGGTCGTAAAAGAAAAATCGACTTAAAGCTCATTTTTTTGTTCTACTTTTTCTTTCAACTTTTTTTCAAAGGAAAACAAAAAACTTTTTCTTTCATAATTTTGCTGTCAGGTTTTCTCTACAAACATCTTTATTAGGTCACAATTGAACAAACAAGACAAGACAAGAGGTGTGATAAGATCTTGTCCTCAAAACAAAAAACAAACAGAAACAAGGAAAAAATAATAAAAAGTCACCCCCTGACAAAAAGTTTCGAGTTGATGAAATAAGTGAACGAGAATTTTTTAATGAAGATGTCAAAAAGTTTTGATTTAACTCAATTCGGAACTAATCAAACATTTTTATTGCCAAAGAAGAACTTTTTCATTAATTTGTGTCGTAAACACAAAAAAAAAAAAGATTGAATA
Source organism: Culicoides brevitarsis (assembly GCF_036172545.1). NCBI lineage: Eukaryota > Metazoa > Arthropoda > Insecta > Diptera > Ceratopogonidae > Culicoides > Culicoides brevitarsis. The sequence continues at coordinate 33,209,740 of NC_087087.1, read as the reverse complement.
TCGATATTTTTTGGTACGAAAAGCAATCAAAAGGAATTACTTTGAGGTATTTCAGCCAATTTCCCTTTCTTTTCTTTTGTTGTCAATTTTCTTCTCATATTTTTTTTTTTTTTTGAGGGAAGCGCGACAACAATTGACGTAAGAATATTCTTTTTTTCTTTATTGAGGAATGTGTTTTATTGCCCCGCAGGCACGTGGAGACAATCATGGAGCTATTGATTGAAATGGAAGACATTTTGAACAACAATCAATTCGGGGGAAATAGGAGGAACGTCTTTGAAGTCTCGGAGGTTGAGGCAAAGTTATGACGCATTTATAGTTTATTAGAAAATTTGCGAGAAAAAGGTAAATTTTTAAGTATTTTAATTTTTTTTTTTATTTTATTAATTTAAATTAATTTTAAATGAAAAATTGTTAAACAATATTTTAAATAAATTTTTGAAATATTTTTTAAAATTTAATTTAATTTCAAAAATATTTCTAAAAAATTATTTCAAAATTTTATTTTAATTTTTTTGAATTTTTTAAGTGAAAAATTGGTATAATTTAAAATAATTTTTAAATTAAAATTTTTAATTAATTTTTTATTTATTTATTTTATTAAATTTTTTAAATTTTATTTTATTTTAATTAAATTTTAAATAAAATTAAATAAAATAAATAATAAAAAAAATTAATTAATTTTTTTAATTTAAAAATAATTAAAATAAATTTAATTAATTTTTTTCATGAATAAAATTAAATAAAAAAAAAATAATTGAAAATTTTATTTTTTTTTAATTAAAAAATTTAAATTATTTTTAATTGTTGGTTTTTGATTTGTTGAAATAATTTTTTTAAATATTTTTTTAAAAATATATTTTATTTTTTAATGTAAATTTTATTTTTAAAAATTAATTTTAAATAAATTATTTAAAAATTTATTTTTTAATTCCGAAAATATTAAGAAAAATTGGTATAATTTAAAAATATTTTTTTAATAAATTTTAAAGAGTTTTAATTTAATATTTTTTATTATTTTTTTAATTTCTAAGTTTTTTAAAAATTATTTTTCTCTAATTTAAAATTTTAATTTAATTTTTTTTCAGGATTCAATTTGGTAGAATTTCTCAAAAAACAAAAAATTTAAGTAATAAAAAAGAGACCAGATGATTGTAAGAAACACCAACAACGCAAATTATATCGAGGGTAAATTTATTGTAATTTATTGTGCTTCACACATATCTCAACTACAAAAAAAAATAAAATAAAAATTACACGCAAAACAGGTATTCCGACATAAAAAATAACAATAATCGATGGGGGTTCCCGAGTGATATTTCAAACACGCCGCGCTCGTCGTCCCGTTATTAATGAGAAACCATGTAAGCAAAGAATTTGCCGCTCATTAACTTTTATTTCGTTTAAATTTTTTGTTTGTTTGTTTTCGACTTACTAGACAAGAAATTGTTAAATTGTTACATCTGCATTTCAGAACAGAACCCTAAGTCAACGCGATGGGATGTCTCTACAAAAATGTCTCACTTACAAAAAAAAAAAACTAAAAAAAAAAATGACGAAGGTATTTGGATCGCATGTCGTAGCAGATGTTAAATTATTGCGGCGCTTTGTCCCCGAAAAAAAATTCTCGATCTCCGTCGAAGATTAATTAGAATAAAAATTGAAAGAAATTAAGAAAGAAAATACAACAAAATTGATGGCCCTTTCTGATACACTCTCAAAAAAATTTTTGAATGAAGTTCCTTCTTAATTACTCAACAATTTACGAAAATTCAGATGCAGATGCTTTAATCTCGTGATCTCATATTTTTTTCTTAATTTTTTAAATTCTTGAATTTTTTTCAGCCCACACGAAATTTAAATCATGTGAAATGTAATTCAATAAAGTCTTGCTAATAGCGATGATAATCGTCAAAAAAATACTCTTTCCATATCATAAATTTAAAGAAATTATCATTTAAACCGATCTGTGAATGAAGGAACAAGGTGCTGAACAGAAGATGTACAATAGCAATAATAATGATAATAATCATAAATCACCGAGTGTTTGTCGAGAGAGAAGGCGCATCACAGTCCGAGATAATCTCGTTTCGCCATTGATGTGTTCTTGTTAGTAGTAATCGTATTAAATAGTCATGTTTTGGTCAGTCAACACAGAGCCATGGAAAAGTGCTTGATAATGCAAAACATGACAGCAACTTTAAATAAACAAGTCTGATGTATTAGACAGACAATATTTTCAAGTAGAGAGCGGGAAATGTATAGAATTATTATAGATAAAACGAGAGAGAGAGAGAGACTAAAGTGGAATGTAAATTTATGGAGGATATCTATCAGAAGCAAACATTGTTAATATCATTATGAAGTGCTTTCATTGCAGTTTCGGAATTTGAATGAGCTTCGTACAGCAATAAGCCTTGAAGGATATCTAACAATTTGAGAAAAATCAAGCTATAAAGGTTTAATTTTAACTTTAGGCTTGAATTTTGGTTCAAGAAACTTCATGAATTGATTCAAAAAAAGGTAAGTCCTTCAAATGACCTTGAAAATTTTTGAACTTTAGCTACAAAAATGATCAAATTTTCATTCAGTTTAACTTTAGGCTCGAATTTCGGTTCAAAAACTTCAAGAATGGATTCAAAAAAAAGGTAAGTCCTTCAAATGACCTTGAAAACTTTTGAACTTTAACTAAAGGAATGATCAAAGTTTTATTAAGTTTACCTTTAGGCTTGAATTTGGGTTCAAAAAACTTCAAGAATGGATTCAAAAAAAGGTAAGTCCTTGAAATGACCTTGAAACCTTTTAAACTTTAACTACAAGAATGATCAATTTTTCCAATTAATTCAAACCAAGCATTTTCAAAATTGATTAATTTTGATCTTCAGAATCTCAAAGAAGCTTCAAAAACTCACAGAAAATTGATAAAACTATGAAACTTTGAAAAACGACGCAATTGTTCTTATAAGTGTTTTGTAGATAGCAAACTTGATGTCAATTGTCAAGATTTTTAAGCGAAAATGTCTTTGAAATCCATGAAAGTACTTCAATGGTAACTTTTCAAGTAACTGAAATTAAAAAGGAACAAAATTATTTAAAATTCATAATTAAAGTTACCTTCCAATAAAATTACCTTCCTACCGCGTAATTTGCAAACCCATCCAAATCAATTTCAAATTTAATTGCGTCTTCGACTTCTCTTTGATGTCATGTTTAATTTACTCTGCGACACCAGAATAACTCTCCCTAATAAGTGCGAAGATGTTGACACCTTTGAAATTTATTGCTTTAATATTTGCTAAGTTCTTATGACACGTGTCGCCTTGAATAGTCCTTTATTTAACTATAAATTCACTTTTCTGTGCTTCCTATGCTTCGTATAGTTTGTCCATGGCATTCATACGACTTCCAATATAAATTCAAAACACTTTAAAATATTCCAAATCGATTTTACGAGGAGGAAAAACAACAAGAGGTGTTTTTGCTCAAGAAACAACAAAAATATAAAATAAATTGCATCAATTTGAGAGCAATTGCCAATAAAATTGAATAATGTGCTGTGCAATTTTTGTTCATTTCTTCTGTCTCCTGATAAGTATTCATGGGACAAGAAATGAAAAATTTTTTCGGCAGGATATTTTTGCCCCCATCTACCTAATTTTATTTGATCTAGATAATCATGCGGTAAAAAAGCGCCTCGTGAACAAATAAAAGGAAGATGAGAATCTGCAGTAAGCAAACAATTGAACAAATTACAAGCAAAGTTTCGTAGAAAAAAATTGTTACAACAAATAAATAACAAGTTTTAACAATATTGGATCCTTCAAGCGAATTGTTCGTACCTTGAATAGTCGTGTTACGGCAATAAAATGAAATAATTTAAAAGAGAGATGAAAAAAGAAGAGAAAACTTATTTATTGTGACGACAAATAAGGCGACATAGACAAAACGGCGGCTTCGCTTGGGTTTTGTACATGAGCTTGTACCGAAAGCCATTTAAAGCTAACGAATTTTTTCATGGTATGATAAATTTGTGTTTCGCATACTTTAAAATTTTATACCTGAAGTTTTTTGGAGCATATTTTGTCAAAAAGTAAAAATTTTACAAAATTTTATAAAAAAAATTAAAATGTGCATTGGGTCAAAAAATTTTAATGTGCATTATTGAATCGATACAAAAATTTCATTGGGACAAAAATATCAAAAAATGTGCATTGGGAAAAAATTTAAAATGTGCATTGGGGTTAGAATTGAATCGATGTGAGCTTTAAAAATGTTCATTGGGACAAAAATATCAAAAAATGTTCATTGGGACAAAAATATCAAAAAATGTGCATTAGGTCACGTGGTTAAAAAATCATTTTTAGTCAAAAGTTTTTACTTTAAATTATTTCGAGACACAAATTTCTCACATTTTAACACTTTTGCATCTCATTGAGCAAAAACTCTTCAACGATGAACGTGTTTACCAATCCGTTTTTTGTGCTTACGCTGCATTTTGTAGCACGGGCAAGCTCATTTCATAATAAGGTACATGCAATAATTCGCGTAAATTGGATGCATGCTTCTATTCAATTTCATCTGTCGCTCGCTTTCAAACAAAACCATGACTAAATTGGCACAAAATTACGCTTTATCGTCGAATTTGAATCGTAAAATGCAAACAAACTCGGTTGTTTACACCTCAATTGTTCATTATCACTCCGTTTTTACCTCGACTATTTGCCTATTATTTGATTTTCTCATTAAATGCCATTTATTTCCGACAGTCGACGGCAGCGAAAGGATGGAAAAGAGAAAAAAGTTGAATGAATTCCATTGTGAGCAATTTATCTCTTCGCTTTATTTTTATTCACGTATTATTTTATTTATTGCTTTGTTGCTGGTTTACCGAATATCGGCGCAAGAAGCGAACGATGCACCGAACGAATTGCATTTTGCGCGCGCGATGTGCATTTAATTATCACCTTTTGTCTCTTTTTTTGCGCGTTCCGTGTGTAATTTATACACGAAATTACAGTAATTAATGTTACAGCGTGATACTTTATTGCACAAATAAGAAGATTTATTGCTGCCACACCTATCTTTCTGGAGCAAAACTGAACTTCTTTTTTTCGCGCAAAAAGATATTTTTTAATCGTGTTCCGCCCGGAAAACTAATTGATTCTCTTGTTGCGGTGCGGCAAATATTCTCTACAATTGTCCGGCGAGAAAACAAGCTAAATGTTCTTGTTTAACACACATTTCTTGTTATTCATCGCATCGGCGGAACGTGCAAAAACAGAAGAGAACACTACAAGGCTTTTAACATTTTTTTTTTGTCTAAAGGAAACATCGCAAAAACGACGAATGTTGCTGAGTTTTCTGTTTGTACAAGTTTCGAGATAAACAAGTGTTTTTTGGTATGTGGGAAAATTCAGGTTTGTACTTGTGAAGTTTAATTGAAAATTGTCGTAAATTATTTGGAAAATTTTACATATCAAACATCTCAATAATTTTCTAATTAAAAACTTAATAGTTGATTATTTAAAAAAATAAGGCGTCGCCTTTTTTCAAATTTCTTGAGTTCTTAACAAAATATCGTGCCTTGTCAAATTTTTTATAATCTATTTAAAGAAGTTTTCAGCTTTTAAATATTTTTTAATGGTCAAAAAATAAAAATAATCCTAAGTTTTTATTTTAAGGCGTTGCTTTATATCAAAAAATCGTCTGAAATTTTCTTTAATTTTTAACATGAAAATGCAAATATTGTTTTTGAACATAAATTTTGAAGTTATTGACATTTTTTAAAGAACTAAAATCGTAAAATTTCAAAAATGTTCTTTTTAAGGCGTTGCCTTATATCTTAAAAGTTACTCAAATTTACATTATTTCATAATAAAAAAATGCAAATTTTGTTTTTAAATGTTAATTTTGATCCTTCTGTCATATTTTGAAGAACAGAATGGCACAATACAAAAAAAAATATTTTAAAGCGTTGCCTTACTTTTTTTCAAAATTGTCATTTTTTCAGGTAAGAAAATTGCTAATTCTCTCTTTTTAGGCTTTTGATAAATAAGTTTACCTCGTATTATGAAGTCTAACAGAAAATTGTTGTAAATCATTCAATAAAAGCTTTTTCTGTCTTATAAATCACAAAAATAATCCCAAAAAAGCGGCATCAGGTGCTCATTGTCTAATACAAAGATGCTTCTTTCTTTGGAAATTTATTTATGAATGTTATAAAAACCCAAAATTGACGTTAAAATCTTTAATACGACGCGACGCTGTTAGAAAAGTCTCTTTTGGCAATGAATTTGATGACTCAACAATCTTTGTCGTTAAAAAAAAAAGAAAAATCGACACAAAAATGATAAATATTTAGAAAAAACCTCGAAGAAATCTTTTTCTCGTATTTGGCAATGTAGTCGGATGTTTGTGGTATTGGTAATTTTCTGTAATGTTGGCACTAAGTTGACAACAATGCCAGCCAATCTTCTTCAGAACAAAAAAAGGAAGAAAATATATTGCTTTTCCCGTTTCAACTATCATCAGCTAAATGAAAGAATAATAATATTTTATTGCACATTTCCTCGTGTAATCGACAGAAACGAGGGTGAACATTTCCCTTATGGAGTCTGTTTCTATCCCATTTTTGAAGTTGAAAAAATGTTGACAGATAACCACACGCATATTTACTCATCTCCTTTACCTTTATTTTTCTCCTTTCACTTTATTTCTGTAACGTTATGACATTGGTTTTGCCTCCATTTCACTCACTGACAATATTGACTCGTCGTAAGGCAACCCACGAGAACGAGAACAATAAACAGCAGCAGCATACTTATCAAAATAGAATTCATCTGGATGATGATGGTGAAACAATTGCTTTTCGTGTGTCTTCTTGCGTGCCAATGTATGTGCCACGATAACGCATAAATTGTCAGTTGTGGGCTGTTAATGTAAATAAGTGTCATTATCATCGAAGGCAGCAAGCACACATGAACACATGCCTTGGAGCGAGATTTTTCCGGATGTTTTTAGATTACACGTAAATATTTCCCTTGAGAGACGGAGATTTTTTTCGTGTTCCGTGATTGCATCGATTTTATTTACATTACACATCAATATTAATGATAATGTGGGATATTGGATGGGAGACGTAAATTTTGCGCAGATTACGGGATTCGCAATGTTTTATGTTGGAAAAATGAAAAAGGATTCAACGAGAGTGAAATTTATTGAATTAGAATTCAATTTATGAAAGAAAATTTGATGGTTTTCATGTCATTTTAATGAATATTTGATTTAAGGCGTCGCCTTACGAAGTAAATTTGAAGTTTTAAACCATAAAATATGTTAAAATAAAGCTAATGAGCCTCATACTTTCTTAATTGTGACTTTTTTGTAAGTTACAAAAGTTGAAATGTTCAAAATTTGGTTTACAAAATAATTTAAGGCAATGCCTTATTATAGATTTCTCATCGAGAGTTTCTTTTTAATTGAGAATTTACTTTAACCGTAAGATCTTGCTGTTCATCTGTAAAATTGAAGCTTTTTGATACTTTTCGATATCTTGAAATGCTAAATTCGACTATTTTTGATTTAAGGCAACGCCTTATTGTAAATTTTTTATCGATAATTTCTTGAGAATTACTTTAAACCGTAAGAGTTTGCTTCTCATCTTTCAATTTGAAACTTTTGATAACTTTAAAATGCTGAATTTGACAATTTTTAATTTAAGGCAACGCCTTTTTATAATCTCCTTTAACGATAGCTTATTGAGAATTACTTTAAATCGTGATAGTTTGTTACTTATCAGTAAAATTTAAGCTTCTTGATACTTTCCAATACTCTAAAATGCTGAATTGAATCATTTTTAATTTAAGGCGTTGCTTTATTATTAAATAAAATATTCAAAAATCATCAAAATTCAGTACAAAATTAAAATCTCGCTTCCACAAAAGCATAATTCTTAATTAAAAGTTCATCAATTCGTCTCATAAACACGTCACAATGCACCAAATCCAACGTGCCAGGAGGAGTGAATATCAAATTAGGGTCAAATGTATCTCAAATCATATCATTTTCCACTTAATTCTATCAATATAAATTCAAATTAATGCCTGTCGTGATTCCTGTATGTCAGCACGTTCGAGAGTTGATGTTGATGCTCACACATGTTTAATTTGTTATTTGATTGAAATGTGATGCGTTTTATATATTTTGTGTGTTTTATCAAGGAACGAAAGGTATTGGCGATGATAGGTCGAATGCGGAAAAACAGCACGAACGAAAGAGAGAATTAAAATCAAATCAAAATCGAATCCAATCGAGAAAATAAGAAAGGTTCATAAATGTATTGGTCTCCTCTCAATGAAAACAATTGGAACAGTTGATTGACTTTTGTCACATCATTTGAATAGGAAAATTTGATTTATTTATGCTGCAGTTTTTTGCTGTCGATTCTCGGAACCTGTGAGAGCGTCATTTGATTGTTTTGTTTGTTTTTTTTTGCAAAAAATCAACAACAAAAAACGGAATGAATAAAAATTAAGTTGATGCTCCTTTGATTGACGTTGCCATAAAATAATTTTAATCGAATCAATCATGAATTCTCTCTCTCGAGTAAAATAATAATAGAAAAATCGGGTTCTTTGTGTCGCTGAATGAAAAAGAATTCTTACAACGTCAATTTGATTGCTCAAACATATTTTTATATTTTTTCTCTGAATTAAAATAAAACACATTTAAATGCAGAAAAAATATTGTTTGCGAAGTGCATTTATTTACAAAAGCGAACAAATAATCAAAAGTTACTCGAAACGGAACAAAAGAACTTTTCTATTTCTTCGCTCTATTAAATTTGTTCGTCGTTGTCGTCGTCGCTGAATGACTAAGAATACAAATAAGGCTCGATGTTTGCTTATAATAATAAAAATCGCTTGTATCAAAAAAAGTTTTACTTGTATTTGAATTATTTTTAGTTCAACAAGCGCATTTTGTAAAATTTGTTAAAAATTATTTTAAAAAATATTTATTAAAAAAAATATTAAAAATTAATTTTTATTTATTTATTAAAAATTTTTTAAATTTAAATTATAAAAAAAAAATAATTTTTTTTTTATTTATGAAAGATTACTAAGAATTAAAATTTTTAATTTTTGATCATAAATAATTTTATAATTTTTTTTTAAAAAATTAATTTTAATTAAATTAATAATTAATTTTAATTTTAATAATTTTAATTTTTAAAAAATTTAAAAAATTAATTAATTAAAATTAATTTTAATTTTTGATTTAATTAAATTTTAAATAATTAAAAAATTTTAATAAATTTTAACGTTAATAATTTTTTTTTAATTTTTAATATTTTTTATGATTTAATTTTTTTAAAAAATATTTTATAAATTTTAATTAATAATTTTTTAAATAATTAATTAATTTTCAATAAATTTAATTTTTTATTAATTTTATTTAATTTAAATTTTTAATTTTTAATTTAATTTTTAAAATTTAATTTTTATTATTTAAAATTAATTTTATTAATTATTTTAATTTTTTTTTTTTTTAATTTTTTAATATTTTTTAAAAATTCAAATAAAAATTTAAAATATTTACCAATATTTAAGGAAAATTTAATTTTTATTTCAAAAAAACAGACAGACATAAAAAAATTCAAAACTAAATTTTTTCTTCAAAAAATTCATTAAAAATTGAATAAAGTGAATAAAAGTAATAATAAAATAAAATAATTTCAAACAACAATGAAAATATTGCATTTTATCAAACATTTTATTTGTTTGTTTGTTTGTATGACTTCTTCTTCTACTCTCGTGTTTTTGATCTAACAACACAACACAGCACAATGTCTGCATCTCATATATTAAATAATGTTAGATTGTTATTCTGATATATTTTCAACAAGTACTCAAATAAAATAATCTCGCATCGTCAGTTTCACTTGTTTTTTTGAACGAAAATTTAATAACAAAAGTTGTTGTGGTGACGTCTTTTTTCTCATTGAATTTCAAAAAAATAAAAAAAAATCGAAATAATTTTTTTTTCAGTATTGCTGCAATTGTTTGTGTATTTAACAGTGAAATTGAACATCAAATAAAATTAAATAAATTTGTTTTGATGCACTTGGAAATCAAAGCGGAGCAAGTCATATGTTGCATTTCGATGAAAAAAGGCACGTTTTTTATTATAAACAAAAATTAAAAAAAAAATTTTTTTGACGAACGAATCTTTAAAGAAAGATCGTTTTTGTGATAATAGCTTCGTTCGATGACAAGACAAATCCGAAACAGAAGACAAATTATTCATGAACACACAAGGCGCATCGTGTTGACTGAATAAACTTCTGTGAAATTCAAAGCAAAAGGGAATTCATCCAGACACTCCTTTGATGTTTCTTCAGTGTTTTGATTACGATTTGTTATTTTTCTTCGTCTGTCTTGTAAATTTTCCTCCTTTCTCGAAAAAAAAAAATATTTTACACAAGCAACACTTTATCATTTTCTTTCTTCGTATTTTTCTTAAACTCTTCGAATAAACTCAAAGAAAAATCCCCTGATGGTTTTTTTTTGCACTTTTAAAATTTATTTATGACTTACTTGAAAAAAACACTTGCATAAATTCTGCTACAATCCGGAAGTAAACACAATATTTTAGTCTCGGCTTACCTGAAAAAAGAAAAAAATAAAAAAAAAATTAAAATGAAACTTTAAATTCAATAAATTTTGTATAAAAATTTAGTTTTGTTCACAAAAACCGCACTTTTGATTGTTTTAATTACACTGCGACTCGCCCAAATGTTGTTTATTGTCATGTTTTTCGCATACCGTTATTTCTAATACGCATCGCGAAATAATTGAAAAATTTATTTGAATTAAAATGAAGTTCTGACGCAATAAAACATGCATCGAAATGAGGTTTAAATCCGTTTTAAATTGGATTAACGAATAAAATGTTAGGAAAATAGAATAAATGGGATTATTAAATGACGTTGTGGCGCGCAATTATTTTGCTGGTTCATTAGTGACCACATTTCGAGTCGCATTACCAAGCGAGGATTTAAGGGTTAAAGGCATCTCTCAGAAGTAATTAGCGACAATTCTATAAAAAAAAACATTTTACTGCCTCGGAGGCAAATTTTCTCAATGCACAAGGAGGATGCGATGATACCCTTGAGTTAATTTAAAAATAAATAAAATAGGAAAAGTTTTTAATTAAGTTTCCCGAACAACACAACGAGTTTTTAAAAGCCGATAAAACATAATAATAATTATTACTGTGGAGTAGTTTTAAATACTTTTTCTTAAACTTGACGCTCCATGCAAAAATTTATGAAAAAAAAATTAAAACATTAATTAAAACTCACTTCATTACAGTACTTTTGGGTTTTTTCACAACGAAAAAAAAATTTCAACAAGTACATACTTCCACTCGAGTGAAATTTTGCAATGAGGCACAAAATTTATTGAATATCGCCCACTTTTTGTGTGTTCGAGCATGAATCACGATCGGTCGTCTCCAAATAACTTTATTTTATTGCAGTTGGGTGCACCAAAAATAGTACAAAATGTATATAAATTTGTTGCGTCGAAAAAAAAATTGTAACATATGGACGAGTTCGATTCGAGTAAGTAATTTAATGGGATTTCCAACTAATGATTTTACGAGCGTTTTTAAATTTATTGATTGGTACTGGATTTTTTAAAGATTTTTTTTTTTGAAAAAAATTGTGGTAGTTTTTGATTTTTTCATAAATAAAAAAATAATGAATTAAATAAAAAAAAATAAATTTTTGTCAAAAATAGAAAATTTACAAAAATTTGAAGACAAAAATTACAATTTTTTATTTTAATTGATTTTTATTTTATTTTATTTATTTTATTTTTTTATTTTAAAAAACATTTTTTCTTATGGAAAAAATTATTTTTACAATCAAAGCTATTTGTCAAATTTTGCTCCAAATGAATAAAAATTTGTCAGAGGGCTCTAATTTATCATTTTTAATCATTTTTTAACTCAAAACTGCCAAAAAATTGAAACTAAAAAAAAAAATTTTCTTTGACATAGTTTTGTTTTAAAAACTAAATCAAGAAAAAAACTGTGTCAAAAACTGTGTCAAAAACTGTGTAAAAGCTATTTTTGTCAAATCTTGCTCCAAATGGATTGAAATTTGTCAGAGGGCTCTAATTTATCATTTTTAATCATTTTATAACTCAAAACTGCCAAAAAATTGAAACTGAAAAAAAATTTTTTCTTTGACAAATTTTGTTTTGTAAACTAAATCAAGAGCAAAAAACTTTCAAAGCAATTTTTGTCAAATCTTGCTCCAAATGGATTGAAATTTGTCAGAGGGCTCTAATTTATCATTTTTAATCATTTTATAACTCAAAACTGCCAAAAAATTGAAACTGAAAAAAAATTTTTTCTTTGACATAGTTTTGTTTTAAAAACTAAATCAAGAGCAAAAAAACTGTGTCAAAAACTGTGTCAAAGCAATTTTTGTCAAATCTTGCTCCAAATGGATTGAAATTTGTCAGAGGGCTCTAATTTATCATTTTTAATCATTTTATAACTCAAAACTGCCAAAAAATTGAAACTGAAAAAAAAATTTTTTCTTTGACATAGTTTTGTTTTAAAAACTAAATCAAGAGCAAAAAAACTGTGTCAAAAACTGTGTCAAAGCAATTTTTGTCAAATCTTGCTCCAAATGGATTGAAATTTGTCAGAGGGCTCTAATTTATCATTTTTAATCATTTTATAACTCAAAACTGCCAAAAAATTGAAACTGAAAAAAAATTTTTTCTTTGACATAGTTTTGTTTTAAAAACTAAATCAAGAGCAAAAAAACTGTGTCAAAAACTGTGTCAAAGCAATTTTTGTCAAATCTTGCTCCAAATGGATTGAAATTTGTCAGAGGGCTCTAATTTATCATTTTTAATCATTTTATAACTCAAAACTGCCAAAAAATTGAAACTGAAAAAAAAATTTTTCTTTGACATAGTTTTGTTTTAAAAACTAAATCAAGAGCAAAAAAACTGTGTCAAAAACTGTGTCAAAGCAATTTTTGTCAAATCTTGCTCCAAATGGAAAATTTGTCAGAGGGCTCTAATTTATCATTTTTAATCATTTTATAACTCAAAACTGCCAAAAAATTGAAACTTTTTTTCTTTGACATAGTTTTGTTTTAAAAACTAAATCAAGAGCAAAAAAACTGTGTCAAAAACTGTGTCAAAGCAAAAATCTTGCTCCAAATGGATTGAAATTTGTCAGAGGGCTCTAATTTATCATTTTTATTCATTTTATAACTCAAAACTGCCAAAAAATTGAAACTGAAAAAAAATTTTTTCTTTGACATAGTTTTGTTTTAAAAACTAAATCAAGAGCAAAAAAAAAGAGCAAAAAAAACTGTGTCAAAAACTGTGTCAAAGCATTTTTTGTCAAATCTTGCTCCGAATGGATAAAAATTTATCAGAGGGCTCTAATTTATCATTTTTAATCATTTTCTAACTCAAAACTGCCAAAAAATTGAAACTGAAAAAAAAAATTTTCCTTTGACATAGTTTTGTTTTAAAAACTAAATCAAGAGCAAAAAAACTGTGTCAAAAACTGTGTCAAAGCTATTTTTGTCAAATCTTGCTCCAAATGGATTGAAATTTGTCAGAGGGCTCTAATTTATCATTTTTAATCATTTTATAACTCAAAACTGCCAAAAAATTGAAACTGAAAAAAAAATTTTTCTTTGACATAGTTTTGTTTTAAAAACTAAATCAAGAACAAAAAAACTGTGTCAAAAACTGTGTCAAAGCAATTTTTGTCAAATCTTGCTCCAAATGGATAAAAATTTATCAGAGGGCTCTAATTTATCATTTTTAATCATTTTATAACTCAAAACAGCCAAAAAATTGAAACTGAAAAAAAAATTTTTTCTTTGACATAGTTTTGTTTTAAAAACTAAATCAAGAGCAAAAAAACTGTGTCAAAAACTGTGTCAAAGCCATTTTTGTCAAATCTTGTTCCAAATGGATCAAAAAAATTATTTTTGAAAAAAAAAATAATAAAAAAATTGAATTTCTGCTATTTATGTCTCAATTACTTCAAAAAAATTAAAATTCAATCCTTGCAAATTAGAAATGCTTCTCATGCTTCTGCTTATGAAAAATCTCGTTGCTGAAATCCCTTTTAAATTATCGAACAAGCGTGTTACATTAGCCGCGTTTCAGCTTAAAAAAAAAAGTTTCATGTATGAAAAAAATGATAAATATCCCACGTTCGACACATATTTCATAGCTAAATATTACAGCGCAGAACGAAGAAAGGCTCTCTCACGCCTTTAACATGCTTCTGTTTCGCTCAATAGAAACGAAAAAAAAACACGAAATAATAATAACATCTTCCTCCTCCTCCTCCGGCTCTTCCCTTGATATCATGTATCATCTCATGTAATCGACTTACAGCAAAAAACATAAAAAAATATTCCATACTAATATAGATTTATGATTTTGCTACGTTGCTGCTAGTTTTCCAACGTCTAGCTGTGTATTTGGAGTATATGTAAATAAATAAATTGCTTTAATTCTTCATAAATTCCGTTGGTACGTGAACTACTGCGAGGCAAAATGCTGGCTAAAAATGTCTCTAAACGACAAAAAAAGCGGTAGTCGACAACGATCAACAACATTTTATAACAACATTAAATTGAAACCAAAGGCAACAAACAACAACGACGTCGGGTAAGTACTTTATAATTCCCCTGTACATATTCAAATGCGCGCCGACCAACTTGTGAGAGTTCATTGAATGGTTATTGCGTCTTCTTAGACCAATATTCTGTGCTTCTGGCGATGCAATTGAATTGGTATACGCTTGATTGCGTGTCCAATTGTAAAATTTTTACCTTGGTGACCCGATCGTTTTATGAGTTTGACCGGAATCGAAATTTGAATTTTATTTTAATAATCGCATCTTGTTGCGGCGAAACGCTCTACAAAACGAACAAAAGTTGTAAATTTATGCAAATATTGTATAAGAGGAGTTTTGAAAATGTTTTCAAGAAGATTTGCATGTACTCGAGTTTTCATGTCGAAAATCTACAAGTACATGTTAAAGATGTCGCATTTTAAAGGGAATGTCACCAAACGAAATTTTCACTGAATTAAATGGCGATAATTAATTTCTGTAAAGCTTTTTGGCCTCGTTTGACTTTGAGTCGTTTTGTAATAACTACGACGTCGTGAAATGAACCTTATTTGCATATTCATACAAAATTGTCAATTGTGTTGTGATAAGATGATTAAGTTTTATCACATCAATGCAGGGAGCAACCATAAAGCACACGAGATGATGTACAGGGCGTTTTTACAGCTTTAGTCGGAAGCGTAAGTATTTCATTTGCAACTCAATGAACAAGTTGCTCTGTCTGTTGGAATAATAAACATGGAAAAGGATGAACATTTTCCGTCTCTCTGTTATTCTTTCTAACCAATATTTTTTTTTGTTTGACTTTCCATTTTACTGACGACGAAACGACGACGAAGGATGGAATGAACGAGAGAAATGAAGAGTGTTGGAGCAAAAGTGTGGTTAAAAGCTTTTAATAAATTCATGAGAAGGGATCGTTCGGAGTTTCTTCGTCTGTTTATGTTTCTACTTATGTTGTAAAGTAAAGTTTTTAAACGGTGAACGACAGACTCGAATAATTTAATTATATTTTTTAAAGGGTAGGTCATCATTTTCTTCAAAGGAGCTTAAGTTAAGGAACGTAAGATATTAAGTTATGACTTAAAAAATTTTAAAGTTCAAAATGTAATAAAATTATTTTTTTTTTTACAGGAAGCTTTCAAAATATCAAATTTTATAAAGAAACTAAAAAATACTGATACCCCAAAATTATTAACGAATCATCCAATAAGAGAATCTAATATTAGTTTAAAAGTAGTTTAACGGCAAAAAAAATTAAATCATAAGAATCTGGGTTCAAACATTTTTCCTAAAAAATAAAAAAAATTAATCATTATGCCTTCAACCTTAAAGAAGAAAACATCGAAAACAAAAATAGTCCAAATTGCATTCTACAGGTAAAACAATCTTCAATTCAAAAATAAAAAGCCTTCTAAACAATCTTATTGTCAAAATAAACCTCAGAGATTCAAGAGAGCTAGAACAATCGCAGAATTTGTATAACAAATGGTACAGAAACTGTACTTGGCATTAAAAGGAGAACATCATAAAGAAACAATGATATTGAAGTGACAAGATCTTCTTTTAAAAAAATTGTATTGAATTGAACCTTAATACAGAGAAGAAGATGTTCAGTTGTTACCATTTTTATGCTCATACTTAGAGAACGATAAATGTTTCAAGGAATCCCAAAAAAAACTTTGAACTTAACAGCCAACAATTCTTTCAAAGAATTTACCTCACTGACTGGAATGACGAAAAATTTACTTTTCCAATTGAGAAACAAATTAACTCAAATACAAATCATGAACTACCCTTTAGAAACATTCAAAAGTTCGATGGTATTAGAAGAGAACTTTACTGATTAATAATTCAATAAAATTTTAAGAGAGAGAGACGTCATTAAGAAATCGAGTGGGAATTCCTACTACATAACATAACGCCTCATCTTGACAAGCCACTCAAAAAATGTGTTATCACAGGCTTTTGTTATCATTTCAAGTATAATCAGTGAGTTTTCTCCCAAATGATGTATTACCACGTAGAAACGATAACGACAGGTAATAAAGATTTGATAAGTCACCAACAATTATTATCGCTGCATCATTAATTGGTGTCGACATAAAAAAACCTCCGACTGTTATCACAAACTTTTTTCTATGCTTGTTAATCGTTACGATAATCATCGTGATAACAACCGTCGTTAATTTGTCGGAATTAACAATCGAAAGTGTCTTATCACAAGCTCTTTGGAGGTTAATTTTAATTATTTTATCTGATATTTAATCTCATTGGTCTCTAAAGGGATACGAGACAGAAAGAGAGAGGAACACATCTTAGCTACTATTCGGTAACAATTATTTACTCAGTTTTTGGATACAGCTCGTTTTGTACTGACACGTCTTGCTTATCTCTTCAAATTTAAATTTTACGAAAAAAAATGTTTTTTGCAAATTGGAGTAAAACTAAAATCGCGATATGTTTAACTGCAATTCTTGTAATTCTCGCAATTGTGATTGTTGTTCCAATAGTTGTCGTTCAAAACCAATCTAAGAGTGATTCTGTTGTCCATGGTCAAGGAGGTGTTTCGGCAAATGGTATTGAATGCGCCAACATCGGAGCTGATATCTTACGCCAAGATGGAAGTGCAGTAGATGCTGCGATCGCTACTCTCTTATGCGATGGAGTTTCAGCTCCTCAAAGTATGGGACTCGGAGGAGGATTTTTCATGGTAATTTACACAAAAGCAACAGGCAACGTTGAGACCTTGAATGCGAGAGAAATGGCACCGCTTGCTGCGACAGAAGATATGTTCGTGAATGATCCGTCAGCTTCAAGTCAAGGCGGTTTGGCAGTTGCTGTTCCGGGAGAGTTGAAAGGTTATTGGGAAGCTCACAGAAAATATGGGAAATTACCATGGAAGCAAATTTTGGAACCAACAATTAAGTTGTGTAAAGAAGGAC
Source organism: Culicoides brevitarsis (assembly GCF_036172545.1). Classification (NCBI taxonomy): domain Eukaryota; kingdom Metazoa; phylum Arthropoda; class Insecta; order Diptera; family Ceratopogonidae; genus Culicoides; species Culicoides brevitarsis. Next base: position 33,192,104 of record NC_087087.1, on the reverse strand, counting down.
ACGTTGTATCAAAGACTCTCGCTGAAGCATTGAAATCTCGTGAGAAACGAATCTTAGCTGAACCAACAATGAGCGAAATTTTCATCGATCCAAAAACGGGAAAGACTTGGGTTGAAGGAGACTTACTGAAAAGACCTAAATTAGGAAAATCTTTGGAAATAATGGCAGCTGAAGGAGCAGATGCACTTTACTCGAAAAATGGAAGTCTCATAAAAGATTTTATTAAAGACATTCAAAGCTTGAAAGGAATCATTACAGAAGAAGATATGCTGCGATATGAGTAAGAAATATTTCGAAACTTCAATAAAAGCTTCAACTAACTTTACTTCAAGGATCGAATGGGACAAACCCTACAAAAGCAACTTGCGAGATGGATTGACTTTGTATTCCCAACCTCTCCCGGGAAGTGGCGTGTTACTCACGTTCATGCTAAATATCTTATCGGGATACGATCTGAAAGATAAAGACCAATTAACGATGCATCGCATTATCGAAAGTTTCAAGTTTGGGTACGCACGAAGGTCGCATCTCGGTGATCGAGCATTTGTAGAAATTGAAGACGTAAATTCCTTTTTTATCTTATCGTCGGAAATTTTTTGCTGACACTTTTTTTCTTGTTTAGCTCTTATCGAATTTGACAAATACAGACTATGCAGATTCCGTGCGTTCTTTAATAAGTGACGTTGAAACGTTTAATGACTATGAACATTATGGCGCCAATTTCAGTTATGTACCTGATGATCATGGAACTGCTCATATTTCGGTTTTGCATCCTAATGGAGATGCTGTTGCTGCGACAAGTACAATTAATCTTTAGTAAGAAATTTTTTTTTAGATCAAAATTTTTTTTTGAAGATCTTCAAAATATTTAGAAAATTAAAAAAAAAATTTTTTTTTAAATTTTTAATAATTTTATAACCAAAAAATTTCTAATTTTCTCTTAAAATAAGTTCAAAAGTCATAATTTTTTTATATTTTTCAATTTTTTATGAAAAATTAAGAAAATTTTGACTTTTGAATTAATTTCAAAGGAAAATTTGACATTTTTTGGTTATAAATTTATCAAAAATGTAACAAAAAATTTTTTTTTTAATTTTGATATAATTTCTTTCAAATATTTTGAAAGTCAATGAAATCTTAATTTTTTTTTTAAATTTCGTTCCTCAGTTTTGGAGCTGGAATTCGTTCAACAAGCACAGGAATAATCTTGAACGATGAAATGGATGATTTTTCAACGCCTGGCACAGTTAACGAGTTTGGCGTACCCGCATCTCCTTCGAATTACATTCAACCCCGTAAACGACCAATGTCAAGTATGGTTCCTTCCGTCATCATCGATAAGCAAGGCAACCCTCGACTTGTCGTTGGAGCTGCTGGCGGTACAAAAATCACAACTTCAACCCTATTGACCATCTTGAATCATCTCTACTTCAACCAGAGTCTCGAACAAGCAGTTTTATCGCCGAGAGTTCATCATCAACTTGCTCCGATGTACGTGCAGCATGAACGAGACTTTGATGTCGATATCGCAAAATCATTGGAACTGAAGAAACACGTGGTTAAAAATATCACAGGAGAATCGGGATTTGCAGCAGTTACTGCGGTATCACGCGACGAAAATGGAATAGCAAGTGCGGCGTTTGACACGAGGAGAGGCGGAAGTGCTACAATTGTAGCGTAAGACGAAGGAGCGATAAAGAAGAAAATAAAAAAATTATTCCATTCCCACACACAAGTACCTTTTTTAAGCATGTAAATAAATTTAAATGGCAAAACGCGACAAATCATAAATTTAACTTTTTTCCGCGTAAAAAAGTGAGACATAATATGAGGTGACTCAACATTTTATTTTTTTTTTGTACTTTATTCTATATTCTACTTTGTTTTTACTGCAAAAAAATATTTATATTTTTTAATTAAAAATTAAAAAATATTTAAAAAAATTTTTAAAATTTTTATTTTTTCCATTAAAAAAAATAGTTAATTAATTAAAAAATTAGCAAATATTATTTAGTTAAATTTTTTAAATTAATTAATTTAATTTAATTATTTATTTATAATTTAAATTATTAATTTATTTATTTAATTAAATAATTTTTATTTTTTTTTTAAACAAAAAAATGAATAAAAAATATACTTTTTAATTAAATAATTAATATTTTTCAAATTTTTATTTTTTTAATTAAAAAAAAATTAAATTCAATTAATTATTTACTGCAAAAATTTTTTTATTAAAATTTATTAAAATATTTATTTATTATTTAAATAACTTAATTATTAAATTTATTTTTTTTTTCTATTTTTTTAAAATTATTTTAGTGGCGAATATCGAATATTCTTGCAAATTCAAGCAACTTTCAAAAACAAATCCACTTTAAACGCTTTAAATCACAATTTTTCGCGAATAATTCGTTTAACTAAATTTTCTGTGTTAAAATGCAACAAAACACATGTATCGCTGCCATTTGCTACTTTTTTCGGTGCGTGCGATATTTGTTCAGGTATTATAATTCAAATGGCACACGACAAACAGATGTGTAACATAACAAAAATTTATATGCAATTGACTGAAAAAAAAGCGGAATTAAAAGTCAAAATTCCAGTTTCGCTCAAAAAACGATCGCAAGCGCTTTTAAAACGACGAGACAGACAAAAAGTGCGAAAATCCCGTTCGCGACACAAAAACTCGTGTTGCCGATTGCACGTTTTTTAATGCAGTCCATATGTGGGATTTGGGGGATAAGCCACTGACGCTGCTGTGCCTCTTCGCGATATTTATTGTTAAAACGATTAATTTTGTTTGGGATGCGTGCGTGCATTTTGCGACGAAGAATAAAAATCACAAAAAATGTAAAATGTTTCGCAATTTTTTTTATTGTTATTCAGGACAGCGAACGAGCGATTTTTTTTCATTGTTCGCGTATTTATTTTATCTTTTTGCAAATATTGTGTCGTGTTGGTGCATTGTGTTTTAATAATAATAACAACGATAATCGCGCGGTGTCTAGTTTTAAGCGACGACGACGAAAAAAAAATCAAGTCACATATGGTCAGATTTTTTTTTGTTAGTTTTAGAGATGGTTTGAGGCATTTTTAAAGTTTCATCTAAAAAATTCAAAATTACTTCAATAAAAATGAAGTTTTAAATGAAATAAAGAGACATAAATCAATGTCAATAAATATCCACATATATGAGAAGTTGACAGTAATAAAATACAAAGTTGATGTTTTTTCAAACTTTTTTTTTTAAAAAGAGACGCTTGACAAGAGAAATAAAGATGAAGATGACATTTTTATCCATCGTTTTGTGGTTTAATCATTTTGTTATGAGTTTTATTAATTTTTTTATTTCTTCATTATTTGATGATTTTTTTTATTATTAACCACAAATATGTCGATTAATGTTAGAACATATAGTTATATAATTTATTTATTTATTTTTTATATTAAAGCAAACTTTTTTTTTCTTATTTCATATTTTTTTTTGATTAATTTTTTTTTAAAAAAAAAATTTAATTAAAAAAAAATTTTAAATAAAAAAAAATCAAAAATAATTTAAAACATTTTGAAAAAAAAATAAATTTATAATTAAAAAAAAAAATTTCTTTTTTAAAAATAATAAATTAAAAAATTTTAAATTAATTTTTATTTCAAATTTTTTTAATTTTAAATTTTTTAAAATTTTTTAAAATTTGAAATTTAAAATTTCTTAGGTTTTTAGAAAATATTAATTAAAAAAATTAAAAAAATTTAAATAACGTATTAAAAATTAAAAAAAATATTTAAATTTAAGAAAATTGTTTTGAAAATTTTTAGAATTTTTTTAAAAAAATAGGTTTTTTTTTTTTTTTTACAAATATCAAAAATTTTTAAATTAAAAATTAAAATTTTATTATTAATTTTTTTTTAGTATTTTTGGAGTTAAAAATAATATCTCACATCAAATTATTTTCCAATTATTTTAATTTATTAAATTCATTTTTTATTTAATTTTTAATTTTATTTTTGTAATTATTTTATTTTAATTATTTTTTTAAATTTTTTTTTAATATTTTATAAGAAATAATGAGAAATCATTAAAAAATTAATTTATTTTTTTTAAATCTAAAAAAAAAATTTTAAAATCTTAAAATCGATTCTGTAACTCCATCGAGACAAATAAAAGTGCCAACTTCATTCAAATAAATTACAATTCCCAATCCATAGAAAACACGCGTAATGTCTTCTCATTAATTTTTATTTTTCATGTACTCCGCGTCGATGCTGTGGTTTCTTCTTAATACTTTTTTTTTCTTTCAAATTTATTCTCAATACTTTTTTTTTGTTTCGTTCAATAATAATAATAATACGCATTGTGTTGCATTCGCATTAAAATTTATTCTTTTTGCCTACAAGTACACAATGTTTCTCCTAGTTTTCAGTACAACGACCTCCCATTCTTCTGTTCTGTTTTTTTTTTTATTTATTAAAATGCATTAAAACTGGCGAGTTGTTTTGCGAAACATGGACTCTCTTTTGATATTTATGGTTGGCACATTATTGGCTCAGTTGTGCAATTTAGCGCAGTCATTGGCATTTATTATTCATAAAAAGGCACGCAAATCTTCTATTTCTTCGTTTTTATGTTTTTTTTTTGAGTTGAAATGAACATGAAAACATTTTTTTTTTGTTTAATATTTAATTGGGTCAAGTCCCTTTTTCCATTTCTCGAGTTATTCACCCAACTCTCGAAAAAAAAAAATATTTTTCATAAAACAAAGGCTTTGAAAAAATTTTACGAGGATTATTTTCCGCGAATATGAAAAATATTCAGACAAGTACATTTACAACAACAACAACAAAAAAAAGCGGAAAACGAGAAAGAGTGACATATTATTTGTTGTTGTTAGATATCGCTTTGCTTTTAAATTATGACATGAATGGATGGCTTTCGAGTACGAGCTCATGGCAATCAATATTTTTATGAAAAAAACTCGAGAAATTGCAATTTTTTCAATTTTTGTTTATCTCTTCATAAGCAGAAAGGCAACATTACAACGATGCCGCCGTTGAAATAAAGTCTGGATTAATGCACTAGACTGCATATTTTTTGCTCGTTGAAATTCGCATAAATCTCCACAAAAATTGTCACTCTATGCCCGGAGTCGAGTGAATTTTTTTTTCATGATAAACACACAATTTGCCTACGATTTTTATTTTTTTCCATATAATAATCTATAAAAAGCATCACACAGCAGGCAATTCTTGTCAATTGATATTATTGATATCGTGCCGTATGTTGGAGTTGTATTGGTTCCGTTATCACATTCCATGCTCGCTAGAAGCATTTGACACTGTTATTTTCTCATTAAATTACGTGTTGGAATATCTCCTATCGGCAGATCGCGTCGCGTCGACGATTTTTCTATCTCATATATGCAGATGACAATTTATTTGTAATAAAATCCGTGAGTGTGGAGATGATTTATTTTTTAGTATTTTTTTTGCTCGTTGAGGAGATAACATGCTGCTTAAACTTATGATTTTTATTACGGGTTTCGATTGCAGCACTTGAATTTTTTTGTTAGTAATATTTAACAGAATTATTTTAAGATTTAAATTTTTTTTTGATTTAAAAAAAAATTAACTTAAAAGTTCAAGAATTTAATTAAAAAATTTTTTTTTTATTTATTTTAAAATTAAATTATTTTTAAAATTAATTAATTTAAATAAAAATTAAAAATTAAAATTTTGGAAAATTAATTAATTAAATTTTAAAAAAATATTTAAAAAATTTAAAAAAAATATTTTAATTAAAAAAGAAATTATTTTTAAATTTTTAAATTATTTTTTTATTAATATTTATTGAAAAATTTTTCAAAATTTTATAAAATATTTTAAAACAATTAAAAAATTAACTTGAATTATTTTAAAATTTTTAACTTTTTTTATTTTTGAAAATTTTTCTATTTTTTTAAAAAAATTTCTTATGTTTTTTTTAAAAAAATTAAAATATTTTTGATTTTTTTTAAATTAAAAAATAATTTTCTTAAAATAAGAAATTTAAAATATAAAAAAATAAAATTTTGACTCTTTTTTATTTTCAAAAATTTTTCAAATAAATTTTTCTATATTTTTTTTAATGTAGAAGTTTGTTATATTTTTTTTGTTTCAACATGTTTTTTTAAAAATTTTTTAAAATTTTCAAAATTAGTGAAAGTTCTCAAAATATTATAAAATATGTAACATATTTCCTAATTTCTCACATCAAAAACCATCAAAATCTCCTTGAAGTGAACGATCCGTTCTCCCAATTACCATCACATTACTTGCTGCAACACTTAATCTAATTGCAGAATATCATCATCCAATTTATTTTATGTAACAACCTTCCATCGCTCCTTGTAAATGCCGAACGTGTTGCAAATAAACACAATTTAATGGATAGCCAGCAATTTGATATGCTCGTCCATTTATTATTATAATCATTTTATGTGTCGGTCGTCTTGTCTTACGTAACGCCATTTTCTGTGTCAAGCCAAGTTAGTTGTCGATGTCGGTGCAGATGCACATCCTTCCTTCATTGTCGCACGATAACAATCACGCCCGACCGGAAATAGGACACGTCAAGGAATGTTTTTTTTTTATTTTTTGAAATAATTAACAAATGTTTTAACAATAGTTGGCTTGAGAGGCGGCAAAAAGCAAAAAAGTTCTTGTGCGGTACTTTTGTGACTCAAATCTGTTTTATCTCCGTCATGGTTTATGCAAATGAATGTAAACAGAGAACGGAGAATTTGATGCGAATGCAAAATTTTATCGTTCTTTATCGTGTGTGTGAGTTTTATTTTTTGAATTTTTGAGTTTTAAGACTTTAAGAAGCTTTGAGTTCGTTAAAATTGTGCATTAAATTAGGATTTTGTGCAATTATTGTGACATTTTTTTGACAATTTTTGGTAAAAAGGTTTTTAATGAGATTTTTTTAAAAAGAACTTTGACCTTTGTTGACTGAACTCAATATGAAGCTTTAAAAGAGTTTTTAAAAATTTAATTCATTAATTTAAAAAAATAATTTAAAAAAAAAAATAAATAAAATTAAAATGTAAAAAATTCTGAAATAATAATTTATTATTATTTTTTTTAAATTTTATTAAATTTTTATTTATTTAATTTTTTTAAATTAAATTTTTTTTATTTTTTTTTAATAATTAAAAATAATTTATTAATTAATTATTAAAAATAATTCATTAAAATTAAAACCCAAATTTGAATTTTAAAAAGCAAAAAGATCTATAATTTAAATTTAAAACTTTATTTATTTATTTAAATTCACTAAAAATTTAGAAAAAAAATATTAAATAAAAAAAAATTAATTTTTAAATTTAAATTTATAAAATTAAAAATTATTTTTTTTAAAAATTTATTTATTTTAATTTAATTTTAATCAAACATTTTTTTAAAATTATTTTTAAAAGATTTTTTTTAAATCTAAAAACTTTCTTAAAATGTTTTCGATTTAAAAAAAGTTAAATTTAATGTTTATTTTTTTTTTTTTCAATTTTCATCAAATATTTTTTAAAATTATTTAAATTATTTTTTTTAATTTAAAAATTTTTTTAAATTTTTTCGAATATGAAACTGAAAAAAATTAAATTTCACGAAAAAGCAATAAAAATGATGGAATTTCATCAAATTCCAACCCTTTTTTTGCTGTAAATTTATTCATCACGCAGCGACATTTCCACACTTTATTATTATTATTTATTCATTGTGTGTTCCGACAAATGATGAGATACGAAATAGGTAGTCAGACAAGACACTTGCAAGCACCTTAGAAAATTATTATGCTCAACTGGCATGCAATACAATCGTTTTTAGTATTATTATTGTAATAACAAGCAACACGAAAATGTGCAGAATGAGGGAAAATTGCACAAATATCTCGTTGGAAAATGTGTGTTTTACGATTATTAGGGAAGAAAGTGAGAAAAAAAATGAAAGAATGGAAAAAAGGGGAGACAACGATACAAAACACAACAAAAAGGTGTAATAACACAATGGAGCTGCGATGTGAGTAGTTTTATCACGTAAAATGGTCGACTGGTGCGATAAATAGGCATTAAGATGGCTCGGTGAGTGATAATGATGATGATGATGGCACTACAAAGAAATTGTTTTGTTTCCGCAGTTTTCCGAGGCATCATCATAAAGAGCTCCCCAAAGTCCGTTTCCAGCATTTTTCATTAGAAAAGTTTATGAAAAGAAGCGACGAACGAGTAATAATCATTATGGTAATTATTTTACTTTTTTTCCTTCGTTCGTTGCTAAACTTTCCTAATTCCCCTCTTTACGTCTAATTATTTCAATTTTCGCTCGTTTGCACGTTCACCCGACACTTTAATAGTTGATGAGATGTTTTGACTTTAACTGAAAACGATTCAACTTTTTTTTTCGAGTGTCGATGCTCGAGCAAACAGCACTTCGGGCAACCAACTAAAAAGTCCTCGACGCGTCATGGAATGTCATGCCAATGGATGTAATTGCGGTTGGCATCTGTCCAAACGAATTAAAAATCCCCCAAGACATTTCGGATGTTTAAACATGAGCTGAGCATGAGTGCACAGTTTAACCTATTTAACTTTTGTCATGTTTTGGATGTTCGATTTTTTTTGTAGCTTTCATAGTTCAAGTAGTGAAATGGGGTTCAAAAGGGTTTAATTCGAAAAATTTTATTAAAAATTTTTTTTTGTTAAGTTTTGCCTGAAATTCGAAATTTAAGTTCTAAAAGTTCAAATATTTCAAAAAATTTATACCAAAAAAATTTTTAAAAATTTTCAAATTTTTAAGATTTTCGAAAAAATTTTTAAACATTTTATTTTCGAAAAAATTTTCGAACATTAAATTTTCGAAGAATTTCCAAACATTTAATTTTTGAAGAATTTTCTAACATTTTATTTTCAAACAATTTTCGAAAAATTTTAAACATTTCATATTCAAAAAATTTTCGATCATTTAATTTTCGAAAATTATTTCAACATTTAATTTTCGAAAATTGAAATTTGAATAAAAAAGTGAAAATTGAGTTTCATTTTATTTTTATTTAACCCTTTAATTTATTTATTTGTTTAAAAAATTAATTTTTATACTTTTTCACAAATCTTTAAATATTTTTCGAAAATTTGAAAAGATTTTCGAATATTGTATTTTCGAAAATTAAAAAAAAAATCTTTTAATTCTATAAAAAAAAATATATTTAATTATCTCTCAAATTTTAGACGACTTAAATTTAATAAAAAAAAAATAATGAAATTTAATTTTTTGAAAAATATTTTTAGAAGAAAATAAATAAAAATTAAGATTTATTTATTTCTAATTTATTAAATTTAATTAATTATTTTTTTCAATTTAATTTTTAATATTTATTTATTTTTTTCTATTTTTTTAATTTTTTTTAATAATTATTTTACCAATTAAATCCCCAAAAAATCCTGATAAAGGTTCATCTCTGCCAGAATTAAAATATTTTGGCAGATTTTTGTTTTTTTTTTATTCCTCTTTAAATAACATGACAACCAGAGCATTTCTCTACATTTGCACAATGCCTACAACAACATTTTGGTTAGTGGCTTGTGTAAAAACATGAAAAACAGAGGAAAACCAATAAATGTCCCATGTTGCTTTCATTTTGACATTTATTTGACTTCCCATTTTTTTGAATATTTTTTTTATCTTCCTCAAGAATTTTATTGTTGTGTTTTTAGAGAAAAAAATTACCAAAAATCGAATGAAACAAGAGGAAAATGCTTAAAATGTATCAAAATCAGATAAAATTTAAAAACCAATTTAAAAAGTAAATATTTATTATGCGACTTGAATTGGCAACGGACCGTAACTAATGATAATTTTTCGTATTCTTACAATTTTCTCCTCTCTTTCGAAAATTTTTATCTTCGGGCCCAAAATCAATAGTGAAATGACCGTGTAACATGCCGATAAAATATCCAATTCAATATTTGATTTGATTTGATTCAATTTTGGACTAAAAATAGATAAATAGAAGGCAGACCGGAAAAAAATATAAAATTATTATCATTTTTCATCATTTCAGGGAAAATTCCATTAAAGGAAGAAAAATATTTTGTATCGTTTACTTTGGTAATTTTAGCAATTTTCTCTTTTGGATAAAAAAATTTTTTTTTTTGCTCTGGCACAAAATTAGTTTATATTGTGATAAGATGGAATGTTTGAGACAAGGTTGATTACACGCTTCATTATGCCTGTCCCTCATTATTAGCTTTGCAGCGTTCATTTTTTTTTTTGCTCTGACCAAACGAAATAAGGGACGACGAGGAAAAAGGTGATGAAATTATTAACTTTTCCGTCATATAATGACAATATTCAAGGCTAATTTTTGGCATACAAGACAGGAAAACATTTTTTGTCATGGATCGCACGTGACCAGATTTGAGAATGAACGGAAAAAAATGTTTTTTGCCTGCCCGAAAGAAAAAATATAATAATTTTCATCAAATATTAATCCAGTGAGTGTTGTTATGTTGATCGAAAGATGATGAAACGTGATTTGCCCGGATCTTCATTTCTATCTTTTTTACCGCATTTCAGAGAAAATATGCGGTTTTAAGGATTTGATGTCTTTTTGCGATGAAAAGTGGTCAAAAATATCAAAATGTGCATTGGGACAAAAAATTAAAATGTAAATTGAGGCGAAAATTTTCAAAATGTGCATTGGGACAAGAAATTAAAATATAAATTGAGGCGAAAATTTTCAAAATGTGCATTGGGACAAAAAATTAAAATATAAATTAAGGCGAAAATTTTCAAAATGTGCATTGGGACAAAAATTAAAATATAAATTGAGGCAAAAAATTTCAAAATGTATATTGGGACTAAAGTTTAAATGTAAATTTTGGCAAAAAAAATATAAAATGTGCATTAGGACAAGAAATCAAAATATAAATTAAGGCGAAAATTTTCAAAATATGCATTGGAACAAAAAATTAAAATATAAATTGAGGAAAAAATTTTCAAAATGTGCATTGGGACAAGAAATTAAAATATAAATTGAGGCGAAAATTTTCAAAATGTGCATTGGGACAAGAAATTAAAATATAAATTGAGGCGAAAATGTTCAAAATGTGCATTGGGAAAAAAAATTAAAATATAAATTGAGGCGAAAATTTTCAAAATGTGCATTGGGACAAAAGTTTAAATGTAAATTTGGGCAAAAAAAATTAAAATGTGCATTGGGACAAAATTTTTAAATTTTTTAAAAACTCAAATGCGATAATTTCTTTGGTAAATTTTTTTCAACGAAACTTTTTCATATTTTTTGCTTTGTATCATTTTTTATTATGAAACATAGGTCGAAGGAAATGGAAATTTTCCAGAAAAATTCCGAACGAAAGGTTCGACAACGATGACAACAAAAGTAAAGGACCGACTGCATTATTTACTCATCATTGTCTGCGCTACTTCGTTGATGCAGCAATAATAATAATAAAATACTGTGAAAAAATTGCTGAATGGCAAGAAATTTCTTTTGTTCGACCATGAATAGAAAAGCTTTTTTCCGGCAAAGGACTTGAATAACGAGGCGATAATGGACTTGAATGTACTTTTCTTGCATTGAATTTGCATTTTTAATGGATTTACTTACTCAATTGACAATTCTGAGTCAACGCTTCTTACCTGCAAAAAAAAAAAGAAAAAAATTAGTTTCATCAAAAAAAAAAAGTCAATTCATTAAAAAAAAAGTTCACAGAGGAAAAAACTCATAAATCACAGTTTCGATTCCAAACTTTACACCAAAAAAAAAATGTTTATTGCTACTGCAATACAATTTCGATCCAATCATCAATAAAGATCCAAAAAATTACTGCTTAAAAATTTTTCAGTCAAAGCACGTATCACCAATTTTTGTATCGCAGCAAAAAAAAAGTCCATTAGCTCTGATTATGAGCAAAAATGTAACGAAAATTTCATCAAAAGTGCGGCGTGTGATGGCAAAATGGCATTTTTTATTGCAATCAAATTACGATCATCATTTCAGGAGGATCCTCTAATGGATTTTCACTTCGATAATCATAATTTTTTTTTCATCGCAACTAGTTACAAACGATATTTCTCCATTAAATTGAAATTTTTGTCGATATTTAAATTCCCATAATTCTTTTTTTTTCTACTTTTTTCAATCAAACTAAGCCGTTCGTTCTAAAATGTGTGTTTTTTTACGAACGAAGGCACAAAAAATGTAAATATTTATTGATTTCTCGGTATTTATCGCCTCTTTGCAATTATTTCAAATTGAACATTTGTTATTTATTTACAATGTTCCGTGCCCCATTTTATTCCCACTCGAACGCAAGATTGAAAAAAAAATGTAGAAGAGAGGAAAAAATTGCTGAAGAGGTGTGTTGCGTGTCCCATTTTTTATTTTTTTTTTTACACAGACACACAAAATAAAATGAATTACCTGGAATAAATCTACATTCGGGGCAAAATCTATAAATTTATATCGAATTAAATGCAAATGAATTACAGGGGATTCGAAATGATGAAGTGCGGCGGATTATTCAAGAATTGAAGCAAAAAAAAAAGAAAGGTCGTGGTTTGTTTTGCTGACAAAGCAAAAAAAAAAAAAAAAATGAAAAACAACGTCGTCAACGACAAATTGCTGTTGTTGTAGTTTTTACGGTCGGTCTGGAAATTTTACACATTTTTTTTTGCTTGAGAGCAACATCAAGCAACAGCAGCGACAGAGCAGAAGAAAATTTATGTTCCCTGTTCTACTTTCAAGAACAAGCAAACACACATTTATTATGCAACGTAGACCAAAAGTGAGATGATGTCGACGATGTTTTTCAAGAACAAAAGAGGAAAGCACTTAAAATGTTGTTAAAACAAACGAGAATTTGTTGCACTTCAATCTCGAAAGTGCTCCTTCTCGGTTGCAGAAACACAGGACATTTTTCTTTTTTTTTTTTTGAATGGGGGTTGACGAGAAAAGCCACAAAATGTAAGAGTGAGATTGGTACAACGGGTTAAAAGTAAATTTAAAAAAAAATTGTTGACTTGAAATGAAAAATGTTTGAAAAAAAAAGTTAATTAAAGTGTTTGTGAACTTTTTTACTTAAAAAAAAATAAAAAAACAATTTATTATTTTAAAAAAATTCGAAAAAAGTGTTAAAAATGCAAAAAAAAAATTATGGATAATTTTATTTTTCTTTTGTAAAATATTGTCCAATATTATAAAATATTATTTGACTAAAAATTAAAAAAAAAATAAATATAATTTTGGATGAATTTAAAAAAAACATTTTTTTAACAATTTATTTATTTATTTCTTCTTTAAATATATTTTGAAAAATTTATTTAAAAAAAAATTAATTTTAATATTTTATTTGATTTCTAAAAAAATAATTCATTATTTAAACATTAAATCAAGAATTAAATTTAAAAAAAATATTCAATAAAAAATTAAATTTAAGAATTTTTTAATTTTTTTTTGTTTTAATTTTTAGTAAAATACCTAAAAGAAAAAACAATAAAAATTTTTAAAAAATTTGAAATTAATTTTTTTTTTCTAAAATACTATGAAATATTAATTTTAATAAATCATTGAAATTTTTAAAAATTAAAGTTATATGTTTGCTAAAAACTTAAAAAAATAATTAAAATTTTGAAAAAATATCTATTTACCTACATATTTTTTTTAAAACTAATTTTCAATATTAATTTAAAAAAATGGTTTATTTGAAGTATTTAATTTAATTTTTAAAAAAATAATTCTTTATCAAAAAAATTTTTTACTCTTTTCAAAAATTTAATTTAAAATAATATTTAATAAAAAAAAAATAAAAAAAAAAAATAAAATAAAGAATAAAAAAAATCCTAAAATATTGAAATATTTTTTTATAATAAAATATTGAAGTTTTTAAAAATTTAATTAATTATTTAAATTAATTTTTTTTTAATTTATTTTTTTTTTTTTAATTTCACATTTTTAATTTAAAATTTTTATTAAAATAAATACACAGTAATATTGCACTTGAAGCTCTGTAAAAGATACTTTACAACCGCAAGAGACTTCATAAAAATTAAGATACTCTTAGCACTAAATATAATAAAAAACAAGAAATAATAAAAATCATAATCTCGTAATCTTTTGCCAAGAACATTCTCCTTGGCATCAAAAGCATACGGAGCTAAAATGCATGACAATGGCGCCAAATTATTCACGCTAAAAAAATTAAACAAAATCTGCATTACTTTATAAAAAAAATGTATTCCTCAAGTCTGTCTGTTTCATGATTTCTCAAAAAAAAAAAATCTCAACAATTTTTTTATAAATATTTCCTGAAAACGTCTCCGGAAAAAATAAATCTGCTTCTGGCACATTAAATTTGTGTCAGGATCATTTCCTATTTTTTCTCCTTTTCCTCTTTTTTGTATGAAATGTGAAGGTAGGTGACCAACGAGACATGTCAATCCAGAAAAATAATCCATCAGAGGCAGTCACATGAGACAAAAATTACTTTCATGATGAATATGATGAAAAAACGCATAAAAAAGTGAACATTTAAAAATGAGTAGTAAACACATCATTTAATTCCTGTTCTTTTTTTTCATATTTTTTAATACACTCCTCCCTCATAAGCGAGCGAAACATCAAGCAATGAAATAAAAAAGACAGTCTTGGCAGCATTTCGCATTTGTTGTGAGATGATAAATAATAATAATCAGAATAATGAAAAAAATGATAAAATCTCGTCTCGAGTCAATGTTAAAGGCGGTTTCTTCTGAAAAAAAATTATCTCTTGAATTCATCAAATAATTTATTTTTTTCAAGAATAATTTCTAAAAAAAATTGCTTGACACATGACATAAAAATCAATAATTTGACAACACATGTCAAGAAAAAATTGAAATTTTAAACGTGATTGGCATCAAGATGAAACAAAAAAAGGAAATGTGTGTGACAAATCCCCAATGTTTCAAAAAAAATTGTGCTTATTATGCTAAATATGATAATCTGCATGCACACGCCTTTCCTTCGTCTCTCGTCTCGAGGCATGGCAATGGCATGAGAAAACGCAGCACACATTAAACTTTTAACAAACAATTAATTCAAGTGACTTAATTTAAATTGTATACACAAAGAGACATTTTAATACCCTTCTTGCTCTGTGTCAGTGCCGCTGCTTTGTTTATTTCAATGAAAATTTTACTTACTTGAAAAATATAATATTTAACGTCATTATTATTATTTTTTCATTCGTTTCTCCATGTAGAGATGGAATTTCGTATGGAGCAGAATAAAATTATTATGAATAAAATAAAGAAAAAGAAAATGTAAAATGATTCGACTGGGAAAATTCGTGAATAGGAATAAATTTTGTAGGAAAGTGTCGTTGTGCGAAAAAAGTAATAAAGGATCTTCAACTTCAAAAATGAAAAAAATATTCAAAAAAATTAATTAATTTAAATAAAAAAAATTATTTAATTTTTTTTCAATTATTTATTTTTTTATAAATTATTAATTTTTTTAAATTATTTTTTTAATTATTTATTTTTTTTTTGTTTAATTTTTAATTATTTATTTTAATTTTTTTTAATTATTTTAATGATTTTTTTAATTTATTTAAATTTTTTTTTAATTATTTAAATTTTTTTTTAATTATTTATTTAATTTTTAAATTAATTTTTCAAAAATAATTTTTTTTAAATATTTTTTAATAATTTTTTAAATTTTTAATTTTTATTTTTTTTTAAAAGGCCATAAATTTTTAAAAATTATTTTTTTTTTTTTTTTGTATCAAAAAAATTTTTCTTTTAATTAAAATTTATTTTTTTTAATTATTAATTTTTAAATAATTTAAAATAACTTTTTGAAACAAAAATCGCTAAATTTAATTTTTTGTATAATTTTAAAAGAACAGTTGAATCTCCCTTCTCCCTACGACATTTAA
Organism: Culicoides brevitarsis; assembly: GCF_036172545.1. Classification (NCBI taxonomy): domain Eukaryota; kingdom Metazoa; phylum Arthropoda; class Insecta; order Diptera; family Ceratopogonidae; genus Culicoides; species Culicoides brevitarsis. Next base: position 33,176,136 of record NC_087087.1, on the reverse strand, counting down.
TATTTCTCTAAATTAAAAGACATTTTGTATACATTTACTTTTTACACCGAGGAATGTCTTCGACTTAGCACTGAGCAACAGAAGAAGAAGAAAAGACGTCGAGGAAAAAGTCTCTTTCTGAAAATTATTAAATTAAATTTATAATATTACAAGAGAGTGGAAACGTTCATAAATATTTTCTTCATTATATCGCTTCATTAAGTAAACTTCAGTAAAGTGAACTCTCAACGAGACTCGAGATAGAGTAAAAAGAAATGAAAAGAAAGAAAAACTGCATCGATAAAGCGAGCAAGAAGTAATGAAGCATGCCTGACGACCCGACGACGTTTTAAAAGCAAATTTCACATTTAATATAATGCAAAATGTAAACATTATGTCACTTTTCCGTATATAAGAAACGAGAATCAAGAAGAAGAAGAAGAAGATGCGATGTTATTATTGCTATATTAATTAAATATTTGTTCTCACAGCGCTCGTCGTTGTTGTTGTTGTTGTCTCGATAGTTAGAAATTTCCCACTTTTTAATTCATGTCAACAACACAAAAAATAATTTCATTTAATATATATGCAAAAGGCTGTCTCTCCTCCGTCATTTCATCGCATCGTATCATCATCATCCATCTAACAGCTAAAACGAATAAATTCATTAAACGTCACATTAAATGGGAAGCACATGACATGCATACGGTAATCGTCTTTAGTGCACCTCTTTCGTTAAACGGAAAATGCATGAAACACATGCAAGCAAGGAAGAAATCAATTTATTTCTTTTTTTTTCTATCATGATTTGCATGAACGTAATTTAACGAGTTGTTGATGGATTTAGTAATCGGTGATTTGTGTGAAATTTTAAATTTTATTGCTAAATGAGTATTTATGGCTTCCTTGCCAACAAAAGGGAATTGAAAATTTTTTTTCAAAATATTTTAAACACACGACAAAAACATATTTTATCCGTAAAAAATCTTGTCTCTATGCAAATTTTGACAGGCATCTCGCCTCGTTCGTTTGCAAGCATTATTTTAATGTGAAAGAGTTGAAAGAGTGTTTGTTGTGTCGTGAGATATAGAAGAGAAGATAATAGTGACGTGATATTAGAACATATTTTACATAGCTTTTCACGCGCGTTTCTTCTTCTTCTTGAATGTTTCTGTCTTTAAAATGTTTCGAGAAATGGGGGTGAAAATTGCACTTGTAAAAAAAAATTAATCTTTTATTTTTTAATTTAAAACTTTTTTAAATTTTAATGTTAACATTTTTTAAATTTTAATTTTTATTATTAAAATTTTTTTAAAAAGTTTTTAATCTGAAACTCTGTATTAAAATTTTTAACTTGATAAATTAAATTTTTATTTCTTATTAACGTCTAAAAATGTCAAATTAAGCAAAAAACGCTTCTTGCAAAAAATTCCCTAAGATTTTTAGAAATTGTTGAAGAGCATGAAAGCTATTTGGATAATTCTGTTCAAACTTAGGTTGATTCTTTACTTGGTTTAAGAAATTTAAATACATTCATGAATATTTCCTTAGAGACTGAATCCTTTTCTTAAGTCTTTATAGTTTAAAACGTTGCTTTGCTGGAAATTTTTTGTTGGTGCATCCTATGTAAAAGCTGAAGTTTAACCTTTGATTGTTAATCGGCAGTCCATTGAAGAAGATGTGATTTCTTTATCTTCAGGTATTAAGTTTTATTATGATTGTAGTATTGACCATTTGGAACATTTGTAAGAAGCGTATCGGAGGCTTGAATTCTTATATCAGACCGGATATCAATAAATTTTAAGTTTACTGCATCATAATTGTACATTATTTAATGATATGCCTTATGGGCACTTTTAATGAGGCACAATTTTAAGACAATGTAGCACTATTGTAAATTTTCAAACATGTTTTTCACTTTAAGCTTTTATTATTTTTTTCTTTAACTCAGTTTTAACTTTCTTAATGCTTAACTTGCTTTGATATAAGCTCACTTAATTTTAAATTTAATTTTTTTTTTAACTCACTTCACTTTTTCACATTTATTTAACTTATTTTTTTGTATATTTAATATTAAAAATATGTTTAAAATTATTTTTTGGCACTTTTTTCAATATTCAGATAAAAATTGTAAAAATTATTTCTTCACGAAAATTTTTTTACTTAAAAATCCGTTGCAAACTTCACACTCCAAACGTATGAAAAATGCCACTATTTTGTTCGAAATTGGCAGAAATATTTCATTCGCATTCATCACATCCAAAAATGTATCTTATTGTTATTATCAATATCATGCTCCGAATATATTCTTCATTCCCTCATTATATCCCCAACTATACGATACAATTTCAGGCTTTGATTGAATATTGCAAGCAATAATGATATGAGATCCGATCCAGATAAATGTTATGATGCCAACCCGATAGTAGTAACACGAAGCAAGGATAAAGATTTTACGACATTTTTTTCCGTGCAGATGACTGCTTGATGATAAACATCACAGAGGAAAAAAATTGTTTACCTTGCTACTTGTGTATCGTAGTATCGTTGCGGTTGATATTACAATTACTGAAAGAGACACATCAGACACCGCAGCATCGTGAAAGCAACATGCCAAGCAAGAGTATACGATAACAAAGAATTCCTAAACCCTTATTGTGTAAACAAAATATTTTTTTATGTCATCTATCATCGTTGTGATTCTCTTCTTCTTCTGCCACAGACGATGACGACGCCTGGAATGTAGATAAAAATATTAAAATTTGACGGCATGTGAGTTTTTAATATCCTTTCCTTCTCTTCTTCTTGCGTTGTCTCTTTAATATGTCACGTCAACCTAATTACATGTCTCCAAAGGAAATTTTTGTGATTTTCATTTTTCATGAAGCTCAGAGGGGAAAAAGGTGTTCCTTGTTGCTTGACCGACTTTAAAATGTAAATTAAACGAACTGTTAAAACTTGTGTGCACGTGCAAAGACATGAGTGATGTGCTATTTGGGACGACGACGACGACGACAGGAGGTACGAGCCGGGACATATCCTCATTTAAATGCATGAAAAAAAGATTAAGTGTCTCTTCATTCAACCCTTTTGCACTGCCGAATGCTCGTGTTCATCCATTTGTGGGACAATAAAGCAAATTTTATGGAAGAACATGTTATAATAAATTATTTTTCGGACCCACATTGGACTTGATGCTTTGCATGTTTTCAACTTTTTTTTACGACTCTCTGTGGATGGATGTAACTCGATGTTCTCGAAATGTACTGTGAATGTTATCCAAACAATCATTTTGAGTAAACAAATTTTTGTAAAGTAAATATTTCCCATAAATTGAGCTGAGAAGATGAAGATGTACTAAAATTGCAACGATTTTTTGTTGCTAAAACTTTTTCACTATAAAAAAAGAAATTTAGCTTTAAAAAATAAATTTAATCTTATTTTTAAAAATGTATCAAAAATAATATTTTATTTCAATTATTATTATTTTAAAAATTAAAAAAAAATAAATAATAAATAATATTTTAATAAAAAAAATATTATTTTTTTTTGATATAAAAAATTATTTTTTAATTAAAAATTAATTTTTAAAAAATTATTTTTTTACTTTAAAATATTATTTTTAATATTTTATTTTTGTTAAATTATTTTTTTTACTATTTATTTTTAATTGAATTTAATTTTAAATAAAAAAAAATTTTAAAAAAAATTTTTAATAAAAAATAACATTTTATTTAAAAATATTTTTTCTCATATTTTAATTTTTTAAAAATTATTTTAAAATAATTTTTTTTAATTAAAAATATTTTTTTAAAAATAATTTGAACTTTTTAAATCAAAAATATTTTAAATAAAAAATAATTTTTGATATAAAAAATTAAAATTAATTTGAAAAAATATTTTTTTAAAAAAATTTTTAACTTTTTAAATTAATTAAATATTTTAAAAAATAAATAAAATACTTATTATATTAAAAATTCATTATTTGAAAAAAACAAATAATTAAAAATTAAAATAATTTTTTTTTAAAAAAAAGTAAAACATATTTTAAAAAAATATTTTTTTTTATTTTTTTAATTTTTTTTTAAATTAATTTTTAATTTGTTCTATTTATTTTTCATAAAATAAATAAAAAAAAAACTGTAAGAAATTCAAAGTAAAAGAAAGTAAAAATCTTACTTCCGTTTTTCGATGACTTTAATGTTCCTCAGTAGAATAAAAAATAGAAAAAATTTCCGATCCACATTTGAAAACTATTCAAAACAAGTTAAAATATTATTATTTTATTATTATTGCACATCATCCAGAACATCATCGACTTGCCGTTACACGAGCTGCAATAGAAACAGAGAATTTCTACCGTCTGATTGACACATGATAGCCACATGCCAGCGTTATACAATGTTTTGTATAAACAAAATTCCTGTTATTTCTCCACACTTCAACTCAACTCGACTGGAATCGAACATAAAATCCAACTTACTCATTTTACACTTTACGTTAGTTCAAACATATGTTGCTAAATATATAAAATTGAGCGCACGATACTACCATCTGTTTCTCACTTTCTACCGATTCACAGTAGCGCGGCACGGAAAAGAAATTTTAGAAAAGAACAACAAAAAAAGGGAAAGGAAGAAAAACAAGCACTTTTAGTTTCCTCCGTATTTACACAGAAGTTACTTCCTGACGACATGACAACAATTCTGACCTTTTCGCAAATAATTTTTTTTTAACAAAAATTTACGTTTAATGAAGAAAATTTGCCCGAAAGATTTAACGATTATTACGTCGTCAACGAATTCGAAGAACACAGGGTCAGAAAAATAAAAATAATCGCATAACAATAAAAGTTGATGATTTTGGGCCTTGGCATAGACAACAATCGTCTTGTAATGATAATATTTGATGTAAAGTTATTTGATTTTATTTCATTGTGAGACAACGCAAATAACCTGAGGAGAGGAAAAAAAACTTTAAAGATTTCTTTTTTTTCTCGGAAAAACAGATAAACGCTGAAAGTTCAAGAGAAAGAAAAGTAGACGTTTGTCAAGATAATAAAATAAAATGAAAGAAAAATTGGCATAAGTGTGACATGCGGTTCGAAAGTAAAAATATCTCTAAATCCCTTCTATTTATTTTTTTTTCGAGCAACAAATCCTCGTGTTTTTTTTTCACTGGATGGATGTTATAAAGTAATATAATGGTTGAACAAAAAAAAAAACGAAGAAAAAAATAGAGAAACAATATTCGCAACATGAAACGACAGAATTGGGATCCAATAACTTATAACAATAAAATATTTGATTGGCTTAAAGATGTATCAGGATTGATAAGGGGTCTCATGTTTTGTTTTTACGAATATTGGATTTTTGTTTTGTTTTGTTTGTGGTTCAATTTTGAATGAACGGTAAGGCTTGAAATAGGTTTGAGGCTTTTGTGGAAGAAATTTAAGGTAAACTTATTTTTGGTTTACAAAAGAGACTTTAAGAGAAGGAAATTTGTTCGAAATGACAGGAAATTAAGAAATTTTAGTTAATATCTGGAAATGTCATTGATTGAAAGTCGATTTATGAAAATCCATACAAATTTTTGAAATGCTATAACTCAAGTATTACTTTACGGAATTCTTTAAAAGCATTTGAAATGTGTCGGTTTGAGCTTTAGGAAGGTTTGTGTAAAAGAAAAATTAAAAAAAGTAACAGAAATTTAGTGAAAAACTGAGAAAATGATGTGTGAGGTTCATTGCATACCCAAACGAGCTTAAAATTAAAATTTATTGAAGTAAGGTTCATTGCATACTTTCAGAAGTTTTTTTTTCGCGCCAATTTAAAAGTTTCTTTGGTAGAACGAAGTTACGGGTCCAATGGTTTAAATAAAAATTTAAAAAAATTATTTATAATATTTTTAAGAAATTTAGATTCTATTAATTTTTTAAATTAATTTTTTATGACTTTTTTAATTATTTATTTATATTTTTCAATTAAAATAAAATAATTGAAAATCACAAAAAAATTAAAAAAAAAATGAAAATAAAAATAAAATTACAAAATTAATTTAAATAAATTTAAAAAAAAATTTAATTTTAAAAAAAATTTTAAAACAAAAAAAAATAAAATAAATAAAAAAATTAAATTAAATTAAATTAAAAAGTGAAAAAAAAAAAAAATAATTTTTTAAAAATTTTTTAAAATTATTTTTTATATATTTTTTTTTAAATTAAAATTTATTTTTTTTTTATTTTTTAAATTAAGTAAAATTTTTTCGAAATTCAACTTAGATCAAAAAAAAAAATTTTTTTTTAAATTTTTTTTTTTTTTTTTTTTTTCAATTAAATAAAATTTATTTCTAAAATTCTTAATTTTAAAACTAAATACAATAAAAACGTAAATTCTTCTTTAAAAAAAATAAATTGACACCTCCCATCCATTGTTGTCTATCTGACTCTTGTGACTCATATCTTCAATTGCATCATAAATTTCCTTTCGTGCTGACAACATAATTGCTTGTTCTCTCATTACACAATAAACAACAACAAACAAAAGACGAAAACATCTCAATTAATTATATTTTCTAACGGATCCCGTCTCTTTCAAGTCATAATCTCCCGCAAATTACTAGTTGTAGTTCTTGCACGTTGTTCATGCATAAAAGAGTGAGAAGACAATTAAAATCTAATGTGTGAGAATCAATTATTTGTATTGAATAAAACATGCCACGCGAAAGGTGTTTATTAAATAATTATCACGCAAAACTTCTTTCTTCGAAGAACTTTCTCATGAATTGTTTCCGGAAATTATTTCTTGATCCAAAAGAAAAAAAGTTCAAAGGTGACAAGTGGTTGAAAAGGCGAAAATGCATTAAAAGTGATTTTTTTCTGAAGTACAGAACTTACAAAGGCATGAATAATTGCATGAATAATCAAAGCCACAGTTGAAAAATTTCCTTTGTGAATTAAAAAAATGCATTTTTGTACCTTTTTGATGCTCTTTGGTTGAAAAGTGAAACACATGAATGTTCAAGAGGTTCTTTTAAAGTCAAAAAAAAAAATTGCTGGGTTTGCTCCTCAATGAAATTTTCTCTCGAAATGTAATTTATATCAACTTTTTCACGGTTGATGGCACCACACATGTGCTTTATCTCCTTATATTTTCACATAAATGCATCCAATGCACTTGCTGCGGATAAAGGAGTTCACTTTATATTTTCTTACTTCTTCGACAGTTACGACGACGATGCCTTTTCTCCGACTAACAACGAACGAAAAATGTCAAACTTTTTTTTTGCTCAAATGACAATTGAGAAAAATATTTTTTTCCGTTGAAGTATCTTTTCTTGTTGAAAAAAAAATCTTTGAAAATTGCATTCACCAAGAGAGAATTTTTCTTTAGAAATGAGCCCTATGGGCGAATAACGGGAGTTAAATTGACTCTTTAAGGGATCAGGTTGACTCCTCGGGAGTAAAATTGACTCCTTAAGGGATCAGGTTGACTTCTGAGGAGTAAAATTGACTCCTTAAGGGATCAGGTTGACTTCTGAGGAGTAAAATTGACTCCTTAAGGGATCAGGTTGACTTCTCAGGAGTAAAATTGACTCCTTAAGGGATCAGGTTGACTTCTGAGGAGTAAAATTGACTCCTTAAGGGATCAGGTTGACTTCTGAGGAGTAAAATTGACTCCTTAAGGGATCAGGTTGACTTCTCAGGAGTAAAATTGACTCCTTAAGGGATCAGGTTGACTTCTCAGGAGTCAAATTGACTCCCCAAGGGAATTTGACTCCTGAGGGGTCAACCTGATCTCTCAAGGCATCAATCTGACCCGTTTTTCGCCCATAGGGAGAGATAGAATTTTTCTTCTTTAGAATTGAAAGCAGCGTAAAGAGGATGTTATTTCCTTCTTAACAACGGTAGAAAATTTGATGCGATTATCCATTATTTCTTTCTTTCATCCGACTTTTCCATGAGCGAGCATAAAAATTGTTATTTCCGTGCTTTAAATTTATTTACTGAATTTTTCTTCTTCTTCTTCTGGACAAGTTTCAGCTGCTTTTGTGCAATCATGCAAAAGATGGAAGTTCATTTTATTATTTTCGACCGAAAGAAAAAGGATTTCTTCATAAAAAAACCTTATTGAAAAAATTTTAAAGTAAGTTTGTCCCATTTTTCCGCATGAATTACAATCAATGCCCTTTGCGGTGACGGTTCATCAAGAAACGAATCCCTCGAAACGATTTTTTGCTGCGTTGTCTTTATTTTCATGAATATACAATTAAATTTCTGGAAAACAGCAAAATGTTATTCGGTACAAAGATAAATTCTTGTCATTTCCACTTTTTTTTCAGTCGTTCAGATTCATGTTGGACCATATGTGTCCTTTTTATTCTTTTGCTCATACACATACTAAAATTTATCTTATCCTGCTTTTTTGTGTCTCATCTCGTACCGGAGGATTTTATTTAATTTTAAACAACAGTCTCGCTCGAGGAAAAGTTATTTATGTCATTTTAAGGCACTTTTTCGCGTGCATGGGATACACGAGAAAGGGAGATATTAATTTAGATAAATTCCGGGAGATGCTTGACATTGTTGGGTTTATTGCATAATACAGCGTCGCGTTGTCGTTTTGCTTTGGAAAAAGGGATTTAAAGGATTTTTTTGGGAAAGGAAAGTTTTTATGAAAGGATTTCAATGGATTTGAGCGTATTTTTGTTTTTTTTTCCTTTAAATTTTAATTTCTAAATTTTTTGAATTATTTTAAATTAATTTCAAAAATTTAACTAAATTTTTATTTAATTAATTTTAAATTGATTTTATTTTTTTTTTTTAATTTTAAAATCATTGCATTGTTTTAATTAAAAAAAAAATAGAAAAAAAAATTATTTTATTTTTAAAATATATTTTTCATTAGTTTTTAAAAATTTTGAATTTTTATTTCAAACTTTTGATTAAAAAAGGTTAAATTTATTCAAAATTAAAAAATTGTAAAAAAAAAATAAATAATTAAAAAAATAAATTATTTTTATTTAACAATTGAATTTTTTTTTAAATAAATGATAAAATCTAAGCAATACGAAAATAATAAAATAAAAAAAAATATTTCATATTTATTTTTTTTAAATATATTTTTTACGTATTTTTTTAAATATATTTTTTGCTATAAGTTTTAAAATTTTCAATTTTTTAATATAAAAAAAATTGAATTTAATTTTAGACTTTTTATTAAAAATTTTAAAATATTTTTGTTTTGTATTTATCTTTTTATGTTGTTTTTGTTTGTATTCATGTTTTATTTTTTAATAGAAAAAAAAAAATTAAAATAATTAAAAATATTCAATTTTATTTAATTTAAATTAATTTTTTTGTCAGTTAAATTTTTTTAATAAATAATTAATTTTTATTTGACAAAAAAATATCAAAAAAAAAAAACTTTAAAAAAAAATTACAAAAGACAGACAAAAAATTTAAAAATTTTCTTCAAAATTTTAATAAAAAATGCCTTTCAAAACATTTTCAAGTGTGGTCCTTTTTTCAACCCATGCCAGAATTCAATTAGTTCATATGACGAGGCAAACAAACGACGCGAGGTGCAACTTTTTCGAAGCGATAAATCAAATTATTTATCTTTAATACGCGCCACACGCCTCCCCAATTATTATTATATTTTATTATTCATTCAATATTCGGGGCCTTTTAATGTACCAACATTTATAATGCTTACTTGCGCGCTCGCATGAAAGAAACGTTTAACCATTAATTCATCTTCGTTTCTCCTTTTCTTGTTTTCCTTCCTCTGAACTTCGAACATTCCATTTGTATCGCTTTTTTCTGTAATTTATGGCTAAATGGAGGTTTGTTGCTTCTTTCAAGTAATTTTTATTTTTCTTGTGTAATGGAATCGTAACTGAAGACATAAAAAAATTATTTCCGCCTTTATTAACCCCTTTGCTTATTTTTTTCGGGACCAACGCCATTAAATTTATTATCATTACTTTGACATTTTCTTCATTAAAGATTCCACACCGCGCGGATTACAGAAAGCTATTAATTTGCGGTAATTAAGAATTAATTACCAAAAATATTTTTCTATAAACACATAAATTTTGACGAATTTTGGGGCTTGCGACGTCGTATTTTACAAGCTCGTTAAATAATTTTATGTCTTTATGGGAGAAATTTTACGTTTAACGTGAAACATGATGAGAAAGACGAGATTTATCGTAAAATAATTGTTAATAAATTCAGGTGTCACACAGCGTTGTTTAACATCGATAAACGAATTTTACGAGATAACAACTTTGTCGTCGCTGTAGGGCTCTTTTTTAGTGCGTTTCTATTGAATTTTATCAGATTTTTAAATATTTTGAACTTATTTTCTTAGTTTTATTTTTTCTTGTCAAATTAATTAAAATTTTAAGGTATTTTAATTTGTGATCTAAAATAAATTTATAAAAAAATTGATTAATTTTTAAATAATAATTTTGTAATAAATTTATTAAAAAAATATTTTTTTTAATTTTTAAAATTATTTTTTTAATAAATTTAAATTAAAATCTATTTTTTTAACACAAATCAAAAAAAAAATTACTAAATTTTTTTATTTAATTTAATTATTTAAAATAATTTGTTTAAAATTAAAAAATATGAAATAAAAATATTTTTTATTTTTTGAAAGTTTTGCAAAAAAAAAATTAAATTTCATTAAAAAATTTTAGTATTTTCTTATGTACATGTTGACATGTATAATATAAAAATTCGTAAAAAAATACGTAAAAAATACGTAAAAAAATGCGGAAATTTTTTTGAATGAGTTTTGATGATTTTGAATATAGACATATTGAGAACACTACAAAAAAATTTTTTTTTTGCAAAATTTATTATTAAATTAATTTAATTTGCTTTTTTTAATTTTTTTTTTAAATTAAATTAATTAATTATTTTTTTTTATTTAAAAAAAATTAATTAATTTTAATTTTTTTAAAATTTAATTAATTTTAATTTTCATAAAAAAAAATAAAAAAAAATCATTAGAGTACTTCAATAACGAAAATAAAAAAAAATAAATTAAATTAAAAATTAATTAAAAGAAAAAATTTTTCTTTGAATATAAATTTTATTAAAAATGGCAAAAATTATTCTAAAAATATAAAATTTTCATATTCATACGAATTAAACTGCCAAGAAATTTCTCAATTTCACGACAGATGTAAAAGTACTTTCCGCAGAAAAATATCGATTAGCAGCCCATCCTCATGCTCAAACACGACATTCTTCAAACACATTTTTTCGGTAATCATCATCAATCATGTTTGTCATGAAGCAAAAGACGAAGAAGCATCCAAAAATTTAAAACACGATCCATTTACAGACAACACGAAAAATTTCTCGTTAAATAAATAAAATGCGAGAACGACAAAACGATTGATTGTCATAAAATAACAACAACTTGTAATGTTCTCCGCTCTAACGGCAGCAGCGAAAATGAAAGAGTAGCAAGTCATAAACAAAAATATGCATGGCGTTCAAATAAGGAGTTGCATGTCCATTCGACGAGAAGCGAAGCGAAGAGACACGAAAATAAACAAACACAACGCAAAATAAATCACAATAAGCCGGCTTTTGATGATGCTGATGATTTTAATGCGTGGCATTATTATTATTGTACTCATGTTACTCAGTGGATTGGAGGCACAGCGACACACAGCGAGGATGAAATGTAAAATAAAATGAAAACAAAAGCTTGTTTGTGCTTTATTGTCTTCTTGTTTGTTCATTTATTTCATCTCGCTTGTTCGTTACTACTTTTGAACAATATTGAATTGAATAAATTACGAAGCGAGAACCATAAATGGCAAAAGAGTATCAATCATTTGTTACATTTTAAATCGCATTACGATGAGAGTTATCAACTATAAGAGTTGAAAATCCGGTTTTAAAAATGGTTTTACAATAAAAAGCGCCTCTAACGGCGAGAATTGGAACTAAAATTTACAAATTTTTAGCTTTAGAGCCTTTTTTACGCTAAATTTAAAGATTTTTTTTCTAAATTTAATTAAAAATTATACTTTTAGAATTCAAAACGAGAAAATTGCTGATCTATAGAGGGCGCTGTGGTAGATTTTGACATTTTTCACAGCGCCGCTATTGAAATGCGTCTATTTTTGGAACTAACTTTTTCAAAGATCATGATTCATGTAAGTTTTTGGCTATTCAATAATTGAAATTAAGCCAAAATCTTACTTGAATTTAGTTCCAAATTTAGACGCATTTTAGTAGAGGCGCTGCGAAAACTTTCAAAATCGATCGCAGCGCCCTCTGAAGATCAGCAGTTGAATTTTTAAAGTTTAATTTTTAATTGAATTAAGAAAAAATTCTTTAAATTTAGCAAAAATAAATCTTCTAAGTTGAAAATTTGTAAATTTTAGTTCCAATTCTCGCCGTTAGAGGCGTTTTTTATTCTTAAACAACTTTAAAAGCCGGATTTTAAAGATTTTAATTAAACAATTTAAATTAGGATCAAGAAAGCTTAAAATTTTTCTTAAAGAATACTCAAAAATTGACGTTTGAAGGTATGTCCTTCAAATAACCTTGAAGACATTGAGGGCTTAACTGTAACAATTTTCATTCAGAATTTTTCATTTAATCCAATCCAAGCATTTTTAAGTCTATTGGCGAAATTTTGACACATTCGATCAACTCTTAATCAAAGAAGCCTCAAGCTAAAGCTAATCTCTTTCAATTTTTTTCTTCTTCTCATGACTAAGTGATATATCAAAGTTATGGAACATAATGAAAGACGTGACGTCTTTTGTATTTCACAATCCACACGAGAAATAAAAAGGAAATAATGAAGTTTATTCATTCATGGCAAGAACAACAGAAAAAAGTGGTCCGCATCTATTGTGCGTTGATGTATTTTTTTCAGACGATGATCGATAAGTTTTCCCACACAAAATAAAACACTTGAAAAGTATGGAAAGAAATTGGGTCAATATTTGAAAAGCTCTCTCCGGATTATGAATCGATAAATCTCTGTCAGAAAGAAAATCTTTTGTTGGTATTTACATAACACACGAAACTAAAACAAAAATATTGATATTGTTCAACTGTAGATTTAAAAGAGCGCAAAGAACATGACAATTCAATTGTGTCTTGAGTGTGGGCAAAATTCGAGCAAAAAGCAAAACGAAGAAAGTTTATGCAAAATGATTAAATAATAAGACAATTGTAACATCTGACATTGTCCCACGGTAGATACGATCATCGCGAAGAGAAATGACTGAGAAAGTTCATTCCTTTTCCTGTCATATTTATGTTAATAATTCATCGCGCGCAAAACTTTTAAACGACACGTATCATCTTGTATCGCTTCGAGGCACTTGAAATTTATCAAACTGCGAAAAAAATCTGATATCTTGATTTTTTGTCGTCTTCTGTGAGCGGCTTAAATGCATAAAGTTTTGAAGTGGCAGGAGAAAAAAAATTTAAGAAAAGAAGGAAAAACGAAGGATTTTCTGGTAGACGACAAAGAAACACGGGAAAAAATAAGAAAAGAAAAGGGTGTTGTATCGTTTTATGATTTATTAAATATTAATGAATTGGAAAAAGAAAGACGTTTTTTTTAAAAGTCGGGGAGTGATGAAATTTATTCGATTAAAAAAATGTCTGGAAAAGGGATTTGTGAAGGGATGAAAATTTTGCCAAGAGCAAAAAGGACAAAATTCAATAAATTTTACGAATTTTTATCCTTTTTTGATAATTTTAATAAATTATTTTATAAAAAAAATAATTAATTTATTAAAATTATTCATTTTCTTAAACCACGTGGTTCAATTTTTATAAATTACAAGCTGGGATGAAATTTTAAAATGTTTATGGGGACTTAAACATAAATTTGCATTGGGCTGAGTCACTTTGTTCAAAATTTTTATGAAAAAATCATTTAAGAGCCCAAATTTTTATTAAAAATGTAAAAGTAGACCACGTGGTTTGAAATTTGTAAAGTACATTTTGTAGTAAAATAAAAATTTTAATTCAGAAAAAAATTTAAAATGTGCATTGGGTAATTATTTTTAAATTTTTTGATAAAAATACTTCAAAATTGAGTAACTTTTATCAAAATTAGCCATAAAAAAGTCAATTTATCAAAAAATTTTCACAAAAATATAAGAAAAATTACCTCAGACACGCATCATGACCACTTTTCATAAACTAAACTTTTTCCAACTCTGAAAGTTAAACTCCCACTTGATGTTAACCACACATGTTTTCTCAGTTTTATTGCAAAAAACTTTTTACATTTACCCCTTTAGTAAAAAAAAAACGAAGGCAAAGAAAAGGAGAAAATAGTTTCATCGTTTTGGGAATGAATTTCTCTTTTTTTATCCTCGTTCAATCGATCTCCGGAAAGTGTTGGAGAAAAATCGACTGCAGTACATTATAAGAGCTATTTTGATTATTATTATTATGAAAATATTCCAACATAACATCAATATTTTATTCTTTTGGGGGAACGAAAAAGGCTTTGCCGCACTTGCGTTCCTCCGTACGACACGACGCGACGTCATGTTATCGTAAGATATTGCAAATTCATGTAGAAATCCCAAGTTTAAAACAAAAAAAAAACTTTGACATATCGTAAAAGTGTCTACGATATTTTTGGCTGGTAAGAGGATGAATTGGATTAAGTGAAACAGATGCTCGGTTTATCTCTATCCTACTCCTCGTGCTCGGCGTCATGTGTCACAACGACAATATTAATATTTAGCATGAAAAATGGCACGCAATCTTACGTTATGTGTTATGTTGATGTTTTTTAAAGCCAGACTGAATTTTAAATTTATCAACTGCGGGAAATTTGAAAAAAATTTAAAAAAAAAATAAAATTTAAAAAAAAAATTAAAAATTTAAAAATTAATTTAAAATTTTTATATAAATGGTTTTTTTTTAAAAAAAAAAAAAATAAAAATTTTTAATATATTATTTTTAAATTTTTTTTGAATAATTTTTTAATATAAAAAAATGTAAATAAATTTTAGTTTAAAACGTTAAAAATTTGAAAATAATTTAATAAATTATTTTTTTTTTTTTAATTTTTTTAAATAAAATAAATAAATAAATTTAAAAAAAATTTAATACATAAAAAAATTTAAATAAAAAAATTTTTGTTTTTTTTTAAAATTTGAATTAAATTAATATAAAAAAATATATAAAAATTATTAATAAAATTTAATAAAAAAATTTAAAAAAAAAATTAAAATTTTTTATAATTTAATTTTTAATTTTAAAAAAATTAAATCAATTAATTTAATACGTTTAAATTTAAAAATAATTTTTAAATTCATATTTTTTTGAAAAATTTAAGAAAAAATTAAATCAATTTATTAAAAAAAATAAATTTAAAATTAAAAAAAAATAATTTTAATTTTTTTTTATTAATTTTTTAATATTAAAAAATATATAAAAAAATTAAATTATTAATTTTAATTTTATTTTTAAAAAAAATATTTTTTTTTTAAATTTCCCGCAGCAAACTTCAAGAAAATATTTCAAAAAGTGACAACATTTACATTTACTTTTTAAACGAAGAATATCAAAAGGAGCTCTTATCACTTCAATGTATGAAAAATATTGATTTTTTTACAAACAATTTTTTTCTTGGAATAAATTGACACAAAAATGATAAGATAACCGCCGACACTTTTAGACATTGTGGCTCGGCGAGTTCAAACAATTTTTTATCGTTCATTTTTAGATACGTACCTTTAAAATGATGAAATTCATGCAAGCCATTTTTGCACTGAAAATTACAGCAACTGTGCCATTCAAATCCTTTTTTTTTATTTTAAAGTTTAATTAAAGGAGCTTTGTCACTTTTTTTTTTTTTTTTTTAACTCTCGATTGACACGAGAACGTTAGTTATGCTAATTTTAATCCTTTTTTTTCACTAAGAAAGTACTTTTAATGACGATGTCGGAGACTTATTAATAATAAAAATAATTTTTTGCACGATTTCTCAAGGAGAGAAAAAACGAGGGAAATGCAATTTTTTTACACTTTTACCTAACTTTTTGTAACTTCACTGCCTTGGAGGAATTTATTTTCATTTCCTTCTTAAATGAGACTTTTTTCTGTATATTTTACGGTTATTATTATTATTTTTCTTCATTTACGGAGTAATTCTTGTCCGGAGTCTCCCCTTTTTCGCATAGCAAAAAAAAATTCACGCTGTTAAATTGGGAAGTATCATCCAAACGTAATAAATGACAATGAGGGACGACGACAACGACAATGAATCAATTCTCACTTTTTTTACGACTTTTCTTTACAAAATTAAATTTTATTACGGTTTTACTCTTTTGTCATTTCTTTTACTTTTTTTTTCCTTTGAATTGCACTCAATCTCGTCTATTTTCACGATTTTTTTTATAAAATTTTTTTTTCACCGTTGAAGATGATGCATTGAGTCCACTTTGATGATTTCCTTTCTCTCTGAAGTGTTGACGGAAAATTTTTCTGAAAAAAAAGAAAAAAAAATAAAATTTAATGACGATTTATCGATGAAGAAGTCGCGAGGGAATTGATTCAATTTTCTTCGTAATTCCTTTTAATGAAGGCGCGGAATGTTGTTTTGAAGTGCTTGCACACAAATTTAATTATTTCCGAATTCATATTCAAATTAAAGCTGATTAAGAGTCGTAAATGAGCGAAAAAGCGGCGAAACAACGACGTAATGAGAATAATTTCTGCAGAAGGTAAATGAGGTAACTATTAACGACAGACAGGCTTGAAACGTTAAATTAATGCAATGAAAAAGTGTTTGAATAGAAGTTCGTTTTTAATTACAACTTCATTCATTGATGGAGTTTAATTCAATTAAAGTTGGAGAGAGTTGATCGGTAATGAGGAGACATTGAAACTTAAACTTCTTCAACTTTGGTAAAAAAAATTATAAAATGTTTAAAAAATTAAGAGGAATTGATAAAATTTGTCTCAAGAAGTTGAAGAAAAAAATTTACGAATGTCTAAGTCACAAAAAATAATTATAAAAAAAATTTTTATAGGTCGAAACTACTCAAAAATTGTTAGTTTTTGACATTTTCTTATAAAAATTTCACATTTTTATACTCCTCATTTTACATTTTGTTACTCCTCATAATTAAAAGAGTAGTTTTTGAGCCTAAATGATTTAAAATCTGATAAAAATATTATTGAAAGGAAAAAAAATCAATTTCAACCTCTTTTAATTGAATTTCACATTTTAGTACTCCTCATTTCACAATTTGTTACTCCTCATTAAAATTTTTGCTTTAAAAGGACTTAAAATTAAAAAATTGTTAAGATTTAATTAAAATTATTAATTAATTTTTTTTAATTAAATTTTACATTTTAGTACTCCTCATTTCACAATTTCGTACTCCTCAATTAAAATTTGCCTTTAAAAAGCCTTAAAAATTACAGAATTGTTGAAAGTTTAGAAGAAATTTAATTTTTTAATTTTTTTGAAAAATATTAAGTCAAAAATTGCCCAAAAATTTCTAACTTAAAAAAATTATTTTAATTTAATTTTTTTTATTGATAATTTTTTTTAAAACGAAATTTTCCTCTAAATGAATTTTTTTTTCAAGCAAGAAAAAAATAAAAAAAAAATTATTAAAATTTGCTCCCCAACGAGCTCATACCAGCACTCAAATTACTTGCACAAACAAATTCTCCTCGATTTCCATTAGTTATTCTCATTAAAACCACACCACGCTCAAGAACAAAACGCACGACTCCATAAAAATTAGCATTTAGCACCAACCCAACGACGAAACAATTAAAAAGTGCATCAGACATGTAAATAAACGAGGAGGATTTGTTTGGTTTTAAAATTCTCACACTGTAAAGTTCATCGTTTGTTTCTGCTCTGGCAGGAAAAATTACACACTGTATTAAGACGTAATTTGTACTCGCATGTCAAAAGAAGCGCCGTCACGGGATTAGCTCACATTCGCTCCGATGACTCATTTTTTCACAAAAAAAGACGAAAAATTTCAACAATCAACGCGGCGACAAATGAGATGATGTTAGCAGTAATAAAGTTGATTAGATACCGGAGGGATTATTAAAACATTAAAAAAAAGAACGTCTTTATCTCTCTTTCTCTCGCTCTTTTACAGCAGTTGATGCGATGATGATGAGGAAGGTTATTTTTACGCCGAGACACGATTGTTGCTCCGGTTTTTTTTCTCTATGAAGAAGAAAAAAGGTTTAAAAGAAGATTATGTAAAATTAAATAAAATGAAAAGATGAAGAAGAACAAAAGGCAGCAGCAGCCATAAAAGTCTCTAATAGAGTTTTAACGATCACTTCCATGTACATTTATAAATAAATTTGTAAGCGAGATTAAAAATTTTTTACGCACGACGAGGAATCATGTGTTAATCGTGCTTTAAATTAAATTTTAAGAGAATTTTGCGCAAAATATTAACAAATTCAACAAATTAAAATAAATGTAGGCAAATTTTTGACTAATTTCGGGTTTGGAGATGGGTAACGGGCCGCGCAATTAAATTGTCAGTTCATGAGGCGCCCTTTAATTTGTGTTTGAAATTATTTGTATTGAATTTTTCATGTGCTACATTGTTTTTACTGCCAAATTCAATTTTTAATCAATGTTTAAATTATTTAATTTAAAAATTTTTTTTTAATTCTCCAGATAAACAATAATTTAAAAAAAAAAAATATTTTAAATAATTTTGAAAAATTTTAATATAATAAATTAAACAGAACTTAACTTACCCAAAAATTTAAATTAAAAATAATTTTTTTAATTAAATTAAATTAATTTTTTGAATTAAATTAAATTTTTTTTTTAAATTAATTTAATTTAATTTTTTATTTTAATTTTATTTTTTATAAAATAAATTAAATAATAAATAATTAAAATTTAAATAAAAAAAAATTATAAACAATTTTGAAAATTTTAAATTAATAAAATTAATCTTAAAAATTAATAATTTTTATATTAATTAAATTTTTTTTAAATTTTTTTTTTATTAATTAATTAATAAATTTAAAATAATTTTAATTTTTATTTTTTTATTTCTAAATTAATTAGATTTTTTTTAAATTTTTGATTAAATTAATTTTAAAATAATTTTATTGAAAAAATAAATTTAATAATAAAAAATTAGTAAAATATTTAATATTAAAAAAAAATAATTCTTAAGAATTTTGAAAATTTAAATAAAATTAATTAAAAATATTAACCTTAAAAAATTAATATTTTTTTTACCTTCAAAAAATTTTAAAATTATATATTTTTTAAATTAATTTTAAATTAAAATAATTTTTTATTTTTCAAATAATAATTTAATTAATTTTTTTTTTAAATTAATTTTTTTAATTTTTAAAAATTTAAAAAAAAATTATTATTTAAATTAATGAAATTATCTTTTTAAATTTTTTAAGCAAATTTAATTTTTAAATTTTGAATATGACCCAATCGATTATTTTCTTGCTAATTCAAAAATTTCTATTTTTCAATGCCATGGCGTGTTTCGGTGTCTATTTTCAATAATTATATTTTTGTCGAAAAAAAAAACCAACCGACGAACGAACGATGAAATTGATTTAAAATGCCACATTTATTTGTTGTTTCCTTTTCTTGTTACTGGCATTTTATCCATCATCATTCTTAATAATAATAATAACAACTAAGACGTGTCGAAAATAAGATTACTATAATTTTTGAGGCAGATCCCTTTTTATTTTTGTTTTATGGCTTGCTTGCTTGGTTAGGTTCATGTGAATGATGCCGATGATGAAGAGAGAGAAAGAAGAAGAAAGGTCGTAATTAAGACATGGCAGTGAGTTGAACAAAGTTTTAAAGGTCATGTCATACAATGGAAGAGTAATTGAATGCGGAAATTTGCTTCAATTTTTGCTTTTCAGAGAGAAATTTCTCTTTAAAGAGTCGAGAATTGACCACAAATCACACAAAAAAGCCTCATAAAGATCTAGAAAGGCAATTAGTGACATCAGAAGCATCATCATCCATTAAAGACGTCCTTGAACTATCCTTTCCAGCTTAACTCGTAAAATGATGACACACGACAAAAAACGACCAGTGACATAAATTTAAGGCTTTCATTCTTTTAATTTTCCTTTTTCTTCTTATTTATCGCACTAAGTAGTATTTTATATTTTTTCTCAGCTTTTTTTTTGCCACAAAACACAAAAAAATGTATAAAACATCATTATTATGTGAAATTTTACGGACCACAGCATATGGAAGCAGTTTAGGAAATAAACCACAAAAATTGACGTCACTTGCAGTCCTTTTTAAATGTTAATAGCAAAAAAAATACAAACAAATAAAAAAAAATCGTATTGGAGAAAGATCTCTTGAAACTTTTTTTTGTCGTCGTCGTCGAAGAAGAAGGAAAAGAAAGACGAATGTGGAGAGAAAGAGAAAAAATGGCACAAAAAAGGACACAATTAATTGTTGTTTTGTGATATACGAGACGGAGTAAGGACGATACAAATGACACACAAAATGAAATATAGATGTCCTTTTCGTTGGTTTTTTGTGAGATATTACTATTTTGTGTGGTTTGTTAGTTTGGGATCGAAGACGATGAGGAAACTTTCTTACTGACTAATGATGATTTTTTTTATTTATTTTTTATTTGTTAAAACTGAGTATAGATTTTTTTTCTTAAGTTTATTAATTATTTTTTTTTACTGTAAAATAATTATTAAATTTAAAAATTTTTATTTTTAATTAATTTTAAAAATGTACCTAAAAAAAATTATTTTATAATAAAAAATACATATATTAAAATTTAAAAAAATTTTTAAATCACGAAAAATAATTTTTTAGTGAGTAAAAACTAAAATTTTAATTTTAAATTTATTCAATAAATTTTTAATTAATTTTTTTCATTTTTATTTAAAATTTTAATTTCTTTTTGAGTAATTAATTTATTATTAAATTTAAAAAAAATTTATTTCAAATTTCATAAAATTAAAATTTTTAATAAATTCTTCAAATCCAATCAATTTTTTTTATTGTAAAATATTTTTTAATTATTTATTTTATTTTTATTATTTCATTAATTTTATTAATTTATTTAAAAAAAATAAATAAATATTTCTTTTTAAATTAAAAATAAGCTGATATAATTTCCGTAAAGAATTTATTTTATAATAAAAAAAAATAAAAAATATTGAAATTTAAAGAAATATAAAAAAAAAAATTTTAGTGAGTCAAAAATTAAATTTTAATTTAATATTTTTATTACTTTTTAATTGGTTTTTGGGTCTTCAAAAAATTTAACAATAATTAATTAATTTTTTTAAATAAAAGTTGAAAGAAAAAAATATTTTAATTTAAATTTATTTAATTTTAATTATTGCTTATTAAATTTAAATTAAAATAATTTTCTTTCAATTTTTATTTAAAAAAAATTAATTAATTAATTCTTTTTAAATTTTTTAATTAAAATTATATTTTTCTAAACTAATCCAATAAATTTTTTTAAATTATTTTTTTTACAACTTTATTGACAAATCCACAAACAAAAGAGATAATCATCAACTTTTTGTCACACAAATAAAGAACATCGCAAGAATATCGATCCAAAGACCCAAAAATCCTTCCTTCACAACAAAAATTGATGATTATCTACCAGCCAAGCCACACGTACAACACAGAACAAAACACACACAAACCGAAGATGATTTAAACGTTCATCCCACATCCACAAACAAAAACTTGATAAAGTAAATAATAATTTGAAAAGAAACTCAAATGACGTCGACGCAGGCAGCACATAAGACACACACATGATTTTAAAATGAAACGTAATTCATCATCAGCATGTTGCCTTGTTCTTCGTACAACGAAAAAAAAACAAAAGTTTCTGTCTATCGAACCAACGAAGGTTTTACCTACGTTGTAAAAGGCATGTAATGTGTGTTTGTTTATTTACTCATGGATTAGTCTCAGTATTATTTTTCTTCCTGATTTCTTTCTTCTTCTACGAAATCTGGTGTACCTTTGATGTTCGTGTAGTTTAGAAATCATGTGTTTTTAATAACATATCCAACGATATTATATAACCTTTGTTGTAATATTGTACCTGGAACATATTATTATTATTTTACTCCTGTTTAAAGATTTTTTTACAGGTTCAAAGAAAAAACATCATAATGAGGCAAGTGCAATTTTTAAAAATATTTCACTTTTTTTTACTTAATTTATTTTTTTAAAAAAATTTAAAAGTTTAAATAAAAATAATAATTTTTGGATTTTTTGATTTAAAAAAATTTTTAAAATTATTTAAATAAAAAAAATAATATTATAAAAAATTTAAAAATTATAAAAAAAATTAAAAATTATAAAAAAAAATTAAAAATTATAAAAAAATTTTAAAAAATTATAAAAATTATTAAAAAAAATTTTAGAATTATAAAATTAAAAAAAATTAAAAATTTAAAAATTAAAAAATATTTTTAAAAATTATAAAAAAAAAAATTAAAATTAAAAATTTTAAAAAATTAAAAAAAAAAATTAGAAAAAAAATTAAAAAAAATTAAAATTATAAAAATATTTTAAATTATAAAAAAAATTAAAAATTATAAAAATATTTAAAAATTAAAAATTTATTTTAAAAATTAAAAAATTTTTAAAAAAAAAATTAAAAATTATAAAAATTTAAATTTATTTTAATTTTTTTTTTCTAATTTTAAAATTATTTCTGAAAAAAAATTAAGGATAAAAAATGAAACATTTTTAAAAATTTCACTTGCCTTAAAGATAAAATTAATTTACTTCAAATCATGTACCTGCCATAACGCAGTAACGACGAGCTAAGGTGAAATTATGCCATATCATGAACTTTTTAATTCTCATTGTATTTGCCCAGGTCACGCTCCATGATGATTTAGAATATGAGGTGACAAAACACTTTTCATTCAAATTTTGTGTAAATTTCGTTTTAATTACGGCCCATCTTCATAAAACGAAAAAAAAATCAACAAAGTTACAAAGTTTTGATTTTTTACATGAACTCAACATGAACCTCCCTCCGTTAAAAGGCAATAAAATAAGTTGGTCGTAAAAATGCTTTTATTGCTTCTCGACGTCTTCTTGTTCCAATCATCGTCATCATGCCATTAACATCAGAAAATCTCCAAGTCGTATTTTTTTTCGAGTTAATCTCATTGTTTTGTAACATTTTACTTTCATCCAATCAAATTTTTATTCATTCGTCTTTTTCTGCGTGAAACATGCGGCACAATTATGATTAATTTTAATTTTAATTGTTATTATCTGTTCACGTCACATCACATCGCACATCAAAATTGGAAATGCATCGCAACAACGAAAAAAAAAATTGCATCGCGTTCTCATAAATGGAATGACAGACATGAACTTTACGGCGAGTTTTTTGCCGTTTGCGAGCAAAAATGTTACGTAGGTCGTGCGAATTCGAACGTTAGTCACTTGTTGTTGTGGATTGCGGATGATGATGTATGTGTTTGAGGAAAAATATGTGTGTACGAATAATAATTTAATTTGTTACATCCAGATCCATCATTGAGCAGCTACGTGATGAATGAGAGTCTTGTGTTGTTTTTTCGACATCAATTTATTTTTTTTTTTGTGTTTTAATATCATGAGAAATTATTCGTTAGGCAGTTAAAGTAGCAGCTTTAAGTTGGATTTAAATTTTATTTTATGAGGAATTTTACTTAATTTTTTTTTATTTTTATAATTTTTCACTAAAAAATTTATTTTTTTTTTATTATATTATAATATTTTTTGATAAAATTTCAGGACTAAAAATATTAAATTATTATTTTTAATTATTTTTTTAAAATTAATTTAATAAAAATTATTTTAAATAATTTAATTTAGGTAATTAAATTTAATTTAATTAAATTTTTAAAACTTTGAGATTTACAATTTTATTAAATTAAAAAAAAAAATAAAATAAATTTTCAAAATAAAAAAATTTTACAAATAAAATTTTCAATCTTAATACATATTTTAAAAATTTATTTTAATTTAATTAATTACGTAAAAATTTAATTATTTTTTATTAATTTTATTTATTTATTATTTTTTTAATTATTAATATTTTTATATTATTTTATTTTTTTTTATTCTAAAATATAAAAATTATTATTATTTAAATAATTAAATTTTATTGATTTTATTATTTTTTTTTTTTTTTTTAAACATTAAAAAAATAAAAATATTTTTAACCTTTTTTTTCAAAATTATTTTTTTAAAAATTTTATTTTTAAATTTTTATTAAAAATAAAAAATTTTTTTATAAATTTTTTTTAAATATTTTTTTTAATTTTCAACAACAAAAAGTAAAAATTTCACACAAAACCTTTCTTTTCAGGTTGAGTAACCATCAACCATCGCCTTCTTTTATTAAAAATCACTCACATTTCTCATCATCATACATTACTGAACTGATCTAATAAATATATTCATAGACTCGGCATAATGCAAGTCACTTGAAATGAAAACAAAAAAGATTAAAGAGACCGCTACTTGTCGAAGAGAAAACACAAATAACTCAATAAAATTCACAATAAACACAACATCACTCCAATTAAAACACGTATAATGAGCAATAACATGATCATCATTTAAATTTATGACATTACACTCGTAAGAAACGGCAGAACGAATAGATAAGACAGAAATTTAAAAAAAAATCAGTGCGACTCAAAGTGACGACGATGACAAGTCAAGGGCATGCAACATTGTTGAACCAGGAAAAATAAATTTTAATTAAATTCTAATCAAAATGTCGAGCGAAAAATTTTTTATAAATCTGTCAACCGGCAAAACCAAACAAACGCAAGTTCATTAAATACCCAAATCTGCTGATTATTTATTATTAAATTATTATTTATGCAAACAAAAGACCTGATCCCATTAAATGTCATCATAATGTTCAATTTTCAATTCGACGAAACCACATCAACGTCAACAATATTTGGACATGAATTTATCGTTTGTTAGAGTTTCGGATTTTATTTAAATGTTTGTGAGTCATTGTTTCTCAAAAATCGGGGCATTTAACCGCATTTTGAGACAATTTTCTTAATTTTTAAGATTTTTGTTTCACATTTTTGTACTCCTCAGAGCTCCAAAAATTAAATTATTGAGTAATAAGTCGAAATTTTATAAGAATTTCGTCAAAAAATATTTTTTTTCACATTTTTGTACTCCCCAGGATTCCAAAAAATAAATTATTGAGCAATAAGTCAATTTTTTTAAAGAATTTCATTAAAATAAACAAAATTTTCACATTTTTGTACTCCTCAGGACTCTAAAAAAAATTAATTTATCAACCAATAGGTCAAAATTTTTTAAGAATTCTATTAGAAAAAAACAAATTTTTCACATTTTTGTACTCTTCAGGACTCTAAAAAAGTAATTTATCAACCACTAAGCCAAAATTTTTTTAGAATTTCATTTAAAAAAAACAAAAATTTCACATTTTTGTACTCCTCATTGCAAAATTTGCCCATTTTATACCTTTTATAATTCTTTAAATTTGAGTTAATTGACAAAAAATTGAATTTGGCTCATTTCAGAACTCCTCATAAATTTTTCTTTATTGATAAATTCTAAAAATTTAAAATTAAAAATATAAAAATTTTTTAAAAAATATTTTAAAAAAAAATTAATTCCTACAGACACATTTCCAGCATAAAATCACATTTTTTCCTCGAAATGCAGTAAGAAAAAAAATACTAACACAATTTTTTTTTTATAAAAATTGATTATTTGACACATTTTTTATTTTTATCAAATTCATGTTTGAGCTCGATATCTTGACATTTTTTTTTTTTTTGAAATTGCTTGCCGGCTACTTATTTACTTAAGAATTGACGAAAAATAAAAAAAAATCTTATCAACAAACTTGTTTATTTTAACAAGGAATCAGTTGATATTAGTTGACAAACTTACCTCAACCAACAAGTACAAACTATAATTTTTTATCGTCAAGTTTAAAGTAGTTCGTATAATGTTCCATTAAGTTTTTTACATCATTAATTCAAACTTTTCTTTATTGTTCAAATATTTGCTTCAATAAAACTGGAATTAGTACTTTTCTCGTTTTTTATTTTATTTTTTAAACCTTTTGTGTAACTTTTTTTTTAATTTTAAATTTTTTTCTATTTTTTTTTTCTTTAAACCTTTATATTAGACACCAATTCCTAATGTAAACTTTTTTTTTATTTTATTTTCTTTTTTCAAGCCACAAAACTTTTTTTTACGTTTTTCACTATTTTTCTTCAATGGAGAGATTTTCTTTCATTGCAAGTTGAACGTGTGTGCATTGATGATATAATCAAAACAAAAGCATCTCATAAAACATTTCTTCTTCTTATTTCTCGTCGCACTGAGGAGATGTTGTAACAGAAGACGATGAAGAACGGAGTAAATCCAAGTATAAACACTGTGAGTATTTTTATTTTTATTAAATTTTATGAACTCTCTATTTTTACTTTTTTCACTTTTTATTCACTTGCCGAGTAGATTTTTATGTAAATTGAGTATTTTTCAGATGTTCCGCATATTTTTTTTTTCTTGTAAACATTTAAAATTTTCAAATTAATCCCGATCAGATGAGAAATTCCTTGTCTGATAAGGAACGCAAGAACGAAAGATGTCTAACAGACAAAGGTTGATTTTCAACTAATGTGTGATTGTTTTGAATTTCAGTGCATGACATAGGCGATGGTGAATTTGGTGAATATATGGGTTTACAGTTACCGGTATATAATGGGAAATGGTGAGTAATGGAACTCAAACCACTCATGGCACCCCAATGCAGAGAAAATAATTTCCGACCAGGTCACAATCAAATGTCGGTACGTGACCCAGTTCACAGAAAATGATTTTGTACATTTCCCAGCTCACAGAAAAAAATTCTGTACAAACACTATGCTCACATACGGGTTTCTGTAGCGACGTACAGACATCATCGTACCGTGTATGCGTATAGAAACAGACATCCAGCCTGGAATAATGGAAGTGATATTGGAATTTGAATTTTCTCATTTTTCAAGTTGATTAAACGGTATTTTAGTCTTTATTTGATTTATTTTATAGAATTTTTTACTAAAAATTTAGTCATATAAAAATTACATTTTGAAATTTTGAAACTTTTTGTTAGACTGAGGAAAAAATAAAGGAGTGTTAGAAAAAAAATAAAAATAAATAAATTAATTAAATACCAAATGTCAGAAAATTTTTAAAAATTAAATTTTTAAGAAAACAAATAAAATTAAAAAACAAACAAAAAAATTTTAAAACTTTAACGAAATTAATTAAAATAATAAAATGAATAAAAATTTAAGTTTATTTAAATAAATTAATTTTTTTTCAACAAAAAACAATTAATTAATTTACCAAAAATTTTAAAAATAATTTTTTTAAGAAAATAAATAAAATGCAATATTAAAAAATAAAAATTTTAAATAAAAAATTTGATTTATTTGTATAAATTTAAATTAACGAGAATAAAAAATATATTATTAAATTAAAAAAAATATTTTTTGGAAAAAAATTAAAAAAAAAAAATAAAAAGGCAAACTTAGAAAAATAATAAAATTATAAAAACGCTTAAAAATTTAATTTTTTGAAAAAAAAAAACTAAAATATTTTATAAACTTAAAATTAAACGAAATTTATCAAGAATTTAAAAAAAAACCCATTGAAAAATTTTTTTAATAAATAGTAATTTAAATTATTAAAAAAAGTAAAAATTTACAATATTAAAAAATATAATTATTTTTTTTTTTTCAATTTAAAAAATTTCATATCAAAAATATTGTTTTCATAAAATGATACATTTTAATAGAATTTTATGTAAAAATAAAAAACTCGTAATTACAATTTTTCATTAAATTAAATTTATTCATAAGTATTTAGTTTAGCTTTTTTCTTCTAGACATTTTTTTTTCTTTGCACATATAAATAAAGATTTTCTCACAGAAAACATATAGTATAACATAAAATCGTATTTTCTACAACTACAAAAAATAATCTCGATCTTCGATCATTTTTTCGAGTATTGAAAAAAGTTTTCACTCTTTTTTTTGTATCTTAATTCTATAAGTAGTTTGTTGGTTTCTATGAAATCGTTAACAATATTGGTCAAAATTCGAATATTTTTCTAAAAATCGGTGAATTTTTCTTGGAAAGCTTAACGAGGAAGCTTTTTAGTTACTATTTGTTTATTTTTTTGTCTTTTAGTTGGCACTACTGTTGAACTATTAATTTTCGGTGTGATGTTGAGTATTTTTTGCACACGATTCCTTAAAAAAATTGAGATCAGAATTTTTTCACAAATTTTCCATTCACTTTTAGTCTGGATACAAATAATTCAAAATCGCATAATAATGCACGGAAGCTGCGAGCACGACAAACAAATGCCAGATGCTGTGCGCAAAGGGAATGATGCCGTCTGCCTTGAAGAACGCAATGCCCAAGATGTAAATTAATCCGCCCAGTTTGAGTTCCGACATGCCCATGAACTCGTGTCCGTACAAAATTATCACGACAGACGGTCCGAGGCCCATGATGACGTAAAAGACGGTTTCGAGAGTCTTGAAACGCTCGTGATACAATTGCTGATACAGGATTCCGAGGGCGGCAAGGATCCAAATTGCCCATTTGAAGGCGAAACAGATCGTCGGGTGAAGCGGATCGCCTAAACTGAGCCACGGGTAGTACGAACCGGCGATGAAAATGTAGATCATGGCGCGATCACAGCGATGAAGGGTGTCTTTGAGCGTCGTGTGCTCCGCACAATAATGAACGCTATGGAAACATGTGGAAATGAAGAATAGGGACGAGAGGGAGATGCCGTAAATTATTGCTGCGAGTGTTTGTGAGGAGCTCTGACTTCGAAGAAGGAGATGCAGGAACGCGTAAAATGCCGGAATTATCCAGATGCCGTGAGAAATTACATTCGCAATGTGTTCGATCTGGAAAAAAAGTGAAATATTAGTTAAAAAGTGAAAAAAAAAAATGAAAAATTTTGATAAGATAACATCGAGTGTCGCAAATAATGAATTGGAGGAACTTTAAACGGTGAGTAAGTCGTCATAAATTAATTTATTTACTAAAAGTGAGATAAGTGACATGATAATTATCGCAAAATTTGATTTCATTCAAGTATCAGCTAATTAATTAATTATTATGTTTCAAATGGATTTTTTTTTAATTTTTTAAAAATAAATTTTAAAAAAATAATATTGAATTTTTATTAAATTTTAATTTTTTTTATAATTTCTCATATTTTATTTTTATTTAAAAAAATTAGTTAAAAATTTTTAAATATTTTATTTTTTTTTTTGAATTATTTTTAATTTTTTTAAGAGAATTTAAAAAAAAAAATTAATTATTTTTAAATTTTCTTCTAATTTTTTTCAGAAATCAGAAAAAATTAAATAAATTTCATTAAATTAATTAATTTAATTTTTTTAATGAAATTTTTAATTACGAAAATTAATTTAAAATATTAAAAATTTTAAAAATAGTAAATTATGTAAAAATTTTTAGAAATATCGTAAGACATCAATTATTTAAAAAAATATTTAAAATAATAAAAATTAGAAGTATTAAAAAAAATTAAATAATTGAAATTTTTAAAAATTAAAAATCTTTTTAAATAATTAAAAAATTAAAAAAAAAAATTAAAAAGTTAATAAGAAATTCAATCTTAATTTTTTTAAATTTTTTGCTCAATTTGAGCTCAAATTCTTTAATAAATTCATCAAATTAAATTTTTTAAAATAATTTGCAGCAATCCAAATTATATCAATTCAATTATTAACTAATCTCTTGAACAAGCAACGCGATAATTGCCGCGAATTAGATTTCAATCAAGTATCACCTCATTAATTTGTTATCGAACAATCGTCAACAAGTCTCGTTTTTACCGAATTATCGATAATAACCATCATGTTGTCGCGCAGTGACGAAAAGATAATTCATTGGCGATTATTTAATCGAATTCCGCCTAGAACGGAACTAAATTCACATTATCTTGCCAAGAAATAATTACCTCTGTGGGCACATAAGCAGCTCCCTGCTTCGTAACTCGATCATTTTTCCATTTGACACTTTTGAGTCTCTCCCATGGAAGTTTTTCCCACTGCGTTTGCATCTTCATTCGCAATTGCTGGACTGCGCTGCAGGCTTTTCGGTCCATTTCTCGTTTTTCATTGCTTCTTCCTTCTAATTTTCGACGAAAAATTCCATCTTCCGACGACGACGACACTAAAAATTGACGAATGAAATTTTAAATTATTTTTATTATGCAGAGCATAGCATCAAGGTCATTGTCAGGTAGTTATTACAAAATATGTGTGTTTCGAAAACGTGCCACACGAGAAATTCTAAAAATAATTCGCAAAATGTTTAATTTCATTTAGTTTGCTTTTATATGACCTCATTAATCGATAATAATGAGAAATTTGCAAAACCTTGACAATGAAGCGCTAATTTGTTTCGCCAAATAAAAATAAACAAATTTTGGGCGCACGGAAATTGGCAACGTTGGTCATCGATAAATTCTCAAGTAATTTATTTATCGGCAAGGGAGCAATGAACTTTTGTAAATAACAAAGTCGCTGTTTATTTACAAGGTCCAATGTTTATCTTTACATGCAAAAAAGCCGCATTTACCGTGTTTGGGACTGCTCATCAATGAACTTTTGGGTTTTTCGAGGCTGTCGTCACAACTGAAATGATGTTTTGCAATTTCCAAGTGCCTGGATGGCTTAAATCCTGTGGGAATTGCGAAAAAAATAAATTTAGGAACCGATGCGATTGAAGACTGGAAGAAGACTGAAGGTAAGTGACAATTTATTTGGATTTTTTATATGGGGTTAGTTCGGATTTTTGTCGCATTTCCGGGTTGATGGCGATGAAATAAGGTATGGGCCTCTTTGATTTGAAATTTATTTTTATGTATTGACGGTTTAATTTGTTTTATTTTTTTTTTTAATTTTAAATATTTTTTATGAGTCTGAAGTTTATCAAGAGTAATGCTTGATTTAGATTTTTTTTTCAAAACTGTGTCAGGGGCATTTTTGACAAATCTTGCTCCAAGTGAATAAAAATTTATCAGAGGGCTCTAATTTATCATTTTTAATCATTTTTTAACTCAAAACTGCCAAAAAATTGAAACTGAAAAAAAAATTTCCTTTGACATAGTTTTGTTTTAAAAACTAAATCAAGAGAAAAAAAACTGTGTCAAAAACTGTGTCAAAGCAATTTTTGTCAAATCTTGCTCTAAATGGATAAAAATTTATCAGGGGACTCTAATTTATCATTTTTAATCATTTTTTAACTCAAAACTGCCAAAAAATTGAAACTGAAAAAAAAATTTCCTTTGACATAGTTTTGTTTTAAAAACTAAATCAAGAGAAAAAAAACTGTGTCAAAAACTGTGTCAAAGCCATTTTTAGTCAAATCTTGCTCCAAATGGATAAAAATTTATCAGAGGGCTCTAATTTATCATTTTTAATCATTTTTTAACTCAAAACTGCCAAAAAATTGAAACTGAAAAAAAAAATTTCCTTTGACATAGTTTTGTTTTAAAAACTAAATCAAGAGAAAAAAAACTGTGTCAAAAACTGTGTCAAAGCAATTTTTGACAAATCTTGCTCCAAATGGATAAAAATTTATCAGAGGGCTCTAATTTATCATTTTTAATCATTTTTTAACTCAAAACTGCCAAAAAATTGAAACTGAAAAAAAAATTTCCTTTGACATAGTTTTGTTTTAAAAACTAAATCAAGAGAAAAAAAACTGTGTCAAAAACTGTGTCAAAGCCATTTTTAGTCAAATCTTGCTCCAAATGGATAAAAATTTATCAGAGGGCTCTAATTTATCATTTTTAATCATTTTTTAACTCAAAACTGCCAAAAAATTGAAACTGAAAAAAAAAATTTCCTTTGACATAGTTTTGTTTTAAAAACTAAATCAAGAGAAAAAAAACTGTGTCAAAAACTGTGTCAAAGCAATTTTTGTCAAATCTTGCTCCAAATGGATAAAAATTTATCAGAGGGCTCTAATTTATCATTTTTAATCATTTTATAACTCAAAACTGCCAAAAAATTGAAACTGAAAAAAAAATTTCCTTTGACATAGTTTTGTTTTAAAAACTAAATCAAGAGAAAAAAAACTGTGTCAAAAACTGTGTCAAAGCAATTTTTGTCAAATCTTGCTCCAAATGGATAAAAATTTATCAGAGGGCTCTAATTTATCATTTTTAATCATTTTATAACTCAAAACTGCCAAAAAATTGAAACTGAAAAAAAAATTTCCTTTGACATAGTTTTGTTTTAAAAACTAAATCAAGAGAAAAAAAACTGTGTCAAAAACTGTGTCAAAGCCATTTTTAGTCAAATCTTGCTCCAAATGGATAAAAATTTATCAGAGGGCTCTAATTTATCATTTTTAATCATTTTATAACTCAAAACTGCCAAAAAATTGAAACTGAAAAAAAAAATTTCCTTTGACATAGTTTTGTTTTAAAAACTAAATCAAGAGAAAAAAAACTGTGTCAAAAACTGTGTCAAAGCCATTTTTTGTCAAATCTTGCTCCAAATGGATAAAAATTTATCAGAGGGCTCTAATTTATCATTTTTAATCATTTTATAACTCAAAACTGCCAAAAAATTGAAACTGAAAAAAAAAATTTCCTTTGACATAGTTTTGTTTTAAAAACTAAATCAAGAGAAAAAAAACTGTGTCAAAAACTGTGTCAAAGCCATTTTTTGTCAAATCTTGCTCCAAATGGATAAAAATTTATCAGAGGGCTCTAATTTATCATTTTTAATCATTTTATAACTCAAAACTGCCAAAAAATTGAAACTGAAAAAAAAATTTCCTTTGACATAGTTTTGTTTTAAAAACTAAATCAAGAGAAAAAAAACTGTGTCAAAAACTGTGTCAAAGCCATTTTTTGTCAAATCTTGCTCCAAATGGATAAAAATTTATCAGAGGGCTCTAATTTATCATTTTTAATCATTTTATAACTCAAAACTGCCAAAAAATTGAAACTGAAAAAAAAATTTCCTTTGACATAGTTTTGTTTTAAAAACTAAATCAAGAGAAAAAAAACTGTGTCAAAAACTGTGTCAAAGCCATTTTTTGTCAAATCTTGCTCCAAATGGATAAAAATTTATCAGAGGGCTCTAATTTATCATTTTTAATCATTTTATAACTCAAAACTGCCAAAAAATTGAAACTGAAAAAAAAATTTCCTTTGACATAGTTTTGTTTTAAAAACTAAATCAAGAGAAAAAAAACTGTGTCAAAAACTGTGTCAAAGCCATTTTTTGTCAAATCTTGCTCCAAATGGATAAAAATTTATCAGAGGGCTCTAATTTATCATTTTTAATCATTTTATAACTCAAAACTGCCAAAAAATTGAAACTGAAAAAAAAAATTTCCTTTGACATAGTTTTGTTTTAAAAACTAAATCAAGAGAAAAAAAACTGTGTCAAAAACTGTGTCAAAGCCATTTTTTGTCAAATCTTGCTCCAAATGGATAAAAATTTATCAGAGGGCTCTAATTTATCATTTTTAATCATTTTATAACTCAAAACTGCCAAAAAATTGAAACTGAAAAAAAAATTTCCTTTGACATAGTTTTGTTTTAAAAACTAAATCAAGAGAAAAAAAACTGTGTCAAAAACTGTGTCAAAGCCATTTTTTGTCAAATCTTGCTCCAAATGGATAAAAATTTATCAGAGGGCTCTAATTTATCATTTTTAATCATTTTATAACTCAAAACTGCCAAAAAATTGAAACTGAAAAAAAAAATTTCCTTTGACATAGTTTTGTTTTAAAAACTAAATCAAGAGAAAAAAAACTGTGTCAAAAACTGTGTCAAAGCCATTTTTGTCAAATCTTGCTCCAAATGGATAAAAATTTATCAGAGGGCTCTAATTTATCATTTTTAATCATTTTATAACTCAAAACTGCCAAAAAATTGAAACTGAAAAAAAAATTTCCTTTGACATAGTTTTGTTTTAAAAACTAAATCAAGAGAAAAAAAACTGTGTCAAAAACTGTGTCAAAGCCATTTTTAGTCAAATCTTGCTCCAAATGGATAAAAATTTATCAGAGGGCTCTAATTTATCATTTTTAATCATTTTATAACTCAAAACTGCCAAAAAATTGAAACTGAAAAAAAAATTTCCTTTGACATAGTTTTGTTTTAAAAACTAAATCAAGAGAAAAAAAACTGTGTCAAAGTGTCAAAGCAATTTTTGTTAAATCTTGCTCCAAATGGATAAAAATTTATCAGAGGGCTCTAATTTATCATTTTTAATCATTTTATAACTCAAAACTGCCAAAAAATTGAAACTGAAAAAAAAAATTTCCTTTGACATAGTTTTGTTTTAAAAACTAAATCAAGAGAAAAAAAACTGTGTCAAAAACTGTGTCAAAGCAATTTTTGTCAAATCTTGCTCCAAATGGATAAAAATTTATCAGAGGGCTCTAATTTATCATTTTTAATCATTTTATAACTCAAAACTGCCAAAAAATTGAAACTGAAAAAAAAATTTCCTTTGACATAGTTTTGTTTTAAAAACTAAATCAAGAGAAAAAAAACTGTGTCAAAAACTGTGTCAAAGCCATTTTTAGTCAAATCTTGCTCCAAATGGATAAAAATTTATCAGAGGGCTCTAATTTATCATTTTTAATCATTTTTTAACTCAAAACTGCCAAAAAATTGAAACTGAAAAAAAAAATTTCCTTTGACATAGTTTTGTTTTAAAAACTAAATCAAGAGAAAAAAAACTGTGTCAAAGCAATTTTTGTCAAATCTTGCTCCAAATGGATAAAAATTTATCAGAGGGCTCTAATTTATCATTTTTAATCATTTTTTAACTCAAAACTGCCAAAAAATTGAAACTGAAAAAAAAATTTCCTTTGACATAGTTTTGTTTTAAAAACTAAATCAAGAGAAAAAAAACTGTGTCAAAAACTGTGTCAAAGCCATTTTTTGTCAAATCTTGCTCCAAATGGATAAAAATTTATCAGAGGGCTCTAATTTATCATTTTTAATCATTTTTAACTCAAAACTGCCAAAAAATTGAAACTGAAAAAAAAATTTCCTTTGACATAGTTTTGTTTTAAAAACTAAATCAAGAGAAAAAAAACTGTGTCAAAAACTGTGTCAAAGCAATTTTTGTCAAATCTTGCTCCAAATGGATAAAAATTTATCAGAGGGCTCTAATTTATCATTTTTAATCATTTTATAACTCAAAACTGCCAAAAAATTGAAACTGAAAAAAAAATTTCCTTTGACATAGTTTTGTTTTAAAAACTAAATCAAGAGAAAAAAAACTGTGTCAAAAACTGTGTCAAAGCCATTTTTGTCAAATCTTGCTCCAAATGGATAAAAATTTATCAGAGGGCTCTAATTTATCATTTTTAATCATTTTATAACTCAAAACTGCCAAAAAATTGAAACTGAAAAAAAAATTTCCTTTGACATAGTTTTGTTTTAAAAACTAAATCAAGAGAAAAAAAACTGTGTCAAAAACTGTGTCAAAGCCATTTTTTGTCAAATCTTGCTCCAAATGGATAAAAATTTATCAGAGGGCTCTAATTTATCATTTTTAATCATTTTATAACTCAAAACTGCCAAAAAATTGAAACTGAAAAAAAAAATTTCCTTTGACATAGTTTTGTTTTAAAAACTAAATCAAGAGAAAAAAAACTGTGTCAAAAACTGTGTCAAAGCAATTTTTGTCAAATCTTGCTCCAAATGGATAAAAATTTATCAGAGGGCTCTAATTTATCATTTTTAATCATTTTATAACTCAAAACTGCCAAAAAATTGAAATTGAAAAAAAAAAAATTTTCCTTTGACATAGTTTTGTTTTAAAAACTAAATCAAGAGAAAAAAAACTGTGTCAAAAACTGTGTCAAAGCAATTTTTGTCAAATCTTGCTCCAAATGGATAAAAATTTATCAGAGGGCTCTAATTTATCATTTTTAATCATTTTATAACTCAAAACTGCCAAAAAATTGAAACTGAAAAAAAAATTTCCTTTGACATAGTTTTGTTTTAAAAACTAAATCAAGAGAAAAAAAACTGTGTCAAAAACTGTGTCAAAGCCATTTTTTGTCAAATCTTGCTCCAAATGGATAAAAATTTATCAGAGGGCTCTAATTTATCATTTTTAATCATTTTATAACTCAAAACTGCCAAAAAATTGAAACTGAAAAAAAAAATTTCCTTTGACATAGTTTTGTTTTAAAAACTAAATCAAGAGAAAAAAAACTGTGTCAAAAACTGTGTCAAAGCCATTTTTTGTCAAATCTTGCTCCAAATGGATAAAAATTTATCAGAGGGCTCTAATTTATCATTTTTAATCATTTTATAACTCAAAACTGCCAAAAAATTGAAACTGAAAAAAAAAATTTCCTTTGACATAGTTTTGTTTTAAAAACTAAATCAAGAGAAAAAAAACTGTGTCAAAAACTGTGTCAAAGCCATTTTTTGTCAAATCTTGCTCCAAATGGATAAAAATTTATCAGAGGGCTCTAATTTATCATTTTTAATCATTTTATAACTCAAAACTGCCAAAAAATTGAAACTGAAAAAAAAATTTCCTTTGACATAGTTTTGTTTTAAAAACTAAATCAAGAGAAAAAAAACTGTGTCAAAAACTGTGTCAAAGCCATTTTTTGTCAAATCTTGCTCCAAATGGATAAAAATTTATCAGAGGGCTCTAATTTATCATTTTTAATCATTTTATAACTCAAAACTGCCAAAAAATTGAAACTGAAAAAAAAAATTTCCTTTGACATAGTTTTGTTTTAAAAACTAAATCAAGAGAAAAAAAACTGTGTCAAAAACTGTGTCAAAGCCATTTTTTGTCAAATCTTGCTCCAAATGGATAAAAATTTATCAGAGGGCTCTAATTTATCATTTTTAATCATTTTATAACTCAAAACTGCCAAAAAATTGAAACTGAAAAAAAAATTTCCTTTGACATAGTTTTGTTTTAAAAACTAAATCAAGAGAAAAAAAACTGTGTCAAAAACTGTGTCAAAGCCATTTTTTGTCAAATCTTGCTCCAAATGGATAAAAATTTATCAGATGGGCTCTAATTTATCATTTTTATTCATTTTGCAACTCTAAACTGCCAAAAAATTGAAACTGAAAAAAAAAATCCTTTGACATAGTTTTGTTTTGAAAACTAAATCAAGAGAAAAAAAACTGTGTCAAAAACTGTGTCAAAGCCATTTTTTGTCAAATCTTGCTCCAAATGGATAAAAATTTATCAGAGGGCTCTAATTTATCATTTTTAATCATTTTATAACTCAAAACTGCCAAAAAATTGAAACTGAAAAAAAAAATTTCCTTTGACATAGTTTTGTTTTAAAAACTAAATCAAGAGAAAAAAAACTGTGTCAAAAACTGTGTCAAAGCCATTTTTTGTCAAATCTTGCTCCAAATGGATAAAAATTTATCAGAGGGCTCTAATTTATCATTTTTAATCATTTTATAACTCAAAACTGCCAAAAAATTGAAACTGAAAAAAAAAATTTCCTTTGACATAGTTTTGTTTTAAAAACTAAATCAAGAGAAAAAAAACTGTGTCAAAAACTGTGTCAAAGCCATTTTTTGTCAAATCTTGCTCCAAATGGATAAAAATTTATCAGAGGGCTCTAATTTATCATTTTTAATCATTTTATAACTCAAAACTGCCAAAAAATTGAAACTGAAAAAAAAATTTCCTTTGACATAGTTTTGTTTTAAAAACTAAATCAAGAGAAAAAAAACTGTGTCAAAAACTGTGTCAAAGCCATTTTTTGTCAAATCTTGCTCCAAATGGATAAAAATTTATCAGAGGGCTCTAATTTATCATTTTTAATCATTTTATAACTCAAAACTGCCAAAAAATTGAAACTGAAAAAAAAAATTTCCTTTGACATAGTTTTGTTTTAAAAACTAAATCAAGAGAAAAAAAACTGTGTCAAAAACTGTGTCAAAGCCATTTTTTGTCAAATCTTGCTCCAAATGGATAAAAATTTATCAGAGGGCTCTAATTTATCATTTTTAATCATTTTATAACTCAAAACTGCCAAAAAATTGAAACTGAAAAAAAAAATTTCCTTTGACATAGTTTTGTTTTAAAAACTAAATCAAGAGAAAAAAAACTGTGTCAAAAACTGTGTCAAAGCCATTTTTTGTCAAATCTTGCTCCAAATGGATAAAAATTTATCAGAGGGCTCTAATTTATCATTTTTAATCATTTTATAACTCAAAACTGCCAAAAAATTGAAACTGAAAAAAAAAATTTCCTTTGACATAGTTTTGTTTTAAAAACTAAATCAAGAGAAAAAAAACTGTGTCAAAAACTGTGTCAAAGCCATTTTTTGTCAAATCTTGCTCCAAATGGATAAAAATTTATCAGAGGGCTCTAATTTATCATTTTTAATCATTTTATAACTCAAAACTGCCAAAAAATTGAAACTGAAAAAAAAATTTCCTTTGACATAGTTTTGTTTTAAAAACTAAATCAAGAGAAAAAAAACTGTGTCAAAAACTGTGTCAAAGCAATTTTTGTCAAATCTTGCTCCAAATGGATAAAAATTTATCAGAGGGCTCTAATTTATCATTTTTAATCATTTTATAACTCAAAACTGCCAAAAAATTGAAACTGAAAAAAAAATTTCCTTTGACATAGTTTTGTTTTAAAAACTAAATCAAGAGAAAAAAAACTGTGTCAAAAACTGTGTCAAAGCCATTTTTTGTCAAATCTTGCTCCAAATGGATAAAAATTTATCAGAGGGCTCTAATTTATCATTTTTAATCATTTTATAACTCAAAACTGCCAAAAAATTGAAACTGAAAAAAAAAATTTCCTTTGACATAGTTTTGTTTTAAAAACTAAATCAAGAGAAAAAAAACTGTGTCAAAAACTGTGTCAAAGCCATTTTTGTCAAATCTTGCTCCAAATGGATAAAAATTTATCAGAGGGCTCTAATTTATCATTTTTAATCATTTTATAACTCAAAACTGCCAAAAAATTGAAACTGAAAAAAAAAATTTCCTTTGACATAGTTTTGTTTTAAAAACTAAATCAAGAGAAAAAAAACTGTGTCAAAAACTGTGTCAAAGCCATTTTTGTCAAATCTTGCTCCAAATGGATAAAAATTTATCAGAGGGCTCTAATTTATCATTTTTAATCATTTTATAACTCAAAACTGCCAAAAAATTGAAACTGAAAAAAAAAATTTCCTTTGACATAGTTTTGTTTTAAAAACTAAATCAAGAGAAAAAAAACTGTGTCAAAAACTGTGTCAAAGCCATTTTTTGTCAAATCTTGCTCCAAATGGATAAAAATTTATCAGAGGGCTCTAATTTATCATTTTTAATCATTTTATAACTCAAAACTGCCAAAAAATTGAAACTGAAAAAAAAATTTCCTTTGACATAGTTTTGTTTTAAAAACTAAATCAAGAGAAAAAAAACTGTGTCAAAAACTGTGTCAAAGCCATTTTTGTCAAATCTTGCTCCAAATGGATAAAAATTTATCAGAGGGCTCTAATTTATCATTTTTAATCATTTTATAACTCAAAACTGCCAAAAAATTGAAACTGAAAAAAAAATTTCCTTTGACATAGTTTTGTTTTAAAAACTAAATCAAGAGAAAAAAAAACTGTGTCAAAGCAATTTTTTGTCAAATCTTGCTCCAAATGGATAAAAATTTATCAGAGGGCTCTAATTTATCATTTTTAATCATTTTATAACTCAAAACTGCCAAAAAATTGAAACTGAAAAAAAAAATTTCCTTTGACATAATTTTGTTTTAAAAACTAAATCAAGAGAAAAAAAACTGTGTCAAAAACTGTGTCAAAGCCATTTTTTGTCAAATCTTGCTCCAAATGGATAAAAATTTATCAGAGGGCTCTAATTTATCATTTTTAATCATTTTATAACTCAAAACTGCCAAAAAATTGAAACTGAAAAAAAAAATTTCCTTTGACATAGTTTTGTTTTAAAAACTAAATCAAGAGAAAAAAAACTGTGTCAAAAACTGTGTCAAAGCAATTTTTGTCAAATCTTGCTCCAAATGGATAAAAATTTATCAGAGGGCTCTAATTTATCATTTTTAATCATTTTATAACTCAAAACTGCCAAAAAATTGAAACTGAAAAAAAAATTTCCTTTGACATAGTTTTGTTTTAAAAACTAAATCAAGAGAAAAAAAACTGTGTCAAAAACTGTGTCAAAGCCATTTTTTGTCAAATCTTGCTCCAAATGGATAAAAATTTATCAGAGGGCTCTAATTTATCATTTTTAATCATTTTATAACTCAAAACTGCCAAAAAATTGAAACTGAAAAAAAAAATTTCCTTTGACATAGTTTTGTTTTAAAAACTAAATCAAGAGAAAAAAAACTGTGTCAAAAACTGTGTCAAAGCAATTTTTGTCAAATCTTGCTCCAAATGGATAAAAATTTATCAGAGGGCTCTAATTTATCATTTTTAATCATTTTATAACTCAAAACTGCCAAAAAATTGAAACTGAAAAAAAAATTTCCTTTGACATAGTTTTGTTTTAAAAACTAAATCAAGAGAAAAAAAACTGTGTCAAAAACTGTGTCAAAGCCATTTTTTGTCAAATCTTGCTCCAAATGGATAAAAATTTATCAGAGGGCTCTAATTTATCATTTTTAATCATTTTATAACTCAAAACTGCCAAAAAATTGAAACTGAAAAAAAAAATTTCCTTTGACATAGTTTTGTTTTAAAAACTAAATCAAGAGAAAAAAAACTGTGTCAAAAACTGTGTCAAAGCCATTTTTTGTCAAATCTTGCTCCAAATGGATAAAAATTTATCAGAGGGCTCTAATTTATCATTTTTAATCATTTTATAACTCAAAACTGCCAAAAAATTGAAACTGAAAAAAAAATTTTTCCTTTGACATAGTTTTGTTTTAAAAACTAAATCAAGAGAAAAAAAACTGTGTCAAAAACTGTGTCAAAGCAATTTTTGTCAAATCTTGCTCCAAATGGATAAAAATTTATCAGAGGGCTCTAATTTATCATTTTTAATCATTTTATAACTCAAAACTGCCAAAAAATTGAAACTGAAAAAAAAAATTTCCTTTGACATAGTTTTGTTTTAAAAACTAAATCAAGAGAAAAAAAACTGTGTCAAAAACTGTGTCAAAGCCATTTTTTGTCAAATCTTGCTCCAAATGGATAAAAATTTATCAGAGGGCTCTAATTTATCATTTTTAATCATTTTATAACTCAAAACTGCCAAAAAATTGAAACTGAAAAAAAAAATTTCCTTTGACATAGTTTTGTTTTAAAAACTAAATCAAGAGAAAAAAAACTGTGTCAAAAACTGTGTCAAAGCCATTTTTGTCAAATCTTGCTCCAAATGGATAAAAATTTATCAGAGGGCTCTAATTTATCATTTTTAATCATTTTATAACTCAAAACTGCCAAAAAATTGAAACTGAAAAAAAAAATTTCCTTTGACATAGTTTTGTTTTAAAAACTAAATCAAGAGAAAAAAAACTGTGTCAAAAACTGTGTCAAAGCAATTTTTGTCAAATCTTGCTCCAAATGGATAAAAATTTATCAGAGGGCTCTAATTTATCATTTTTAATCATTTTATAACTCAAAACTGCCAAAAAATTGAAACTGAAAAAAAAAATTTCCTTTGACATAGTTTTGTTTTAAAAACTAAATCAAGAGAAAAAAAACTGTCTTTGACATACTTTTGTTTTAAAAACTAAATCAAGAGAAAAAAAACTGTGTCAAAAACTGTGTCAAAGCCATTTTTTGTCAAATCTTGCTCCAAATGGATAAAAATTTATCAGAGGGCTCTAATTTATCATTTTTAATCATTTTATAACTCAAAACTGCCAAAAAATTGAAACTGAAAAAAAAAATTTCCTTTGACATAGTTTTGTTTTAAAAACTAAATCAAGAGAAAAAAAACTGTGTCAAAAACTGTGTCAAAGCCATTTTTTGTCAAATCTTGCTCCAAATGGATAAAAATTTATCAGAGGGCTCTAATTTATCATTTTTAATCATTTTATAACTCAAAACTGCCAAAAAATTGAAACTGAAAAAAAAAATTTCCTTTGACATAGTTTTGTTTTAAAAACTAAATCAAGAGAAAAAAAACTGTGTCAAAAACTGTGTCAAAGCCATTTTTTGTCAAATCTTGCTCCAAATGGATAAAAATTTATCAGAGGGCTCTAATTTATCATTTTTAATCATTTTATAACTCAAAACTGCCAAAAAATTGAAACTGAAAAAAAAATTTCCTTTGACATAGTTTTGTTTTAAAAACTAAATCAAGAGAAAAAAAACTGTGTCAAAAACTGTGTCAAAGCATTTTTTGTCAAATCTTGCTCCAAATGGATAAAAATTTATCAGAGGGCTCTAATTTATCATTTTTAATCATTTTATAACTCAAAACTGCCAAAAAATTGAAACTGAAAAAAAAATTTCCTTTGACATAGTTTTGTTTTAAAAACTAAATCAAGAGAAAAAAAACTGTGTCAAAAACTGTGTCAAAGCCATTTTTTGTCAAATCTTGCTCCAAATGGATAAAAATTTATCAGAGGGCTCTAATTTATCATTTTTAATCATTTTATAACTCAAAACTGCCAAAAAATTGAAACTGAAAAAAAAAATTTCCTTTGACATAGTTTTGTTTTAAAAACTAAATCAAGAGAAAAAAAACTGTGTCAAAAACTGTGTCAAAGCCATTTTTTGTCAAATCTTGCTCCAAATGGATAAAAATTTATCAGAGGGCTCTAATTTATCATTTTTAATCATTTTATAACTCAAAACTGCCAAAAAATTGAAACTGAAAAAAAAATTTCCTTTGACATAGTTTTGTTTTAAAAACTAAATCAAGAGAAAAAAAACTGTGTCAAAAACTGTGTCAAAGCCATTTTTTGTCAAATCTTGCTCCAAATGGATAAAAATTTATCAGAGGGCTCTAATTTATCATTTTTAATCATTTTATAACTCAAAACTGCCAAAAAATTGAAACTGAAAAAAAAATTTTCCTTTGACATAGTTTTGTTTTAAAAACTAAATCAAGAGAAAAAAAACTGTGTCAAAAACTGTGTCAAAGCAATTTTTTGTCAAATCTTGCTCCAAATGGATAAAAATTTATCAGAGGGCTCTAATTTATCATTTTTAATCATTTTATAACTCAAAACTGCCAAAAAATTGAAACTGAAAAAAAAATTTCCTTTGACATAGTTTTGTTTTAAAAACTAAATCAAGAGAAAAAAAACTGTGTCAAAAACTGTGTCAAAGCCATTTTTTGTCAAATCTTGCTCCAAATGGATAAAAATTTATCAGAGGGCTCTAATTTATCATTTTTAATCATTTTATAACTCAAAACTGCCAAAAAATTGAAACTGAAAAAAAAAATTTCCTTTGACATAGTTTTGTTTTAAAAACTAAATCAAGAGAAAAAAAACTGTGTCAAAAACTGTGTCAAAGCCATTTTTTGTCAAATCTTGCTCCAAATGGATAAAAATTTATCAGAGGGCTCTAATTTATCATTTTTAATCATTTTATAACTCAAAACTGCCAAAAAATTGAAACTGAAAAAAAAAATTTCCTTTGACATAGTTTTGTTTTAAAAACTAAATCAAGAGAAAAAAAACTGTGTCAAAAACTGTGTCAAAGCCATTTTTTGTCAAATCTTGCTCCAAATGGATAAAAATTTATCAGAGGGCTCTAATTTATCATTTTTAATCATTTTATAACTCAAAACTGCCAAAAAATTGAAACTGAAAAAAAAAATTTCCTTTGACATAGTTTTGTTTTAAAAACTAAATCAAGAGAAAAAAAACTGTGTCAAAAACTGTGTCAAAGCCATTTTTTGTCAAATCTTGCTCCAAATGGATAAAAATTTATCAGAGGGCTCTAATTTATCATTTTTAATCATTTTATAACTCAAAACTGCCAAAAAATTGAAACTGAAAAAAAAAAATTTCCTTTGACATAGTTTTGTTTTAAAAACTAAATCAAGAGAAAAAAAACTGTGTCAAAAACTGTGTCAAAGCCATTTTTTGTCAAATCTTGCTCCAAATGGATAAAAATTTATCAGAGGGCTCTAATTTATCATTTTTAATCATTTTATAACTCAAAACTGCCAAAAAATTGAAACTGAAAAAAAAAATTTCCTTTGACATAGTTTTGTTTTAAAAACTAAATCAAGAGAAAAAAAACTGTGTCAAAAACTGTGTCAAAGCCATTTTTTGTCAAATCTTGCTCCAAATGGATAAAAATTTATCAGAGGGCTCTAATTTATCATTTTTAATCATTTTATAACTCAAAACTGCCAAAAAATTGAAACTGAAAAAAAAAATTTCCTTTGACATAGTTTTGTTTTAAAAACTAAATCAAGAGAAAAAAAACTGTGTCAAAAACTGTGTCAAAGCCATTTTTTGTCAAATCTTGCTCCAAATGGATAAAAATTTATCAGAGGGCTCTAATTTATCATTTTTAATCATTTTATAACTCAAAACTGCCAAAAAATTGAAACTGAAAAAAAAAATTTCCTTTGACATAGTTTTGTTTTAAAAACTAAATCAAGAGAAAAAAAACTGTGTCAAAAACTGTGTCAAAGCCATTTTT
The DNA here is from genome assembly GCF_036172545.1 of Culicoides brevitarsis. Classification (NCBI taxonomy): domain Eukaryota; kingdom Metazoa; phylum Arthropoda; class Insecta; order Diptera; family Ceratopogonidae; genus Culicoides; species Culicoides brevitarsis. Next base: position 33,131,446 of record NC_087087.1, on the reverse strand, counting down.
TGTCAAATCTTGCTCCAAATGGATAAAAATTTATCAGAGGGCTCTAATTTATCATTTTTAATCATTTTATAACTCAAAACTGCCAAAAAATTGAAACTGAAAAAAAAAATTTCCTTTGACATAGTTTTGTTTTAAAAACTAAATCAAGAGAAAAAAAACTGTGTCAAAAACTGTGTCAAAGCCATTTTTTGTCAAATCTTGCTCCAAATGGATAAAAATTTATCAGAGGGCTCTAATTTATCATTTTTAATCATTTTATAACTCAAAACTGCCAAAAAATTGAAACTGAAAAAAAAAATTTCCTTTGACATAGTTTTGTTTTAAAAACTAAATCAAGAGAAAAAAAACTGTGTCAAAAACTGTGTCAAAGCCATTTTTTGTCAAATCTTGCTCCAAATGGATAAAAATTTATCAGAGGGCTCTAATTTATCATTTTTAATCATTTTATAACTCAAAACTGCCAAAAAATTGAAACTGAAAAAAAAAATTTCCTTTGACATAGTTTTGTTTTAAAAACTAAATCAAGAGAAAAAAAACTGTGTCAAAAACTGTGTCAAAGCCATTTTTTGTCAAATCTTGCTCCAAATGGATAAAAATTTATCAGAGGGCTCTAATTTATCATTTTTAATCATTTTATAACTCAAAACTGCCAAAAAATTGAAACTGAAAAAAAAAATTTCCTTTGACATAGTTTTGTTTTAAAAACTAAATCAAGAGAAAAAAAACTGTGTCAAAAACTGTGTCAAAGCCATTTTTTGTCAAATCTTGCTCCAAATGGATAAAAATTTATCAGAGGGCTCTAATTTATCATTTTTAATCATTTTATAACTCAAAACTGCCAAAAAATTGAAACTGAAAAAAAAAATTTCCTTTGACATAGTTTTGTTTTAAAAACTAAATCAAGAGAAAAAAAACTGTGTCAAAAACTGTGTCAAAGCCATTTTTTGTCAAATCTTGCTCCAAATGGATAAAAATTTATCAGAGGGCTCTAATTTATCATTTTTAATCATTTTATAACTCAAAACTGCCAAAAAATTGAAACTGAAAAAAAAAATTTCCTTTGACATAGTTTTGTTTTAAAAACTAAATCAAGAGAAAAAAAACTGTGTCAAAAACTGTGTCAAAGCCATTTTTTGTCAAATCTTGCTCCAAATGGATAAAAATTTATCAGAGGGCTCTAATTTATCATTTTTAATCATTTTATAACTCAAAACTGCCAAAAAATTGAAACTGAAAAAAAAATTTCCTTTGACATAGTTTTGTTTTAAAAACTAAATCAAGAGAAAAAAAACTGTGTCAAAAACTGTGTCAAAGCCATTTTTTGTCAAATCTTGCTCCAAATGGATAAAAATTTATCAGAGGGCTCTAATTTATCATTTTTAATCATTTTATAACTCAAAACTGCCAAAAAATTGAAACTGAAAAAAAAATTTCCTTTGACATAGTTTTGTTTTAAAAACTAAATCAAGAGAAAAAAAACTGTGTCAAAAACTGTGTCAAAGCCATTTTTTGTCAAATCTTGCTCCAAATGGATAAAAATTTATCAGAGGGCTCTAATTTATCATTTTTAATCATTTTATAACTCAAAACTGCCAAAAAATTGAAACTGAAAAAAAAAATTTCCTTTGACATAGTTTTGTTTTAAAAACTAAATCAAGAGAAAAAAAACTGTGTCAAAAACTGTGTCAAAGCCATTTTTTGTCAAATCTTGCTCCAAATGGATAAAAATTTATCAGAGGGCTCTAATTTATCATTTTTAATCATTTTATAACTCAAAACTGCCAAAAAATTGAAACTGAAAAAAAAAATTCCTTTGACATAGTTTTGTTTTAAAAACTAAATCAAGAGAAAAAAAACTGTGTCAAAGCCATTTTTTGTCAAATCTTGCTCCAAATGGATAAAAATTTATCAGAGGGCTCTAATTTATCATTTTTAATCATTTTATAACTCAAAACTGCCAAAAAATTGAAACTGAAAAAAAAAATTCCTTTGACATAGTTTTGTTTTAAAAACTAAATCAAGAGAAAAAAAATGTGTCAAAAACTGTGTCAAAGCCATTTTTTGTCAAATCTTGCTCCAAATGGATAAAAATTTATCAGAGGGCTCTAATTTATCATTTTTAATCATTTTATAACTTAAAACTGCCAAAAAATTGAAACTGAAAAAAAAATTCCTTTGACAATGGAAAATCCCCTTCAAAAAATCTCCTTCATTTATGTTTTTCAATGTTGATCGAGATAACTTTTATCACTGAAGATAATTCGCACAATGAAAAAATGTCTCGTAATGTTTACTGATAATTGATAAGATTTTTTTTATTATAAAAACAACCGTTTAGATGGTCAAACTGCTCTCTGGAATTCCAGTAACGGAAGAAATCCAAGCGATATAATGCGAGGTCTTTGTTCCCACAGCTGGATATGTTGGATTTATGCATGGCTTAACGCTCCACGAAACAATTCCATATTGAACCATAACTCCGTCTTTCCATGTGACAATTGGACCGCCTGAATCTCCGTTGCAATCAGCAACGCCTCCTCCGCGAACGCCATTGCAACAGTTAAAGTCATAAATTGCCAATCCAGCGGATTGATGAATTTGTTTGCAGTCTTCGTTGTTAATGACGAAATAGTCGCCGCGATGAAGTTGAACGGGAGTGTTTCCATTCTACGAGGAAAATTTAAATTAATTAAAAATTTAAAAAAAAATGACTTAAGCTTTAGTTAAAGAAAAAAATTAAAATAAGTCAAAAAATGATTTAGATTTCAAAGAAAATTTCAAGAATTTTTTTTTATTTTTTTTTTAAATTTTTTTTTTTTAAATATTTTTTTTTAAATTTTTTTTTATTTTTTTTTTTTACTTTTTTTTTTATTTTTTTTTTAATTTTTTTTTTTAAATTTCGAGCCAATTAGAATTTTTTTTTGAGAAAAAAAAATATGTTTTTTTAAATTTTCAAAAAAATTAAAAATAAAGTAAAAAAAAAATTCTTAAGTCAAAACTTAAGCAACTTAAGCTTCATAAAAAAAATTCTTACGTTATCTCGTCCCCATCCAATAACTGCAGCGGGCGTTTGAAACGATGGTCCCTCAACTTCCCATTGACTATAGGGCAATTTCACGGGCTGTGCTTGAGCTCCAAACTCAATTGGTTTGTCAAGTCGCAACAATTGAATGTCATCCGCGACGTAAGAAACATAATTAGGATGACGCACATTTTGAACCACATTATAGACATTTGGTCCGTTATAATTGCGATTTGTGACGCCCCATTGGATGGCAGTGCAAGTACAATGAGCTGCTGTCAAGATCCAATATTCGTTCAAAATACTTCCGCCGCACGAGAAGCCACTGCCGTAATAACAAGCAACGGTGAAGGGAAATTCCTCGACTGTCGTTGGCGTTCCTCCAACAATGAAGGGATTCATTTCCGTCGATCGACTAAGAGACATTTGAGCAGAAAATGCCGTGCCAACGAAGGCTAGAAGAAGAAGTTGTAAAAGTGCCATTTTGATAATTACTGAAGGGATTTCGGGGGATGTCGAGCAATTTATACGAAAATTTGGAGGTAATCTTATCGGATTTATTGTTTTTACAGATTTTTTGTATTTTTTCATGAGTAATCAATTCGCGATAATTATGTCGAAATGTAATCTGATAAGATTAAATTAAAAAAAAAAAAAAGAATTTCACACCCTTAAGATTTTAATTTTACATTAAAAATTATCAAAAAATATTTTTGCAATTCTAAAAAAATAAATTTCTTAGATTTATCATCTCAAAAGTAATTTTTTGCTAATTTTAATACCGAATCAATAATTTTTACTTCTGATATCGCTAAAAAAAAAAACAATGAGTTGTTGAAAAGTACACATTTTAAAATAAAATTTAAAACATATGTTTCTTTTCGCGAACAAAATGTCAAAATAAAATAAATAAAAACAATTAAATCTTAAATTTTTTGAATTCTTTCATTTTTTTCAGCAAAATGTTTAATTTGTAACAAAAATTTATAAAAAAAATAAATTGAAAAAAAAAATAAAATTAATAAGTAAGAAAAAAAAAATAGAAAAAGTAGTCGTCTAAAGAACGACATACTATACCGCATTTCGATATTACATACATATCTTTATTGTTGTCCTCACTTTACAATTTCATACTCCTCATTTCAATTTTCCGAACTTTTTATCAACTACAGACTTTCCATTGAAATGCATATATTTCATAATTTTGTACCCCTAATTTCACATTTTCGTAATCCTCGAAAAAGAAGAAAAACGGTCATGAAATTTTTCAAGTCAAGTTTTAATCAACTTTCGATGGATTTCAAAGCTAAAATTGAATAAATATTCATTCTAAAGATGATTTCTGTTCATATTGGGTCGATATTTGACGTAACAAAAAAATCAGAGTTTGGAGGTTCAAACTCTGATTTTTTTTGCCAGTCATTTTTTGATCACTTTTAAGCCTAAAATTGAATAAATATTCATTCTAAAGTTCATTTCTGTTCATATTGGGTCGATATTTGACGTAACAAAAAAATCAGAGTTTGGAGGTTCAAACTCTGATTTTTTTTGCAAGTCATTTTTTGATCACTTTTAAGCCTAAAATTGAATAAATATTCATTCTAAAGTTCATTTCTGTTCATATTGGGTCGATATTTGACGTAACAAAAAAATCAGAGTTTGGAGGTTCAAACTCTGATTTTTTTTGCAAGTCATTTTTTGATCACTTTTAAGCCTAAAATTGAATAAATATTCATTCTAAAGTTCATTTCTGTTCATATTGGGTCGATATTTGACGTAACAAAAAAATCAGAGTTTGGAGGTTCAAACTCTGATTTTTTTTTGCAAGTCATTTTTTGATCACTTTTAAGCCTGAAATTGAATAAATATTCATTCTAAAGTTCATTTCTGTTCATATTGGGTCGATATTTGACGTAACAAAAAAATCAGAGTTTGGAGGTTCAAACTCTGATTTTTTTTGCAAGTCATTTTTTGATCACTTTTAAGCCTAAAATTGAATAAATATTCATTCTAAAGTTCATTTCTGTTCATATTGGGTCGATATTTGACGTAACAAAAAAATCAGAGTTTGGAGGTTCAAACTCTGATTTTTTTTGCAAGTCATTTTTTGATCACTTTTAAGCCTAAAATTGAATAAATATTCATTCTAAAGTTCATTTCTGTTCATATTGGGTCGATATTTGACGTAACAAAAAAATCAGAGTTTGGAGGTTCAAACTCTGATTTTTTTTGCAAGTCATTTTTTGATCAAAGCCTGAAATTGAATAAATATTCATTCTAAAGTTCATTTCTGTTCATATTGGGTCGATATTTGACGTAACAAAAAAAATCAGAGTTTGGAGGTTCAAACTCTGATTTTTTTTGCAAGTCATTTTTTGATCACTTTTAAGCCTGAAATTGAATAAATATTCATTCTAAAGTTCATTTCTGTTCATATTGGGTCGATATTTGACGTAACAAAAAAATCAGAGTTTGGAGGTTCAAACTCTGATTTTTTTTGCAAGTCATTTTTTGATCACTTTTAAGCCTAAAATTGAATAAATATTCATTCTAAAGTTCATTTCTGTTCATATTTGGTCGATATTTGACGTAACAAAAAAATCAGAGTTTGGAGGTTCAAACTCTGATTTTTTTTGCAAGTCATTTTTTGATCACTTTTAAGCCTAAAATTGAATAAATATTCATTCTAAAGTTCATTTCTGTTCATATTGGATCGATATTTGACGAAACAAAAAAATCAGAGTTTGGAGGTTCAAACTCTGATTTTTTTTGCAAGTCATTTTTTGATCACTTTTAAGCCTAAAATTGAATAAATATTCATTCTAAAGTTCATTTTTTGATCACTTTTAAGCCTAAAATTGAATAAATATTCATTCTAAAGTTCATTTCTGTGCATATTGGGTCGATATTTGACGTAACAAAAAAATCAGAGTTTGGAGGTTCAAACTCTGATTTTTTTTGCAAGTCATTTTTTGATCACTTTTAAGCCTGAAATTGAATAAATATTCATTCTAAAGTTCATTTCTGTTCATATTGGGTCGATATTTGACGTAACAAAAAAATCAGAAAAACTCTGATTTTTTTTGCAGATTTTTTGATCACTTTTAAGCCTGAAATTGAATAAATATTCATTCTAAAGTTCATTTCTGTTCATATTGGGTCGATATTTGACGTAACAAAAAAATCAGTGTTTGAACCTCCAAACTTGTTCCTTGATTTTTGAAAAAATAAAAATGTTTCATTTTAATAAAAATTTTAATTTTAAATAAAAATTTATGAAAAATAAAATTTTATTCAAAATAACCCAATTTGATTTAATAACAAGCATTTCAAAATAAATATTTTAAATATAATATATAAATAAAAAAAATATTTATTAATCATTATTTTGAATAAATAAATAAAATATTAATAAAAAATTATTTCAATGCAGATTTTGATGAATATATTAAATTTTCGTTTCTAATAAAAAATTATAAAAAAAAAATAAATAAAATTTAATTTAAATAAATATAACGTATTTTGATTTAATATCAAATTATTTATTAAAAAAATAAATATTTAATAATTTATGAATAAAAAAAATTTATTTACTGATCATCATTTTTAATAAATGAATAAATAAATAATAAATTATTAAAAAAAAATTCAATAAAAAATGACTTTTTTTCAATAAAAACCAAACTTTATATCATCATTAATTCATTAAATTAAATAATTTAAAAACATTTATTTACTAAAATTCATTTTAATAAAAAATTAATCGAAACCGGCAAAAAGCTTAATGCTCATATATAAATATGTCAATGCGTAAATAGTACACACCACAAAAACTTTTTTCGTCACTTCTCGTTGTATTTTTGCCTAAATTACCATATAACAATAACAAAAAAAAAAAAAATAAATAAATAAACAGTGACAACGGGGAGCTTTGTAGAAGCAACAAGCATATCAACACTTGACTTTTTATTTATTTTATTTTATTCTAGTGTCGGTCTTGTCAGTCTTTTATCGACTTTTGACGCGATAAGTTGTGTGCCAACTTACCTACCGGGTATCATTCCGAAAGGAGAATGACCTGATACAACAAAAAAAAAATAAAAAATTGTGAACTTGAACTTAAACTTGCTAATTTACGATAATAAGGAAGAACTTTCTGAGTCACAAACGTGTTTTTTTAGTGAAAAAATGTTTAGAATTTTTTTCTTTTTATTATTTTGTGGATTTTCGAAAGCAAATTTATCGAGACCTCATATAATTTTCATCCTCGCCGACGATTTGGGATTCAATGATGTCTCATTTCACGGATCTTCGCAAATTCCGACGCCAAACATTGACGCCTTGGCTTATTCCGGGATCATTTTGAACCGTTATTACGTGACGCCGCTTTGTACCCCGTCGCGAGCTGCTCTCATGACGGGCAAATATCCCATTCATACGGGTATGCAACATAATGTCATCTATGGCATGGAGCCTCGGGGACTTCCGTTGAACGAAACCATCCTTCCGCAACATCTCAATCGACTCGGATACAAAAGTCACATCGTTGGAAAGTGGCATTTGGGACATTTTAAGCGAGTTTATACGCCGCTCTATCGCGGATTTGACTCTCACGTCGGCTGTTGGACCGGACATCAGGATTACAATGATCACACGGCGGAAGAATCGGGCGTTTGGGGTCTCGATATGCGACGCGGACTGGATATTGAACGAGATTTGCACGGAAAATACACGACAGATGTGATTACGGAAGAAGCTACGAAGATAATTAAGAGTCATAATGCGAGTAAACCACTTTTCTTGTATTTACCTCATGTAGCGGTGCATTCGGCAAATCCGTATAATCCACTGCCGGCTCCCGATGACGTCGTTGCTGAGATGAGTCACATTCAGGATTACAAAAGAAGACGATTTGCAGGTAAAATTTGCTTTTTTTATTCTTGAAAAAAATTTTTTTTTTCATTAAATTTATTTTTTTTATCCAAAAATTAATTTAAAATTTTTAAAACGTTAAAAATTTCTTGAAAAAAATTTTTTTGTTTTTTTTTTATTTTTTCAAGAATTAATAAAATAATTTTTTTTTTAAATAAATTTAAAAAATTAAATTAAAATTAAATTTAAAATTATTTTTTTTTAAATTTCATGAAAAAAATAAACTTTCAAGCTTTCAAGAATTAAAAAAAAAATAATTTGGATATCAATTTTTTATTACAAAAAATTTTAAACTAATTTAATTAAAAAATGCAAATTATTAAAATTTAATTAAAAAAAAAATTAAAATATAAAAATTAATAATATTAAATAATTTGGATCGAAATTTTATTAAATTATTTAATTTTTATTTTTAAGACAAAATTTAAATCAAATTTCAAAAAAATTTAAGTAAAATTAATAATTAAAAATTAATTTAAATTGAAATAAAATGAAATCAAAAATTTCAAATAAATTTGATTAAAAAAATTAAATTATTTTAAAATAAAATAAATAAATTAATTAATAATTCATTAAATTAAATAATTAAAAATTAAATTTATCAAAAATAATAAAATTAAAATTTATTAAAAAAAAATTCATTTTAATTATATATTTTTTTTTTTGTATTTTCTAATTAATTTAATTTAATTCTAATTAATTTTTGAAAATTAATTTAAAAAGAAATCAATTTTAATTCATTTTTTATTTTTTTTTTTTTTATTTTTTATAAATTTTTTGAGCCTTGAAAATGCCTTCAAAACTAAAAATTTCTATATTTTTTTAGCTGTTCTTACCAAACTCGATCGTTCCGTGGGAGAAGTCGTCAAAGCCTTACATGCCTCAAAAATGCTCAACAACTCAATTATCATCTTCAGCACAGACAACGGAGGTCCCGCTGCGGGTTTCAACATCAACGCCGCCTCAAATTGGCCTTTACGAGGCGTCAAAAACACTTTATGGGAAGGCGGCGTACGTGGCGCAGGATTAATTTGGTCTCCCTTACTCAAAAATCGTGAACGTGTCTCGCATCAATTGATTCACATCGTTGATTGGCTTCCAACGCTCTACAGTGCTGCAGGGGGAGACGTCAGGTATTTCATGAAATTAACAAATTTTCATCAAATTTGCTCAAAAAAAATATTTTTAGTGCCTTAAAAGACATCGACGGATTAAATTTATGGCCTGCTCTATCGGAAAATCTCACATCGCCCCGAACTGAAGCCTTGATAAACATCGATGACATCTGGAACAGCCATGGAATTGTCGTGAACGATCACAAACTCGTATTGGGAACAAATTATAACGGCGCTTGGGACAGTTGGTATGGCCCGGAAGGCGATCGGAAGCCAAAAAGTTATAAAATTAACCAAGTGAGAAATAGTGAAGCAGGAATCGCGTTAAAAATGTTGAATTTATTACCAAATAACGACAAGATAAAGTAATTTTTCGTGATTTCGTGCTTGAAAAATAAATTTTAATGTAAATAATTTTCAGAATCTTGCGAAAAAATGCAACTATTGAATGCCCATCGAACATCAAACATGTCGAATGTAACCCTCTGGAGGGTCCTTGCCTGTTCAACGTCGCTATGGATCCCTGTGAACGTCAAAATCTCGCAAAACAGTAATTTAAAAAAAAATTTATCTAAAAAAAATTCTTAAAAATTTTTTTTATAGATTTCCATCAATTTTGAGCTCAATTCTCGCTCGTCTCAACTTTTACAACTCAACTGCCATTCCGCCAAACAATGCCCAATCCGATCCTCGTGGCAATCCAAAGTTATGGGATTATACGTGGACCAATTTCGACGATTATCATCTCATTGAGATGGAAAATAATGGAATTATGGATAAAGTTCATACCGTCATCGAGACATCTTGACTCCAATAAATCGATTTTTTTTACTTTTTTAATTAATTTAATTTTTTTTAACAGTTTAGTACATTGTTCCTAAAATATTTCAGGATTTTTGGGCTGGAAATGTCAACTTATACGGAGAAAAAAAAGTATCTCTTAGGTTTTTATCACAAAAGACGCAAGAACTTGTTGGTTAAAAGAAGCGTGCGAAATATCAGATCGTTTAAAATGGGTTAGCGTCGGCATTTTTCATGACTAGCGTGCAACTGCTTACAGAATTTCAAGATCACAGTGACGGATTTCCGGGAATTTTTTCTAAAAATAATGAAAAATTTGAATTTTTGAGTGAAAATAAGGCAAAAAAGTGACTTACTCTTAATTTCATCTCAATTCTGTCAATTTCGCCGCCCATCAAGTCAACGATATTCTCTCCATGTTTCAGCATGAAAGACTCTACTTCATCAATTGTCTCAAAATTTTTGATTTCCTGCGAGAAATTTTAATTAAAAACGGAAAATTTTGATTTTAAGTGAATTTTTACCTCCAACAAAGCATTTAAATCCAACTTATCCAAGTAAACTCGGGTCAATTCCCTGCCATCGAAGTCCATTTCAGCCTTATAACGCACCAAAGTGTTGCCCATGTCGATTCCCTTCACATCGTGAATTGCCCTGATCATGATGTCAGCCTCCAATTCCGAGTTAATTTTGTCGATATCCTCCTGCGGAATCGATCTGCCTACCAAAGCGGCGACATTTGTGTAAATAATGAACGAAGCAACGCCTCCGAGCATGCATCCAACTAACAAAGACCCCACAGCATCAGGCACAGATGACCCCGTGACGAGCGACAATCCCATACAAGATCCCGCCAAACCCACAGAAAGCACTGCGGCAGCATCTTCTGTCAAAACAACGTTCACGCAAGGATCTTGTCCACGCAAAACGTACTCCTTGAAGGAAATGTTCATCTTTTTTGCGCCCAAACGGATGCGATTCATGGCGACGATGAGTGTAGCGCCCTCGGAAACAAGCGAACCGCCGAGAATGAGAAGAGCCCAGGTGAGATCTCCAACGGGAGCGGGGTTAAGTAAGCCAACGATGCCGTGATAGAAGGAAAGACCGGTGCCGACGCAGAAGATACCGACGCCTGATATGAGGGACGAGACGTATTTCATGTTGGAATAGCCGTAAGGATGGTCAGAATCTGCAGTTTGTGTGGATTTGTGGATGCCATACGCTAAGATGAGTTGATTGAGAGTATCAGCCAGGGAGTGAATTGCTTCGGCGAACATGCTGTGTGAACCGGTATACACCCAAGCGCCGAATTTGAAGATGAAGTTTGCAGCGTTACTGAAAAAAAATTGAAAAATTTTTTTTAAAAAGATTAAAAATGGAAATTTTTTGAATTTTTAATAAAAATTTTTGAAAAATTAAAGAAAACTTAAAATATATATGCAGAAAAAAATAAAAATTTAAAAAAAAATTTAATTCTGAAATTTTTCTTTAATTTTTTGAAAATAAAAAAAATAATAAAAAATTCTTTAATTTTTTTTAAATTAAAAAATTAAATTCTTTAATTTTTTTGAAAATAAAAAATAATATAAAATTCCTTAATTTTTTGAAAATAAAAAAAATATAAAAATCTTTAATTTTTTGAAAATGAAAAATAATATAAAATTCTTTAATTTTTTTTTTTCTTTAATTTTTTGAAAAAATAAAATTCTTTAATTTTTTTGAAAATGAAAAATAATATAAAATTCTTTAATTTTTTTGAAAATAAAAAAAATATAAAATTCTTTAATTTTTTTTAAAAAAAAAATAAAAAATTTTTTGAAAATATAAAATTCTTTAATTTTTTTTGAAAATAAAAAAATAAAATTCTTTAATTTTTTTGAAAATAAAAAAATATATAAAATTCTTTAATTTTTTGAAAATAAAAAAAAAAATATAAAATTCTTTAATTTTTTTGAAAATTAAAAAAAATATAAAATTCTTTAATTTTTTTGAAAATAAAAAAAAATATAAAATTCTTTAATTTTTTTGAAAATAAAAAAAATATAAAAGAAATTTCTTAAAAAAAAATCTCAAAAACTTACATTCCAACAGCAGTCAAAACCACTTTTCCGCTACCCCCAAATAACCCAGTTTCTTCATCGACTTCCTTCGTTTTACTTCCTATCTCTCTCCTATAATCTCTCAAACGTCTCTTTACCGTAAAAATATTCTGCTGATGTTTTTTCTTCTCAATTTCCCGTTTTAGGCACTCTTTCAGGAGACTTTCTCGCGATCCCCATACCTCGATAGCTTTCGCTTCGACATCTTTCCTCCAATAAACCGTGATGGGCGGCTCTTGTTCGTACGGCGAACGTCGTTTCGTCTTCGGAAGCGATTCCAAATCCGCTGGTTTCAGCAAAAAATCCGACATTGCTCTGACTGGCGTGATAAAATTCCGTTCGAGCGAAAGATGCGACGGATCTGCCTTCGAACGTTTCTTTGGCGATGCTGCTGGAGGAGTTGCGGGCGGCGTAACAATCGTTGCTTCCTTATCCAAATTGATTTTCAGCTCTTGTTCCAACGCGCGTTTCACTTCTTCATCCGATTTGTCCTTGACACTCGCCGCAACGCTCGTTAAACTCGCAACATCGACTTTTGGTTTCTCGATGATGACAGTTTGGAGCTTCGACTCGTCATTCAGTGTCGCCTTAATCACGAGTTTTCCCTTGTTTGTGTCGATTTCGAGATTTTGAACGCTAACTTTCTGCTTTTCTGGAGTTGCCGCAGGAGCAGTTGGAGTCGTTTTGCACATGCATCGACTGAAAATGAGGAATTTCGGCGATAAGTCTCCCTTCAAGGTACGTGCCAGCAATATCGAGAGTCTCCGATTCGTTGGCAAGTCATGGAAAAGAGCACCTTTCGCGATGTTCTCGGGACGTCGAACATGCTTCGAGAGGTGCTCCGTTGTGCGTCGCAGCATCTTGAGGCGATCTTCAGGTAAAAAGTTTTTTTTTATTTGTAAAAAGTCGAGAAAGTGACTTTTTAGGCAGACATTATTGTCGAACGAATGACGGCAAGAAAATTGTTGACGATGGTTCGGAGAATGTCAGCGAGGATTTTTTACGTGAAATTATTTAAAATTTTAATGTAAAATCCTCGAAAATTTGCTTTTAATTTTCTTCCGTGACGACCAAAACACTCACTTTTGTCATTTCTTCTGTCAAATTGAAGTTTTTTTTGCTAATTCAAGTAAATCATAGATGGCGCTTTATTTTGATGTATTTTTCCGACAAAATTCGCCAATTTTTTTGAACAAAAATTTAATTTTTTTTAGAAATTATCAAATCAATTTTTTTTAAATTTTTATAAATTTTGAGACAAAAACTGTTTTCTATTTTTTTTTCTTTTTTTTAATGAATTTCTAACTTATTATTTCTAACTAAATTATTTAATCAATTTTGAGTCAATTTCAAATTTTTACAAATTTTAGAAATTTTTCCTCATCAATTTTATTAAATTTTGTAAAAATTTAAATTTTTTTTTTTTCGAAAAATTTATATAAAGAATTTTTCACATTTCCCAACTTTCAGAAATTATCTTATAGATTTTTTTGACTTTTTGAAAATTTAGACAAAAAATTTCTTTTCTGAAAATGTTTTTTTGAAAGAAAATTTAATATTTTACATCTTTTACAAAATCGATTGTTTTATAATTTTTGCAAATTTCGAGACAAATCTGTTTTAAGAAATCTTTTGGAAAAAAACTTTTTTGAAATATTTTTTTTAACTTTTTCGAACTTTCAGAAATAATTTATTAGATTTTTTAAAACTTTTGTAAATTTTTAGAAAAAACCTGATTTCAAAAAATTTTTTAATAAAGAATTTTTACTTTTTCCAAATTTTAGAAATTATTTTATGGATTTGTTTTTTTAATTTTTGAAAATTTTGAGACAAAATCTAATTTTTGAAATTTTTTTTAAAGTAATGTCTTCCAATTTCAACTCCCCGAAAAAAATAAGGTAACCAGCATAATTTCAAAACAAATTTCTCCCAAGTTGAGTTTTAAATTATCTGATCACCCTATGGTTTTGACGACCGCCGAGTCATCCTGTTTTCGTCGTCGCAAACATTAAAAAAAGTCACGTAAATTAACTCGCTCGTCACAGAAAATCCCGCAAAATGATCATCACGGTGAAAAATCTTCAGCAGCAAACGTTTCAAATTGAGTTTGATGCCTCGCTGACGGTAAGATTCGCAAAAAATCTCGGGGAAAGAAAAAAATTTGGCACATTTTCTCGTGCTTTCTTTTTGCAAAGGGCTTTCAGCACATTTTACGAGCTTTTCGCCTTGAAATTAGTTGAAAAATTGCCCAAAAATCGGTTTTTTGATTAAAATAAAGCATGAACAAGCGTAAAATTCTTCATAAAAATGTGTCAGAAGTAAAATGTCCTTATTTGACGCCGCTTTTCCGCGTTTCCGTATTTCCAGGTTGCGAAGCTCAAGGAAAAGATCGAAGCTGAGCGCGGCAAAGATTATCCAGTGTCACAACAGAAGCTCATCTATTCAGGTAATTTTCTGATTTTTTGTTGTTTTTTTCTGCGAAAAACGAAAAAATTTCATGCAACTTTCTTTGTTTTGCATCGTGCGTGCGTGCATGCAGGTCTTATTTTGGACGACGAACGTACGGTTGAGTCATACAAAGTCGACGAGAAAAAGTTCATCGTCATCATGATAACAAAGAAATCCGAGGGAAGTGAGCCTGCTGCCGCTGCCAGTTCTGCGGATGCCTCTGTTGCTGCCAAAAAGGAGACTGAAAAGAAGCCGGAACAAAGTAGCCCAGCAAAAGCGACAAAACCCGAAGCAACGCCCGCGGAATCAACACCAACTACCGAATCAACAGGAGCTTCGGGAACAACGCCAGCCGCTGCTACGGATTCAGATTCGTCGGTAACACGCGCCGCTGAATCCGCTCTTTTGCTCGGGGGCGACGAATACGAAACGACAATTACGAACATCATGGAAATGGGTTACTCGAGAGCAGAAGTCGAACGTGCGTTGCGTGCCAGTTTCAACAATCCAGATCGTGCCGTCGAATATTTGCTTACGGGCATCCCCGAGTTTATGGAGCCTCCAGCTGGCGGACAAGCAGAAACGGGCGAACGACAAGATCCCGTTGGAGCGGCGAGAACTGAAGGCGGCGATGGTAAAAAATTTATTTTTTTCAAAAATTTAAAAAAAAATAATTTTTTACCTTTTTTTTAGATCCTTTGGCATTTTTACGAATGCAACCACAGTTCCAACAAATGCGATCTGTCATACAACAAAATCCAGAACTTTTGAATGCTTTATTACAACAGGTAAATTTTTCATTTTTTTTAACCTAAAAAAATTTTTAAAATTAAAAAAAATAAAAAAAAAATAAAAAAAAAAAAATAAAAAAAATTAAATAAAAAAATTAAATTTAAAAATTAAAAAATAAAATTAAAAAAAAATTAAAAAAAAAAAAATTAAAAAAAAAATAAAAAAATTAAAAAAAAATTAATTAAAAAAAATTTTTTTTTGTAGATTGGTCAGACAAATCCCGCACTTTTGCGACTCATCAGTGAGAATCAAGAAGCTTTTGTAAATATGCTGAATGAGGCGCCCGAAGCAGGATCCGGCGGAGGAAATGCTGCGTCTGTAGCAGAAGCTGCGGAAAATTTAGTTAATCCTCCGGAGGGAATTCCGCGCGAAAATGTCATTGCTGTCACACAACAAGATCGTGAAGCAATTGATCGGGTAAGGAAAAATCATTTAATTGAACTGAAAATTTAATTTAAAAAAAAAAATTAAAAATTAAAAAAAAAATTTTGAATTTTTTTTATAAAAATTTTGAATTTTTTTTATAAAAATTTAGAATTTTTTTTATAAAAATTTTGAATTTTTTTTATAAAAATTTTGAATTTTTTTTATAAAAATTTTTAAACTTTTTTATAAAAATTTTTAAATTTTTTTATAAAATTTTATTTAATTTAGTTCAATTTTTGGAACATTTTAGATAAGAAAAATCAAAGTTTTCATTAAAAAAATTTTAAAAATATTTTTTATAGTTCCAACAATAAGAAAAAAATCAAATTTTAAGAATAATGAAAATTATTTATAAATTTTTAAATAATAAAAAAAATTATTTTTTTTATTTTTTTAGAAAAATTTTTTATATTTTTGTGCATTTACATTTTAAAAATAAAAAATATTATTTTTAATTTATGTTTTTTTAAATTTTTATATTTTTTTAATTTTTTTTATTTAATTAAATTAATTTATTTGTTGAAAATTGGTCAAAAACATTATTTTTTAAAAAAATAATTAATTTAATTTATTTAATCAATTATTTTATTTTCTTAAATTAAAAAATTAATAATTTTTAAATATTTTCAATTAAATAATAATTTTAATAAAATAATTTTTAATTAATTTAATTTTTTTTTCTCAATTTCAGCTCACAGCACTTGGATTTGACGAACAAATGGCCCTTCAAGCGTATTTCGCATGTGAGAAAAATGAAAATTTAGCTGCTAATTTCTTACTATCTCAAAATTTCGACGACTAAAATATGTGTTTCAAGTCATAAATACATTTATATTTAGAAAAAAACATAATAAGATGGAGGATTCAATAAAAAAAATAATGAAAAAAAAAAATAATGATAGTGCATTAAAAACATTTTCATATAAAAAAAAATAAAATAACGAGAAAACACAGGATTTTATTTGTTTTGGGGACCTTTAACTTAATAAATCCATAAAAAAATATGCAAAAATAAAAAAAAATCACTTAACAAGGGGAAAAATTGCCCTACTTGGAAAGCACTTTAGGAAACGGCTTGAGATTTTGTCAAAATCAAAGAAGAAATTTTTTTGAAACTTGAATAAAAAAAAAATATTAAGAGTTTTGTTTTTTGTTTAATTGTTTTTTTTTTGTAAATTTTTTAGATTTTTTTTTTTGTAAAAATTGTGAAAAATCACAAGATATTTTTTAAAATGTAACTTTAATATTTTTCACTTTTATCGCTTTTTTATACTATAAAAGTTAAGAAAAAAAATTAAAAAAAAAAGATAAAATAGACAAATAATGCTAAAAAACATAAAAATAGCGATAATTGAACAGAAATGTATATGATTGACCCAAATGTTTCATTTTATCTGCAATAAAGTCATTTGAAAATATTTTTGTTTTTTTTTTCTTTAAATGTCAATGTGCGATTTAACCCATACGTCAAAATATCAACAAACAAAACAAATCGAAATGGACGTCGTTAGTACACAAAAATTAAGTGAAAAAGTGAATAAAAAGTCAAAAAAATCAGAAAAAAAGAAAAAACGCAAGAGAAGTCACTCCTCAAGCAGTAGCGACAGCAGTTCGTACAAATCCTCGAAGAAAAAGTCGAAAAAATCCAAGAAAAAGAAGAAAAACAAACACAGCAAAAAGGAAACTTCAAAAGATGCGCCGAAAAATACAAAATCCGAGTCAGAAGAAGAAGAAGATTACGGAATTCCGCTTGACTTGATGAACACCAAAGCAAAAGCGCCCGAAAGTCGCGAGGAATACGAAAAAAGACAAAGTGTCGTGCGGAAAGTTTACGACGAGGAAACCGGTCGACATCGCTTGATAAAAGGCGACGGCGAAGTAATTGAAGAAATTGTCAGCAAATCGAGACATGACGAAATTAACAAAGCTGCAACCCAATCGGATGGAAGTACGTTCCAAAATAAACTTGGTTTGAGTAAAAGTGATCCGAATAAAAAATGAAAAATTTTTACAATAATTTATTGCCGAGTTGTTAATTTAAGATAACCAGATGGCATGAAGCTTGACAGGGGGTGCGATTCTTTTAGTTGAGTGGCTTCCTTAAATTTTATCAAAAATTTAGATTTTTGAAAAATTTACAAAATTATTTTCAAATTTATGAAAATTAAACAAAATTTGTCAAAACTAACAATTTCCAAATTTTAATTTATTCAAAATTTTTTAAAATTAATTCAAAATTTTTCGAAATTAATTCGAAATTTGTCAAAATGAACTTAATTTATTCAAAAATTTTCAAAATTCATTCGGAATGAACTTAATTTATTCAAAATTTGTCGTAGTTCATTCAAAATTTTTTAAAATTTATTCAAAATTTTTCGAAATTTGTCAAAATGAACTTAATTCATTCAAAAATTTTCGAAATTCATTCGGAATGAACTTTATTTATTCAAAATTTGTCAAAGTTCATTCAAAATTTTTTAAAATTTATTCAAAATTTTTCGAAATTCATTCGAAATTTGTCAAAATGAACTTAATTTATTAAAAAATTTTCGAAGTTCATTCGAAATGAACTTAATTTATTCAAAATTTTTCGAAGTTCATTCGAAATTTGTTGAACTTCATTCAAAATTTGTCGAAATGAACTGAATTCGTTCAAAATCTTTCAAAATTCATTCGAAATTTGTTGAAATTCATTCAAAATTTAATTTATTTTTAATTTACTTCAAAATTTTTCTGAATTCATTCAAAATTTTTAGAAATTTTTATTTGTCGAAATGAACTGAATTCAAAATTTTTTCGAAATTTGTTCAAAATTTGTCGAAATGAACAATTCGTTCAAATTCATTAAAAATTCATTCAAAATTTAATTAAAACTCAATTTATTTTTGAAAATTGAAAAATTCAAAAATTTGTCGAAATTCATGAAAAATTTATCAAATTGACTAAAATTATTCAAAATGAACAAAAAATCTACGAAATAAACCACGCCACAGGAAACCAACGCCTTAAATCGCAACTACCAAAACCACATCGGAAACGAAAAATGAAACTTCCCATTTCCATCGTTCACACACACAAAAAAAAAAATCCATTTTCATTTCAGTCTATTTTGATTGCTCGCAGCAACCAGATCGTGTTTGTGTCGTCTCTCAGAGAAAATTCGGAAAATTATCAATTAAAAAGTACCAAAAAGTGAACCTTTATCACAGTAAGTGACTTTCCGGTGCTCTTTTCTCTCCCATCTACCACGAAAACTCCTCGAAACCATCAAATCACGTTTTAAAGAGAATTTTTTCCTTTTATTTTTTTTTTCTTGGTCCTGGTTTTGTGCAATTTGTGTATATAACACGCATGTATGCAGAAAAGTTGTGAAAATTCTATTTTCCTCTGTGTAGCTGTGTTCGTGTGTCTGTGTAACGTTGTTTTTATGATGATCCAAATGTTGATGAGAGGAAAATCTATTTTCAGAAAAATTCGTATACAGGGCAGCGAAAATAAATTTAAATTGAAATTACACACGACATGACACCCACAGCATTTTTTTTTGTCTTTTCTCAACTGATTCACTTGAGCCATTTTTGAGTCAAGTTATCAAAAAAAAAAAAAGTTAAAAAAAGCGGAAAATCTGCGCATTTCCAGTTGTTTTCAAAAAATGGCTTTTTTTAAAGGAAGTGCAAAAAAAAAAAAAAAAATGAAGAAAATTTTTAATAATTGGATTATTTAGCCATTCATTGCACCATTTTTTCCAGTTGTTGTGAATCTTCGTGTTATTTATAACAACAAAAAAAAATGCCTATCGTACAATTGTAACTTGAGAACGAGATGATGGAAGAATTTTTGCAATACCGTTGCTTTTCGGTTGATTTTTCTCATCATTATT
This sequence comes from Culicoides brevitarsis, assembly GCF_036172545.1. Taxonomy (NCBI): domain Eukaryota; kingdom Metazoa; phylum Arthropoda; class Insecta; order Diptera; family Ceratopogonidae; genus Culicoides; species Culicoides brevitarsis. Next base: position 33,111,931 of record NC_087087.1, on the reverse strand, counting down.
CTATTAAAAGACTTTATACTACGAAAACGATAATAATCATTAGACATACCTACCGAAATATGTGCCGCGACAATAACCTCTAACCATGGAATCGTGCGTCGTCGTGACAGTTTTTGGTTCAGTGACGGGCCCTTGAATGATTCGCGTGACGTAATTCGTTGCAGAGGTCGATAAACCGTGAAATTTTGTTCGAAAATTAAATTTTTCATAATTTTTTTTCGAAAAAATCCCTTCAAACGCGAGATTTTTGCCCTTTGTTGCCCGTTTCTCGTGTACGAATTCCATCTGTGACGCAGTTATTGCGCTTTGTTCCATCTCCGCTTTATCGTTCAGTACTCTTTCGCTTCACAATTCTCGCCGACCGGCCTGTACCAAATCATACAAATGTATTTTTAAATATCAATTCATGTATTTTTTCTGCTCTTATGTGCTTGTGCGGAACAAAACCAATATAACATGCATTTATAAAGCGCATACGAACCGAGATATTCCGCAGCAGATTGAAATGGAGTGGCAACGAAACATGAATTTATTACTCTACATTACATTTTTATATACCTCGACAGCGATATTTTGTTCTTTTTTGCATCAATTCTCGTTTTTTTTTTGTTACAAACGAAAAGGTTAACATTCAAGAAAAATTCTAATAAATTGAGTTTTTGATAAATTTATTTTAATAATTTAAATAATAATAATAAAAAAAAATAATATTTTTTAAATAATTTTGTTTATTTATTTAAAAATATTTTCATATAAAAAAATTTTTAAAAAATTAAAAAATAATTTTTAATTTTTTTTTAATTAAATTAAATTTTAGTAATTATTTTAATTTTAAATTAAATTTTAATTTTTTTTTAATTAATTTAATAATAATTAATTTTATTTTAATAAAAATTACAAAAATTGACTCAAATAAAAAAAATATTGTGATGAAAAATTAATCTTGAAGTGATTAAAAAAAATTCTGTCAGCACAATTGAGGAGCTCAGTGATGATGTTGATTAATAAATAGAAATAAAAAGAAAGAAATATGAGCACACAAACAAAAAACAATGTAAACAGTCGAAGAAAAGAATCTAGAAATTAAAACAGGAAAATTCCGTTGAATTGCGTACGGTACAGACACAAGCGGTACTATTATAAATTTGCCGTAAGCAGTTTAATTGTTATTTTGTATCAAATTTGCCAGTGTGAGCATATTAAATGTTATTACCAATGTAGTTGTTGAATTATAGGAGCTAGAAGAGCATTACATCATTTTACAACGGGACAATTATATGATTGAAGAAATTTCAGACAGTTAAATAGCTTTCTAAGGCGATTAAGTGAAATTCTGAGAAATTTTCATAAAAGTTTAAGTTTTTAAAGTGAAAAAAAAAATTTAAAAAATTTAAAAAATAAAAAATAAAAAAATAAATTATAAATAAAAAAATAAATATATTTTTATTAATAATTTTATTATTTGAAAAAAGTTAAGAAAGTAAACAAAATTAGTTAAAAAATATAAAATTTAATTTAAATTAAATTAAATTTCATTTTAATTTTTTAAAAATTTTATAAAAAATTAAATAATTTTTTAAAAATTAAAAGTTTTAATTTAGGAGAAAATATTAAAATTTAAAAAAATAATTTAAATTAAAAAAAAAATGAAAATATGTTGCAATAAATTTTTTTATATGAAAAAAAATCAAATATATAAACAAAAATTAATTAAAAAATATTTAATATTTTTATTTAAAATTATTTTTTTTATTTTATATTAAATTTTATTTATTTTTTTAATTTTATTTAATTTATATTTAATTTTTTTTTTAATTTTTCTAAACTTGTACTTTTTTGTAATTTTTTTACATAAAAATTTTGAACTTTCCGAAGTTTAAAAAAATTATTAGATAATGCTACTTTTTTCTAAAAGTAAAATTTTTTTTAAAAAACTTTTTTTGGCTAGATTTTGGCTTTGGAGATTTTTTGGCTAAATTAAAGACTTCAAATGAAATTTTGGAGATTTTTTTTTTATTTTTGGAGAATTTGATTAAAATTTTGAATAATTTTTACGAAATATTGAAGAATTTATAAATAAATTGGAAAATTTATACAAAACTTTGGAGAATTAATGCAGTTAAAAAATTAAAAAAATTAAAAAATTAAAAAAAATTAAAAAAATTAAAAAATTAAAAAAATTAAAAAAATTAAAAAAATTAAAAAATTAAAGAATTAAAATTAAAAATTGAAAAAATTAAAGAAAACTTAAAAAAAAATGTGACTCGTAAAATCCTTTTGAAAATGTTTCTCTTTTTTAATCTCTTCAGTAAAAAATTTTTCTTTAACAAATTTTCGTTCAACAAGTTCTTAACACAAAAATTTTCAAATTCATTGAACTTTAGTAACAGGAAAAAAAGTCAATTAAAATACATTTTCAATACACTTTCCACAAATCCCTTCGTAGATAAAAGAAAACTTGTCTGAAGCAACCCGTTCGTAATAACAAAACAGGTACCCAAGTGTAGGTGTAACTCAATACCTTTAAGCATTTTCTCCTACTTCTGGATGACACTTGACCTTTTAATACCTTTTTCAATTTATTGTCGTTCGGAAACAAAACTTTGAGCATGAAATTTTAATCAACTAATTTTTCAGAAAACCGTGGCGCGCCAATCAATCCTCCAATTTTACGTCAATTTTTGTGGCATGAAATTAAATTGAGTCAAAAACACGAAAAAATCTCTTCCGTCATTTAAATTTAAATTCAATGTAATAAATCTTGTGTAGATAAAAATAATTTTTTTTTTCAATTTTTTTAAAAGGTAAAAAAAATTCTAAAAACTTGTGCCAACCAATTTTAATATGTATAAAACATAAATTTTGACAAGGTTTACACGTGAAAAGTACGAAAATGGTGTCACTTGTATAATTATGTTAAATATGAGGTAATATTCAAGCTTTGTTGTGGACTTTAGATTAATTAGCACATTTTTCGAGAGAATATTCAAAAAAAATTATTCTACGCCTGTGTAATAAATGAGCTGCAAGCATGTAACTTTACACAGGTGTTATCGATCTTTTTCGTCGAGTACGGACATGTAATTATGAAAAATTAATAGGTTTCCGCTCCGGTATGAAAAAAAAAGATTAACAGGGTGAGAGGGAGAGAAAATGTCGAATTTTCTATCACATTTTGAAGAGACAATTTTTTTACCATAAATTTGCTTGGTTTGGATTAATTATTTCATTTACTTACCTTTGGTCATTTGGGGCCTTGAATAATTTTTCACGTCTCGTCTAATTGATCTGCAATGAAAAAATGAGATAATTAATTAAAATTTATTTGAGTTTTGTGAATAAATCACAATGAGACGAAAATTGTCCTTCCTCGAATGACAAACTTTTTTTTTGTTTGTATTAAAGCACATCCTGAGGGCATTAAATTAACAATGGGTAACAAAACAACAAACTTCTCTCTCTGTGCATGCCCTCATGAATATTTTCCGTAATTTATGCGCGTGACATTTGCATTCGTCGGTCTTTTTCGCAAAATAATGGCTTAGAAAGCATTGTTTCGAAGGATTTTCTTTCCCAAAACTTAAGCTTTGAAAATAAATAAACGAGAAAAAAAAATTTTTTTTTCACGCTTTCTGCATCTAAGCTCTTTTTAATATGCCTCTCTAATCACTTCTCGTAATAAATATTGATTTACAAAAAAAAAACAAAAAAAAACATCAGGACATGAAACAGCTTGAAATTTTACCCAACACTTTTTTTCTTTATTTTTATCCACACTACGAGAAATATTTGCGGTTTTCGTTTTTTTTTTCTTCATCACTCAACGTTTCTCTTTTTTGCTACTGTTTTATTCTCTTTCGAATCTCGTTAAGATTCATGAATGTAATGCCACTTTTTGTTGTTTTGAGGTTTTTTTCGTAGACATGCACAGCTTTTCTCCTCTATGATTCACGGATAAAAACGCATCAACAACACAACACAAGACATTTTTTTCTCTCGAGACACGTAATATGGGATTTATTTTTAGAAAAATATCTGCGTGATGTATCTTTGCAATAATGGGCACTTTGATGCACAAACATACAATAAATGCTACCTATTCAACATGTGTAAATGTGATTTACTATTTTTCTTGCTGGTTAATTTTAAGTGCATGAGAAAAGTTACGAATTTCTTAAAATTAACTTTTTTCGTTGGAAATATTTTTTTAATTGAAATTTTTTCACCTGAGTTAATTTTTTTCAATAAAAAATTTATGAAAATCATTGAAAAAAATTACAATTAAACTCTTTGAAAAAATTTTTTTTAAAAAAGTTAAAAAAAATTAAAATAATATAATTATAATTAAATTAAATTTATAATAATTAATTAATTTATTTATTTTAGTTTAATTGCTAAAATTTAATTATCATACAATTTTTACATTTTTTATATGAATTTTAATATGAAAAGTTAAAAAAATTAAAATTTACATTTTTTTTAAATTTAATTTAATTAATTAATTATTAATTTTAATATTAAAATAATTTTTTACTTTATTAATATTAAATTTATTTTATTTTATTTTTTAATTAATTATTTTTTTTTTGAATTTTCAAAAAAAAATTTTAATTGATCAATTTTCGAATTATTTATTTTTACAAATTTTAATTTAATTTTTGTATTCATTTTAATCAATTTTTTTAAATATTTTTTAAAATATTTAAAATTTTTTAACATTCTTTATTCATTTAATTAAAATATATTATTAATATAATTTTCTAATATTATTTTAATTTAATTTTTTTAATCAATTAATTTTTTTATTTTAATTTTTTAAATTAATTAAAATTTAATTAAATTTTACCAAAAATGTGATGAAAAATAATAAACTTCGAACTATTTATTTTAATTTTTTTTTCTAAAATTTAGAAATTTATATAAAAAAACAGGGCTTAAACTGCTTTCGACTTTTGCTTTTGCTTGCCATATTTTTTGCCCAATTTTTGTGTATAATATCCTTAAATGTGAATAAAGTAAATTATTTTAGATTATTTTTTTCATTTTTTATATAAAATACCATAAAAACTTTTAGAAAATAATGTGCTTCTATTTTGCTTTTTTTTGCTTTTGCTATTGCTTTTGCTTTAGTTTAAGCCCTGTAAAAAAAATATCAAAAAAATTTTTTTAGGACGAATTCTTGATAAGTACAAAATATTTCCAAAACCTACATGACTTGACAAATTTTTCATATAAATAACTTATTTTTCACTTGTTATTTTTGAACTGCATATTTTCTGCAGGTAGTTGTGAATAACCCCAATGTTTAATCAAATTTATTACAACAGTCATACACAAAAAATTTACGAAGGCGTGAAATGGATTTTGAACTGTGAATGCATTTTTTAAAGTGTTTGCATGAGTAAGAGCTTTGTCATGCACGAATTTCTCTGAATGTCGAGAAAAATAATTTATGGAAGATTTTTTCAAGGAATTTTTACTCCTTTAAAAAATTCAATAAAATTTAAAAAAAAATATTTTTTTTAAATATTTTTTTTCAATTAAATTAAAATTAAAATTAATTATATTTAATAAATTAAATTTAAATAATTAATAAATAATTTTAAATAAATTAAAATTTTTAATTTATTTTTTTTTAATTATTTAATTTTAATTTAATTAATTAATTCAATATTTAAATTTTTTAAAAAAATATTTTTTTAAAAATAAAAATAATAAAAATTCAATATTTAAACAAAAAATCTTAATGAATTTTTACGAATATTAAAATTACTTTTTTTTTTCTCCGCCATGTAAATATTTTCTGGTGTTGTATGAGAACGGTTATTTTGATACAAGCATAACAGTAGCAGATAATAAAGCAATTTCACACAAACACTTCATTGGACTGATTTTATATATTTTTTTTTGTGTTGATCCCACACACAGAAAAAAAATCAACGAAGAGAAAGATTAATAAAATTTAGTGCAAAGTGATGAATGAGCATTGACGTGAGTGCTTTTCAGAATGTTCGTTAGCGGGTAAGTCCATCGAAAAAAGCCACACATAAAAAAAAATTAAAGAGAACAATTTTCTTGCAAAAATGTTTGTTTTGCTTCAAAGCACGTTGCATGTTTTGAACAGACGAGAGAGATTGTTTCAATTTATTAGATTACCGTTAAAATCTGATAATGTTATTTTTTTCGGTTGTACGTTATTTAAATCAAACGGTACACGCCAAAAGATTGATTTCTCCTCTACATTTGAATAATGTTCTGAATTTCTTGACTTTGCTTCAGGCAATCGATATTGTCGTTCGTGTAATCAAACAAGTGCTGAATAATTTTTTTTTATTTTTTTTTTCAAAATAGAAAAAATAAGAAAAAAAATCTCGTCAATATTCTCTCAAATGAGAGAATTGAACTAATAAAAAAAAACTCGCGCAAATAACGCACAAGAATGCCGAACAAAGAGGAAATAAATAGCAGAGAACACTCTCGCAGATTTATTAAGAAAATTCCGCCGGTTTTTTTTTTATTTTGGCACAATACCATAGGCACTTGCAATAGAGTGAACGGATAAACGGTTTTCTGTTGAATCATCATCTTTATTTCTTCTACGGTTGTTGACTCATAAATACTTTCGCATGTATGAGGGAAATAAAAGTTAAAATTAAAAAAAAAGAAAATACCTCAGAATCGAATGTTTCCTCACGAAATCAATTTTTTTTTCAAGTTCAGCTCAATCGTTTCCTTGTTTGAATCAATTTTTGTCAAATTTTGTTTTTTTCTGTTAAATTTGAAGAAAAAAAATTATTTTTATTGATTTGAGGCTAAATGTATTATTATCCCAAAATATGTGGGAGGAATAATTGAATTGAAACCCTCGCAATTTTTGAAATGTTATAACTCAAGATGTGCTTCACGAATTTCTTTCGGGGTTTTTGTAAGATATGCGTTTTAGCTGGTTGGAGGTTTCTGTGAAGAAAAAATAAGAAAATGTTATGGAAATTCGTGGAAAATTAAGAAAATGTAGTGTAAGGTTCATTGCATAACCAAAGGAGCATAAAATTATATTATTTCTTTAAAATGTTTGTTAATTAACATCAATGAGAATTTTCTCATTAAATTTTTAATTTTTTTTTCAACGATTTCTTATTTTTTTTAAAAACTTTTTAAAAACAAAAATTTTCTATAATTTTTTTTTTCAAGCTCATCATAAAATTTCCACGAACATTTATTATCTCTCAATCAACTTTATTATTATAAAAATTTTCCTTATGCACAGTATGTCCTTTTTAATGCATTTTATATTTCACTCACGAAACTGACTTTTTTCTCTGCTTGATAAGAAAATAATAAATTAGATCATCCAATATCCTACTTAAAAGTCAAATAAATTTCATTTCATTTCTAGTTGCATAAATCTCTCACAGCATCGTATAAAAACATTTTTTTATTTTTTTTTTAAATTATCGAGAAAAGTTAATTTAAGCGTATTTCTTCAATATTGACTGAAAGTACTTTTTGAATTATAAATCAAAAGATGAGTTAAAATGCAATGCAAATGAAATTTACGGAAAGAGAGAAAAAGAGAGTAGCAGACATTTTCTATTGTACGAAATTGCGACAAGACGAGAAGATGATTATTGCAATTTTTGCTCTTCTTCGAGTGAAATATTGATTTTTTTCTAAAAAAAAATTAAACTTTGATTCGTGAGTGAGTCTCAGCGTACTCATAACAAGGTCAGACACAAAGATTGACTTAATTTCAATGTTTCTTCTTGCGGTTCTTCGTGTCTATGTTCAGCTGCTTTGAGCAAAAAAAAAAAAAAATTTAGCATAAAATGAAAAGAAACATTAACAATCAGACACTTGAGACTTGAATGCATAAAAAAAGTTTGTGTCGTATTTTTATTTAATGTTGTTTTCGTTTTTTGTGTGGAAACAGACACACTTTGCTATAAAACATGCGGTGTTCCGTGCGGCATCGCTGAAGCTCTTTCTGGCATTGTTAGTCACAGTTGGCTGATGAAATGCAAACAATTTTATGTGTTTTTGTTAATGTCTCTGATGAATTGCTCTTTGCCGTGTTTTTTTTTCCTGCAACTTACTCAAGTGCAATGTGCTTGGCGGGACAAGAAAGTTGCACGAGAACAAGATTTTTTTTTTTTGAGTTTATCAATACATTTTTCTATACGAGAAACGTGTTATAAAATAAAATATGAAATATAATGAGGAACAAAAACGTGATATTTATTCTGGTTTATGGACTCTAACAATTGTTCTTTACTTTCAAGTTTTAAACTAGTTTTAGTTTTTAAATAATTAAAATTTTAATTCAATTTAAAAATCGGCTTATTTGCTTTGATATTCTTTCACTTTCATATTCATGTCACTTTTTTGTTTCAATAATGAGTTCACCTTGTCTCATATTCATCTTTTGCAACCACATGAAGAGAAGAACAATAAAACGCAAAACAGACCGTAACGAGACGAACAAGTCAGCAGAAATAAAATAAAGAACATCACTTCACTTTTTTTTTGTATGAACTGTTGATGGACAACAGATTTTCATAAAACAATGAGATTTGCATGAATAATAAGGCGGATGGAATAATCAAAAAAGTTTTGGGTTTTACTGTTTTTATAAATTTGAACAGGAAGTGAGTCAAATAGAGTTAAAAAATCAAGAGCTGAAAAGTTAGATCAACAACTAAGAGGTTCAGATCAAAAGCTGAGAAGTTCAGATCAAAAGCTGAGAAGTTCAGATCAAGAGCTGAGAGGTTCAGATCAAAAGCTGAGAAGTTTAGATCAAAAGCTAAGAAGTTTAGATCAAAAACTGAGAGGTTCAGATCAAGAGCTGAGAGGTTAAAATCAAGAGCTGAGAAGTTTAGATCAAAAGCTGAGAAGTTTAAATCAAGAGCTGAGAAGTTCAGATCAAAAGCTGAGAGGTTCAGATCAAGAGCTGAGAGGTTAAAATCAAGAGCTGAGAAGTTTAGATCAAAAGCTAAGAAGTTTAAATCAAAAGCTGAGAAGTTTAGATCGAAAGCTAAGAAGTTCAGATCGAGAGCTAAGAAGTTTAGATCAAAAGTTAAGAAGTTCAGATCAAAAGCTTAAAGGTTCAGAGAAAGGTTTAGATCAAGCTAAAATTGAGCTGAGAAGTTTAAATTTAAATCAAAAACTAAAAACTTTAGAGCTAAGAAGCCAATCATTGAACCTTCTCTTACTTTTTCAATTACTATAAATTACGCCCTCAATTTAAAGTGCGAATTTCGTTCACTTAAAAAAAAACATTTACATATTTCTCGCCGCTCATAAAATACCGAAAACAGTCTTAATTATGGCAACTTACTTATTTATTACATGCAGACATTTTTAATGAGTTTCTGTCTCATTCTCTCTCTTCTTCTCTTGACTTCTGGTTCTACTTAGTATTAATTTCGTTGAACCATCAAAAAATCTAGCACAATAAAATATTTATAGTATATGCCTCCAATTTGACGATCAATGCACTGAACAAGCGAAAAAAAAATGTAAACGTGTAAAAGAATGTGTGAAATATTTTCTCGACTATTTTTTTTGGACTGAACGAACCTGGTGTGTATCAATAAATAAATAGGTAACCGCATAGAGAGTTTACCAAAGAGTAACTCACAGATTGCGATGGCATGCAACTATTAATAGACCATACGAAAGAATAATTGGGTCATATTTACGGGAAATTGTTGTTGTGTTATTTTTGAAACGAAAAGAATTTCTTTGAGGAAATGCATTTGTTGCGAAATTTCGTGAAGATCGTAAAATTTCTCATAAAACTTGAACGAAAAAAATTAACAAAAGCAATAAAAGATGATTTATAAGCGAAAAAAAATGCAAATCCAAGAAAATCCTCTATCAGCATAAATTAACCGTAAATCATTTTAATGTGTCGTCATCTTTTGAAGTAAATAACATGAGGACAATGTAGAGATGCTTTTAGTAGGTCACATATCGATTTTTGTGCAAAACCCAAAATGTCATCGTTATTGTCGTTCATTGAAGTGAATACACATGAGGATTTATTTACGTTAAAAGGACAACTGACAGTTTAAGTAATTTTTTGTGTCTTTAAAATATTTTTTTCTTCTTTTTTTATTAATTTCGTTTTAAAAGTTAATGAAGATTTATTTTCAATGTCGATAGTTCATTCATTGTTTATTTTTTTTTTGTCTCAATTTGGACGACAATGCCAATAACAAATCAATAAAATGTCTATTTTTGCCCTAATTTAGACAACATAATGCCTGACATTAACATCGACACGTTCTGTTAGACAATTGAAAAAACTGGATCAATTGAACAAAATGGCATTCCATTAAAAATAAAAAAAAAACAAGTAAATTGTATGAAAAAGACGACTAGTTTGACTTTTCAATATCCATCAGGTTCCGGAGATTACAATGGTTTTGTAATCTCTTTAGGAAGACACACGTTAATGCTTTTAAACGATTTTTTTTCAAGCTAATGTTAAATGAAGCATGATTAGTCGATATACGTCAGTGCGTTTATGATGAGTTACGAACGTAAACAAGAGTAGTTTATGATTAGTTTTTAATTCATCTTTTATCCAAACAGTTAAGACTTTGGAAAAAAAGTTTGTTTATTTTGTTAAGTAAAGTCAGTCGTTTGAAGATTATTTATTTAGTTTAAGGCAATTGAAAGATAAAAATGTTTTATTTTTCTTCTTATTTAATTTTAATTTAGAAAAAAAAATAATGAAAATTTTTAGATTTGATTTTTTTTATTCAAATTTTTTTTTAGAAAGTATCAAAATTGTTAAAAATCTGAATTTATCAATATTTTAAATTTTAATTAATTAAATAATTAATTTAATTTAATTAATAAAAATGAATTTTAATTCAAATATTTGAATGAAAAATTTAAAATGAAATGTTCATTATACTTAAATTATTAAAATTTAAATTAAATTAATAATTAAAAATAATTAATTGATTAATAAAATTAAACTTTTAATTAATTTAAAACATTTAGAACAACAGCAATAATAATTTTAAAATAATAATTTTTTTATTAATTTAAAGCTGAAGTTGTCTTAAAGTACTTTAAAAAGAAGCTCCAATAATTGAGTTAAAGAAATTTTTATGGTTACTTTAGAAATTACTTTTTCTGTTTCTTTTATTCTTAAATTTAATTTATCTTTAATTTCACTTTTATTCTTATTTTTTCTTTAATTCTTATTTTTTATCTCATTTAGTATTTTTATGTTTTTTTGTCGAATTTTTATATTTATTTTTTATTTTATTTAATTATTATTTTAATTTTTTTTAATTTAAATTAATTTTTTTATTTTATTAATTTTTTTATTTAATACCTATTTAATTATAATTTTCTTATATATTTTTTTTGATTTTTTTAAATATTTTTTTTATTCATCAATTTTACTTTGATCACTTTCATATGACTCTAATCTCTAAGATCTGAAAAAAATAGAAAATTTATTGAATTAAAAGTTTTAAATACACATAATAACGAGATATTAAAGATAATTTAATCTTGTAAAAAATCCTTTAATTGCCAATTACAACACATTTTTTTTTCATCTTCTTTTATAAAACTTCTTCAACTAAAGATACCAATCTAAAAAAAAAAATAATTACGTGCAAAACGATCTTCTCATGTTTCACAACTTTTAACATCATAATTTTTCTTTTAATTGCAGATTATTGAACATCTTCATCGAGAAGTGTGAATAATTATAAAAAATAGTGTAACGAATAATTATAAAAAAAAGTTTTTGTAAAGAAAAAGTGAAAGCAACCAAAGAAACAACAAAAAATCGATCATCAAAAATATGACTACTCGACTAAAATCACAGAAAAAAATCATCGTAAGTATTGGAGTGAGAAGAGTTTATGGATGGATAGAAATTTGTATCAAACGACAGTACAATACGTAATTAATAACGAGTGCATAAGAAGCGCGGAAAAAATAAAATAAAAAAAAAACAAAAGATAAGAAAGTTGTAGTAGAAAAAATTTAAACAATAAAATTTCTTGTGTGTTTAAAAAAATTATCTAAAAAAAAAGTAGTGCACCTTGAAAAAAAAAATTTTCATAAATGAATCTATTATGCAAGAAATTTATAATAAAAAAAAATATTTTTTATAAAAAAAATAAATAATAATAATTATTATTAAAAAAAAATATTAAAAAAATGCTTGCGTGCTAACTAACATTGAATTTGTGTTCCAAATAATTTTTTTTTAAAAGAAAATTTTGCTGTTAATTGTTTTATCTTCTCTATTTAATGTTAATGATTGTTTACTACCAAGAAAAAGTAAAAAAAAAAAATTAAAATTTTTAAAAGTTAGCGAACGTGCAAATTCTTCACGTTCAATTGTGTAAATAATTGTTCATCTTGTGCATTTCAAGTTTTAAATTTTTTCTTTTATTTTGCGATTTTCTTAATACTAACTCGTGTGTTTTTTTCTTCTTCTCTTTTTTTCCCAAAAAATAAAAAAAATTAGAAAAACTAAAAAAAAATGACACTTGGAATTAATCAAAATTACTAAAAAAAATTATTTTTGTGGATTTTTATCACTTGCACGATTTAAAAAATAAAAATTAATAAAAACTCAAAAAAAAATGAGTGTCGAGGAGAATTCAAGTGAAATGGAGCAAGCAATTGTGGCTCCCGAGATACCCGAACGAACACTAATTGATCGCACAATGTCGCTAAATATTCAGTCAGAGACACTTTGTGACAATGACAACGACGACGAGTCACCGCCCGATTTGAGCGGCGTAAAAATATCGCTGCATCTGTCGATGGATCAAGGGCAGATGATGTTGCAGGGAAGCGACGGCATTTGCACCGGAAGTAAAACGAAGAAATTCCTCGAGTCAGATGATGCTATTATTAGTCAAATATTTTCGCAGACAATTTGTTCGACAGGTGTGACGCCAACGGATGAAAGTGAGGAATTCTACGGCGGCGGCGATAAATACGTGAACACGAACAAACCATCGTCTCTCGAAAGTCCAAATAGATCGCCGAACAGCAACGACGACGACGACGACGAAGAGGAAGACGACGTTGACGACGATAACGTGGTAAAGTCACGCTTGACAATTTTGAATAATCAACAGCGTCCCAGTATTGTGATAGATTGCTTCGATGAAACACCGCCGATATCGCCGCCCGAAGAAATGACTCCGAGTGCAGGTGCCGCGTTTTATTTTCACACCACGATCGTCGACGAGGACGACGTAGAAGAGACTGCAAACGATCCCGAAGAGGAGGAAGAGGATCAAAGTGCTCAGCTAAATGACGACATGCATTTGGATGAGGAGCTTTTGCAACAAGCTGTCGCCATTGTCGACAACTTTACGACAATTGTGGAGGACGACGACGACATTGTCGATCAGATTCTCGCAAGTCCCGACAAGACTGACAACAACGATGCCGTAAGCAATGAAGAGACGACCATCAACCAGACGTATAAGGAACTCGCGGAAACGGAAACTAATGAAGCGCCAACAGATTTTTTGGCAAATAACGGGTTTGAACTTCCGGAGCCAGCTTTGGTGCAAGTTAATCAAGTTGATCCGCTTGAATATACGAATGGGAAGGGAAATGGCGTTGAAAGTGACGACGATGAGGAGGAAGATGACGATAGTTGCTCTAACAATCTAACCGCTAAGACATACAGTTTTGATGATGAGGCATGTATTAACCCTTTTTTATCTTTTTCTCTATTAATTTTATCATAATTGGGTGTCGGTTTTCGCACTAATTAACTCTAATAGAAACTCAACGGAATGAAAATGGATGAAAATAATCCTTTGAGATGTTAATTTAGCTCCAAAGATGTTAATTTAATACCTTGAGATGTTAATTTAATACCTAAAGAGGTTAATTTAGCTCCAAAGATGTTAATTTAATCCATTGAGATGTTAATTTAATACCTTGAGATGTTAATTTAATACCTTGAGATGTTAATTTAATAATTTAATACCTTGAGATGTTAATTTAATACCTTGAGAGGTTAATTTAATACCTTGAGATGTTAATTTAATACCTTGAGATGTTAATTTAATACCTTGAGATGTTAATTTAATACCTTGAGATGTTAATTTAATACCTTGAGATGTTAATTTAATACCTTGAGATGTTAATTTAATACCTTGAGATGTTAATTTAATACCTTGAGATGTTAATTTAATACCTTAAGATGTTAATTTAATTTAATACCTTGAGATGTTAATTTAATACCTTGAGATGTTAATTTAATACCTTGAGATGTTAATTTAATACCTTGAGATGTTAATTTAGCTCCAAAGATGTTAATTTAATACCTTGAGATGTTAATTTAATACCTTGAGATGTTAATTTAATACCTTGAGATGTTAATTTAATACCTTGAGATGTTAATTCAATACCTTGAGATGTTAATTTAGCTCCTTAATAGGTTAAAATAACATCTCAAGGACCTAAATGAACTTCGTAGAAGTAAAAAATTTCCTCTTATCCTAAAAAAGGATTAATTTTCATCACTTTTCCAATTCCGTTGGGAATACTAAATAACAACGCAACATTCACATAAGTAACAACTAATGACTCTTTAACCGCCTAATCAATCAAAATATATCACGATGTCATTAAAAAAGATTTAACGGTTTATCATGTACATTTACAACACTTTGTTGAGCTTCGTCTATGTTTTCCATGGGATTCATTGAATGTGAACCACATTTTATTGACGGGTTACTGTCCATGAGGATTATCGAATTAGTCTGCTAAAAGCAAAATCTATCATGAAAAGTTGAATGAACGGAAAAATTAATAAGCCACCAAAAGGCGCAAAATCCAATTAGTTGATTGCTTGTACACAAACCATGTTGAAATACGAGACAAACATGTAATTTCCGTTTATTACAAAAAAAAATCTAGTTAATTTGACAGACGTGGAATTTTTTTCGTATAAAAAAAGAAATTCGTCAAATAACTTAGTTAGGATTAGATTACAATGAGAGAAAATGTTTCTGATTTTACTCTAATTTTTTTTGAGAAGTTGATAAATTTTCGTTTTATGAAAGATTTTTTTTAAATGATAAAAATTTTAATTAAAATTAATTTAAAAGGCATTAATAATTATTTCAAAATTAGGTAAATATATTTTTTTAAATAAAATAAAAATAAATTAAAAATTTATTTTTAAAATTATTAATTTTCAATTGAAATTAATTTTTTGAAATTAATTTTAATTTTTTTTTTGTTCAAAATTATTTTTTTTTATTTATTATTCTTACCTTTTAAATTTTAGCGAAAAAAATAATTTTGTGTAGAAAAATTTTTAAAAATTTAAAATAGTAAAATTTTTCACAAAAATCTGTTTGAAAAAAAAAATTAATATTTTTCAATTAAAAAAAAAAATTATAAAAAAAATTAAAATTAAAAATATTTTTAATTAATTTTGAAAATTTAATTTGTTTTTTTTTTTATAAAAATGTTAGAAATTTTCTCGAAAAAAAAATAAATAGAAGAAAATTAAAAATTTTTTTCATAGTTGTAACTGCCTTAATTAAAAAAAATAATTCTATAAAAATTAAAAAAAATTCTCCAATCTAGAATTAATTTAAAAGTTTTTTCGTTCATCAACGTTCTAATGAAAAAAATAAAAAAAAACTTTAAAATTGTTTGTCCAAACAAAATTCTCAAATGGTTTCTCTCAAAAAGTTTGTTCTACTTTTACCTTTTCACATAATCGACATATAAGATCACATTTCAGTAGCAAACACTATAGACTTTTTTTTTGGCAAAAGTTCATAAAATACGAAAAATTGGTAAAATAACAATTATACGTTCTACCTTTGCCGAAATCACATAAAACTTCCTCGTATCCTTTATTTCACACACAAATATTATTAAATTTTAAGGCATGCTCTTTGTTGTTGTTGTTTTTTGTGCTTTGCTCATGAAAAATCTCGCTTTGTTTTATAAATGTTTTTTTTCGCATGTTTTTTTTTTTGCTTATTCGCTTGTGGCTTATTTTGCGACCTTAGATCATTTATATGAATAAAATATCTCGTATCATTGAAAAAAAAATGTTTTGTGCCTAAATGAAATATAAATAATAATGTGATATGGACCCTAATTAAGGATGTTAATTAACCTAAAGAGAGATAAAAATGACATTTTTTCTTTATCCAATATGAATCATAGTAATCGTCTTTTCGGTTTAAATGACTCTGTTCGTGACATTTTTGGTGAAATTTAAAAAAATAAATAAAAATAAACAAAATAAATTTAAAATGGATCGAACCTTAATTTGTATTAAATTACGTAACAAGCATCAACTCAAGCCAAAAAATCTAAAAATCCATGAAACAGACTCAAAAATTATCGTAACTTATCGAAATGAGGCAAGTTTGCTAAAAAAAAAAATTTAAACGAGAAAAAAATTCCCCCCGTAATTTAATCAATAAACCTAATAAACTTGGTATCATTTATCGACAGCAAAAATTTTATTTAATGGCAAGGTACTTTCACGGCGCCGTCAGAGTTTTTCCAACATGATAGGTTCTATTTAAAATAAAATAATAGAAAAACTTTTTTTTTTGTTAGAAAACATTTTTTATCGATCAATTGCACCGACAGGAAAATTACATTCAAATTGTTTATCGAGGAGACCTTGAAACGCATACGTGATAGTTGTTTAAAGTTATACATTAACTGATTTGCAGTAAACACATTTGTCATACTTTCCACATGCTTGAACATTATGTTACTTTTTTAATAAGAGTAACTAGAACACAAATTTATTGATTTTATGTGAGATAAAAAAATGTTTTAAAAAGAGAGTAACAAGGAAGACGTAAAAATTTTTATTACAAGTAATTTAGACGATGTTCTTTATTATCTTTCACCAATGTCACTAAATCAATATTTGTAACAGAGCTTATACTCAGAGGATTTTTTTTAGATTCTGAAGGGTTGAAAAATGAAATTTTTTAAATTTATACAAAGTTTGTAACGCAATAACTTGAATTTTGTTTTATGAAATTCTTTACGGGTTTTTGTATTTGGTCAGAATTAGCTCTGAGAAGGTTTCTGTAAAAGGAAATTAGAAAATGAATAGGAAAAATGGTAGAAAATTGAGAAAATGTAATGTAAGGTTGATTGCATACCCTCAGGAGCATAACATTAAATTTATCTTAACAAATATTTTTAAATATTTATTTTATTTAAATATTTTTTTAAAAAAAAATAAAAAATAAAAATTATTTTTAAAAAATATTTTTATTAAAATAAATTTTAATAATTTTAATTTTTTTTTAAATTTTATTTTTTTTTTTTTAAATTTAAATTTTAAATAATTTTAAATTAATTTTTTTAAAAATATTTTTAATTTTTTTTTAAATATTTTTTTTTACTTATTATTTTTTTGATTTTTTTTTATTATTATTTTTTTTTTTGTATTAATTTTTTCCAAAAAAAATATTTTTCTTTATGGGACTACGAAGCTTTCAAGCCATTTACAATATTGAGATAAGAAAAAAATTATTTTTTTTATAATTTTTTTTAAGAAAAATTTCATTTTTTAACCTATCAGGGTCAAAAAAAATAAACATTGTCTTTTCCATTTAAAATCAGTTCACGATTTATTTATGAAAATGTTGTTACGTTAATTATATTTATTAAATATTATTATTGTATAAATTATGGTGATGGTCTTCTCATCTTGTGAAGTGTTAAATCTGTATTATCATAAATAAATACTCAAACTGACAATTTTTCATTAGATTCAGTTAGAATTGTACTTTCTTTATTTGATATAAATTATATTTTTTTATGCTTTTGTATACATTTATTTTTAAAACGCGTGTTTCAATTTTTTTTTGCTCTTGATTTTTTTTATTTATATTTGGACTATGACGCTCTTTATAATTTAATTTTATTTGAAAAATTGCAACAATTGGCAAAAAGAGATTAACTTTTTTTTTCATAAGGTCATGGACAATATTTTTCTTCTTAAAGAGCGATTTGCGTCATATATTTTTTTGCGTCATTTATCGTTGATATAACCGGAGGTACCTACATATAACCAAAAGCAGAGTTCAACGTAGGAAGAGAAAATTGTTCGCAATTATTCTATTAAAAGAACCATAACTGAATAGATATCTGAGGTAATTTTTTCGTGTTCTTGGCTCATAATTTGCTCAAATAAAAGAAAAATTTCCAACAATCCTTTTTTACTCGAAGACTTATAGTCTTTTTCATTGAATAACTTTCAAGGTTATTTGAAGGTCATTAGTTCAAAAGGCTTATAATTAAAATTTTTTGATGGAAAATTGATTGTTAGGATACAAGCTTTTATTTGAGTCTATGACCCTCGAAAAAATGAAGGCAGATAAGATGATATATCAACTCAAAATCTTGAGAGAATTGAAAATTTTCATCATTCTAAATTTAAATCCTCATATTAGTTTTCCGCAAATCAATCATACTCATATAAGATGACTGATTACCGGCTTAAAATCACATTTTACGGATAAATTATTTCATCGAGCCACAGAAATAAATCAAATTCCGAAACACATGAATAAATGTATACAAAAGCAAGAAAAGAAAAAATAAGAAAAATTCCGTATCTAATCGTCTCTAACCAACCACAATAGCAATCAGAATCTGTGGAAACGCACAGCGAGGAGGCATACGAAGAGGAACATGTCATCGAAATCGATGAGAAGGGACAGAAAAAAGTGACATCCAAGTCGAGTAAAGCCGCATTTGCGGGAAGTCGTGCGACAGCGAGCATCGAAACGAATGAAAATGGCGTCTCGACAAAGGCAACCATGGAAGCGGTCCAAGAAAAGGCAGCGAAGCAACTTGCGAAAGCAATTACCAATGGAAATATCACCATTGAAGCTGTCGAATCGACACAGGAGGAAACACAAAAGATAACCGGAACACCGCCAACGAATAAAGTGAAGAAAGTACGGAAAATCAAGAAAGGCAGCGGTGATTCGGAAAAAGAAAATATTTCTGTGGTAAGTGTTACGATTGATTGATTAAAAAAAAATATCTCAGCTATTTTCTGCGCGCCGATAATTTTTCTTTGTACATACGCTTCATGCTTCTTTTTTGACGTAACATCTGTTTTTGTCTTTTTTTGTTATATCACAAACGTCATTTCAGCGAATACCATTAAAGTATCTTCTTGTAAGTCAAAAAAAAAAAAATATTTGAATTGCATGAAGGTTTTTCGTCGCTTATTAGCTTTAGAAGACAAAATTTCTTGAAAGACAGAAAACTTTGTAAATACTTGATCCCCATTTTTTTCTGAATGTTTTTTTTTTGCATGAAATTTGATTGTGAATTTTTCTTGTCAAGCATTCATCAATTATTATGTTTAACAAAATTTGTAATGGGCATGAAAATAACACGAGAAGTCTCTCACCAACCTCGAGGCAAAATGGAATTCACACGAATGGAGATACAAAAAGCCCGGCGCCTCCATCGGCGCTTCCTAACAAACTGACAAATAACGGTAAAACGACAAGCTACTACCACACATTTAACTGCAGCCGGGACATAAAACGACGGAAAAACGGCGTCAATAACTTCCTCAATCGCGACATGACAAATAACACAATTAACGAGCTTAAGAACAACTTTGAGCGTCTGATTGAGGAGACGCAGCGCCAAGCAAAACACCGGGAACCAACAACAGCTATTATTAACAATTTACATAACAACACTAATAATCATAATATGAACGGTAATAGCATTAATAATTCACGAGTCTTCTGTAACCGACAAGATATTCTTATGAACACAGACAGAAGACACAAAAAAGTAACAAGTTACGGCGATGACTTATCTAATATTGATGTTAAGAGTTTGGTAAGTATCGCCTTTCTTTCTTTTTTTCTCTCAATTTTTTTTGTAGATTACCTGTTTATGTCGCTTGCAAAGTTTCTGTTTCGCATTTATGTTAATATTTTATTTGCTTTTGGAAATTTATTGTGTTTTGGCTCTAATCGTCTAACATATTCGCAAATACCATAATCCTGTGAATAATTTAAAATTTTGAATCATCATTCTGAGAATTGGGCTAATTTTTTTTTGGTAGTTTGGTTGTTTTGAGGAATATTTCTTGTTGCTCTTCGTACATTTTGACAGTTTTATCATAAGTTGGGAAATATAAGTTAAACTTTTGAAAAAATTTAAAAGCTTTCAAAATCAATTTTCGAAAATATTAAAAGCTTTTGAATCAATTTTCGAAAATATCAAAAGCTTTCGAATTTATTTTCGAAAATTTCAAAATTTCGAATTAAAAGCTTTCGAAAAAATTTTCGAAAAGCTTTCGAATTTCAAAAGCTTTTTTTCGAAAATTTCAAAAGCTTTCGAATCAATTTTCGAAAATTTGAAAAGCTTTCGAATTAATTTCGAAAATTTCAAAAGCTTTCGAATTAATTTCGAAAATTTCAAAAGCTTTCGAATTAATTTCGAAAATTTCAAAAGCTTTCGAATTAATTTCGAAAATTTCAAAGGCTTTCGAATTAATTTTCGAAAATTTGAAAAGCTTTCGAATCAATTTCGAAAATTTCAAAAGCTTTCGAATTAATTTCGAAAATTTCAAAAGCTTTTAAATCAATTTTCGAAAATTTTTAAAGCTTTCGAATCAATCTTCGAAAATTTGAAAAATTTAAAAAAATTTCGAAAAAAAATTTTAAGAATTTTTAAAAAAATTTCGAAAGAAAACGTTGGAAAAGGAGGAAATTTTTTTTCTAAAATTGATCAATAAATTTAATATTAAACATTTTAAGATAACTCTAATTCAACTAAAAACATGGGTTTAGTGCGGAAAAAATCAATTTTTAACGAAACATGACCAGAATTATAATGATCTTCCAACTCCTTCATCAACACTTCTTTTTCACTTGATTTGAAATTGTATTTCATTCGTGTTAAAACGGATTATGGGATACTTACCTGAATAATTTAAAATTCCGTATACAACAAGGGAAATGGTGTGATAAATGAATCGTATAAAAGAGAATTTTGTTAAAAAAAAACCACATCCATCCAAGATAAATTAGAAAAGTTTTGTGCGAAAAAAAAAAGTTCATAAATTTTTCACTCTTCACGACTTCGATCGTCACGTGTCTTAAAAAAATTCTTATTACGTAAAATTAATTTTTTTCTTTTATTTAAATTTTTCTCTCGATATTAAAAACAAAAGGTGACTTGGATCCCGAGAAAAAAGCAATCTGTTAGGGTAAGACTTGATATTTGTCTTCTTCTCTTTGTCAAATATTGACGTATACCTTAGTTCAATGTCCAAATTTGTCGTCGTGTATTGTGCAGGAGGAGCACTTGTTGAATCTCTCGACATTCAGTCAATATGTCCCGAAGATTGTTGGTATCATTTGTTTGTCTTTGAACATCTACTTCAAGGCAGCATCTCTTAAGGCTGTAATAATATTATTGTGAAAACCCAATTTATGTCGAATCATTTTTTTGTTGTGAGGGAAAAAAGCCCATTGTGTATTATTTGTCGTTTTCTTCTCTGCTCCTTCTATTTTTTTGTTAGATAGTATTCTTAACATTGTGATACGATTAAGATTATGAAATTCCAACTAAACCGTTTTTTTTTCGCAAAATCTTTGATTGTGTGTCCTGGAATTATTTTTAGTTTTGTTTTGATTGCCTTTTCTTCAATTTTTTTTTACAAAACCAATTTTTTCTCCATTTTAATAATATGATTTATTTTTTTCTTTCTTTGTATTATTTTTTCCATTCCCATGGTGTATATAAAAAAAATTGTCCAAAACCACGAAACACATCACACTTCATCACAACACACAAAAAAAAACAATTATACCGAAAATTGTATAGAGCAAAAGTTTTAGCAAATTTGATGCCTTGCAAAAAAGTGCTTCGAAAGCTAGTATCAATGGCAAGCCGGGGGTATGTATCAATTATTATTAATTTTTAAGTTTATTTTTATTGCTTTCTGTTAATATTTACTGTCTTTTCTTGTGTAAAGTCTTCTCATGTGTCGTTGCTTTATCATCCCACACACTTTGCTGTGATGACATTTATTGTTGGAAAATGTTTATGTTAGAACCCACGTCAATAGTTTAATGAAAACTCCTACAATTGTTTTTGTTCAGACGGAATGTTGTAAATTACTTCGAATTGTGGAAAATTTTATATGGAAATTTTCCGAGAATTTTTTACGAGGTTAAAAATTTTAATTTCGAAATTAAAATTTTTTTTTTCGAAATTAAAAATTTTCTTTTCGAAATAAATTTTTTTTTCGAAATTAAAAATTTTCTTTTCGAAATTAAAAATTTTCTTTTCGAAATTAAATTTTTTTTTCGAAATTAAAAATTTTCTTTTCGAAATTAAAATTTTTTTTTTCCAAATCAAAAATTTTCCTTTCGAAATTAAAAATTTTCTTTTCGAAATTAAAAATTTTCTTTTCAAAATTAAAAATTTTCTTTTCGAAATTAAAAATTTTCTTTTCGAAATTAAAAATTTTCTTTTCGAAATTAAAAATTTTCTTTTCGAAATTAAAAATTTTCTTTTCGAAGTTAAAAATTTTCTTTTCGAGATTAAAAATTTTTTTTTTCGAAATTAAAAATTATCTTTTCGAAATTAAAAACTTTCTTTTCGATTTTTTTTTCTTTTCGAAATTAAAAATTTTTTTTCGAAATAAAAAATTTTTTTTTCGAAATTAAAAATTTTCTTTTCGAAATTAAATTTTTTTTTCGAAATTAATTTTTTTTCGAAATCTAAAAATTTATTTCGACATCGAAAAAAAATTATCTAGATTTTTGACTTTTGAAGAATCTTCTGAACATTTTCCAAAAAATTAAAGCAAAGAAAATCCAAAACACTTTCAACTATTATCTCAACTAAACATTGGTCAATGGGTCAAATTAGGTACAAAATTACCATTTTCTCCTATTTTTGTTTGTTTTCCTTTTGTATCACACGTGTAAGTGTTATCCTCAAAAATAAACAAAAATATATCGGATGTTGACAAAACACAAGCTTTAGCAATCATGAAGTCGGAAGTGTAATTTAATGGTTTTACTGCTTTTGGGCACAAATTATTACAAAATTAATTTCCTTTCAAGCGAAAATCTTTAAACAAGGAAACGCAATGAACCAAAAAAGACATGAGAGTTCAAATCAAACCGACACTCAAAAAAAAATTTTTTTTCTGCGATTTTTTTTTTAATTAATTTTTTTTTTTATTTAATTTAGGCACCACTGCCTCCAATTGATAATAATTGCAAAGCATGTGGCAAAACTGTATTTCAAATGGAACAAATGAAGGCTGAACGGAGTATCTGGCACAAAAATTGTTTCCGTTGCGAGGAGTGTCAGAAGCAATTAAAGTGAGTGTTTTTTTTTTTTTTTTTTGAAAAAAATAAATATTAATTTTTTTTTTCATTTTTAGCTTTGACACATACGAAAGTCACGAAGGAAAATTGTATTGCAAACCTCATTTCAAGTCGCTTTTCTCGCCAAAAGTCGTCGAAGACAATGAGCCCGTGAAACCGCGCAAGCCACAATTGATTATTGCCGAAAATCAACCAGTTGAGTTGCCAGCCGATGTCGTTAGGAGTTCAGATAAAACGGATTCTGGGCTGGAAGAGTTGCAACAACTGAATCTAAAGTCACGTTTCGAGGTTTTCGAAAAGGGATGCACAAATGACGAACGCAAGGAAGTGCATTTAGATCGTTCGCCAAGCGGCGTGAAACGAAGTCAGTCGATTTTGAGCAAATTGGCGAGGTAATTTTTGATTTTTTTACATTTTTTAAAAATAAAAAAAAATAATAAAAAAAATAATAAAAAAAAAAATAAAAAAATAAAAAAAAAAAAAAAAAAAAATAAAAAAATTAAAAAAAAAAAAATTAAAAAAAAAATAAAATAAAAAAAAATAAAAAATTAAATTAAAAATAAAATTTTTAAAAAAAAAAAAAAAATAAAATAAAATAAATTTAAAATAATTTTTAATTAAAATTTTTTTTTTAGATTCCAAGCAAAAGGCATGGAAATCGGTAATTTAGATGTCGATGGAATCCCCATCGAATATTCGTCAGAAGAGGAAGAGGAGGAAATCGATAACGAAGAGACACACGAGCAAGTTCTCGAACGTGCAAGACGCGCACAAAAAGAAAAACCCGTTGTCTGTGCCAACATGGATGACATCAAGACACGTTTCGAAACGGGGCATGTGACAACGCGAGAGGAGCGTCGCGAGGAACAAAAACAAGAGTTGCAATCGATTCGTTCGCGCTTATTTATGGGAAAACAGGCGAAAATTAAGGAAATGTATCAGCAAGCGGTCGAACAAAGCGAACAAACGGTAACGACGAGCAAAGTGGATTGTGATGTAGACTTAGAAAAGGCCAGATCGATAAAGGAAAAGTTTGAAAAGGGCATTAGTGAGACCGATGAGAATACAACTAAAGTTCCTGACGAAGAAATGGCCGTTTTTGAGCAAGGTAAGCTTCGAGTCTCTCGAGAAATGCGAAGAAATTGAAAAGTAATAAATTTATTTTTTTTTTATTTTAGGAATTTCAAAGCAGTCACGTTCGATCTTCAAAGAATTAGATGCAAATGTTGCCAAACAACCAGCATCTCTTCCCTCGCCAAACATATCAAACAGCAAGACGACAGAAAAGCGAAAACAATTCGAGGTAGATATTGGAAAAAGAAAATATTTTTCGACTCGAGACGTTGAAAAAATTAAATTTTTGGATTTTTTGATGCAATTACGAGCAAATTTTATTTATAAAAATCGACATGACTTTAAATAATTTGCAAATTTATGAGTGAATTTGAGTTTAAAAAATTAAAAAAAAAAAAAAATTAATTTTTTTCGAAATTTAATTTGGAAAATAAATTAAAAAAAAATAAAATTTAATTTTCACAAAAATATCAAAAAATTAATAAAAAAAATAAAAAAAAAAATTAATTTAAATTTAATTAAATAATTTTAAAGAATTAATTTTTTCATAATTTAAAAGTTAAATTAAATTGAATTAAAATTATTTAAAAATTAAATTAAAAATATTTTTAATTAAAAATTAATAAAAATTATATTGGAAAATATTTGAAAAAAAAAAAAAATTAATAATTTATTCAATAATTTTTTTAAATTTAATTAATTTTTTTAAATTTTGAATTTGAATTATTTAATTAATTTTAAAAATAAGTGAATATTTAATTGATCCTTATCATCAAAAATATTTTTAAAAAATTAAAAATTCAAATATTTAAAAATTAATATAATTTTATTTTATATTTAATTTATTATTGTGAGCAAAAGATAATTTTTCAGCAAGGAACATGTGCTCAAAATCAATTCTTTGCATTAGAAAATCCGAAAATTTTATTAAATTAAATTTAAAATTAAATTTTCATATTTTTCTTAAAGCAACAAATGACTTCAAGTTGCGAAGTAGTAAAATCCGGCGAAAAAGTTGAAGATGTCGTCATTGCAACGGAAGATGTCTCAAGCAAATTCAAGTTCTTCGAAACATACAAACCGGAAGAAACCAAGAAAAAGGAGTTCAGAATCACGCCGCCAAGAGAAGGTGTCGTCAAAGTAAGAATTTTTCTTCTTTTTTATGAAATTTTATTAATTTTTAAAATTTTTTTCACACAGATGCCCTCACCTGAACAAGACAATGAACGCAAAAATGGAACAAACGGGACTGACAATTTGGAAGATGACTCATTGGTTGCCGCTAAAGCGCACACCGCTTCAAAAATGTTGTCGTTATTCCGACAGATGGAGGAAAAGAAGCACACGAATGTCGATACGGGCCCGAAACCCTTGAAACGCTTCACACCGCCTCCAGATGATAACAAGAGAATTTATCAAGATCAAGACAGCGCTGACGAATATACAGATGAAGAAGTTGAAGAAGAAGGTAAAATTTTTATTTAATTAAAAAAATAATTTTTAAAAAAATTTAAATTAAATTTAATTAATAATTAAAAATAATTTTTTTAATTTTTATTTTTTAAAAAATTATTTTTTTTTTTAATTAATTTTTAAATTAAAAAAAAATTATTTTTAATTAAATTAATTAAAATTTTAATATATTATTTTTTTTTTTAATTTTCATAAATAATTTTTTAAAAATTAATTTTAATTTTTTTTTAGAATGCGAAGAAGAAGAAGAACACATCACAATGAAGAGCGAAGAAGAAGGATTAAAAGCTGCCAAAGAGGCTGCTCGTGCCAAGTTACTCCGGGAGAAATTCGAAAAATGGGAAAAGAGTCAGATAGAGAAGGAACAACGAGAGCAAAACATGAGCTCCGTCAATTTATACGACGAAAACTTGGATGAATCGCAAGTTGAGAGTGCTAGAAGGTAAATTTTCTTTAAAAAAAAAAAATTTAAAAAATAATAAAAAATTAAATTTTTCATTTTTTAGCATCCGTGCTAAATTCGAAAATCTACATGAAACACGGACGGTGCAAAAAGAACAAATAAAAGTTAATCGATTTGTGGTAAATGAAGAAAATTAATTTATTTTATGATTTTCTTATAATTTATTTTATTTTTTTTTTATTTTCAGTAATTTTTATTATTTTGCCGTTTATTAGAGAAAATTTATTAAGCACTTTTTTAAATAAAAAATATATTTATAAAAATTAAATTGTCTACATAGACACAAAAAAAATATTTAAAAAAACTAACTTAATTTATTTTTCATTTAGAGATTAAAAATTAATTGTTTGCAATAAAGCACAAGTACTTTAAAATTTTTTGAAACTTTTTAAAAATTTTTTATTAAAAAAATTAAATAAAAATGTCATAAATGTTTATCGCATCTTACATAGCTTATTATCTTATTAAAAATATATTTTATTGAAAATAAATAATTTTTTCATAGATGTTATATTGTAATAGATTATTATTATAATAATGCTTCATTTTCGAAATCAAAAATTTATGTATAATAAATTATTATTATTTTTAAGAGGAAATTGTTCATGTTGATAAATAAAGAAAAAAAATTTTCTCTTAAATATTTTTTTTTTGTTTTTTATTATTTTTTTTATTTTATTATTTTTTTTTCTTTCAAATTTAACTGTTAGCTGTAAAAAAAATCCTCAAAACCCCCATAAAAATATCAAAAAATATAAAAATCTGCCTCTTTAAGATGTCTTGCTCGAAAACCATTCTAGATTAGATCTCTAATCGTTTTTTGAAAGACTTATTATCAAAACCGTTGCCTCCGAGCTATTTATGAAGATTCTCACAAATAAATAAAAAACCACATCTTATGAAAAATTCCTCGATTTTTTGTAATATCAGCAAAAATGACCATAAATCTTTGTCTTAAGCTTGCAAGAAAAAATAAAAAAACGAAAAATGAGCTTGATGAAGTCAATAAAAAAAAACTCAAATAAAAACAAGCATTATAATTTTTGAGGAACCAAAAGGTAAAAGTGTACATTTTTTGTACAAAATAAAAATCCTTAACATCCTAAAAAATGAACAAATATTTAAAAAAAATTATAGACTAACCCTTAATGACAAATAAAAAAATATAAAATAAAAATACGAATCCTCCATTTTGAACAATTTTAAAAAATAAAATTTTTAAACTTACAAATAAGTGTGATGATTGTATTTAGTGTATAAGTAATGATAAACCTATCCCATAGTATGCATGTACCTTAAGAAACTTTTTAGAAATGTCTTTTTGAAATCATATACGAAGAATAATCATAAAAAGTAATTGAAAAAACATAATTTAAAAAAAAATTTAGTAATTAAAAAAATTGTTGTTAAATTAAAAAAAAATAAAAATTTTGTTTTTTGATATTTTTTCTAATTAATTAAAATTTAATATTAACTTGTTGCAATATTTTGTTTAAAATTAAAAAAAATTATGTTATCCTAACAAAAAAAAATGTGAATTAAAATAAACTTTAAACAAATGAAAAGATGATAATCAAATGATAGACTTTTACTGCTTAATATATTAAATAGAAAATAAAGTTCTTTGTATAATTAACTAAAAAAAAAAAAATATAAAAGCAAAAAATACTGTGGTTTTGTAGTTTTGAAGGGAATTAAAAAAATTATTAAATTAAATTTTAAAAAATTAATTTAAATTAAATTTAAAAATTTTTTTGATTAAAATTAAATTTAAAAAAAAACTAATTAAAATAAATTTAAAAAAATTAATAAAAATTAATTTTTAAAATATTTAATTTAAATTAATTTTTAAAAATTTTAACTAAAATTAATTTTAAAAAAATTTAATTGAAATTAGTTTTTTTAAAATTTAGTTAAAATTAATTTAAATAAAATTAACTAAAATTCCAAAATAATTAAATAATTTTTTTGTTTAGTTCAAATTATAACCACATAAAATATCAATTTTAGAACCTAATAAAGTTAATAAAAAAAATTATTTAAAAAAAAATACTTCTTATGATTGTCTAAAATCGAATGAGAAATGGTTGAAAAATTAAACATAATAATTAATAATAATTAAAAAAATTTTTTTTTCATTTTTATACAAAAAAAAAATCTAAGGTAAGTAAAATTTTTACATCTAAAAAACTAAACTGCATAATAAGAACAAAAATCGTTATACTTCTATTTTATAATGGAATAAAAACAGAGTATGTAAACAACACATACTACATATATGAAACTAACTTCCGTAACTCCTGCGGGAATGGCCAAGTTGCACGCGAATTCATTAGGTCAAAAGTCGCGTTCCTTTCGGTTTATGTACCATGATTTGAAGTTTTGCATATATTGGCAGAGATGGTACATGTGAATTTTCTTCATGGGATCCAATTTTTCGAGGTTATTTTTTTTATTTAAATTATTTAAAAAAAAAATAATTAAATTTAAATAAAAAAATAATTAAATGAAAATTATTTAAAAAAATAAAAATTGAATAAATAAAATTAAATAAATAAAAAATTAATTAAATATTTGAATTATTTTTTTTTTTTTGTTTTTTAAATTTTTAATTAAATTCATTGAACTGATTTTTTATTTATTTTTTTTTAATTTTTAAAAATTTGAATTAAATTAATTGAAATATTTTTTTAAATATTTTTTAATTTTATTAATCGAATTAATTTTTTTTATTTTTTTTTTAATTTTTTATTAATTTTATATGCTTGATTTGGTTTTTCTCTAAAAAACATTTAAATTAACTATTTCTCAAATTTAAGTAAGAAAATGTTAAAATTTTGTTAAAAATCAATTTTATAGAACCCCCATAATCTTCCATCACTGCATTGATCCGCCTTGCTATCCTTTTGTTTTTGCTTAAAAAAACTCAAAGAAAAACATTATTCGCAAAAAATATTTTGTTGTTATACTTACGTTATTTGGCCGGCGCGTACCTTTTCCATCAAAGACTTGTCCAGTCAAGTATAGATTTTAACAGTAGACGGTTTGCTTTTTTTTCTAAAGGTAATTTTATCGCCCGAAAAATAAAAAATAAAATAAAAATTAACGAAAAATTCAAAAACAAAGCAAAATTTCAGTGACATTGAGTTTTATGATTAAATTTTTTTTGTCAATTATTCTGAGTGTAATGTAAAGTAAACCCAAAATTAGGAAAGTAATAAATGTAATTTACGTTGTAAATACAATCGCGCAAGAACCTTTAAAAAAAGTAATAACAATAACAATTTTGCGTGAAATAATAATTTATTATGAGAGTTATCAGGAAAATTACGGTCATAACACGCAGTGCGGGCATTTTTTGTCCCTTTTTTGAGTGACTTGATCTTGATTGGCGGTTTTTTACGTCAAACGGTTCAAAAGTTAATGGACTTTCAATGAATTTTTTTTCAAATTTTATAAGAAAAAATTTTTTTTATCACAAATTTCAACCAAAAATATCGAAATTTGTAAAAAAAAATTATTTTCTTATAAAAAATAACTTGAACCTGTTATTGAACTGTTGTTATCGTCATTAGATCTCATGCATATTAATGAACGAAATAAATATAAACAAAAAAAATCAATTAAAGTACCTTTGAGTTTGGTAACGAAAAGCGGTATTGGATTTTTCCGGCGTAATCTGCGAGACGACTACAAGAGAATTTTTTTCTGTAATACAAAAAAAAATCAGTAATGCTCAAAAATATATATTTATATTACATCAAGAGCTAATAATAAGGGTCTGAGCTCAACTAACACTTACCTCGCTCGCAGTATTTAATAAAACACAAACACACTTACAAAACTTCGATGTTATTAAATATTATTCTGCATCACGGTTCGTCAACTTTTTCTCGCTTTTCCTTCGTGAACGATTTTTTCGCGTTACTTGAACCGCTCTTCCTTTCCGTGGTATGTATTGTTGTGACTTTTATGGGTCGCATTATTGTAATATGCTGTTATAAGTTTATTTTTTTTTCTCAACCTTTTCTGGCGGTATGTTTTAAATATGTACACATATAACATTTTTTACGTGGCAAGGCACTATGTCAAACGACACACAGAGAGAAAAGTCTGAGAAAAATTACCTGTTTGGCACTTGGAACGCAAACTTACTTTTAATATTGGCTGAAATGTGGTTTTGATAAGTCTCATTTTTTTATTTACTTTTCTGCGATTTTTTAGTTTTTTCGGATAAAACGAGTGATTTGGGAAATAGTGAACGGAATGTAGAACCTAAAAATGTGAAAGATAAAAATTAAACAAAAATATTTAAAAAAATAAGACAAATTTATATAAAATTATAAAAATTTGATAAATAAAAATAAAAAATTAAAGATAATAAATATAAAAGTGATAAAATTATTGCAAAACGTTTTTCAACCAATTGGAGTCCTTGAAACGAAATATTGGAGAAATATAATCATTTACCGGCAAGTGTTTTTTTATCAATTTTCTTTAAAAAATTTTTTTTTTGTCTTTGACCTAATTTAAATTTCATTTTTTAAGAAAATTTAAATTATTTTTTTAATATTATTTAATTTTTTTATTTAATTAAAATGTAATATAAAAATTATTATATTATTCAATAATTTAATTTAATTTTTATTTTTATTATTATTTTTTTTAATTTGTTTATAATTTTTAATTATTATTTTATTTAATTTTTTTTTTGTATTTTATTTTTTTTTTATTTTTAAATTAAAATCTAAAATTAATTAAAAATCAATTAATTTAAATTAAAATTTTATAATTTTATTTATTATTTTCACTTTATTTATAATTTTTTATTTTTATTTTACTAAAAATTAATTATTGATTATTTAAGAAAATTTTATTTTTTAGAAAAAATATATTTATTTATATCTTTAATATTTTTTTTTATTTAAATAAGATTTAAAATTAATTAAAAATTAAATTAATATTTAATTAAAATTTATTTTATTTTTTTTTTTTTCATTATTTCTATTTATTTCGTTCACCGAAATGAACATAAAATAATTAAAAATAAATTATTTTTATGAAAAAATTACAAAATCAACTAATTTTCTGTCTTATCCTTCAGAAAAAATCTTCAAAATAACTTTATTATAAATTAATTTTAAATTTTAAACCAACAAAAAATTGTTAAAAACTCAAAAAGAGACATTTTCAAACAATCGCAACTGTATAAAAGATAAAAACTGACTTAACAACTCATTTTCAAGCCTTCAAAAGATTTCTTTTCTAACAACACATGTCCTGAAAACCCCATAAAACAAAAGGAAATGTGTAAGGAAATGAATACGCGCGTTGTCCGTAGACTTCATAAAAACTAAAAGTGGGTTACTAAAACACACATAACTCCAGCAGTAGCCGTTCCTTTTTATAATAATAATATAAATTTACCGACAATTATAAACAGAATAATCGCATGTGTGTTATGAAAAATAATAAGAATTAGACACGTTTGTACTTAATAACTTTTGAAATGTGAAAATTACATCTTTTCTATTTTATTTTGGTAAAAAAAATTAAGGATTGAGGTCACACACTTCCCCCTTGTTTGTAAAAAAAATTATCAGATCTAAGTTATTTTTACAAAAAAAAGAAAACAAGTTTTGATCTTTACAGAAATAAAGAAAAAAAATCCTTCACCGCTCATTACAATAATTGAATTAAAGATTTTGGTCAAATGCTCAGGGTGAACCGCACATTATCGCATTATTTAACGAAATTTTCCATTGAACGACAACCTTGAAGGTTTATTCATTAATTCTTGTGACCTTTTATTGAAATCAATGCCGAATCGCTACTCTCCGAAAGTCACGTTTATCCGAATTAAGAAGATTATTACGACCTTGTCGAAGAAAATTAAATCTTTTATTGCATTTTTTGTCAATTTTTCTGAAATATTTTTAACAAAAAAATAATTTTAATTTAATTTTTATTTTAATTTTTTTATTAAGCAATTTTTTATTAAAAAAAAATTTAAAAAAATATTTAAAAGTAATTTTGAGTCAAACTCCTTTTTTTCTGGTTGGTAACAAATATTTTTCATGTTATAGAATTTGGTAAAAAAAAATGCCGACGTGTCATGTAAAAGTAAATTAATGCTAAAATATGCTGGTTTTTAATTGTTGTTTTGTGATTAAAAAATTAGGTCTAAATATGAAAAGTATGTCCGATGCTTGTCGAGTTTTTTTTAGAATATGGAAAGAATGGCAATATAGTAATAAAGTTTTTTTATAAAGAACAAATTTTATAGCATTCAGAGGCGGAGTCATTCGAAATAAATCAAGAAAAAAAAGTTTTTTTTTATTTTTGCCAGTTTTGAGCTTCAAAAAAGACGCACAGTGGGCTGAAATTTTATATTTCTGTATAAAATTTATACTAAAAAAATTTCAATTAATTTATCATAATTTTCTTATATACGCACAGTGCTCCGAAAATTATCAAAATATGATCAAAAACCATAGATTAGGACTCGTTCGTTTTTAAAGCCCTTATTTTATACTTTTTAGTTCGTTTTTCATCTATTTTAAATATTCTTTTTAATTTTTTTCATATTTTTATTTTTTTTTCTTTTTTTTAATTTCTTAAGTTTCTTTTATTTAATAATTTTAAGCAAAAATTTTTAATTTTCCATAATTTTTATTTTACCTTAATTTTTTTTGGTTAATTTCTTTCCTTTTTGGACCATTGTGCGTATAAAGTGTTATATGAGAAATTTGAATAAATTGATTTTAACTTTCGATTGATATAAAAATATTTTTAAAAAATATTTTTTTTATTTAAAAATCATTTTGAGCCCACTGTGGATACAAAAAATCATATTGTCCATTTTCGATCGGGCTTTGCTTTTAAAAGTATTGGAAACGACAATACCTGTTGTTTCTTTCATTCCATTCCATTCACCTTTTCTTTTGATTTTTCTAAACTAGGGCAAAGGATCAATGTACCTTAGCTTTTATAAGAGACGATTTTATTTAAAATTTTCTTAAAACTTTGATTTTTTTTTTTACTTAAAAAATATTATTTTAAAATTTTATTAAAAAAAAAAAATAAAAAAAAATATTTTTTAAGTAAAAAAAAAATCCAACCAAGACGAACAAAATAAAGAACAATCAAGCGGTATAAATACGTTGACATATTTTCTATGTAAATTTACCGGAAACCATTTAAGCGACAAAGAAAAGCAGTGTCTTCCTAAAGCAGAGCTGTAACTTCTATTCCTAACAATTTTTCATATCAAAGCCTTTCGTGCCCCATAAAACTTTCACCTCTGAACTGTTTATGTAAAAAAAAATCCGCTGTAGACGTAACACTCAAGATATAAATTAGATAAAATGCAAAGAAACGACGGCATTTAGTGAGGTCATTTAAGGACTTTAACCCCAATCGATTGGCATAAACTTTCAAACCCCACAAGGAACTGTTCTCGCCATTCATGGAAGAATTTGACAAATAAATGATTCGCGTGAAAATTTTGTTTTCCTACCGTGCATTTGTTTATCTTTTTGTTGTAATTTTTGTTTAGAAGCGTGAGTAAAATTATATGCAAAAAGTTTCCTTGCTTCGTAAAGTTCATCGTCTTAACAAGAATTTTTATCTTTAATTTAAAATCTTTAAAAAAATTCTAATGAATTTACTTGTTGACAACACATTTGCGGTGCAGCGTGAAAATTATGTGTTTGACCTATTTTTTAAGCGGTAGTTAAGAATTTTTCTGTTTTTTTAAATAATTATACTATGGCTACAATTATTGATAAATGCAGTGCATAAATTGCGCTTACGTGTCTTTTGGCTCCAAATATGAAATTTTACGACAATTAACTTTTTTGCATAAAAATAGGTATTTAAAAAAAATTAAATTTGAAAAATTTGTAACATAAAAAAATTATTAAATATTTTTTTATTTATTTTTTTTTAATTTAAAAAAATATTTAAAATTAAAATTATCAAAAAAATCTAAAATTTCTTCAAAAAAAAATTATTTATTAATTTTTTAAATTTATTTTTTTTTATTTTATTCTTTTTTGAATTTAAAAATATATTTTAAACAAAAATTAATAAAAAAAATTTTTTTTTTAAATTTAATTATTTTTTTTTATTATTTTTTTTTTTAATTATTTTTTTATTTTAAAATTATTTTAATCACTTTAAAATTTTTTTAAATAATTTAAGATTATTTTTTTATTTAATTTAAATAATTTTTTTTTTATTTTTTCTTAAAATTTATTAAACAAAAAATTACTAAATTGGAACAGCCTGAAATTCATGAAATTTTCCAAACATTACTCTGAGTCACGTTCTCCTGCAGCAAATCGGACATTATTTAAAAATACGACAATTTAATTGTTCTCACTAAAAAAAAAAGTTCACTTGAGTTTAGTTTATTTTTTTTTATAAAGGAACCACACATTTATGAATGATGAAAAATGACCTTTTTAACACGAACACACACTTGATATAATAATTTCCTGTGCGGGTTTTTTTTCAAATGACGAGGATATCACATATGGCGAAATGTGCTAAATTATGATACTTTATGTCAATTCTAGCGAGCAATTTTCTCGAGTTAGTCACTTATTTATTGTACGGGAATTTTTGTGATAATGCTTCAATTTTCACGAAAGTGTTTACGAAATTTTTACTCTATAATTTTTATGGGTAAGCACATTTATTACAGTTTCAATGTTGTTATTAAGGTTGAACGAGGGTTGAGTTTTTTCGATTTTTTTTTTGTTATAAAATCCGGAGATGGAATAAGATTTTTTTTTGGTTTTAATATAAAAAAAATAATAAATTTTTCATTCAAAAAAATAAATTTAATTATAAAAATTATTTAATTATTTTTAATTATAAAAATTTATTATTTTTTTTAAATTTTATTTTATTAAAATTATTAAATAAATAAATTGTTAAATAAAAAAGAAATAATATTTTAAAAGTTTTTAAAAATTACCTAATTTTAAAATATAAAATTTTAAATTAAATTTTACAAAATCAAATAAAAATTTAAAAATAATTAATTTATATTTTTAAATAAAAAATATTTTAAAGCAAAATTAAATTTGTAACAAAATTTATTTTAATTAATTTTTTTATTTAAAATAAAAATATTTAAAGAATCAGTTTTTTTTTAATTTAATTTTTTAATTATTTTTTTTATTTTTTAAAATCTAAAATTTTAAATTAATTAATTTTATTAGTTTGTTTGTTTATTTGTCTGTAAAAAAAACTAAATTGAATTTTTCTTTTAAATATAAAATTAAAAATTTTAGAAATTTTATTTTTTTTTAAATTTAATTTTAAAAAAAAAATTATTAGAAAAGGTAATATATTTTATATTATTTATTTATATTTTAATAAGGAATATTTTATTTTATTTTTAAATAAATAAAAATAAAATAAAATAAATAAATAAAATTTTAAAAATATTAAAAAACTAAATTAATTAATTTTATAACGATTCTTAAAATATTTTTATCTTAAATAAAAAATTAAATTAAAATAAATTTAATTGTATTAAAAATTATAGTTAAAAATTTATAATTAAAAATTATATAAATTAATTAAAAATTAAATTTTTTGGGTATATTTTTCACCCCCGACAGAACGAAAAAAAACAAAAAAGATCATTTTACGTCACAAAAAATATAAAACCATAAAAAAATCGTGTCACATAGGTAACCCAGTTAAACATCATAAAAAAATGTTTGAAAGGAGGTGACAGATACAACGCTCAACACCAACAAACACATTTAACTGATCCTTATCGCTTGTTATATTTTTAATTTTTGTCGTCCTAAACTGCCATTTTTCCTTTAATTTCTTTGTTTTTTCGCTTTTCTTAACAGGTGGCAGCTTTTCATCGTATGAACATCACGCAAACCAGAATTTCCAGTCGTGTTTGAATAATAAGTACTGTAAAATTTTCGTAGATGGCAGTGATACGGCAGGAGACTTAATTGGTTCGCATTAACATATAAATAGAAAGCCAACAGCGTATGATGATAAGAAAGGAACCTTCGTCGTTGTTGTTTGTCGTTCCACTTTTTTAAAAAGAAAAACGAAGTAAATTGCCTGAAAAGCATTTTTACAGCTGATATTGTACGCGACACACAGCGTGCATTTGCGTTTTGTTGTAGAAAAAAATCATGTCTAGGGAATACGACGCAGACTCTGTTAACAGTATGAACAGGTCGCCGCCTCCTGTCAGTCCTAAGACATCGTTCTTATCGAACGGAGGTTCGCCCAACACGGACTATGATAATAATCATCGAGGCGATAACAATAATTCGGATGAAGAGGAAACTTTCAAGCCTCCCAGTTTTTTAACAACTCTCAAAAATCAACCGCGCGAACGTTATTGGGGAGTAACTAACGGTAAAAATTTAAATTTTTAACAAAAAAAAAATATTTTTAATTTTTTTCTTGAAATTTTTTTTTAGTCGAAGCTGATACGGAAGGCGAGTGGGTGATTGGACACACCGATAAAGATTTCCAGGGCTTCGACGGACCCCACGGAACGCCTCCGGGAAGTCCTAAAATGGACGATGCGAGTGAATTGTCGTCACAGATGCCAATTCAAGCCCCTACCGAAGCGATCGACACAACGCTCATCCGCTCAAAGTCCCGCACCGACATGACATCCCGCGCCAAGGCGAGCAAACAAGCCCAAAAATACAACAATTTGTCCTTTTGGAAGGCACGCAAGATAACTTTCTACAAAAATGGCGACTCCTTTTATCCGGGCTTTGAGTTTATTTTCAAACCGGGCCGCGATATCGCCACGATGGAAATTCTCCTTGACAAGCTAACGAAAAAGATGGATTTACCGCGTGGCGCTAGATTTATCTACGATATGACGGGCGATAAGAAAATTAATTTGGACGATTTGGAGGATGGAGCGAGTTATGTTGTGTCAGCGTTCAAAGGATTCAAGGTAAGTTTTTTTTTTTTAATTTTCTAAAAAAAAAATGCATTCAAGAAAAATCTAAAAATAGTGAAATTCGTTTTAAACGAACGCCTACCTTTGAATATTTATAACAATAGAAAATAATTGTTTGTAATCAATACTGTGAAAGAAAGAAGAAAAAAATACGAAAGGTATGAAAAGTGCATGAAAATACCCATAAAACTACTGACCTGTAATACATTTTGTTGTTATGAAGCTTTTTGTTGGGCATAGAAGAGACGGTCAAACATATGATGATTGTGTTGCAGTTCATGTCAAGCGTTCACTCACATGTTGCTTGAACGTAATTCTATAGCGTGATTTGAAAAATATGTTTATTTTTGTAAAGTTTGATGGAGGTGTCTTGTGATTTGTTTGAAAAACATTTTTAAAAAAATATTTTATTGCTTAAAAAAATTATTTTAATTAAAAAAAAATATTTAAATTAATTTTCATATGTATTATCAATCGTTAATTAATTAATAATTTTTTCAAATAAAATATTTTTTTTATGATTCAATTTTTTTCTTTCAAATTTTAAATAAATTTATTTTTTATTAATTTTTTTTTCATTTTAAATTCTTTCATTCATATTTTTTTTAAATAAAATTTTAATAAATTTTATTTATTTTTTTTTAAATAATATAAATTTATTTTTTTAAATAAATTGAAATAAATAATTTATTTATTAAATATTTTTTTTTAAACATTTATTATTATTTAAAAATTTATAAAAAATAAAATAATTTTATTAAATAATTTTTAAAATTGAAATTTTTGAATAAATATAAATTGAATTTTCTTCTGACATAATTTAAAGAAATTAAATTAAAAAAAATTATTGAATTAATTTTTATTTTAAAAATAATTAAATCGTGTTTTTTCATTTTTTTTATTTTTTTTTTTTAATTTATTTTAATTAATATTTAAAAAAATATATAATTTTTCGTTAAATTAAATAATTTTTCGTAAATTTTAATAAAAGTCATTTATATTAATTAAATTATTTATTAATTAAATTATTTAATTTTTTTGATTTTAATTATCTTTTTTTTTTAAATTATTTATTACATTTTTTTTAAACTTTTTTTTTGTATTTTCAATTATTTTTAATTCAATAAATTATTAATTTTTTATCAATTTATTAAAAAAAAAAATTAATTAATCGAAAAAGTAATTAATTAACAAGATAAAAATCTATCATGAATTGCAAAAAAAAATAATTAATTAATAAAATTATCTACTCATAATTTTCTTGATACAAAATTTACCTTTTTTCACATCCGGCATTGATCCGCTTTCAACTACAAAAAAAAATCAGGTGTGGCGATGATTATGTTCAATTGACCTAAATACATCCAAATCATTTTTTCTTTAAATTTCATGGTAATTTTTTTTTTCAAATCTCATTATATTGATTAACCTTGCGTTGAAATTATTTCTGACGATGGTGTGTGTGTTTCGTTTTAAGGACGATGTCTGCCCTGTGATTACAAAATAAATACAACAACATGCATGAATCTCGCAGCAGGTCAGTAGTACTTGCATCGAGAATTATTATTATGAGAATTTATTATTCAAAGTAACAATTGACCGTTGCATGCAAGATGTTGTTGTTTTAAAGAAAAAAAAAGTGAAACAAAAGGAAATGTGATTGTATAAAAAAAGTTTTTTTTTCTTATTTTTTTGTAGTTTGAAGTAATTATTTATGAAAAATGGTTTAAAAAGTACTTTCGGAAGGTGCCATTATGAATTAAGTAGAATTATTTATCAGCATTTATTATCCAAGGATTTGTCATTGTACGAAAATTGTGTTGACCTGTAAAGTAAAAAAAAAATTAACAAGAGTTGCATTTAAATTATTTTTTAATTTTTTATAAAGATTTCTGATAAAATTAAAATTAATTAAAATTCTGATTAATTAATTAAAATTAAAAAAAAATAAAAATTTAAAAATTAAAATTATTTATTTATTTTTAAATTATTTTTTTTTTAAATTTAATTTTTTTTATTTTTAATATATTTAATTTATATGTACTAATAAAATATTTTTAATTAAATAAATAAATAATTAATTTTAATTTAAAAAAATAAAAAAAAAAAATATTTTAAAAAAATTAATTTTAAATAAATAATGAAAATAAATAAATAATTATTTTTTTTTAATTTTTCTTTTTTTCATAAATTTTACAAATTTCATAATTTTTTAGAAATTTATCGAGAATTAAAAAAAAATTAAACTTTCATAAAAAATAAAACGAAAAATCGAAAAAAAATTTTTTTTTTTTTTTTTTTTTTTTTAAAATTTTTCATAATTTTTCCTTAAATTGGCAATTTTATAGAAAAACATTTTAATTTTAAAATAAAATGTTAAAAAAAATAAATAAAATTATTTTTGGCACATTTTTACCTCCATATTGACGAAAAAAATTTCATCGATTTATTTCGCACAGGTCAAAGAACTTTTCCATTTCTTCGATTTTCAAAAAATAATTCGATCCAAACTCTCAAATTAAATTCAGACACGTGACAAAATCAACGCAAAACCTTGGATCAATCCAAAATTTTTATGATATTTCACAAATTATGGCTTTAGCTTAATATTTTATACGAGACTTGTGAATTTATTATTACGACAAGGGAATGTTAAAAAGCATGCAAAATTGCTCTATAAAAAGGCAGTAACGTTCAAGTTTAGCTTTATTTGCGTCAAAAGAGGAAGCTAAATGTAAGAAAAATCAAAGATAGTAATCATCTGGCTCATAAAAATAACTATTAATTAATAATTATTAACCTACACGACACTTTCGGAAAAAAAATAATTTTTGATTTTATTCGCGAGCTATGAGCCATGAGCATTCAAGTGCGCACTTTCTCTCTCCATTCTCTTTTTTGTTTGCCTTTGAATTATAACTTATGCCGAAGAAAAACAAAAAAAGGCAACAAAAAAATTTTCCGAAAGTCATCATTTGAGTTTGACGATGGGCTTTTGTTCAACGACTGACAAGAAAACCTGTGAAAAGCAAAATTTTCGAAAATGCTCGAATAAATTTATTAAAACGACACAAAAAGCACAATATAACTGCCCACTAGTTATGCGTCGTACACAGAATTGAACAGCTTTTTTTTGTATAAAAAGGTTCATGTTAAAGAACAGAACAACGAGTATGTTGTTGTTGTTAAAAAGTGGCAAACGGAATAAAAATAATTGTATTTTGTGCTAATATGATTATTATTATGATATTTTAGACCTAATTCAATGTGAAAATAGAAATGCCTCGACAGTTTTCTTTGTGACTTTGTCGCGTAACTTTCGTTTGAATAACAAGAAGTGCATTTAATGGAATTATTTGAAGAACAAACATTTATTCTATTTAAACAGTGAAGTGTTTTAAAATTATTTAATTGATAAAGAAAAATTTAAAAAAAATAATTAGTGAAAATTTTAACGGAATATTTGAAATTCAAATAACGACAAAACAAAGGTCAGTTAATTTAAATTTAAAATCCATACAAATTTTGAAACGCAATAACTCAAGTTTGGGTTCAAGAATTTCTTTGAGGTATTTTGTAATTTATTAGAATCAGCTGTAAGATGGTTTATGTGACATAAAAAGCAGAAAATGTATAAGAAAACTCGTGAAAATTGAGAAAATGTGGTTTGATGTTCATTGCATACCCAAAGGAGCTTAAACTTAATTTTTTACACATCAACCGATTTCATCGAAAAATAAATGGCATGAGATTTTTTGATGGTTTTGTGTTAGTTAAGCCTAAAGTAGTCCAAAAAACCTAAATTTAAAATTCTAGAACGAACTTCAGTGTTTCTATGCATTTTTAGTGAGATTTAGTATGTCAAAGAGGTACTTGAATATACCCAAATGCACTAAAAATGCTGAAGTTCGTTTTAGAATTTTAAATTTAGGTTTTTTGGACTACTTTAGGCTTAACTAACACTCATGCCATTTATTTTTCGATGAGATGCTGAAATTGGTTGATGTCAAAAAAATCAAGTTTAAGCTCCTTTGGGTATGCAATGAACATCAAACCACATTTTCTCAATTTTCACGAGTTTTCTCATACATTTTCTAATTTTTCTTGTACATAAACTTAACATAACATAAAACCATCAAAAATCTCATGATATTTATTTTTCGATGAAATTTTGAAATCGGGTGATGTGTGATGAAGTAATATCAATTGCATACCTTCAGGATTTGATTTCTTGCCAATTATAAAAATTTTTTGATTTCATATTAGAAAACGAAATTGAATAAAGGCAAGGAGAAAGAAGTAGGCAAAAAAATTTCAAAGGAAAAAAAATTCTTTGGTAGAACGAAATCTACAGGTCCTTCAATGATTCGTCATTTTCCGAATGACATTGAATTTAATCTACAAAAAATGATCTAATAACCATCAACGAATAAACTCTTCCTTGAAAAAGTTCAGTGCTCTTCTCCATTTCGTTTCACTTTCAATTCTGATTCATCTAAAGGACTTTCTACTGCGACGAATTACTCATGCCGCTCATTTAAAAAGTAGTTACAAGGCGAGATTTGTTGATAAGAAAAAAATCTACGAGACGACGACAAGTATTTTACAACCGCTGGTCGACTTTTAAGTGCACACTGTCTAATTATCGGCGTGGTTGTCGGACTTTCCCTTTGTGACGACGTAAAAACAATTGCCCCCAAGTAGAATAATTACAGTTATTTAGGTCATTTTCCTTTTCTATGTACTTCGTTGCGATGTATATCGGTTCTGTACACGCGTCATAATCGCAAAACTGGGGCAAATCAACGCCATCGTTCAAATATTTGCCTTTCTGTTAATTAATAGAATTAATAAAGAAAATCTTCTTTTTTTAATATTGACAGTTGACCTAAAAAAAACAAACATTTTCACACATTGTTATGAGGCATTATCAAATCCGCAGATCCGGATTGTCTGTACAACAGTGCCAAATCACGTCATTTTTGTTGTTATTTTCGACAACCCAAACAGCAATTTTTGGTTATTTTTGGACATTTGAGTGCCGCATAATATTTTGCTTTATAAAAAGTATGTTAGCGTGTGGATATTTTTTTGCCGGAATTTCTTGATGTTAGTGGTTTACTTTTTTTTATAGAATTTTCAATTTAGAAAACATTTGACTAAAAATAATTTTTTTTATTGTTTTTTTGTCGAGACAATAAGATGTCATCACTTTTGTGACAAATTTGTGACCTCAATTCGTAATTTTTTTTGTAATAAACTGAAAAGCGATTAAAAAGGGGTGAATAATAATAAGCCGAAAATGACCTTTTCTTCTATACAATGTCACTTTCGTCGTGTTCTTTTTAAAAAAAAATATTTTTTTTTATTGAGCATTAAATTTTTTTTTTAAGAAAAATGTGTAAAAAAAATTACAATTGAGGCGAAAAACATGAACTTTTTATTTCTTAATTAAAACTAAAGGGAATAATCTGTAATAAAAAAATTTTCCTTGACATGTAAAAATAATAACAATGTACCTTGTAACATATCGACGAGTGTTACGGTCTATCAAAAAGCAACGGCCTTCACACGAAAAAAAAAATCAACATGTGAGACCTCATAATTTCGTTTCGCTTATCGGTGTGGAAATCTACTTCGTCTGAAAGTTATTTATTTTGAGTTATTTTTTGTGTTTTTTTTATTTATTTATTAGCAATTGTCAAAGTAGTATAAGAACTTTTTATTAAAAAATTATAAAAAAAATTTCAAAAGAGCCCAATGCACATTTTAAAAGAAATTGACCCAATATACATTTTGAATTTTTGTCCCAAAGCAAAATTTAAATTATTTAACATTTTTTCTTTTAAATTATTTTTAATTTTTTTGTCCCAATAAACATTTTAAAAATTTTACCCAGAGCACATTTTGAATTTTCATGAATTTCTCTTAAAATTTTTATTTGAAATTTTTTCCCAATGCACATTTTGTGTTTTTATCCCAATGCAAAATTAAAATTTTGCAAAATTTTTTTTAAATTTTTTCCCCAATGCACATTTTCACATTTTCTAAATACTTCTAATTTTTACCCCTGTGCACATTTTAGATATTCATCCCAATGCAAATTTAGAAAATTTTGTCACAATTTACGTTTGAAAAAATTTTTCCCAATGCACATTTTGAGTTTTTATCCCAAGGCAAAATTTATATTTTGTTAAAATTTTTATTTAAAATTTTTTCCCAATAGACATTTTAAAAATTTGACCCAGAGCACATTTTGAATTTTTTACCCAATGCAAATTTTGTCGCATTCTGTATTTGAAGTTTTTGTCCCAATGCACATTTTCAATTTTCATTACAAAACTTTTAAAATTTTTACCCCTGTGCACATTTTATATATTCATCCCAATGCATATTTTAAATTTTCCCAATGCACAATTCAAAATTTTGACCTATAGCACATTTGAAAAATTTAATTTTAATTTTTTATTAAAACAAAATTTCATAAAAAAGGTTCCTTTCCTATAAAAAAATATGAAATTTAAATCACCATCGATATCCTGTTTAATAAAAATTCGTTCGATTTGTACCTCTTTCGATCAAAATATTGTCAATGTTTGTGTTTGCATGTTCTGCATGAGTTATAACTGCCGCTTTGATAAGCATTTTCTTTAAAAACAACAACAAGTCCTGCTACTGAGTAACCAAAAAACCACAACAAACACAAGATCCGCCAATCAGAAAATTGTGACAAAAAGTTTGAAATAAAAAAAACCGAGCATGCGTCTTGAATCGAAACAAGTTGAAAATTGTACAAACAGAAGTTGGAAAAAATGAAAATGGTGGCGTTTTATTTAATTTTACGTTGTTATAAACAAATCAAAGCTTTTGCTATAAAAAAAAAAGTTGCCATAAAAATTTTGCTATAAAAACTTTAAACTTTTTTTTCAATGAACGATGAATAAATTTTTTAACAGATCAACGGATTGAAATTTAAATTTCTTATCAGCATTTGTATCGAATTTTTGATTTTTTTTGTCAA
This sequence comes from Culicoides brevitarsis, assembly GCF_036172545.1. Lineage (NCBI taxonomy): Eukaryota > Metazoa > Arthropoda > Insecta > Diptera > Ceratopogonidae > Culicoides > Culicoides brevitarsis. The sequence continues at coordinate 33,067,517 of NC_087087.1, read as the reverse complement.
GGTGAAACAAATAATTTTCCGCCTCCTAAAAATTTACATTTTTCATTCAAATAATTTTCCTTACTAAATTATGCAAAAAAAAAAACAAAGAAAAAAAATTATCTTTAAAGTTTCCTTTTAACCTTTTCGGAAACATTTTCACGTGAAGACATGAGAAACAGCTTTTTTGAACTTTGGGGTTTCGCAAGGTCATTTTGGGCGATCGATTCACCAAAAAGAATGAATGAAAGATAATTGCCAAAGATAAAATTGTGTCGATAAATAAAGTAACGGAAAGGATGGTCATAAATGATAATCGTTTTCCTCGCGATCCATGACGCCTTCTTTCGGTAATTTACGAATTACAAGTCAAGCTCAATTAAAACAAAAAAAAAATTACCTCATAAAATTCTTAAATTTGGTCTTAAACCATTTTCACGTCTCCAAGGACATCTCCGATAAAATATTATAAAGTTTGTCGCCTATTATATGACAAAACACTTAACAAAATTCTCCATATGCAAATCAACGTTGAACGACAACAAAAGAAGTAATTTTAATGAAGTAATTATCCTGAAGGTATTTTTTGTGTGTGGATTGTTTTACAATGTGTAGTAAAAAAAAAAGTTAAGTTGAACAAAAGGGGGTCAAAAATACTACTACGATATGTGTCATTGTTTGTTGGACAAGTTAATTATGAAAAATGAAGGACACAGTTCAAACTTCAGGTCACACACACGAAATTCTAATTAAGTTTTGTTAATTATTTTTTTTTTGTAAATTTTGGCAATGAACTACTTTTTTTGGTGAATTATCTTCCTGTTTCACGAAAAAAATAAGAAGGATCTTTTCATGAGATTTCAAATCTAATTAAAATGATTTATTTTCTATGATAATTAATTATTATTTTTATAAAGATTATCAAAATAAAATAAAATATAATTAAATTTCGAGCTTCACATCAAAGTTTTTTCTTTTTAATTTAAAATAAAAAAAAAATATATATAATTTAAATTTATTTAAAAAAATTTTTTTTTAAAAAAAAAAAAATTTTAATTTTTTTTTTTTCATATTTTTTGTTTAAAATATTTTTTAAAAATAATTTTCTGACTGAATGCATCAAAAAATTTATATAAAAAAAAGTAAAAAAAAAATCATTAATTTTAAAAATTAAAAAAAAAGTTAAATTATTATTTTAATTTTTAAAATTAATAAATTTTTTGACTTATTTTTTTTATACAAATTTTTTAATGTGTTCAGGCAAAAAATTATTTTTCAAAAATATTTTAAACAATAAATATAAAAAATACCTTAAAAATTTTAAATTTTTAAAAATTTTGTTTTATTAATATTTATTCAATTAATTATAAAAATAAATTAAAATTAATTAATTTAATTTTTTTATTATTTTTTTTAATTTCAATTTTATTTATATTATTTTAATTAGTTAAATTAAATTTTAAAAAATAATTTGAAATCATTAAGAGATTTTCATTTAAAAATTTTTAAAAAATTTCCGAAAATTGAAAAAAAATATTAAAATCCATACAAAGTTTGAAATGCTTTAACTCAAATGTTGCTTCTCGTATCTCTTTGAGGATTTTTGTAATAAATTTCTGTCAACTATCAGAAAGTTTATGTACAAGAAAAATCAAAAAATGTATGTGAAAATTCGTGAAAAATTAAGAAAACGTAATGTAAGCTTCATTGCATACCTCAGGAGCCTAAAAATTAAATTTTCATCAAAGTAAAATTTATTGCATACTTTTAGATGTTAATTTTTTCCATGAAAATCAACAAAAAAATTTTTTTTTTTCATTCATTAATTTTTCTTCTTCGCAAAAAAAAAAAATGTTAAATAGCGAAGATTAACACATGAGTCAACCCGAATAAACAAAACATAACATGGAAATGGTTCTAACAGGCGGAAAATTATGTGCACACCATCAACATCATAATAATGTGTGTTGGTAGTCCGGTTTCTTTCAAAAAAAAAATATAGCCTTCACATTTGTTGATTTTCAGCTACGATATCACATAATTAAGGCAAAAAAAAAAATAATAAAAAAAATTGTGGTGTGAAGGCCTCAAAATGACGAGATTTTTGTTCGACACACATGTCGCCTAAAAGCGTTCGTAAATTCTCAAAATTTATTGCCGCACTCTCCGTGTGTCACAAAGTTCATTAAAACACTTTGTCGACGCAAGGTCATTTTCTTTCTTTTCATTTTTAGAGAAAAAGTAACAAAGAGTTAGAAAAAAAACATAAAAATTTCCATAAGATTCGTTGACAGATACCTGAGAGAGCGTCAAGGACAGTCTTAATGAGAATCGGATCAATTAGACGATGAAATCAATAGATTTTGTGTCTGTGAAGCACGCGACTCGAGTCTCATCATCATTAATTACCGTGATTTATGGACAATTCTATTAATTTATTTTGCATATTTTTGCCTCGTCGAGCTTCGAGTCGCACAATAAATTGTAAAGCTAAACGATAAACTGATAAAAATCGTAGTTTTTCACCCCTTTGCAAAGAGCGCAAAGCAAACGCAAATGGTTAAGTCCCACGAACAACAAAAAAAATTGAAAGTACTGACAATTATCTCTGACTTGGCGGCAGAAACACGAATGAAAAAGGAAGAATGAAATGAATAATAAATAAATAAAACGTGACAATTATCACACTTTACCTTGAAATTTGAATAGTTTTTTGTTTGTCGTGTTTTCAACAAAATGCTTCGGAAGATTAGAGCGGTTAAAGTACTCAAGCTTTGTATTTATTAAAAGTTTAGCAATTATGAAAAGTATAAAAAATTATTAAAAACTTAATAATTATTCAAAAATTAATTTTTTGCTATTTTATTTTTTTGTTCATTTGATTAAAATTTTAAAAATTAATAAAAAAAATATTTTTTTAAAATTTTAAAAAAAAAATAATTTTTTTTTTAATTTTTAAAAAATAAAAAAAAATTTTTTTTAAAATTAATAAAAATCGTTAACTTTTTTTTTTTAAATTTTCAAAAAATTTTATTTATTAAAAATTAATAAAAAAAATATTTTTTTTTTAATTTCATAAATTTTAATAAATATGTTAACTAAAATTTTGTGCTTTCAATTTTTGACAAATATTCATTTTTTTTATTTATTAAAAAATAGCTTATTTATTTTTTTCAACAATTTTTCATTAAAATTTAACAAAAATCGACGAATCTTTTAAAAAATTTCAAAAATTTTAATACTTTTTTTTAAATTTAAACTAAACTACGTTTTTAATATTATTTTCAATTTTTTACCATTTTTTTTAATTTGTTATTTAATTTTCGAAATTAATTTTTTTTTCATAATTTTTTTATTTTTTTAAATATATTTTTAATTTTTCAAAGCTAAGATAATTTTATTTTTTGATTAATTTTAATTTATTTTTTAATTTTTTATTATTATAATTTTTTTTTTTTTTTTTTTTAAAAAAAAAAATTTTTTTTTTTTTTTTTAAATTTTCAAAAATTCATTAAAATAATGAATTTGGAACAAATTAAAGTTAAACTAAGATTAACTTTCAAATATTTTTAAAATCCTAAATAATTTTAATTAAATTTCTAAATTAATTTTATAATTTTAAATTATTTTTTAATTTTTTTTATAACTTGTATTTTTAAAAATTTTACGTTAAGATAACTTTTGTTTAAAATATTTTTTGATTTTATTTTTTTTATTTTATAATTTATTTATTTATTTATTTTTTTTTTTTTATATTTGTTTTAATAACTTAAAATTATCTAAAATTTTATATTAAAATTCATCATTAAAAAATTTCAATACAAAAAAAATCATCACAAGGGAAAATCCATTAAAAAACTCACCAAAAGTTAATTAACCGTGTACAACAAAAAACTTTCCCCTCACGTGATTTTGACAACGTCCGAAAAATAATTTACATAAAATGAAGAAAAGCAAAGAACAAAAAAAAATCGCCACAACACTTGTCTATATATCATATCGAAGTGAAAAACATGAATCGACCGTACCTGTATAGAGCCGAGATCGTATGTCGATTACGTTATTCGTAAAATACACTGCGGTTGTATAACAATTATTTTATTAATGTAAGAAAATTTTATGCGCGTGTCCATGCCACATAAAAAGCTACATTGTACGCGAATTGACTGAAGGATTTTCGAAAGGAAGGCGCCTTCTTCATGTACGACGAACAAATTCGTGTCTTTAAGTGTGTGAGTAAGGCTCGAAGCCGTTAAGAAATTCCATCGGTAGTCAGTCTTTTGTATCGCGCATCAACGTCAAGTTCTATTTCATAATTTCTCTTCGAAAATTTTTTTTATAGAAAAAAAAAATAATTTTATTATAAACAAATTTTGAGGAAAAAAAATTATTTTTACGAAACCTTGAAAAAAATATTTTTTTGGATAAGTTTGAAAAATAATCCGCCGGATAACACAAAAGGACATCCATTTGTAACGAGAAAATATACAAACAAAAGCAGAACGGATACCAACTAAATTAAGATATTCATACTTTCATTTCCCGTTTACAACGAATTTATACTTGAAACAAAATAATTGAAAAGGAAAACGGCGGAAAAGGACGTGTGTGTGCAAAAAGAAAACACTGATCACGCAATCTCGTCCAATCTCGACACGGAGCCATAAAAAAAATAATAAACAACCAATTCCTTTTAACGTTAAAAAAAAAATAAACCATAAAAAAATAACATATCACACACGCATGTGTCCTTAAACGAGTGAAACCCCAAAAAAAAAACAAAAAAAAATAACTCACGCAGTGCGTTGTTCCTGCCAATAGTGTTAACGCCTCTTAACGGATTTTTTACAAGGATAAATATTTAATAATAAAATAGAGCGCAAGTAGCTCTTGGTAATTTAGTTCCTATCTAATCGTGCTATCGTTAAAATCGTGAACACAATAATGAACTTTAGGAAGAAAATTTAAAAAGATAATTTTTTGCATCGAAAAAAAAAGTTAGTGAACTATAAAAGTAATAAATAAACACAAAAAAAAATAAAATAAATCTAAATGATTGATAGTGACGAAGATCCACCATTTGTTGTTTTGGCACCTCCGCCATCCGTTATGTATCACCCGAACTACTATCCGCAGGTTATTATCGATTTCAATATTCATCTGGTTGGTATTTGATCTCGTTTCATTTCTTCTTGGATGTTGAGTAGAAATCGTAACTTTGTAGTAGATCAGTGGCAATTTTTATCTTTTATTTAAAAAAAAAAACTTTCATGGGCTAAAAATATTTTTTAATGATTTAATTTTTTTTAATGAATTAATTAAAAAAAAAAAAATTATTAAAATTTATTTTTTAAATTAAATAAGAAAAATAAAGAAAAATTAAAAAAAAAATTTAAATTAAATTTTAAAAAAATTTTAAAAATATTTAATTCAAAAAAAATTTATTAAGAATTTTAAATTTTATTAAATTAATTAATTAATTAAAAAAATTAATTAATTGAAAAAAAATTGAACAAAAAGTTTTTCTTTCAAAAACTCGAAAAAAATTAAATTTAATTCAATAAAAAATTAAAATTTATTCAATAAAAAATTTAATTTAATTTAATAAAAAATTAAATTTAATTCAATAAAAAAATTAAATTAATTCATTAAAAAAATTAATTTAATTCAATAAAAAATTAAATTTAATTCAATAAAAAATTAAATTTAACTCATTAAAAAAATTAAATTTAATTCAATAAAAAAATAAATTTAATTCAATAAAAAAAATTAAATTTATTTTTATCAAATTTTTTTAATAAAAAATTAAATTTAATTTAATTAAAAAATTTGTACAAAAAATTTTTTTAGCCCATGAAAGCTTTTTTAAAAAAGACTTAAAATACCCACAAAATCAATTTTTAGCATTATTATTCAATATTTTCCGCGATGACGACTGCATAGCTCGTACATTGGCATCCAAACAGGCAATCAATCGATTCTTTTTCCCCGTAATTTCAAACAAAAGCATTTTTTCTTGATACTTGACGCTCGTGTCGATCGGTAAATAGCCAAATTGTTCGATGTTAATAACCACATCGGCAGAATATGATCCTTTTTTCAAGGGACATCGCATAGGCGGCGTGATATAATCTCCCAATCCGTGTTTGCTAAAGGGAATTCGCTCGAAAAAGGAACACAGACCGGGAACGCGAGAATAATTGTAATAACGACACTTGGAGGTTTTGAGACTGCACTTGCTTGTGTTGATATGAAGTTCAATTGGGCTGCGAATGTTCTCAAGAAGGTCAAAGTTGCCGATGATACTCAAATTGTGACGAGTTATTTTGAATGTTGTGTTTTTGGAAGGTTTGAGGAGTGTCGAAGCAGTTGAACAAAAACTCGAGTGCTCGATTTTGAAATAAACGGTTTTCTGAAAATTGAGAAAAAAATTTTTAAATATTTAAAATAATAAAAAAAAAAATAAATTAAAAAAAAAAATTGAATTTAAAAATAAAAAAATTTAAAAAAAAAAAAATTTTTTAAATTTCATAAATTCTGAATTTCAATTTTTTTTTATAAAATATTTTTTCTTTTACTTTGATTAAATATTTTTAAAAAAATTTTTTTGAATTAAAAAAATATTCAATTAAATTAAATAATTTTAATTAATTAATATTAAATAATTCTATATTTTTTTTAAAGAAAAATTAAAAAAAAATTAAAATAAAATAAAATTAAAATTTTTAAAAAATTAAAATAAAATAAAATTTAAAATTTTTTATTAAATATTTAAAAATTATTAAAATAAAATTTTTAATTTTTTTTAAATATTTATTTAAATATTTTTTTTTTAAAAAAAAATTTAATTAAAAAATAAATAAAAATTTAAAAAAAATTAAATATTAATTAAAATTATTTTTTCTCAATTTTTAATGGAAAAAAATTTTTAAAGTTCAAAAATCTATTAAATATTAAAAAATTCAATCTAGATTTTTTTTTTTGAATTTTTGTTACAAAAGTTTGAAAATAATTAAAATTTAATTTAAAAAAAAATATAAAACAACACTTACCGCTAAAATTTGATGCAGCAAAAAAGCTAAAAATAAGATGAAAATTTGTCTCTTTCCCAAAAACATTTTTTTTCTGCAAAAAAAAAAATATGTCAAAACTCTTCAACAGCAAAATACCTTCTGAAGTGTAAAAAAAAGTTCAATTTCCGGGCACTAATCGCAGTAAATTTATCAAAAAAACAACATTAGTGTGAACATTTAGACAAATCACATAGATCTTGATTACACAAAAAGCTTATTTAGTCAAATTTGAAACAATTTCCTAACTTTTTTTTCAAATTTTTTCTTTCACAGCCCGCAAGTTACGGCAAGAAGAACGGCGTTTGGTATGCTTCACCCGGAAATCAAGGCTGGGGAGGAAAATCTGGAGCTGCTGGAACAATAGCTCGCAAATCATCCATTGTCGAGGCAGACAACATGCCGTCAAATACCGTCAAGCCATCCGCGGGACGAGTAATTCGCATCATCAACAGCAATGATCACACGGTCCAGGTAAAAATGTTTAAATCAATACCGAATTGTGTCACCGCGACACACTTTCGTTGACCATTTCGGTGTCATAAATTACGGAAAAACAACAAAACTGCAGGAAAAAAAAATATTGGGCTCTTCTTGGCTGCTTGACGTCGACAAATGTGCGTGTATTTGTGTCTCGGTACAGTAACTGCATAACGAAAGCGAAGCGGCGACGACGAAAACACACACATGCCAACATTTCCTCTTTTGTTTGTGCCGCGCTGCAAAAAGTTTGCATATGTGTGCAAAACGACACACTAACACACAAACCGATCGTTTACTTTGCGAGGGTGCACGAGACGTTGTACCGCTAAAATTGACGTGAAAAAAAGAAATTATTTAAAATTTTAATGAATGGCGTAAAATGTACACGTAAACTTTTCTCTTTCTTTCTTTTTTCGTAAAATGTAAAACTTTACAAAGTTTTAAAATGGGGAATTTTTATTTATTTTTTCGATTCAAATTACGAAAAATGATAAAGTCAAGTCACCCCAAAGAAATGTTCTTTTATTAGTTCAACGAAAATGTTCAAAGCTCAAGGAAAGAATTAACTCTTCACAGTCTACCATTAAAAAAATGCATTTAAAGCGACAACAAACATCATAACAATACTTTCGTGTACTCAACATAAAAAATTAGCATAAGTGAAATTTTTGCATAAATCAATATTTTTAATATACAGAAATTGTAGTATTCGTCGTCGTATGATTTTGTTGCAATGCATGTGAAGAATGAACAAAAAAAAAAGAAAATAAAAAAATAGATTTGATGAAAATCTAAACACGTGACACTTTTTCATCGGATTTTTATGAAGAAAAAAATTATACATGCGATTCTCAGTCTCATCAATTTTATGAAATTTTATGTGATATGAAATGAAGAGGTAAAAGGATAAATCGCATAACTGTAATTTTTTACAAATTAAAAAAAAATTTTAAGTTTTTTACAGTTTTGAGTTGTAAAAATTAATTTTTAAAATATTTTTTCATTTTTTAATTTTTTCAAGCACTTAAAAGTTAAAAAATTTAAAATAAAAATAATTTTTGTGCAGAAAAATTTGCTATTAAATCTTTGAGAGATATTTTAGAAAATTTTTTGTCGAAAAAAAATTAAAAATCGACCATTGATGAAAATTTCATAAAAAAAAAATTATTAAAAAAAAATAAAAAAAATTATAAAAAAAAATTATTAAAATAATTATTAAAAAAAAAAATAAAAAAAATTATTTAAAAAAATAAAAAAAATAAAATAATGTTTTTATTAATAATTTAATTAATTTTTAAAATATCAATTTAATTTTTTTATTAAGAAACAATAATTTAAGATCACTTAAAAAATTAAAGAATTTAAATTTAATAAAAATAAATTAAATTATTTTTTTTTATTTTTTTTTTGGTTCAAATTAACTTTTTATGCAATAAAGAATCATGAACAACACAAAATAATAAAATAAAAAAAAATTATTTGGAAAAATTTTGAAATTTTTGTATATTTATGCGATTTGACATAAACTTCATATTTAAAAAAAAAATTAAAATTTCTTAATGTATATCAGAAAATTTTCGTCTTTACGCATATTTTCTCATTCTTAACTAAAATTCATCTAATTTTCAAAAACTGCAGTTATGCGATTTACCCTTTTAGCTCAAAAATTGAAATATTTTTCTTTAAAAGTATCGAAAATTTTGAATTTGTTTTCAACCTTCTCGTATTTTGTTTTTTTTTTTATTTCGAAGTATTATTCATATGTATCTTATGAAAAAAAAATTCGTTCTATTAATATTTTTAAAAAATTTTTAATTTTATATTTTTTTAATATTTTTAACAAAATTTTTCGGAATAATTATTTTAATAAAGTTTCATTAATTTATTTTATGATTTTACGAAAAATTATTTTAAAATTTATCTAAATATTTTTATTTTTTTAAATAATTTAATTTTTAAATATTTTTTTTTAATAAAAAAAAAATCTAAGAATTCAAAAAAATCAAAAATATTGTTATACTTCAAAATTGATTTTCCTTTAATTATTACAATTTTTTCAATTTATAACGAATTTTTTTCCATAAGAAATATTATTACCGTATTTTTTTTTTTTTTTTGCAAAAAATTTAAAAAATTTTCCAATTTTTATACGATTGAGACTTACATTGGTTGATAATTTTTTTATTATTTTTTTCCTTATTAATTTAAAATAATTTTTTATGAAAACGATAATTTTTAAAAGAATCAAAAAATAAAAATAAAATTTTTTATCGTTAAACTTCAAAGAAAAAAATCTTACCTGATTGGTCAATCGATGAATGAATGAATGTTTCGTATTAAATAGTAACTGAGGAGAGCATTTTTCCCTTGAAACAATAAAATTACATTCCATTGAACATTTTTATTACTTTTCGCACGGGAGGGAGGCACATATGCAACGTAATTAACTTCAATCTTGAACTTGTTTTCATTCATTACAATTTTACATTTTATTGCTCCGTTTTTGTTGTTGGGCCAAATGGATGGTTGTTGTTGATTTTAAAAGCGATCGAGACGGCAGTACCTTAATTTACATAATGTTGCTCCTTTCTCGTGTGTCTTATTACGAGACCAACCCATTTACCGCCAACTCGAAACAATTTTACGGATAAAATAATAAGCTGCTGGCATCAACAGCGATATAAAACTCATAAATAATAATTACATGCATTTTTGTGGTGATTAGAGGCCTCACCTCATAAGGAGTGTTTTTATGCATCCTTCGGCATTTTTTTTTTCTTTCAAATCAAATCATTGAACCTTGAAAAGTGTTTCATTCAAGTTTTTTTCTCGTCTTCTTGAATTTTCGTGTAGTGTCGTGTGCTGCTTAATTTACGGACAAGCCAACCGTTCGAAGAAGTGGTTGAGGATTTGGGTCAAGTGTTAAAAATGACTGCGGCAAAACGGATGTATGCCGTGGGCGGGCAGGAAATTCGGAGTTTTTCACAGTTGCGAAACGAGTTTGCGGATGTAGATACCTTTTATTTGAGTTCGAGTGGCGTCGGGACAGGAGCACCTGGTTCGCCATTGCGACGATCACGATCCCGAGCTGGATTACAGGCAACTGCAGGTCCTGATGATCCCGTACGAGGCACAGCGAAGCAGAGAGCTCGTAGCAAAAGTCGCCCGAGGATTCTTTATGCGCCCGATAATGAAGTTGTTCGAGGCGGTGCTGCGGAATGTAAGAAAAAAATTAAATTAATTTCTTAAAAATAAAAAAAATTAATAAAAAAAATAATTAAAAAATTAATTAAATTAAATTTTTTTTTAATTTTAAATTAATAAAAATTAATTAATTATTTTTAATAATAATAAATTAAAAAAAAATTTAATAAAAAAAAATTTTTTTTAGATTCCGGCGTAAAAGAAGAGCCCACACGAATCACAATCAAAGGCATGCGACGCACATTTTATCCGCCCATTCATCATGCGCCCGTGGATAATTCGCCGCCAGATAAAAAATTACTTCTGCATTGGGTGCATGGATATCGCGGCACAGATTCTAAACGAAATCTTTGGGTACTTCCAACTGGAGAACTTTTATATTGGGTTGCAGCTGTTGCTATTTTATACGATCGCGAAGAGGAATCTCAACGACATTACACGGGACATACGGAAGATATTATGTGGTGAGTTTTTTTATGACTTTTCAATTTTTTGACACATTTTTAAAAACTAAAAATAAATAAAAAGGAAAAAAATTTAAATTTTTATAAAAATCTTTTTTTTTTCATAAGATTTTTAAAAAGATTTTAAAATTAATTCAAAAAAAAAATATTTAAAAAAATTTAAAACAATTTTTATAGATATGAATTTTTTTAATTTTTTCTTTAAATTTTTGATAAGTTTTATTCAAAAGATAAATTTTATTATTTTTTTTACAAGCTCTTAATTCAGAATTTTTTTTTATATTAAAATTAAAAAAGTATTAAAATATTAAATTTCCTCTAAAAAATTGTAAATTTAAAAATTTTAATTTTATTCAAAGAGATAAATATAAAAAATTAAAATTATTTTTAAAAAAGAATTTTTTTTTGTTAATTTTTTTTTAATTGTAAAATGTTCAAAAATTTATGTAAATTTAATTATTTTGGAGATAGATTTTAGTTTTTATAAATTTTAATTAATTTTGATAAACTTCAAAGAAAAATGAAAATCTTAAAAAAATAAACTTTCTTCAAAAAGACAAAAAAAAATTGAAAAAAAATATTTTTTAACTTAAAATTTTTTAATATTTCATTAAAATTGATATTTTAAAATAATTTAGAGAAAATTTTATTTCTTTAGAAAGCAATTGAAATCTTAATTTATTTTTATCAACTTTAAAGAACAGTAAAAATCAATCTGTAATTTTTTATTTTTTTTTTAAATTGTAAAATAATTAAAATTTTTAGGTAACCGATATTTAATATAAAGAATCGTAAAAATTTTTGTTCAAATAGAAAATTTTTCATTAAAATTTAATTTTTGTATAATTTTTTAACAATTTATGTAAATTAATTTGTTCAGATTGAAAATTAACTTTTATGGATTCTAAAGAAATTTGATGTTAAATGTAAAAAAAATATTAAAAATTATTTTCTTCAAAATTAAAAAAAAAAATAAAAAATAATGATTTGCAACTTTTAACATTTAAAAAAATTAAACATAAAATTTTATAATTTTTTTTAAATTTTTTTACAATTTTTTATTTAATTTAATTTTTAATTAATTTTAATTGACTTTAAATAATTAAGAAGTAAAAGTTAAAATATTTATGAATTTTTCTTTAATTTTTTTTTTAAATTTTAAAATTTTGACTTTTTTCAAACGAAATTTTTTTATTAAATTAAAAAAAAATAATTACCTTAAAAAATTCTCACTTCAGCATGGAAGTCCATCCATCACGAGAACTGGTTTGTTCGGGACAACGTGGCGGCAGAGATCGTAAGTCACAAGCACACGTGCGCATCTGGAGCACCGAGTCACTCCAAACTTTGTACGTTTTTGGCATGGGTGAGTTAGATACGGGCGTGTTGGCTGTCGCATTTTCCCAATTAAATGGCGGCAGTTACATTTGTGCAATTGACGCTGGCAGAGAAGCTATACTTTCCGTATGGCAATGGCAATGGGGTCATTTACTTGGAAAAGTTGCCGTAAGTACATTCACCTTTTATTTTCATGCAATTCACCTCCTGACACAAAATTCTGGAGCGAAAACAAAAATCAGGAATTTAATTAAATATTTCAATTAGACACGAATTTAAAAAGTTTTTTTCAAAATTACTATTGGAAAAATTACCGCACATGCAAATTGAAAGAACTTTGTCCTATTTTTTTCCTTTTTTTGTCCTATTACACCAATTCAAAGTTTGAAATTGCTTTTGTGGGAGTAATTTTTACGCCCATTTTCCTTTAAATTTCTCTATTTTAATTTTAAAACTTTTCCTTTTTCCGAAAATGTAAAAAAAAATTAAAAAATCGAAAATTAGACACTACAAGAGGGAATATCAGGAGTCGCTTTTCATCCGTTGGATGATAATTTGTTAATAACGCACGGTAAGGGTCATTTGGCATTCTGGCATCGAAGAAAAGACGGCTTCTTTGAACGAACAGACATCATCAAGCCGGTAAGTTTGCCTCGAAAAAAGTAGTTTTAGCACTTTTTGACGCACTTTTCTCTTCATCTCACACTTTTTCCTTTAAAAAAAAAATTAGCCATCACGCACACACGTCACGAGTTTACAGTTTGAGGCAGATGGCGACGTCGTGACTGCCGACAGCGACGGATTTATCACAATTTACAGCGTTGACTCGGAAGGCGCCTATTTCGTGCGGATGGAGTTCGAGGCACACACAAAGGCAATCGGGTGTTTGGTGATGCTGAGCGAAGGCACGTTAATTTCGGGCGGCGAAAAAGACCGAAAAATCGCTGCTTGGGACTCGTTGCAAAACTACAAAAAAGTCACGGACATCAAACTTCCGGAGAATTGCGGTGGTGTCCGTACAATTTACCCACAACGTCCGGGGCGTAATGATGGTAATCTGTATGTTGGCACTACGCGCAATTGCATCATGGAAGGTTCGTTGCAACGACGTTTCAATCAGATCGTGTTCGGGCACTCGAAGCAGCTGTGGGGTCTTGCTGCGCACCCAGAGGAAGATCTTTTCGTGACGGCGGGACACGATAAGTATATCGCACTTTGGCGACGACACAAACTCATTTGGGTGGCGCAGGTTAGTAAATTGGTGAGCAAAAATTGTGAGGGAAAAACGCGAAATTGATTGTCACAATGTTTGTCCTGTGTTTTTTCGCAGAGTTCGTACGAGTGCATTTCGGCGGCATTCCATCCATTTGGCTCGGCAATTGCTGTTGGCAGTACGGAGGGACATTTGATTATCATTAATGTCGAGAATGGAGCGACAATGTTGACTATTCGGGTCTGTGGATCGCCTCTCAATACCATTGAATATAATCAAAGTGAGTTTTTTTTTTGTTAATTTACTGAAAATTTCTTACAAGATATTTTTTAATTTATTTTTTTGTGAATTCTCGAAAATCTAAAATGTAAGAAAATAAGAATTTTCATTAGATTTTTAACTTACCTATTGATTTTAAAAATTACAAAAAAAATAAAATTAATTTCCATAATTGCTTATTTTCCAAAGTTTTAATAAAAAATATTAAATTTTATTAAAAAAAAAATAATTATAATTTAAATTGAATCATTTAATTAATTAATTTTTTTTTTTTGAACAAAAATATGCAAAATTTCAAAATATTTTTTTTTTCTAATTTTTTAAACAATTATCAAAAAAGTAAGAAAATTATAAATTTTTATTACAATTTTAAATAATTATTTTCAAAAATGACAAAAATTTTGTTAAACTTAATTTAAAAGTCAATATTTTTTTATCTTCCAAAATTTGCATGAAAAATATTAAATTTCATAAAAAAAATAATTTTTTTTTCTATGAACTAAAATAAGCAAAATTTTAAATTTATTTAATTAAATAAAATTTTCAAAATTATTTTTTTTAATTTTTTTAAATTTAAAAAAAAATATAGAAAAATTTTGCATTTTCTAACATCAATTTTTTACAAATTTTTTGCAACATTTTTTTTTATCTCATCTCCAATTCAAAATTTTATGAAAATTTAATTTTTTTATCTTACATTTTTTCAATCATATAATTTCAAAAATGTCGAAATTTTCATTAAAATCAGTTGATTATTTTAGAAAATTAGAATGAAAAATATAAAATTAAAAAAAATTTCATTAAGTTTTTAAAGTTTTTCCTTTAAATAAATTTTATTTTCTGAGTTTAACGGAAATTTTATGAATTTTAAGAAAATTTAAGATTTTTTTTTACCTTTTTTAAAAAATTAATTAATTAATGAAATTAATAAATCAATTAATGAAAAATGTTAAATTTTGTTTTAATGAACAATTTAACGAAAATTTTTATAGATTTTTCAATTTGAAAGAAAATTTATTTTTTTTAAATATTTTCATAGAATTCTTTAAAATTTTGCATTTAATGTTCAATATTTAAAAAAAAATTATAATTTTTCATATAATTAGATATGAAATATTTTAAAAAATGTCGAAATAAGAAAATATTGACTTTTGAATTATTTTTTAATTATTTTCCATTTTCTTTAAACGAAATTGTTTGAAAATTGAAATTTTTCGTTTTTTTAGATATTTGATAAAAGTTATCATTAAAAATTGTTTATAAAAATTTTCCAAAAATTAAATTTAAAAAAATTTAATACATTTTCGACAATTTTATGAGCTGAAAAATAATTTTTAATGCAATATCTGCAAATTTTCTTTTAAAAAATAATTTTTTCTGTAATTTTTAAAAATAAAAATTTTTTAATAAATTAATTTTACTTACATAGTTGGTGATATAATTGCAATTGGATCTCAAAACGGAAGCATTTACTTGTTCCGTGTCTCCCGAGATGGTTTCTCCTACAAGAAAATCAACAAAATCCGCGGCTCTCAACCGCTCACTCACATGGATTGGAGTATCGACGGCAGTTATTTGCAAACCGTAACCGTAGACTACGATCTCCTCTTCTGGGACGTGAAATCATTGTCGCCCGAAAAGAGCCCCATCGCCATGAAAGACGTCAAATGGTTCACACACAACTGCGTAATCGGTTTTTGCGTCGCCGGCATGTGGAACAATCGCTTCTATGCGGCGCCCTCAACAATCACGACATGCAGTCGATCGCCAGCTTCCGACGTTTTGCTCAGCGGCGATGCCGAAGGCTATCTGCGTCTCTTCCGCTATCCGACGATAACGCCGCGCGCCGAATATCAGGAAGCCAAAGTGTATTCGGGTGTGTTGGCGTGCACGCGTTTCCTCGTTGGCGGCAAACTCGTCGTTACAGTTGGCGGCACAGACGCCTCCCTGATGGTTTGGGAGCTGCTCGGAGAATAGCCCTTGTGGCCCCCGTGGTGCACGACAAGTCGAGCAGCTACTCCTAGTCTTAATCCTAATTATAATCTTCAAGAACAGCGACCCAGTATTGTATCTTCAGTCGGCAATAGCGATACAACCACAAGCACAGTTAACAACAATAACTGGGTAAAGCATAAATATCGATATTATTGGCGATGATGACATTTTATTAACTTGTCTCTTTCTCTCTCCCCCCGTTTTTTGTTTTTTTGCCTTTTATTTTTCCAAAAATCCGGTTTTTATGATTTTTCACGCCTCTCTTGTACATACACTCCCCCAAAACTCGAAAAATTTAGGAAAATCAATCAGATGCCAACACTGAAGATACAGATATGATTGGACCCGAATACGCTGTCCTGCTACCTGACTCGTTTGCTGTTCTTGATTCATCATTTTAACATAAAAATTAAGATTTTTAGAATTAACATTTTCACAAAAAATACCATTTTTTTGATTTTTAGTAGAAAAAAATTCACCATCACGCAAAAATCACGAAGAACGACTCAAAAATGTTTGTCCATGTCCATTTAACGATCTAGTCAAAAAAAAAATCCGTTAAAAAATTGATAAGTTAGCTAGAAATGGGTTTCCTAAAAATTTGTATTAGAAAAAAAAATAAAATAAAAATATATAAAAAATAACCTCTTACAAAAAATAAATAAAATAGACAAAAAAAATAGTTGAAAATAATAAATTTAATACAAAAATAAGAAAAGTTTGTAATAGCGATGCAAAAATGCATTTATTACCGCTATAAAAGTAAGGGTCAAAAAAGCGCTTTTGCACAAAATAAAAATAATATTCACAATTTTGAAATCCAAAAATAAATAAATTTTTTTGACTAAAAAAATTCAGAAATTAATCCTCAGCAGTAAAAGCAGCTGCGCTGTTTATTTTTTAAAATATTTAGAATTTGCTTGTTATAAAATAGCATGAATTAGGAGGAAAGATGAAAATTGTAAAAAAAAATTTAAATTAAATGTTTTAGTTGTAACAGTTATTAGTTGTCAGTTTTCAAAAATTTGTTTTTTAAAAGTTAAAAAAAAAGATTTAAATTTTTCACATTTAAGAAAATAATATAAAATTTTTTAATTATGAAAAAAATTTTAATTTTTAATTAATTTTAAAATTTAAAAAATAATTTAATTGAATTTATTTTAATTAATTTTTTTTTTCTTTTTAATTTTTTTATAAACTTTTAATTACATTTTTCTTTTAAAAAAAAGTTTTTAAATTTTTAAATAATTATTAAATTTTTAAAAAAATAAATTTTTTTTTTTAATTTTTTTAATTTTTAATTTTTAAAAATTTTTCCTAATTAATTTTTAAAAAAATTTACAGCGTTGAAAAAATGGAAATTTTAAAATTTTGTATTTTTTAAAAATTTAGCGAACAAAAAAGTTTTAAAAAAATTTAATTTTAAAAAAATTGCATTTAATTTTTAAAATTTGAACAATTTTTTAAAATTTAATTTTATTTTTTCAAATTTTGTATTGTTTTTTCGCAAAGAGTTCTTTCGGCGGCATTCCATAAATAAATTAATTAATTTGGAGCATATGTTGAATTCGGGTTTGTGGATTTTTCTTAAAAAAAAATTTTTCATAAAAAAAATATTAAATTTTATTTAAAAAAAAATATTTTAAAAAATGTCAAAAATATGAAAATATTAGAAACTTTTGAATTAAAATTTTAATTTTAATTTTTAAATTAATTTAAAATCATAAATTTTTTTAAAATTTGGAAATTGAAAAATATTTTTTCATTTAAAAAATTGTTTGAAAAATTGAAATTTTTCGTTTTTTTTAATATTTTTTGGAAAATTTTAAAATTTAATTTTTTATCTCATCTCCAATTCAAAATTTTATAAAAATTTAATTTTTTATCTTACATTTTTTTAATCATAAATTTGATAAAAATTAATTTTTAAATTTTAAATAATTTTTAAATTTTTTTTAAAATTTTTCCTTTAAAAAATTTTATAAAAAAATTTAATTAATAATTTTAAATTTTAATTTTAATGAAAAATGTTAAATTTTGTAAAAAATTTAATGAACAATATTTGCGAAAAAATGCAAAATTTTATAGATTTTTCAATTTGAACTTTTTTAAAATTTAATTTTTTTTTTATTTTTTAATATTTTTTTATAGAGTTCTTTAAAACTTTGCATTTTAAGCAATTTTAAAAAAAAAATTTTATAATTTTTCATTAATTAGATAAAAATAAGAAAATCTTTTAATTATTTTTTTTTTGAAAATTGAAATTTTTCGTTTTTTTTTAGATAATAAAAATTAATTAAAAATTGTTTAAAAAATTTTTCAAAAATTAAATTTAAAAAAATTTAATACATTTTTGACAATTAAAAATCATTTTTGATGCAATATCTGCAAATTTTCTTTTAAAAAATATTTTTTTTTTGTAATTTTTAAAAATAAAATTTTTTAATAAATTAATTTTACTTACATAGTTGGTGATATAATTGCAATTGGATCTCAAAACGGAAGCATTTACTTGTTCCGTGTCTCCCGAGATGGTTTCTCCTACAAGAAAATCAACAAAATCCGCGGCTCTCAACCGCTCACTCACATGGATTGGAGTATCGACGGCAGTTATTTGCAAACCGTAACCGTAGACTACGATCTCCTCTTCTGGGACGTGAAATCATTGTCGCCCGAAAAGAGCCCCATCGCCATGAAAGACGTCAAATGGTTCACACACAACTGCGTAATCGGTTTTTGCGTCGCCGGCATGTGGAACAATCGCTTCTATGCGGCGCCCTCAACAATCACGACATGCAGTCGATCGCCAGCTTCCGACGTTTTGCTCAGCGGCGATGCCGAAGGCTATCTGCGTCTCTTCCGCTATCCGACGATAACGCCGCGCGCCGAATATCAGGAAGCCAAAGTGTATTCGGGTGTGTTGGCGTGCACGCGTTTCCTCGTTGGCGGCAAACTCGTCGTTACAGTTGGCGGCACAGACGCCTCCCTGATGGTTTGGGAGCTGCTCGGAGAATAGCCCTTGTGGCCCCCGTGGTGCACGACAAGTCGAGCAGCTACTCCTAGTCTTAATCCTAATTATAATCTTCAAGAACAGCGACCCAGTATTGTATCTTCAGTCGGCAATAGCGATACAACCACAAGCACAGTTAACAACAATAACTGGGTAAAGCATAAATATCGATATTATTGGCGATGATGACATTTTATTAACTTGTCTCTTTCTCTCTCCCCCCGTTTTTTGTTTTTTTGCCTTTTATTTTTCCAAAAATCCGGTTTTTATGATTTTTCACGCCTCTCTTGTACATACACCGCCCCCAAAACTCGAAAATTTAGGAAAATCAATCAGATGCCAACACTGAAGATACAGATATGATTGGACCCGAATACGCTGTCCTGCTACCTGACTCGTTTGCTGTTCTTGATTCATCATTTTAACATAAAAATTAAGATTTTTAGAATTAACATTTTCACCGAAAAAATACCATTTTTTGATTTTTAGTAGAAAAAAAATTCACCATCACGCAAAAATCACGAAGAACGACTCAAAAATGTTTGTCCATGTCCATTTAACGATCTAGTCAAAAAAAAAATCCGTTAAAAAATTGATAAGTTAGCTAGAAATGGGTTTCCTAAAAATTTGTATTAGAAAAAAATAAAATAAAAAAATATAAATAACCTCTTACAAAATAAATAAAATAGACAAAAAAACAGTTGAAAATAATAAATTTAATACAAAAATAAGTAAAGTTTGTAATAGCGATGCAAAAATGCATTTATTACCGCTATAAAAGTAGGAAAAAAGGGTCAAAAAAGCGCTTTTGCACAAAATAAAAAATAAAATAATAAATAATCACAATTTTGAAATCCAAAAATAAATAAATTTGGATTTTTAACAATAAATCTATCCATTTGACTTCCGAAAAAAATTCAGAAATTAATCCTCAGCAGTAATAAGCAGCTGCGCTGTTTATCCAATTTTAGAAAAAAAAATTATTTATACTTTAGATAAAACTTTGCTTGTTATAAAATAGCATGAATTAGGAGGAAAGATGAAAATTGTAAAAAAAAAATGTTAAATTAAATGTTTTAGTTGTAACAGTGATTAGTTGTCAGTTTTCGTAAAAATGTAATTCCTATAAAAAAAATAATAATTATAAAAAAAATATGTTTTTTATAAACAATTCTTTGTTACAAAGGAAAGTTAGTTAAAAAAAAAGATGAAAGCTAATATGTCACGTAACACTTTTTCACAAGAATTGATTAATTTGCCTTAAATTATATAAAAACAATGTTTAATAACACTAAATAGTCAATTAAGAAAATAATATAAAATAAATGAAAAATAAAGCAGCCTTAGAAAAATTCAAAAGAAAAGTTTTTTTTTAATTTTAATTTTTAAAATTTAAATTTTTAATTAAATAAATTAATTTTAATTTTTAATTAATTTTATAAAATTTAACAAATTTTAATTTTTAGTTAATTTTATTAAATTTAATAAATTTCAATTTTTAATTAATTTTATTAAATTCAATAAAATTTAATTTTTTAATAATCTTTTAATTAAAATTTTAATAAATTTTCAATAATTTTTTTAATAAAAATTTTAATTTTTAATTAATTTTATTAAATTTAATAAATTTTAATTTTTAATTAATTTTATTAAATTTAATAAATTTCAATTTTTAATTAATTTTTATTAAATTTAATAAATTTTAATTTTTAATTAAATTTAATAAATTTTTATTTTTAATAAATTTTAATTTTTAATTAATTTCATTAAATTTAATAAATTTCAATTTTTAATTAATTTCATTAAATTTATTAAATTTTAATTTTTAATTAATTTTATTAAATTTTTATTTTTAATAAATTTTATTAAATTAAATAATTTTTAATTAATTTAATTAAATTTAATTTATTTTTATTAATTAGGTAATTAAAATAAATTATTATTTTGAACTCAGTTTTTTTTAAATAAATTTATTTTATATTTTCAGGGGTTAATTTCAAATAAAACACAAAACTTTGAGTCATGAATTCTTTATTTTTTAACATTTTTAAATAAATAATTATATTATATTACTTAAGAATTTAGTCATTTATCACATAAGTACTCTTAATATATATTTTTCCTCTTTTTCCAAATCAACAATTATCTTCATATAATTTTTTTTTCTGTTTGCTATGCCTACAGATGATAAATGATGATGACAAAAACATAAAATAGGTAACATAAGATTCAATTTAGGCTCATTCATATAATTCTTGTAACTCTTTTCTAGCAATTCTCAACATTCTTATCAAAAAGTTTATCTAACAAACTGTTACTTTATGTTTTTTTCTTAAACGTCTCTCACAAAAATCGCTACATTTTATTTACAATTTTTTTTTAAATTAACTTAAATTCTAGCAAAAGCTTCAGAGCTTCCATTCTCACTTTCTGTTTTTTTTTATTTTATTTATTTATTGATTGAAAATAATTTAACACAATCCATTTATTTTTTATTTTTTTCTTCAGAATATATAGCTTAAACATATATTTTTTTTATTTAGTGACATTTTGCTTTACAGAAGATTTTTTTATGGGTGATCTATTTTTTTTTTTGTTTTAATTACATTTTCCATCCCTTTATTTTTTTTAAATTTTTTCTGAACAAACCAACGTTCAAAGCGTAATTCCCCTCTCTCCTGTGGTTACTATTTTATTTATTTTGTGTTTTTTAGGTTTATTTTAATTTTTTTATTTCATATTTTTTCGGTTTTATTTTTTTTACAATTTATATAAAATATAGATGAGCTATGGCATTCGAATTCTGTCACCAATTTCCTTCTTTCTTCAAAAAAATTTAATTTTATTTCTTATTTTCTAAAAGAGAGCTCTAAGTTAACTCTATAAGAAAAATTTGGCTTTAACGGCAGTTTGATTTTCAGACTGAGATGTTTTTTTTAGTTTTTTTTTTCAAAGGCGCGAATTTTCAAATTGACTGCCTCGTTTATTCTTTATAAGAATTTTTTTTTTGATTCACTTCGAAATTTATGAAGGTACATTGAGTAGGCATCGTTGCTTACACAAATTTCTTTAATTTTTTTTATTATCTTAGATAAATATTTCTTAAACACATTGATATTTATTTTTTTTCTGTGTATATGTCTCCGAATATTTTTTTTAAGGTATTTTTTTCAAGGTTTTCATATTTTTCTCTTTTTTTTAGGTACATTTCATCATAATTTTCGTCAAAAAGTTTAAACTTCGTCAGTTTGTTCGGGACCTGGATCAATGAAAATACTTGTGACGCCTTCGGTGCATCCGCCATCGCCAACCATTTCGTATCAAATGCTGCTTGAACGAGCGACAGTGCAAAATCCCGATGTAGTTGTTTGGATTTGGAGCTGATGATGGTTATTGTTCTTCGTGCTCAAGTATTTTGCGGTATTGTGACCATTGTGTTGGGGAGTCTTGCAGCAAATGTTGCTTCCGTTTAAGCCGTTACACAGAATTGGTTGCGTTGTTGTTAGTTGAAACTAAAAAAAAATAATTTAATCATTTTTTTGTGATTTTTTGAATTTTTTTCTTACTTCATCCTTTCTTTTGCAAAGTTTCGTTTCGATCCATGGCCATCGTAGGGTTCGGAGTAAAGTGTTACGAAAGTCTTCGCTGAACAAACAGTAAATGTAGAATGTGATGGAATAGTTTATCAACTCGAGTAAGTTGACCATTGCTCTGAAAACCTAAAAAAAATTATTTTTTTAAATTTAAATTAATTTAATTAATTTTTTAATTTAATTTTTTTAAAAATATTAAAATTTTTATATTTTATTTTTAAGCCAATAAAATGATCAAAAATATTTTATTCATATTTTAAAAATTTTTCGAAAATTTATTTTTTTTATTTTTTAATTTAAATTATTAATTAGGTATTAAAATAAATTAAATTTAAAAAAAAATTAAAAATCTTAAAATTTTAATTTTTTTATTATTTTTTAATTATTAAATTTTTAAAAATTAAAAAATATAAAAAATTCGTAAAAAAATACGTAAAATCTTTGAATTAATTTTTTTTGAATATTTTTACTTACTTGATAGGAAAATTTGGAGAGATTCTCTTCTGACAATGTTACATGCAAAATAGCCATGGGAGAGACACATATCAAGAAAAGTAAGGAAGTGCTTCCTAAAAATTAACAATTTTTAAAAAATTCAATAAAAATCATAAGCAATAAAATTTTTTACCTAAAAGAAGAATTAATCGACGTTCTTCAGCAAATTTTCTGGGATCATCGTCTTTGTTATTGGTTGTTATGCGACACAAGGTCATTCGTCGTCGTTTCTCACATGTCTTTCGGTAGACGATCATTATACGCAAATTAAGGCCCGCAATTAGGACGGTTGGAGCCAATTTAAACACTATTTCCAATATTACTTTATATACCTGAAAAATTGAATTAAATTAAATTAATTTAAAATTTAAATTAAAAAAAAAATAATAAAACTAAATTTATTTTAATTAATTATTTACAAATAATTAATAAATATTAAAATAATAAATTTTAAATAAATTTTTAATTTTATGAAAAATGATTTTAATTTTTTTTTTAATTTTAATAATTTTATTAAATTTAACTTTTTTTTCCAAAAATTTAAAATTTGTTTTATAATAAATTTTAATAATTTAAAAAAATTATTAAAGTTAAAGTTATTGAAATAATTTTTTTTAAATTAATTATTTTTATTTTTTTAATAATTTATTATTTTAAAATAATTTTTTTAATTAAAATTTGAATTGATTAAATTTTATTTTAATTAAAATCTTTTTGAAAATGATTTATAAAAAAACTTACCGAATAAAATAATGTCTGTAAAAATTCCACATTATCACGCTTTTGATAAATAATTGATCCATCTGGCGGTAAGACACATGTAACCAATTCATTGCGAAAGACACTTGGTAAATATATAATAAATGTTGCTAATGGTATCAGTATGACGGTTAACCTACAAAAAAATTATTAAAAATATTTTATTATTAATTTCGTTAATTTTTTTTTTAAATTTAATTATTTAATTAATTAATTAAATTCAAAAAATTTTTTTAAAATAATTAAATTTTATTTATAATTTAATATTTTTATTTATTTATTTTTTTTTATCATTTTCTATTTAGGTATTAATTAATTAATTTATTTAAATTATTTTTTTTATTTATTTTATTTTTTTTTTATTATTATTTTTTTTAATTTAAAAAAATTTTAATTTATTTCCAATTTTTTATATATTTTTTTTATTTAATCCAAAAAATTTCTTACCTTGGAGGCCCCATAACAGGTCTCATGTAGCTCGGATGGCAGACAGAAACATATCGTTCGACAGTTAGCACGAGCAACATTATAACTCCAACACCCAAACAAGCATTTCCCAAAAACAGTTCGAGATGCGTTGAATAAAATGCTTGAGAAAAACTCTGCCATCGTCCCGTGTCTTTGTGAATTAACACACGAATCGCAAAAGGTATTGCAAAAATAATTGCCAACAAAGCAGCTGCTGAGTATCCTGAAAAAAAAAACAAAAAAAAAACGGAAAACTTAGTTCAAATGAAAGCTTTGACATGCGCAGTTACAAAAAAAAGCTTGCAAGGTTTCAAAACAAAAGACTGTTGATCAAAATTCGTAATTTTCTACCTGTTTACGAAAAAAAATTTAAATAACAAAAAATTTCACGTTAAAATTATGACGTCAATATTTTCCTTCAAAAATTTTCCAATAAAAGCCTCGTGTGTGTGTTTGTAAAAATATTCCGACATAATAGCATAATTATCACATTTTATCAAGGCTTTTTTAATCAACGACAGACCAGCGTAGTATGAAGTAACAACATGTATGCAAAATATTGCTTTTTTTATATTATTATTATTATTATTATTACACAATACAAGCGATTCGTGAGTAAGCTAGCAACAGTAGGCACTCCAATGAAATGAAGAAAAACTCACACAGCGACGTTGTTGTTTTGGAAAGTACTATTTTTATCGCATTTTGGATAAAAATAGCGGATTTTATGCAGAAATTGACGTTTGTCTGTATCTGACAAAAAATTTTGAAAATGTGCATTGGGCCAAAAATTCAAAATGCGCATTGGGTGAAATATTTTAAAATGCTCATTGGGTTCAAAAACTGATCTTAATGAATTTTCAGAATATGAAGTAATTTAAAATGTGCATTGGGGTCAAAATTTAAAATGCGCATTGGGTTTAAGTTTAAAAATGCTCATTGGGTTAAACTCAAATGAATGATATTTTTAGAATTTGCATCGGGTCAATATTTTATAATGTGCATTAGGCTCAAAAACTCAACTTGTTGAATAATAAAATAATTCAAAATACGCATTGGGCTCAAAAAATAAAAATTTTTGAATATGAAGTAATTTAAAATGTGTATTGGGAGAAATTGCTTCTTTGAATTTGAATTCTGTTATAAGTTAAAAATATGCATTGGGTGCATATCACGTGGTTAATATTTTCAAAATATTCATTTTGTTAAAAATGTTAATTGTGCATTGGGTTCAAAAATTTAAAAGCGCATTGAATCAAAAGTCTTAAATATGTATTGGGTCATAAAATAAAATCGTTTAAATTTTTCATATTTCACATTAGGTCAACATTTTAAAATGTACATTGGGTCAAAATTTTAAAAATGTGCATTGGGTCAACAGTTCAAAATGCGCATTGGGCTCAAAAACTGAAGTTGTTGAATTTCAGAATATGAAATAATTCAAAATGTGCATTGGGACAAAAATTAGAATTTGAATTAACTCATAGCTTTAGAAAAATTTGCATTGGGTCAAACCACGTGGTTTCAAACCAAAACACGACTCCATGGGAAAAAAATTCTTCTGATGACAACTTTCTCCATTTTTCATTTTCTTTCATTTCGAACATCGCGACAAGTTTATCTTTATGTACATTACTGCGATTGAGTACTTTTGCAATCATAATCAAAAACCTTTGTTTACTAATGAAAAATGATATGCGTACCACATACGTCACACTGTCAAGTATTACAATATTGCTTTTTCTGTTTTCATAACAATCATTAGAGAAAATGTAATCGTCTGTTTTTCACTCGCGATGCGCGTGTAATTTTCCCATATAAACACCATGCGACCTTGACCACAGAAACAAATCATTGAAGTTAGGTCGTCAATGAAAAAAGCGCGCGATACAAACTTTAAACTTTTTTTTTAAATATTTCTTGCAGTTCTATTTTTAACTTTTTTTTGCCTTGTTCTGACATTCAAATTTTTTTTTTCATTTAATATTAACACGAAAATCGATTAAAAGTTTCTTTGATGATTTTCTATGGATTTTCCCGAATGAATAATTAACTAAAAATCTTCCTCGAGCTTATCGTAGTTTTAAAGAACTCTTCAAAAAAAAACATGTTGATTTATCTTCAATCTTGATAATAAGTCTTGAAGTGTCGTTAATGACATTTTGAAGATATTTATCGTCGTGAGAGTATATAAACTTTACATTCCCATATTTTAAGTTAGTTTTATAGTTTTAATCACTGTGAAAAGACTCAAAATGAAATTATTCGCCATTTTTGTCGTCATTTGCATCGCAAGTGCCTCAGCTACAGACTTTCTCGGATGCAAGAAAGGCAAATCGCCAGTAGCTGTTGATGTCGAAGGTTGCACAAAAACTCCTTGCAAATTGAAGCGAGGAACTGACGTTGATTTTCTCGTGACTTTTAACTCAGGTAAACCTATTTTTCGACCTTAAAAAGTTTTTTCTAACATTTTTTAATTACAGAGGTCGTTTCCCAATCCTTGAAACCAAAAGTTCTCGCCCATGTTCAAGGACTCGATGTTCCTTATCCTCTTCCTCCTGAATTTGCTGATGCCTGTAAACACCTCACCGAAGGCGAATGCCCTTTGCTGAGCAACACTAATGCCAAATATCAAATTAGTTTTCCCGTTAAGAAGGAATTCCCAGCTGTACGTGTGACAGTTGAGTATTCTTTGCTAAACGAAAAGGATGAGGTTGTCACCTGCTTCCAAGTTCCCATCCAAACTGTTTGAAAAATTGAATAAATTTCAGGAATGAACGAAAAATGTCATTTTTAATTCGCTTTCAATCCTTTATCTCGTGATAAGATGAACAAAGAAAGAATTTCTATTTTATTCAAAATCAGTTCGCATGAGGTTGCAGCATTTTTTTATTGTTAGGTTATCATATTTCTTTTGAGCCAATCATTGCCATTAAGAGCACAGAAAGAAACTATAAATTGATTGTATGATCTGCTAAATCTTATCGCGATGACATTGCCAAAAAATTCTATCAATGGGTTTTTGGTCTCATCATTTTTTTCGTTTCATTGAAAAAAATATAAAAAAGCCAGGCGTCTCCATTTTTCGAATTTCTTACCGCATTTCGAAGAAAAAATGTGGTTATAGTGCATTGGGATAAAAGTTTTTAAAATTTTATACAGGCAAACATTTTGAAATGTGAACTGGGATAAGAGTTCAAACTACACATTTCTAATGAATTGGGTCAAAAACTAAAAATGTGAATTGGATAAAAAAAATTTAAATTGTAAACTGGGATTAACATTTAAAATGTGAATTGGATAAAATCAAATTGTAAACTGGGATAAAAATTAAAAATGTGAATTGGATAAAAAAAAATTCAAATTGTAAACTGGGATTAAAATTAAAAATGTGAATTGGATAAAAAAAATTCAAATTGTAAACTGGGATTAAAATTAAAAATGTGAATTGGATAAAAAAAATTCAAATTGTAAACTGGGATTAAAATTAAAAATGTGAATTGGATTAAAAAAAAAATCAAATTGTAAACTGGGATTAAAATTAAAAATGTGAATTGGGTTAAAATTTATTTGAAGACAATTTTCTTACAAATTTTTGTTCAAATAAATCCATTTAACGACAAAACAGTTTCTAACCAGATTATTGCGATTAAATTGTAATATAGACGCCTTTGACGTGATTTAATCAAACAATAGACCTTTAATATAATTTTCTCTTCAATTTCATTGCTTATCCATATAGCTAAAAGTTTATCGAGCAGAAGTGTGATAATATTATTTAAAATGTTTTTTCGACGATCAACACGAACTTCACATTAACCATTCACCTATTACGACAACGCAAGAGATGAGTTTATAACCTAACGCGATTATCTTGCATCCCATCAAAAACAATGCAAATATTTACTTTAATAGACCACATTCAATCTGTTTCTCATCTCTTTTAAATCTTTCTTCTTATTATTTTCTCATTTTTTTTACTCGTCTCGTCTCACTTTTTTTCGTATCATTGTTTTCTTTTTGTTATGATAAATCCACAAGATCAGTATCTTCGCTGGCTTGTCGTGTAAGTGTAATAAATCATTTTGATTTTTATTTTCATTTTATGGCTGAACAAAAAAAGTAAGAAAATATTCTAAAGAGACAAATAATGATGATAACAATGATGATTATTTCTTGATTTGAATCTCTCAGACTTAGATGAGTAGTTAAGAAAAAACAAAATGCGAAACAATAATTCTGCACGATTTAATAAAAATTACTCTGATCACTTTATTATTACTTGTCGTGCGAAAAAAAAACAGAAGAAGTGATAAATGACTCGCTCGTTGGTAATAAACTATCGTGACATTATGGAGTTTGGTACTTTGTGTCTTTTAGTCAAAATAAAGAAATTTTTTTATGAGAAAATATTCTCTTGGTAAATATTTGTTTTTTTATAAAAATTTTCAAACTCACAAAAAAAAAAAAAAATTTATCTCAAACAAAAAAAATCTAATGTCCAGTCAACAAAGTATTTTTTTTCTTATCACGTTTTTTATGCGACAAAAAATCTAAACGAATGAAAAACAAATTAAAATCCTATCTAAAGGTCATTTAACTCGGGTACAATTTTGGGAGGAATTTATTTTTATTTTTTCGTAATATTATTATGCAATTTTTTTTGTCTTTATCTCTTTCTATTTGTTTCAAAAAGTGAAACACGTGCGCAAGATGGAGCAATCGCCACTTATCTAATAATACCTTTGTGCTTTGAATCTGTTACAGACTTGTTCCAGACACACAGATTGCCCTATATATTTTTTCTTGGTATTGTTTTTTGTATTGTTATGCTTTTTTGTTATCTCATAGTTTATTTAAGCTTCGGTTTTAGATTAAAGAGATAAAATTTTATAAAGTATTATAAATTTTTTTTTAATAAAAAATTTTAAAAAATAATCTTTAATAATTTTTTTTATAAATTAAGGAATTAATTTAAATAATTAATAATTTAAAAATTTAATTATTTGAAAAATTTTTTTTTTTTTTTAAAAAAAATAAAAAAAAAAAAAATATTTTTTTTATTAATTTGCAAATAATTTTCTTTATTTACAAACAAATTTAGAAAAAAAATTCATTTTATTTATTTTTTATTAATAAAAAATTTAAAATTAAAAAAAAATAAATTTAAATTTAATTTTATTTTTTAAATTAAAAAAAATAAATTTAAAAAAATATTTTTTTTATTTAATTAAAATTAATGAAATTATTTCCTTAATTTTTTTAAAAAACACGAAATTCAAAAAAAAATTATTTAAAAAAAATTAAAAATATTTTAGAATACTTTTACTAAAATTATTCTAAATTTCCTTCCAATTTCGGATATTCATGCTACATCAAAGAAACGCAAGATTAACTTTTCTGTGTGTACGAGACAAAAGCAACAAATGTAAGTAAATATTAGATAAAATGGATGAACTGAACATTAAACATGCAAACGAGATAATCTCCTTAACAGGGGAAATTAAGTTAATATATTCAAAGATTTTATAAATAAATGAAGTTAATCAAGCAAACATTCTAAATAATTTAAATTTCTTTTACAGCATTTAAGCCTGAAATAAATAGGTTTAAATCACAACAAATTTAAAAGCTAATTTTTTTCAGAAACGACCTTGAATGCATGTTCGTGAATTTTAATAGCAAAAAGAAAAATATATGCCGGGTATTTTTCTGAAAATTAAAAAAAAGTCCGGCATGTAAAATAGAATATGCCGCATAATTTATCATCATTCCCTTTTTCGCATTTCATTAGCTTTTGGTTATGTACTGAGTTGAGTAGTAAATTAATGTTGGTTAAGTTTATTTTGTTCTTTCTTTTATTTTTTTAATAAGACCTTTTTCTTCTTGTTTAAATTAAACACATAAAATTACATTTTTGGTTCAACAAAAAAAATAAAGAAAAATTAAACAAAAGTTATTTAATTTTTTGGTAATTTTTTTAATTAAAAAAAAAATAAGAAAATAATTAAAAATTTAAAAAAATATATAAATTTTTTAAAATAATTTTGTTTATAAATTTATTTATTTTTTTCAATTTTTAAATATTTTTTATTCAAAAAAAAATGTTAAAAAATAATAAAACATTGAAAAAATTTTTAATATTTTTTTTTAAAAATTAAAAAAAAATTTGTCTAAATGTTTTTTAATAAAAAAAAATTAAAAACAAATTTAAAATATTTTTTTAATTTTTTTTTATTTTTTTTAATTTTTTAAATATTTTTTAATTTTTTTTTTAATTTTTTTAAAATTTTTTTTACATGCTTATTCAAGATAAGTAATTTTTAATACATTTAAAACCAAATTTCCATAAATTCCATATCGATTTAATCACTTAATAAATCTTCCGCATGTCAAAAATTGATTGAAACCAACTAATGACCCGTTAATTCTTACATACAATGGAGACGCCTTGTTAAAACTAAAACAATCAATGTCAACAGAATTTCGAATATCAACTTGAGTTCAACCTTATGTGTGCCATACCAATTTTTCATCATCCGTCTCGCGTCGTGGTTTCTATGTTAAACGTTACTTAACATGAGAGCAAACTAAAAATGTGATAGATTGTATTCAAGCCGAGTATAAATCATCTATCTTGATTTGCGTGACTTTTGGTTGGTGTTTTTGGGGACTTAAAGTCTCTCTCTCTATTAAATTTTTTATAAGTTTTGTGATTTGTGACTCGTGAGATTAGATAGAGGAAAAAAAATGGAAAAAAAAGTTTTTATCTTCTTACAAAAAAAAAGAAATTCATCCAAAACAACACTTTTCCTCTTTAATAAATAAAAAAGTGCGTAACCTTGAACGAGTTAGCAAACGAGCACGCATGTGGCAACAGATGGTTTGTATCATTCTCCGCGTCTTACAGTTAATTGTGGCAAGTCGCAGGGGATGAGTTTGGTGATAAATGGTTTTATTTTAATTAAATTACCAACTTAGAAGACCGTGGATGGAAAGACGGTTAGAATCCAACAAAAACAGATCATCGAAAAAATATCGCCTAATTGAATATCTGCCTTGAACACGTCCTTCACACATGACTCGCACTCAATACATGCCGAATAATAAAACAAGAAAAAATAGTATTTTTCATGTCATTACAGGCATCGCTTGTTTTTTACACACTCACTCAGAAAATCAATTTACCAAAAAAATGCGGCATATCATCACACCGCCATATTATCTCGCCATGAAAAAAAATTGCGGTTGAACATATTTTTTTCTGTCTTTTTCAGCCCATTTTCCAAGCCACAAACATCGTTTAACGCACATGATAATTGATTATCGCTTATTATGCTTTATTGCTTTTTTTTTGCTTCTTGTCAATTCGAAGCTTATCTAAATTAATATGAGCATTAATTGTTTGTAACTTGACAGAAAATTGAGTAATTAATATTCAATTGTGGGTGATTTGAGCTTTTTTTTTGAAAATACTCACACTCCCCTTAACGTGATGAGAATCTTTCTACAAGGATGTATCAATTATGTTCTCCTTACAAAAATAGAAATCGACGGGGAGTAATTCTCATCAAAAAAAATAGTGAAAGTGTTTTCTGTGTTTATGTTTACTTGAGCGTAAAAATACTGTCGGAAGTCGCCCACGTTTTTGTCTTGAAATTAATCGGTGTTTGTCTATGTCTTTTGAGTAATTGAGTAATAAAATATCGTATTGATTGTTCAATTATGGGCTTTTATGTCATTTCGTAGTTTGTGTTGTAGAAGGAAAAAAACTAATTTTTCATCGATGTAACAACTTGAGGGATTCCAATTGATCGATTGAAGCTCGTGTTTGGAGCACAAGTATTCTTTCGAGGTACATCGATTTCGTTTTAAAATTAACATTAATCTAATCAATACAATCAATATAACATTTTCGTCAAAAAAAAAAATTACACAAGACATCACATACTTCTACTTAATTCAAAATCTTAAAAGGAGATAATTCATAGAAAACATCGCTTTCTTCAAAAATACTTCGTTTCAGCTCTCTTTTAAAAACATCCAAAGAGCCAGTGTTTCTGAATTCGTCATTCAATGCGTTGAATTCGACAGATGCTTTCGTGATGGGCGCCATGCCATTATTGATTCTCGAGATTGTCGAGAAATTTTAGAAATGGTTTCAAAAGCTCGGATTTTATGAACTTTAGGTCTTATCTCTCATCCGAAGATTCATAGTTGAACTCAATTCATATCAATTTGACAAATTAGAATCCTTATCCTACCATGAGTTCAACTATGAATCTTCGGATCTAAAGTTCATAAAACTCGAGCTTTTGAAACCATTTAAAAATCTCTCGACAATCTCGAGAATCAATAATAACATCTCTGACCTCGTTCAAATGAATTGTTATGGTATTGTACAAAACTTTTAAATCAACCATAACAACACCTTTTTCTATCTTCATCTCATTGCATTTCCTTTTAAATCTTAGCGGTAGACCACTTGTTGGTTTCAATGAGAAAAAAATCAATCAAAAACTGTGTGTGTGTGAATGCCATAAAATAAAATGAAAAATAGATTGGCTTCTCGTATGAGACTCAACTATTTTACGGTCTACTACGCATGCAACAATTTCACACAGCAAAGATGTAATGGAATTTTCTCCGAGGGACAATCACTTTCATTGAATCTCTTTAAAGCAATGAAAATTAATCGCAGCTGGATTCAATCCGTTGAAAATTTTCTTTTTATTGAGGTTTTGTTACTTTCATAGCACTTTCGGATAAAATGTCATCAAACGTGTCAAAATTCCATAAGAAGAAAAATTGTCGTAAAAGCTTGTCAGTCAATTGTCAGCTTCCTATGAGGATAAATATTGCCTTTGGTATTGACATTCATCATGTCTAATTTCCCCTAAAAACAGGATGTTTTGTCATGTCTAAACAAATATATTTGCAAAAGTCCTCAAGTAAAAAAAAAACTGAGCGTATTTGAGTACAAATCACTTTGAATATCCTTCACTTCAAATTTCCGTTGAAAACAAATGTTTCTGACTTCAGCTATTACTTTTTCCGTTATTTGTAATGTTTCAGGCTTATCACAACCTTGTACAACAAATTCTTCCTTGACATTTACATTCCTTCCCTTTAATAGCTCTTGAAAATGTGACATAATGTAAACGTGCCTAAAGTGATGATCTGTTTATTATTTTTTTTTTTCGTCGCAATGACTCTGCATGTTTTGTTTCAACTGGAATTCGGATGGAATTTTGCGGTGTCTTGCGGTTAAAAGTGCGGTTAGTTTGGGACAACTATATCAACTTGCGGCGGCATCTAAATAAAATAATCAAATTTCCATGGATCCGTTCAACTTTATCCTTATCTTGAAACCGCAATCTACTAAGAGGCATGTCAAGTTTAATTTTTGCTTTGTATAAACGCTAAACTAATCTTCTGTGCAAATAGGGACAACTTCCTGTGTTAACCAACATGTCAACCGCCATGTCAACCTTGACACGTGAATTCTAATGAACATTTTGATTTTGTTTAATTAACATTGCTTTCTTGTAAGTCTTTAATTCCATGGAAATTTTGAACCAGCCGGCAATCAACTTACCGGTTAAAAGTTAATCTTCTGTTTGGGATCTTTTACTTTGAAAATCCATACGAGCTTTGTAACGCTTTCACTCAAATTCTGCTCAAGGAATCTGTTCAGAATTTTTTGTAAAGTATTTCTATTGACTTCAGGAAGGTTTTCGTGCAAAATAAAATTAAAAAATTAACAAAATTCTAAAAAAAAATTAAGTAAGAATTTCAAACCAAAAAAATTAGGAAAATTTGAATAAATTTACCTTAAAATCTATTCCAATTAATTCAAACCAAGCATTTGAATTAAAAAACTGTCGTCAAAAAAATTCCTTTGGTAGAACGAGGTTAACGGGTCCATAAAAATATCAATTTCTAAGCTCAATGGATTTTTTTTCCAATACAAGGTCCATTTCTGACTAATGTCGAGACTAACTAATGTTGTAATTTCACGTGTAATCACATATTTAACCCGCTTTTTACTTAATTGAATATGAAACGAGTTACATTTGTCATATTTTTCAATACAAAGACTTTTAGGTCTTCTAATGCCATTTAGTAATATGCTGCTCATGCTTGTAAAGTGAGCATTAAAAAGGATTAAGTGAGGTCGTTAACGACTGACGATGGCAATAATGATTGAATTTCATCTAAATAGCCGTATTTTGTTTCATTTTTTTCCACATGAAAAGAGCTTTT
Source organism: Culicoides brevitarsis (assembly GCF_036172545.1). Taxonomy (NCBI): domain Eukaryota; kingdom Metazoa; phylum Arthropoda; class Insecta; order Diptera; family Ceratopogonidae; genus Culicoides; species Culicoides brevitarsis. Next base: position 33,032,901 of record NC_087087.1, on the reverse strand, counting down.
ACCGCGATAAATTTTATCTTTTTTTTTTGACTCAAATGTCTTTATTTCTGAAAAATGAGGAATAAATTATCAGAAACCCTTAAAAATATTATCATTTGAGTGCAAAAATGAATCATTAAAATGATTTATTATCATCGAGAATTTTGTTTGTTTCTCAGATTAAAATTGTTATGCTAACCGTACAGCCTTTAATCGTTTCTTATCCAAACAAGAAAGCATCGTATGAACAAACACTTAAACAATGAACAAAAAGGCTTGGAATATCTTCTCATGCATAACCAAGCGCGTCATTTATCAAAAAACACTTCTTTGGTGTCATGACACTTAATAATGAATTGTATAAATAAAACTTTTTATTATATTACGATAAATATTGAACTTTTTACACATGATCTGGAGTTGTAACAAACATGAATTAATCATTCTGGGATTTATTTTTATGGCTTTTATTGCGAAATGAGGACATTGACCTTTTTTGCTTAGTTACAAAAAAAAATTTAGGCAAAAATTATCTATTGATGTCTACATGAGCGAAAAAAATCGTTCAAACAGAATGAAGTAGGAAGAAATAAATTGATAGGGAACAAAATTAATTGATTGTTGATAAATCATGTTCACGTGGGCTTCAAAAAAAGAAATTGTCGCTAATTATTTTTTTTTTAAATAATCGAATTAGTTGTCATGGGAGCTTCTTAATTTTGTTAAAAACAAGATTTTATCATTTTTTTTCTTCACATCATTTTTTCTCTTCAAATCTTGCTTAATTCCCATAAAAAAAGCAAGATTTGTAGAGAAAAAAAATTATGTGAAGAAAAAAAAATATAAAAAAAATTGAAATTTGATAAAAAACCACGTGACTTATTTTTGAAAGCCACGTGATATATCCAAAGAAAATTATTGGATAGATCACGTGGTTATTCAAAATAAGTCACGTGGTTTCTTAAATTTGAATTTGTTCATAAAAAGTTTCTTCTGAGATCGCAATGATGCCTTTCTTAAACTTCAGCTAACCACGTGGTTTTTATTTAAAATTTAATACCAGTTTTTCACATTTTTGGAGCGAAATTCAAAAATTTTGGCGCGAAATTTAAAAATTTTGGTGCGAAATTCAAAAATTTTGGCGCGAAATTCAAAAATTTTGGCGCGAAATTCAAAAATTTTGGCGGGAAATTTAAAAATTTTGTCACGTGGTCAACAAATACTTCAATTACTATCTAACTTGATAAAAAAAATAAATAAAAAAAATTTGCAGACTTACCTCTCATGTAAATATAGGCAGTCCCTCTCATATTTCTCCTTGTCAGCACAATCAAATTAAGTACATTTCCAATAATTCCCAAGGCGCAAATCGTTGGTAAAATAATCCCATATATGATCTTTTGTAGGTTTTCGGTTGGGGCATCGTACTAAATAACGAACGAAAAGAAAAAATGAAATTGCCATAAGACAATAAATTTCTTTCAATTTCTTACCCCATTGAGTATGTGATCCATCGTAAGATTCGTTCCGCGTTGCGAAATGCACAAATTCAGATGAACACTTTGTTGCGGAAGGTACATTTCCGTTCGTTTTTCTTCCTCTTCGTCAGACATTTTGATGTTTTACGTTTAAAAAGAAAAATTAAATTCACGTTCTATGCAACTACAACGACATTTGACGACAATTCAGGAACCATTAGGCCATTCAGACAAGACATCAATATCAATAATGTACGACTGTTACTTGGGATGTTCATCTTTGTGTTTTTTTTTTGTTGTTGTTTCCTTCTTTGTTCTACTTGTCCCTTATATGAATACAAACGATGTAAATTTATAATGTTCTTTTTCGGATGTGTGTAAGAAATGATGGCATTCCTAAGGGAGAGATAATCTAGTTTTAGTTATGGGTATCAAATAACATGCAGACAACATTAGAGATGATGATAGAAATTAAGAAGAGAGAAAAAAAAACAGGCGACAAATCTTTTGATGATATTTTAGTGTCAGATGTACATTTATTTTTCGCCATGCCACAATTTCAAGTAAATTAATGGGCTCACATTAACCTATATTATTTTCACTTTTGTACTTTTTTTTTTAACAAAACACAATGCCAACAAAAATTGTTATGCAAAAAAAAACGAGGACTACTTAGAATTTTGTCCCAAAAATAAAATATTTTTTTTACCTATGGAGGCTGTGCATTCGTTTGATATGCGTTACTATGGTGTATTGCGTAGGAAACGAAAGCAACGTGAAATGACAATCGGAAGACTGATTTTTTGGCAAGCATTTGTTTACTCTCGTTTTTGGCAAACAATACTCGATTAGTGTTATTAAGAAGCCAAACTTTTTGTGGAGTATTTGTTTCATATTGAATATTGTTTTTGGTCAAAGATTTTTTGAGTTTATAAAAAAAATTGAAAATGAATAAAATTAATCAAAAAATTAACAAAACAAATTATTTATGGTATAAAATTTTTTAAAAAATTTCTAAAAAAAATTTGAAAATTTTTTAAAATTATTTAAAAAATTTTTTTTAAATTATTTAATTTTTTTTTTTTTTTTTGAAAATTTCTTAAATTTTTTTAAAAATTTTTTGAGTTTATAAAAAAATTGAAAATGGATAAAATTAAAAAAATTAATTTAATTTCTTTGATTAAAATTTGAATTTTTTTTTTTTTAAAATTTTTAAAAAAATTTAAAATTTTTTAAAAATTTTTTTTTAATTTAATTTTTTTAAAAAAATTTTAAAAATTTTTTTTAAATTTTCAAAAAATATTTTTAAAATATTTTTCTAAAAATTAAATTTTATTTTTTAAATTTTCTAAAAATTCTTTTTATGAAAAAATTTAAAAATTTTCTAAAAATTCTTTTTAAAAAAAATTTTAAAAATTTTCTAAAAAATTTTTAAAAAAAAATTTGAAAATGTTCTAAAAAAATTTGAAAATGTTCTAAAAACCTTTCTATTTTTTTTAATTACTTAAAATTTTTTAAAGCTTTCTTAAGTGATTATCAAAAGTCATTAAAAGCAACCAAACTGGTTTTAAGAATCAAGGTCATTTGAAGGTCAAGGTAAGTTAATATGTCTCATATTCACATTTTTAATTTTTTTATTCATTTTAGATCGAAATATGAAATCATCTAAAAGCAAAAAGTACGAAAATTATTCTTCGAAATGTAAAAAATATCAAAAGAAGATACTTCAACAAAAATCGCCCGCTAATTCAAGTTGTATTTTGTAACAAAACTCGTCATCCAACAAATGAAGTATTAATGTGTCATTTCCTAAAGTACAAAAAGCTTTTAAAAGCATCTAAGAAAAGCCGCCCTTTTTCCCACTTTTAATCCTTGACCTGACCTGAAATCCCTTACACTTTTCTCCAAAAGCAATCAGTGCCCCATACACAAACTGATAGAAAACAAATAAATTAATGCAGGGAGGATAATCGTTTTTTCGTGTTTCATTACTGTAACAATTACAAAATTTTTGATTGCATTCCATTCTAGTGGTTTTTATGGTTTTACTGCTTTTTTGGTGAAGTTGCTCCTTTAACATGTAGCATGTATTAGAATAGTTGGCAACGACACAAAAACCTTATAATTTATTATTACAGTGAACGAAAACACAGTCCTAATGGCTTTATTTATGGACGAGAGGAAAAAGTTTGGCTCTCTACACAAATCGTTGAAATATGCAATTTAATTGTTTGTTTTTTCAATGACTCCCATTCGGGGTGCCATGATGTCAATATGCACAAGTCTCTGTTTCTCTCATGTCTAGATAATCTCGGCATGAATATGTGAAATAATTACGAAAAGTTTTAACGTAAAATTATGTAAAATGAGAAGGTTTTCCCGTTTTTCGGAGATGTTGCATAAATGCAAAAGTTCTGCTAAAAATTTCTCATGTGTGTAAAAACGATAAATTTTCATGCATTGTAAATTTTATTGCACTATTCGCATAAATGTTGTTGCTTTTGTTACTCTTGTTATTTTTGTCTAACCATCTCTTAATTATTATTCTACAAAAATAGTTTTATTAAACATTGTTTAATTTTTTTTTGCCGTTAAATCTGCGGTATGAAAAACTATTTATTTATTTGGTCAGAGATTTGTGGCTTGAAACGGTGCGAACAACATTCTTCAACGCGAAACAATTATTTATAGCCCAAGACGAAGAAGACGACGAAGCAAAAGTTTCACAATAACAACAACAAAGAATTAGGTCAAAGAACAATATTCACCGTCCTTTTCATCCGAAAAAAAAAATTATTCAACACGAGAGAGGAGAAGTTAATAAAAAAGTGTGGTAAGAGATTTACAAAAATAAAAAAAATAAATAAACTCAAGGAGACGGTGCACAGTGGGACAAAATTACCTTTTTAAAGCCCTTGGGGTCTTGAAATTAAGACCCTCAAACTTTTATATTAAAAATTATCGAAATTTTTATTTTTTTGAAAAAATAAAAAATTTCAAAAAAATAAAAATTTCATAAAATCTTCCCTATGGGCAAAAAACGGATCAGATTGATCCCTTAAGGGATCAGGTTGACCCCTCAGGAGTCAAATTGATCCCTTAAGGAAATTTTTTGATCCCTTAAGGGATCAATTTAATCGGTTAAGGGCTCAATTTGATCCCTTAAGAGATCAACCTGATCCCCTTTCGAGTTGTTCATCCGCAGACCCAAAATATTTGGACCCCTTAAGAGGTCAATATAATCCCTTAAGATATCAAATTGATCTTTTAAGGGTTCATATTGATCTCTTAAAAATAATCTCTTGAAGGGTCTGCGGATGATCAACTCGAAACTGGATCAGGTTGACCTCTTAACGGAACAAATTGATCCCTTTAATGATCAAAAAATTTCATTAAGGGATCAATTCGACTCCTGAGGGGTCAACCTGATCCCTTAAGGGATCAATCTGATCCGTTTTTCGCCCATAGAGCATGGAAAAGTTTGAGAGCCTTATTTTCAAGACCCTTAAAAAAGTTAATTTCGTCCCACTGTGTGTAAAAAAAGTTACTATGATGAATGTCGAAAAACACGTCATGTCAGTTTTGGTACGTGATCTGCTGCTAAAATTACCCGTAATTTGTACCAATTTGCAATTAGAATATCTGTGTCACTGAAGTCTTCTACTTCCCCATAACTATTTAATTTTATTGCATTTTGAAGTTCGTTCATTCCGTTTCATTACCGAACCAGACGCATTTCTTCTTACTCGGTTTTAATTTACTTTATACTTTACACTTGCACACGATTGAAATGCAAGAAAGTAATTCATTTTAATCATAAAATTACATTAAATTACGTTTACCATGCTGCAAGTGAACGATTTACGGAATTCTTTTGGGAATCGCGTGTGTCTGCCTTGAGTTCATTTCTAAGTAAATATTTGTTCGTATGCACGTGTTTGTTTGTAAGAACGTTTGTACATGAGAAAAATAGCCCTATATCAATATACGAACAACTTTATCTTTCATTCTGCTTCACTGAAAATTAGCCAAGTCAGAGGTTTTCAACTTGAAGAAAAAAAGTTGAAATGGAAACGTTTTGAAATTTTTGTTTGAAGATCTCTTTTAGTTTAAAATGTTAAAGAGTTTTCCTTTTCGCATTCCTGTTTATGTGAAGAGAAATAGCTGAAAAGGTGTTGAAATGTTTTATTTTCTTTTCGTTTTTTTCTCGTACAGCGATTGAATGAAATACGAGAAACAAATGAGAAACGGTTCCGGTTGATCGATTGTGAGACCTTTTTTGTCTTTTCTTTCGAAAACGGGGTTTTGAGCGTGATTGATTGTCAAGAATTTCAATTTTCACATTTTTGTACTCCTCATAATTAAAAAAAATTTAAAATTCAAACAAATTTTACATTTTTGTACTCCTCATAGTTAATAAATTTTAAAAATTTAAACAAATTTTACATTTTTGTACTCCTCATAGTTAATAAATTTTAAAAATTTAAACGAATTTTACATTTTTGTTCTCCTCATAATTAATAAATTTAAAAATTTTGACAAATTTTACATTTTTGTACTCCCCATAATTAAAAAATTTTAAAAATTTACACAAATTTTACATTTTCGTACTCCTCATATCACAATTTCTTACTCCTCTATTAATTTTTCATTAATAATGCTATAAAAAAATTGACACAAATTCTTTGACTAAAATATTTCGCACTAAGCTAAATTATTTCTGATCAATTTAATACATTTTCATGAAAATTAAAAAATTATTAAATATCATTTTCTCCTTGCAGTCAATTTCCATGCTCCAAATTTCTGTTTGTTCAGAAGCCTTATCGACACAAAAAAAGAGGTTCAATGAAACGACATCATTTCCTCTTTTTTTTTCGCGCGGTAAATAGCTCGTGCATTGCCAATCAAAGAAATCTGTGGGTGTAAATACATCCTTAGAAGTTTGTTTATTCGCGTTAAGTAGATTTTTACGCTTTGTAGACACAATGGTAGAAGGTGAGAGAGCGTTTAAGCAGCTACTTATTTGCCGCACCCCGTGGCTTGTGTTTTTGTTTCTCATCATCATCTTTGGCAATGTAATAACAATGCTAACAAATCGTTTTTTAATGTTTTGGAAAATTGAAAACGTTAAATTATTTTATTATTAAAGCTTTTTTTTGTAACAATGTCCTTTGGCTATGAGTTAATTTTCGAGTTTATGAGAATGAGGTCTCATTGTCACTATTTTATGTTGTCATCATGGAGTTGATCGGAAATGAATGTTCAATGGCATTTTCAAGAAAATTTTTAAAAATGGCTTTTTTCATGTATAAGGTGAAATTTTTTTTCAAAAATTCAAGATAATTTTTTTAAATAAAAATTTTATTTTTTTTTTTAATAAAAATTTATTTATTTTTTTTTATTTTTTTTTTGTTTAAAAATTATTTTTTTTTAATTTTATTTTTTTATTAATTTTTTATTTTTAAATTAAATAGAGAGTGTTTGAGAGAGCGTTTAAGCAGCTACTTATTTGCCGCACCCCGTGGCTTGTGTTTTTGTTTCTCATCATCATCTTTGGCAATGTAATAACAATGCTAACAAATTTTTTTAATGTTTTGGAAAATTAAAACGTTAAATTATTTTATTATTAAAGCTTCTTTTTTGTAACAATGTCCTTTGGCTATGAGTTAATTTTCGAGTTTATAAATGAATTGTCACTATTTTATTTGTCATCATGGAGTTGATCGGAATTTTCAAGAAAATTTTTAAAAATGGCTTTTTTCATGTATAAGGTGAAATTTTTTTTCAAAAATTCAAGATAATTTTTTTAAATAAAAATTTTATTTTTTTTTTTAATAAAAATTTATTTATTTTTTTTTATTTTTTTTTTGTTTAAAAATTATTTTTTTTTAATTTTATTTTTTTATTCATTTTTTATTTTTAAATTAAATAATTTTTTTTAATAAAAAAATATATTTTTTTAATTTCTTTTATTAAAAAATTTAAAAAAATCAAATTGTTTTTTAATAAAATTTTTTTTGTATTAAAAAAATATAAAAAATTAAAAAAAAAAAATTTAATTTTTTTTTTTTCAAATTTTATTTTAATTCTTTTTTTTAGTAAAAAATTTTATTTAAATTTTTATTAGGTATTTATGAAGAATTTAAAAAAAATATCACAAAAATTTTTAAATGAAAAATCCTTCAGAAGAAAATTAAAAAACGGATAAAAAATTATTTTACGAATACTTTTAAATCGCATCTTCTGTGAACATAAAATATGACGCCGCCGGGAAGTATGTGTAAAACATGTTGTTAAATATCAAAAAAGACTGGAGGAAATGGATTTTTTATATTTTCTCGTATTTTTAACCATTTCCGAGAAATGCGTAAACAACGACTACTAAAACGTGATGGAATTTACCCAAGAGATTTTTTTTAAGTCAAAAAAGGAAATTTACTGCGCTTTTGACATCTTTTTTTGCGGTTTATGCTTCAAACCTTTAATAAAAAAAATTTGATTCAAAGCTATTACAAAAGAGAAAATCGAAATGAAATAAGAGCGAAGCGATAAATAGTTTAATGGCTTAATTACTTGTCAAATCTTCATTTAATAATAAATTGATAAGTGTTATCGTGTCACGACATCGGCAATAATAAATACGTTTGTAAACAAAAAATTGTAGTCTCGCGATAAGGTTTTCATTATTTTCATTATTTTTTCGCTGCTCAACAAAAAAAAATTAGTGTGAGAAATTGAAATATTAATGATATTTGGGTTAAGCTTATGCTTTAATTTCAATGCTTTTTTTGTTATTAAAATAGATTTGGGTCAAAATTAGTTACAGTTCAGAATCAATTCAAATTATTATTTGGGACTTATTTCCATTAACTTTTTCCAATCAGTAGCATTAAAATTTTGTAAGTACATAAATTGACTGCTTATGCCATTCTATGTCTTTGAAGTTAGGCTCTCAAAAAATTAAAATGTGTCATAAAAGTTTTGCTTTCATCTTTAATTTACCTTTATTTTTTCCTGGAGGGAGAAAAAAATTAAAAGAAAAGTAAAAGCTTGTTGCTATAGATATCACTGTAATTGTACCTATCTACCCACGATTTATCTGAAAGAAATTTTTCAATACAATGAAGAACAGAGGCGGAAAATTTTTCTACAACTTTGATTATTAATTTGAAAAAAATATTTCACTTTAATAATTTTTAGTGTTTAATTAATCAAATATTGTAGTTTACAAATTCTTTAAAAAAAGTTATTTAAAATAATTAATTTTAAACAATTAAATAAAAATCAGAAAGAAAAATAATTTCAATTAAATAAAAAATTTTATTTATTTTAATTTAATTTTAAATTTTTAATTTAAAAATTTTATTTCAAAAATTCTTAAAAATAAAAAAATAATTATAATAAATTATTTTACTTAATTAAAAATTAAAAAAAATAATTTTAAATAAATAAAATTTTATTTATTTTACTTTTAACTTAACTTTTATTTATTTCAAAAAATTATTTTTAAAATTTTAAAAATATAAAAAAATAATTAAATTTTTTTTTTTGATTAAAAAATTAATTAATAAATTATTATTTAAATTTTTTTCATTTTTATTGTTTTAAAAATTTATAATAATATTTTTATTTTTAAAATTATTTTATTTTTTTTTTTAATTAAATTTTTTAATTAAACTAAAATTTAAATTAAAAATAATTAAAATTATTGAAATAATTCAATTTTTTAAATTAATTTTTATATTTATTAAAATTTTCCAAAAATTTAATTTTTTAATTAATTAATTAATTGAAATTTAAATTATTTAAAAATATTTTTAAAAAATAAAATAAAAAATATTAATTAATTATTAATTAATGTTTTAAATAAAATATTTATAAAAAAATAATTAAATATTTTTAATTAATTATTTAATAAATAATTTTATTTATTTAAAAAAAAACGAAATTAAAATTCCTTCAAAAAAAAATCAAATTTTCCATCTCTGACTAAGCAGTGCACCACAAAGTTAATTACCGTACTTATAATCGCCCACACCGAGAGCAAATCTATTAATAGCCTCTATTGAAAATTTGCATCAGACAATGTTGTCATTTAATTATTTTCACGCGACTTTGAGAAGAACCTTTTAATTAATTTTATTTTAAACAAATGGGCCGCTAACGACTTGAAACACATCTTCATGAACTTTTAAACAAAGTCTCAACTTTTTCTTATTTTTTTTTTTCAAAAATAATTGCCAAATTATAAAAGATTTTGAACTTTTGCTAATGTTTCCTTTTTTATCTGTTGCACTTAACGAAACAATCGAGAAAACAAAATATTTTCTAATAAAAACTTCCTCTTTTTCGCTGGAATGCGAAACGCGCATTTAATAAAGAAAAATCAAAATGTTTCTCTTAACAAATTTATTATGTTTGTTATTCGCAACTTTGCTCATGTACAACTTCCGAGAAAAGAGTCTTTATCAATATTTGACTAAACTTGACAACGAACGCTTATTTTTGTTTTGTTATTTTTTTTTCTTTATTGTTTGTCTTCAACAACGACCGACGACACTCCCATTGTTATTTTCTGTTATTATTAAAATATTAAATTTCTACACATTTTTGGTGTATTAAAGGTTTTCACCTCGTAATGCGTAGTTAATTCGATTTTCCCAAAGGCACGTGTAAAAATTAATTTATCCCAACTTTGTTCGGTACAATTCGTAACTTGATACGAAATTTTTTCTTGTAATGATTGCTATTAAATAACTATTTTACACAGATTATCGAATCACTTTGGAAAAGTATCTTCTCGAATTACAAGTTAAGCTAATTTCAGTGAAGAAGAAAAAAATTGCTAATAATAACAATCATAAAAAAATCATTTTTCTGTCTATATTGGCAGTGCACCGAGAAGAATAATAATCTACGTTACATAAAATAAAAAGATTTTTTACTTTTGTCTGCGCTTTTTCATCTTCTTTTTCGTTTTTGCAAGACATTCTCTTTTGTTTGTTGCTAAATGTATAACTTTTCTCGTGCTCGTAAGTACTTATTATTATTATTATCCACGGAGAGAGAGCTGCAATTGAATCTTTTTTTCTAAAGAATTCTTTTTTTTATGGGACGAGAGAAAATTTACCGTCTGGCAGTGTTAATTTCAAGAGCGAAAAAAGGAAAATTGAGCTACTCGAATTTCAAATTTCACCCCAGCTGCGGATTTAATACTTTCTTTCGTTCAATTGGGAGACCTGAACTGAATAGAATAACAATTGTTTGCTTTTTGTAATCCTGTGTTAAACTTCTATTTAGTGCGTTTTTGTTTTTCATTTTTTTTTTCTTGAATTTAAATTTTCTTGATTTGTTGTAATTTTTTTCATTTAAAAATTTACATAAATGAGGTTAGTTTTTTCCTCGAGCTTCCTTTAAAATGGAACAAAAGAAGAAAAAGTAAGTAATTTTTTTTTTAATTTTTTAAAATTTTTTATTTATTTAAATAAAGAATAAAAAAAATCTTTTTATTTTTTTTTGCTAAATAATTTTTAAATATTTAATTATTTTTTCATATTATTATTTTTTTTTATTATTTTATTTTAAATTGAATTATTTTTTGGATTTTTTTTTTTTACTTTTTTACTTAAAATTTTTGAAAAAACTTTTATTTATTTTTTAATTTTTCTTAAAATTTAATTTATTTTAAACCTCAAAACATTTTTATTAAAGTTTAACATTTTAGTCCTCAAAAAAATTATTATTTTTATTTTTTTTTTTTTATTTTTTTTAATTTTTTTGTTTTAATTTTTGATATTTTTTTCAAATTATTTATGCTCAAAATTATTTTTTTAATTTTTTTCTAAAATTTTTTTTTTCTTTCAATTCTTTAAATTTTTTTTTAATATTTTTGCTCATAATTAATATTTTTTTTTTCTAAAATTTTTTTTTTTTTTTAATATTTAAAATTTTTAAAATTATTCGTTATTTGAATTTTTTGAAAAATTTTCAGAAATTTTTTTACCATATTTTTTTTTTAGTTTTTTGAAATAAATTGAAGAGCTTTCTTTAATCAGAATCGGGAGCAAAATTCATAATCGATAACTATAAAGAACCGTTTATTTAGTGTACAATTGAAATCCCACTCAATTGAACACCTTTAAATGCTTTTCATGTAATAAAAGAGCAGATCTACTTGTAGGTTAAAGTGTTTGCACAAAGCACTTATTGAAAATTATCGGCAGGCAATCATAAATCTAAGTAGATTGAATGCTCTTGAAAAGTGTTGTTGACTTTTTTTCTTAGACGTCGACGCTTGACGATAAAGTATCGTGCCTTTACAATGATTTCAATCGCTTTGTTTACTCAAGATATTACTTAATTTAAGAGAAAAAAATTCTCTACATTTTTTTGTACGAACAAATTGAAAGTTAAATGAGTTCAAGAGTAAAACAATAAATTTATTGTTTAATTTTCTGTTTGTGACATTCTCATTAGTGTTATTTTTAACTCGTTAAAAAAATTTGAACGAGGTACAAAAATTAATTTTACCGCAAAATGGAGACGCCTTGCTATTTTCACAAGATTCTAGAAATTTTAAACGATTTCTTGTAAAAATTTCAATAGCAACATTGTTATCGACATTGACGAAGGTCCGTAAACAATATGTTCCTTTGTAATCCTAATCAATTAAAAGTCCAAGTAAGAATCCCAACAAAACGTTTAAAACTTTTGCCTCGACATAAAGACATAAACAAATTAATTTTACAGCGAAACAAAACTCAAAACCCAAGAAACAATTAAAGAAACTTTGTTGTCGTTTTCAGTAGTAGGTGCATGTTTAACAACTTTATAGTCATAAAAGTTCAGTCTCGTCATTAAAAGACAACATCGTCATATACTCGGCAACAAAGTATACCTACGAGTTCTTCATAGTTTGAAACTTTTCAGGTCCTTGTGGGATGCTAAAAACTTACAAATATCCACGATGCATTAATGAAATGCGTCAAATTCTTGCAAACCATTAAAATTAAGTTGTGTATTATGCAAAAGACCGACTAAAGTTTGTGTACGTGTAAATTAAGCCAAAATAAGCTGCTTTCGCTAATAACGTTACAACAAAAATAACAAGTTGAAACGTTTTAACGAAGTGACTCTCTAAAATGTATTCACTTTTTGAAAAACCACGTGACTAAATTTTAAAATTTCTTTATAAAATTTGAAAAAATCACGAGAAAAGTTTATGAAAAATACTAAATGAGTTTAAAAAATCATTTTTTAGAATTCTTAAAACCAATCAAGTGATTTTTTTAAATTTTATGAAGCAATTTTAAAAATTTGGTCACGTGGTTTTTTCAAATTTTCTTTTTTCTTGAAACTTAAGATCAAAATTGAATTTATTTTTTCATAAAAAACGTAAATGCTCTAAAAAATTCGAATAACGAAGTGACTAACTAAAGTGTGTTTACATTTTTAAAAAACCACGTGACCAAGTTTTAAAAGTTTTTTGATAAAATATGAAAAATTAAGCAAAAAATGTATAAAAAATACTAAATGAGTTTAAAAAAACATTTTTTTATTTTTCTCAAAATTAAATTAATGATTTTTTCAAAATTAAAGAAGAAAATTTTAAAATTAGGTCACGTGGTTTTTAAAAAAATGTTTTAAAGCTATAAATAAGTTCAAAAGTGATTTTTTTTCTTTAAAAAAAAAGTAAATGCCCTAAAAATTGAATTAGTTAAAAATTCAAAGGCAGACATAAATGAGCACATACTGTCTGGAATCTAAAATATTTTGCAAAAAATCTTTAACTTTATTGAAAAAATCTTTCACGTACAAGAATTAATCTAAAATTTTATCAATGTGTAAAAATGTGTAAAAAAATATTTTGTAGTAAAATCTAATTTTTGGCTGTCGGCAAAATGTTTGCGGAAATCCTTTCACTGTTACATTTGTCAAAAAAAAAACATTTTCAAACCCAATTAATCTTCATAGAATTGTAAAAAAAAATCATTTTTCATCAATACAATTCAAAAAAAATCCTCAAATGGAACCAATAGTAATTCAATATTTGTCCTTTTCAATCAGAATACGAAAAATGCTTGACGACCAACATTGTCAGATTATTATTGATGTACATAAATTCAATAAATATTGAAGTATTGATAAGCTCAACATCAATACAAAACACACAAACACGTACAACATTAAAAATTGATGTAAAAAAAAAAATGTTGTACAGTGGTACCCGCACTGTCCCTCACTCTCGAAAACCTTGAACGTAAATTGATTTTTTATCGTATTTTTTTTTCTTTTTTTTTGTTTTTGCCCATAATATTGGCACTTAATCATTTTTCGTGTATTATTTTTGGATCTTAAGTCCTATTCTGGTTTGGATTTAAGAAGGAAGGTAACAAAAAATTGATATATGCGTTTTTGCTAAATGCGTGAAAATAACCAGAAAAAAACGATATTAATACAACAACAACAACCGAAAAAAAAAGTATTATGGAAAAATCCGTAAATCCTTTTTTAAACACAAATATTTGTTCAATATATTTTGAACGACTTGGACCGTAAATTTTGACTTAGTTACAAATTCACACAATATTTTTGGAAATAAATCACGTACGTGTGGGTTTTAATAGGAAATTTGTCTGTAAGTTTATTTTTGGCAAATCCGGAATACGGGGCAGGATGTTTGTGAGTTTGCACAAGCAATAATTGCGCACCTAAAAGTTTTTTTCTTTAGTTTAGTTCGCCTTTGTGTTCAATCAAAAACTTGACAAGGCCAATCAACACGAAAATACATTTTTATTTTTTCCATAAACAAGCTCTTTTACGCAAATATTTACCAATCAAATATGGGTGTCAATTGCTATTATTATTTTCCTCTTATCGAAGAATTCAAAAGCATGAAAAGAGCGAAATAAACAAAATAAACACACCTTTTTTCGCTTATCATGAAAAAATTTCAAGTATTTATTAATAACTTTTTTTTTTCTCTTTTATAGATTCATCTTTTGACCATTCATCACGAGAAACGATGGACCGCCGACAAATTCTAATGCAATTTCAATGTTCGCCGCATCTCGTGAAAGAAAACTCAAATGACTCCCAGAGAGATATGACTTGCTATTTGTCCCTCAAGTCGTTGTCTGGGCGCAAATTTCAATGGCTACTGATCTACATTTTCATATCTAGAGAGCACTTTTTCACATGTAGATGTACATATGGGAGAAGAATGACGATGACAATCTCGACATGTGTTTCGTGTTATGAATTTATATGAGTCAAGTCTCTTTTTTTTTCGCTCACAGTTGCAACACAATATGGGTCGTTCGTTGTACAAGTACATTAGAGTGTCATAAAATATTGTAAATTCCAGCGAGTACATTTCTTAACAAAGAATACGAGTTCAAAGTGAAAAATGAAATAAATGTAACGAAAAAAAAAACATAGAAGATGAAAGAGACACGATTTTTTGTGGAGTCTGATATAGTTCTCACAAAGTTTCTCATTAGTTTTTTTTTTTTTGCAAAAACATGTAATATGTATTTTTCAATAGAGAGTTCAATTTATCGGAAATTTTTAATATCGGGTTTTCGAGAGTTTTTAAAGCCCTTACAAAAAATTAAAAATAAAAGGTAAGTAAAAACTTCAAACTTAAATAGCAAAAAAAAATTTAATCCTTTAATTTAAAATTTTAATTTCAGGAGAATTTTTTGGCTCGAGATGTTAACCGAAATAAAAACTTAATATTAACCTCTTAATAAAGCAATCGATCCTTTATATATGGAATTCCTTCATATTCCTGATTTTATAACTTTTCTTGTAAAGGTTGACAAGAGACAACTGAAGGTTTGATCCATTTCTTATTTTGACTGATATGCTGATATGGATACAAATGAGATAAAAATCGTAAATGACTGATGCAAAAGGAAGCTGAAAGAGAAACGGAAATAAATACGGGATCATAAGTGCAAATTTTTGGTATACTATTGAACGAATGAGACATGCCAACGATTTCGATATGTTGACACAAACCTTCAATTCTGTCATGAATCACAAAACGACAAATATATCAGAAACGAGCAAAGACGAACTTGAACATCCCTCTAGTTCGAGAAGTACACATCTATGACCGGAAGAAGAATTTGGATTCAAATCCCGCTATCCCAAACAAATTACTCACAGAATAGTTTATTTCAAGAGGGCTTGAACTTTTTCAATAAACTCCCTGTAAATGTCTGCCGAACCGAGAACGTTATCTACTTTAAATCAGAAGTGAAAAAAATCTTGACTAATGAATACTGATCCTTCAGTACGTTCCTTAGATCCTACGCCCCTTAAGTTAAGACAGCTTTAAGTATTAGAATAAGTCAAAACTCCAAATTGTCTTCTCAATTTATGTCTCCTACTGCCAAAAACATTAATTTTCAAATTATTTTTAAAAAATTATTCAACAATTCACGACTTTCGAGTCTTTCTTAACCGAGCACTTTAATAACCCTAATTCAGCTCTTAAATTTTTATGTATGCCTTCTTAATTGCTTTTCTAATACCACACATTAAAACCTCATTCCTCTAACAGTTTCTTTTTTTTTGGCAACTGAGGTCATTGCTCTCCAATAAACAACTTTATTTGCAAATCAAACTTTTGCTATAAAAATCATCTCTTTTTATTCAAATATAAAAGCATCCATTCGATTAGATGTTATTTATGATAATTCACGAAAAAAAACATGTCAAAAGTCTCTCGAAAACTATTCTAGTGTATGCAAATGATGTTTTCGCTCTTCGATATTTTTTTTGTTTGTTTTTCTGATGATTAACTAAGCTAAGTAGTTAAAGATTTAATGAACGATAAAGATTTATTTTTATCGATAAATTCCCTATAAATGTATCAAGTTAAGCGCATCGCATGTTGAAGGCCATTGTACGCATTGAATTTCTTGTTGCGTGTTATAAAAAAAGGGTTCTTATGCATGAAGTTCATCACGTAGACACTGTCCTTTTGAGTGTCAAAAAAAAAAGACGAACCAACAGACAACATGAGAAATCCATTACATTATTCATATTTGAGGTGACCGACTACAAAAAATGATGAGATCAAAAGACCTTCAATGCTTTATTATAAACAGTCTCGAGTGAGAAAAATAAATAAGAAATTTTATTTTATTTTATTACAATATTTTACTCATTTTTAACGCACCCAAATGGAATATTTTCGAAGAAAAATGTGAAGAGCAAAAAATTTACCAAATAATGTCAATTGACAAGACAAGGTTAAATTCCATGTTTTACACAACAAACAATTTTAATTATTATTCAATAATTACCCCATCATTATGTAGTCTAGCATCATTTTTCATGCTTGAAGGACTAGATTAGGGAACGTGTGATGATGTAATTCTATGACCAGCCAGACACACAATTTCTACCATAAATTCGGTATTAATTATTCATGAGAGAAAGATAATATTAATTTAAATTAAGGGCGTTCGTGATGTTGTTATTTTCTTGTTATTCTGACAACATAGACAAGACAGTGATTTAATAAATATTTAATGTCTATTTGGCGGATTTGGTTAAGTGATATTTGGAAGGTGATGAAATTTCCATCAAGATACAAAATATAAAACGACTTGCACTTGAAAATTTTTATTTTTATGAATATTCGCGTTTTATATGGGGAGAAATATCATAAATATGTCATTCATAGCTTCTCATTAAACGAAATGACTACCATAAACATTCATATCTCTCAGTGCCACAGCAGGAGAGATATTTATCTGGAAATTTGGTAATTGCTAATGGCAAACCTTTTTTCGCAAAATGAGGCTAATTGCAACACATTATATCGAATGTAATAAAAAGAAAGTAATTTTCGGTTATGATACGAAGATGAACTAAATGTCTTATTGAACCTTTTTTAGAAGAAAAATTTCTTTAATAAACTATCGAGAATATTTCTTTTTTTTTAACGTTTAAAAATATTGAAGAAATTTTTTTTTTCATGTTGAGAAAAAAAAATTTAAAATTTTTATTAAAAATTAGGTATTAATTTTTTTAAATTAATTAAATTAAAAATTAAAAAAAATTAAATTAAAAATTAAAAAATTTAATTTTTTTTTTCAAATTAAAATAAAATTTATGATTTTAAAAAAAAAAAATTAAAAATTCAAAAATTTAAAAAAAAATTAAATTTTAATTAAATTAAAAATTTAAAAAACAAATTTAAAATTGAATTAAATAAAATTTAAAATAAATTAAATTAAATAATTAAAAAAATTTTAAATTAAAATTTAAAAATTTTTTAAAATTAATAAAAAACAATTATTTTAAAAAAAATATATAAAAAAAATTTTAAAAATTTCTTAATTTTCCAGTTTTTAAATATTTTTCATAAAAAAAGTTTTTAAGAAAAAAAAATTGATAACGGTAATAACCTTAAAAAGATACGACAAGATTTCGACACGTGTCCCATTGATCCTATTGCGGTACGAAAATGATTTGTTACAAATCATAAATTATTACATCTGGCAGTTGTCCTTTCAATTACCCATTATGTCAAAGTTCCATCTGCGTTTTTCCTCCAAACGGTACTTTACCTAACGCAACATGTCGCAAAGAAAGGCAGACAAACTTTTTCTCTCAATTAAAAATTTATATTAATTACTCGTCGAATTCGTGATGATTCCGCGGACAATGAGCTAATAGTTCGCAGCTAAAAAATGCCATTAAAATATTTGTGTCAAGGTTTAAAATTACATTTTTATTTGAACAATTCATCAACTTTTGTGTTTATATTTGCGTAATACAATTTTCACATCGCATCATCAACACACAACAACAGTCTACAATATTTTTCCTTTCAATTTATTTATTTATTTATTATGTATGGTTACACACACACACATATTTTTTAATTTACATAATAAATAAATTTACAAGAAAAGGGTGACACGATGCGAGTCATTACATTCCAATGCCAATCAACGTCGGAACATGTGTTCATCCTACCCGAAAATTGCACAAAAAGACAAATATTTACATTAGTTAAATTACTTTTAGAACATTTTTCGCACAGCAGCTTTAGTTTTCAATAAAACTAACCGAAGAATAGCAATCAATTCACACTCAATCAATAACTTTATCGCCTTTTCAATGCAAAAATGGAGACGCCTCGTACTTTACTAAAAAAAATCTCATTAAAAAGTAGACTCAACAATAACATTGCTCGGACAGCTTTTAAATTTTTTTTTTTAAAAAAACAAAACCAAATATCGTCACATCGTTACGAAATTGCATTAATGTCGATTTGCAGGCATGTTTTGTTAGAAAATGTGCATGCCATTGTGTCACTTTTGTGTTTGGAAAATGTGTGACGAAAAAAAAATGAACGTTAGTAAAATAATAATAATGGGGAGAGTAATTCAATGGAAAAATGGACAATGTTTGTTTTGTTACAGTAGACAGCAAAATGACGCATTTTCAAGTTGAGCCGTCTAGTTTTATCAGCGGGCGGTAGAAAAAAATGTAGGTCTCTTTGAGAGACTTTTAGATTGTCATTTTTTACTTTCATTAAAAAAATTAACGAATTTTCTACTGAAGGTTGAAACTCAAAGTTCAAGGTAAGAAAATTTCTTTAAGTAAACATCGAGAATGAGTTTTAGCTTTTAATGTGTCATCTTAAACAGAAGCCCTTGGAGTTCACTTAGCTAATTTAGGAAGTCTCAGGTAAGTAAATTTTCATTACTTTTGGAGTCAGTGGGAAAATGAAAGATTTAAAAAAAAAATAAAAAAAATGAAAAAAAAAATTTCAAAAAATAAAAATTATTTTTTCAATAAAAAAGTTTTACATGAATATTTTTCAAAATTTTTATTTTTGGTTTTTTTTTTATTTTTTTAATTTAATTAAATTTTTATATTTTTTTTTAATTTTTAAAAAAAAAATGAAAAAAAAATTTCCAAAAAAATAAAAAAAAAATTATTAAGTAAGGCTCTTAAGCTTTTACGTGGAAATTTTTCGAGATTTTTAATTTTTGGAAAATATTTTTTTTTAAAGTTTCAAAAAAAAGTTTAAAAAAATGAAAAAAAAAATTCTAAAAAAATAAAAATTATTTTTAAAGTAAGGTTTTTAAACTTTCACATGGAGATTTTTCGAAATTATTATTTTCAAAAAAAATTTCCATGTAAGAGTTCAAGGGCCTTACTTTTTATTTTTTGGGTATTATTTTATTATTTTTTTTTTTTTTGAAAAAAAAAAATTTTTTAAAAATTAAAATTTTTTTTAAATTTAAAAAATTTTTATTTTAAAAATATTTTTAAATTTTTAAAATAATTAAATTTTTTTTTTTTTTTTTTAATTTTTGAAAAGTTTAAGTAAAAAAATTTCAGTTTCGAACCGAACAAATTTTTATGTTAAGTTTACCATAAAAAGATTTGTCTTCAAAAAAACAAAATAAATAAAAATAAATGCTTACCTTCATAAATCCATCGATTTCAACCCATAAGCCAATTATCCTTTTATTATATTACAAGAAATGTATCTCTTTAAAGATTTATTTTATTCTACTAATTAAATATCACTCACAAAATTTTCTTAATGTATAACATCTTGTCTGTTACTTTTATTATTAATTTTTTTTCTTCTGTCTTTTTCATTGAAGAAAAATATTTTAATTTTCTTTTTTTTTATTTTTCAACACTTGACACTTTTTTTGAATAATTATTTTTGTTCATTTCACTTAATTTCTTTGTAAAAAGTTTCGAGTCAATTTACACATCGTTGATTCAAATTTTTCTTTTCTCCTGAAAAAAAACGTTGAATGATGAACAGAGAGAAAAAGTTTTATTATCAAAACGCGCGTATATTGTTTTTTCTAAGATTAATATTTTTTTCTATTTTTTTCATTTATTTGCACATCATGACCATAGAAGAAAATATTTACATTATTAATCACACACACTTCTCTTTTAACATACTAAAACACGCTTGATGTTTATTTATAAAGACCAGCGGAAAAAAAATACATGCTACTACTTTGATTCAACGATGGGAATAGATTAGAACAAAAGTGCCTATATATTACTTTCGTTCACGTAATTCACATGAGAAGCAATTTATTTATTATTCAAAGGACAGTAGATTAATCAAAATGATGTTGCTACAGAAATAATCATTATAGCTGTCATTCCTCTTGTTATTCCCATAATAGAAAAAAATATCGAAAGACTGAATAATATTAATAATGTTTCCTCAGAAAGAATGCGCTCAAAAGTCATCTTTATAATCAGAATCTAACTGAACATTTGCATTTATTTTTTTTTATATTGCATTCTCAGTATTTATATGCCATTAAAGCAACATGTTACGACACATGTCGTTTTATTTCTATGATGATGATGATAGTAGTAATGAACAATAAAAGAGCCATTTGTTAAAAGTAGAAAAATTGTCACTTAAAAATAAATGATCATTGACATTACTACAGGCTAGACTGAAATAACTCAACAAACTTACAACTTTTCATAAACAATTTTTAATCCGATTAGATGTCTCTTAGTTATTCATTATTCTTCAAATTATCCATTAAAATATTTTCTTTGCCCACTCCTGTTTTAATTGAATCTCTTTAAAACAATTTGACAAAATAACAAGTTTTTGTCAATGGATAATTTTTCATAATAAATTTAATTAAAAACTTTACTTCTTAAAGTTTCGTATTTTTTTTTCAGTTTTATTTAAAAAAAATTTTTGAAAATATTTTTTAATTTTTTTTTTTTTTTTTTTTTGAAAAATTATTTAATTTTATTTTTTTAGTTTTAATTTCGTTTTAAAACTTCAAAAAAAAAAATTATTTATTTTTATTAATTTTGAGACCTTTCAAAACGCCCGTCCTCTATCTTCGACGTTCAACAACGAACTGGAAAGCGTTTCGTACGCAAAGGAAAATTATATCAGTTTTCTGAACTGTATACGATGCACATTTTCCCTTATCATGTGTTTCTGAACTCTGAAAAAGGAAAATTCAACAAACTCTTGTAATACCTTCGTCGATACTCGTGAATACCTCCACGTTCTATACATACATAGAAACATTTTTCGTGAGAGAGACGACGACGAGTTCAATGCTCAACTTTGTTTTCACTCCCATGTCTAGCAATTTGATGACGTAGCAAAATAATGTGTAAATTTACGCGCCTTTTTGTGATGCCTATGTTTATATATTGGATAAAACCAGAATGAAATATCAGCTGTCGTTCGTACAGAAACCCCGACGACGACGACGGGAGAAATGTTGAATGCAATTTTATATCAATGAACTTCTGTATAGAAAGATACGTGTTTATCGTAAAATGCCTCCCTTGTACCGAAAAGTGGGACAGTCTCTCTTTCTCTTCGGTTTTTTTAACATAGGAACATTGTACGAGGAACCTTACAACAGCCGTACCTTGAATAGATACTGAAACGGAAAACACGGAAGTAAATAAGTTGCCGTGTGCAAAAATTTTTCATTCACAATTGGGACATTGCACATTTTGTTGTTTTTTTTACGTCACACTTCTCTCAGCACAGTAACGTTTGCTGCTCATCCATATGCTAATAATGAAATAAAATAAAAACAAATAACGCTTCCTCTTTTTTTTCGTTCGGTGTATCCTTCACCTGCTTTATCATTGAACTCTAGCCTAGCCTGTGTAACGCGCGCCGCCCGTTAAACCTTCAACAATCAAATGTGATTGCGCGCTTGTGACGTTACATTGTTCATTCGATGGAAATTTTTCACACCGAATTTTGCATTGTCTTTTTTTTTTCAGAAGTTCACTTGAATGCAGATGATGATATCACATGCTCAATTTTTTCGTGCATTTAGATGATGAAGAGAAGCGTAAATGAACCGTATAATGAAGATGATGATGAGATACATTAGGATGCAGTTTCAGATGGAAAAAAACATGAACTCATCAGGAAAAGTAATTAAGGTAAGTAATCCTTTTAGAAAGGCAATTGTACGAGAGAAAAACGTAATTTAACTTTTTTTTTACTGAAAAAAGTTAATGACATTGAAGGTTTTGTTTAGAAGCTCCTTAACTGGAAGGATAAAAAAGTTAAGCGATGTAAAAGTAATTGAGATAAAGTGAAGGTCAAAAGTCAACAAGGAAATTCATAAAAACAAAGATGCCAAATACAGAAGGAAAAACAACTATAGGGGCTGTAGGAAAAACAAAAACAGGAATCGAGATAAAGGTAAAAATTTTTTTAATTAATGTCTTGACAAGATAAACTTAACTTTGGTCATATCAATGAAGCATTTGAAATTTAACCAATACCCTACAATTTCAGAAAATTTCTGGAAAAGAGGTCTAAAACTAACTTTGAGGCAAATTTTTACTTTATAGGTATGGTATCCTTGATATGTTGAAACAAACTGAATTATTGAGTGTCAAACAAAGAATAAACTTTAATGTGCTTGTCCTTACTTATAAATGTGTCAAAGGTCTCTTGCCTGATTATCTAAGAGTCAATATAGCACATGTCGGCAATGTTCAGCCCTATTCATTAAGGAGTAACAATCAATTAAGACCATCAAGAAACCTTCAAAACAACTCAGTATTCTACAAGGGATCATCACTATACAACGAATTATCAAATCAATCAAACTACTCACGGAATAGTATCTTTCACGTGGGCTTGAACTTTTTCAATAAACTCCCTGTAAATGTCCGCCGAACCGAGAACGTTATCTACTTTAAATCAGAACTGAAGAAAATCTTGACTAACGAATACTGATCTGTCCTTCCTGTCAAAACTTCAAATTGTCTTCCCGATTTATGTCTTCTACTGCCAAAACCATCAAATGCTTTACGAAAATTATATTTTAAAGCAAGGAACAGAAATTCACGTAACCATTAAACGTATAAGGACAAATATGAAAATTCAAAACCTCAAATGAATGACGTCACAGTTGAACTTTTAAGCTCGAAGGCTAATCTAGATGAAAACCTGGAATGATTTATGTCAAAAGTCAATCCATTCTCGACATGATCACATAAACATGCTAAAAGTCCTTTTATCTCTCTGTGACGTGATGGACTTTTAGTTATATTTTTCTACTCAAATTGAGCATACAAGAGTACCTACAAAACTAGACAAAAAACGCAATTTAGATAGTCGCTTGGTGCGTGCGTTCCTCGCAAATAATATATAGGTCAAGCCAATATTCTAACACTCTCGCACTGCTTCATCAGTATTCCGCATGCATTTCCAATAGTATTTTAGTTAAAGACACGTTACAACAACAACCGCCCGCCAGACACATTCAGCGAGAGAGATAACTGTAAGACAAAACGTATGTGAGGGAAATACGGAAGAACGAAAAAAATTGTGGTGCATTGGAATAGTTTCGCGTTAGATATTGGGTCAAATATAGAAACAAACAGAAACCATCTGGAAGACATAATTCATAAAATGTTTGAGAAAAAAGTTTTCTTATCTTTCGCTTGTTTTTCTCTTATAAATTTCATTATTTGCCATCGTCGTCGTTCTGCTTTGCGCCTCGAATTAATGTCTTCCCGATGGTCTTTGTTTGTGTCTCGTTTTCTTTCATTTGTGCACAAACTGAACTGTCAGGAACGTATGCTCTCGTGTGTGTATGTATGTTTAAGTAAATTAAAGGAAACTTTCGCAAAACGCTTCTGGGAAAGAAAAAAAGGGAAGAAAGAATTCCTTCCATGTCTAGCTAGAAAAATATTGTTATTATTTCCTGTTCTTGTATGTGTTGCCAAACAAAAGGTTGTTATCGATATCTCGGCGAATCTATTGAGAATAAAATGGTTTGTTTTTCTTCCCTTTTTTTTTGTTTTTTTCCAGAAAAAAGGAAAGATTCCCTTCCGATAGGAGAGTAGGTCAAGTGTCAAAATTACAAAAAGACAAATGCCAAAAAAATTAGGCGTTTATTTTCAGAGATAAGAGGTTTACTTTACAGAACATGTTCCGTTCAAATGCATATATTTTGTTTTGTAATTTATGACACATCTCCCATGAGACAATCAAAAACGTGATTTTTTGTCAAATACTTTGACTGCAAATAAATGAATGCATCAATAGACCCAAACAACAATGACCCGACATAAATTTTAATCGATATGACATGCTATTCCATAAAACATTGCTCTGGTTTGTTGGAGTGATATTCAAATAGAAAGTATAGAATCACACGGGAAACATTTGAAGCTAACTAAACAATGGCCATGAATTGACTAAACCTGTTTCGGTGCATAGAGTTTGTCTATATACGACAAAAAACATTGCTCCTCTGAGTAATAATAACGATAACGGTGTAAACTTGTATGGAGCTTGGCAGTGATATAATGACATAAAATGTGGAAATTTATAACGAGGAAGATTTAAAGTTTAAATTCAGGAATTATAGAAAAGAAATTCGTTAAAATTTTTGAAATATGGGTCAATGAATTTTTTAATAACCAAACAAATTAATTTTTGACTTTTTCTTTTAATTTAGCTTAAATCCTTATGTCTTTTAAGTTTAAGTGAAATTTTATTTAACCTCTGAACAAAAAATTTGCATTTTTCAAATTCGAACCTTTACCCTAATTTTTCTCTTAATTGTTCATTTACCCTAAAATTTTAATTTTTTCTTCTTAAATCATTTCGAGGAATCAAAAAAAAATTTTTTTCTCTTAAAGTAATAGTCGCCAATTATTAGGTCAAGATCGTAAAAGAACAATAAGATTTCAGACGACAAAAAAATTTATCTCACAAAAAAAAATAATTAGGTCACAATTTGTCTTTGGTGATATGTTTTTATTGCTATTTCTTGTATTTCATTAAAAATAATAGAAATCGATTTATTTGATGAGAACATAACAACATAATTTTATTGCCTTCACCTTTTCTATGACAAATGTTTCATTTTTTGATGATTTTCGCAAGAAAAACATCAAACAAATTTCCATTCACACGAATTCTCAGAGACAAGAGTGTTTCATATACAAATTTAGTGCCTTTCATATTTTGCAAAGACCACTCGAGAATTTTTATTTATTCATATTGTCACAATTTAAAATTAATTTGCTTTTAAGTAGGAATGACGTTCGTTCTTTTAGGTCAAGGACATTCGCGTTTCTCTGTTAAGCCTTTTGATAGGAATTGAGGGAGTAATAATGAGGATCTTCTTTCGTTGAAAAAGCCATGCAAAAATCTTCCTTATTATAACTCACTGTAAAATGTGAGACGGGAGACGATGTCAACGAAGACGACTAATAAAAAGCAATAATAATCTTAGTAAAGAGCAATTTGGCACGTACTTTTAAGAAGTTTTGAGTATTAAAAGAGAGACAAGGATATGGAAAATATGGCATTTCCACGCTCTGCAGACACCCAAGTACAAATTAAATAAACGTGGTTGGCAGATAAATAGAGAGAGACGAAAGAAAAAAAAAAGGAAATCAGGAACGTGAATGGGAACACAGGGAATATAAAAAAAGGGAATACACGAAGTAAAAGAGAAATTTAATCAAAATAATAATAAGTGTTCTAAGTATATTTACCGTTTATTAGAAAATTTTATCTGGCGAGAGACATACCAAAGTGTGTCAACTCCGTAATATCGATGACGACGATAAGGAAGCTAAGAGGGAGACGATAAGTGTTATCATTACATTATTATATCATTTGTTTCAATTGCGAACTGTTTACCCAAATACTTCGGAGGGAAGTGCACAGAAATAGTGACGACACATTTCGATTTTACTATTGAGGTTTACGAGTTGACACAAAACCGATTGAGGTAACATCTGGAAGAAATGTGAATTTCCTCAACTTGTACACAACGTGCAAATAACTGAAACAAGATGCGAGTAATGATTTTTTGATGGAAATAAATGAGAAGATTTCTTGAACATTTCTTTGACAAGCTGAAAAGAAGTGATAAATTATCAATGAAAAGTATTAAAGAGAAAATTTCAAACCACGTGACCACAAGAATCATTTTTGCCTTAAAGCTCAAAGATATTTTGAATTTCTGTTTCAATAAAGAATCAAAAAGGATCGTTCTAATGAACATTTTGAATTTCTGCAAACTTTACATTAAAATTTTTCGACCTTGTTAAAATTTTGAGAAAATCTAACCACGTGACTTAATCATTTTTTCGTCGATATTCAGTAAAAAAAAGGAAAAATTCATTAAATTACTTTTTAATTCCACAAAATAACAAATTGTATTTAAAAATTCAATTAAACAAATGCATGTCATCACAAAAGACGAGATTAAACAGTGTCTAGACGATTTGGAAATGCATCGAACATAAATGATAATAAATACAGAAGAAGATTAATTGATTTGATAAATTTACATTTTCAAAGGAAAAGGAAAGAAATTTTACAGGGTGAATAACTTTCAAATCGCCATTTGACAAAAAAGACAATAAGATTACTCGGATTAGGTAAGGTTTTGTAAAACATCATTCAACTTTTTATCTCGTCACAACTAGTTGCGCAAAAACAATCAATGAGAAACGTAACTCCCAACGTTCTCGTACAGAGAGCTCACAATTAATAGAACAAAAACAGCTTATTAGAAAAATTTACATACTTGTCCAAGGAAATATTCTCACTGAGGTAAAATTCACCTTGATATACGGAGAAGTCTTTAATTCTGACTAATCGAAGCTCACTAAGTAAAGCTGAGTAAAAGTAATGAGGAGACTTTTGATCTCCTGAGAAAATCTTGAAATTTCTTTGTAAGTGATTTGACAATGAGTCATTCAAAAATAGAACGCAGTGGAAAAAAACAATACAGTGATCCATTTATTACAATAATGAAATGTTAGGAACAAGTTTCTTCAATACACAGACACACGAATGCATCTTAAAAACTTGTTCATCTTGTACAAAATAGGGGAATTCCTGCCACAGAAAAAAATACTGATTGTAGAAAAGTCGTTTAAGCGCATTTTATGGAAAACTGAAGCTAAATCTACTGAAAAGAGCCAAATATTGAAGGAACTAAAACTTCGTTGAAAAAGCTTAAGCTTTAAAAGAAATCAATAATGTTGAATTTTGGTCTTCAAAATCTCGAAGAAAATTCGAGAAGGAAGCTATAGAAGGCAAAAATATCAGAAATGGTTAAAGACAACAATTTCTTAGATCTGAAAGATTTAACAAATCGACGAACCATTTAACGGATTGAAAAGAAATGAAAAAATTCCCTTAATGAGTTAAATTAACCCCTAAAGTGAACTTGTTTAACACTTCAGGGATTAATTTAACTCATGAAGGATTAATTTCATCTCTTTTCAATCCGTTAAATGATTTGTCGATTTTTCTATGTCTTTCAGATCTCAGAAATTTTTTAATTGTCTCTAACCATTTCTGATATTTTTGGCTTCTGTAGCTTCCTTTTCGAATTTTCTTCGAGGTTTTGAAAATCAAAATTCAAAATTATTGATTTCTTTTGAAGCTTTTGTTTTTCAATGAAGTTTCAGTTACCTCAATTTTTGGCTCTTCTCAGTAGATCTCGCTTCATTTTTTCATTTAAACGACTTTTCTAATGTCTTTTAGAAATTTTTAAGTTGTCTTAACCATCTTTGCTCAACATGAGGACATTTTTGAATCTTCGGATAAGGCTTAAAGTAAAATAAGGAAAAAAATACGCTCGTGTCTGATTACACGTTCATCTAAAACCGAGCTATTTTTTTTACATAATATTTTGTATTCCGATAAGTAATTTCAATCAATTATTTATCGCAAGATATTTTATGCAAGTACGGAATTCAATTTTTCTACACATTTTTCCATAGACTCTGACTGATTGTCGTCAGAAAAGGTTCAGGGTTATCCAATGGAAAAACACATTCGAGAACGTGTGTCGTGAGTCGATCATAACTTACCTGAGATGACGACTGTAGGTATACGCGATTATTTAAAATAACCAGTATCGCAGATAATTTGCAGTATAAATTGCAGCAAAATCTTAGTCATTTGTCGTCGGAAGCTTATTGAAGTAGGAAGTTAAATCTTTCTAGTCGCCTTTCTTCTTTTAATTTTTTTTTTTTTGTGAGTGATTAATTAATTTACCATTAAAATGCAATTAAAAGTCGTGTGTTTGACATTATTTGTGAGTTTTGTATTGGCAGATGATTCGACAGTTTCTACCACAGAAAAATGGATTAATGACCCAAATGCTCAATTACGTAAGTTTAATACCTTAAAACGAAGAATTTTATAAAAAAAATAAAAATTTTAGCTCCAACTGTCAAATTATGCTCGAGAAATCTTCCAACTCAAGCTCGAAATGCTTGCTTAAAAGAAGCAATGGCTGAACTTTTAAGACTTTTCAAGGTAATAAATTTTTGTTTATCAAAAATAAAAATCAATAACTCCTCAAATAAAACAGGAAGGTTATCCTCCATTGGGAATAGAGTCACTTGATCCCTATCGCTTGGGAAAACTTCGTTTCGAATATGCCGTCGGACCATTAGCGACAAAAGTCAATATGATAGATGCCGTAGCGAATGGAGCCAGTAACGTTCAATTGAAAAAAGTTAAATCAAAGATTACCGACGACAGTTTACACATTGAGTTGGATGTATTTTTCCCAAAACTTGTAACAGAAGCTGACTTTAAAGGACGTTCAGTTTTCAACGGGCAAAAAGTTAAATCTGATGGACATGCCAAAGTTACTTTATGTAAGTTTTTAATTATTTTAAAAATTATTTTTTACGAATTTCAAAAATTGATTTTAAAAAAATAATTTAATTAAATAAAAAAAATTAAATTAATTTTTTTATTTAATTTAATTAATTAAATTTTTTAAATTTATTTTTTTTTTTTAAAATTAATTAGATTGAAATAATTATTTATTTTTTTTTTTAAATAAATAAATTATTATTAAAATAAAAAATTTAAAAAAAATTATTTAATTTTAATTAAAAAAAAAATAAAAATTAATTTAAAAAAATAATTCATTAATTAAAAAATTTTTATTTAATTTAATTAATTTTTTTTTATTTTTTAAAAAATAATTTTAAAAAAAATATTTAATTAAAAAATTTTTTTAAAAATTAATAAAAATAAAATTTTTAAATAATAAAATAATTAATAAAAAATATTTTTATTTTTAAATTTAAATTATTAAAAAACAAAATTAAAAAAAATTTTTTTTTAATTAATTTTTTTTTTAATTTAAATTTTTATTTTTAAAAATGAAAAAAAAAATTAAAATTAATTATTCTTACCTTCAAATCTCCTCAGATGACGTCTCGTGCACTTTCAAAGTCAAAGGAAAACCAAAAGAATCCGATCCAGCTTACATGAAACTCACGGAATTCGACATGTTGAACATCCAACTGCAAAAACTCAAACTCGAAGGAACAGGCTTCGTGCCAGATCCAGCAGTTAATGAACTTGCCATTGAATTTGTCAATCAAAATTGGCGACAATTCTACACGCATTTCATCCCGAGTACGAAAGCTACGTGGGAACCTCTTTTCCTCGAAACGCTAAATAAGCTTTTTGAACGTGTCCCATTCGATCGAATCATTTCCAAGGACTAAACTTGAAGTTTTTTTTTCTATATGTGATTACTTTTGAGATACAGTTTCAATAAAAATGTGATTTTTTTTATTTTCCAAGATTGACCTGAAATACATTTATCTTTATTTTCCTTTTGCTGACGATTTCATCAATTACTGTACAACACGCACAAATTTCCGTTGCCACTTTTTATACAATAAAAATATTTTTCCATCTTCAGACACACATAAAAATAAATATTAAAGAGAGGGGAACGTCTCCCTGGTTATCAAATGTGTGATGGAACGTTAAAAATAGAGAAGAATCGAGGAATGATTATTATTACTTTTATCTGCTTCTCATTCAGGTCCATTTTTGTATCTACTTCGCGTCGTACAAGGAAGAGAAGAAAAAAAGTTTATTTGATTTTTTTATGCGAGACAAAAAAAAATTTGCTACACGCAGATTGCATTGAAGGTATTCGGAGTACGTAATAAAGTTGTGACCTAATTTTTTTATGTTTTTGTTGTTTTTATTTGGTTCCTTCTTCTTCAAAATTTTTGAAGTTGTTCGTTTGATGGATATTTAATATGTTTATAAACCAGATTTTATTCGGGATGTTTACAAGGTTCTTTAAGAAGAAAGTAAGCTATTTTTCAATTTTACACATCAATCAATTTTATATTTACATTTATTGCAATTCATGAACACGTTTCGGAGAATTAGAAAATAAAGTAGGAAGTATCGGAAAATTGAGAGTTCATTAAGTACATTTCAGTTTATTATTAAATAGAATGAAATTTTCCTCACTTTTTCAATTTTTCTATTTTTTTTGAAGTTTTTAGAATTTTTCAAAATTTAAATAAATATTTATTTTAAAAAAAAATACCTAAAAATTTATTAAAAACGAATTAATAAAAAAAAAATTAAAATTAATTTATATATTTTTTTTTAATTTTAAAAAATATTAAAAATTATTTTATAAAAATAGTAAATTAAAAAAAAATAATTAATTATTTAAAAAAAAAATTTGTTTAAAAAAAATAATAAATAAAAAAAAATTAAAATTGATTTATATATTTTTTTTATTTTAAAAATATTTTAAAATTATTAAATTAAAAATATTAAAAAAAAATTAATTAAAAATTAAAAAAAAATTAAAATATATTTTTTTATTACTTTTCAAAAATACAAATTAAAAATTAATTTTAAAAAATAAAAAAAAAATTAAAAAAATTTTTTTAAAGTTGATTTATATTTTTTTTTTTAATTTTAAAAATTATTTTAAAAAATAATAAAATAAAAAGAATTAATTAATTAATTAAAAAAATAATTTTTATTTTTTTTTTTAATTTTTTTACTTAATTTTCCATCAACATATTAAAAGGAACTTTTTCAAAAAAGCAATTCAACAAATCAACAATTATCGGATCCCACGAAGCTTTAAATCTGGGAAAGATATTTTGCAGCAACATTTCCCATATTTCATTTAATATTTGAACGACAACTTCATTCAATTCTGGCTCTGGAAGCAATCCTGTTCCATTTAACTTCATTTCCTCCATAACAACTTTTGTAAAATTAGCTGACTTTACAATCATATAATCTTCACCATCGTCTAACGTTTGAAGGACTCCATTAAACTTAAATGTGGCAATTACTTTAACTAATTTTTTTTTTTAAATTAAGGTTAGTTCAGCATGATTCAACGTTAAAACTTACAACAGTCGATAACAGCATGACCCTCTGACTGAACAACCAAGTCGTTAAAAAGTGTTCTCCCTTCAAAATCCGCTTCGATTTGAATTACGGGAACATGCAGATCAAACAAAACGTAAAAATGCGTAGAATTAAGTTTAGATTTTACCATTTTAACTTCGCCCGTACTGACGCCACGAACTAATGCTTCGGTAACATTCAGCTTGGCTTTCAGGAAATTTTGTTCGTATTCGATGTAAGTACGATTGACAAGAAAAGGATCCAATATCGGAAAATCCAACGGAGGAAATCCATTTTTCAATTGAGGAATAAGATGATTGATGCTGTCTTTGATACAATCCGATCTCACGGAATTCGAAGAGTTACGGGAACACAGAATCATGCCGGGAGCTATTTGGAAAAATTTCGTATTCAAATTTCGTTGGTAAGTAATGATATTTAATGAGCTCACGTAGTATGTCGAAATTCGTATCAATCAGCGTCTTCTCTTCCGAATTCGAAATTCCTTCGGTGTCACAAAAAATTGGGCGTGAAAGCCATAAACATAAAAACAAATTGAAAGCTAACATTTTAACACAAAGAATTTTAGAACAAAACTAAACTCAAGCCACAGAAATTCGTTTCTTAAATAACGACATTCCACATGAGTCACTTTGACGTTTCTTTTCAATGGTTATTGATAGCATCTTTATTCACACGAACCTCAATAAATACAGAGAGAGATAAGGTAGGTATATGATTAATATAGGGAAAAGTACCATGCGTCTCCATTAGATATATGAAGTGAGACATGTAACATTGACATACTATTTATTTGAAGATTGATCGTGAGAAATTCGAGAAAAAAGTAATTAATGTTCATTGAGTTTTGTGTCACATACAGAATTACATAATATGAAAAAAATTTCCCCTACTTGCTTTGACAAATTTATGAAACTTATTGGAAATAATAGAAGACTGAAAAATATTTTTAAAAAAAATATTTTGCTTTTGATTTTCATCTCCAAAATATTATAAAAAAAAAATTAAAAAAAAATTAAAAAAAAAAAAATTTAAAAAAAAAATTTAAAAAAAAATTTAAAAAAAAAATTTAAAAAAAAATTAAAAAAAAATTTAAAAAAAAAAATTTAAATTTAAAAAAATTTAAAAAATATAAAAAAAAATATTTAAAAAAATATTAAAAAAAAATATTTAAAAAATTTAAAAAATTTTTAAAAAAATAAATAATTTCGAAAGTAATTTTTTTTCGTTTGGCTTTATTTTATATTCCTTGATTTTTTATGAATTTTTAAAAATTGGATATTTTTTTCTAATTTTCAAAAATTGATAAAGAAAAATATTTTAACCAACTAAAGCCAAACGAAAAAAAATTTATCGAATATTTATTTAATTTTTTTTTTTTTTTTTTTTTAAATTTTTTTAAATTTTTTTTTAAATTTTTTTTAAAATATTTTTTTAAATTTTTTTTTTTCAATATTTTTTTTTAATATTTTTTTTTTAATATTTTTTTAAAATATTTTTTTTTAAATATTTTTAGTTTTCTATCATTTCCAATAATTTTCATAATGATTGCTAAAAAAAAGTCGAGTAAATTTTTCTGACGATATAATTCAACAGCAACGAATCTCTTTATTTTTTCTTAGGCATCAAAACATCATACGGAACATTTTCAAAGAATCCTTTGGCTACAATTTCACACATTGGCAGCCATATTTTCTTTATTTCCGGAATCAGCTGTTCGAACAAATACCTCCAGCTCTGATTGATAAATTCAACAGCAAACTGATTGACATCCGGATCAGGAAATAATCCAGTTGCGTGGACTATCATTTTTTTCGTGTCTATGTTTGACAAATCAATGCCTTTGATAGCGATAAAACCGCTATTTTCGCTTTTGTTTATTTTTCCCAAAATTTTTAATGTCGTCGTTATATCGACAGCTGTTAGGTTTAGCTTTCCTCCCGACTTGACATTTAGCTCACTTAAGACAGCGTTGCCTTTGTAATCTGCCAACATCTCGAGACGATCGAAATCGGCATCGATTTCAACGTAAATGTTTTTGTCATTTGCCTTTGAACGAACTTCTTTAATTTTAATGAAGCGAACTCCATTGACAATCATATCTTTGGTGTTGAGGTTTACGGTTAAAATTCCTTGTTTGTACTCGAAATGAGTTTTATCGTGATAAAAGGGATCAATTGATGGGATATTGAATTCTGGATATCCGTTTTTAAGTACGGGAATTATTTTTGAAATACTTTCTCGAAGACATTCATTTCGTTCCTGAGTCGGTGAATTTCGATAACAAATCTTCAATTCAGGAGCTAATTAAAAAAAAATTTTTTTAAAAAAAAAATTAAAAAAAAAATTTTTAAAAAAAATTTTTGAAAAATATTTTTAAAAAGTATTTTAAAAAATTAAAATAAATTTAAAAAAAAAATTAAATTTAAATTAAAAATAAAAAAATTTTATTTTATTTTATTTTATTTTAAAATTTAAGTTAATTTAATTTAAAAATTTAATTTTAATTTTTTAATTTTTTTTAAAAATTTTTTTTAAAAATTTTAAAAATATTTTTTAAAATTTTTTTTTTTTTAAATTTTAAAACTTACGCAAATTTTTTGTGTACTTCCAACTTTAAAGATTAAAGCAAAAGTAATAATTTGATAAATTTTCATATTGAAAAATAATCTTATCGCTTCAAGGCAAAAATCTGCTTTCAACAAAGACCTTTTTATGAATGAACCAAGATCTTCAAAGATAAATATTCGAACTACAGTAGCAACACGTGATGTTCAAATATAACACCTCTAAACTTTTTTTTTCAAAGCACTTATACCTCACTGTAATTTTTATAAACGGACCTTTGGCATGATATTATCTAATTAGTAGTAGTAATGATAACCAACACGAGTTTAAAATCACCATCAAAGCTCTTTAACACAAGTTCAAGAACTCTGAGAACTCATCAAGTAGTTAAAATGCTACTGAAACTTTTAACTCACACAAAGCTGTTTCATTCACATGTTCACATCATAAATCGCGTAATTATTTGAAGTTATACGCTACATAAGTTGTATTTAATTCAAAATAATTAGACAGAGGTACCTGCAGTAACTTGTTTATTGAATAATTAAGTGTAAGTTTTAAATAATAGAATAACAATTGTATACGCGGTAAATTATTAAGTCAAACAGCTCACTTCATTGCAGCGATTAAATTTACAGTTTAACGTGGTAATAATTATAAGGCTGATTGTTGTTTACCGATTGACCGATACGGTAACCAAAGTATGGGTTTGGATCAAAATATAAGTTTTTCAAAGGGAATTTGTAAGGCGTTAAAATCATGAAAATTTAGTTTTTGAAGTTTTTAACTTTTTCGAATGAAATTTTTAGAGTTTTAAGCTTTTTTGGGTTCCTTTGGTCAAAGAAGAGATTCAAGTCTATAAGAAATTGTAGATTTTTTGGAAAAGTTACTTATTAAGTTGACTAAAAAATTAAAATTTTGATCGTCAAAACCTGATATGAAGCTTCGAGACAATTTAACAATCCAACGAAGCTTCTTAAAAGGTTTTGACGGTCTCAAGTTCAATTTTATAGTTGGCTTATTATGTAACTTTTCCAAAAGTAAACAACTTTTATGGATTTAGATCTCTACTTTATCCAAAGGAACCCAAAAAAGTTAAAACTCTGAGAGTTTCGATTGCTTTTAAAAGTATTTTAACTTTAAAAACTAAATTTTTATGATTTTTACGTCCTTAAAATCTACTATATGGGCGAAAAACGGGTCAGATTGTACAAATTGACTCCTAAAGGATCAGGTTGACCCCTCAGGAGTCAAATCTGACCCGTTTTTCGCCCATAGGGTACAAATTCACTTTGAAAAGATTTATATTTTGATCCAAATGAAGATAACTTAACCTCAAATTTGTCAAAAACATCCATAAAAAGTTTCAAATGAATTTCAAAATTAATTTTAAAAGCTCAACTGATCAGATTTCAGTCGCTAATTTCAAATTTTGATCATTTAAGCTGGACAAAACAAAATGGGGGATGATATGGATGCCACACTGGATCCAAGATGGCCTGATAACAAAAATTAATGTTTTAATTGATGATTCTCAAAGTCACAAATGATTCTCTTTCTTAAATTTTACCTAGAAGAATAAAATTACATGTTTTTTCGTTCGCTTATTCTTTCAGAGTGAGGTTTTTCTTAATTTTTGTGACGTTTAGCGTAAAAATCTAAATCAAATTGTTCATAGGGCAATTTTTTTTAAAAAAAATCATCAGGTAATATTGTTCATAAGCTTCTAAAATTAATTTTGAAGATAACTTATAAATTGTCATGGATTTCCTAAAATTCCTTTAAACCTACAAGTCGATGTTTAATTTTAAAAAAAACTCTTTATCATTCCGGCATCAACTCATCCAAAGGAATGTTATCAAAGAACTTTTTCGCTACAGACAAGTATATCGGCTCCCATGAAACTACTGCACGAGGAACAAGCTGTTGATAAAAATTTCTCCAATTTTGGTTAATAAACTCGAGAGCAAACTGATTAACAACTGGCTCAGCTACAAGTCCCGTAAAATCAACATTTAGATCCTCAACTTGGGTATCCATTATTTTAATCGTGTGAATATCGACGAAATTTTGTCCATTCGTTGGTTTAATTTTTCCGAGGAATTTCAGCTTGAATTTCGGTTTAACTGAAAAGTTAAGTTTTTTTTAATTTTTTTTTTAATTTTTAAAAAAATAAAATTCTTACAAATGTTCAGTGTGAAAAATCCCTTTGACTTGAACGAAAAATCATTCACTCGAGTGTCGCCTTTGTAATTTCCTTCGGCAGTCATTTTCGAAAAATCCACATCCAAAATGACGCCAAAATTGTCTTTTGTGATTTTTGATTTGACATTTGTGACATTTGCCGTACTGATTCCCAAAGTCTTTGAATCTTCGATTAAAATTTTAACTGATAAAATTCCTTCTCCAACTGAAAATCGTTCGATACCAACGCTATATGGATCCAAGTCGGGAATTCCTAAAGGATCGTATCCGTGAATTATTGAAGGTAACAACTCATTCACGCTGTTTTTGATGCATTCATTCCGTTCTTTCGATGGCATACTGCGACGACAAATTTTTATTGAAGGCGCTAAAAAACTAAAATTATTAAATAATATTTTTTTAATAACAAAAAAAATAACTTACGTAATTTCGAATTTGCCGAATAAACATTGTTTAGGTAAAAAATTAAAATTAAAAAACGTAACATTGTTCGCGATGTTTCTCTTTCGTTGTGCAAATTGTTACTAAAAAGCTTGCAATTTTTTAATTAATGAACGATTTTGAGCCCATACATAGTACACGAATCAAAACAACTCCAAAGACAAGTTTTTGGCATAGTAGTAGGTACACAGAGGGAATAATAAATATGTACCAATTTTGCGAACAGTAGTCATATGTGTCTAAATTATACATGTGCATGTCTATTCGCAAAAGTTGTAGAGTTACTTTTTGAGTTATGACGTATCGTAAGGTCGATGCCATGTTATTTATATTTACTTTAACAAGATGCATTCAATGGAAAAGTACAGCGTAGTGTTAAAAATATTATTTAAATAAATTTATAAAAAATATTTTTTTTATTTTTTTCATTTTTTAGATTTTTTTAAGGTTTTGTATTTATATAAATTAAAAATTATTTCAAATAAAAATTAATTAAATAAATAAAAATAAAAAAATAAATAAAAATAAAAAAAAATAAATTTAAAAACATAATTTTTATTTGATAAACAAATTTTTGTTTTAAATATTTAAAAAAATCATTTTTTTTTCCATGAAAAATTTTAAATTTAATTTTTTTTTAAACAAATTATTTTTTGCAATAAACTTAATTTAAGTCTTAATATACATAAGCTAAGCAAGCTGCAATGATTTTTAAAATTTTCAAAAATTTAAAAAAAATATTTTGTTAATAAATTCTACAATTTTTTGGATATTTTTACATATTTATTTAAAAAATAATATATTAAATATTTTTTTTTATCAAATAAAAATTTTTATTAATCTAAAAATAATTAATTTAAACAATTTAATTAATTTTTATTTGAAATAATTTTAAAAATTAAAATTAATTTTTTCACTTTTTAAATAAAAATTTTATTAATTTTAAAATAATTTAATTTTATTTTAATTAATTAATTTTTTTAATTTAATTAATTTTTATCTGAAATAATTTTATTAAAAACTTTAAAAATTAACATTAATGATTTTACTTTTTAAATAAATATTTTATTGATTTAAAAATAATTTAAATTAATTATTTTAATTTAATTAATTTTTATTTGAAATAATTAAAAAAAATTAAAATTATTTTACTTTTTAAAAAAACATTTTATATTTTTTATAAAAATTTCCAAAAATTTATGAAAAATATTTTCAAATATTTTATTGACCTAATATCTTTAAATTTGTTTTGAATTAATTTTTATTTAAAAAAGATGAATTTTTAAAGTACAAAAAATTATTTTAAAGTCTGTTTCATTTTTAAAAAAATTAAACAGTCTTTTAAATTAGTTCTATTGACAAATCAATCGTGACTTGTATATTTAAAAAAAGCATCAAAAGCAATATTGACAGAAAATAAATCTAATTTTCAATAACGACAACTTATTATGAAGTTTTATTATATCTTTAGCTTACGTTTTTACTGCTTGATTTAATATCCTCCATTTACTGATCAGATCAATTTCTTGTAACGAAAAAAAAAGAACATCGTCAAATAAACAATATCTAACAATTTAACCTGTTTAAAACGATACCCATAAAACATTTATTCTATTTTATTGTTTTTCTATTCCGTTTTATTTTTATTTTATTTATACTTTTTTTTTGTTCGCAAACTGGCACATGCCGAACAATTTCATGCAACATTTTTCACTTTTTTATTTGTTACCCAAGGCCCGTTGCGTTGCATTTATTGCATAAAATGTTGTTCTGCACTTTTTTTTTCAATGATTTAGTGAAGTGACTTTTTCCACTTTCACTCCATTTTTTGTACAAAAACTTTTTCATTGTTTTTTTTTGTATCTAACGCCTTTAGGTGATAAATGCACCATTATACATATCAAGCAAAAAAAAAAGACAAAAACTGTAGAATCAGAAATTTTTAAAAAAGAGAAAAAAAAGTTTTAAAAGAGTTACCCATAATATTGGCAGACTGTCTTTTTTCTTTGCTTTTGAAAACTTAACGAGAACCGATAAAAAATTGAGGAAAAAGTTTTACATGATGATGCAACTTTTGTTGAGACTTTTCAAGATTGCTTCTTTGCACGTTTAAAGTTAAAAATTGGCAATTTAATAAATAACTTGCCAAAAATGAAATCGATATCTCTTGTTTTCGGGAAAAAAATGATAAAATATCAAAAATTTCATATTAAAAAATAATTTTTAAGGTAAAAAATTATAATGACCTTAATTTGACCTTGAAATCCAAGGTTTACGGTTTCCATGGCATTTTGTATCCCTAATTTTGTGTCGTACCTCGATACTTATCCCTCCTCTTTATTATTGTAATTTCCCTTTTCGTCAAGGATATTCAAGAAAATCAAGGAAATTGATTTTCGGTAACTTTATATCTCGGTTCTTGTCTAAACAAAATAGTTTCGAGTCACCAAATACGAAGATTGTCATTATTTTGTCATCAAACAGAGACAAAATATTCAATAAAATAAAAAAAAAACTTTTGCTGATGTTTCAAAAGTGGATAAAGGTACCGAAAAATACGGGCGCTTGACTTATTTATTACATGCGACGAGAGACGACGACATCGTCTCCCCATTTCTACTTCTTTTTTTTTGTATTTACGAGTTGTGACCTATTTTTTTCCGTAACTTTCAATTTTTTGTATGACGTGTACGCACGCATTTATCTCTCTCCCGCTCCATTTTTCGGTACAAATAAATGAAAATTGACGTCACGATAAAATTAATTACGTCATTTATCATCCATTTGATACATTAAACTTGTGTAATGTAAATCATAATCAAAATTAATTTTGTGTCACATTTGAGCGGGAAATTTTTTTTTTTTTGGTAAACACCTGGGAACAGTTTTTTTCTCATTTTTACCTTTTCAATTTGTATGAAAATTATTTTTGAAATGAATTTAATTAACGAATCCTTGCTTTTTATTTATTTATTATGCTAAAGACTTTAATTTGTGAGAGCTAAAAACATGCATGTTAAATTCCAATTAATCTTTGTTAAAGTCTGCATTAAAAAGGCTCATATGGTTCTTAAGTACTTTAAGTGTTTTATTATTGTCGTTTAGATAAGTTGTTAAATGAGGCATTAATATTTTATAAAAAGCGCCATCTATTAGTGACAATGAAAGTTTGAGAGAAATAAAGGGGGAGCCAATACGTACAGAATATACGTGGTCTATAGATACAGAAAAGGGGGAAGAGGTAAAATCAATTTTTATCTATTTTGAGTTAAAAATTACCCTAAATTATTTAAAATTTAATTTAAAAAATAAAAAAAAAACAATAAATAAACATTTAAATAAATAAAAGTTAAATAAATTAATTAATTAAATTAATATAATTAAAAAATAATTAAATAAAATAATTAAAAATTAAAATTATCAAAAAAAAATTAACATTTTTTTTATTTTTATTTAATTTTACAATTTTTTTTATATATTGTTCTTTCATTCAAAATTTGATAGTGACCGGTTAGTAAGCAAACTATACGTTTCCGAGCATATGTTTCATGGAGAAATATGTTAGTTTTGACCTCACGGATGTTTAGCGCGAAAAAAAATTTATATTTTTTATTTTTATTTTTTTTTATAGAAAAAAATAATTTTTTTCTCATTTTAAATTTTTATAAAAAATAAAAGTAGAAATTTTGTAATAAAAAAATAAAAATGAAAAAATAAATAATTTAGTTTTATTAATTTATAATTTAATTAATTATTTTTTTTTTTTTTTTATTTTTATATTTTTTTTTCTTATTTTTAAAATTTTTCAACAAAATAAAAATAATTTTTTAATTTTTTAATTTTA
Organism: Culicoides brevitarsis; assembly: GCF_036172545.1. Classification (NCBI taxonomy): domain Eukaryota; kingdom Metazoa; phylum Arthropoda; class Insecta; order Diptera; family Ceratopogonidae; genus Culicoides; species Culicoides brevitarsis. Next base: position 32,992,121 of record NC_087087.1, on the reverse strand, counting down.
TTTTATTATTTTTATTTTTTATTTTTCATATTTTAAATTTTTCATTTTTATTTGTTTATTTTATTTTTTTTTTAAAATTGTTTTTCATATTTTTTAATTTTTTAGAAATTTTGTCATAAAAATAAATAAAAATTCAATAATTTTTTAAAAATAATTTTATAATGGCAAAAACAACAAAAAATAAAATAGGACAAACTATGAAAAAAAAATTCGATATTCCTCGTTAGTTTCAATGTTAGATTCCAATCAACTTCAAATAACTTCATTATCCTAACACAATTTACATAAACCTCCCATTTTACATGAGCGCACGTACCGTTATGTGTCGTTATGTAAATCACTGCTGGACATTTGTTTTGAAATAAGTGGAAAAGAGTAAAACAATCAGAGTTGCAATTGTCGAACAAACATTCAAGGCACCGCACACACAATCACAGGAGACACATTCGCCGATCACAGAGCGAGAGAAACTGTGACACAATCTCTGGCATGTGTGCATATTTTAAGGTGTGGTTGCAATCTGTTATCATGACGTGTTGTCGTCGTCGTCATATTCACTCAAATAGTCAAATGCTTTAAAATATGTTACTTGCATACATAATTCACTCGAGATATTTCCCTCATGTCACATTTTACGACATCGTGAATGTCCGTGTAAATATTAGATTTTTTTTATGAAAACATTTTCCTTGATTGTTTGAAGCTCGATTGAAACTTTTACTTGAGTGTCATCGATCTTGTGAAAAATATTTCGAATCGTGATTGAAGAAATTTTTTTTCCGATCAATCTTCGAGGTAAATTTATTTGCATCAAATTTGCACCGTATTAGAGGCAATTGTGTCAAGTTACATCGTTTTCTTTTGTTTACTTTTGAAATCAAATAAAACAACAAATATTTAACTCACATTTGCTCGTGTAAGAAATCTGATAGCAACTGACATTGGTTACATATGCGATGCATCATTTTCATCCTGAATGTGTCGCCTATAAATCTTGTTGCATTTTGTTTCGTTATAATACTTCGAGAAAGAACTCAAGGGATAGAAAAGAGAAAATTTTGTAAGAAGGTAAACATTTTTTACGAGATTTGAATTAATTTTGGTAATTTTCCTGTTTGTCCTGTAAAAAAAATATTTATAAAAAGGTTAAAAATAAAATTTAAATTTTTGAGTTAAATTAAATTAATTAAAAGTTAAATTAAATAAAAATTACTTAATTAATTAAATTAAATTAATAAAAAAAATAAAATATCTAAAAATAATAATTGAAACTTTAAAAGATTTCTCGAAATTTAAGAAAAATTATGAAACATTTTTTTAATTTAAAAAAATTAAAAAATTGCGTAAAAATCGAAAAAATATTAAAATTTTTAAAATATAAAAAAAAAATTAAAAAAATATATATTTTTTTAAATTTTTAAAATATGAAAAATATTAAAAATTAGATAAAATAAAAAATTTAAAAAATAAAAAAAATATATTTAAAAAATTTAAAAAAGAATGAAAAATTGTGTACAAAAAATTTTAAAAATATAAAAATTTAAGAAAATTAACTTAAATATAAAAATTTAAGAAAGAAAATAAAAAATATTAAAAATTTGATAAAATAAAAAAAAATTAAAAAATTAAAAAAATTAAAAATTTAAAAAATTCTAAAAAAAATTAAAAAATATGAAATATTTTTTTTAAATTGAAAAATTTTCAAAATAATAAAAATTTAAAAAATGAAAAATTCACAAAATTTGAAATAAAAAAAAAATTAAATACGAATAACTTCATAATTTAATAAAAACTTCTTTTTTCTTTTTTCCTCTTCTTTTTTCCCCCGAAAAATAATTTTGTTTATTATTATCATTGCGATGCATCACAATTGTAGAACAACACATGTGACATGATGTCTGATGGCATCTCTCTCTTTATCACAAAAAGCAGCATTTATGTTTATTACCATGTATTTACGTGTCTAGACAAAAACTTGATACAGAGATGGAAAGGTAACTTTTATATAACTCGTCTGGTCAAGGCTCTCCTTTAACTTAATCGAAAAAAAAAATAATTTTACTTCAATTTCCAGTTAAAGCAAAATATTATGTTTCAACAAAAAACATCGTAATTAAAATTCCACGAAATTTTCCATATCAGAATTTCTCCGCAAAAAAAAAACGTTTATCTAAAATTACAAACTTTTTCCATTACCCGTTTTTATTGTTGTTGTTGTCTATTGTTGACTCAAACCCCTTTTTTCAACACGTTTCTCGTCGAATATGAAAAAAATATCGTTCATATGTAGATTGAGGAGATGTGTTTAAATGAAAGTTTTGAGTCCCATTTATTGAACATCGTCTCATTTATTCTTGAAAACTTGAAAAAATTGAAGGGAATTCGATAAAAAATCATTTTTAGAAGGAAATTTACGTTCAAAAAGCATTGAACGACCCCACAGAATTTAACAAGTTGTTTTACACGTTACTCGCATCATCATCATCATCATCATGAACAATAAAATTGTATCATATAGACCGGCGGCAATCACAATAACTATCATAAAATTGATCTGATATTTTTTCTGCTTTTGTTTTTTCTCATTTCCATGCATTCATTAGGGTTGAAATTGGATTTTCTCTTGTATCGAACAAAAATACTTATTTATAATTTAAATTTAAAAAAAATAAATAAAAAAATGTTAAAAATATTTTTAAAAAATATTTTAAAAAAAATTATTAAAAAAAAAATTAAAAAAATATAAAAAAAAAAATAAAAAAAAAATTATTTAAAAAAAAATTAAAAAAATATAAATAAAAAAATTAATAAAAAAAATAATAAAAAAAAAATATTTAAAAATTATATTAAAGAAATATTAAAAAAATATTTAAAAAAAAATAAAAAAAAAAAAAATATTTAAAAAAAAATTAAAATATTTTGGTAAAATTTTTTTGACCAAATTTTTTTCGTTCAAATTGTGCGCTGACTCGAGTAGATAATTTTTCTCCATGAAACATATGCTCGGAGACGCTTCGTTCTCGAATTTATAAGGTCACAACAGATTTTGTAGAGCAAATACAATATAAATTTTATAATAATCCATGAAATTAATATCTTTATAATCCATTGATGTAAATTTGATTTGTTGCAAAAGTTTTTCTGTGGAATTATTGTAAAGCGCAGTCTAGACGAGAATTTTTCGCGTTTCGAGATGAACACGTTGCATTTGCATGGTACAAGACTTTAGAAGGTTTCCACACGAAAATAAATTACGCCTACAAGAAGCCAATTTTGTACGTAAAAAAATAATCAAAACAATAATTAAATCACATGAACCAGCAAACAATAAATAATTCCTTGACATTGACATCGGCTAACCGAGTACTGCTTGTCGTCATTTGTCTTTGTTGTCTCTTTTCTTACGAAGACGACGACGATGACGCCCATAACATTAATCAATGTTATTTTCCAATCCCGATTTATCCATCTTGTGTCAAATAAATTTCGTGGTAAATGCAACGTAGTGATTATTTTCATATATGCATGACAATGAAAAGCTGCTTTGATCCAAGAACAAGGACTTGGCGAGACAAGAGAAAATGTGTAATTAAAAGGAAATTGTATCATGAGGATGTGTAGTTGAATTACCTCGCGTGAGTAGATAATATTGTTTTTCTTTAAAAAATTACTTTTACATGAGATAATTGATTAATTATTCTTTAATATGTTTCGCCTTGCCATTTACCTTGAACAGTTATTTATGTCCTGTCATATTTTGTCTTGTATAGAGGTGCGCAGATGTATGCAAAACAGTAAAAATTGTTTTTTTTTAATACTTCTTTTTTTCAGGGATGGAGTTACTGTTAAACGTGTAGCTGAAGCCCCTTTAATTTTTAATTTTAATTTTAATAATTTTAATAATTTTAATAATTTTAATAATTTTAATAATTTCAATAATTTTAATAATTTTAATAATTTTAATAATTTTAATAATTTTAATAATTTTAATAATTTTAATAATTTTAATAATTTTAATAATTTTAATAATTTTAATAATTTTAATAATTTTAATAATTTTAATAATTTTAATAATTTTAATAATTTTAATAATTTTAATAATTTTAATAATTTTAATAATTTTAATAATTTTAATAATTTTAATAATTTTAATAATTTTAATAATTTTAATAATTTTAATAATTTTAATAATTTTAATAATTTTAATAATTTTAATAATTTTAATAATTTTAATAATTTTAATAATTTTAATAATTTTAATAATTTTAATAATTTTAATAATTTTAATAATTTTAATAATTTTAATAATTTTAATAATTTTAATAATTTTAATAATTTTAATAATTTTAATAATTTTAATAATTTTAATAATTTTAATAATTTTAATAATTTTAATAATTTTAATAATTTTAATAATTTTAATAATTTTAATAATTTTAATAATTTTAATAATTTTAATAATTTTAATAATTTTAATAATTTTAATAATTTTAATAATTTTAATAATTTTAATAATTTTAATAATTTTAATAATTTTAATAATTTTAATAATTTTAATAATTTTAATAATTTTAATAATTTTAATAATTTTAATAATTTTAATAATTTTAATAATTTTAATAATTTTAATAATTTTAATAATTTTAATAATTTTAATAATTTTAATAATTTTAATAATTTTAATAATTTTAATAATTTAAATAATTTTAATAATTTTAATAATTTTAATAATTTTAATAATTTTAATTTTAATTTTAATTTTTAATTTTAATTTTAATTTTAATTTTAATTTTAATTTTAATTTTAATTTTAATTTTAATTTTAATTTTAATTTTAATTTTAATTTTAATTTTAATTTTAATTTTAATTTTAATTTTAATTTTAATTTTAATTTTAATTTTAATTTTAATTTTAATTTTAATTTTAATTTTAATTTTAATTTTAATTTTAATTTTAATTTTAATTTAATTTTAATTTTAATTTTAATTTTAATTTTAATTTTAATTTTAATTTTAATTTTAATTTTAATTTTAATTTTAATTTTAATTTTAATTTTAATTTTAATTTTAATTTTAATTTTAATTTTAATTTTAATTTTAATTTTAATTTTTTAATGTTATCTATTAATCCAAACCAAGCATATAACTCACCTCACATCTCTGAACCTGTACCGTCACTTTCTTCAGACAGACACAAAACCACAATGTTTATAGCATTTTGTTTGTGTAACACGCCATCAATATGATGATAAACAAGTCTTTTAAATACCTGAAATTTTCTTTTCAAGGACAATACGGAATTTACATCACCAAGGAACCCGTTTCGTTTATGTCTTTCGTGCCGTATTATTCGTTCGTGTTGCTCTATTTAGACCTGTACAGCCTAAAAAGCTCTTTTTCATGACATTTTACCCATTTTGACGCTATATTTATAATCACGTAAAATTCATTGCATATTACAGCGAGACACACGAAAACTATTTTTGCAACATTATAAGCCAGAACATTATTAAAATGCGCGATGAAAATAAATGGCAGTTTGGCTATATAAATAAATTATTTATTTGTTAATGCCGTTAAAAGGGTGATTCGGTTCGGAATGTAAAAGAATGTAAAAAAACGGAAACTCAGGTGCAATGCGCAATGTTTGGCACGTGTTTTAATTTTTTTAATAGAATAGAATGCTGTTGAAATTTTTTTAAAAAAATTGCGGGCGACTGGTTAATTAAAAAAAATTAAAAAATTTTATAAATTAATATTGAATTTAATTTCGTTCTAATTCATTAACGATTTAACGAATATCGCCATCAAAATCGAAATTTATTGTTTCATAAGGAACCAAATTATTGAATGGAAATTCGTAACTTTTACAATGAAAAATTTACATGCCCAATAAATGAATCCCTCTTGGCATGACCTAACTCAATCAAGCTTTTATTAAACCACATTTTATGTTTACAATTCGCTTTTGGTAGCTAACTACTATAAACAACTCATTTTCCGTTGTTTCCTTTTTTTCTGTATTTTCCATCTATAGACACAGCTTTTTTATTATTATTTTCATTTATAATAACATGATGATAATTTTTATTATTATACAGCTCGCGTGGACTCGTGTTGGCGGCAAAGTAGAATAGAATAGAATGGAAAAATGGCAAAATGCGGTATGATGAAACGAAAATTTGCTCACCTGTTTCAGTTGATTCGGTTGCTTTGGTGAGTCAAAAAGAAAGAATCGTTTGAAAAATAATTATTGAAATTCTTCCTCGTGCCTTTGTTTTTTTTTCGTTCGTCGTTCGTTCGGTAAGTCAGGGAAAAAGTGCTCCATTTATCTAGTTTAAAGAAAAAAACATGAAATAACGTTCAAATAAAAATAATAATAAGCAAAACAAATAAAAAGAAAATAAACGATGAATAATAACAAGGAAAAAAACTTTCTATCAGCTTTTAACAAGTTTCTTCCTTCCGTTGCACAAGTTTAAAAAAAACGTGAAAAACATCTGTTTTGTTGCAGTATTTGTTTGTTTGCACACTGATGTTCACTATTTTTCAGTGGATGCACAATTTGACAAGGATCATCAACTTAAGAAATTTCCCAAAAATTATTGACAAAAAAAAATTAAAAATAAAATAAAATTATTTTTAAAAAATAATTAAAAATTATTTATAAAGAATTAAAAAATTAAAAAAAAATCAAAAAATTTAAAATAAAATAAATAAAATCAAATAAATAAAATAATTTAATTTTTTTTTAATTTCAAATAAAATAATAAAATTTATTTAAATTGATTTAAATTAAAAACTATAAAAAATCAAGAATTTTAAATAAATAAAAAAAAATAAATTTATTTTAAAAAATTTTTTAAAATAAAAAAAACAATATTAACAAAAAAATAATAATAAAATTACATGAAAATTAAAAAAATTAAAAAAAATTGGAATTCATTTTTAAAAGATTAAAAATAATGAAAATTATGAAAAAAAAATAAAAAATCATAAAAAATTTTGAAAATCAGATTCAAAAAAAAAAAAAAAAAGATTTTTAAAAGAAAAAAAATAAATAAAATTATTTTGAAAAAAATAAAATAATAATTTTAAAAAATTATGAAAATAATAAAATTAAATTTAAAAATAATAAAAAAATAATTTTTTAAAAAAATGAAAAAAAAAATTAAAAATAATTATTTTTTAAACAGTTAAAAATGAAGTACGATTTATAATTAAAAAAAAATCAATCAAAAGTTTTCCAATTCAACTAAATTTATATTGAAATAAAAAATCTCGAAATATCTCGAGGCAAAAAAAAATTTCGACTTGAACATCCCTCCTCCTTGTGTGCATCCATTGACTGATTCGTGTCATGTATTTCAATATATTTTCTTTTGCACACACAGAGAACTTTATAAGTTTGCCTTGTGGCTTTTCTCCTTCCCTCGTTTTATTTATTTTTTTTTTATTTTGTATAAACCATATTTACTTTTTAGTATTTATTGTTTTCTCAGCAAGTGAACAACGTTTGAACTTTTTATCACATTGCTTCGACATGCAACACCCTCCTTTGACGTATGCCTTCGTGAAAGAACAGATAAATCGAGTGAATCGAGGCTTTTGTGTGCACAACGAGACTTACAAGCCGAATGTCAAAGAAATTCCCGTAACGACAAAATTTTGGGCAAAACACGAATCGGGCTTAGTTAAGCAAGGGCAGGAAGGACAACATGCTACTTATATGAAAATGGTCGAAGATGATTTAATTCAAACCCCGAAGCACAAATATGATCGCCCGATTTTAGAAAGTCATAAGTAAAAATTTAATTTAATTTTTTTTTTTATTAATTGAATAATTTTTATATTTATAAAAAATAATTTAAAATTTTAATTAAATAAAAAATTAATTAATTTTAAATTAATAAAAAAAATAATTTAAGTATTTAATTAATTAATTTTAATTCATTTTTAATTAATTAATTCAAAAATTAATTTTTTTATTTTTTTCTTAAATTAATTAAATATTTATTACCTATTTAAAAATTTAATTAATTTAAAAATTAATTAATTTTAATTTTAATTAATTAATTTAAAAATTTATTTTTTTAATCAATTAAATTTTTAAATATTTATTAATTAAAAAAAAAATAAAAAAGTTAAATAATTTTTTTTTAATTTAAAATTTTTAGTTACGGATGGCAAATTGAACCATTTATGAAATACGACACTCGTGATCGAAAGACATTCCATCATCCGAAACCGAGACACGAAATTACGCAAATTGGCGAAAAAATATTTGCTGAAAAGGTCACTGAACGCCCCAAATACAACGGAGTCCCATTCAAGCTCGGATGATTTATTTTTCGTGACGTCATCAGCAACATCAATATAAAATTGGAATTTTCGGACCAAAAATGCAAAATGGAGATCTTGTTGTAATTTATTTGTTATTTATCAACAAAATGTTTATTATTATTATAATTGTGTAGTTGTTGTTGTTGTTAAAAAATGATTTACTAGTTTTATATTAATTTTATATGGGGATGTGTCGTTGTTGTTGTTATGACATTAAATTTATTGATGCTGAAATAAATTAAATATTCATAAAATTTTCTGGCTTTTCTGGCTCGTCTATGAAAAATGTCCCACTTGAACATCGGAAAATGTTAACAATAAAGCTTTTATGACACAATAATTTTGTTGGAATATGACAAAAACATTCGACAAAGAGAGGAATTTATTACCCATTCGAAATTCTTTTCAAAAACTACACACACACACAGTTGGTCACTTAGGCATGAAACAACAAAAGATGCTTATCCCAAAAAGGTACTCGTGCTACTCCTACACATGTCTTATTTTCATTGTTATTATGCAATTAGGGCGACTAAAGGGAAATTTAACCTACATAAATTCTTACAGTAGATCAAAAGTCGGTGATTTATGATTAACGGCAGTTCATTGACCGACTAATTATCGAATATTCATTCGACGAGTCAAGGACATTCGAATAATTTTCTTTTTTTTCAAGAACATTAAATTTCAAGATTTTTTTTTATCTCGAGCTTTAAAAAAAGTTTTAAATTAAATTTTTAATTAAAAATAATTAAATTATTAATATTAATAAAAATTATAATATAAAAATTAAATTAAAAATTATAATATAAATTATTTTTTTTTATTAAAAATATCATATCGAATTTATCTCGAGCCTTGAATTTTTTGTTTTAAAAGAATTTAAATTTTTTTATAGAAATTATTTTAATTTATAATTAATTTAATTTTTTTTAAATAAAAAAAAATTATTATTAAATTTTATTTATTAATTAAAAAAATCAATATTAAATTAAAAAAAAAAAAAAAATATTGAAATATTAAAAAAATTTTTTGATTAAAAAAAATCTTCTGACCTTAAAAAATAAATTAAAAACTGAATTATAAAATTCTTATTCTTATAATATAAAATTAAATTAAAAAACTCCTAAAATGAACTTAGAAAAAAATTAAATTAAATTTAATAAAAAAAATAAATTAAAAAATTTGGAAAACTGAATTGATAAAAATAATTATTCTATTTATTTATTTTTTTTTTAATTTTTTTTATATTTATTTATTATTATTTTATTTTATTTTTAATTTTTTTTATTTTATTTTATTTTTTTTTGAAATTTGAATATATTTTTTTTTTATTTTTAATTAAATAAATACAGTTAATATTTTTTTTTATTTATTTTAATTTTTTATTCATAACAATTAATAATTTGAAATTTAAATTAAATTTAAAAAATTAAAAAATAAAAAATTATTTATTATTTAAATTTATTTTTATTAAATTAAATTACCTAAATTTTTATTAAATAATTTTTATAATTTAAAAAAAAATCATTCATCATTTTTTTTTATAAATTTTCGTAAAAATCCAAAATAATTAAATAATTAATTTAATTTAATATTTTTAACTTATTTTTTTTACATTAATTTAAAAATCCTCAAAATTTCGAGCTTCAACCAATCCAAACCAAGCTCAGAAATCACAAAACTCCAAAAAAAAAGGATCATAAAGTTGTTTGTTTTGACAATAAAAAAAAACTATCGTGTGTGATATGAACCGAAATTATTGTCAAAAACACTTCCTCGCTTCATAAAAATAAAATTTCTATTGAATCCGAGAGATGAAAATATAACAACACAATGACGACATCCGACTCGCAATTGTGATATATGACACAAAAAGAGTTCAACGTACAAACGACCTGAATACTCAAGGATATTTTTATTCTAAATTCTATTGTGTGTGAGTCGCCTCTCTCTCTATGTTCATTTACATCGAAGCACAGAAAAAAAAATTTTGGCACACACAATTATTTGCTGTTCAACAACTATATCATTTTGTGCTGAATTCAGAGCAGCAACATACCAAAAATAACATTAAAAATACTTTTCCGCATAAAAATCCAATATGAATTGCTCGCCCCTTGTCTGTGTGCAACGCGTTGTTGTGACTCCGGCACAGAGGAATGCACTTTTATATTATTTGAAAATTGTGCCGACAATCGGTCGCCTCCTGCGGGACAACTCAATTATCATAAGTATTCCGTAATAACGGCTTTTTATTAATTTTCAACCGGAAAATTGCTCAAACTTTAGTTCGGAATTCAATTTCCTCCTTTGGAAAGTCGTAAAGATAAGAAGTTTGCTCGTCCTTGTCACTAATTAATATTTGATACAACTGCTCTCGTCATAACTGCAACTCATAAAGTGTAAAATAAACCTCATATATCAAGTGTTCGCATCATAAAAATAGAAAAATATAACGATGCAGGATCATTAAGCAAGTATCGTTGTAGTTAACTATTTATCTCTCGTATCATCCGCTGAAAAGTAGGTCATAACTATTAAAAAATAATGATGAAAATGGAAAATCACAGAAAAAAACCCGATTGCCAATAGAAACCCTGCTCCGAAAATGATTCCCTTCCATTACTTACTGTTTACATTTTGATTTATTTCTAGACGTTTTTCACCGAAAAAAAAATGCACAAATTACGATTTGAAGCAAATAAACAGGAAAACAAGGGAATAAGAAAACGAAGAGAAGAGTTATTGCTTGTCATACGAAAGGCAAGGCATTCTTTATTCAAATAAATAAATGTGGGATGAAAAACAAGACAAAAACTTCTTACATGCGATCGTACAATGGAACACCATGAGAAAATACTTGAAAAAAATTTTTTTGCTTACGATTACATAAATTCCTTATCAATATTTATATGAAATACTTGCTCATCTTAAGTTTTTGCCACATTTTCGTTTAAAGTAGAAAAATGCGACAAAAAAGTGTCTGCTTCATTTTCAAAAATTAAATAATTTTAATTTTTAAAAAAATAAAAAAAAATTATTATTATGAAATTTAAATTGTTTTTTAAAAAAATTATTAATTTAAAAAAAATAATTTTTTGTTTATTTATTTATTTTTAATTCATTTTTTTTGATTTAAAATTTAATAAAATTAAAAATTGTGTAAAAATTGAACAAAAAAAATTTAAATCATACGATGTTAAAAAAATTCATTTTGAAAAAATATTTATTAATTTATTTATTATTTTTTTTATTTAATTTAATTAAATGTTTAAAAATCAAAATCGAAGAAAATTATTTAAAATATGGAAATTTTTTGAAAAAAGATTTTTTAATTTTTTTTAGATTTTAATAAAAGTTTAAAATTCAAAAACATAAAATAAAAATTAATTTTATATATTTTCACATTTTATAATTAAAAATTTAATTTTTTTATTTCAAAAGTTGTTTTTAGATTTTTTGTAAAAGTTAAAAAATTAAAAAAGAAAAGGAAAAATTAATTTAAAATTTTCACATTTTTTCAATAAAAAAAAATTTAGATATTAATTTTTTTATTTCAAAAGATTTTTAAATTTTTTTAGATTTTAAATAAAAATAAATTTAATTTAAATTTTCTAATAATTCTTTAAAAAAATTATTTGAAAAAATTAAATTTAAATAATTTTTTTTTCAAATTTTTAATCAAAGATTAAATTTTACAAAAATAAAAGTTAATTTAAATATTTTTACATTTTTCAATACAAAATTTTTTATTTTATTTTTTTTTAAAGATTTTTATGATTTTTTTTTATTTTTAATAAAAATAAAAATATTTAAAAAATAAAAACTAATTATTTTATTTTTAATTTTTTGGTAAAAAATTTATTAATTTTTGTTGTTTTAATTAAATTTAAAAAATTTTTATATAATTTTTTTTTTTAAAAGTTTAAAATTTGAAAAATAAAATAAAAACATTCATCAATAAAAAAAATTAATTATTATTTTTTTTCATTAAAAATTTTGTATATAAAGAAAAATGAAAATTAATTTAAAAAATTTTACATTTTTCAATAAAACATTTAGGTTTATTTTTTAGAAATTTATTTTTTTATTTTTTAATTTAAATGTTTTTAATAATTTTAAAATATTTTTTGTATTTTTTATAAATACCTAATTTTAAATTTAAAAAAATAATTTTTTTAAAAATAATTTAATAATTTTTTTTTATTTAAAATTTTTTTGTAAAAATCCAAAATTAAAAAATTAATTAAATATAAAGAAATTGTTAAAATTAAAAAAAAATTAGAAAATTATCTCAAAAATAAAAAAAAAATAAAAATTAAAATGCACTTAAGATTTCCCTTCCGTAAAAAATTTCGCAATCTCTTTGATTCAATGCCATTTTATCCCATCTTGTACTTTGCTGGGGATCATCTCTGCTTACAACAACATCCAGACAGACAACAATAAATATAAGGAAGCAAACAAACTGTGTCACAACAATGGCAGTAACTCTGCCAACCGCCGTTATATCATCTCCCTTTTTTCTTACGAAAGTCATGCAGAAATGCAAAAAAAAATATAAAAATAACTGAAAAGTCAAATATGAGATAAAATGAATATAAAATTGCGAGAAAACTCACCGTGCGACTGTACGAGCGTATTATTTTTAGAGCATGCCGACAGACAACTTGTAGCTGTTGCTGTTGAAATTTCAAGGAGACTCAAAAAGGAAATCATAAATGCACGAGTGAATCTGCAGTTGCGCTTTTGTTTGTTCATTTCCCATGCAAATTTTGTGGCAAACAGCAAACGTTCATTCGTCAAATTGCAATCTTATGTAAAAAAATGAAACAAATTCTTGCAAGGAAGGAAAATACGAGACTGGATTGTCATTCGAACGTGATTCCGCCGCGACTTGCAAAAAAAAATTGTGATATGACAAGAAACTTTTTTTTATAATTTTGTGACAATTGTCTGTTGCGAGATGCTTCGATCGCGTTTTATGGCATCCCCGATATTACATCGCAGCAGCAGCCATCTGTGGATGTCATAAATGCTCGTTTTCACTTCGGGTATGTGATAGGCGTACAGCAGCGGATTCGTGGCACATCTAACGCACCGAAGCACAAGCAGAGCGTTAATAATGTGAACGTTTGCTGTGAATGTCTCATCAAACACGTTGATGGTATCGAGGATGTAGAGCGGTAGCCAGCACACGAGAAACAAAAGGACATTCAGAAAGATGACTGCACTTGTCTTAACGTGAAAACTTTTCATGTTGCTAGATGGCTTTTTGTCGGGCACAACGCCTAACGTCGTAAATCGGTGTGTCATCTGCAAAAGAAATCAGGGCGATGCAATAATTAGAAATGTTTTCATAGAAGTTCATTTCGAGATTGGAAAATTTAATTTCGAATAGAAAAATTTAATTTCGAAAATAAAAATTTAATTTCGAAAGAAAAAGTTTAATTTCGAAAATAAAAATTTAATTTCGAAAATAAAAATTTAATTTCGAAAAGAAAAATTTAATTTCGAAAAAAAAATTAATTTCGAAAGGAAAAATTTAATTTCGAAAAAAAAAAATTTATTTAGAAAAAAAAATTCATTTCGAAAATAAAAATTTAATTTCGAAAAAAAAAATTTAATTTCAAAAAATAAAAATTTAATTTCGAAAAAAAAAATTTAATTTGAAAATAAAAATTTCGATAAAAAAATTAATTTCGAAAATAAAAATTTAATTTTGAAAATCAAAATTTAATTTCGAAAATAATAATTTCATTTCGAAAATAAAAATTTAATTTCGAAAATAAAAATTTAATTTCGAAAAAAAATTTAATTTCGAAAAGAAAAATTTAATTTCGAAAAAAAAATTTAATTTCGAAAAAAAATTTGAATTTCGAAAATAAAAATTTAATTTCGAAAATAAAAATTTCATTTCGAAAAGAAAAATTTAATTTCGAAAACATTTTTGATTATTGCATTGACCTTCGTTCTTACAAAAATCTTCAAAACTTACCGCTTTTATGAATCTAATATAAATCGCCACATAACACAAAATCATGACACTTGCAGCTGGAACGACCATCCCAAAAGTAACCAATAACGTGACATTTTTCGGTACAATTTCCAAAAAGTAACACGTGTCATCGTCCAAATTGTTTCCCAAAATAATCGGAGATCCAAATAAAAATCCCATGATCCAGTGACTCGCAATGTGACCTTCAAAGATAACAAAGTCAAACAAAAAAAAAACGATAAAATTTCGTTAAACCATAAATACATCGCACAACTTGACTCGTCCATTTCATCTGGAAAAAAATCGGAAACATCACCCCAATGAACTGCATTTCGACGGTCGATAACAACGCCATGATCGTAAATCCGACAGTCATAATTTGAAATCCCGTACTAAGTAAACACCATTCTCGTTGTCGATACGGAAGCCCGACGGAAGATAAAATCGCCAAGGGGACCGACACTGCCCCGTACAAGACATCAGCAATTGCCATTGAAATAACGTAAGATCGAATTGTCGTTTGTTTCCCTTTTTTCACGTAAAAAGCCACTAAGACAATCAAATTTGTCAAAACCGAGAGAATGCCAAAAGCGATACTCGTAATAACGTAAGGGAAATCACTTTCTTTGACATACGATGCGTTTCGCGGTAACGTGATGCGATCCATATTGCGTCTCAATTTTCGTTACATTTTAATTTTTCAGGCGATGTTTATGGCACGAGCTCCAAAATATGACTAACGTTCGGTCGTGCCTCGCAATATTTCACAATTTACTAATAAAAAGAAAGAATAAAGACATACTTTGTTTGCTAAGTCAACATTATTAATTATTTGTAAAAATAGCGAGATTCGTTCATTTTTCGTGTACGAGGCAAATAATTTTATCATCGGGTAAGAAACAATCTCTTAAAAATTTTTTCGAACGAGATTTTCATTCCTAATTTACCGCTTCCGCTCCAGATTTTAACGACAATCTATCATATTTAACCTCATTTTATTATTATCATCGCGATAAGTGTCAAGTTTCTGGATGAAAAATTTGCATTTTTATATCGCAATTGTGTGTGAGAAGTGAACTCTTGCGTGAGATTCAAAAAATGTAGTAAAATGTAGGAAAAGATGAAACAAATGTTTGCTTCCGGTTTCCTTTTGTGCAGGCATGCGATGTCAAGTAATGACAAAGTGATTTTTTTTCTTCTTTTTTTTTGCAGAGCTTTGCCTTTGGAGCATTTGTTGCAACTTCCAAGTACAACTGTCTCATTATTATGCATTTATGCTGTTTTTATGGAAAAGTCGAGACATAAAAAAATGGAGAAAGTTTTCCTTAAAAGACAAAACTATAAATTTTATCGGATTTCGTTTTAATTTTACTCCTTTTAAAAAAATAATTTTACTCCTTCAGAAATTTGCTTATTAAGAAATTAATTTTACTCCTTAAGAATTTTACTCATTAAAAAAAAATTTTACTCCTTCAGAAATTTGCTCATTAAGAAATTAATTTTACTCCTTAAGAAATTAATTTTACTCCTTAAGAAATTAATTTTACTCCTTCAGAAATTAATTTTACTCCTTCAGAAATTGAATTTACTCCTTAAGAAATTAATTTTGCTCATTAAGAAATTAATTTTACTTCTTAAGAATTCATTACTCCTTCAGAAATTAATTGTACTCCTTCAGAAATTATTTTTACTCCTTAAGAAATTAATTTTACTCCTTCAGAAATTATTTTTACTCCTTAAGAAATTAATTTTACTCCTTCAGAAATTAATTTTACTCCTTAAGAAATTAATTTTACTCCTTCAGAAATTAATTTTACTCCTTAAGAAATTAATTTTACTCCTTCAGAAATTAATTTTACTCCTTAAGAAATTAATTTTACTCCTTCAGAAATTAATTTTACTCCTTCAGAAATTAATTTTACTCCTTCAGAAATTAATTTTACTCCTTAAGAAATTAATTTTACTCCTTAAGAATGTAATTTTACTCTTTGAGAAATTAAGTTAAGAATTATTCATCCAGACATCAAATCTTACAAAATACCTCAACTTTTCCTTCGAAATGCATCAAAAACGCATTTCTTTCAGTAGATAGACTCTTTGTCTGACATCATCCTGTATCCGGCCTAATAAATCTTCTTTAGATTTGTCTCTTTTACGATATTTACAAATCTTTTGCATACCACAGAGATCTTTATTACCAACTTTCGCATAAAGAAAATTATTACATTCTCTCTCCTGTGTGTCCTTGTAGTAACCGAAAAACCTCAAAAATAGGTCAACTAATAATAAATTTCTATCAAAATTAGGTTATTATTATTGTCTCCATATTTCTCTTGTGATGACAAGTCTCCCCCTCATCATTGTGCCATCATCGCATCTGCCAGAAGGCAAAAAATACTGCTCAGCGTATTATCATTATTACTTTTAAAATAGGCATTAAGCAAATAATAATGTGGTCGTTTTTTATCATCATTTTAATTCAACGCCAAACAGGAGTAGATTTTCACTATCATTACGTCTCCAACTCTCTCCATAAGCTGCGTAACTGAATAATGTCACAAACTACTGCCGGATGTAATAATAAGCAGAAGTTGATTGCAAAAACCAAGAGATTAGGTTGCTTGAAAAAAATTACTCTGAACTAAATGAAAATTATTTTTGCTAAATTTTCATCACCCTATTGGAACACTTAACGAGACAAACATTAATTACAATGTGCCACACTTTTTAACTTAATAGGATTTCGAGAGAGCGAGAGAAAATGTTGGAAATTGATACAATATTGTCTTTTGTGCGAAATCTGGTTATCTTCAATGACAGCCAACAAAATGCGTTTTAACGCGGAAAATTTCAAACATTTTTCCGGAAACCTTACAAATCCGCATGCAAATTTACGCTCTCTTCCCCTGCATCCATTTTGATCGCCCAAACTAAACATTGTTTACCTTTTCTACGGGAATCTACGAATTGGAAGGCTGGAAAATGAGGTCAATGCTTTTTATTTTTACCTTACATTGTGACATTTTACACTTTTATGTGTGTGTGTGAAATAAAAAGGAATCGTGAGAAAACCAAATTGGCATGAAGTGAAATTCAGTTGCTCTCGTAAAAAAAGCAGTGAACGGGAGATAAATGTATTTTTAGATTATTTGCGGGAGCTACGACAATTTTTCCAATGCTTCCAAGTATTTGGAGGATATTTAACGGTTTTGTATGTACGACATATGTCAAAAAGTGACCTTTCTCTAATAATAGTAAATTATTTAACTTTTTCTTATCTTTTTATTATTACGAGTGTGGCATACATTTTACGCTTCGATGCCCACAAATCATATATTTTTGGTAGAAGACTTGTGAAAAGACAAAGATACCATTCAAATAATATTTTTTTTATCATATTATTATGTCATTTGAGATTATGTCATATTACGTAGATGAGATTAATTTAAAAAAAAAATAAAAATAAAATAAATAAACAAATATTAAAAAATAAATTTAATATAATTTTATTAAAATAAAATAAAATATTTTTTAAATTACAAAATAAATTTTTAGTAAATTTTTAAATTTTATTTTAATTTATATTAATAATATTTTTTGGACAACCGTGATCTACAAAAGTTGAAAAAATTTTGAAAAATCGGTATGTGAGCCCTCATAATAAGAGGATTTTGACTTAAATTTTTTTTCATCAATTTTTTTTGCTAACATCTTTAAATGGCTCCTGTACATCGAAAACGCAAAATTTGGAAAAAGTCCAAAACAAAAGTTGTTTCTAAAGACAAAACCTTCAATTTGAGACGGAGAACGGTGCTCTAACTCAATTTTCAAAAATGGGTACATGAGCCCTCATAATAAGAGGATTTTGGCTGAAATTTTTTTTTGCTAACATTTTTAAAAGGCTCCTGTACATCGAAAACGCAAAATTTAGAAAAAGTCCAAAACAAAAGTTGTTTCTAAAGACAAAACCTTCAATTTGAGACGGAGAACGGTGCTCTAACTCAATTTTCAAAAATGGGTACATGAGCCCTCATAATAAGAGGATTTTGGCTGAAATTTTTTTTCATAAATTTTTTTTGCTAACATCTTTAAAAGGCTCCTGTACATCGGAAACGCAAAATTTGGAAAAAGTCCAAAACAAAAGTTGTTTCTAAAGACAAAACCTTAAATTTGAGACGGAGAACGGTGCTCTAACTCAATTTTCAAAAATGGGTACATGAGCCCTCATAATAAGAGGATTTTGGCTGAAATTTTTTTTGCTAACATCTTTAAAAGGCTCCTGTATTTATTTTTTCAATTTTCAAAAATCGGTATGCCCTCTTAATAAGAGGATTTTGATGAACATCTTTAAAAGGCTCCTGTACATCGAAAACGCAAAATTTGGAAAAAGTCCAAAACAAAAGTTGAATGAAATTTACCTTCAATTTTAGAAAAATCTAACTTGGATTGAAAATAATAAGAGGATTTTGAAAATTTTTTTTGCCTCCTGTACATCGAAAACGCAAAATTTGGAAAAAGTCCAAAACAAAAGTTGTTTCTAAAGACAAAACCTTCAATTTGAGACGGAGAACGGTGATCTAACTCAATTTTCAAAAATGGGCTAACATCTTTAAAAAATGTACATGAGCCCTCATGATCATAATAAGAGGATTTTGGCTGAAATTTTTTTTGCTAACATCTTTAAAAAGCTCCTGTAAATACGGAAAAACTTTTGAATAGTTTTTCTTAAAACCTTCAATTTTTTGGGTACATGAGCCCTCATAATAAGAGGATATTGGCAGAAATTTTTTTTTTTATAAATTTTTTTTTGCTAACATCTTTAAAAAGCTCCTGTACATCGAAAACGCAAAATTTGGAAAAAGTCCAAAACAAAAGTTGTTTCTAAAGACAAAACCTTCAATTTGAGACGGAGAACGTTGATCTAACTCAATTTTCAAAAATGGGTACATGAGCCCTCATAATAAGAGGATTTTGGCAGAAATTTTTTTTGCTAACATCTTTAAAAGGCTCCTGTACATCGAAAACGCAAAATTTGGAAAAAGTCCAAAACAAAAGTTGTTTCTAATGCCAAAACCTTCAATTTGAGCCAAAACAAAAGTTGTTTCTAAAAATGCCAAAACCTTCAATTTGAGACGGAGAACGGTTCTAACTCAATTTTCAAAAATGGGTACATGAGCTCTAATAATAAGAGGATTTTGGCTGAAATTTTTTTTGTCAAAAAAAACAAAAGTTGTTTCTAATGCCAAAACCTTCAATTTGTGCTGGAGAACCGTGATCTACAAAAATTTTCAAAAATGACATGAGCCCTTTGAACCTCATCTTTAAAAAGCTCTGTATTTTGGAAAAAGTCCAAAACAAAAGTTGTTTCTAAAGACAAAACCTTCAATTTGAGACGGAGAACGGTGATCTAACTCAATTTTCAAAAATGGGTACATGAGCCCTCATAATAAGAGGATTTTGGCTGAAATTTTTTTTTGCTAACATCATTAAATGGCTCCTGTACATCGAAAACGCAAAATTGAAAAAAATCAACTTTAGAATACTTAAATTTTTTTTCATCAATTTTTTTTGCCAAAATTTAGAAAAAGTCCAAAACAAAAGTTGTTTCTAATGCCAAAACCTTCAATTTGAGCCGGAGAACCGTGATCTAGCTTAATTTTGAAAAATCGGTATGTGAGCCCTCATAATAAGAGGATTTTGACTTAAATTTTTTTTCATCAATTTTTTTTGCTAACATCTTTAAAAGGCGCAAAATCCAAAACAAAAGTTGTTTCTAAAGACAAAACCTTCAATTTGAGACGGAGAACGGTGATCTAAATTTTCAAAAATGCAAATAAAAGGATTCGAACCTCCAAACTTGATTTTTTTCAATTTCGTCAAAATTTTCAAAAATATGAGCCCTCAAATAAGAACTGAAATTTTTTTTCATCAATTTTTTTTGAAATCAAATATCGACTGTAGAATGAATATTTATTCAATTTTAGGCTTAAAACAAAACCTTCAAAAAATGACTTGCAAAAAAAATTTTTTTTCATCAGATTTTGAACCTCCAAACTCTGATTTTTTTGTTTCGTCAAATATCGACCCAATATGAACAGAAATCAACTTTAGAATGAATATTTATTCAATTTTAGGCTTAAAACTGGTCAAAAAATGACTTGCAAAAAAAATCAGAGTTTGAACCTCCAAACTCTGATTTTTTTGTTTCGTCAAATATCGACCCAATATGAACAGAAATCAACTTTAGAATGAATATTTATTCAATTTTAGGCTTAAAACTGGTCAAAAAATGACTTGCAAAAAAAATCAGAGTTTGAACCTCCAAACTCTGATTTTTTTGTTTCGTCAAATATCGACCCAATATGAACAGAAATCAACTTTAGAATGAATATTTATTCAATTTTAGGCTTAAAACTGATCAAAAAATGACTTGCAAAAAAAATCAGAGTTTGAACCTCCAAACTCTGATTTTTTTGTTTCGTCAAATATCGACCCAATATGAACAGAAATCAACTTTAAAATGAATATTTATTCAATTTTAGGCTTAAAACTGGTCAAAAAATGACTTGCAAAAAAAATCAGAGTTTGAACCTCCAAACTCAAATTTTCCAAACTTAAATTTTTTTTCATCAATTTTTTTTGCTAACATCTTTAAATGGCTCCTGTACATCGAAAACGCAAAATTTTGAAAAAGTCCAAAACAAAAGTTGTTTCTAATGCCAAAATCTTCAATTTGAGCTGGAGAACCGTGATCTACAAAAGTTGAAAAAATTTTGAAAAATCGGTATGTTTTTATTACTAATTATTTACCTAATTTAATTTAATTAAATTTAAATAATTTATTTTTAATATTTTTTTTTTTCAATGACATGACTTAATAATTTTAATAAAATCTGTGCCTTTTAAAAAAGGTGAAAGACCTGTAATTTACTTAGTCATGACATTCAAGTAACTTCCGCTTTTTTTTACCGTAACACCAAATTTTCCAGTCGATAACAACTCTAATCAGATCTATCATTAAAATTGTTCAGAAAAGTTAACTGTACCATACAAAATTTAAAGTCACCATTGACTGAACTGAGCTAAAAACTTCACGTGACAGACATTAAAAAAACTATTTTTCTAACAATTTCAAATAAAAATTAAAAAATAGGGAAAAATGATACACATATACACGAATGACACCTATTATTATTAAATTAAATGCGTAACTATTCATTCATATGTGTAGCAATGTAGTAAAATTTTTACAACAACATCAAAAGTTGGGAAGAGGAGCAATAGACCATGATTCCACGCTAACTAAATTCAAAAATGAACGTGCATTGTGCAAAGCAACACACTCAACAATGATGTTCTGTCGCAATTTTTTACGTTTTTTGGTCAGGTTGATGAATTCAGTGATTCATCAGCTCCATACGCGACGACGACGACGACTTGAACAATGAAAAAGTTTTGTTTTTGTGTATTTTTTGTGTACATTTTGAAAATAGTTTGAAATAAGTCGTTGAATAAATCGGTTGTCAATCGGAGTGTGTTTGATTGATGTTCCTTATTTTTATTTATTTCGAGCAGTGCATTAAGAAAATTAAAGGATTTATAAATAGTGAAAGTCAAGAAACTCTTTAGACATGACCATCAATTATAAAGTGATGTGCACAAGTTGAAGGTGAGAGAAACGATACGCGTGTTAATGACTTTTTGATTTGCAATTCATCATTTTTATTGTGCTTGAAACAATAA
This sequence comes from Culicoides brevitarsis, assembly GCF_036172545.1. Classification (NCBI taxonomy): domain Eukaryota; kingdom Metazoa; phylum Arthropoda; class Insecta; order Diptera; family Ceratopogonidae; genus Culicoides; species Culicoides brevitarsis. The sequence goes on along the minus strand of NC_087087.1, from coordinate 32,970,035 downwards.
ACAATTAGACAATTGCAGTTGTGCAATTTGATTGTCACTTCCGAATTAGGAAAAAAATACATTTTGGGAGTTTTTGTCAATTTTTTTTAAAATTAATTCGTTAAAACAATTTTTTTTTTCATAAAAAAAAATGTTTACAAAATAACGAACAATCCTATTAAAAATAAAAAATTAAAAAAATGAAATTTAAAAAAATTTCAATTTTTTGGCATGTTGAACTTTAAAAGCTCAAAATTTGAGTTCTGGATAATAAATTTTCCCAAAAATTAAAAATTTTCTGGATTTATTTTTAATTTCATTTTTACTTAAGATTGTTCGTCATCTCGAGTTAATTGAATATTTTTAAAATAAGGAGAATAAATTTAATATTTTCATTTTTTGTCCCATTTTCATGGAAAAGTTAGGAAAGAATTATTTTTAATTTAATTATTTAACCTAATTTTAAATTTCTATTTATTTTTTTTAAATTATTATTTAATTAATTATTAAAAAAAAATAAAATTTTAATTTTAAAAATATATTTTTTTTTGTCTTATGTAAAATTTTTGAAAATGGAGAGGAAAGAAATATTTTTTTTTAATTTATTAATTAATTAATTAATTATTTTTTTTAAATAATTTAATGAAAAAAAATTCAACCACGTGACTTTAAAAATTTTTTCTTATACATTTCAATAAAAAACGTCTCATTTAAGCAGATTATTTTATTTATTTATTTATTATTTTTTTATTTTTCTTTAAATTAATTTTTGAATTAAAAAAAAATATTTTTGTGACTTTAAAAAAAATTATTCTTTTATTTTTATTCTATTTTTCGTATAATTTTATTCAAAACTTCAATTTTTCATAATTATTTAATCAGAAAAAAATAATTTGTATTTAATTTTTATTTTTTCCCTGATTTTTTTTTCGACAAAATCGAATGAGGAGCGACAAAAAATGAAAATATTAAATTTATTCGCATAAAACATATTTTCGTTTGTGAATATTATTTTTTGTTTTATTTTACCACAAACGAAAATATGTTTTATTGAGAAAATGATCTATTTGAGATACGAAACAAGCAATTCTAAAAAAAAAAAAATTTAAAAAAATTCAGAAAATTTTTGATTTTTGGGCATTTTTGATACTTTTGAAAGCTCACTTCGAGCTCTCATAATTTTTTTTCCCAAAAATCCAAAATTTTCTGAATTTTTTTTTTACTTTTTGCTTGTTTCGTATCTCAAATAAATAATTTTTACAATGAAAAGTTCAAAATCCGTTAAAATTTGATTTTTATTTGGTTTTATTCTTCATTCGGACCCAACAAGTCAACTTCCTCAAGCTCCGCCGCTGTAGTTTCTTTCATTTCTGTCTCTTCATTCGAAACCGAAGTCTCCGAATTGTCTTCTACCGCAAATTTTGATTTGTCATCATACAGCGGATTATTAAAAGACGATGGTTTGACTTCATCTTCCTTTTCATCGTCTTCATCTTCGACAATTTGAACGACGTCAATGTCCACAGTCTCATCAGTTCGCTGATTATCGAACCGCGCAAAAATAAATTGAGATCCTGTTGGTAATTGACGATTTCTCAACATCGCCAAGAGATTCGATATGGACCTATCCTCGTAATGATAGACATAAAAGGCTCCCAAAAAGGCGGCAACGACGAGAAAAGTGACAAAAATGAAGGAAAACACGTTATTTGTCCCTGGAACGTACGACATTCCCGATTGTTGGAACAAAAATTGAGTTTTGAACATTTTATCGATCAAATTTTGCTTTAAATAACTCGCTATTGGTCCATGCATCTCATTTCCGGCTTCTTTATCGACAACAACTAACTGAAGTGAGTTCTTGGAACTAAAAGCGGCAAAATATTCGACAGATTTTTTGTCTAACGAACTAAAACTCAAAGTTTTATCAACAGATCTGAGGAAAGTTGAGACATTAAAATGCGGCGAAACCTCAAATTCGATAAAACTTCCGCATAATTTGCAACAAAAACCTTTTGGTTGAATGGGATCCACACAAAACGCCCCTTTTTCGTCGCAATTAACGTCATCGCAGAGATAATTTTGATGTTCGCAAACGCAATTGTGGCCATCGCTGCATTTCCCGACGTTCACAGTTGTCGCCAAGGAGTTCACAAACATCAAGGAACCCAATTCAGAGTTCAAAAATTCCTTAAAATCCTCTTTGTATGTTTTTCCATTGAGATTTATCGCGTGAAAATTCAAATATGGCGCGAAATTGAGGTCAACAAGTATCGTCGAGTCATTCGGAAACACAACAAAGTCATCTTCGCACGGAATTTTATGCGTATCTGGCGTCGCTTTGTTGTACTTTTGATCTTTTTCGTCGAAAACTGCTTCCCAATTGCCCGCGGAGAACCATTTTGCAGGACGAGGCGGTGCAAAAACGACTTCTTTGTCACATTTTTGATCGTTTTGAGTTACTTTGTTCGTTAAAGTTATTGAAACATCCGACGAGAGTAAAAGTCCTCCATTTTCCGACAAAATTAATTCACTTGCATCGATGTTGTCGCCCACAATTACAGGAGCATACAAGTCAACGGGAAATTTTATGACTTGATTTGAGCAATTTTTCGATGGCGGAATTTGATTTTTCCAACTTTTCGCATTTTCGAAGGAAGTTGAGCCTTTCCAGATTTTTTTGACGCTGGAAATTGAAGAAAAAAACGTTAACAAGAGGATAAATGTTGTGAATTTTTTCATGACTGATCTGCAGTGAAGTTTTTTTAATACTGAATATTTATCAAGGGGCGGAAAAAATTTAATTGAATTTTCGATATGAGCAGCGATGGAGTCAGGTTTCATTCAAAAGACTCTTAAAGTTGTCAAAATTTGTAAAAAAAAAATTTATAATAATTTTTTAAATTTTTTTCACATTTTGAATAATTGTTTTTAAGAACTTCTCTTTAAAAAATGATTCAAAATGATGAAAAATGTAAAAAAAAATTATTAAATTTTAAATTTTTTTCATTAAAATTAATTTTGATATTTTTTTTACATTTTTAAATATTTTTTTAAATTTTTTAAAATATTTTTTAAATTTTTTTTTTTAAATATTTTTTTAATTTTTTTTTTAAATATTTAAAAAATTTTTAAAAATCTCATTAAAATATTTTTTCAATATTTTTTTAATATTTTATTTTAAATATTTTTTTAATATTTATTTTTTTATATTTTTTAAATATTTTTTAAAAATACTTTTAAAATATTTTTTTTAAATATTTTTTTAAATTAAATTTATTTTTTTTTTAATTTTTCTTCTTTTTTAAGAAATTTCATATTTTTCAAATAGTTTTACCTTCTGAGGGGGGTTTTTAGCCCCCATATTGAACCATCCCTGATTCTAAAAATGAGTTGGTTCAAAATGATAAATTACTTTTTCTACAGAACGTTAGATGGCGCTGTCTTCAAGAAATTTTTTAACCTAAAATTCGTCTAAAAAGGAAAAATTTAAAACTTTTTACAAAGAAATTTCAATAGTTTTTGAGTCATTTTACATTTTTTCCAAAGAAAATTCTTAAAAATTTCATAAAAATTGTTCAAAAAGTCATTTTAAAAGGTATGAGAATTTCATAGAGGGCAGTACGAGAATCCCAATACAAAATCACACTTGACACAAATGTGTGAAAAACATTACAGAACACGTAGAACATACGTTACCCATTGAAAATCTCATTAAAATTGTCAATTTGACAAGTGAGACGAATGTAATTGATAATTTAAAAATCTTAAATTCACTTGCCTTCACAAAAAAGCCCAAATTTAGCTTAATTTTATCCGGAAAAAGTGTAAAATCTAGTCAAAGACGGTCTTTCAACCCCACAAATTATGGAAAATTCGTAAGTTTGTTCTTTCAACCAAAATTTTCCTCAAAAAAATCAATTTTCCTCCATTGCAGAATGATGGAAGAGACAAATCCCGAGCTGGATTCCACGGTAAAATTCACGTATGCCACTCCAGCGAACATGTTGCACAATCAAGTCGCACTGCCGCAAAACCCGATGCCGATTCGCGAATGGAAAGACATCACAAAGGAGTTTTTCGAGGCAGTTCAGGAGCTGGATGTCGGCGAATTGCAGCATGTTTTCCTCTTTGGGCTCTTCGAAGCCATGTCTGCGATCGAGATGATGGATCCCAAAATGGATGCCGGCATGAAACGAAATGAAGAACCGGCTCCCTTGACGTTTGAAACTGCCGTCAAATCCGGCGCGATTAAATTGAACGACATCAGTTACAAAGACACGATCGGATTGATGGACTCGATGTATGCGTGTCTCGTTTCGTGGCTCGAGGGACATTCGTTGGCACAAACACTCTTCACCTGTTTGTATTTGCACAAGCCACTGGAGATTCAGGATCAGAAATTGCGGGCTTTTTGTTGTGCAATGTTGAAACTTGTCGAGACGATTGGCAAACAAATTGTCAAGTAAGAATTTTTTTCATGAAAAATTTTATTAAAAATTAATTTTTTTCGTAATTTTTTGCAGTGTGAAAGTTTATGAAGAAGAGGATTTCCAATCAAGCACATATGGCTACGACTTATGTAGCATTTTCTCGTATAGTTATATTTTTACGATGCTCAAAACGGCGGAAGATGACTTAATTAAGAAAGGGAAGGAAGCCACGGGGGAACTGGCGGAAGAAATTCAAGGCGTTACGGCACGTTTGAAGTTTACGAGATTCTTTTTGCAAGTTCTTGTGACAGTTGAACCGAGACCTGTAAGTATTTTTAAGGTTAAAAGAGCTAAAAATGGATCCAGGAGAAAATTTATTAAGAAAATTTTCATATTGAGTCGAAATTTTAAATTTTTTTTTAATATTTTGAATTTTTTTAAGCTATTTTGGTTAAAATTTTTAAAGTTTTCATAATTTTTTTTTTTTTAATTTTTGAATTTCTAAAAATTTATAAACTTTTTAAAGAAAAATTTTTATTTTTTTCGTATTTTTTACTTACAAAAATTTTTCTCTTTAAATTTATTTATTTATTTTTTGACTCAAAGTTGATAAAATTATTTTTTAATGAAAATTCTTAAAATTTTCTCAATTGTTATTATGAACTTTAAAATTTTTTGAAGTTCTGTTTATAAATTTTGATTTTTTATTTGAAGCTTTTAAATTTTTTTTTCTTAAACTTTTAAAATTTTCAAAATCAATTTAAAAAAAAAATTTTTTTTTTTAAATTTTTAAATTTTTTTTTTTTTTAAATTTTTTAAAAATTTTTTTAAATTTTTATTTTTTTTTAATTTTTTTTTTAAAATTAAAATTTAAAAAAAAAATCAAAATTTTATTTGTTTTTCTAAATTCTTAAAATTTTGTATAATTTTATCATAAACTCTAAATTTTTTGAAAATTTTTAATTTTTTGGTTGAAATTTTTTACTACTAAATTTTTAAGAAAATTTTCAAAATTCGTTATTTTTAGCTTTTTATTTTTTTTTAATTCTTAAAATTTTTATATAATTTTTTTATCAGAAATTTTTAATTTATTTTTGAGAATTTAATTTAGAAAAATTTAGTTTTTCGATTAAAATTTTAAAAATTTTTATAATTTTCTTCTCAAACTTTTAAATAAAATATTAAGAAATTAAAAAAAAAATAAAATTCATTAAAAAAATTTTTTGGATAAAAAAAATTTCTCATTTATTATCCGAAAAAAAAATCAAAAATAAAAAAAAAAAATCTAAAAATTTTAATATTTAATTTAAAAAAATGAAAATTAATTTCAAACTGGATCCATTTTTGCTCAAAACGATAAAAAAATATATTTTAACTAACAAAAAATCATTATTTTTAGGAATCCGAGACCAAAGAAGCTGAAATAAACGAAATCGTGCGACTCCTTGGAGCAGCAATCGACTTAGTTCCCATCATAAAACGCACAGTTCCCTTAGGAACGCAACCAGAGCCGGACTGTAAGTTAATTTTTCCTCTTCAAAATCCAAAATTTCCAATTTTCATCTAAAAAAAACCTTTCAGCTGACGTTCCCAACCCCATCGGATTCTCCCTCATGGTAAACCAACGTCTTTTACCGCCAACATTTCCGCGTTTCACGAAATTCCGCGAACGCTCCAGCTGCTACACGTACATCGACGAACTTGTACAACGCATCAAACAGGCCTGCAAAGTAATTCACTGCACGAATTACCATCAAGCGCTAAATTTTTTCTTGGAATTCAGCAAAAAAGCCGGAGCGTGTTTGTTATCACGGAGTATTTTGCAACATTTGTTCTTCCGAGACGCTCCAAACTCGAATAAGATTTTCGGGTATAACGAAGTCGATCAGTTGCTCAAGAAATCGATTAAGGAATTTATTGCGCCGCCCGTTTTGACGCCGGAACATCCGCTGTATGCGAATCCGATGGCGAAAGATTGCGTCGACTCGTTTTTCTTCTATAATCAGTTGACTTTTGTGTCGTTCATTGAGATTTGCGGCTATAATCGGGCACGTCAGAGGGATAAATTGGCGAAATTACTCGATGGATTTGCGAATTTGCAGGAGGAAGCGGAGCGGGTGGATGCTTTTTTCCATAAATACATGAAATCCGAGTCGTTTGATGCCCCAAAGCACTTGGGATGCTTCGGAACGTGGGTTTTGTACTACAGTTTGCGTGCGATGTCGTTATATTTGCTCTCGGGACTCGAATTAGAGCTTTATAGTGTTCACGAGTACCTCTACATCTTCTGGTATTTGTACGAATTCCTCTTCGGATGGGCAGTTTCGGCTTTAACACGTGCCGACACCTACTTGAATGACGAAGACAAGTTCCTCGAGACGCGAAATCACGCCATGACAGGCAAAGGTAAGAAAAATAAAGGCGCCAATAAGACAAAAAACAAAAAAATGAAGCATCACACGCGCGAAATCATGTACAATCAAGCCCTTCAGAACATGTGCGGCGGTTATTACAAAGGACTCGCGGGATTTTTGCAAGAAGAACGCATCCCGCAACCTCTGCCGATGTTCAACAACGAAAAAGTCCGTTACGAACACCGATTTGCGCCGTTTACTGAACTAACGACACCCCCGCCCATGCCGTATTACGACTACAAACGCATGGAACTGCAACTTTTGCGGATTCCGTCGCAAGATCTCTTTTTGCATGCCGCGAAGCACTTTCATCAGGCACGAACGCTGTTAGAGGCGATACCCGATCCCGACGTTGAGATGATCGACATTCTCAAAATTGCGAAAACGAACTTTGTTGTCATGAATTTGCTGGCGAACGGACATAAGAAAGACTCGAAAACGCCGCCAGAATTTGACTTTAGTCTGCACAAGTACTATCCGATCATTAAGCAGCAATAAATCTCGTAGCAGTGTCGTTTTTTTTTGTATAACGTGTTTAAGATGTAGATTCGAAAGTTTTTAAATAGGAAAAAAAACCAAATAAAAATTTGAGTATAAAAATGTTTTTTTTTTTCTTTGGAATGAATTTTAATTTGAAATTAATTTTAATTAATTAATTTTTATTTTTTAATTAAATAATTAATTTTTAATTTAATTTACTTTTATTAATTTATTTTTTTTAAATTTTTTTGTTTGTCTTAGAATTTAAAAGAAAATTAAGAAAAAATTTAAAAAAAAATTTTTTTTTGTCCTTTTAATATTCGAAAAAATTAATAATTTTATTTTTTTTTTTAATTTTTTTTTTTTTTATTTTAAGAAAATTTTTATTTTTTTAAAAAAAATTTTTTTTTTTTTAATTTTTCTTTTATCTCAGAATTTTAAAAGAAAATTATGAAAAAAATCTAAAAAATAAAATTTAAGAAAATTTTTTTTTTTTTTAAAAAAAATTAATAATTTTATATTTTTAATAAATTATTTTTTTATAAATTTATTTAATAATTCAAAAATATTAACTTTGGATTTTTTGTCAAAAAAAAAAATTTTTTTTTTCAGAAATTTTTAAAGATTTTTTTAATTATATATTTTTCAAAGCGAGAAACTTTTTTAAAATATTTGGTAATTTTTAAAAATTAAAAAAATTTAATTTAATATAATTTTTTTTTTATTTTTTTTAATTAAAAAATTAATTTTTAAATAAATTGAAATGAAAAAAAGTGAAAAAAACTAAAAACAAAATAAAAACAGATTTTTTTTTTGTTATTTTGCTCTAAATAATTCTTGAAAATTGATCGATAGACAAGAAAAAAAATTTTTTTTTAATTTTTATAAAAATTGTAAAAAAATTTTTTGAAGCAAAAATTTTTAATTTCAAAAATATTTTAATATTTTTACACGAAAAATCATTTAAATTTCAACTTTAATTTTTTTGAGCCCGGCAACCAATTACGGTATCTTGAATTAGCAAGTAAGGCAATTTCATAACAAAAAATTGTAAACAAACAAAAACTCTCAATTTAATGAAATTAAGTTTAAATGACGCCAGAAAACCTTTTATTGTCCTAAAATGTTCAAAACTACGTGCAAATTGTGTCTCTTCAAATGCGATCCTGACGACGACGACGATTTATGTGAAAACATCGAGGAATTACGAAAAATCGTAAAGGATATTTTCCATTCTAAGGTAATTTTTTGAGTCTTCAGTCAAATATTTTTTTTATAAATAATTATTTTTTAGATTGACCTCTCATTCGACGATCATTGGGCAGTTTGTCGTCCCTGCAACGAGAAATTACACACTTTTTACGAGTATTATGTGTTCGTGTTGGAAAATCAGAAGCAACAAAGACTTCTTTTGGCTGAAAAAAGTCCGAAACCGGATGCCGTCTTTGTTGAATCGAAGGACGAGATAAAATGTGAGCCCGATATTTGTCGAGAAATGCAAAATTCGGAAGAAAGTGACGTCGAAGCAAGTTTTCAAGTCAAAAAGAAAAAAGTTAAGAAGACATTTCGACCAAAAAAGACAAAAAATGAGCCATTAACGCCGTCTCAAGAGGAAAAAGAAGACATTTTGATACAAAAATATTTCAGTTTCAACTGTGATCAATGCCCGGAAGCTCCTTCTCCGCATTTTACGAGTTACCGGGACTTCAAAAAACACATGAACGAACGTCACAAAGTCAAACATCGCTTCATTTGCTGCGACATGGAGTTCTCAACCCGCAAAACGATCATCCGTCATTGTCAAGATCACGAAAATCCCATTTCGTGTACGCAATGTTCCTTCATAGCTCTTAATAAAATCAAATTTTTACAACATATGGCAGATGCACATGATGTAAAACTGAAAATGCCGGTGAAAAAACACGACGTTGCCCTTTACACGTGCAACGAATGCGGCAAACAACTCATTGGCAAACACAAAATCAAAGGACATTTGCTTCAAGTGCATTTTCACAACGTTCACATTTGCGAAACGTGCGCCGTGGTCTACAAAACACACAATTCGCTGCAAAATCACATAAAAAGAGAACATTTGGGCATCAAAGAACCTCGTCGCCAGTGTCCTCAATGCGGAAATTGGGTGCAGGAGTCTTCGTTGCCGACACACATCAAAAATCATCAAGTTGAACGGATAAAATTGTCGTGCAAGATTTGCAACAAAGAGTTTATGGGCAAGAAAAATCTGCAGAGGCACGTGCGGGAGAAACATACGGAACGAGCTTTCAAGTTTCGATGCAGTTATTGTTCGAAAAGTTTTTCGCAGGAGAAGAAAATGAACGAACATGTCGCAACGCATACCGGAATCCCGTTGTACGAGTGTGAATTTTGTGCTGCGGTGTTTAATTCTTGCGGCAATTTTGCCGCTCATAAGAGAAAACTTCATCCTGTGGAATATGAACAGCAAAAGTTGATGAATAAGGTTAAGAGAGAACAAGCGCCCATTGCAACGACATGAGAAGGTTGATGCGATAAGGGAAAAATGTTTTCGATTTTCAACTTTTGATCCTCAGTTTTCGATTTAAACTTCTCAGCTCTTGATTTTCTCAGTTTTAGGTCGAAATTTGTGAAGTTTAGATCGAGAGCTGAGAAGTTTAGATCAAAAAATGATGATTTTAAACTTCTCAACTCGATTTTAACCTCAAACTTCTCTTTAGATCGAAAACTGAAAAGTTGAAATCGAAAGCTGAGAAGTTTAGATCAAAAAATGATGATTTTAACCTCAAACTTCTCAGTTTTCGATCTAAACTTCTCAGATCTTGATCTTTTTAGTTATTTATCAAGATCTGAGAACTTTAGATCGAAAACTGAGAAGTATAAATCAAAAGCTGAGAGGTTTAGATCAAAAAATGATGATTTTAAACTTCTCAACTCGATTTTAACCTCAAACTTCTCAGTTTTCGATCTAAACTTCTCAGATCTTGATCTTTTTAGTTATTTATCAAGATCTGAGAACTTTAGATCGAAAACTGAGAAGTATAAATCGAAAGCTGAGAAGTTTAGATCAAAAAATGATGATTTTAAACTTCTCAACTCGATTTTAACCTCAAACTTCTCAATTTTCGATCTAAACTTCTCAGATCTTGATCTTTTTAATTTATCTTCTGAGAAGTTTAGATCAGATGATTTTAAACGATTTTAACCTCAAACTTCTCAGAAACTTCTCAGATCTTGATCTTTTTAGTTATTTATCAAGATCTGAGAACTTTAGATCGAAAACTGAGAAGTATAAATCGAAAGCTGAGAAGTTTAGATCGAAAGCTGAAAACTTTAGATCGAAATGAAATTCTCAGCTCTCAACCTAAGCTTCTCTTTTGATGTTTTAAGACGTCTATGAAATCGAAAACATTTTCAAATAATCTTATCAGCCTCCGACAAAAAAAACGAATTTATCATTCTGAATTATTATTTTGTATTTGTGTATTAAATATTATCAATTTTAATACGGTCTTGACTTTGCTTCTCTTTCCAACTGTCTCTTCCTCTTTTGTTCGTTATACAACTCCGTATGCAATTTCCTTTTATGTGCCAGATAATTTCCCATCGACTTGAATCCTGATTCGCACCATTCGCACGGATACAAAATCTCTCCCGTGTGCGTCGCAAAATGCTCTCTCAAATACTTTTTGTTATAAAATCCCTTGGGACACAAGGAACATTTAAACTGATTACTCTTTTCACTGTGATGCCTCGTCTGATGCTTCAGCAAACCATAATAAGCTGTATGTTCACTGCCACATTTGTCACATTTGAACTTTTCAGTTGGCTGCAAAGCCAAGTGTTTTCGCAAATGAACCGGCATTCCAGTTGTCAGAAGCCATCTATGACAATGCGGACACTGACTTTTGGGTAATTTTTCGCCGAGATGATCGCGTCGAATGTGAATGTCTAAAGCACGGGGGTTTTTATACGCACGAGCACAAGTTTCACATACGAAAGATTGTTGCGGTTCAGGCGACAAGTGACTTCGTTCCATGTGCAACTCGATTTTTTCACGCGATATGTATCGTCGTTTGCACAAATCGCATTCAAAGGGAGCTGTTACGGGTTTTTTCACGGAAATGCCGTGTACAGTGTATAAATGTCGTCGATGCATTGTCGCCGAAACGCAAAGCATGCCGCAAAAATTGCATTGAACTGGGTTCTCGTGCTCCAAACAATGCTCGTAAATGGTTTTGAAGCTGGAAAGGAGAGTTTCGCAACAAATGTAGTGTTTTCGGGTGTTGTGTTGCTTCTTGCAATGTTGACTTAGAGCCGAATATGAGACGTATTCGGTGTCATCGCCGCATGTATCACATTTTTTGCCGAAATATTTCTGGATCATCGCTTCTCGTGCTTCCTTTTCCGAGCGACTCAACTGCGGAGGTTTTCCATAAGTGCTTGGTTTCCAATCTTCGCCTTCAGATTCCGAACCGGAAACATCCAATTTCTTCAAACGAGGCTTTAAAAAGGGATTTTTGTTCTTTTTCAAGCGGAGATAATGTTCACGACTTCTGCCCATTTTCGGCTTAACTGGAATCACAAATTCATCATCGGAGAATCGTCGTTCGTCGGTTGTTTCATCGGAACTCTCTGATTCTTCAGTTTTAGTAAATTCCGGAGATACGCCCCGAAGTCGTTTTGATTTTCGCCCGGCTTCGATTTTTGTTTTGTTTGGAATTTCGTTCTCTGTGGCATCAAGTTTGATAATTGGTTCGACAAAAACTTCACATTTCACATCCAATTCCTCGACTTTGTCATTTATAGCAACTTGATTTTCGAGAACTAACAAATAGTACGAATAAAATGCTTCTAATTTTTCTTTGCATGGGACACAAATTGACGGAACATCTTCTCTTGTAATAAAAATCTAAAACAAAAAAAAAATTAAAATTTTGAATTTTTCAAGTTTTGATTTTTTTTACCTTTCCATTGAAAAAAACTTCGATGATTAGAAGAATTTTCTCGATATGTTCCTCACTTGTGACATCCTGCTCGTCCTCGAATTCAGCTTTGAACAAGCACAATTTGCAAGAAACTGGCATTTTTCTTTAAAAATAAAGAAAACTTGTCGGAAAAACAAGAATTTTGTTTATGTTTAATGAGACGACTGAAAGTGATAATAAAATTGAGACGAATGAAAATGATTTTAATATTTAAAATTTAATTTTTTCGTTTCAGAATGTAACCACGTGACCAGAATTTTATTGAAATTGATGAAATAAAAGGAAAAATGCAAAAGTTTGTGGTGAAAAAGACAGTTGAAGCATCTCAAGGAAATGCATCGCATGTTCGTCTCTGTGGTTATTTGAAGAAGAAGAGGATTGTAAGTATTTTATGAAATTATTTTTTTGTCAATTTATTTTTAAAAAAAAAATTTAAATTATTTTAAATAAATATCATTTAAGAATTATTTTAAAAATTATTTAAAAATTATTTTAAAAATTATTTAAAAATTATTTAAAAATTATTTTAAAAATTATTTAAAAATTATTTTAAAAATTATTTAAAAATCATTTAAAAATTACTTTAAAAATTATTAAAAAATTATTTTTAAAATTATTTAAAAATTATTTTAAAAATTTATTTATAAATTATTTTAAAAATTTATTTAAAAGTTATTTTAAAAAATTATTTAAAAATTATTTTTGTTTTTTTAATTTTTTTTTTATTTTTCTACAGTTTATGAAAAATTAAATTTTAATTAATTAATTTTTAATTTAATTTTTTTTTTATTTTAAAAATTTTTAAAAATTTTTTTTTAAATTCTAATTTTTATTTTTTTTTTTGAATTTTTAAAATTTATTTTTGTTTAGTTTTAATTAATTTTTTCTTATTTTTTTATGACGAAAAATAGTCAAAAATAGAAAAAAAAAATATTATTTTTTATAGTGAAAAAATTTTTTATGGTATTATTTTCGAATTTTATGATTTTTTAAGTCAACATGAAAATTTTTCTTGTCTTCATTCACTTTTTAATGACTTACCATGGAAAATCGTTTTTTTTTCTCACACATTTTTTTTTATTTTATTTGAAACCATAAATTTATATGTCTCTTAAATTACAAAAAAAAATAACTTTTCAAAGAAAATTAAAAAAAATAATAATTTTTCTCACTTAAAAACATTTTTTTCTCATTTCAGAAAGTAGGCGGATGGAAAAAGCTATATTTTGTCCTACAAAATCAGTTATTGCTATCATACAACTCCAAAGAAGACTACGAAGAACGTCTCGCGCCTTTCAAAGATGTCATCAATCTTGTTCCAGGCACACAAATTCTTCCAATGCATCAAAACCGCTTCACAATTGAAACCACAGGAAAAGTTTTTTACATTTTCGTAAGTTTATTTTTTTTTAAATTAAAATTTTTTCTCAAAAAAAATCATTTTCAGAGATGTGACGACGCAAAAACCTGTTCAGAATGGATCATCGCTTTGATGGAATCCCTCAACAGCCCCGATTTAATCGCTTGCATGAGCAACAACTTTCACATTCCAAAACCAATGATTTGCGATGCTTCGGGATCTGGCATGGTAATTACCAGAAAACTCGGCGAAATGCAACAACCCTCAAGCCAACAATTCGATTCGTTAAATTTTTACGGCGAAAATTCAGGAGCTAATCGACAAATTGCTCGATTGCCTATTGCACCAAAAACTGCAAAAATATTACAACGAGGATCATTTCACGAGGATGAAACATTTGAAGCAGGAAATGGGGAAGTTACGTAAGTATTTAATGTTCGAACCCTTCGTATTTAAATAGTTTTTTTTAAGTAGAGAAAAATATCCGGTTACTCGCATTTAAATATTTGATTAAAACAAATGTGTCACGTGTGCATTTTTCATCGTTCAAACAAAAAAAAAGAGTAAAAAAAGATGGATTAAGCTTATTATTAAATTATTATATTTTTACAGTTTAATAACAATAACAGACAGTTTCAGAAGTATTTAGATCATTTTAACAACCAGCCCACGTAAATGTTGATTTTTTGAAGAACAAAACGCCTTTAAATTTTTTTCTTATGAACTTCTCAAAATGTAAAAAAATAATTCAAGTGTCCCCTTCATTCATAACAATTGTGTTGAAGTTTTTATTGGGAATTCTTGTTGATCGTAAGAAAGTAGCAGTTCATATTTAAAAATGTGTCTATCAAGATTACTTTATTAGTTTACAGATATTAAAAGTCATCGAGATGAGTAACTAAAGCGCATTTCCATTATTGATGAGGTAACTTTAGAAATTATTGAAGATTGCTTAAACCTGAAGAAAAAGTGTTAAAGGAACAAGACTCAATGAAGAAAAATTTCTCTCTAAATCCTCAACTTATAAATTTAAACTTACAGGCTCAAATCCAAGCCTTTTCTCCAATACGAAGCTTACGAAGATGTCAAGAAAAAATTGCCATAAGACTGAATCTTTACAAATGTATGATTGGAGCTAATATCAACTACTGCATCTTATTTTTGAACAAAAAGGACGAAATTGAAACATTACAAAAAATACAGAATAGAGCATTACGAATTTTGACTCAAGGAATCAAATACAGCAGAATAAGTGACATTTTGGAGTAAACAAATCCTCAAATGTAGCATAAAGTTCCTTGTCTGAGGTATCTGAAAACATCATATGCATAGTCTACTACTACAAGCATTCGAAATGGATTGGTATCATGAAACTTTTTGATGAATTGAGGCTTTTCAAATTAAATTACTTTAGATTATGGGATATACTTGTGAATATTGAAAAGTTTTAAGTAGCTTCTATTTGAAATTAATTTATTAAATTCCTTCAACGAATATGTTTTAACGTTCTAATCATCATCTACAAAGCAACAAAGAATCTGCTTCCAAACTACTTGACAATTAACATTAAGAGAGTCGGAGAATTGCAACCATATGAATTAAGAAGTAATGATCACATCACTCGATATCAGCATTTCATCGAAAATAAAAAAAATGGCATGAGATTTTTTGATGGTTTTGTGTTAGTTAGGCCTAAATTAGTCCAAAAAACCTAAATTTAAAATTTTAGAATGAGCGTTTTGAGATTTTAGACATTTTTAGTGCATTTGAGTATATTCAAGTACCTCTTTGACATACCCAATCTCACTAAAAATGCATAGAAATATTGAAATTCGTTCTAGAATTTGAAATTTAGGTTTTTTGGACTACTTTAGGCTTAACTAACACAAAACCATCAAAAAATCTCATGCCATTTATTTTTCGATGAAATGCTAAAATCGCCTGATGTGTTCTTGACCTTTTTTTAACTTCTTAAATTTTTGTTAAAGCCTCATCAAGATCTTTTTTTACCCACGTGACTTTTTTAAAGATCTTTTGATGTTTTTTAACCACGTGATATTCTAAAAAAAAATTAATTCGATTACCGTAATATAGAGAATGCTAAGAGAAATTAAAAATCTGTTTTGAAAATGGAAGTCTAAACTTGTTCTCTTAACATTTTTTGTTTCAAAATTCTTTTTTTTTTTGGAAACCTTTGAATGAAAATCTTTAAATTTAAAGTAAATTTGAATTTTTATATATTTTTATTTCAAAATTATCTTTTTAATGTAAAAAACATTTAAAATAAAACTAAAAATTGTTGAAAAAAATACTTAAAAAAAAATTAAGAGAAATTTTCTTCTCTTAACTTCAAAATTAGCCTTCTCTTAATTTATCTACACTTTTCTGTTTCATTTGAATTTTAATGGTTTTTTTCTCTTAGCATTATCTACATTAGAGTAATTAACGGACAGACCAATAACAAAGTATTTTCATCTAAAACGCATTTAAAATATCTTCCGAACAAAGAAATGTTACTTGGATTACTTCCACACAGACCTAAAAAAAAAATAAAATAAAATTAACGTCACCTACGTAAAAAAAAAATGCAGAAAACATTCTTACCAACTTCTATTCCAAATCCATCGTGATTTAGATTTCAATGACCTTTTAAACCAAATTGACGGCAAATGTTCTATTTTTAACATTTAACCAACATTTAATACAAAAAAGTCACTTTTTGAGGGAATACCCATACCAACCTTAATTACTTTCTTTGTCCTTGCGTAACGTGCATCCAAAATTTTATTGTTTTTAGTAAATATTTTTTTTTAAATACAAACAAATTAACCCCTTTTCTTTGAAAACCCATCATAAGAGTCTCTGATTAATTGATGTGTGTCGAGTCGATCAAGAGGAACACACACAAAAAAACAGACGACTACTTGAACAATAAAGATTTTAATGAAAAAAAGGAGAGAAAAGAAGAAAGAAATCAACATCTATCATTAATTTAAGCACGCTGAGAAACGTTACATTTTTATTTTTCTTCCTTAATTCTCCTTGTTTCGTTTTTTTTCGATTTTTTTCGAAACATATCGCGCCTAACGACTTTTGATAAAAGCAACATGATTTTTCTCTATAAAAAATTTAAAATCTAAACATTAACGTCTATTTTGGTACTTGTATTATTATTATTTTTTTTTTCGGTTCTGTTCTATCTTTCGTTCTGATCTGATATGCGGTATGGATGTGTGTGTCTCTGTTAAAAAAAAAAAAGTAAATATGTGCGTAGACGATCAATTACGAGCGATTGTGGAGTTTAAATGGCTTTGTGTACGTTTTGAATGCGAAGAGAGCCGTAGAAAAATGATGATGATGATATTTAAAGAACCATTCATTCATGTTGCACACGTACCTCCGTCCATATGTTGTGTGTATAATTTATGAAGTGAGTGCTTTGTGTTAGAGTGACTGGAATAATTTGAAAAAAATAACAAAAAAATTTTAAAAAAACCGAAAATGTTCACCCTATTCCATTTTATTTTTAGGACTCAAAACTTCCGACTACATGATGAGTTTACCAGCAAACAGGCAGAGCATCAGTCTATTGATGTAAGTCGGATAAATAGCATGTTCCATGCTTGCGAGTCGTTAACAGCATCGAGAACAGTGGAAATAGCATCAAAACAACCGACAACGTTAAACAGAGGCGATTGCGTGGAAAATCCAAATTCGAAAAAATTAATCAAGTGTGAAATTGTGCAAAATTGCGAGGATAACGATAACAATAAAAGGGTTGTGACCGCAATTCAAAGCCCAAAATCGCAACTCAAAATAGAACAAAACAACAATGAAAGTAAATTGATCGAAAAAAGTGAAAAACATGAGAAAGTCAAACAAGTCGATCAAGATAAAATTTATTTAAAAGGCAAAGAAGCAAACAATAAAGGCAATTTTTTGTCTCAAATTACAAATAGTGGAAAAGGTGTTTTTGACAACATGAAAAAGTTTATTGTAAAGAGAAGTGCAACAAATTCTTCCACAGATTTTAATCGGAATCTGAATAACAGGCCAGTGAGCAGTTCTTCGAACGATACTTTGGATACAAATACGAACGTTAAGGAAAATACAGATGTGGTTGATTACTGGTGAGTTTTTAAATTTTTAACAGATGTGATTTTTTTATGCATTTAAGCTATTTCAATTTTTTTCTAACTTTTTGTTTTTTGTCTTAATTTAAATATTTTGCAAACAAAAAAAAAAAAAAAAAAATTTTTAAAATTTTTTTAAAAATTTCAAAAATTTTTAAAAATTTATTAAAATAAAAATTTTTTTTAATTTATTTTTTTTAATTAATTAATTTTTAATTTTTTATTAAAAAATTAATAATTTAAAAAAATAATGAGAATTCAAAAAATTTCAAAGTTTGAAGAAAAAATTAATTTTATTAAAATTTTTGACTTTTAAGCTTCAATTATTTTTTTTTCTTAAAAATTATTTATTGAATAATTGAATATAAAAATTAAAGATTTTTAATAATCAATTAAATTTAATAAAATTATAAAAAAAATATTAAATATTTTTAAATTAAATTTTATGGAAATATTTTTCAAAAAATGGCGTAACATAAATTTGAATTAAAATTTTAAATTAAATTTGAATTATTTATCAAGATAGGTATTTATTAAAAATTTTAAAATTTAAAAAAATATTTAAATTAACAAAAATATTGTTTTTCAATTTATTTCAAATATTTTATTTATTTTTTTTAATAAATTTTATAAAATTTATTTAATTTTATTAATTTAAATTTTTATTTATTAAAATTTTATTGAATATATTTAATTAAAAATTAATAAAAAAAATATTTTAAATTTTAATATATTTATTATTTTTTTTTATTTAATTTTTTTTAATTTAACTTTAAAGAATTAAATATTTAAATTAATTTTTTTAATTTGAATTGTTTATTAAGATATTTATAAAAATTTTAAAATAATCTGAAAAAAAATACATTTTTAATTTTTTTTTTTCAATTATTTTATTTCTTAATTTTATTAAATTTAATTTTTTTATTTATTTTTTTTATTTTATTGAAATGATATTTAAATGAAATTTAGTAAAAAAATATTTTTATTTTAAAAAATTATTTTTTTTATTTAATTTAATTTAAATTAATTTTTAAAAAAATTATTAAAAATATTATTCTATAAAATTTTTAAAATCCCTCAAAAAAACTAAAAAGATAAAAATTGAAAAAAAAATTTAAACAGCCTATTTTATGAAAAGAAGCAATTGTTAATAATTATTCTTTTGTTCAATTTGTTCAACAATTTTTTTTCTTTCTCTTTTTTTCAGTAACGTAGAGGAGCAAATTCAAAACATCACGTTAGAAGATGAAGATTACGAAGATGAAAACGATAATGCAAGTGATAAATCTACCAAAGAATCTTCTTCTCCCTACTTGACTGTCTCAAATTCTTACCAAATCCCATCAACAATCATCAAGCGAAATTCCTATCAGAATATCACCCAAATAGAAATTCCCTCGTCGCCAAAAAACTCGTTACGGGAGATCGGAACGAATTTATCTGAAGTGCCTGTGACCGAAACTGTCGTTTATGCCACGATAAATCTCGAGGACAAGCATTCACGCCGAGCTCAACGTTCCCCCGAGTCTCCCGAAAAAAATCTCCACACAAATGACGAGCTCTCAAAAGTAACTTCGGACTACGAAGAAGTCGGAATGTATATCGAAAACGATGGAAGTGAAGACGAAACGATTTACGAACCTGTTGAAATCCCCAAATCAACAAATCATGCCGCTGCGCTCTGGCAAAACATCAAAAGGATCAACGTGGATGCCTTGTGGCTCGATTTGACGCGAAAAATGCGAGAAAAACACGAAATTGACGAAGAATCCGCCGAAAATCCGCATACTTTTCACACATTTCGTGATTTCAAGAAGAAACTCGGAGATCATCGAAGATCCCTTAAAGCTCGAATGCAAAAAATGGTTCATCGAAACGATGAAAAAGACGCCGAAAGTGATTGCAGTGATTCATCTAATTCTCAAAATACCAAAAATGGAATCCCTTTGCCCGGATTAACGAATGCCAAGTTGTTCGCCGTGAACGACAACGTCATAAAAGACTTCAAGAAGACAAAAAGTGGCAATAATATCGCAAGTCGAGCAAGTAAACTAAAAGCACGTATCACTTTTGGCTCCTTGGGACGCGTCAAAAAATCACGAACTTCGATGTTTTTCGAGCATTTTATTCCTTCAAACACCGAAAAACTTCCAAGAAACGCAGAAAACACAAAAACCGACTTACAAAATGAATTTAAACGGGAATTGATGAGTGTTGTGTGCGAGTCGAGAAAGGAGGAACAGGTAAAAAATTCAATTAAGAAAGAATTTCCTTCAACTAATAAAAATTTTTATTTCACAGATTGCCACGGAACGTTGCCATAACTTGGGACATGAAAGTATTTAAAATCTGGCGCTTCGTCATAATCGTTTGTCATGCATACAAATGAAGTTTCGTAATAAGTTTATTTAATCTAATCGTAAGATTGAGTCATGTCAATTTTTTGTGTACAACTAATGATCGTTAGAAAAAATAAGAAAGTAAAAGAAAAAATATTTTTTTTGGAATCCAAAGACTAACAAATTTTTAAATTAAATAAAAAATAAAATTTAAAAAATTTACAAGAATCAAAAAAAAAAGTTTTTTTATTTAAAAGTTTCAGATTTTAAAAATTAATTTTAATTATTTACCTAATTAATTATTTTTTTATCGAATTTATTTAAAAGAATCAATTAATTATTTTATTATTTTTTTTAAAAAAAATAAAAATTATTTTTTTTTTTAATTAAATTTAATTTTTTTTATTTTTCAGTATAACAATTAAAAAAAAATTAGGTATTTCTACCAATTTTTTTACGTTTGAAAATTTTTTTGTTTTAAAATATTTAAAAAACAAATTAATATTTAAAAAAAAAAAAAAAAAAAAAAAAAAAAATTGAAAAAAAAATTTGCTAAAAAATAGGTAATAAAGAAAAATTTTTAATTTTTTTTTTTCAAACAAGAGAAAAGGAACTCGGGTGAATTTTTTTTATATGTACCTAAATACATACATACCAAACGTATGATTTATATAAGCAGACATGAACAAAAGTCGAGTAAAAATAAGAGTTGAGGGAAAAAACGTGTTGGAAACGTAACTCGACTGCCATACAATGCACGGTACTTTTTGCTCGATATTTTCGAATATTTTAAATTTTTGTTTAAATTTTAGTAAGAAAAAAATTAAAAAATTTTTAGTAAGAAAAAAAAATAAATTTTTAACTAAAAAACTAAAATTTGAACTATTTACTTTAATATTATTTATTTATTTTATTTTTCTTTTTAATTCTTTTTATTTTTCAAATCTTCAGGTTAAAAAAAATATTTCAATTCCTGATTTTCTAAAAAAAAAAAAAAAAATAAAAAAAAATAGAGAAAGTAGTCGTCTAAAGAACGACATACTATACCGCATTTCGGTGTTATATATCTACGCTTTTTTGTACTCCTCATTTCACAATTTCGTACTCCTCAAGTCACATTTTCGTACTCCTCATGACCCTTTTGCAATATCATACACTTTCAAAAAAAAAACCATGTCAAAGGAATTTTTTTTTTTCAGTTTCAATTTTTTAGCAGTTTTGAGTTATAAAATGATTAAAAATGATAAATTAGAGCCCTCTGACAAATTTTTATCCATTTGGAGCAAGATTTGAAAAAAATTGCTTTGACACAGTTTTTGACACAGTTTTGCTCTTGATTTAGTTTTCAAATCAAAACTGTGTCAAAGAAATTTTTTTTTTTCAGTTTTAATTTTTTGGCAGTTTTGAGTTATAAAATGATTTAAAATGATAAATTAGAGCCCTCTGACAAATTTTTATCCATTTGGAGCAAGATTTGAAAAAAATTGCTTTGACACAGTTTTTGACACAGTTTTGCTCTTGATTTAGTTTTCAAATCAAAACTGTGTCAAAGAAATTTTTTTTTTCAGTTTTAATTTTTTGGCAGTTTTGAGTTATAAAATGATTAAAAATGATAAATTAGAGCCCTCTGACAAATTTTTATCCATTTGGAGCAAGATTTGACAAAAATTGCTTTGACACAGTTTTTGACACAGTTTTTTTGCTCTTGATTTAGTTTTCAAATCAAAACTGTGTCAAAGAAAATTTTTTTTTTCAGTTTTAATTTTTTGGCAGTTTTGAGTTATAAAATGATTAAAAATGATAAATTAGAGCCCTCTGACAAATTTTATCCATTTGGAGCAAGATTTGACAAAAATGGCTTTGACACAGTTTTTGGATTTTTTTTTTCAATTTCAATTTTTATGCCCAGAGACCCTTAGGGTACTCAAATAACTAAGAATTACTTACAAAAATTTTGGGGCACACCGGAACACACACACACACGACAAGTCGAGTTTAATACCGCATTTTTTCTTCGAAATGCGGTAAAAAATTTAATTAAATTAAATTAAAAAATAATTTGCTCAAATAATTGAAATCAAAAAAAAAAAATTCAAACGTAAAAAAATTGATAGAAATATTTTTTTTTTATTTTAAAAAAATTTAAAATTTTAATTAAAAATTTAGTTTTTTTTTTTAGAAAAAATTTTATCTAAAATTTCAAATAAATTTTTGATAATTTATGAAAATTAAAATTCAAAATCCGTACGATCATAAAAAATTATTCGTTTAATCTCTAAAACAACTAACTTAATTGTAAAACTTACGAAACTCGAAATTATCAAAAATTAAAGCAATATTAGTTAAAGTAAGTATAAAAAACTTTTTTTTAGCATTTCACCATTTATTCATCTTTTAATAACATTTAACAACATTAAATATTTGTATATATTTTGAACAATAACATCGATAAAAAGATCCGAATGCGTAAAATTTTTAATTTTTAACATTCCATCTTACACTTCTAATAAATATTTAGTTTTGATTTGGTTTGTATTTTTTTCCATTTCACTTTTAAAGTTACCCTATTTTTTCCCAATTAACATATTTTATCCACAAATCTCTACTTTTGACACATTTTTCATTTAAACATCCATCAATTTTAGATTGTCTTTTTATTGAATTTACACAAATTTCGGGGAAAGATGCCAAAAAGAGTTTCGAGGAAGACAAAAAGTAGTGAAAAAGAGTTAAAAGTTGAAGAAAAAAATGTTTTCTGGCCCCTTTTCGCTATAATTCTGACTAAATCTCTCAAATTTAAGTAGTCCAAAAGTAACAAAGTACAAACGCTGATCTACCGGATAGATCTAAACTGCTGTCTAACATCCGTATAGTACACAAAGAATATACAAAGACACCGATTTACGATAAATTTTAAGGATTTTTCAGCGAACTTGTTTGTCATCTGCTCTTCCGGATCGATGCTGATGGCTCTGGAAACCGGAACAAGTCACGCGGAATCACCATTCGGGCATTTCCATGAACGGGTCGGTGTGCGGTCGCCTTCAGCTGCGTCAAATGTGCCACGTAACCATCAGCGATGACAGTTGTCATTGCCTGCAACTTCTTGTTGACCTTGCCCACGGTGAAAACTTGATTCGCTTGCAAACCAATACTATTATAAACGGCAATATCCTTGTTGCTGCCATACGCGTAGCTGATGATGATGTCGTGAGATTCAATTAAATCGATCAAATGGGCGCGTTTGTGTCCCAAAGGGTCTGCGGAGAGCCCGTCAGCGAACGAAAGCAAGCCGTACGGGAAATTATGTTGACTGAGCCACGACATTACCTTTTGTTGTTGCATATCGGGACGACCTGTGATGTAAATGAGCAAATATCCCAAGTCTTGCCAATATCTAAAAAAATTTTTTTTTTTAGTTTTCTTGAAAAATTTCGAAAAAATTAAATTTTTTTACCGGCAAATGTCGACAGCTCCGGGACGAACTTTGGGATCTTTTCCGGAGACAGACATCGATGCAGTAAAAGACCCATCAATACTGAAAACGACGCATTCCGTGTGGGGAGGAACGACAGCTAATAAGAATTCGACAGATGTTTGATCGCCTCTGAAAAGAAAAATTAAGAAAATTATTTAAAAATTTGAAAAATATGAAGGTAAGTATTGAAAATTAAAAAAAAAATAAATAAAAAAAAATCATTTTTAATTTTTTTTAATAAAAATTTAGAAAAAAAATAATTTCTTTAAATTTTGTTAAATAATTTCATTATTTTTAATAAAAAATTTAAGATTTTTCTACAATCAAAAATATTTTTTTTTTTTTTTTTGAGTAAAAATTTTAAAGTTGCTTGTCTTTTTAAAATTTAAAAAAAAATTAATATTTAAAAAAAATATTTTGTAGTAAAAAAATTTTTGAAAAAGTTTAAAAAATTAAAAAAAAAAGAATTTAAATAATTAAATTAAATTAATTAATTAAATTTAAATTATTTTTTTTAAAATTATTAATTTTAATTAAATTATTTTATATAAAAAAAAAGTATTTTCAAGTAAAAAATTATTGAAAGTGAAAATTAAAAAAAAATCAAATAAAATAAAATTAATTAAATTTAAATTTTTTTTTTTAATTATTAAAAATTAAATTACTTTATATAAAAAAATTATATTTTGAAAAAATATTTTGAAAAAAAATTTTTGAAAATTAAAAAAAAAATAAATAAAATTAATTAAAATTAAATTAAATTATTTTTTTTTAATTTTAAAAAATTATTAATATATTAAAAAAAAAAAATTTTTTTTTTTGAAAATGAAAAGTTTAAAAAAAAAATTATTAATTAAATTTAAATTATTTTTTTATTAAAAAATAAAATTAATTTATATAAAAAAATAATATTTTGAAATAAAAAGTAAAAAATAATTGAAAATGAAAAGTTAAAAAAAAAAATAAAATTAATTAAATATATAAAAAAATTAAATTCAAAAAAATTAAAAATTATTTAAATATTTTTAAAAAATTATTACTTTTAAATTAAATAAATTTAATATTCAACTTTAAAATTAACGTAAAAATTTTTTCCCTAACAAAATTTTACAAAAAAAAATAAAA
The DNA here is from genome assembly GCF_036172545.1 of Culicoides brevitarsis. Classification (NCBI taxonomy): domain Eukaryota; kingdom Metazoa; phylum Arthropoda; class Insecta; order Diptera; family Ceratopogonidae; genus Culicoides; species Culicoides brevitarsis. The sequence continues at coordinate 32,945,312 of NC_087087.1, read as the reverse complement.
ATTCCATACCTAACGATCATTTTAACGGGATAAACCCCAAATCCAAATGCCTTATCACTCGGTATCGTATAAAAAATCCTTCCATTTTTATCCGTAACTTCAGTTGACATCAAAGTCCAATCCGGATTCTCTTTCATGATGTAAATATCAACTTTTTCTCCTGAAAAAAACATGCAAAAAACGTAAAAAATTAGTCACGTGATGCTCTTATGTAATTATTATTCTGCTTCAATTAACACTATTTTGCAGTAGTTGTCATTACTTGACCATGACTAATACATTTTTTTCGCTTCTCATCGTCATCTCGTCTCGTTCTGGTCAAATTTTTGCACATTTTTGTGTTTTTCGTGTCGCCATGCTGATCAAATTCGGTTTTGATCGTGAAAATAAGACTTATTTCGCGGGCGAAATCGTAAATTGTAAAGTTTCGTTCGTTTTGAGTGAAGATTTAGTGCTGAACAGCATCACAGTGCATTATTTGGGCACAGGAAAGACTTGGTGGACCGAACAAACGAATCATGGCAAGAAAGAGGATCAATACGAGTGTTTTGGGAGCATGGAAGAATATTTTCACGAAACTTTTATTTGTTTTCAATCCTTTCACAGCAAAACTTTTGAACGAGATACCTTCGAGTATGAGACGAAATTCCAACTACCAAAAATCCTGCCGACATCTTTCTTCGGGAGACACGGGCAAATTTCGTACAAAGTTCGTGCTGTCATCACATCTCACCTGGCAAACACAATTTTGATGGAAAATGAGGAAGAATTCTTTGTTTCGTCAGTTATTGACTTAAATTCATGCCCGCGCTTGAAAATTCCCATCCTAAAATGCAAATCTCGTAAATTGAACTTTTTTTGGTGGAAATCTGAATTTATCACGTTAATGACGAAACTTTCGCGAAAAGGCTTTGCTGTGGGCGAAGAAATAAATTTGGCAGTTCATATCAACAATCAAAGCAATTTGGACGTGATTTACATCGAAATAACGTTAAATGAGAAAATTGTGTGCAAAGAGAGACGAAGACATCAAAATCGCACGGAAAATTATGTGATATGGAAAAAATGTATTGGAGGAGTCTCGAAAATGCGAGAAAAATTGTTTAAAATAAAAATTCCAACAGATCAGAAAATGATGATTCTGCTGTTGGATGGATCTGGGATCATTTCGAGCGATTATTCGATAGTTGTGAAGGCGTTCACGAAGGAATTGGGAGAAATGGTGCAGACGACGAGTGGATTGGTGTTTGGAACAGTTGGATTTCAGAGTGATTTTGAAAGAATTTTGAGTCAAAGTTCGAATTGTAATGATATGGAGACAAGATGAAGGTTGAAATTAATAAAATATTAAAATTTTTTGATAGTTTTTGTTAATTTTGTTTCGAATTTCAGTGAAAAATGATCAAAAGAGGTAAGTTTCAAATTATTTCAAAAAAAAATTTCAAATTATTTCAAAAAAATTTTCAAATTATTTCAAAAAAATTTTCAAATTATTTCAAAAAAAATTTCAAATTATTTCAAAAAAAATTTCAAATTATTTCAAAAAAATTTCAAATTATTTCAAACAAATTTCAAATTATTTCAAAAAATTTCAAATTATTTCAATAGAATTTTCAAATTATTTCAAAAAAAATTTAAATTATTTCAAAATTAAAAATAATTTCAAAATTTAAATTATTTTTAAAAAAATTTCAAATTATTTCAAAAAAATTTCAAATTTTTCAAAAAATATTTCAAATTATTTCAAAAAAATTTTCAAATTCAAAAAAATTCAAATTATTTCAAAAAATTTTTTAATTTTTGTCTTTTTCAACCATTTATGAATTAAAATTGAACGAGATTGATGAAAAAAAATCAGATTTTCTCGTTGAAATCTCATTAAAAATGAATTTTTCAGTATAAATTCCGCAAAAAAAAAACCTTCAATTTAAAAAAATAAATAATTACCTGCCAACGTTATCATATCCAACGGACCATACATAAACCGTGCCATCAATTTTTGCGGTTCGCCTTCCTTGACGATCACATCGTTCGCCCGATGATTCGACGCCACATTCTTCAATTTGACCGACGTTCTCTTCCGAATCCATTTTTCGCGCGGATGATCCGACAACTTCATCTCCGTATGGCTCATTTCGTTCTCGACATTGTCAAATTTCCCGATTTGCCGCAAAATGAACGCCACAGCATCACAACTTTCCCAATAACTCGAATGGAAGAGATGCGGCAACGCACTTACCGCCAAGTTACTGAGGCCTTCGGGGCAATATAACGCGTAATCGATGCGTTTTGTGCCCCACCAATTCTGCTGGATTTTGCAAGCGATCATATCGGCAGCTCCCGAAGTCTTACTTTGTGACGAGGCATCGGAGGAACGACGTTCAACGTTGTGTTCCATGAAGGTATGCGGATGCAAGTGGATGAAATGAGCCAAATCGAAGCTTTGTCCGTGTCCTTTGGGGTATTTGGAGTAGCGGGGGATGTTAACGGGACTGATATTCGCCATTTTGCGATTCATGATGGACTCGATGCGACATGAAAGGGGATCTGTCGAGTGGAAAAGGTTGTAAAATTGCTGGCAAGGTAAGGTTTCTCGCTTGAAATCGCCTTTTTGGAACATTCGAGCGCTGAGAATCATCCCGAGAGGCGATCCAAAGGTGAAAACGTTCGTCACGTCGAACAAAAATTGATTCCCTCCCGCTTTAGCTGTCATCCGAAGAGCATCATAAGCAATAATTGATCCAACCGAGTCGCCAATAATACTGATATCGCCTCGAAATCCGAATCCTTCGTTGGATTTGATAAAATCTTGATAAATTTTATTAGCTGCTTGAATACTTTGAACAACGATATCCTCATAATTCGGCTTCAAAGTCGCTATTAAGGGAATACTGCCGATTAAAGTATCCGGAAGTAACGGTCCTTCCGCATAAGTCGCCTCAAAGGAATATGGATTGATCGACGAAAGTTTGCTCAAAATATCCGTGCAAATATTCTCACAACTGACTTTCTTAATTGCCACGCGCCCAATCATACTTGTGTAATGTTGACGAATCACAAACTCCATGACACCCTTAAAAGTCGTGATATCCGAACGTTTAGCGACCAAATCTTCGCCAACATCCAACACACTGCCGCCATGAAAGACGATGAGGAGATTTGAAACGTTGCAGGATGCGTAATCCGTGCGATCGGGATGCAACAATTGACTTGCTTGACGATGCAGATGGTTGTTGTCGTGTTCGAGATCTTCCAAGGGTTCCATTGATCCCCATTTTCCGAGGGAAATGTTGTCAGTTACTTCGCCTTTTGATGAAAAATGGAAGAAAAGTTAATAAAATTCATTTTTGAAAAAAATTTTCTTACCTAAACAGTCGAAAAATTCTTCTTCGGATAAGGAATATGAATTTAAGTCGAGACTTTCGCGTTTTTTATTGCTATGGAAATGACTGATTTCCTCTTCAGGTGCTGTGGATTGCTCTTTTTGTTCTTTAGACTCAGTTTCGGTGTTTATTGAGAGATTGCTTTCATCTGAAAATGGAAAATTTATTTAAAATTACAAAAAAAAAAATTTAATATTTTAAAAAAAATTTAAATTTCTTCAAAAATTTAATTTTTTAGGTCGATTTCTCCTTTTTTATTAATTTATTTATTTTTTTTTTTATTTTGTAAATAAATAATTACTTTTTTCACACTTTTTAAAAATTATTTTTTTAATAAAAAATAAAAAAAATTTTTTTTTTTTAATTTAAATTTTTAAATATAAAATTTTTAATTTAATTTTTTTTATTTTAAAATTTTTTTAAAGTTTTTAAAAAAATTTTTTTTAATTTGAAAAATTATTTGATTAAATTTTTTTAAAATAAAATAAAAATTTAAAAAATCATTTAAATTTAAATATGAAAAATAAAAAAAAAAAATTTAAAAGGTAAGAACTTAACAAAAATAATTTTTTATTTTTTTTTAATTAATTTCATAAAAAAAATATTTTGCTAAAAAATTTTCATACAAAAATTTTTTTAAATCCAAAAATAAAATTTTAATTATAATTTTTTTTTTATTTTATTTGACTTTTTTTAAAAGAATTAAAATTTTTTTTTTTCTTAAAATAATTAAATAATTTAAAAAAAAATTTAATTTTTTTATTTTTTTATTTTTTTATGATTCTCTTCTTAAATTGATTTTTTCATATTTTTTACTATTGAATATTTTTTTTATTTTATTTTATTTTATTTTTTTTTATTATTTTTGATTTTTAAGATTTGGAAAAAAATTAAATTAATAAAATAAAATTAATTAATTAATAAAAATAATTATTTAAGGAAAATGAAGAAAATTGAAGCAAAAAAATTAAAACAAGAAAAATATATTTAAGAAAAATTAGTCAAAATACGGATTTAAATATTTATTTTAAAAAAATTATAAAATAAAATATAAAAAATAAAAAATATTAAAAATTTAAAATATTCAAGAAAACTTAAAATAAAAAAAAAATAATTTTTTTCTCTTTTTGTCTCATTTAACTTTTAACTTTTTACATAAAATTATTTTTAAAAAAATTTAAAAATAATTTTAAATGAAAAAAAAATCTCACCTTTTTCATTGCTATTAGCTTCCTCGGATTCCCTTCCCATCTTTTTCTGCAACGCCAACTGCGTTTGTCTCTCAATTTCACGAATGTCATCCATCGTAAGTTCACACCATTCATCCTGCCATGCCCAAGCTTGTCTATGTGCCTTGACCATCGTCTTTCGCAAAGCTAAAAAAAAATATTTTTTTCTTAAAAATTCATCAAAACTCATAAAAAACTTACCGATATCATGAATAAACTTTTCGAGTTTCGTCTGCATGCCCCAATAACGAAATTCCACGCGGCACAATTTATAAGCGCACATCAAGGACATATTTTTGCTCGTTGGTTGTTTCTTTCCCTTCACTTCATTCCAATACGTGTCGATCCAGTCTTCCGTCAGGGGACCTCTCTTGGTTTTTTCCGACACATACAAACAGGGATCCTCCTCGCGACAATAATCCGCTCCTGTGACAGGGTCTCGTACGATGTCAATGAGATCAACGACGCGATTTTTCAGGTCGTCTTTGCCCAGGTCGAAGACATTTTCTTGATAGCCGTTGTCGGGTTTGTAACACGTCTCGATTTCCAGGGAGAATTTTTCGACAAACGGACAAGTGTAACGCGTTTTTGTGTAAGGATATGCATTCCAGGCCTCTTCTTCGACCGTTAATGCGGATTTTGGGAGCAAACTTTTGATCCAACCGGGCAAGTGACTTCCGACGTGATAAATTTTTCGCGTGTATTGACCTTTTCCGCCGGGACCTTCGGTATAAGGTTCATTCACGATGATTTCCACGCCACTTCCTTCGCCTTGACTTTCTTCGCGACTTTTTTTCTGCAAGAAAAAAATTAAAAATTAACTTTAAGTCACGAGAAATTCATTAAATTTTACGTACCGCAATCATATACAACTGAGCGATTCGATATTCCTCCACAGTGAGTGGCAAAGGGATGCGATATTCCTTTATTAGCATTTTTTCGTGGATTTTTGTTCTTTTTCACTTGCGTTAATTCGTATCACAGATCAATCCTTACATCTCACAGGGCAGTTTATTTCACTTTTTGTCCTTAATTACTGCATTTTTTGTTCGATTTTTGTTCAATGTTTTGATTTTTGTGAGTCTCTGTCTTGTACGCCTCAATTATTTATATTCACGGTGAGCTGAACCTAAATGGGTTAGAGCAGAATGTTAACCCAGAATTTTTTTGGATCACTGTGTCAAAAGGCGCTATTCATTTATTGTTAAAGCTATGGGGGGTTAAAAGCATTTTTTATGGTATTCAAGCTTTTTTATGTAATACCTACATAAATAAAAAAAAATAAATAGTTCAAATGGAAAAAAAATAAATTTATTGATAAAAATTTTTAAAAAATATTTTCTTGCTTTTAAGAGCGAATAAAATTATTTTTCTTTGCAAAATCAAAAATTATAAAAAAATTGAAAAATTTTAAAAATTATTTTTATTAAAATACTTTTTATAGAATTATTTTTAAAATTAATTTAATTTTTATCTTAAAAAATTTTCTTGAAAATATTTTTTTATATTTTTAATTAATTTTATTAAATCTTAATTTTATTTCATTTTTTTTTTTTAATTAAAAATTTAAATTAATTTTTATAATTTTTTTTTTTATTCAAAAATAAGAAGGTAAAAGTCGGAAACTTTTTATTTGAATTTTTTAATTGCTTTGTGAACTTATTTCATCGGATTTTTCGATTTTTCAAAATTTCTTAAATTTTTTGATATTTAAGATAAAAAAAATTTCATAAAAATTACTGCAGAAAGTTTTAATTAATTTTTTTTAATAAATTTTAAAAAAGATTTGGAAAAAAATTAAATAAAATTCCTCAAAATAAATAAATAAAAAATAAAATGATTTTTTTTAATAAAATTAATATAAGCGAAATATCTTTTTAAATATTAATAAATTTTAAAAATATTATTTGAATTAAATGATTTTAATTTCAAATAATTTTTAATGATTTTAATATATTTTTTTTTAAATTTAAAATTTTAAATTAAATAATTTTAAATAAAATGAAATTTTGAATAATAAAAATTTTTAAATTAAATAATTTAAAATATTTTTTTTATTTTTTTAAAAAAAAAATATTTTTTTTTTATATTTAAAAATCTCAAGTTGTAAGACAAAAAATTAAATTATGTAAGAATTATCAAAAAAAAAAATCTTCAAAAATTTCCCTTTATTCACTCCTTGACACCTGCTGCTAATTTTAAATACATTCACACCTTGAGATTTTTATCGATTCAATTATCTGTTGAACGTATGGAACAATTTCAATATTTTTTTTTACTCCAAATAGACAATTTTTCTCTAATTTTCGATAAAAACTAAAAAGATTTTCACGAAAAACATAAAAAACGAAAAAAAAAGCTTGAATGACTTTGAATAGAATTAAGACGGAATTACTTTAGTAAGACGATATTTCACTCATCGGATTATCGAGTTTGTTGTAATTCAAAACTGTCCCTTTTGTGATATCACAAAACTGCAATTGAACTAATTCTTGTTCCAGTTGTTCGTTTTTTTTTTTAATTGAATTAAGAGCAATTTTATTACTTTTTTAGGTTTAATTGTTCTGAACTACTTTTTTGTTGCTTTTTTTTTTGTAAATCAAGGTACTTTGGACTGTTCTTCGATTTTCACTAATGTAACTGCATCGATTTATATTTATTTTTATTATATTTACAACTTCGCCTAATTTTTTTTTGTATATCGTTTAATAAAGTTTTCTACTAACTGATGTAAATAGTTGGCAAAAAAATACTTTGCGAGAAAAATACAATGGAAACAACGCACAAAAGTATTACATGACAGTAAATTATGTTTGATGTCAGCGAATGTTGTTACTTGATACGCGACGATTCCTCTCGTTACTCTTTGCGCAGACTCAGAAAGGCCCTTTGAACCTGGAAAACCGACAGACAATAATTTTTGTATTATGAAAGGTCGATGTTTGGAAAAAAAATGAATTTTCATAAAATTTAGAGGATTTTTGGAATTATTTATGATTTTAACAAGGTTTTTAAAATTTTTGGAGAAATAAAAAAAAAATAAATAATTTTTATTTTGAATTAATTAAAAATTTTCTAAAAAAAATTATATTGTTTTCCGAAAATTTTATAATTTTTAAAAATTATTTCTAATTAAAATTAATAAAAATAATAATAAAAATAGCTTATTAAAGTTTAATTACAAATTTCATTTAATTTAATTCCAAACCTGAAAATTTGTCAAATCACAACTTAAAAATTTAAAAAAAAAATTAAAATAATATTTTAAAAAATAAAAATATAAATTAAATATAATATAAAATAAAATATATAATATAAAAACATAAAATAAAATAAATATTAATAAAATATAAGAAAAATATATATGAATAAATTAAGTTAAAAATATTTTTATTATATAAATTTTTAATTTTTATTTTTTTTTTTATTTTATTTTTTTTTATTTTTTTTTTTATTTTATTTTTATTTTTATTTTATTTTTTTATTTTATTTTATATCATTTTATAATTTTTTTACGTAAAAATTTTAAAATATGATATTTAAAAAAAAATATGATGGTTCAATTTTTCAACTAAAATTTTAAACAATAATTGTATTTTTAATTAATGAATATTAAAAAAAAATAAAGAAAATAATTTTTCTAACATCGGAAGCTTTAAAAAAATTAATGTTTATTAAAAAAATTTTATTTTCAAAGAAAATTTAAATAAAAAAGAATTTATCTTTAAGTAGAATATTTTTTAAAATATAAAGAAAATATTTTAATCGAATTTTAATTTTTTGTAAAAAAAAACATAAATAAATAAGACAAAAATAATTTCAACTTTAGAAAATTAAAAAAAATAAAATTAAATAAAATAAATTTAGAAAATTATTTAAATTAAAAACAAACAAAAAATTTAAATATTTTTTAAAGAAAAAAATTAATTTTAAATATCTTACCAAAATTTTTACATAATATTTTTAAAAAAATTTTGTAAAAATCTTTTAAATCAACACAACAAATAAAAAAAACTTCAACATAATTTTAATAAACTTTTATTATTAATTATTTTTTTTACAAGAGATATTTCTAACATAAAACTTTATCATCACTATACTATTTTTTTTTATTTATAATAATATATATATTTATATATTTTGTTTTTTTTTTTAAATTTATGCTTAGCTTTTAGTAGCAAGAAAATAAAGTTCATGTATTTACATAAAAAAAAATCCAATATAACATTAACATAAAGACATAAAATGGTCTTTTTCACATTTTTTCATGATTATGTGATTTTTTTTTCATCATATATGGAAATGATGATTTCTAATAAATTAATAATGTAATAATAATAAGTGTGAAATTGTTATTTGTTTGTTTTTCTCTAAATTAAAAACTATATAAATACAAGTTTATCGATTAATTATTACAATATTGAAACCTACGAAGCTTGTTCTGTCTAAATTAAAAAAAAAGTGTATCTCAATTTATTGCCGATGAAGTATTATGTAAAAAAAATATTCTCATACAGTATTAAAAGAGGACCTATTAAGGCAAGGATATATAATATATATATATATATATAAGATTTATTCATTTTTTTATATGTAACAGAGTAAAAATAGTTCAATTGCCTATTTTCCTATCAATGTTAGCTTAAATTATTATTATTTTTATTTTTGACAGATATATTTTGCTTAAAAAAGTTAAAAACCCTAACAATAGTTAAACGTTTACTTTTTAATACTAATTTTTATATGATCAAACAAGTATATTTTCTGTAGTAGCCTAATATTGTGGTTTAATATTTTTTCTTTAATTTTAGCTTAATTTTAAATAATACACATTTATTCATATTATAGTTAAAGTTTGGAAAGTATCAATTTTTGTTACGTACAGCCACGCAAAATATTGAATCAAAAAATAAAACGACAGTCAGTTTGGCTCATTTTTACATTTTGAAGCATATTTATAATTTTATGTCGTTATTTTTTGCTTATTTTGCGTGTCTGCGGTGTTTAAATATCATTTTATATACATTTGTTTCCTAAATTATTTTATCAAATGATTCATCATCATCATTCAATTATTTTTTTTTTCTTTAAAATATAAATTTTACTTTGTTTCCTATTTACTTCAGTGAGTTGAAATTGCTTGAGGCGCCGCTCTTCTACAGCTGCTCGACGAATTTCGTGAGTTGATCTTGGGCATTGAGGACAGCAACTTCGTTATTCGTTACCATGGGATCGGTGCCGGCGCCCGGCGTATTGCCCTGATGATGATGCATGTGGCCATGCACATCGGGCACGGGGGAATGACTTGTCAAGTGATGCGGCGAAGGTTGAGCGCGCGGCGACGCTCCAGGCCCCGCTCTCGGTGAATTTATGGGACGCGGCGACGGCTGAGGCTGGGGACTGCGAGTTGGCGGCGGCGATCTTACGGATTGCATAATTTGTTGCGTCGTCGGCGGACCCATGACGTTAGTTGGGAGCTGTTGTCCCGGCTGCAACATGTTATTTGGTCCTTTGTTGATATTTTGTCCCATCGCGTACTGATTGTTGTCGTTCATGTACATATTTTGGTAGGTGCCCATTTGTTGCATGCGGGGACGTTGCTGTTGATTTTGCTGGTTTTGCTGTTGTTGTTGCTGCTGCTGCTGCTGCTGATAATTGGGCTTGTGCATGTGCATTAGTCGTTGCATCTGGATTTGCTGCGGTTGCTGACCCTGCGATTGCTGCTGCTGTTGATCGTACCAGTTTTGTTGTTGGTTTTGAACTTGTCCTGGCATGTTGTTCATTCCTTGAACCTTTGAATTTAAATTTTTCATTAAAAATTTGAAAAAATAAAAAATTTCGTAAAATAAACTTACATTTGTTTGCATGCTGCCTCCAGCATTTCCCATGACTTGAACGGGCATTTGCATGCGATTCGGTTGAATTTGGCCCTGTACTGTTTGAATTTGCATCGGATGCTGTTGATTCATCATGATTTGTTGCCCGCCAGGATGTTGTTGATTTTGTTGTTGCTGCGGCATATTTTGCATTCCTTGCACTTTGATACCTTGTTGCTGTTGATTTTGTTCCGTCTAATTAAATTATTTTATAAAAAATTTTAAAATGCGGAAAAAAAAATTTTTTTTTTTTTTTGAAGGATCTTATGCTTGAAAATTTTTCAATACATAAAAAAAATTTTTTTTTAATTATTTCTTAAGCTTCAAATTAATCAAAAATTAAAAACTAAAAAAAAATCGTTTTTTTTTAAATTTATATTTAACGAAATTTTTGAAGAATTTATATTTTTAGGTACTTTTTTAAAAATTAATTTTCATAAAATTTTAAGAAATTTTTCAGTTGTTTAATTTTTTTTAATTTTTTAAAATTAAAAATTTTTTATAAAAAATGATAAAATGACAAAATCTTTCAATTTTCTTTAAAAAATTTTTAATTGATTTTTTAAAAGAAAAAAAGTAAAAAATAAGGGTCTTAAAAAACGTAAACTGAGCCAAGTCCCTTTTGTTTTCAAATATTTTTAAAAACTAAAAATGTGGAGTTTTTAGTCACATACTTTTACCTAAATAATCTTAAGAAAATATTTTTTTTTTTTATTTTTTCATCCATCTTAATAAATTATTTAAAAATAAAAAAAAAATTTTTTTTAAGAATTCCATAATTTGTTCTATCTTGAGCTTGAAAATTTATAAGTATAAAATACGTAAAAATTACGTTAAAAATACGTAAAAAAATACGTAAATTTTTTCGAATATTTTTTGATAGTTCTTAAGCTCCATTATTGGTCAAAAATTTGAAATTTGGTTAAAAATTAAAAATTTTCGATTTTTTTCAAAAATTAATAGTTGACGAAATTTTTAAAGAATTTTTGTTTTTAAGTCATTCAAATTATTTTTTAATAAATTTTTCATAAATTTTTCAGATATTTTTTTTTAATCCAAAAAAATAAAAATGTTTTAAAATTTTGACTCTGAATAATTTTTTTTTTATAAAAAACTAATAAAATTTAAAAATTAAATCTTTCAAGCTTTCAACAATTTTTAGAAAAATTTTTAATTCATTTTTCAGAAAAATAAATATTTTTTTTTTTATTTTTTTGTTCCGAAAAATTGAAAAATATTAAAAAAATTCTTACCTGTTTCTGTTTTTTAATAAGAGACGCCATAAACTGTGGATTTTGCTTCAAAAGTGCCAAAACTTGCGATTGATCTTCCGATCCGCTCTTCAAACCTTGAATTTTTTGCAAAAACTCTTGCAAAAGTTTCCGATTACCCGGATTGTCAGGCTGAATTTGCTGTTGGTTTATCATGCCGCCTTGTTGACGCACGCCAACCATGGATTGTCCATTAGGTCCCATCATGACTCCCTATAAAAAATTTTTTTTTCATAAAATTTTCTTAAAATTTAATTTTTTTTCAAGAAAATCTCACCTGTTGTTGCATTTGATTCGTTTGCATCATTTGCACATTGGGACGCATGCCTTGTCCTTGACTTCCCGATGCGGCGGGGAAACGTTGAACGCCCCATTCTTGCATCGGCAAGAGATTCGCTTGCACATTTCCGGGCACCTGTTGAACCATATTTTGCGTGACTTGTTGTTGCTGAGCATTTGGCATTTGACCTCCCATATGGGGCGGCATTTGTCTTTGCATCTGCGGCGGAGGCATTTTTCCGCCTTGCGCAGGATTAACTTTGCCAAAACCGCCGGGATGGGGAACGGATTGTTGTCGAGCTGCTTCTTCCTGAACCTTTAAATGAATTTTTTGGTTAAAAAAAAATTGTTTTTAATGAAAAATTAAATTTTTTCTTACTTGTTTGACAACTTGAAGTACATTCGCCGGAGGAGTTTGCGCTCCAGGTTTTCCGCTGACGTTCGTTTGTTGATGCGGGCTTCCCAAATTGCCCATGCTCGGCGATGGAATCGGTTGAGCGGGACTCAGGCTTGGGGCATTCATGTTAGAAGCCGGCGGAAGAGCTGCGATCGCATTCGACATTGAACTGGAAGCATTCGACACGCGAGTATTCATCATTGCGACTCGTCGTCTCAGGAGTTGTTGTTGTTGCAATCTGAAAAATTAATAAAAAATTTAGAAAAAAATTCAAGAAAATTAAAAAAAAAAATTTTAAAGAAAAATTAAAAAAAAAAAATTTTTAAAGAAAAATTTAAAAAAAAATTTTAAAGAAAAATTTAAAAAAAAATTTTAAAGAAAAATTTAAAAAAAAATTTTTTAAAGAAAAATTTAAAAAAAAAAATTTAAAGAAAAAATTTAAAAAAAAACTCTTAAAGAAAAATTAAAAAAAAAATTTTAAAGAAAAATTAAAAAAAAAAATTTTTTAAAGAGAAATTTAAAAAAAAAATCGAAAAAAAAAATTAAAAATCATATTTTGATTTTTTTTTTACAAAAAAAATAATTTTTTATCCTTTTTGAAAAAAAAAATTCAAACTCTTAAAAAATAATAAAACTAAATTCATGAAAAATTTAAAAAAAAAATTAAAATTTTGTGAAATATTTTTTTTTCTTTTTAAAAAAAATTATTTAAAAATTAATTCAAAATTTTAAAAAATAAAAAAAAATACCTTTGCTGCAATTGTTGCTGCTTCAATTTCTGCTTGATATTTGGACAGAAAGGTACTAAGCATTTCGCCTCTTGACAATGTTTCGCATGATAGCAACATAAGGCAATGAGTTGCTTGCAAATGGGACATCCTCCGTGCGTTTTTCGCTTGCAATGTTTCGTATGTTGCACGACACGTTTCATCTTTTGACACGATGGCAGACGACAATTTGCATCGCGACATTGACACGCGTGCACGAGCGACTGAATACACCGTTGAATCGATTGTTTTCGTGCTTCTTGTGGATTCGTTTTGGTCGAACCATCGCCCGGAGATGATCCGTCGTCCAAATCTAAACCAAGTTTCTCCATCTTATGCGGATGACCAACTTTTTCATTGCATCCGAGACACAAATCAAAGTCCTAAAAATTTTTTTTAATAAAAATTCGAAGAAAAAATTTGAAAAAAAATACTTACATCACAAACGGTACAATGATATCTCGTTTCAACGTGATTTTTGCAATTATTGCAAGTGTACACGAATCTATCTTGTCCCTGATTGTGTAATTCGTACAACATGCATAACGTACTGAATTGTGCCCGTCGCAGCGAAGAGAACTCGTAGTGCCTATCACGTGCTAACGTTAAGAAGGCATCTCTGCCATCCATTAAATCACATGAAATTAAGGGATCGGGATCTTGAATCGGCTGAAAATTCGAAAAATTCATTTTTTTTTAGTTGAAGAAAATTAATTTTTAGAGGAAATTTTGAACTTACTGCTAAACTAGCGGCAGATTGAGCTGAATGTAGTCGAATAACGAAGAACACTTCTTTGTGTTTTTCCATTGTTGCGAAAATTTTAGCACTCAAATCATTTCCATTTTGGTTATCGTTTGACTTTTTACTGTTTTTACGTTGAGCAGCTTTGGATTTGTTTGATTTTTTAGCCTTCTTTTGGCCCTTTTTCTTGCCGTCAGCAGATATTTCACTGTCGTCGTTCAGTGAAAGGGTCTGAAAAATTTTAAGAAAATTATTTTTAAAAAATGTTTTATTTTATTTTTTTGTCATTTTTCAAATTAAAAATTAAATGAATAAAAAAAATAAATTTGTTAAAATATTTTTAAAGAAAAATTTAAAAAATTCAAATTTCTCAAAAGAAATTTAATAAAAATTTACATTTTCTAAAATATTAAAAAAAAATTAAATTAAAATTTTGAAAATTTTTTTAAAATAAAAAAAATAATTTTCTTTTTGAATAAAAAATGTTAATTTGAACATTCAAAAAATTACTAAAATATAAAGTCAAAAAAATAAAAAAAAATATTTTTTAAAATTTTTTGTTTTTCAAAATATTTTTTTTTTCATTAAAAATTTAGAAAAAAAAGTTAAATTGTTGAAATTTTATACAAAATTAATAATTTAAATTTTTTTTCATATTTTTTTTTTGAAGAATTTTAAATATATTTTTTCTTTATCAATTTGATCCTTTTTCGATAAAAAAAAATAAATAAAAAAATTTTGTTCCACTAAAATTTTTTTTTTTCAATTTTTTTATACTTTGATAATTTTTGTAGGTATCAAAAAATTTTTTTTTTCAATTTTCAAAAATTTTTAATTTAAATTTAAATATTTTTGAAGAATTTTTTTAAATATTTGACTTAAAAAAAATTAAAAAAATAAAATAAGTTAAAATTTTAACTTACATTTGCTGCTTCTGCGGCTTCAGCTTGTTTCCGTTTCTCCTCCTCTTCCTGATCGAGCTCTTTAATGCTTTCTTCGAGAACATTTGGCCAAAAGTCGCCTTCGAAATACGGCAATTCCGTCGCCGATGTCAATTTATCTTCCATCGCTTGCTTCAAAATGTCTTTATAATCCTGTATGATGCGTTCAATCATACCCTTATCCAACATTTTCTTGTACCACTCTTGCAAACGCTTCGGTTTCGGAATCTTTTGCTCCGGCGGATGGCAATGGAAGATGTAATCGTCGCCCTCGGATGGCGGACAAGCCCAAATATGAGCCATCGTGTAGCCCAATTGCTTCGCGTAGTCCATGTAACCGAGCAAAATCTCGTGATAAACTGCCGTTCGGTACTGCTTTGGGCGGAAAAAGTGCACGGAATCCAGATACGCGATATAAACGCGTCGCGTATTTGGCGGCGGGCACTCGCTACCGTACTCTTGCACGTGCATGCCGAAGAAACAAACATCGATGCCATCGACTTCCTCGAAGGCGAAAAGTGCCTTGGCGCGATACGGGAAATCGTTCATCATTTCGTTGTTGTCGACAAAGCGACTTTTCATGCCGGGCTTGACTTCGACATTTTTATCGGAGCTCGAAACGACACGAATATGCACTTCGCCGGCACCCGCTTCTTTCTTCTTGAGGAAATTATTGACACGAGTCTCGATGTAAATGCCCAATTTTGACACGGGAAGGCGTTTCGCACTGAATTTGTTCTCTTTCCTCTTCACATTCTTCTTTTTCAGACAATTATCACACACAAATCCTCCGGGCCAAATTGACTCCAGATACAAAACGCAAATTTGATGTTGCTTTCGCCCACAATCGAGACAATCAACGAAAGGCTCTACTTCTAAATGATCATTTTTCATTTCTTTGAATTGTTCTTTCTTTATTTGACTACAAAAAATTTAAAAAAAATGAAAAACGAGAAAAAAACCAAGAAAATTTCGACTTACGTTTGAGACTGCAACGGATCGTCACCCAAAGTGACTGTGTCTCCGGGAATCTCGTTGAAGCATTTTTGACAGAATGTGTACCTGGGAAAGTTTTGCAACAAAGTACTAATCAATAATAGGTTACATCCATACTTGAAAGTAGTTTTTGGCGAGAAATGAACGGAAAATGGGCGCAAACTTACCTATTTTGGTAGCTGTAATATTTCGCATCTCGTGGAATTGTGCACAATTGTTTGCCGTAACAACATAATACTTGAGGATTAAACGTATACTTTCTGCCGCAACAGTAGCCCAACTGCTGCATTACTGGATCGATTTCTTGTTCGAAGACTTCTGACAACTATAAGGATTTAATTTGAAAAAAATTGTAAGTTTTGGATGTTTTTTTTTAATTTTAAGGAAGTTTAACGGGCAAAAATGTTTCATTTTTCTAAATTTTTTTTTTTTTTTTTTAAAAATTAATTATTTTAAATTTTTTAAAATTATTTTTAATAAATAAAATTTAATAAAAATTTTTAATATTTTTTTTAAATTAAATTTTTAATTTTTTTAAAATTAAATTTTATTTTTTTTTTAATTTATGAAAAAAATCAAAATGTAATTTATCATTTTTAATATTTTTTACCGAATTTGATAAAAAATAAAAAATTTGTTATATGAACTTTTCAAAAATTTTACTAAACGGATATATATGTATTTTTTTAATTTTAAATTTTTTTTATTTTTTTTTTTTTTGTAAATTTTTTTCGACTTGCTTAGATTAATCTCTTTAAATATTAAAATTTTGTAGAATTTAAAAAGTAGAAATTGGTTAAAATTTGTTGAAAAAAATTATAATTTGACATGTAAAAGTATGAAATTTCATTTTTAAAATGGGTCAGAAAAAATTTGAGAAAAATTTTTCAATAATTTTTTTTTTATTTCATTTTTTGAAGTCCTTCAATGATGTTAAAAAAATTTTTTAAAAATTTTAATTTTAAAAAAAATTTTGAAGGATTTTTTTTTAATTTCACATGAACTTTTACTTACTTTATCAAAATAAAATAAAAAAAAAATAAATTTAATTTAATTTTTTTCTTAATTATACGAATATAGTCGAGTCAATTGGTAAAATATTCAAAATATTTTTTGAAAAATTTAAAATTTTTTCAATTTTACAAAAATAGTTTTTTTTTATAATTTTGTAATTTTAAAAATTTTCGACGAAAAAAATGTTCTGAAGAAAGATCAGTTTTTAAATAACAAAATAAAATTTTTATTTTTTTTACTTCTTCAAGTCAAGTAAAAATGGACGAAAAAATTATTAAAATTCACAAAATATATCAAAAGTTTTAAATTTTCTCAAATTTTATGAAAATCTTGCATTTTTCGACAAAAAAATGAATTTGATTTTTTTTTTTTGCTTTTTGAAATTATAAGAGTTAGGTTAGTCAAAAATTCATAAAAAAAATCAGTTTTTTTTAAGTCCAATGGATAAAAAATTTTTATATTTTTTTTTTTTAAATTTTAGGAAAAATATTTTTTTGTTTAAATTCGACAAAAAATTATTTTGATAAATGATAAATTTTTATATACCTATCAAAATAATTTTTTTTTTTATTTTTTTTTTAGGAATTTTTCAAGTAGATTAAAAATTGGTAGAAAAAATTAAAAATTATAAAATATAAGAAAAATAATTTAAATTAATAATTAAAATTTTTGACGAAAAAATGGTTTTAATGAAATTGAATTATTTCTAACTAATTTTTTTAAATTTAATTTTTCGAAAATAGGTATTTGAGTCAAATGGTAAAATATACAAATAATTTTTTCAAAAATTTAAAATTTTTTCTAATTTTTTGAAAATAATATTTTTGCATTTTTTATATATTTTTTTTAATTTTTTAAGAAAAATTTAATGAAAAATTAAACATTTTTGCTAAATAAAATTTTAAAATTAAAAAAAAAAATAAACAAATTCTTACCTTTGTGCAATACCGATAAACGCGCGACGTTTTGCGATTATAAAGCCACGCATTGTCAAACATCAACCAGACATCATCGACATATTCCCACGGATCCGAATACTTCCCTTGGAGCAATTTGTTCTTAATTGTGCTCATATCCATGGGTTTCTTGACGATATCAAAGTAATCGGGAATGCCCAAAGTGGTTGGATCGACAGGTTGCCTAAACGGCATCGACTCGGGATCTTGTCTGTACAATCGCTCAAGTGTCGGCATCAAATGCTGCTGCAACTCCTCCGGCTTAAAGGAGCATCGTTTCTTCTTGTCTGTCGACGCGGACTGAATTGGCTCCGGCAGCACCGGTTTAATTTCCGTTTTAACCACCGCAGTTGTTGCCGAATCGTCGCCTTCATCTTTTTTGATGTGAGCTTTTCCATCGGATTTTCGATCGATATCCATTTTCTCGGATTTCGGTTCAATTTTGACAAAGTCGTTATTGACATTTTTGCCGCCGCCGCAATCCGAGTTGGAATTGGATTCGCTGTTCTCGAAGGTATCCATATCGGGTTTGATATCCTCCTCTTCTTGCTTGATTTCGGCTTTTCCGATGTTCGAGGGAGACATTGGCGAGTTATTCTCCTTTGTTCGGGTCGAATTTTCGAGTGCGGCAAATTGGGAGTTGATATTAACGGATCCGCCGGATGTTCCGATGCTCTTTGGCGACGACAACGACGGCGCTGGGGACTTTTCAGATTTGATATTGGACAGTGTAGTTGCTTGTTCAACCGATCCGGGCATCTGGAGACTTGGGCTTGCCTGCGGAAGTGAAATATTATCGATGACATTTTGATTCGCGCCCGTCATATTTTGATTCACGTTCATATTCCGTTGTCCCGGCATCAAATTTTGCTGTTGTTGTTGCTGCTGCATGAGATTATTGTTGCCCAAAACGTTACCGGGCAACTGCATTCCGCCTGTTTGGTTGTTAAAATTATTATTTCCCGTTAAAGAGCCTTGTGTCATACCCGGCGCTCCCGGAAGATGCGGCATTGTTTGACGATTTTCCGTATACGTGATATTCAGGATGCGTTCAAACTCGTTCAAACTGTTCGGTGAAGCATTTGGAAGGGAAGTCGACCCGTTGGATGTCGACATGAATGCATTATTTGACAAGTTTGACTGTTGAACGATCGTTCGATTCGCTCCAAAGCCGCCCTGATTGTTATTTGGACTAATTCCCGCTGCATTATTGGGCAAATTGCTGTTATTTCCGGGGAATGGAGCTCGTGGATGATTCAATAACGTACCCAACTGCGATGCTTGATGCTGATTTCCGCCGAGTGCATTGCGATTTGTCAGCTGATTCATGTTTTCGTTCGTGCCCTGTTGATTGTTCATGTTTGGAAGCAAATTCACGGAAGGCCCGACGCCACAAATGGCGGTTCCCTGTTGTTGTTGTTGTAACATTTGACTTTCCTTCTTCCGTTTTTGTCGTTTTTCCTCCAATTCTTTCTGAATTTTGTAGATTTTTTCAGCTAAAAGATGATAATATTCCGATCGAGAATTCGCTTGAACGTACATGTCGCCCTCGACTTTTCGCGAATATGCCACGAGATTTCCCATGCGTCGATCATGCATCGCCGACGGATCCGGAGTGGGAAAAATCGCTTGAACTAACTTATGGACCAAGTGATTTCGCAAGTCGGGCGTTACGGAATGATGCCAATCTTTGG
The DNA here is from genome assembly GCF_036172545.1 of Culicoides brevitarsis. Taxonomy (NCBI): domain Eukaryota; kingdom Metazoa; phylum Arthropoda; class Insecta; order Diptera; family Ceratopogonidae; genus Culicoides; species Culicoides brevitarsis. The sequence continues at coordinate 32,925,767 of NC_087087.1, read as the reverse complement.
AGCCGCAAACTTGAACGGCTTGCACTTGATTTGACTGAAAACCGCCGAGTTGTTGTTGATTCGGGCCGATTCCTGTGCCGGCGCCGGGTTGTGCGGCAGCGTTTGTTTGTTGTAACGCATTTCCGTGCATGTCAGAAGTTGTATTGAACATTGCGGGGATGTTACCTTGAGATTGAGTCGCCCCTGGTTGCTGCAAAGGATTGATTTGCGTTTGATTCGTGGCTTGTTGTTGCGTCGTTTGTGCATTTGCGATGTTAATTGCGGATCCATCGGTAGCTGTTACCGCGGTAGATGCGTTATTTTGCTGTTGTTGTTGTTGTAACGGGTTATTAGGGACCGCAAGTCGAATAGATGCCATCATTCGGGGACCCCCAAGACGATTTGCGTTCATTTGAGGTCCTGCAGGGTTCAAAGTGTTTGGTAAATTGTTCGCCATTTGATTAAAATTCGGTCTTAGCATCTCCTGCGGGTTCGGATGCATGGCATTTTGGGCATTAATATCATTAGTTTTGGTCATTTGAGGACCCACGGTTGAATTTGCGCCTTGCTGCGAGGCGCCTTGAGGCGTATTCATCGCATTTGCTTGAGCTCCGGGCGTATTTTGACCCGGCGTGGCGCCCTGTGATGTCGATTGCTGCTGAATTGCCGCTTGATTGGGAGCCTTTGACTTATCTGAGGAGTTACGCAAGTCATAACAAACGGGACAATCGGTTCTTTGACAACTTTTCCAATGGTTGATTATTTGACGCGACGACGAACAATGCGCTTTCGGGCAATTTTTCTGTAATTGACATGTCGTCATGTGCGTCAAAACGTCTTTCATCGTCGGGCAATGACTGACGCCGCATCGCTGCGGATTATTTGGGTTATCGCGTTCGCGTCGCTGACACTTGTGAGCGTGCAACAGCAATACGAGTTGCTGCTGAATCAATTTCCGTTTCTCCGGATCTTGAATTAACGCACTTCCTTGACCCGCTAACGGCAAATTCGGTTGATTCGGACGAACTTGCGGCGCTGAAGTCGGAGCATTCGGCATATTCGGCTGTTGCTGTTGATTTTGTTGCGTTTGTTGTGTTTGAACGTGTTGAGGCATTCCGCCGCCCGGCATTCCGGCGTCATTTTGCTGAACATTATTCAGTGTCACGCCAATCATCCGGGGATTTTGAACCATATTGATGTTCGGCGGGCGTTGCATTTGTCCCGTTGGCATGATCATTTGCGTGTTAATTGTGTTGTTGCCTTGCACAATGCCGGGTTGATTGCCGCCCGGATAGCCGCCGTAGTTGCCTTGCGCCCCTAAATTATTGACGCCAGGATTCATTTGCATGGGGGCGTTTTGGAGACGTTGTCCGATCATGTGAGGACCTTGCCCGCGATTGAGAATTGGCGGTTGCATGAGACGACTGTGGATCATGGGCCCGTTTGGCATTGCGTTAATTTGATGCATTTGTTGAGCATTCGGTTGTCCCGGTTGCATCATTTGCGAATTCAAGGGTTGTTGCTTGTTAAGCACTAAGGCACCTCCGCTCATGTTTCCCGCGATATTGGAATTTGATAATACCATGCCTGAAGCGGATGTATTGATGTCTGGAAATTATTTTAAATTATTTTTTTTATATTTGGATTTAAAAATTAATTTTATTTTTTTTTTTAATTTTTTGTAAATAATTTGCTCCAAATTTATTTCAAATTGTCATAAAATTTTAAATAAAATTTAAAAAAAAAATAAATTTCTTTAAAAAAAAAATATTTTTCATTATTTTGGACAAAAAATTAATATTTTAAAATTATTTTCTTACAATTTTTCAAAAATTGATGAATTATATTTTATTTATTTTAATTATTTTTTAATTTATTTTTTTTTATTTTAATTTTTTTTTATATTTTTTTTTATTTTAATTTTTTACTTGAATTATTCTGAATCTAATTTTTACACAAAATTAAAAATAATTTTAATTTAATTTAATTGAAAGTGATTAAAAATGATTTTTTTAAAGTCAAAAAATTAATTAAAATTTCAATTTAATTCGTACTTTTATTTTACGATAGATTTATTAAATTTGAAAAAAACAAAAATATTAAATAAATTGTCAAAAAAAAAAATAATTTGAAATTTTTTTGAATATAAAAATTTTGTAAAAAAAAATTAAGATAAATTAAATTTAATTTTAATAAAAAAATTAATTTAGTCATTTTTGTATGAAAATATTTTTTATCATTTTTTTTTTCAATATAAAAATTTCATAAAAAATTTAATTTAATTTTAAAAATAAAATGTTTGTTAAAACTGTTTTTAAAAAATTAAATTCAGTCATTTTTATATCAAAAATTTTTTTATCAATTTTTTTAATTAAAAATTTAGTAAAATATTTTAAGACACATTTAAAAAAAATTATAAAAATAAAAAAAAATTAATTAATCAATTTAAATTAATAATTAAAAAAAATTATTTAAAAATGATTTAAATTTAATAATTTTTGAATAAAATATTTTAAAATAATATTAATTAATTTTTTTTTAAATTTTTAAACTGTGAAAAAATTAAATTCAATAATTTTTATATGAAAAAAAAATTATATTTTATTTTTTTTTTTTTTGAAAAATTTCGTAAAATTTTTTTTTTATGACACAAAATTCATTAATAAATTTGGAGCGACGCATAAAAAAATGCAATAAAAAATTAATGTTAAAAGCAGAAAAAAAACTTACTAGGCCCCGACATCGATTGAACGACAACATTATTTGGCGGAACGATTCCTAACGAGCTTTGAATGTTGACTCCTTGAGGATTTCCTGGATTTTTCGCGTCTTGTGCCATAATGATTTGCTTTTTCTGAGTTTTTTAAAAACAATAAAAAAAAATATTCCGCGTGTTAAATTTTAGCATAATTTCGCAAAAAAAAAATTTGTTTTGTTTACCGTTTGCGTCAACATATGCGACGGATGATTTAGTTGTGAATGCACCATTTGCCGTTGTAAAACACTGTTTCCTGCTAAGGCATTTACATTATCCTCTCCATTAATTTGACCGCCAGGGCCAGGACCTTGCGCCGGAGGTTTGTTTCCCCCGAGCTGTTCTCCCCATGCCGTGCCTGTGCCCATTAACTCGTCCGGCAAATCATTTTCCAAGTCAAACATGTCAATTGACAGTACGTCTGTGTGCGGTGCCGGGGAAGAAGAGAAATTTTTCATTAATTTTGCCCGAAATTTCGTATGCACCCCATCGAGACGAGATTTTTTTTTTAACCCTATCTGACGATTTTTAGTGAAAAGAATTTTTTTACTTACCCGAAGTATCATTTTGTTGCTGATATTTTAACCGCTTTTGCGGAGGTTCATCCAAATGGTCCGTCATATTGTTTTATTATTGAAACTCTTTGTAGTTATTTGACTTCAAACATTGAATATTTTCGTGTACGCTCGCTGTATTTGTCGAAATTTTCGCTATTTTTTCGCTTTATCTCGGTTCTGAGTCCTGTTCACTTGTTTAATGCGCTCGCAATGAGCGTTGCAACTTGAGTTTTTTCGCGTAATTGTCTTTTTTTCACGTCGCGCATTCAATTTCCACTGCCATTTAATAAATAATAATTTTCAAATTTCATAACAATTTTTTTTTCTCCCGATTTTCGTCTATTTTAACGCAACGATTGCCTTTCTATCGCAATTATGGTGAATTTCAAACTCGTTTCGCACAGTATTTGAGGAGTAAAGTTGCAAATGTCTCTAAAATGGGCTTCGTGCAGCCGTGATAAGCAGTCTTTTTGGACAAAAATTTTTTTGACTCTGCTTTCCATCCATCTTTGATGTAAAAATAATTTACAATCACGAATATAGTCTATCTACAAGACACTACACCTAATTTTTCTTTGAAAAAAAATTAGACATATTTCACTTTATACGGATCTCTAGTGTAATAAAATTAACATATTTCTATTTTTCTCGTTCACTTGCACAATTTTAACCCATTATTTGATAATAAATTTTATAAATAGCTGGATATTTATAAAGGAGAAGCTTCCCAAGATATTCGCTTAAATTTCTTCAGGTTCACAATGGCGACCGTGGCTTGTCATGATTTTTTCGCCATACTCCCCTGACTTGTTGTACGTGCGTCGTATACGCGAATCCAGTTACCCTCTCGCTCAATCTTTGTGAAAAGGCGCTCATGCAACATTTTTTTCCGAGATTTTTTAAAATTATCTTATTTCTTCTTTCAATTCAATTTTTTATTTATATTTTTTGAAAATTTTATTTATTTCATTTTATTTTATGAAAAACTCTCATAAAATTATAATTTAAAATTATTAAAAGACCAGTTTCGTTGAGATGATTTTTTTAAACGTTTACGAATGATCATTAAAAGTTTTGAATTTTGCAAGAAAAAATTGATTTTTTTTATGACTTTTCACATATTTAGCTAATTTAAAGTGATTTTTTATTTTATTATTCAAATATTACATTTTTAATATTCTTAAAATATTCTTGCTTCAAAAATAATTTGATGTTTCATGAAGATTCAAATGTTACAATTAAGGTTAAAGTAATTTTTTGAAAAATTTTATCTAATATTGAATTTATTTGTAAAGTTTTATTTTTTTCATTTTTCAAAAAAATAAAATAATTTTTTTAAAAAAATAATTAAATTTTTAATCAACTCTTCGTTGAAATCAGTTCAAATCTCAAAATTTTGTTACTTTTAAGACTTTTGGTGAATAACATTCAGAATCTTTGTTACAGAAGATAATTAATACTCTTCCAAAAATTTTGTTCAAAATCTTTCGATAAAAGTTTTGAAAAAAAATTATTTAATATTTTCATAAATTTATTTCTTCAATATAAAGTCTCATGTCTCAATATAAAATTTTCTTAAAGATTTGCATAATTTGTTTTTTTTTTTCATGGAAAAAAATAAAAATCATTTAAAATGTATTTTAAACACATTTAAATATTTGCCATTAAAAATGTGAAAAAAAAATAAAAATATTTTAAATTTTAAACAAGTCGAGTTTAATTTTTTCTTTGAAATGCGGTTATTTTAAAACGAATTTTAAATTTAATTTAAAAAAAACTTCTTACTTTTTTTAAATATTCAATATTAAAATTTTGTTTAAGAAAATACGAAATTTAACATTTTTGAATACTTTCCTTGTAAAAATTTTTGGAATTGCCCGAAATCACAGAAAAAATGCAAGAGAATAGTTCCGTATGCTTTGAATCGTGAGTCGTATGAAAATGATAAATTCACGCCACAAAGGATACGCGTCAAAAATTGGAACTAAATGACCTGAAGCGCCCTCTGTGTAATTATCAATTTCATTCGTCTCAAAAAGAAATAAAGGAATTTGAATTTTTCAGTTTTTGAGCCAATTTTGAAAGAAAATTCCAGAAGTTCCCATCAACTTTTTTACTTTATTTTTTTTTAAACATTAAAAACATTGATTTAAAACATTTTCAAACAACTTAACATTACAATTCCTGAGGTATACATTTACGTCATTACATATTTTCTTATTTTTCTTATTTCTTATTAAATTGGCAATATTGACAAAAAAAGTCGACTTTTAAATTTAGATATACATTTTTTGTGCCCTTAAAGTGTTTTTTTTTTAAATTTAAATATTTTTAATTCTTAAAAAAAATAATTATTCAAATTTTAATTCAAATTAAAAAAATTGTTTATGATTTATAATAATTCAAAAATTATTTAATTGAAATAAAATAAGGGTTTTCCAAAAAACATAACTTTTTTGCGTTTCCTTCTCATCATTTTTTATTTTATTTTTATTTTTTTCAGTACATCTAATAAAGACTTCATTTATTTAGTCGAAAATATCAAGTTTTTTGGAGGAAAAAGCCTAGGGCCACAAAAAACCTCATCTCTTCTTATTTATACTTAATTCTAACAATTCTTTTTAATTCGTTCTTAATCACTAATTTCTTCTTAAGTGCGTTAAAGTCAATGTCGTTAGAAAAGTCATAATAAAATCTAATGCAGCGCGGGATTGGGGCATTATCAAGGTATTTCCTTGTTGTGGTTGACTGTTGAAGCGGTCTCGGATTTCTAAAGACATACTGGAGGTTTCTTTCAACGAATCTATTTTTCATGACGCTGGATAATCAATGATAGCACAAGGGACGATTATCAACAATTACTCATACATCACATATTGATTTTGAATTACTTTTTTTTATATAAAATTAGATGTAGGGCGTATAGAATGAAGTTGTTAGAAAACAACCCAACCTAAGTTTATTTTATTCTCCATTAAAAAACAAGCATTTTTTGTTCCAGCACTTTGGGTCTATCTCAAATATTCGCCATGCAGTGATTTTTTGAAAATAATTAAATAATTAATTTTAAATTAATTAATTAGTAAGTTAAAATAAATAATTTTAACCCAAATATCGATCAGAAATAATCTTTTTTACTCAAAAAAAACGTTTTTGAACACAAAACAATGACAAAAGTAAAATATCGGGACCAACCATGACGCGACTTAAATAAATTAAATAATTATTTAATTTAATTAAATAAATTAATTAATTAAAATATTAAAATTTTAACGCAAATACATGACACATAAACGGAATTCGCTTTAATAACAACAAAACGGACTCAGATTTTTTTTGATCGATATTTGGCTTAAAATTATTTGTTTTAACTAATTAATTAATTAATTTAAAATTAATTATTTAATTATTTTAAAAAAATCCCTGCATGGCGAATATTTGAGATAGACCCAAAGTGCTGGAACAAAAAATGCTTGTTTTTTAATGGAGAATAAAATAAACTTAGGTTGAGTTGTTTTCTAACAACTTCATTTTGTACGCCCTACATCTAAATTAAAATGACTGAAATTTTTTTTAAGAAAAATTTAGATGTTTTTAAACAATTTTGACATTTTCAACTATTTTACAGATTACATATATATGAACATTTTTAGTAAAAAACCAAGAAGTAATTTTTTACAAAAAAAGGGGCCAAAAGTTTGAAAATTAATTTTTAGAAAACTTTTTCAAATTATAGTTTTTGTAAAAGAAAAAATAAGTCAAAACTACTTTAGTAAAAATATCTTAGAAAATAATTCATAGTTGAATAATTTGTAAATTTTTGTATACGAAATAGTACCAAAAACCGGAAATTTGTATAAAATTTCTATATCCCCCTGAGGATTCTATATCCACGAGGATGGATTTTAACTAAAAATTGTAACGCGAAACAGAGAATATTTTTTCCGTAATTTTACATTACAAACCTAAATGATCTACGTCTCTAATCAAAGCATCAATTTCACTTTGGTTCGTTGTTTGTGCACTTGCGATGTTGATATCCATCTGACATGTTGATCTATCTGTGGCTAAGACAGCGGTTGATGCGTTATTTTGTTGTTGTCGCGGCTTAAACAAAACGCTACAAACGGAACAATCCGTTCGTTGGCAACTGTGCCAATGGTTGATAATTGTACGCGACGACGAACAATGAGGTTTTGGGCACATTTTCTGTAATTGACATGTCGTCAAGTGCGTCAAAACGTCTTTCATCATGGGGCAATGTTTGACGCCGCATATTCGCGGATTATTGGGATTTTCGCGTTCGAGTCGCTGACACTTGTGAGCGTGTACCAGCAATACGAGTTGCTGCTGAATCAATTTTCGCATTTCCTCCGACATATTATCCGGATCTATCTCGATTTTGCGTCCGGTTCACTTGTTTAATTCTCTCGACAACGCTCTTTTAATGCTCTTTTTACTGTAATTTAATAAATAAAATTTTTCAAAATTTCATTAAATTTTTCTCCCTATGAAAATTAAGTAAATAAATAAATGACACGAAGCGCCCTCTATGTAATTATCACTTTCATTCGTCTCAAAAGAAATTTAAATTTTTCAGTTTTCAGACAATTTCAAAAGAAAATTCCAGAAGTTCCCATCAACTTTTTTACTTTATTTTTTTTCGATAGTCAGACAGATTTAAAACATTTCCATTAACAACTTAACATTACAATTTCTCTGGTATACATTTACGATTTTTATGACACATTTTTAATTATTTTTTTCGTCAAATTGACTTATTGTCTTTTAAAATATTGTTGCCGTTCATTAGATCAAGCGAATAAATTTAGAGTCCTTTGTTGTAATAAACGACATCGTCTTTGATATCTGCCTTTTTGATTTTTTCCTTGAGATCGTCCTCCAAGTCGGCAACCTTGATCGATGCGATTTGACTGAACAGCGCGCAACAAAGTGGCGTCGCAAAAGTCAGACAGAAACCGCAAAATAGCGTTTGGATGGGAGCATTTGCCCACGGGTAACGTTTCAAGACGTTGCGTTTTTCAAGAGCGTTCATGAGAATTGGCGTGAATACTAAAAAAAAATTTTTTTTGTGATTTTTTGTTTGAATTTTTAATAAATTTTATGAAACTTACACATTCCAGGAGTTGCCATGCAAATACGACTGAAGACAACTGCTGCAATTCCTTGTTGAGCTGCTTTTTTCGATGGACCGATTTCGTTGCCATTTGAATCGCGAACAACGATTCCTGTTTTCAATTCTCTGAAAAATGGAAGAAAAAAATTAAAATTTTAAAAATTAAAGGAAAATTGTAAAAATTTTACTTACTCAAATCTCATCAATGGAATGTTGATACAATTTGCGCTCCAAACACTGTAACGGAAAATTATTAGAAAAAATTGTTTCTTACAAAAAAATTAAAAATATTTAGGTTGAAAATCAACAAAAAAAAAGTTAATGTATGAAAAAAGGATAAAAGCGAAATAATTTATCAAAATAAAAAAAAAATAAAAATTTAAGCCGCTTTAAATTTATTTTTTTTTTTAAGTTTTTGTTTTTAGAAAAAAGATTCGATTTAATTATTTTGATTTTTAAATAAATTTTAATTTTTTGTCCTCTTTTAAAATTAATTAAAATTGTATAAAATTAAATTTATTTATTTAAAGTAATTAGGTATTTATTTTAATTTATTTAATTCAATTTTTTTTTTTTTAAGGAAATCAAATTTAAATATTTTTATTTTTTTTTTTAATATTTAATCGGATTTGAACCCAATTTAAAAAATTTAATTCAATTTAAAATTTTGAGAAATTATTCACAAATTTTTTAAAAAATTTAAATATTTAATTTTTAAAAATATATAAAAAAATAATTTTTTTTAATCCATAAAATTTAAATAAAATTAATTAATTCATTTAATTCATCGTAAAATAAAAAAAAATAAATTAAATAAATAATATCATCATCTAATGTAAAACCCTAAAAAATAAAATTTAAAAAAATAATATTTTAATCACGTGATCAAATTTTTTTAAGCAAATAAATTTAAATATTTTTATTTTAATTTTATTTCTAATATTTAATCAAATTTGAACTCAAACTATGAAAAAAAAAATAAAATAAAATAAAATAAAATTTAAAAAAATATTTAATTTAATTAAAATTAATAAAAATAAAATTAATTCAATTAATTCATAATGTACCGCTAAAATTTTAAAAGAATTAAAATTTAAATTAAATAAGTAAAAAAAAATAATTAATTCACCATTTAACGTAAAAATTTAAAAAAAAATTAAAATTTAAAAAAATAATAATTTTTTTCAAGAAATAATTTTAAGATTTAATTATTTCTTTAAAGATTAAATTATTTCTTGAAAAAAAATTTTTTTTTTTAATTTTAAAATTTTTTTAAGTTTTTACGTTAAATGGCGAATTAATTATTTTTTAAAAAATTAAATTATTTATTTTAAAGAAATAAAAGAAAATTTTTCGAGACAAAAAAAAATTAAAATAAATTTAAAACGACTCAAAAAAAAAATAAATTTAGAACTTTTATAAACTTATATTATAAAAGTATTTCACCTTATCATCGGACTCAAGCGACCAACTAATGGATGCATGTTCTAAGGGGATAAATTCGTTATTAGTCACAAAAATTCATGCAAATTTATATTTTTTTGTTAAAATCGAAATTTATCATTTTTTTTAGCAGGATTCATTACTTCACACTCTTTTTTGTGCATTTTTTTCATAAAAAAACACAAACTACCGCTAAATACTCGTGAATATTTGTTACATACAATATGCTTGGGTCAAAAACAGAAAAAAAAGTCAAACCTGAAAACTTACCTTGAAAAGCTTATTTAAGCTCAATGCGGTAACGATGGCACCTCCTAAAGCCAAATTTCAATGAAATTTCGTTTTTTCACTTCAAACGGCGAAAAATCTCACCTGTTGCCGCACAATAAGAGTAAAAGAGAGTTTCATTGGAAATTGTGGATCCGCCAGATTTGTTTGTGTAATTGACGATCGCGTTAAAGGACTGATTGACCCATTGCCAAAAGAGAACAGCTGGCGTTGACTTGTAGAAGGTCATCATGCAACCTTTTAAAAAATCTCATAAAATTCTATTTTTAACGAATTTTCGAGAATTTTACCTGTGATCGTCATGTTCATGGGTACTTGAGCTGACATTCTCCCGATGAGGGTCATTTTCTCGCCCGTATCCGGATGAAAAGCCGACTCGTACAAATATTTTGCCTTCCATAACTCGTCGACGGATGTCACATCGGGAACTGGTTTTCCACGTCTACAACGAAAAAAAAAACAAAATTTTATGTATTTCCCAAATTGTTTTTGCCCTCGCTGACCTTTGGTCATAAAAAAAAACAACATAGAAAAAAATATAAAAATTACTTGTAATCATTTACGATCCTCGCTGCTCGATCCAACTCGGCATTGCTGGCTAACACATTTAACGGGTTGGTAACTAAAATAAAATGCTTTGCACGATTGAGATATGTCGATTGCTCGTATCTGTGAAGCAAAAAAAAAGATTGCAAAATAATTGAGAAAAAAATTTAATTTTCTTACCGTGGCTTTGAAATATCGACTTGAGGTAGAGACATCCTGCTGCAAATGTTTAAATGAGTTTATTTTATTTTTTTGAATTAAAAATCAATTTTTTGTTGTTGAACTTACATCGAGTATTATAAAACTGGAAATGACGAAAAAATTCGGAAATTTAATTGAATCACGGGTTGCCAATTAAGTGATATGGAACAGTGTTGTCAATTTTTATCATTTTCATTCATCTCAAATTAAGGGTGATACAAAGTTTAAAAATGTTTTTCGTTTTAAACATTTTTTTTTGTTAATTTTTTTCTCAAAATATAGTTTAAGAGTAACTTTTTACCTTTTCTCAAGTCAATATATATATTTAAGAATTTTTAACATAAAAAATTAACTTTAATTAAAAATTTGTCAAAAGTTTAGTAAAAGATCTAAGATGTCTTTTAAATACCAAAGTGAAAAAAAAAAATACTGAAAAAGTTGAAACATATTTTGAAATTGATCAAAAAAATATTTTTTTCAAAATAAAATCATAATTTTTTGATTTTAAAAAATTTCCTTTCACATAGTTTTGTTTTGAAAACTAAATCAAGAGTAAAACTAAATCAAAAACTGTGTCAAAGCAATTTTCGTCAAATCTTGCTCCAAATGGATAAAAATTTGTCAGAGGGCTCTAATTTATCATTTTTAAGCATTTTCTAACTCAAAACTGCCAAAAAATTGAAACTGAAAAAAAATTTTTTCTTTGACATAGTTTTGTTTTGAAAACTAAATCAAGAGCAAAAAAACTGTGTCAAGAGCAAAAAAACTGTGTCAAAAACTGTGTCAAAGCAATTTTTGTCAAATCTTGCTCCAAATGGATGAAAATTTGTCAGAGGGCTCTAATTTATCATTTTTAAGCATTTTCTAACTCAAAACTGCCAAAAAATTGAAACTGAAAAAAAATTTTTTCTTTGACATAGTTTTGTTTTGAAAACTAAATCAAGAGCAAAAAAACTGTGTCAAAAACTGTGTCAAAGCAATTTTTGTCAAATCTTGCTCCAAATGGATTAAAATTTGTCAGAGGGCTCTAATTTATCATTTTTAAGCATTTTCTAACTCAAAACTGCCAAAAAATTGAAACTGAAAAAAAATTTTTTCTTTGACATAGTTTTGTTTTGAAAACTAAATCAAGAGCAAAAAAACTGTGTCAAAAACTGTGTCAAAGCAATTTTTGTCAAATCTTGCTCCAAATGGATAAAAATTTGTCAGAGGGCTCTAATTTATCATTTTTAAGCATTTTCTAACTCAAAACTGCCAAAAAATTGAAACTGAAAAAAAATTTTTTCTTTGACATAGTTTTGTTTTGAAAACTAAATCAAGAGCAAAAAAACTGTGTCAAAGCAATTTTTGTCAAATCTTGCTCCAAATGGATAAAAATTTATCAGAAGGGCTCTAATTTATCATTTTTAATCATTTTCTAACTCAAAACTGCCAAAAAATTTAAAATTTTTTTTTCTTTGACATAGTTTTGTTTTGAAAACTAAATCAAGAGCAAAAAAACTGTGTCAAAAACTGTGTCAAAGCAATTTTTGTCAAATCTTGCTCCAAATGGATTAAAATTTGTCAGAGGGCTCTAATTTATCATTTTTAAGCATTTTCTAACTCAAAACTGCCAAAAAATTGAAACTGAAAAAAAATTTTTTCTTTGACATAGTTTTGTTTTGAAAACTAAATCAAGAGCAAAAAAACTGTGTCAAAAACTGTGTCAAAGCAATTTTTGTCAAATCTTGCTCCAAATGGATGAAAATTTGTCAGAGGGCTCTAATTTATCATTTTTAAGCATTTTCTAACTGAAAACTGCCAAAAAATAGAAACTGAAAAAAATTCTCTTTATTTATTTCGAGAACTGAAAATTTGAATTCGTGAGTGAATAAGTTAATTTCTTACAATCTAAATTAATATTCTTCAAAAATTTAAATTTTAAAAAAATCAAAAACATTTCCAAAACTTGTATCAGCCTTAAATTATTAAGATATTGTATTCATCCGATCACAAACCCCGTGGGTCATTTCAAGCAAAAACAGCAGTGAGTCGTATTAAAATGATAAGTCTGAATTAACATAAAGCAAATTATCTTATCATTCTCATTCGTCTCGACCATCACAGGTAACGTATTTTCTTGAACTGAACCCACACCTGAGTTTATTGTTCGCCGTAACACAGTAGCCCATAGATCTGAGACGAATGAAATTGATCGGACGACGAACGACATCTTTAATGCGGATTCGCTTTGAATTTTTCCATTTAATTTTAATGTTTGTGAGAAAAAATCCAGCAGAAAAGTGACTTTCTGTGGCTAAAAGTGCGCAAAAGTACATCGGAAACACGGCAAACGATTCCGCTGCACGCACGCGAAAAGTACAAAACAAATAATTTGATGCGGATTTGAGACGCCCCCATTTTTTAGCAAATAAACATTTGAGAAATCTTCTCTCAACGCGAAAAACGAAAGCAAAAACACGCATTTGCGGTCCGCGGGAAGCCTTGAAACGCGAAAATTTCGTGGCAAATTGCAAAAAAAATCACACGAGCTTGTGACTGCGAGAAAAAGCGAGCAATAAAAAAGAGATAAAAATCCAATATCAACAGGACGACAAAAAGGAGAAAAAAGTTGAAAATTAATGTCTACGAAAAATTCGGAAAAATAAAGTCGAATTTTGAGAGAAACGCGTGCAAAATCGAGTGCAAATCGGGAGAAAGTGCGAAAAAAGGAGGAAAAACTGCGATTGCTCGTGGCCCGGAGTGCGAAAAACGACATTTACATAGTATGTCAATAAAGTAAACAAGATACCATCTTGAAATGGATGCAGTCGAGTTCGGATAAAATTTCAAAGCTGAGTACACAAAAGAGAAAAAATTGATAATGAATGGGTTTAAAACATGGAAATAGATGTAAAACAAAGCACTCAAAGATCAAAACGAAGAAAAAGGGCTCAACGCATGCAAGCGGAGAGAGGGAAAGAGGTTGTTCGTGGGGGGGAAGTAGATAGTGGCGAAGAGGACTACGGCTCTCTTAAACGAGACAAATCTGTTCGTCCCCCCGTTCGACGTAAGCGAAACAAAGACATATCGCCAATCTTGGAGGAAGATATTATCGACGGTTTTGCGATATTAGCCTTCAAAACATATGAAGATTTAGAGGTAATTTTCCATTTTTCACGAATTTTTTCCGAAAAAATCTTTAAAAAATTTCATTTTTTTCAGTTTGCCATAAAAATCGCATCGAAACGTAATGAGAAACGCCTGTCATCGATAATTGAGCTGACAAAGTTAATGGCGGACGAAAATATAAGCGACATAATATCCAAGTCTCAAAAGTCAAATTCGACAAACGAGAACAAGCCTCGTGATGGCGAACCAGATCAAAAGGGCAAAATTTCAAATTATATAAATCAAAACGCGTACTGTCAGGTAAACTTCGGACTTTTCTTAAAAAGTGTTAAAAATCCTGAAATTTTTCTCAAAATTAAAAATTTTCTACCTTAAAAATCCAAAAAGTGACAAATTTTTAATTTAGTCAAGAAATTTTCATATTTTTTTCCACAAAATTAATTTTTTTTTCATAAAAATTCAAAAAAAATTTGAAAAAACAAATTTTTTTTAGCAAAAGATTGATTGGCGAGATTAAAAATAAATTCCCTAAAATTAAAATTTACAAGTTATTTTTAAAGAATTTAAATTTTTTATAATTAAAAATTCATTTTTTTCATAGTTTTTAAAATTTTCTTTAAAATTTAAATTTTTTGAATATTTTTTTGACTTTAATTATTTTTTTTTTTTAAGAATTTTAGAAAAAAAAAATAAGTTTGACAAAATTTCTTGTAAATTTTAATGATATCTTTCCAGAAGATTGATATCTTTCACTAAAAAAATTTGTTTTTTCAAAATTTTTTTGAATTTTTATGAAAAAAAATTAATTTTGTGGAAAAAAATATGAACATTTCTTGACTTTGATAATTTTTCTTTTCAAAAATTTAAGAAAAATTTTAAATTTGGCGTATTTTCTTGTAAATTTTAATTTTAAGAATTTAATTTTAGATTTCGCTAAATAATTTTTTCAAATTTAATGAAAATTTTGACTAATTTTTGTATTTTTTTAGGATGCTGGAACTTCTGACGATAGCGGAAGAGCGTCGGAAAGACTCACAACTTCCTCAGTTGCACAACGAGACGCAGAAAGTTCTCGCGATAGGCTAAGTGATGTAAGTTCAATAGCTTAAAATGGATTTTTCAACAAAAATTGCACAAATTTGCTTCGATTTATTTCATTTTTTGACAAAATTGAAGCATTTCTAACAAAATTTTTTTTTTTTTAAAATTGAATTATTTTTAATATTTTTTTTTAAATTTTTTTCTTATAGGCAAGTAGCAGATGCAGTTCTGGAAAGGGTTATATCGTAAGTTTTTCGCATTTTTTTCGATTTTTAAATAATTTTTAACGAAAATTTTCGCTTTTCAGTGTGATAGTGAAGGAGATGACGACAAAGTATCTGATGCGGGATCCGGATTCTCGAATACTCATCCGTTTACAGCGACAACATCAAAGTCCTCGAAGGCAAATAGCACGCCGCCGCCGCCCGTTGTCGATGGCAACGCGTCAACTAATAACGTAGAATGTAAGACTGATGTAGATCAGAAAGTTGCGACAGATCTTCCGCCGCCTGCGTTGCCGCTGTCATCATCGGCTCCCGTATCACAAATCGACAAGCAAAACGTTCAAGTGCCAAGTCGTATCGACGAAAAATGTAGCAGTGGCGACAAAAATACTCAATCCACGAGTTTGATACCTCCGTCGCCCGTCATCACGGTAAAAACCGAGGAAATTAGCGCCGATGTGAATAGTGTAGTGGTAGATCCCGCGGTAGATTCGAAAAACGCACTGAACGACCTCACAAAAGAAACGAAAAGCACAGAAAAACGCGAGAACGAACAGCCCTTCGGAGTTCCTATAAAAGTCGTGAAACACGATGCATCAGCG
The DNA here is from genome assembly GCF_036172545.1 of Culicoides brevitarsis. Lineage (NCBI taxonomy): Eukaryota > Metazoa > Arthropoda > Insecta > Diptera > Ceratopogonidae > Culicoides > Culicoides brevitarsis. The sequence goes on along the minus strand of NC_087087.1, from coordinate 32,909,883 downwards.
ACAGACCCAAGCGGCAGTTCATTTCTGTACAGATCTCCGTATGCACAAACGCCTCCCGGATTTCCGCCGTATCCATATCCCGTTCCGCCGCTCGTTGATGCGAAAGATGCGTCTTCGATGCCTCCCGCGTTAAATAACAAACCTCTCATGGCATCCGGATCGAAATCCGGAGACAAAATGGAGAAAAACCCGTCGCTTCCTGTGAAGGAACGTGATAATTTCAGTGACATCGATTCCTTATCTGTATCCAGTGTGACGTCAAGCAATACAGCTGTTGTACAGAGCCTGCCGTCGTCAAAAGTTTCGAGTATTTCCTTTCCGCGACCCATGCCCACGAATGCATGGCCCCTAAGTACAACACAAACGACGACAACTTCGACGCCGGAAGTCCCGAAACCCGCAATAAGTGTGGGAGGAGCGAAATCTACGCCTCCTCCGTCGACGGCGACAACGAGTTCGTCGACTTTCGCAACGCCCTTACCGCCTCCAACGACAACAGCGCCATTATCGTTCTCAGCAGAGTCACTTTTCTCAACGAAACCAAAAGGTAAGGGAGTTAAAAGCGATTTTTTTGTTAAATATGTTTTGGATTTCTTTCGAAATTATTCTTTTCAAGTCTCGAAATCAAATTTTTATTCTCGAAATGAATTTTTCTTTTTCGAAATGAATTTTTTATTTTCGAAATGAACAATTAAATTCTCGAAATAAATTTTTTTCAATTCAATTTTCGAAATGAATTTTTTCATTTTCGAAATGATTTTTTTATCAAATTTTTATTTTCGAAATGAATTTATTCAAATTTTTATTTTCGAAATAATTTTTTTCATTTTCGAAATGAATTTTTTCATTTTCGAAATGAATGTTTTATCAAATTTTTATTTTCGAAATGAATTTTTTATTTTCGAAATTAATTTTTTCATTTTCAAATTTTTATTTTCGAAATGAATTTTAAATGAATTTTTATTTTCGAACTGAATTTTTATTTTCGAAATGAATTTTGAATTTTTTATCAAATTTTTATTTTCGAAATGAACAATTAAGTTTTCCAAATGAATTTTTTATAAATTTTTTTTATAAAATAATTTTTTTTATCAAATTTTTATTTTCGAAATGAATAAATTCAATTTTCGAAATGAATTTTTTATCAAATTTTTATTTTCGAAATGAACAATTCAATCCTCGAAATGAATTTTTCTTTTTCGAAATGAATTTTTTATCAAATTTTAGATCTCGAAATGAATAACAAAAACACGAAATTAACTTCTCTGAACATTTCAAATATTTTAGGTCTAAATTTTAAAAATTTCTATGAAATCCAAAACATTTTTCATCATTTTTTGATAAAAAATCATAAAATTCATGAATATTTTAATAAATTTTCTCTCTTTTTCAATTGTAGATCAAACAGATCTGTTACGTCGCGAACTAGATAATAGATTTCTGGATAGAGCTGGTCTCTCAACGTCATCGTCAACGAGTAATCCGCCGTATTTACGGCAAGAGCTACATCATCATCAGCACCAACACACACATTTGCATCAACATCACCAACAAATCATCCCGGCAGTGAATCCCGCTGCTCCCAACACAATTTTCTCGGCGCCTTTATTCAAAGACATTCCAAAAATTGGAGGCGTTGATTCTCCATTTTATCGTACTGGAATTAGTGTGCCCATGTATACAACATATCCCCCGACCATTTTGCATCCGACAATTGGAGCGGCGACAACGCAATTTATTCCGCAAAATTCACTGTCGACTTTTATTCCCAAAGTAAGATTTTTTTCGAAATTTTTATTTGAAAAAATCCAATTTTAATTTTTTTTTTTTTTTATTTTAGAAAACTGGAAGATGGAATGCCATGCACGTTCGAATCGCTTGGGAAATTTATTCGCATCAAACAAAGCAAAATCCGGAGAAAACGAATCCTCTGAAGGCGACGGAAGTATTACGGAATCCATCGCATCTGCATTCCCCCGCATCTGCCGGCGGATTACTGAGAACGCACGAAATGATGCCCGGATCGTATCCTGCGCATTTAATGGCAGGCAGAAATATCTTCGATTCGTCAATGAGTCCACAATTTTTAAGTTCATCTAGTCATTTAGGTAGAAAATTTTTTTGGTAAAAGTTGAAATTTTTATTAATTTTGAGTTTTTTTTCAGGTATGTCACCATTTAGTCGATATAGTGCACCGTTTCCTCCATCACCCTTTGCAACAATGCCTGGTTTCGCGAGAGATTCGGCGCTTGGGGCTCCATTTACGGGACTTCATGATCCATGGAGAAGGTAAAAATTGAAAAAAATTATTAATTTTTCATTGAAATTAGTCAAAAATGTCATCGATTTTTTCATTTTTATTTTTTTTGAAATTTTTACAAGAACAATATTTCACATGAAATCTCAAAAAATTAAGAAATTTTTCTATTTTTTCAACGATTTTGATAAAAAAAAAAAACGGAAAGTAAAAAAACGTAAAGTAAAAAAAATAAATTTTAATTTTTGTATTAAATATTTTTTATTTTCAAAAAAAATATTAAAATTATTATCCAAAAATTTAAAAAAAATTAATTTCTTTAACTAAAAAAAATTAAAACTTTCGTGAAAAGCTAGGTGAAAAGTAAAAAAAAAATTTTATTTAATTTAATTTTTTTTTTATTTTTTGTTAAAGAAATCTCTTAGTTTTTAAAAATAAAATTAAATTAATATTTATCCAAAAAATAAAAAAAAATATATTTTATAAATTTTTAAGATAAATTCTCTAAAAAACCAATCTCTTAAATTTTTTAAATTTTTCTTTAAAATTTTTCAATTTTATAAAAAAAATATTTACAAAATTTAAAAATTCAATTTCATAAAAAAAAATATTTAAAAAATTTAAAATTCGAAAAAAAATTATAAAATTATGAGAAATCGAAAATATTTTTGAAATTGAATTGAATTCAAATTTTAAAAAAAATCATATTAATTTTTTTTCATTTTTAGTTTACAAAGACCTTATTTGCCATCTCCTGCTCCCCCGAATTGGGCAATGAAGCCTGATGTGTCGAATATTGAAATCAGTAAACGTGAAGCGGAAGAAAGAGAGCGACAACTAAGGGAACGAGAAGAACGGGAGCGTTTGAGGCGTGAAAGGGAAGAAAAAGAACGACAGCGTGAAAGAGATCGAGAACGTGAGGAAAAATTAAAGAAAGAAGGTAAGAATTAAAAATAAATAATTAAAAAAAAATAAAAAAAATTAATTTAAAAAAAAATTAAAAAAATGAAAAAAGTAAAAAAAAAATTAAAGAAAAACTAAAAGAAAATTTAAAAAAAAATAAATTCAAAAAAAAAAAATTATAAAAAGATTGAAAAAAATATTTTTTTTTCTTTTGAATAAATAAAATTTCGACAAAAAAACTAAAATATTTTTTTTTATAATTTTCAGCTGAACGTGAACGCAAAGAAAAGGAAAAACGCGAGCAAGAAAGACGCGAAATGGAACGCGAACGAATGTTACAGCAGCAGCGAATGAACGAAATGAAACCCAATGTTCACAACAACGTCATGAGTCACGATCGATCTCCGTTGCGAAATGGCTGCGAACCCGATATGCGAATAAAAGAAGAATCTCGTAAAGATGACGACGTCATGCGAAACGATCCGTCACGCTTTTCATCGTCATCTAACCCAATGATGGGCACTCCAAGTCATGCCTACCTTTCGAGCAGGCACCCGCAACACGTATTAGGCGTTAGTCCGTCACACTTATCCCGCAGTATTTTACCTCCGCATCCCGGTTCGAGTTTATCGCACTTTCCGCCGCCTCCGCCTCCCTCAGTGTGGTCTGGCGTCGATCCGTATCGAGACCCTTATCGATTGGATCCGATGACACCGCTGCGATATAATCCGCTGATGGAAGCGATGCGCGCCGAAGAGGAACGCGCAAAGGCAATGTACTTGCATTATCGACCAAAAGATCCGGCGGCGTTTCCCATGATGCATCACAGGATGCCGACGGGCGGTCCGCCGCCACCCTCGATGAATTCGATGAAACCAAATGGACCATCACATATTCCGCCAGTGAGCTCAGATGCACTGAAAAAGGACGATTCGTCACAAAACCGATGATAAAACTCATGAATTAAGTTCATCTCATCTGAAAAAAACACAAAAAAAACTAAATCGTATTTTATCTGGCTGAGAAATCAGTGAATTAGCCAATATTACTTAAGTTTTACTTTTTATATAGAATTATTAGTTATTCCAAGCTACTTTTACACGAACAATTTACAAATTTTTTTTTTTTTTGGGTCAACTTTCAAGTTGATTTATTCCTCAATTTGCCCAAAAATACTGAAAATTGTTCAAGATGCTTTTGTACATGTAAAATGTAAATTGATAGATATTATTACAGTATGTATTAAAAATTAGGTAAAAAATTTTTTCATTTTTTTTTTAATTTGAAGCCTTACTTCATGCAAAAAATTGTAAATTTTTTAAATAAAAAAATTGCAAATATAAAAAAAATTGTGAGGCTTTCAAATCTTTAATCCATTGTAAATTTTTTGTGATCATGTAATAAAATGAATTACAGTAGTCCATGTGTGTTAGTTTATAAAGAAAAAAAGAAAAAAAAAATGTTAAGAGGAAAGATAAATATACTACTTAATATTAAAGTTGTTCCCGGTACTCTCGATCGAATTTTTTAAAAAATTTTCGGTCGAGTTGGAACAACTTTAAATCCTCTTGAATTACAAAATAACCCATTTTATACATACATTTTGATGATATTGTATCATAATCAACAACGTTTTAGAGAACTTAGCAGTGATACAACTTGATAATTAATTGAGTAAAGAAATAAATAAAAAAAAAATAATAAAATTAAATATTAAATGTAAGAGAATTACTTAGTAGATTTGTAGAAAAATAGATAAAAAAAAAACATTTACGTGCTTCTTGATTTTCCTCAGTAGGCATTTTTGCATTTTTTAGTTCAAACACTCGAAACGTAACAAAATTTAGAGTTAATTAATTTTATGTGTATCTCTACTCAAATTCAGCTTTATTTGAATAGAATTTAGCTTAATTTTTTAAAACAAAATATTTGCATTCAAAAAAATAATTTTAGTAAATTTTAATTGGGGGCGTTTTAAATTTATTTTAAAATTTTTGTCTGAATTATTTGAAAAAATTTAATTTAAAAAATTATTCTTACTGAAAAATTAAAAAATAAAATTTAAATTTTAAATTTAATTTTTTAAATTTTAAAATTTAATTTAAAAAAATTATTTAAATTTTCTTTTAAAAAAAATTTAAAAAAAATAATTAATTAATTGAATTAAAAAAAATAAAATTTAATTTAAAAAATTTTTTTGATTAAAAATTAATTAAATTTAATTTTGAAAAATTGAAATTCAATTTAAAAAATTTAAAATTTATTTTAAAAAATAAAAATTTGATTAAAAATAGGTACTAAAATTCAATTGAAAAAAAAATTAATTTAATTTTCACTTTTAATTTTTAACGTTTGTAAAATTTTATTTTAAAAAAATTAATTTTATTTTTTTTTTTCAATTTTAAAAAATTAATTTTATTTTTTTTTTTATCAATTTTAAAAAATTAATTTAATTTTTTTCATTAATTTTTAATTAGTTTTAAACATTTTTTTTTATTTTAAGACAAATTTTGTTTAGTCAAAGACTTGCCATGATTTTTCTATTTTTTATTTTTTTTTAATTAAAATTTCGAAAAATTTCATAATTTGAAAATGATATAAACCGGTTTCAAAACTTCATTAAAAAATTAATCTTCTAAAAAATTAATTAAAATAAAAATTTTAATAGTTAAAATATTTTAAAAATTTCTTCTCAAAAAATCACGAAAAATTAAAAAAATATTTTTTTGGACAAAATTTTATGAAAAAAATCAAACTAATTTTTTTAAATGAAAAAAGGACAAAAATTAAAAATTATTTGAAATTATTTAAAATTTTTTTTTAAAAAAAATTTATCATGAAAAATTTCAAAAATATTTTTTGAGAAATTTTAAAAAAAAATTAAATTAAATTAAATGAAAATAGAACAAAAAATTAAAAAAAAATAAATTTAAAACGCCCTTAAAATAAAAAAAATTTGAAACGCCCTTAAAATAAAAAACAATAGATAATTCATAAAAAAAAATAATTTAGACTTCTACTGAGGACATTTTGACTTTAATATTCGTTAGTCTCAATGAGTCAACGCACTGTTATTTAAATTTATTTATTTGTCTATTTAAGCATAAACTATGTATAAATCTGATATACTGATTATTAAAGTATGGAACATAAATAATTACTATAAAAAAATTAAAAACCTTTATTTGTCTTCACTTTTGTCATTTTTCATGTCAAGCAACAATTTACAATATTCAAAAAGTTCAGCATTGGCTTTTTTCAACTTTAAATTTTCCTCTTCTAGCTTATTGTCGTAACTACTTGATGCCGGCGTAACTTCTTCTTTAATGAAAAAGTCATAATACCCAAACTGTCTCGGGCATTGGAGCTCCATATTGGGATTACTCAAGTCACATTTGACTCTGTTCATGGTTTTTATCGTATTTTCCAAGCATCCTTCTTTGTCGTATTCCAAGCAAGAGGCGAACATTACAGTTATATTGGTAACTTCGGAGGTTTGTTGCAACACTTTTAACGCCTGACCTTCACTATTCCAAATTACAACTAATTTATCTGAACTTCCAGAGACCAGGCGGAGATTACAAGCCATCATTGCGAGCGACGTGATTTCTTTTTTATGCACCGGAGCGAATTTATTCAAATCTTTCATCTGATTTTCGAAGACTTCGTTCGTGTAAGGCTTGAAATTCGTCAAAATTACTTTGAAAATATTTCCGTTCGTGTCTCCCAAAAACGCACAGTGCTTCGTATCGCTAAAAATCGCAACGCACATGACAGATTCAAAGACAATTTTCAACAAAGTTGCTTTGCTGTTCAAATCGTAGATGCGACAAGTCCTATCCATGGAGGTAGAAATCAAACTCGACTCATAAAAATCCGCCGAAACATTAATATCCGTGATGGGAAGTTGATGATCGGAGAAAACGTGCGAACAAGTCTTCATCAATTGCTCATCGTTCGACAGGACTTTCGTCAAATGCCACAAAACGATCATCCCGTCGTCCCCAGCTGTGATAAAATGTGAACCTTCCTTCGTGAATCGCACAATTGTCACTTGCTGATAATGCGTTTTTGGACATTTAACGAACAAATTCATTGCCGGCTGCCAAACCATCACATCGCTACCCATGGCAATCGCAACGAAACATCCATCTAAAAAAAAAAAATAAGAATTCCAAACCAAGCATAAAAAAATTAAAAAAAAATTACCTCGAGAAGCGGCAACAGCATTCGGTTTCGCAGGCAAAACAATTTTACAAGAAAGCTCTTCTTCCCATTTTTTGAGGTGAAACGTGTGAAGTAACGCTTTTGCACTGTCTCCAATTAAAAGTAACTCATCTTTTAACAAGGTAACGTTATTCCTCTTTGCCGAAGAGTTTTTGTATGAACCTAAAGTGACGTGATTTTGCAAATCAATTACACTGGCGTTCGATGACTGAAAGTTAATTATCGCTATTTCAGACATTTTTGAGCAATTTTAAAGTCAAAGGCATGGATTTTGTTTACTTTTTAAGGGATTTCAAAAACCGGCATTTTTTAATCTCGAGAATCCGGTAGATGGCGCTGCAGTCAGCTTGTCAATATCCTGTTTGGAGCCACCAAAGCGGAAGTGCGGCAACATGCTGAACTAATTTTGAGACGAATGAAACTGATAACGAGCGCCAGAGGGCTCTGTAGGTCTTGTCAACATCCTGTTTGGCGCCACGTACGGCGGGAAATGGAACTAATTTTGGGTCGGCTGAAATTGATAAGACAACAGATGTAAATAAAAATCAAAATTTTGGGACCTCCGCGAAAATAAACCCAAAAAATCCGTGCCTCGTAATAAATTACAACCAAAATCAAACATTTTCCGTCCAAATTAAGGAAATTTTTAGCTAAAAAAAAGCGTAGTTTAAAAATTTAGTATCAAAATCGAATTCAATACTTACAAGAACAATCGTCATCAATTTTTACAATAATCATTGTACAATTCTAGAGTCAAGGTTAATGTTTTTTCTGTTCTTTGTCATGATAAGACGAAATTGACGATTTTATCTCGAGCTATACGTGAAAAAATTATTTGATTCTTGCCGAAAATTTCACTTTTTTTTTTCGACGTAATGAAAGTCGTCCTAGATTTCGTCTTCAAGTGAAGCTATTGTGTTGTAAATTAACTACGGAACGTAGTACATACTTCGAAACTCTTAAAAAATTTTTCATTTTTTTTTTTTTGCAGGTAGAATGTGGAGTCCAACTCATTTGGTTGTTACAGGTTCGATTTTTTCTTAAAAAAATTTTTTTTTTTTATTAATTTTAATTTTTTTTTCAGTTCTTAAAGCGAAAGGTCTTTTAATTAAGGGTAAAAATGGGACAAATAATTGTTTTGTGACAATTGCCTTGGGCAAGGAGAAATTTCAGACCACTGTGCAAGAAAAAGCCTTACATGACGTCGATTGGCACGAAGAATGTGAGCTGTAAGTATTTTACATTGAAAATTTCATGCAAGTAACGGTAAATTCATTGTTTATTTTTAGAACGATTCCGTCACAAGGCAACAAAGCTGAATTGATTTTGACGGTGCTGCATCGAAACAAGTTGGGTTTGGATGAGTTCTTGGGTCAAGTTGCGTTGCCCTTAAATGAATTAGACGTTTACGAGACTCCCAAATCGAAATGGCTTCGTTTAGAGAGCAAAGCTGGCAAAGAAAACAAAAAAGATCGCGGAGAATTGGAAGTTCGTATCTCTTTTACCGTGAAAGCGGGTTCTTTGATGGACTTGAGCAAAGTTGGCAAGAACAAATCATCCACGAGTTTGGCGAATATCGGCGGAAGTTTGTTAAGTTTGAGCACGTTGGACAAACGGAAGAAGATTAAGGACTTTACAAAGTCTCTCGGCGGCAAAATTAACTTTAAACGTAATTCTAAACACAAATCCAGCAATGAAAATGTCTCATCTGGAGGCGATTCGAGGTCCCCAAGTCTTCATAGTTACAATCATCACGATCGATCGGATATGCATCACGATCCCGGAGTCATTAGCGAGAACGAAGACGAATTTATCTTTGAAACGTTGTCCCAAAAGGGCTCTACAAGTTCGCTGAGCTTCACAAAAGACAACAACAGCTTCAATAAATACCACAGCAAGCCATCGACGCTTTCGCAACCACCGCCTGTCGATGAATGGCAACAAAAACTCACGGGAAAACGTTCGGAACTCGCGAAAACTCCCGAAACGGGAAGTCAAGTATCGCTGCAAAAACCTGAACCATCGCCAAGGAACACTTTAGACATCAAACCGAGACCAAAAAGTCTCGAAGTCGAAGAAGAAGAGGAAGATGTCCCCATTTACGAAGCACCTCCAGTTGTCAAAGAAGAGCCTTCAGAAGTTCACGAGAAACCCGAGAAGAAAGCTTCTGTCTTTTCCAAAATTGAACTAAGCGAAAAACCGGAGAAGAAAAATTCAGTCTTTTCGAAAATGGGATTCACGAATAATAATAAAAATAAAATTACGGAAGCGAAAAACGAGAAAAACCATCGCGAGTCAGTTATTCAAGTGAAGAAAACGAATGTTTCTGAAGCAATTAGCAAAAAATACGAAGGTTTAACACGAGAGGATTTGATGTTGCATGCGAATAAATTGGAAAATGACTTGACAGGTCATAAGCAGAAAATTAAGGAATTGGAAGATTATTTGGTAAGTTTTTAAATTTTTTAGAAGAAAATTTAAAAATTATTAAAAAAAATTTTTTTAAGGATTTATTGTTACTTCGAGTAATGGAAAGAGAGCCACGTATTTTACAAAATCCTTATGCGAGAACCAATCCAACTAAGAGGTAATTTTTATTTATTTAAAAAAAAAATATTTAATTTTAATATTTTTTTCTTTTTTTTCAGTGGTTAAAAAGTACTTCATTGTTAAAAATTTAAAATCATATTTTATTAAAATTAAATTTAAAAATAACAAAAAAAAAATCTAAAGTCTATCCAAAAAAAAAAGTTTTTAGTTTCGTTTTGAAATTACAAGAAAAAAAAGCTTTAAAAAATAATTTGGAGACTTAAACTAAATTTTTATCAGTATCATATTTTAAAATTTTTAATATTTAATTAGACAAAAAAATTCCATTTTAAAAATTTAATTTATTATTTCTCTTTTTATTATACTATAAAAAAATTGCAATACCAATGTGAAAAAAATTTACTGTAACTTTGGTGCCTTCTATTCTATTGAAATTACTAACTTTTAAGTTTTAATCAAAAATAAGACGAGCTTCATGCAATAAATTTTAATGATAACAGCTCGCGGTATGTTTTATGAATTATTTTATACCTATACGATCAAAAAGTAAACAAATAAAAAGACATTTTCTTATCAATTAATGAGTTTTCTTGTTGCTGTAAATTGTTTTCTTATGAGTCATGTGTCTCAAATGAACTTGAATAAAAATTAAAGTGAGTCTTTGAAAAATTGATAAATTTTATTTTTTTATTTAAATTTTTGTATCGAGTTTTTATACTTTTATGATAAGGAGTTTAAATTTTAAAATAAGATTAAAAATTTAAAAAAATTCAGCTAAGATTGAATTTTTGTCATAAAAAAATAAAAAATGCCCCATTGTGAAATTTGAATTAGCAAAGACAGATTTAGGCCTATGCAATAAATAAAAATGTTTTCGATTTTTTTTAAATGAATCGTGGGGGGCATTGAACAAATTTCATTTAATTTTAATGTTTCAGAAAAAGTTTTTTTTTCTACATTTTAAATGATTTAGCGGAAATTTTCTTAAAAACCTTCATTTTTTGTAAACTAAAACTAACTTCATCTATCAAAAGTATTAATAAGTAAGTAACATATCGAGGGTCTTAAAAATAGAAACTATCCAAATTTTCTTCTTTCAAACATTTTTGTACTGAAGCCAAAATGTTTTCTTCAAAAATTAAATTGTCTACAATTTTGCGTCGTCTATACTTTCGAAAAATGTTACGAAAAATTCAGAAAATGTTACGCTGTTGGTTTTTCAGATGTCGTTGACCTCTATTTCCAGAGTAAGTCAGAGCATGGTTTCATCCAATAAAACACCTTTGTAACAGCATCTTTCTCTAAAAGCTGCATGTAAATACCCGGATTCCCTTTGATAAAATTGTTGCAAACAAATGTATTTATTCAGCGGGAGTCTTCACAGCCGACATCTATGTAAAATTTTCTTCAAGGAAAAGCAAAAAATTCGGTTGATTTTTTAATTCGTTATCACATTTGTATTCACATAAAAGAAAGTTGAATAATCCGTACCACATTTTAAGAAATATTAAATAACAAGAAATTTCTAAGTGAGTGTTAATATTTAGCTGCCAGATCTTAAAAACTGTAAGTAATGATGAAAACTTCCAATCCGCAGAGTTTCTTATACAAGTTATTGGATCGAGGATCTCAAATTTTTTTTTCTGAAAAAGATAAATAAAAAAAAATTGTTAAAATCAGTTCTAAATTCAAAATTTTCATAATTTTTAAATTTTTATTGAAAAAATTAAATTGAAAAAAATCATTTGTTAATTTTCAAAATCTATCTACAAAAAATATGAAATTTTAAAAAATTCTAAAGAAAATTGAAATTTTTTATACAACAAAAGGTCTTTGAAACCGAAAACATTTTTGATATTTGTATCGGCCTAATGTGTCAAATTTCATATTGCTGGCTCTTTATTTACCTTCTCTTTAAAATGATTTAAAACTACTTATTAACGGGGAAAATTGTGTTGAATTGTACAAAAGATGAATTTTTCCGACATTCTTAATCTAGCAAATAGCAACACTCAAAATGATAAGAAGGCAAGTCTCCGAAAATCAACTTTTTGCAATATGTGAAACTTTTTTTTTGTAACTTCACAGGATGGAAACTTCTACAAGGCCAAATTTACTGCCCCGAAAAAGGAAACGAAAGACAAAAAGCTCTCGGCAAACATCCAAAAGTTCCTGCAAAAGCGAGAGCAGGAAGAAATGATAAAAGCCAAGGAAGCAGAGCAAAAACGTAATGCCCTACTTGCGATGCGCGACACCAAGGCAAAGAACAAAATTCGCAAAATGTTGAAAGTGATCAAATCAGCTGATAAGTCTGTGATTGAAGATGCAAAAGCGGGAGATGCACCTGCAGTAGCTGAACAACCAGATGAGGATGACTATGGATATGTGAGTCACGAAGCGAATGCCTATTATTCGAAGCTGATGGAGAAATATGGCACAAATACGCCCGAGGAGAAGAAACAACGAAGCAATGGTGATCAAAAAAAGTCCAAATTTTCCATCAAAGAAACGTTGGAACGAACAAAATCTCAACTGAATGCCGAAACATCGCAAAATGGAGGACATCGACGTGCCCATAAAGCACCCGAAAGAGCATATGTTGAACCCACAAACACTTCCAAGCCACAAACGAACGGCAGCAATAATTCAGCTGAATCTCAAAAGCCCAAGGAGAAACCCAAACCAACTCACAAAGCACCTCCGCCACTCGCATTTAGCGAATTGCTTAAAATCGCAGAGAAAAAACAACACGAACCCATCAAAATTAGCGTTCCCGTAGTGCCTAAACAGGAAGAGAGATTAATGTCGAGCAAAGAAAAATTAGAACACGAAGAACGGATGCGATTCCTGCAAAATCAAAAGAAACGAAGACTCGAAGCTGAACGAGGCTACAAAGCGAGCGAATCTAAACCAATTCCCAAAATCAATCAAAATCAAACTCCTTCGAAAGAGAAGAAACCCGAAATTGCAAAAAGTTCACAAATTAAACCTTCAACTCCAAAAGCGATGCCCAACAAACCTCAAGAGAAATCGAAACCTGAATTAGCGAAAAAACCTCAAATGCAACAAAAACCTTCCTCTTCTTCGTCATCAATGTCAACTTCAAGTACAAGACCGATCGATAGACATCAAAGACCTCCCAATGGAAAAATTAAGAAAGATCCGCCGCCCAAAAGAAGAATTTATGACGAAGATGACGAGTCAGAATATGATTCGATGGATTCGTTCATTGACGATGAAGGCACAGAAGATGTTTCCTCCTACATTAAAGAGATTTTCGGATATGATAAGTCGAGGTATGAAAATTTTCAAACGTGTAACAATCTTAAGATCTTGAGCAGGGTTGCCAAAAATCGCAAACATCTATAATTTTTCCAATTTTATGATTATTTTTGATACAAAACGGAAAATAAGCCTTAAATATTTCGTTTTGTATCAAAAATAATCAAAAAATCTTAAGTAGAGAAAGGTAAAATATGATGTTTGTGATTTTTGGCAACCCTGATATTAAGTTAAGTTAACTTTCATGAAAAAAAGTACTTTGTCTTATTGAAATTTGTTAATTTTTTTGAAAAATTATCGAGTTTGAACTCAAATTTTCAGTAAAATGAACAAATTTCAATAAAAAAAATATCTGAATTTTCATGAAACTTAACTTAACTTAATATCAGGGTTGCCAAAAATCGTGAACATCATTTCCATATCCTTCTTTATTTATAAGATTTTTTTGATTATTTTTGATGCAAAATGAAAATTTAAGGAAAATAAGCCCTAAAAATTTATTTTTGCATCAAAAATAATTAAAAAATCTATAGAGAAAATTTTTGTTCGCTATTTTTGGCAACCCTGATATTAAGTCGAAGTATTTTTCATGAAAGTTCAGGTACTTTTTTATTGAAATTTGTTAATTTTCTAATAAAAAATTGAATTTAAACTCAAATTTTCATTTTAGTGAACAAATTTCAATTAAAAAAAATTCTAAATTTCCATGAAAAATTTCTTGACTTAAGATCCTTAAGTTATTCTTACGTTCTTAAGTTACACGTTAGTCGCAAAAAAATTTCAAAATTAAAAAAAAAATTTTTTTTTAGATATCGAGATGATTACGACGACACAAGAGACATGGAATCCAGTTTTGCACAACAAATGCGAGAAGAATCGATCAGTAAAAAAATCGGATTGATGGAAGACTTGGAAGATATGAAGCAAGAAGAGCTGGCAAAGAAAAGAAAAATGATGATGAAAAAACGTCAAAGATTATAATGCTTAATTCACGTTACGAAGGTGTTCCAAAAATATTTTTTCTTGATTTTTCTAAAAATAATTTAAAATTATTTCAAGATATTTTTTGAGTATTTTACGAAAATTACGACTAAAGAAAATTTTTTATACAAGTATTTAAATAAAAATAAATATTTAATTTTGACCAAGTAAAATAAAAATTTAATAAAAAATGTACTAAAAATAAATATTTAAAAAAAATATTTTTGTAAATAAATTTTTAAAAAATTTATCAAAATTAAATTATTTTAATTTTTTTCATTAAAAAATTTTCAAAATATTTTTTTTATTTAAAAAAAAATAATTTAATTTTAAATTAATTAATTTTAAAATTATTTTAATTTTATTTTAATTTTTTTTTCTATAAAAAATAATTTAAAATATTTTTTTTTGTCTTTCAAAAATTTTTATTTAAAAAAAGAAGAAATTTTTTGGAACATCTTAGATTTTTACTTAGCTAATTTATTTTTTGTTTTTTTTTCTTTCTTTTGTACAAAAAAGGGAATTTATATATTTACATTTTTTTTCTAAAAATAAAGTTTTACATAAAATTAGAATTTTTTTCATGCGGAAATTCATTCAATGATGTCATTGCCTTTAAAAGATTGATAGCACCTACCGAATTCTCGCAAATCGCAATTCGTTACTTGTTGTCGTAGTGCACGAAAAATCAAATATTTTATTCATGAATCACAAGAAAAGAACAATTTAAATGACGAATGACCTCCGCCGCGAAACTTTTGCATAAACATGATTTTCGAAAAAAAAATCTTACATCACCTTCATCGATCTTCGTCTCTCAAGAAATCAACCAAAATCGCAAAACATTGAAAAATAACGACGAGATGCTTCATTTGAACCGATAAAAATCCATGTTCCTCTTGAGTGACTTCCGAATGACATCTATAAAAGTCACGTCTTGGGGGTGCGCCGTTCTAGTTTGCGCGAAAAAATTGCCCAAAAATGTCGTACATCGGTGAAAATTCCGACTTTGAGCAGTGTCCCGGCGATTCGATCAACCAGCAGCATCACAACCAACAGCAGCATGCGAGCAGTGAAAGTGGCGCAACGCCCAGCAGACCGTTCAAATCGAAGATTGCCATGAGTACAAAGAGCGCCTCACACGCCGCCACGGATCATCATCATCATCGGAGTGCCATGCAGGAATGGAATGATCGCAAAAACTACAAAAGCGACGATTCCTACTCGGAAATGTCAGATACGGATAACTTCCTTGCAAAAGGCGCTTTTCTCATTACGCCATCGCATGAGCTGACAATCGATCGCGCCGCCGTTATTTGTGAAAAAATGAGCTTTAAAGGATATTTCAGGTTTGTCTCTCTAAAAAAAATTTAAAAAAAATATTAATTTATTTTTTTTTTTTCAGTTTAACCAAAACAGCTACGGGAATTTTATTCAAATTTTCGCATCCAGAGGATTTCCAAGCGGTTTTCCGAAAGGGTTTTCATCGAGTAACGGGAGCACGTTTCTACAAAAAAGTCGCGATTCCATGCCGACCTCAGAAGACATTCACGTTGTTTGTGTACGATGTTCCAGGTATGCGGCGCACCTTTCGTCAAAGTCAGTCATAAATCTTGAAAAAATATTTTTTTATTTTTTTTTTATTTAGAGGACGTGCCCGAAGAAGATATTCGTCATTCGTTGTATCGATTTAATTCGATTGTCGAAGTTGTGCGTCTCGAAGTTGAATATAAGAAAAATGCGGAACCTACTTCGCTTCCAGCTAGCGGTAAGAAAAAGTTTTAAAATTTCTCAAAAAAATTAGAAAAAAAAATTATTTAAAAAAATTTTTAAAAAATTAAAAAAAATTTTTTTTGAAAAATTTAGAATTTTTTTCAAAAAAAAAAAAAAAAAAAATTTTTTCAAAAAAAAATGACAAAATTTAAAAAAAAAAATAATTCAAAATTAAATTTATTTTAAAAAAATAATTTTTATTTATAACTTTATTTTAATAATTTTTTTATAATTTTATTTTAAATCGATTTTTAATTAAAAAATTTAAATTTTATTAAAATATTAATTAAAAAAAATAAAACAACATTAATCTTATATTCAAATAAGAAAAAAAAATTGACAAAAAAATTAAATTAAAAAAAAAATAAAAATGCTCAAAAAAATGATGACAAAACTCTACAATACCTGCTTAATTTAAAAAATTATTTTTTTTAAAAAAAATTTTTTTTTTATTAATTTTTAATTTAATTTATTTTTTATTAAAACATTAAAAATAATAAATAATTTTAAATTTAAAAAATAATTTTAAAAAATTTCTAAGATTTTTTTTACAAATTTTTCCAATTTTTTTTATGTTTTTAACTTTTATTTTTAATTAATTTTTTTAATTTATTTTTTTTTTATTTTCATTGAAAAAAAAAAAATAAAAATTAATCGAAAAATACTGAAAATTATATAAAAATATTTTTTTGAAACCCAATTTTTTTCTCGTCATTTATAAGTCAGACAAAAATTGAAAAATTAAAATGATTTTTCAAATTATTTTTTTTTATTCAAGGAACCTCAACCCCAAAACCCGGTCAAAAAATGGAAACGGAGTCAGTGAATCTCACAAAGGAAACAAGTCTCCCGCCAATTCGCATCACGTTGGCATCATTGGAGGAATACAACAGTTTATTGACGAACGGTCTCGATTTCTACGGCGCAACTTTCTTCCCGACAGATGCGGAATTGCCATCGGATTCGATTGCACGTGTAGCAATTCGACGAGGAAGGTAATTTTTTTTAATTAAAAATTTTTTTCATATTTTTTTAATTAATTTTTGTCTTTTAGATTAACATACAAGAGTATTGCTGGACAAGTCAGAGAGTTACTGCCCGTGTTCGATGCTTCAGGATTTACTAAAATTCCGCCGCCAGCCAGCAAAACAATGAGACCCGGATATCACGGAGGAAAATGATTCGAAAAATTGGATGAAATCTCAGTATAAAATTTATAAATTTATTATAACAATTCGTTTTTTTTTTCACAAATACAAAAAAAAAGAAATGGATGAGGTTGAATTTTTTTTTCGAGTAAACACATTAATGAGTACATTCGTTAAAGATCTGTTTGCCAAATTTTGATGCAAAAGTTGCTTTTTTGCACGCCAGATGTAACAATTGAATGACTGTCTTTCGTTTCAATTGCTAAAATGCAATTTACGGTGTCTGAAAAATAGAGAGAAAGAAAAAAAGGTAAATTTTTGAAAAAAATATTTTTAAAAAATTCATAAAAAATAATAAAATTTAAAAAGAAAATTTAAAAAAAAATATTTTTTTTTTAAAAAAAAAAAAGTATTTTTTTTTTTAAAAAAAAAAAAAAATTTTTTTTTTTTAAAAAAAAAAAATTTATTTAACAATAAAAAAAAATTTTAAAAAAAAAAAAAATTAATAATTTAAATTTAATTTTTTTAAAAAAAATTATTTTAATAAAATTTAAATTAAATTAATTTAAACTTAATTTAATTTTTTGAAATTTAATTTAATTAATTTTTCAATTAAATTAATTTAAACTTTATTTATTTTTTTTTTATTTAATTTTTATTTTAATTAAAAAAAATATTTTTTTTTATAAAAAAATAATTAAAAAAGAAAAAAAAATTAAAGAAATTTAGAGAAAAAATTACCATGCGCTTGAAATTCATGAACGATATTTCCGTTCGTTAAATTGACAATTGACACTCTGCCCGCAGAGTCTCCAATCAAAATATTATCCGACAACCATTCCAAGCAAGTAAGATCTATATTACGTGAAAAACAGAACAACGACATTGTGGTCGAACAATCTATTAGAATCATCTTCGACACAAAACACGCAGCGACATTTAATCCATTTTTGTGATATTTGAGTTGAACGCATTCCGATTCGCCATTCATAACTCGTTTGACATTTTTGCTGCTTTCATTCATGTCATAGTCCCACTCGATGATGTCACCATTTTTGCAACCGATTATGATGACTAGGTGATTTTTCTTGTTTGTTTTTACGTCGATGCAATTTATTTTGTCATCAACTGCCAAGCAATCGAATAATCGATTTCGTTTATTGACGACTTCTTCTTCAGACCATTTCCAAATTCTAAAAAAAAATTTTTTTGAGAATTTGATGAAATTTTTGAAAAAATGATATTTACTTGACATAACAGTCGCTACTTCCGGATACAATAAAATTTTGATTTTGGACGTTAATTCCTTTGAGACAAGTTATGGAGTCATCGTGAGCTTCGAATTCGCCACAAACTCTTCCGTAGTCCAAACTGTATGTTAATCTGTAACAAAAAAAAAAATTACAAATTTTTCTTGAATTTTTTGAAGATTTTTTTTTTAATTTTTTAAAATTTTTATTATTTTTAAATTTTTTTTAATTTAAAAATTTTTTTTTTTTTTTTAAAATTTAAATTTTTTTTTTTTTTTACTTTTTTTAGTTTTGAATTAATTTTTTTCATTTTCAAAAATTTTTTGAATGTTATTTTATTTTTTAAAAATTTTCTTCATTTTTTTTTTTATTTTTTTCTGAATATTTTTCAATTTTTTAAAAAAAAATTCACTTTTTGTTAAAAATAATTAACTCACATCGAATTATCCCACGACGAACAAACAATTTGCGAGCTATTAACAAATTTAACACATGCACTCAACGGAAAATCCGACACTTGAACATTCCTAATCTGCTTATGCGACTTCACATTGTAACATTTAAGACTTCCATCCTTTCCCGTCGCTATCAACACCTCGTCGGAGCAACTTAAACCAAGGACGGCATCACGAAATCCATCAAAAACCTTCACAAGTTCCGTATTTAGCGGCTTTATTGCTGAAATTGAGTCCGATAACGACATTTTCGAGAGATGAATTAGCTTTTGGGGATGCGGCGTGGTGAAAAGTTGCTTTGGTATCTGACCAAATTCAAGAATTTGCACTTCCAAAGCGTGTTTAGCAGCCATATCCGAGACGTCAGACAGATTTACGGAACCTTCGTAACACAAATGATAAAAGAGATTGTCCGCTTTGAGTGCTTCTTCGCCGCGTTGCTTGTAACCGAAGATCAGGTCGATCCAATTGTTGATGTTGGCAGAGACATAATCGCTTTCGAGAGCTTCACGAAGGGTTTTGACGAATTTTTCTGCGGATCGTTTTGCCCATGGAGGGAGCTGGAATTAAAAGAAAAGTGTTAAAAATTTGATAATTTTATGAAATAATTAAAATTTTTTATTTTTTTAATTTTTAGAGAAATTATTTTTGTATTTTATTTTTAATTTTTAAAATTATTTTATTTTTTTTTTTTTTTATTTTTCACTATAAATTTTTTTAAAAATTTTTAAAAAATTTTTTTTTTTTTAATTTTTTTTTTTAAAATTTTGACAAAAGCTTAATTTTTGAAAGAATTTTTGAAAAATTAAGAAAAAAATTTTTTTTTTGAAAAAAGCATTTGCAATTATTTTAAAATTTTTTTTTTTTTTTTTGATTTTCAAAAATTTTAATATTTTTATAAATTCAATTAAAATTTTATTTTTTCAAAAATTTTAAAAAATTTATAAAAATTTTCAATTTTTTTTATTTCATTTTTTTTCAAAAATTTTTTTCAAAAATTTTAATTTATTTTTTAAAATTAAAAAAAAAAAAATTAATTTTTTTTATTTTTTTTAAATTTAATTTTTTTTCAATTTTTTTTTTCTTTTTTTTTAATTAATTTTTATTTATTTTTTCAAATATTTTTATTTCATTTTTTTTTTAATTTTCTTAAAATCTTTGCAAAGTCCTTCAAAAAAAATTTTTTTTTTTAAATTTTTGAATTCAAATTTTTTTTATATTTTTTTATAATTAAATTAAAATAAAAAATCACTTACTTGAACATCATTCACGATACTTCCATCCCATCGTTGCCCAAAATTAATTTTTTTCTTGTTTATCAGAAAGTCACACTTTGTAACATCATAAAATTCGGGCGTTAATTCCTTAAAATCGCTCATATTCGTCATGCAATTGTTAAAAGTATCCTGGACTGAGTTAAAAATTCTATCGGGATGATCAAATTTT
The DNA here is from genome assembly GCF_036172545.1 of Culicoides brevitarsis. Classification (NCBI taxonomy): domain Eukaryota; kingdom Metazoa; phylum Arthropoda; class Insecta; order Diptera; family Ceratopogonidae; genus Culicoides; species Culicoides brevitarsis. The sequence goes on along the minus strand of NC_087087.1, from coordinate 32,889,611 downwards.
CCATTCTAAAAAAAATCAAAAATTAAAAAAAAATTTTTTTTACAATAAAAATCACAAAAATTACCTGAAGACACAACATTAATTCCGGATATCGTCGTGCCAAATAAAAAATACAACTGCCCGGCATTGAAAACATCGATCCATACAAATATTTGGGCTCATCCATTTCCGTACATCGTTCTTTCAGCTTGCCCAATCGGTCTTCGTTCAACGCTCCTATGGGTTTTTGAAGATTTCTGTAGACCTTGACGTCATTCAAGTCAATTTCATCCGAGGTATAGTCCTTGATGACCCACGGAAACACCGGATATTGCGTTAAATCGTTGAAGGAGCGATCCGCTAAGCTGTTGAGATACAGCAAATAGTCGTAATTCGAGACATCGCCATGTTGCCATTTGATTATCATGCTATCACAGTTCAAATCTTCGACTTGGAAGGTTTCTTGTTGGGAAATGGCGTCGAAAAACTTGTCGCGGATGTCGTTCGAGATGAATGCGACATACAAAACTTTTTGATGAGATTCTTCCGTGTACTCGATTTCCAGTCCGATTTGTTTCAACATGAAACGACGTTTGGTCAGAGCCGAAATACTCGAGAGATTAATTTTTAGTACGGGATTTGTTTGGATATTATTGAAGGATTGAAAGTACAAAAGACTGTTGGTGAGTAAAAGTCTTCCGGGATTCGTCACTAACGGCTTAATATGGTTCACGGTACTCTCGATGATGACTTTTTCGTAAATACTCTCGAACCACAACGGATCAAAGGCGATTCGGTTATGCCAACTAAACGCAATTGTCGCAATCATCGAATTTTGCTCGTAAATCGGCAAAGTTGACGCTCGCTGCAACTGCTGAATTTTCGGCAAACACTCATCCGTCGACACGTATTTCAGCACAAACGTAAAACTCGTTCTTGCCTTGCTGCGGAACTTGAATGGCGAGATTATGTTGCCATCCAGCATCTCGACGTAGTGTTGCGTCACGATCCGCAACGTTTTGTTTTCACAATTTTGACCTTTCACACCGGAAATTTCCAGGCAGTCTTTGTAGTTGATTTTCGTGAGAGGCTTATCGATTTGCTTCGGCTCGAACACGACACTTTTCGAGCAAATTTTGAGTTTTCCATCCAAGGCGTCGGAGGATGATGGCGGATCGACGAGCATATCGGCGAAAAAGTCCTCGAAGTAGATCTCGTAGGGCTCCAACAGCAACAGACTGAAGCGGCTTTCGATGTTATCCATTTCGTAAACAAAAACAGACTGAACAGCTGTCAAGTGAAGGATTTTTTTGACGTTTTATGAATACGGTGACAAGATGTTGAAATAAAAATGTTTTTGATTTTTTTCTAAATTTTTGAAAAAATCAGTGCAAAAGTCGATATTCTCAAAATTTTTAGTTAAAAAACGTTTGAATATTATTATTTTAATTTTATTTTTAACAAATATTGCTTTGACACAGTTTTTGATTTGGTTTTGCTCTTGATTTAGTTTTCAAAACAAAACTATGTCAAAGGAAATTTTTTTTTTCAGTTTCAATTTTTTGGCAGTTTTGAGTTATAAAATGATTAAAAATGATAAATTAGAGCCCTCTGACAAATTTTTATCCATTTGGAGCAAGATTTGACAAAAATTGCTTTGACACAGTTTTTGACACAGTTTTTTTGCTCTTGATTTAGTTTTCAAAACAAAACTATGTCAAAGGAAATTTTTTTTTTCAGTTTCAATTTTTTGGCAGTTTTGAGTTATAAAATGATTAAAAATGATAAATTAGAGCCCTCTGACAAATTTTTATCCATTTGGAGCAAGATTTGACAAAAATTGCTTTGACACAGTTTTTGACACAATTTTTTTTTTTTGCTCTTGATTTAGTTTTCAAAACAAAACTATGTCAAAGGAAATTTTTTTTTTCAGTTTCAATTTTTTGGCAGTTTTGAGTTATAAAATGATTAAAAATGATAAATTAGAGCCCTCTGATAAATTTTTATCCATTTGGAGCAAGATTTGACAAAAATTGCTTTGACACAGTTTTTGACACAGTTTTTTTGCTCTTGATTTAGTTTTCAAAACAAAACTATGTCAAAGGAAATTTTTTTTTCAGTTTCAATTTTTTGGCAGTTTTGAGTTATAAAATGATTAAAAATGATAAATTAGAGCCCTCTGATAAATTTTTATCCATTTGGAGCAAGATTTGACAAAAATTGCTTTGACACAGTTTTTGACACAGTTTTTTTGCTCTTGATTTAGTTTTCAAAACAAAACTATGTCAAAGGAAATTTTTTTTTTCAGTTTCAATTTTTTTTCAGTTTTGAGTTATAAAATGATTAAAAATGATAAATTAGAGCCCCTCTAATAAATTTTTATCCATTTGGAGCAAGATTTGACAAAAATTGCTTTGACACAGTTTTTTTGCTCTTGATTTAGTTTTTAAAACAAAACTATGTCAAAGGAAATTTTTTTTTCAGTTTCAATTTTTTGGCAGTTTTGGTTTATAAAATGGAAATTTTTTCAGTTTCAATTTTTTGGCAGTTTTGAGTTATAAAATGATTAAAAATGATAAATTAGAGCCCTCTGACAAATTTTTATCCATTTGTTTCAAAAATGATAAATTAGAGCCCTCTGACAAATTTTTATCCATTTGGAGCAAGATTTGACAAAAATTGCTTTGACACAGTTTTTGACACAGTTTTTTTGCTCTTGATTTAGTTTTCAAAACAAAACTATGTCAAAGGAATTTTTTTTTTCAGTTTCAATTTTTTGGCAGTTTTGAGTTGCAAAATGATTAAAAATGATAAATTAGAGCCCTTCTGATAAATTTTTATCCATTTGGAGCAAGATTTGACAAAAATTGCTTTGACACAGTTTTTGACACAGTTTTTTTTGCTCTTGATTTAGTTTTTAAAACAAAACTATGTCAAAGGAAATTTTTTTTTTCAGTTTCAATTTTTTGGCAGTTTTGGTTTATAAAATGATTAAAAATGATAAATTAGAGCCCTCTGACAAATTTTTATCCATTTGGAGCAAGATTTGACAAAAATTGCTTTGACACAGTTTTTGACACAGTTTTTTTGCTCTTGATTTAGTTTTCAAAACAAAACTATGTCAAAGGAAATTTTTTTTTCAGTTTCAATTTTTTGGCAGTTTTGAGTTATAAAATGATTAAAAATGATAAATTAGAGCCCTCTGATAAATTTTTATCCATTTGGAGCAAGATTTGACAAAAATTGCTTTGACACAGTTTTTGACACAGTTTTTTTGCTCTTGATTTAGTTTTCAAAACAAAACTATGTCAAAGGAAATTTTTTTTTTCAGTTTCAATTTTTTGGCAGTTTTGAGTTATAAAATGATTAAAAATGATAAATTAGAGCCCCTCTAATAAATTTTTATCCATTTGGAGCAAGATTTGACAAAAATTGCTTTGACACAGTTTTTGACACAGTTTTTTTGCTCTTGATTTAGTTTTCAAAACAAAACTATGTCAAAGGAAATTTTTTTTCAGTTTCAATTTTTTGGCAGTTTTGAGTTATAAAATGATTAAAAATGATAAATTAGAGCCCCTCTAATAAATTTTTATCCATTTGGAGCAAGATTTGACAAAAATTGCTTTGACACAGTTTTTGACACAGTTTTTTTGCTCTTGATTTAGTTTTCAAAACAAAACTATGTCAAAGGAAATTTTTTTTCAGTTTCAATTTTTTGGCAGTTTTGAGTTATAAAATGATTAAAAATGATAAATTAGAGCCTCTCTGATAAATTTTTATCCATATAATTACGAAATTTTTTTTCAAAAATGTCTCCCCAATTGATTCAAAGTAATGAAGTCACCCTACTCAAAAGAGGCGTTCAAAAATGTGACACTCTGCAAAAAAGGCGCAAAAACTCGAGAAACAAGCAACCTGACTCCTGAATTTTAACTTTAAATCCCAAAAAAACCTTCGTAAAAATGGAAGAAGAAACCGAAAGTCAACGCCCGAAACGCCGTCGCGTCGATAAATCCGGAAGACTTGCTGCTTTAGAGAAAATTCGAAACTTAAAAGGAAAGAAAAACAAATACGATGTTGATGAAATGGAAAACGTCTACGACGTCGTGGATGAGAAGGAATACGCGAGCAAAGTTCATGAAAGGGCCTCCGATTGGATCGATGAAGATGGTAAAAATTAAAATTTCTCAATTTTTTTCAATTTTAAAAAATTTTAATAGAAGTTGGAGGCTACGTCGAAGATGGGCGCGAAATTTTCGACGAATGGGAGGAAGACGAACAACCAAAAGCGAAAAAACGTCAACGAGAAGTCGCAAAAACCGAGAAGGAAGTCTCACAAGCTGCTAAATTAACGAAATACTTCAAAAAAGACCTCGTTGATATAAAGAAGAAGGAAGCGAATGTCGAAAGTGACTCTTTATTGGCAAACATTCTCGGCGAATTGGAAGATCCGAACACGAAAAATACAAAAACGCAGGTGACTGTAAAGAAAGAAGTCAAGGTAAAATATTTTTTTTGAAAAAAAATCGACAAAATTTAATAAAAAAAATTTTTTTTTAGAAAACTGAGACGACAATCGAAAAACCCGAACCTAAATTAGAGCCTAAAACCGTAAAAATTGAGGAAAAAATCACTTCTGAAGCAGAAAAAGTACCCGATGCCCTATTTGAGGAATGGAATGAACCCGTAACTGATACAAAAATCACAGAAAAAGCCTCAAAACCGACAGTTACAACAAAAACTGAGACAAAATCTGAACAAAAAATCGAAAAAATCTCATATCCCGACGCTTTATTCGAAGAATGGAACACAACAACCGCCAACATTGTTCGCGAAGAAGCCTCCGATGACACCCAAGACATCGCCATCACCGTCAACAAAGACGAACCTCTCACAATGTGGCTCTGGGAGGTCTGGGAAGACACTTATCGCAAGCCAGGACACGTTTTTCTCTTCGGCAAAACCGAAATCAACGGAATTTTCACATCAACTTGCGTTCAAATCACCAACGTCGAACGTTGTCTCTACATCCTTGCCCGCAAAACGCATGCACAAACCAACGAAAAGGTAACTTTACAAGATGTGTACGAAGAATTTTCATCCGTCGCCAGTTCCATGGGCATCGAAGAGTACCGCTGCAAGACAGTTGTCAAAAATTTCGCTTTCCAAGTCCCCGAAGTTGATGTTCCGACCACTTGTGAGTATCTGATGGTTCGTTATAGCGGCGAAAAAGCAGTTCCCGACCCACGGGGCAATTATAACACGATCGCTTATATATTTGGCTGTAACACAAGTGCCACGGAAACGTTTTTAATTGAACGTAGTGTCAAAGGACCATGTTGGATAAGCATTTCTAACTCGATTTTACCGCCAACGCCGAGTACTTATTGCAAATTGCAGGTCAATTGCGCTTCAACATCGGATATTACCGTTTTAAAGCATCTCACGAACTCACCTCCGCCATTGGTGATGATGAGTTTGAACTTGCGCATCGTCCTTGCATGGCTCAAAATGCGAAATTGTCGCGATTTCGTGTCTCGTGAACAAGGGATATCACATTGACAAAGACACCCCCGAGCAATTATTCAACGAACATTATTGCTTGTTGTCGCATCCAACGGGAAAGCCATACCCGTTCGGGTTCAATAACGCCATCAAAGACAATCCGATAACAAAAATTCAAGTTTGCGACTCGGAACGGGGGCTTTTAACCTGTTTTCTTGCGAAAATTCAATCACTTGATCCGGATTTAATCATAACTCAAGACGCCTTCGCTCGACAACTGGATGTGTTGTGTAACAACATGAACGCTCTGAAAATTCCCCGGATGAGTCGCATTGGGCGCCTTAAAATGTCAAATATGACGGGATTTCGCAAAATTGAAGAGTTTTTCGTGGGACGCATGATTTGCGATGTTCGATCGTCGGCGGAGGAACTTTTGCGACTCCGAAGTTACGACATGGGGACCATGTGCAAGGAGATTTTGAAGATCCCCGAGGAAAAAAGACGCGAAATTTACTCCGATGACATCACGGAAATGTATGAAAAGACCGAAACTTTGCTCGAATTGGTCCATTTAACGATGCAGGATAACTTATATTCACTTCGTATCATGTATGACTTGCAAATTTTGCCCTTGGCTCTTTCAATCACCAATATTGCGGGTAACTTACTGTCAAATACGCTTCGTGGAGGCAGGTCTGAACGAAATGAGTGGCTTTTGTTGCATGCTTTTGCTGAAAAAGACTATTTGGTGCCCGACAAAGCAAGGAGAGAAGCGAAAAAGAAGGCAACTGAGCCGACAAATGGCGAACAAAGCATCGTAGCGAAGAAAAAAGCTCAATACGCGGGCGGTTTAGTGCTGGAACCGATCAAGGGCTTTTACGAAAACTTCGTTTTACTCATGGATTTCAACAGTTTGTACCCGTCGATCATCCAAGAGTACAATTTGTGCTTCACAACGGTCAAACTCGACGAAGATAATCAAGCAATCCTCCCGCCAGCCTCCGCTCAAACCGGAATTTTGCCCAGCAAAATACGAACTCTCGTCGAAAGTCGTCGCCAGGTCAAACAAATGCTCCAAAAATCCGATTTGAAGAAGAACGAAAAGCTAAAACTCAATATTCGGCAAAAAGCGTTGAAGCTAACCGCGAATTCCATGTACGGTTGTTTGGGTTTCGGCCATTCGCGGTTCTATGCGCAACATATTGCCTCACTTATCACGCAAAAAGGACGCGATATTTTGACACATACGAAGACAATTGTCGAAAAGTTGCAGTACAAGGTCATTTATGGCGACACAGATTCAATTATGGTCCTCACGAATGCCACGAACTTCGATGAGGTGCACGAAAAGGGCGTCGCCATCAAACAAACGGTCAACAAAGCGTATCGCCATGTTGAATTAGACATCGATGGGGTCTACAAATACCTTCTTTTGCTGAAAAAGAAGAAATATGCAGCGGTTGCCATTGCAAAAGATCCTTCGGGAAAACTTGTTGAGACCACAGAACTCAAAGGATTGGATATCGTACGTCGAGATTGGTGCAAATTCGCTCAAAATGCAGGCGAGAGAATTCTCACGGAAATTTTATCCGACAAGCAGATGGATGATCGAGTCGCATTTATTCACGAATATCTCGTAAGTGTCAAGGATAGTATTCGGGAGAACAAAGTTGAGCTCACAGACTTGCAAATTACGAAGCAACTGTCGCATAATATCGAGGATTATAAGGATACGGCGCAAAATTTGCCTCACGTTCAAGTTGCGAGTCGAATGAACCGAACGATGAACAGAAATTTTAAAAAGGGAGATGTTGTTGGTTATGTTATTTGCGAAGATGGAACCGATAATCCGTATATTAAGAGAGCTTATCACTTGGATGAGATGAAACTCAATAAAAATTTGAAAATTGATATAAATTATTATCTGGCGAATCAAGTGCATCCGATCGTGACACGAATTATTGAGCCGTTGCAGGAAACGAATTCAGCGAGAGTTGCTGAGCATTTGGGACTGGATACCCAAAAGTACATTGAAAGGATGTAAGTTTTTTGATATTATTTTGAAATTAATTTTTTTTAATTTTTTAAAATTTTTTTTCATTAAATTTCTTAAATTTTTTTTCATAAAATTTCTTAATTTTTTTTTTCATAAAATTTCTTAAATTTTTTTTCATAAAATTTCTTAATTTTTTTTCATAAAATTTCTTTAATTTTTTTTTCATTAAATTTCTTAAATTTTTTTTCATAAAATTTCTTAATTTTTTTTTCATAAAATTTCTTAATTTTTTTTTTTCATAAAATTTCTTAATTTTTTTTTTTTTCATAAAATTTCTTAATTTTTTTTTTTTTTCATAAAATTTCTTAATTTTTTTTTCATAAAATTTCTTAAATTTTTTTTTTCATAAAATTTCTTAATTTTTTTTTTCATAAAATTTCTTAATTTTTTTTTCATAAAATTTCTTAATTATTTTTTTTCATAAAATTTCTTAATTTTTTTTTCATAAAATTTCTTAATTTTTTTTTTTCATAAAATTTCTTAATTTTTTTTTCATAAAATTTCTTTAAATTTTTTAAAAAACTTCTTAAATTTTTTTTCATAAAATTTCTTAAATTTTTTTTTTCATAAAATTTCTTAAATTTTTTTTTCATAAAATTTCTTAAATTTTTTTTTCATAAAATTTCTTAATTTTTTTTTTTTCATAAAATTTCTTAATTTTTTTTTAATAAAATTTCTTAAATTTTTTTCATAAAATTTCTTTAATTTTTTTCATAAAATTTCTTAAATTTTTTTTTTTTCATAAAATTTCTTAAATTTTTTTTTCATAATATTTCTTAATTTTTTTTTCATAAAATTTCTTAATTTTTTTTTTCATAAAATTTCTTAAATTTTTTTTTTCATAAAATTTCTTAAATTTTTAATAAAATTCATTTAAATTTCAGGCGAATTCTCGGTCAAGGCGTGCAAGAAGACGTAAGCTTATTCCATCAATCCAAAGCCGAGCGTTTCCGTTTCTGCCACAAATTCATCTTTTCGTGTCAAGTATGCAAAAAATTGAATCCCGTAAGGAAAGCTTTTCGTGTCGAAAACAATCGCAAAGTTTCTGTCTTTGAAAAGTGCTTCAATCCCGAATGCAATGCAAAAGCAACGCAATTCAGTAATGCGGTTATAAATGAATTGATTATGACAATAAGGGCGGCAATTAAGCGTTTTTATGAAAATTGGTTGCTTTGCGATGAGCCGCTTTGCTCGAGTAGCACACGAATTAGCACGCATTGCGAGGAAGATGGAAAGCCCGTTTGTCCCATTTGTAAGAATGGCAATTTGGTGCGAATTTATTCGGAAAAGGAACTTTTTAATCAACTGGATTTTTATAAATATGCTTTGAGTTTGGAGGATAAGGAAATTAATGGTAAGTTTTTAAAAGATTTTTTTTTTAATTTTTCATCTAATTTTTCAAAATTTTAAATTTTTCGTTAAAAAAAAATAAAGTGAGACAAAAAAAATTAAAAAAAAAAAAAAATATATATAAAATTGGCCAAAAAGTAAAATATAAAATTTTGTATTGAAATTTAGCTTTTTGGGCAATTTTATATTTTTTTTTTAAATTTTTTTAAATTTTTTTTCAAATTTTTCTTTTAAATAATTATTATTAATAAAATTTTTTCAAAAATTTTAAAAATACAAAAAATTTGAAAATTGATACAAAAAAAATTTTTTTTTCAATTTAAAATTTTTGATAAAAAAATAATTTAAATGAAAAAATTTTAAATATTTTTATTATTTTTATTATTCTCAAAAATTTTTCAAAAAAATTAAAAATATTTTTTTTAAAATAATTTTCTAAATATTTTTTTAATATTTTTTTTAAATTTTTTTTTATAAAATTTTAATTTTTAATTCATAATTTTTTTTATTAAAAATAAACGAAATATTTTTTTTAACTTTTTAGAAAACCACGTATCAATTGAAGCCCAAAAACTGCATCAGGACCTCCAAAGAATCATCGATAACTTTTTGCAAATGTCTACTTTCGTTCATGTTGGTCTCGACGAGTTATTCCGCAAACACCCGAAGACCACAAAGCATATCGAGTCAGGCAACAAAGAAATCGATTGGAGACCCTTCATTAAATCAAAAACGGATAAAATCGTCAAAAATGGCATCAAAGTCGAAAAATAATTAAAAAATCAATAAAATTGCAGAAAATAAATTAATTAAGATTTTCATATTTTTCTAAATAATAAAATAAAAAAATTTCTTATGTAAAATTTCTTTTTTTTTTTTTATCAACAAAGTCTTTAAGCAGTCATTTGTTTCGTTTCGTTTGTTTGGCAATCACACCTTTATTACATTGTGCATCTTATCAAATTATTTTTATTTTTTTTATTCTAAACTCAAACTTTTATTATAAAATATAAAACTAAACATTAACAAATACATTTTTTAATAATTTTACTAAATCGAACTAACTTTCTAAAATTTAGCATCAGTTCAGAGCCTTTTTATCGAGATCGGCCTTTTTTGTGTTAATTTCTAAAAAAAATAGTAAACTGCAAATCATTTTAACAACTAAAGGACAATACTTTGCGGAAAAGAAAGGGACATGTTCAATCATGTGTGAGTTTTTATAAGTAAATATAGGTACTAATTAAATATAAGTAGTTTTTTTGGAGACAAATTTTTGTACATTGGTTTCTTAAATTTTTTTTTCAGTTATTTGTTCTCCGCGAGTTCAGAGTCAACAAAGAGTTCCGTTATTGTCATCAAGGGAATTTTAGCCACTTCATGGAATATTTTGTGCGAATATTTGTTCCTAATTGTGTTTAAACTGTCCTTTGGTTTTTTGTGTAAGCTGTTGTTCAAGAGCTGAACGATGTTTTCGAATTCAGCGAGTTTGTAACCTGAAAAAAATAATTTAATTTAATTTATTTTTTTTAATAAAATTAATTAAATTATTTAAATTTTTTTAATATTAATTTTTTAAAATTAATTTTAATTAAATTTTTTAAATAATTTTAAAATTAATTTAATTTTTATTTTAATTAAATTTATAAAATTAATTAATTTTAAATATTTAATATTTAAATTAAATTTTAAATTTAATTTAACAATTTTTTTAAATCGGATTTTAAATCAATTTAATTTTAATTTTTATTTAATTTTTATTTAAATTTTTTAAAATTAATTAAATTAAATTTTAATTAATTTTAAATTAAATTTTAATTAATTTTCCAAAACATTTTAGAAAACAAAGCATTAAATTTTAAAATAAAAATTGAATAATTTTTTTTTTATTAATTTTTAAATTAATTTAATTTTTAAGAAAATTAATTAAATAATTAATTTTACTATATTTTCAAATTAATTTAATATTTTTATTTTTTTTAATTTTTTTACCTGAATAATATTCAAGAGTGGCATTCCATCCTTTCATTTTATTCATTCGAAGAGCGATGAAAAGTGCGGCACAAGCGAGTTTCGAGTCGCTGAGATGAATCATTGTATAGTCCATTAACGAAAATTCCAGAATAAATCTTGCGAGAGTTAAAATTGGCATGGAAACCTTGGCGCACTAAAAATATTTTTTTATTAATTTTATTTTTTAATCAAAAAGAAATGAAGAAAAAACTTACTCTGGCATATCGGCGTAAGAAACGGTAAGACAAAGGCATACTGAGATCATAACCGACAGTTCGCAAAAGTTCCATTTCCATGTTGAGAAGTTCTTTTTGTTTGTAGGCTCCGTCACAGATGTACAGGAAATCCTCAACTAATGGCGGGGTGCGTTCCTATAAAAAAAATAAATTAATTAAAAAAAAAAATAAATATTAAAAAAATATAAAAAAAAATAAATAATAAAAAAAATAAAAGTTAAATAAAATTAAAAATTTTAAAAATAAAAATTTTCTAAAAATATTTTTTAAAAAATAATTTTTTGAGAAAAATTTTGCTTTGTGTGAATTAAATTAAATAAAAGCATGAAAAATATAAAAATTAAAAATTCTTCAAAATCGATACATTTAAAAATTTTCTAAAAAAATCTTTTTCTAAATAAAAATCGATTAAAAAATAAATTTAAATTTTTTAAAGAATTGATAAAATAAAAGAAATGCAATAAAAGTTCAAAATTTTTAAAAATATTTTTTCTTTGAGTTAAATTTTTAAGGGAAAAAATTTAGAAAATTGATAAATTTTTAAAATTTCTTGATGAATTAGCTTCAATTTTAGAAGAAATCATTATAATTATAAAAATTCGAATTAAAAAAGTTCTTTAAAATCAAAGTTTCTTTAAAAAATTAGAAAAATTATCAAAAAATCAAAATTTTTTGAGAAAATTTAATTTTCAAAAAAAAAAAAATAATTTTAAAATTTTTCAAACTTACATCAAATTTACATGCAATCAACAAACTTGCCGCTCCCAACAATTGCAAGGCATCCTTTTGCACGACAGTGTGACACAAGAAACTATCTACCAATTTAACAGCCAAATAAAGCGTTTCGTGATTCAGTTCGAACGATTCCTGCACTTCGACCATCCAATCGACCAAAAGTGCTCGCATCCACTTGGAAATGTGTTTTTGCTCGTGCATGTAGTCCTTCATGACGAATTTCGCTTCGCGCTCCTTCAAATAATTGAAAATATCCATTGCGTAGTTTGACACTTGGAAGGGATCGTCCCAGTTTTCCTTGTCAAAGTCAACCACGTCTTTGGGTAACGATGAAATTTTCGGAATTGACGTTTGCAACTTTTCGCCAATTCCCGTGTGGAATTCTGTCGTTGTTGTTTCGGTACTTGTTCTATTGAAAAAAAATTAAAAAAAATTAAATTTGAATTTAAAAATTAAAAAAAAAATAAAAAAACTTACAAATCCTCGAGAGCCGACACATATAAGCTATTTTCAGACTTTTCAAAATCATTTGATAACCTCCGCGTTGGTTTCATAAAATCGTCTTTGGGCTTTTGGAGGAGGGTAGGTTTCGTTGGTAATTTCGGTGCGACACATTGTGTGACGACAGGTTGGAGCTTGAGAGATGCTCGTGTTTGAATTTTGGCAGTCGGTTCTTTTGGCGCAACCAATTTCGGGTTATTTTCATTCTACAAGAATTTTTTTTGTTTAATTTTAATTTTTTTTAGGGAAAACTCGTTTTCTTACTTCTTCCTTGATGGATGTGATGGCACGTGTATTTTTGGTTTTTTGGATACCAAGAAATGTTTTTTGTACATTTGTATTTTTTTCGTTAAGGGGTAAATTTGTTGCATTCGCATTTGTTAGATTTCCTAAAGCTGATCGTTTTCTGCGTTCGCCCGGCGGCGAAGCATCTGCCTTTCTCTTAGTTGCCTTTAGAGTCGTTTGCGACAGAGCCGTCTTTGATCTGAATTAATTTTTTTTAAAATTAAAATTATGGAAAATTTTCATGAAGATAAAATTACCTCGTGGAAATTCCTAATTTATTCGGAATGGATGCGACTCCTGTCTTGAAAACATTCGTTGGCTTCATTGTGAAAAATTTCTAAAAAAAATGTGGGAAAATCCGATTAAAAATTAAGCGTCTTTTGTTCGAAATGTCATCTTTTGCATTGTTATCTTGTCTCTTTTTCACCCCACTTAACCGAAAAATGGTGCAAACTTGAAGATGCCGAAAATTGATTTAGCCGCGAATGCAACGTATTTCAACACCTGGCTTTGTCTGACTCTAAATTCGGAGATTTTTGAAGAATTTGAGGGTTTAGCGATAAAATATTGCGTTGAAATCAATTTTAATGCGAAAGAAAGAGATATTTCCGAAAAAAGAGCGTGAAAAGAAATGCATTGACCATCCATGATAAAGTCTTAATTTCTCAATTTTTTGTATGAAGAAGCAAATTTCTTACCTTTCGAGGGTTTCTCGAAGTCTCGGAGATAAACAGGAATCAAAAATAAGTTCACGTAACTACACAAGACGGTCACTAATTATTTTTTTGTAATTTTTTGTCGGGATTACAGCATAAACAACTTAAACGGATGATGGCGAATTGTAACTGACTTACTAAGGGTGTCAAAAGTGCGTGTCGCATGTAATGTAGAGATGTCAAGTATGAGTGTTTGAGTATTCGGTTTTGACATCTGAATGAAAATTTAATTTAATGACGGTTTGAAAAATATTATTAACTTGTGAAATTAATCAAATGGAATGGAAAATGTATCATAAACCGCGATATGATTGGTTTTTTTGTCAGTTAAAAAATTTATTTTTTTTAATTTGGTATGAAGTTTTTTTTTCAATAAGTAAATAAAACTGTCTAAGAAAAAGACCAAGGAAAAGCTTATGATTGAGTTTGGCAAAAATATGCTGTAAAAAAGCGTTTTTGACTCTTAAAATATGAATTTAAAATTGTAAATATGCAAAAAAAAAATATTAATTTATTGAAAAAATATGCGCTAAAAGTCAAAATATGCGGAATATGCAAAATGAAGTTGGGCTCAAATGAAACGGATTTCCCTATTTTTAGTTTTTCGATAGATCGACTGAAAAAAGATATGCATTTGTATATTTTTCCCAAACTTGCTTATGATTATTATCTAATTTAACAATTCAGATTTCAAATAGATCAGATTTGTGCCTTTCTTACAATACATTTTACATTATAATGTAATATTAGTTTCTGCTCATCAATATCTATGAACTACTCCAAAGAACACGTGCATCAATCAGCCTGTAGAAAAACAAGTCTTTTAATGTGAACCAAGGAACATCTCATGATTTCTTTTAAACTATCAAATAAATGTCAATTTCAATTTCTCAATGCTCAATTTATTTGTTGGCGATAAACATTTATGTGAGCAGATGGTTTTTCCAATTTAATGTTGCACTAAAACTTCTCTCACTTCAAGATTTTCACGTCTTGCCTGTTCGGAGACAGGATTATATTATTTGTTGATTAATTTTAGTTGAGCAAAATATAATCTATATCATCATTATCAATAACGAATTGTAAATATGCCTCAATGAAGCGATTTAGATACTTTTCTTATTTCGTAAACTGTTTCTAATTTCGTAAGTTTTAATGTTTTCTGAAAATAGTGGAATATCGACTTGTCTGAAAATTACTTACTTCAAATAATCTCCGAAGTTTTTATGTTATATACTTACAATAAAGTCTTATTTTTCTTATATGATGTATTCTGTTGAATATGTATTCCAAAAATTTAATTTCTTTGCCCTTTAAGCACCCTTTGTCGCTACGCACCTGTTAACCCTTAAAATAATACCTACGCTACTGCTTTAATTTTTTTTTAATTTTGAACTTTTTTATAAGAAAGGTATGAACTTAAAATAGTAATTTATTCAATTGAATTAAAAAAATCAACTATCAACTAATTATAATAATAAATATCTTGTACATAAGAGTTTGATGAATTCTACAACTAAAATTTACCAATGCTGAGTACTTTACATAAAAAATATCGAGTAAAATTTAAAAAGTAACAAATATGCTAAATACAATAAGAACGCATTCGAGGCGTAAACGACGATATAATGCAGAATTTTAAGTCTTAAAAAGAGAAAAAAAAAATTAAAATTAATAATTTTCAAAAAAAAAATAACAAAATCTTACTTTTTCATTCGTTTAATGGCGTCAGGAATTGTCGAAGGATCATCCTTCATCAGATATTGCCTAATACCATAAATTGACTCTTTTGTAAAGTTATCCCAATCAAGGTCACTCATATCAAAGTAGAATATTTGTTTGTCTTTTGCATCTAATTTCTTCCAAAGAGCCTATTTTTGAATTTTTATCAAAAATTTCAATCATAAAAATATTTATTTGAAATTTTTTTCAACTCACCATAACATTTGAATTTGTAAAATACCATTGTCGCGTGTTGAAATAAGAGATGACATCACAAAATTTATGGATTTTTTGATAAATTTTAACCATTCTAAAACAACAAAAGAGTTAAACTTAATGACTTTGGTACAAAAAATGTTTGTCTTACTTTGGTTTTTTGCCCGAAAACATGAGTCCCAAGTCCATAAAGAAAGCTGGAATCAAATGGTAGAAGAATTGCAGCAGCAAAGCCATCGGATAAGAGCCTGTTAGTGTAATTGTGTAGTACCAAATGGCTTTCAGAGTTGGTATTTTACTGCCATGCTCGATGCCCAAACGATTATACGTGTCCCATGTGATTGGATTTTCTGGCGAAGTTGTGTAATTATAAACTGGAATATCATCGCGTTTCGTTGTTCCAATATCCCAAGCGGCGGCGAGTAATGAATTAACGCACATATCTAAAGAAAATTCAATATTAAAGTTCAAGGTCATCCAAGGGCATAAGAAAAAACTCACCAACTGGCACAATTTCAGCATTTAAATTTTTATCAACGTAAATAACGCGTAAAAGTCCGGCGCCAACTCCGACAATAATTCCCGTAGGTCCGAAATGATTGTCAATCCATCCAACAACAGGTTCTCTCGACGTTGGGATTACGATAGCAGGTCTGAAAACCACACACGGAAGTCCTTGAGCATGCGTTTTAACGTAATCTTCAGCCAAATTTTTCGTAAATGTGTAAGTATTGGGGAAGCCTTTCGTGAGTTCCGGCGTAATTGTGTCCAAAGTTTTCTCGTCGAGACATTCTGACAATTTTATAGCATTTTCTCCCGTGATTTTGGGTTTGTAGAAGGTTTCGTCGATCTTATTGCGATTACAATTGGCATAAGCAGTTGATACATGAATAAACGCACTCAAATTCTTCACTTCTTTGCATAACTGAACAACTTCCTTCGTTCCATTGACGTTAATGCCCAAGGCAATTTTAAGTTTTTCATCAAAACGAACCGTTGCTGCGACATGAAATACAACATTGACTTCTCTTCGAAGCAATTCACGATCCGTTGGACTAATTCCCAAACCAGGCAAGATACAATCTCCCGAAATTCCGACAATCTTACTGCGAAACTTGGGTTTTTCTCGTTTTAAACGATTAAATAACTGAAAAAAGGTAAATTTTTAATTTTTTTAAAAATAATTTTAAAATTTTCACTTACAGCATCATCGAAAATTTCTTCAATCCGTGAATGCATTCCCTTGCCTTTCTTATTACGAATCAAAATGTAGAAGCATTCAATGTCACATGTCCTCAAGAGTTTGTCCATGATAATTTTTCCCAGAAACCCTGTTGCGCCGGTCATAAAAATCGCCTTGTTTTTGTAAAATTCTTGAATTGGAGAGCCCATAACTAAAATTAAAAACAAAAAAAAAACGAGTTTTTAATTTCACTTAGTCGATGCACAGTAATTCATTTCCTTGAATTCTATATCAATAGATCAATGTTAAGCGACAAAGTGAAATTTTGCGTGACCTCCAATGCGGCGTTTTGTCACATACAGATTTTTTTTTTCAATTAACACTGAACTTCAAGTAGGTACGGAACTATTTTTAATTAAATGTATGTTATTTATTACGCATTCGAGTCAATGTTCGCTACTGTGCGAAAACAGATGAAATACAATAAATTATTGATAATAAGTTTATTGTTGATAATTTGATGATAAATCAACAAGTAATTGAAAATTAATTGTATCGAAGGATTTCATCGTAATTTAAAAAAAAAATAATTTCAATATTTTTTGTAAATTTTTTCCTTATATTAAAATTCATTTAAAATGTGAGAATTTTATAATTTGTTAAAGATTTTATCAAATAAATTATTTTTTCATATATTTTTCTAAAAATTTTGAATTAAAGTTATTTTTTTTTAATAAAAATTAATTAATTTTCTTTATTTAATTAAATTTAAAAATTTAATTTTTTTTTAATAAAAAATAATAAAAATTATTTAATAAAAATTAATTATTTTTTTTTTAATTAAAATAATTTATTTATTTTTTTTTTAATAAAAATTAATTATTTTTTTTAAATTTAATTTAATTTATTAATTAAAAAAAATTAATTAAATTAAATTTTTTTCATTGAAATTATTTATTGTTTTTTAATTATAATTAATTAAAAATTTTTTAAATTTATTTTTTTTATAATTTTTTAAATAAAAATTAATTATTTTTTTTACCTAAAATTATTAGATTTTTTTTTATTAAAATTAATTTAATTTAATTTTTTTTAATTAATTTTTTTTTCAAAATTCAGCTAACCCTTATCAACAAATTTAACTAAAAATTTACTTATATTTTTTTTATCACTTTTTTAATGAAATTTTAGAATTAATTAATTTTTGTTAATTGATAAACTTTTCACATCTTCGATAAAATTCCAAAGAAAAAATTATTTAAAAAAAATACTTACATTGTTGGGTATCCATTTCTGTAAGATATTCGTGTGACGCAACCATATTTTATTTATTTTTGTAATTCACAGTCGCTAATGTAATATTCCGATAATTAGATCCTTATTTTCTCATGTGAAGTCGCTAAAAAGTAAATTTACACAAACCATTAGAATACCTTGGCTTTTTTTTTGTTGAATAGTCATTAAGATGAGCAAGTGATTTTTTTTTTGTTAAAAATTTTTTTTTTCGATGAATTATTTAAAAGATCACTTAATCAAATTGAATTTAAGTTTTAAAAATTCTTTGACGTCAGTTTAATTTTTTGTGATATTTTTTCAAAATTAATTCTTCTTCACTGATATTTATAATTTATTGACAAAAAAGAGAACATAAGAACATAAAAGAATTCAAGAATTTTTTGCGCACATGGATTTAATTTTTTAGAATGCAAAAAAATAATTAGCATTTTTATTTTTAATGTCCATCAATCAAAATTTGAAAGTTCGTTCCTCTGTAAATATATTTTGTGATACTTCATTAAACCTAATGAAGTTCAACTCCCGTTAATGATTTTTTATAAGTCTTAGAATTTTGCATATTTTTTTTTTAATTTAATTAAATTAATTAGTCTTTGTTTTTTTATGCATTTTTTTACTTTTAACACCTCATTAATCTATTTATAAATTTTTTTTGACCATCACTTCAGCATAAATTTCATAACTATGGTAATTTCATTTTTTTCGATAATTTAATTCTAATCACTGTTAATTTTTTTTTATAATAATCGTAAGATTTTATAGTGTTCACTTTATTTTTATAGCATTTTAGTTTTTTTTTTTAATTTTTTATAAAAATTTAAATAATTTTTGTGTCACTCAACTTGCCAGACGATTTTTTGCGGAAATATTTTTTTGCGTATTAAATATTTCTTGCGCTAAATCTAAAATGGAATTTTGTCCAAAAAAAATTGACCAACCTTTTTTATTAATATTTTTTTTATTTCCAAAAACGTGTGTAACCTTCGCGAATGTCCAAAAGAAGAGGTCTTGTCGCGTCAAAGTCGTATTCAAAACTGAATCGCACATCAAAAACTTTTCAATTATACCTCAACTACAACTTATTACTTTACATCATATTGTGTGTTTGAACATCAAACAGCAGAAATTATTTGAATTATATTCTGACTTGTACGGCGTTATGTGTAGTTGGCACAATGTTAAACTATGTAAACATTAGCTATGTGGTGTAAACATTGTTGACGTCACACAATTCGACGATTCGTCTACATTTCTTGTTTCTTTTTTTTGCAAACACACTTTTCTCATAGAAATTCAACTTTACTCCGGTCTAAGCAACACCGTGTTGATTACTAACCGTTTCACGTTTCACAAAGCAAAAAAAAAAAATTAAAATTTCATCAAGAACCCGTTGATGTTAATCCAGTTGAAGATGCAAACCAGTGTTTGTACAAAAGAAGACACTGACGTCAATAAACGTGCAACGAATACAAAAGAAAGAGAAATAGTGCAAATTTAATAGAAAAATAAACAAGACTTGTAAGTCAACGAGAGATACCAGAGAAAAGATATGCGAATGATAAATTGTTCATCAGGTAAGTTAATGACGGGATATAAATTGCATAAAAAACCCATCATTAATTTTACGTCGCATTGACACTGCGTATCAAAGGACAATGGAACTGAAATGCATTTTTTTTCTCATCAAATTACACAAATGTTCAATTTTTTTGCTCCCAATTCGAAAGACGGGAGTAAAAAAGCTCAAAATTTGTTTAGAGATCTCTTTGATGAGAAAAAAACATATCAAGTTTTAGTTCAATTGTATTTTGATCAATTTATGTCCTTTCCAAACAAATTGATTGCATTTACTCCTTATTGATTGGAGAGAGTAAATTTACTCCTGAGGTTTTCAACTCTAAAGGGATTGATTTAACTTTAAAAGGAGTTACCAGTTTCAATAAGAAACTATTTTACTCCCAGTTTACAATTTTTTATCAATTTTAAAGGAAGTTGATGAAAAATTGCTCAGGGAGTAAAATTGCTCAGGAAGTAAAACTGCTCAAGAAGTAAAACTGCTCAGGGAGTAAAACTGCTCAGGGAGTAAAACTGCTCAGGGAGTAAAATTTCTCAAGGAGTAAAATTGCTCAAGGAGTAAAATTGCTCAAGGAGTAAAATTGCTCAAGGAGTAAAATTGCTCAAAGAGTGAAATTGCTCAAGGAATGAAATTGTTCAAGGAGCAAAATTACTCAAGGAGTAAAATTGCTTAAGAAGTTAAATTGCTAAAGAAGTTGAATTGCGCAGAGAGTAGAATTAAACTCACAAGTAGTTTTGCTAACTCCATTTAAAAAATTTTCTTAAGGAGTAATTTTACTCTCTTTGAATTCAGTTCTAAGTTTAATTTCAATCTCCATACTTCTAATTCAAGTTCAACGTGAACTTTTTCCTCAAATCAAAATCAGTGGATTCAAAACTAAAGGAAATTCATTCGAGGAACTTGTTCGAAAAAGTATCAAATGTAGTTCAATTCTTAAGAGGGAGTATCTGTACTATTCATCTTCTATTCGAATTTCCGTTCAAACAACTATTAAAGGTCATTACGGTTCACACTAATCTCACGCAAATACAAAAACCAAACAAACAAAAAACCTGAGCTTTGATGAAAACGCTTCAGACTCCAACCTTACTCAAAGTCAAGTACAACTTGTAAACTTTTGTTTGTTCGGTCAAATTTACAAACGTAAATTGCTGTAGCCTAAAGTTCACCTCCTCTAAAAAAAAATCTATCATTCCGTCATCTCATACACAAATATTTACTCCATTATATCGTAAACTTCAAAGAAAAAAAAACTTTGAAAAGAAAAAAAATTGTCATCATACATGTTGAGGTCAGTAATGAACAGTAACTTATTAATCTCATTACAACGCAATTATTCAGTGAGATTTTAACTACAAACCTTAACCCAGAAATAGGTTCGTTTCTTATACTCGCAAAATGTCTTTTGTTCGATTGAAGCTATTATTTTGTCACACTGCAATAAAAAGTTTATTTGCAACGTAAACCGATAAAAGTTGCAAGTGCAATTACTTGTAAGCACTTTGAACTCATTTCTTGTTTCTTTATTTGAATATTTTTGGTTTTCTGAACCGGATTCGATTCTTTTCTGCAAAACCACAAAATTTTTCGACATTCCTGAAATTATAAACTAATTAGACGAGCGACAACAACGTGCGAGCATGACTTTCAATGTTTTCAAATGTGTAGTCAAAAGCAAGGTGACGACGATATTATACAATATTATTACAATGTGTCGTCCAAATGGAATTGTCATAAACTATGATATAAGATTCATTAGCTAAAGTGCTGATTGATATGCATAAATTTGCAATTACATGACAGATTTGTTGAATAATGAGAAATTCATTGTTTCAATTCAAGTATCTCGCGAGCAATAAGTGTCGCTGTTCGCGTGAAGATTGTATGCTTTCGAAGCTTCTAATAATAGCTACTTGGTTGCTATTAAAAATAGCCTCTAACGTGAAATCGCGTGAGCTTGAACTTGGACAGAACGATCGCGTGAGAAGCAGCAGGAAAGAAGCCTTCCAAAATTTCCGGATGATGTAGAGAAGATTGATGAACTTACGGATGCAGGTAAGAAAAAAAATTAAAACAATAAAATTTTTTCCATTAGTCATTGAGATACTGTGATAAAATCCACGAACTGAATTTTTTGTGAAATTAATGAAGGAAGCCGGATACTTGAAAGAAGATTTTTTTATACTAAAGATGATCATCAGAATTGGTTTAAGTACGTCAGTATATCTTAAAGCTTCTGAAATTCGCTTAAAATCGATTTAAAATATGTGAGTTAATGGCCTGGATGAATCTTTTACCCTCTAAATTTCATGAAAAGGTCCTTTTTTTCAAGAGAAACTTTAAGCATGTGCTTCATGCGGAACAAATTACGATTCAAGTACACCCCAAGTACTACAAAGCTAAGCAATTACTTATTACTTCTCTGTAAAAACGCTTAATCGATTGATAATTAATACATACACACCCAACGGCAAAAACAGACAAAAATTCGCCTTGAGTTCTATTTGTCTAATCAACGTCTCTCTGGCTCGTACTATTGAATCACCTTGGAATATTTATTATCTTAAAACATTAATTCAAACATTACCGCATTCGTGTTCATCTTCTCAGAAATATTTTTCGATGAACTTTTCGACGAAGAGTTTTCAATAGGTCACAATAGGTCTTCGGACCGCGGTGATGCATTCTCAAACCTAACCTAACCTAAGGGTTTTCCTGAAAAACACAACTTATTCGCCCAAACCGCAGCACCTTCCAAGGTTCATTGCATGAATAAATATCGATCGATGACAAGCTAATAATTTACTTATCGTGATAATCTCATGTCATCAACAATATCTATTGTTACTCATCTACAAAAAATTTATTATGATAAAATGCAAATGCAATTGTTACCCCTACCATAAAAATTCCTTTAAAACATACTCGGCGCAATTATATCATTTTTTTTTCACGAGACTCCGAGTTGCAGTTCAAGCACGATTTTTCTTTGTGTGTCATGAAATTATCAATCACTTAGCGTCGAACCATATGGCTTCCTTGTCGTCGTCGTCGTCGTTGTATTGACTTAGCTTCAAACCCTTTAGAAAAATATGCGATGCGGTAATAAAAAAATATTGTAATAAATTTCTTTTGGCATGGGTCATCATAATGCTAATCGGGCAAGCAAGTCACGTCGAAAAGGTGCTGTACAAATAATGGTAACATTAAATAATATTGAAAGAAAGTGAAATTGTTATGCAAATATTTTTTTTTGTGTAAAAATGCATGGCAAAAATTTAAAAAAAATGATAAACACACCTTTGACAATCAAAATAATTAGAAATTAGTGATTGCAACAGTACAAAATGGTTTGTCCTCTTTTATTTATTTTTTTAGCCGTTAAATTTGATGAAATTTTGTGAAGTAAATGTCATATAGGAGAAACCGCATATATGGAGTAAGTGAACCAAAGTTAAATGAAGAACATAAAAAGGTGAGTTAAATTTGCAATTTAATGAATAAAATAATAATAAAATAAATATATGTAAATAATTACAGGAATTAAAACGATTCAGAAAAAATATTGTATCAAACTTGGATAAAAAAAAATTAACCAAATATAAAATTGAAATTAATGAGAGTACATATTGCAAAAGTTGAAGTAAAAAACTGCAAAGGAAACGTCTTGAAATCCTGTGTTAACTCAATTGGAACCTTAACAGCGGGTTTTTATTAAATTGAATGAGATACGAAGAATTATTCATGATGCCTTTTGTTCAAGGGTATTAAAGCACACAGATTCTGTACATAGAAAAAATTTCTTATCTTCAAGCGTCATATTGAATTAGCATCTCATATGAATATCATCTATTAACAAATTATATTAACATATGCAAAAAAGAAGAGAATTTTAAGGGCTTACGGAAGATGAATAGCGACAAGAGCAAAGGCAACGACTGCGGTCCTTTTAGAGTTAAAATAATGCTAAACTTGATTAATTGAAACCAAGACGAACATTGTGTAGTTTTAAGACAAATAATTTTAATAAAGCAAAGAAGAAGAAGATTCCATCCTCAAGGCGAAATCATCCTACAGAGCTCTGATATTCTCCAAGACCTCATATTTTAAAAATAATCTTCAAAAAATCTTTTCTATGATACATCGATGATGAAGATTTCAGACAAATAATAAAGATGCTTCAGACATGGTATTAGAAAGATATGCTCTAACATCTATGGAAGAACAGGATCTCTTACATGAAACATAAGCTTTAATATAGCAGTTGAAACTATCAATTTGAGAATCATTTTTTCTACCAAAACTACCCAAACATAAAAAAATTCGCCAAAACTGCCCATATGCGATTCATCCTGCAAACCTCCTTTATCATTGCTTCATTACGAAATGTTCTACGAATATGAATCTCTTTCATTAATGTAATATCTGTGGGTGACAAGTGTTAATACTCATTCAAACTTTAGCAATTACATTGGAGCGATATATTGAAATATTGACTTTAAGATGATGATGATACATCATAAAATAGGTTAACAATATTTATGTTAAAATCAAGAGTGTGATTTTCAAAAGTGTTGTTTGAGTAGTTGAGGAATGCAGACGCACAAGGCCATTCACAATTATTAGGACAATAACATGTGTTACCTTGAACGATACTTTCTTCTGCGTGGCACAGCTGAACATTGGAGAAAGTTCTCGTTCGCCATGATAATATTTTTTACATGAACAAGAACCTTTCATGCTTCATCGAACTTTGTTTTGAAATCAAGTTCTTGCTTCATAAATAAGTTTTTACGGTTCATCGACAAATATCTGCGAAACTTTGGACATTTACAAAAAAAAAAGTTTCGTGCATGAATAATTTCCTGGTTTAATGTAGTAGAGCAAAAACAAAGCAAAAATGACCTAATATGACGATGAGAGTTAATTACATGAACACTTGAAGAAATAAATTAACTTATATACATACCTAACCGAATTTGTGACATGTGTGAATGCCATGATGAACTTGAACTTGGACAAACGAGAAAAATTGAAGATTACTTCGGCTGAATACCAAATAGCAGGTACTTGAACTTGTTGCGTCAAAGATGGTCAATTAAGCTTTTTTTGTGAGTGAAGAAGATTAATAACGCTGAGTTGTGAATTTTGGAACCAATTGAAATATTTTTATAACGAGAAAAATTTGTGACTTGACGTAATTTTTGATTTTATTGACGTCTTGCCAAAAAAAAAGTAATTTACGGTTTAAAACGGAAGATCATACTTACTCGAATGTTCCGAAAAGAAAAAAAAACAAATTTTTATATAATTTCAATATACCTATATTATAAATGTTATTTACTTTTTTTTTATAAATAATACAATGTCGATACTTAATTCTTTAGGTTTTTAATGTGTTCATTTAATTTATATCAAGGGATTTTTTCTTACTTTTTTTTCTTACAGAGTTTCTCTTAAAATTCTAAACTCCTTCAAAGTTTTTTATCTTCATTTATTCACTTATCTAATAAAAAATGCTGTCTATTTATTTTGTGAAAGTGAATTTTTTCTACGTTTTAAACTATAGTTATGTACTTTTTTTTTATTTATCATTCATCCATTTTTAAACATCATTCAATGTTTCTTTCTTTTATACAAACTGACTAAAAAAGTCTATTGAAGATGTCTCTAGCGACATCTTTTATGAATAAATCTGGTATGAAACAGCCATCAAAGGACATTGATATTTAAAACTGTAACTTGTTCCACTTTTTTGTTTTTTTTCTCTATATAAATATTCTTAAAATTTCACCAATAAAACATTTTTTTGTTTCGTTTAAAATTCTTGTATTAATATGATGTTTAGTCAAAAAAGTATTTCATTTGTGATGTTTTTCTTTAAAAAAAAAATTTTTTTTTTCCAATAATAAACAAAAAGAGGCAAGATTACTGTATGGCAAATAGAAAAGATATTTTTTTGATTTAAAATAATTTTTTTTCCGAGATTCACACAAACATGCGCGATTAATTTAGCTTTAATTTTAAATATTTACTCCATCACTAATTTAAGACTTTTTTTTACGTTTTTTATACTTTAACATCTTTATACACTAAAAAGACTTTCAGATACAAATATACCATTGTGTGTGTGTGTGTTCTTTAATAAATGTTTTTTTTTTAATTTTATTTATTTAAATTTATATTTTTTTTTTCAAGAATATTTACAATTTTTTTGTGTGCTTATTCGTTTCCATTTTTTTTTTGTGTGTATCTGTGTGGAAAATCACCTAAATAATAATTTTTTTTTCTGATCCGGAAAAAATCCCAACTAAAACTATAACAATATTAGAAATAATAAATATAGGAATAGCGAGATCATGAAATGACAAAAAAAAAATGACATAGAAGTGGAAAGTGACTCGTAAATTTTAGAAGGGATTTTTTATTTTGAGGAACTTAAAAACAAAAAAAAAATAGGAATATTTATATTTATAATAATTATTTTTATAAAAACATTTTTTTTTTCTATACATCTTACGTTCAATTATATTTATTAATTTTATTGGAGTTCTCATTTAATTTAAATGAAGTATTTTTATTAAATTAATTAAACAATAAGTCATTCGATTTTTTTTTTTATTTAAATAATTATAAATTTAACAAGGATGGAGATTTTTTAACGTACTTTATTTTTTTAAGTAATTATTTACCGGTCTCTATTGAATTGTCAAATTATTTATTTTTTTTTTGTATTTTTTTAAATTAAATCCTAAAAACTTATAGATCTTGTCTGGTACAGTAATAATAATAATAATAACGTTACTTAATACTATAACCATTAAAAATATCTCTTAAAAATATCTCACGAAACAGACTTGAATGAGATGGTAGAGCAGTGCATCATCATGTTAAAAATGTCAATAAATAGGATAAAATGCGTGTTGTGTGAATTGTGTATGTGTGATAACATTTTTTTAAAAAAAGGAGATAATAATAAAAAAATAAAGATGAAGTCTTAATGTACAAGATTCATGAATTGCTCCATGGTACATTGTTGAATTGCTGCAAAAATAATAAAGAAATTTTTTTTATGAGAAGTTAGTTTATAAAAGTTTTTTTTTATAAGAAAAAAAATTAAAATACCAATTTTGCCCTTTTTTCAAAGTCTTGGCTTGACAGGGCGAACGCGAAAATGTGATGCTGACTGCTGACTAACTAACACTATTTTTTATTTTTTTTATAATAAACCACAAATAGAAGCGTTAGTTGTTCCTTTAATAGAAATATTTTAAGCAGGTTTTACTATTATTATTATTACTGAACTCGAGTTTTTGTCTTATTTTAATGTTTTTATCATATAGGAAGTTTTTTGCTTGACCAAAAATATCACATCCTCTCGACAACGAGAGACGAATTATATAGGTTCTATTCTAACATAATAATAAATATAATAATTAATAATATGATTAAGTTCCTTTTCTTTATCTGTCGTCATTATACTTTTATTTATTGGTAAATTTCAGAAATATTATATTAATAATTGGTACAAAACAAAATTAATTAAAAAAAAATCTGAGGTGTGTTTGTGTTTGAAGAAAAATAGGATTTTTTTAGGTGATTTCTCTCGTTTTTAAACATATTTTTTTTAGCCTTTGGATAAAGGATGTTATTGCATATAATAATCAGGATGATCTGAGTCTTTCTCAAAACGTTTCGCCTCTTCCTGCATACTTTCCTTTATTTTGAGTATAGCGGCTGACTCTGTTTGGTCCTGGAAATGATTTTTTTTGTTGTTTACATTTCTTTTTATTTATTTATTTTTTTTTTTTTTGGTTTTTAGAACGTTATACACCAAGACAAAAATAATAATAATAATAGAAACATTTTCGTGCAAAATTATAAACATGGATCCCCAAAGAAAATTATTCACAAAATTAATTATTATTATTTACAAAACGTAAAATGACGACTTTTGTATTTTTATTTACAATGTCTTGATAGAAAAGAAAAAAAAAATTTTTTTTTGAAAAGATTGTTAGTCATTTATTCGTGTAGAAGAATAAAAGTCTAAATAAAATTTTGTTATTGACAACTCGATTAATTAATATAAAAATTAATATTAAAAAAAAATAAAATTCACGATTTTTTAATTAAAATATTATTATAAAAAAAATACATCAATCACCTAAACATATTTTTTTTTTTAAATAAAATACAAAAAATAATCAGCAAAGAATATAAACAATCCATTTTGTCTCAAAAATAATAATAATAATAATAAATAAAAGCAGAATCAACATCACATTTTATATAAAAGAGGAACGAAACATATTGAGAAATAAAAGTTCAATATATAATTTTTTTATGTTAAAAATTAAAAATAATTTAAAATTTGGAAGAATTAAAAAAAAATAATTTTTTCCAAATAATAAACGAAAAAAAATCTTAATTCTAATTTACTGTGAATTTGTGTCAAAAAAATTAAAATAAAAGAAAACCAATCGGTGCATGTGGTTTGAAAAAAAAAATCATAAGTAAGTAAAAAAACACGAACCTAATTACCATAACGACACATTTACAAAAGATCAAAATCAAAATGATATATCCAAGAAATTGTCACTTACATTTTCTCCGGGTCCTCCAAAGCCGCCCAAATTATATTCGCCCATGCCGCTGCCCGAGTCTTCGCGCGGAGTGCCCGGTCCTCCGTTTGCCGGTGAATTTTTCATGCCGTCTAAACCATCGCCATTAAGTACAGGTCCCATTGTATTAGGCCCCATGGGGCCCATTGAGCCACTTCCATCGGGTCCGCCGCCCAACGGAAATTCCTGCAAGCAAAAAAGGGACATGCGTGAGTATCGACCATTCGAATGCGCCGAATTTGATTTTGAAATTCACTGATTTAATAGTTACCCCTCCCATATTTCCACCAGATACGGGTTTCATTATCGTGTACATGTTTTCGCCGCCGGAATTCGATGAGTCTTGGGGAGATGGCATTATCGGTGTTCCAGGGCCTGGAGGTCCTCCTGATCCGGGAGGTCCCTGTTTGGAATAAAAAAATTAATTAGTTTTAATTTTTTTTAATTAAAATTAGGCGACTTTAATTTTTTTCATATTTTTTGCCCCAAAAAATTTTTTTCTTATGAATCTCGATTTCGAACAATCTTAAAAAAAAAATTTATTTAAAAAAATTAAAAATATTAAATTTTTCTTTGAATGTGTTTTTGATGGTTCTTAAGCTTGAAAATTGAAAAATAAAAAATACGTAAAAAAATACGTAAAAAATACGTAAAAAAAATACGTAAAAAAATACGTAATTTTGACTTTGAGAGTCCATTTGATGATTTTTAAGCTTGAAAAATTTTTTAAAAATAAAATTTAAAAAAATTGAAAAATTTAGAAAAATAAAATTTTCATTTTAATATAAAAAAAAAATATTCGAAATCGAGTTCTTGAAAAATTGAAAACCCAAAAAATGACAAATTTTGGAAATTCATTAACTTTTCATCTTTTCAAAAGAATAAAGGGACAAAAAATTTTGAAAAAAAAAAATTAAAGCTGCCCGCAGTAGAACAATTACCCCATAATTGCCAGGTGATGATGATGAATAGCTCATTGGTGTTGATGTATTAGGTTGCCATTGCGGTCTTCCGCCTTGCATTCCCATGCCGGGTGGCATTCCGGGACCCGGAGGAGGCCCTCGCATGCCAGGCCCGTAACTACCCATTGGCGGCATTCCGGGTCCTCGTGGCGGATTCATTCGTGGATTCATTGGTCCCATTCCCGGAGGACCTAAAAGACACAAAAAAATCATTAAAATTTTGCTTTTTTTAAATCGAAGGTTGATAGTTATTTACAAAGAAAAAAATGATGATATAGAGTTAGAAACATGCAGAAAAATGGCTTCAAAATTGCTAATAGAAAGATTTGCTCGAGAAAAGTTCGTTTAAATGATCATTAAATTGTTGTTTTAATTTTCTATTAGCAGATAGAAGCCATACAAGAGGAACGTTAGTATAGAGATTAAACAGATGAGCTTGTAATAAAAGAAAAAAATGAGAATAATGCAACAAAAAATAATAAATACAGTTTCAGAAATCTTAATTTCATTTTTTTTTTGTCAAAAATTTTAAATAATTATTTTATTTAATTTAATTTAAATAATTATTAAATATTTTTTTAAATTTAATTTAAATTAAAAATTAATTTTTTAAAAATTTTTTAAGAATATTTATGAAATTTACCTTAAATTAAATTAAATTTTTAATTTTTTATTAAAAAAAAATATTTTACAAAAAAAAAATAATTTAATTTTTTTTTTAAATTTTAAAAAATTTATTTAAAATTTTTAATTTTTTAAAAAATAAATATTTAAAAAATAATTTAATTTAATTTTTTTTTTTAATAATTAAAAAAATTTAATTTTTTTTTTAAATTTTTTTTAATTTTTTATAAAAAAAAATATTTTTAAAAATAAAAAAAAAATTAAATCAAATTTTCATTAAAAAAAAATATTTTACAAAAAAAAAATTAAATTTTAATTTAATTTATTTTTTTAAAAATTTTAATAAAATTTAGTTAAAATTTTTAATTTTTTAAATATTTTTTAATATAAGAAATTTTAATAAAAATATATTTTTTTTTAATTTAAAAATATTTTAACAAAATTAAGATTTTTAAAATACTGTATAGTACATATTAACAGAAGATTTTCATGTACTTTTGATTTTTCGCCAATTTTTGTTATTTAAATAATTTTTTAATTATTTTTTTTCCTAAAATTTTGATTAAACATGAAATCAACTGTCACAAAGCTTCCATTATATTTTAGGAAAGATTATAATAATACAATGATGTTGTTCTTGTAAATGCAAAACATTTATAAAAGTTGATATATATATATATATTTTTTTTTTTTTTGAATAATGATAGAAATCTAATATAATTAACATGAACAGAGATATAATATTAGGCAATAACAAATATGTGTAGATGAATAAAATGCAAAAAAGTAGCTGACAAGCGACATATATAATGATATAATCGTACCTTGCCACGCTACAAAATCTCCAGCTTCACCTATAGAAGGAGAAGAATTGGAAAATATTTTAATAATTTTTTTTTGTATCGACGACATTGTTGTTGCACTATTGTTTTAATCATTTTTTTTGATAAAATTAAATAAATTAAATTTTTTAAACTATAACCAAATTTTCTACCCTTTTTTTAAATTTTTTTTTTCATAATTTTTGAAAAATGTTAATTTTTTTATGAATTAAAATTTAGAAGGCAAAACTATAATTTAATCCAATTATTAAAGAAAACCGAGGGAAACGCCACAATAAATACCTTGCCGTGTCGGATCCATGTTATTTGGCATCATCGGTTGACCAGGTGGCTAAAATATAAGAAAAAAATTAAAAAAATGATTTTTTTTAAAAAAAAATTGAAAAAACTTACGCCATTGAAGTCATTTCCCATTCCTTGTTGCATTCGTACTCCAGGTCTTGGTCCCGGAGGATATCTTGGGCCTCCCATAAATGGCTGTAAATATTAAAATAATTAATTTAATTTTTTTTTAATTAAATTTTTTTTTTTTAACTTTTAGTTAAGAAAACATTCAACATGAATGAAAAAAGAGTTAAAAAACATCGATGGGTTGCATTGAAGGACAGAAAGAGAGAGAGAGATACATAACACATAAAATATTTAAATTTATGAAAAAAATATTTAAAAAATAAGACACATTCACTAAACATGTAACAATTATTTTTCCTCATAATTGGAGGAAATTAACAAAAAAAATTAACCAGGCGTATCCCCGTTGAAGTGTTAGTCGAGTGTTTGTGTCTTTTTGAAAAATATGTTTTGGCGCGTGGTGAGTTACTAACCTGACCCGACATCATTTGACCGGAAGGAGGTTGATTGGGATGAGGGGACGGCTGATTAGATGGATGTGTGGGTGGTGATGGTCTCATTGACGAGTTCTGAAAAAATATTAAATAAAAATAACAATCTGTCTTTTTCCCTAATTTTTACTTCAAATCAAAAAATTAAAAAAAAAAATCTCAAAAAATAATTTTTTAAATAATAAAAAAAATAAATAATATTAGCTGCTTTAAAATTAAAAATTATTAATAATAATAGAAAATCTAATTTTTTTTAATCTACTTTTTAATTTTAATTTTTTTTTGCAAATTATAAAAAAATGCTCCTAAAAACTGTTAAAGGCTCAGCAATTTAATATTTTTTTTAGTTGATGATGATAAAAATCTACATTTTTCCGTTAATCAACGTTAATGTGGTTTTAATGATAATTGCAATATATTTATGGCGTTAGTAGCATACAAATAACTAGTTAACACGATATCGAACAAACAAGCATTAAAAGGATATGGAAACGAGAGAGAAATAGCTTCACAAAACAAACATGCATTTTAAAAGCTAAAGAAGCAAAATCCACAAAAATGATAGATTTTAGCACGGAAAAATTACTTACAGCGAAGAATCCGGGACCCATTGGACCTCCTGGCATGCCTTCGTTTGGAGGTATTTGCCCAAGCGGACTCGGAGCAGGACCAGCATTGTGTGCGACTCCATTTATGTTGTAACCCGAACTCACAAATCCCTGAAAAAATAAAAGAAAAAAATTAATATTTGAATTTTTTTTTTAAAAAATATTTTTTTTTTTTAATTTTTAAAAAATTAAATTTTTTAATATTGAAAAATTTTAAATTTTTATAAATAAAAAAATTTTTTTTTAATATTGAAAATTTTAATTTTTAAATTTTTAATTTTTAAATTTTTAATTTTTATAAATAAAAATTTTTTTTAAAATTTTTTAAAAATTATTTTTTTTTTAAATTAAAAAATTTTTTTTTTTTTTAAAAAATTTTTTTTTATGAATTTAAATTTAAATTTTTTAAAAAAATATTTTTTTTAATGAAAACTAAGCATAAAAAATTTTTTCTTTGAAATACAATAAAAAAAATTATCATAAGCATCGAACGATAATTAAACTGATGGGCAGATGCATCAATGTCACTCATTTACTAACAAACGACAATAACAAATAATAATAATCATCATCACTTTTCACTGACTTTGTGTATCGTATAACGATTTCCGTTTTAATATTCAAGACAATACGTTAAAATGTCTCATTTATAAATAAAGTTGTTTATGATAACACACTCTCTATATGAAAAGAACGAAAATGGACACAAGGTTATATCATATCAAGAGTGTGTGAGCGGCAAATGCGACAAAAACATTATTATCTTCGTAGTTATTCTTGATAATCTAATTTTTTTTTTCGTTAATTGCACCTCAATTAATGATAATAATATTTATACTTTTTTTTCTTATCAGTTTTTAATTTTATTTTTTGACAAAATAATGAGCATATTTTGATTCGTGAATGCAAAAAAAATTTTTTTTTTGTTAAACACTTTTATAAAAAAAAATCTAACACGCAATGGAGTTGGGTTTTACTGTGAACGTGCGAATTTTTGAGAAAATTTACAATTTTTTTCAAAAATAATTTTTTTAATTAAAATTAAATTTAATTTTATTTAATTATTTTGATTATTTAATTAAAATAAAATTTATTAAAAATTATTTAAAATTAATTTATTAAAAATTAATTTTTTTTTTGTAAATTTTATTTTCATTCAAAATTAGAAAATTCAATTATTATTTTTTAGAAGTTGAAAAATTAATTTAAATTTTAATACATTATTTTTACAAATATTTTTCATATTTTTTCATTTATTTTTTAATTTTTTTATTTATAAATTTTGAGATATTTTATTTATTTTAATTACCTAATTAATATTTTACAAAAATTTTTGAAAATTAAAAAAAAAATTGAAAATCCATAAAAATTTTGTAACGCTATAACTCAACTTTTACTTTAAGAATCTCTTCGGAGTTTTTTGTAATTTGTCAGTTTTAGCTATGAGAAGGTTTATAAGCATAGAAAAACAAGAAAAGTATATAAAAACTCGTAAAAAATTAAGAAAATGACATGAAAGCTTCATTGCATACCCAAAGGAGCAAAAAAGTAATTTTTTATTTAATTTTAATTTAATTTTTTATTTAATTTTAATTTAATTTTTTATTTAATTTAAATTTTTATTAATTTTAATTATTTCAAAAATTGAAAAAAAT
Source organism: Culicoides brevitarsis (assembly GCF_036172545.1). Lineage (NCBI taxonomy): Eukaryota > Metazoa > Arthropoda > Insecta > Diptera > Ceratopogonidae > Culicoides > Culicoides brevitarsis. The sequence goes on along the minus strand of NC_087087.1, from coordinate 32,856,085 downwards.
ACGTAAAAATTACAGAAAAAAAATTACTTAAACTTAATTTTTCAAAAATATAAAAAAAAATAAATTTCTTGCAAAAAAAAATATTTTCATGAAATTTTTGTAAATTTTCTCAAAAACTCGCAGTTAAACAGGCAACTTTCGCATCGCCACACGGCACGACAAACAATATGTGCTCCTCTACAAATATTTTGGTTGGAAAATGTGAAAATGTGCAACGAAGTGATCGCTCCGATGTCGTCATTGAAACAACACCGAAATTGAATATTTTCCGTGCACGAACGTGTTAGAGTGTGGTTTAATCAAAAAATTATCCTCATACTCGCGCGTCGAATAGAACGGACGACAATTTCTGTGGAATTATGCATGGAAAAGTTTTGTCGTCGTTTCATTTCATTGAACGGAACATTTTGAAACGGTGAATATATTGATCTTGCAAAAAATAAAAAAATTCCGATGAAATTTCACACATTTTCTATTCAAACACACGATTCGCTCAAAAATCAATTAGAACTCGCTAATTATTATTTTTATTAGAACAATGCGAATGAAACCAACATATGGTTTGTCATCAGTGCGAATTCTATTTATAGACGAAAAATTTTATTTTTTACTTACATAATCATGAAAAGCTTTGGCCTCAGATGAATGCTCACAAGTATCCCTCCTTTCGGGGGCTGCGCAGTATAAATCCCAAAAAACACTAAAAAAATAATTTTTTATTAATTTTTGAATTTTTTTTTTAATTTTTAATTGAAAAAAAGGAAACTTACCACCACCAAGAATGCAGAAACCCGGGCGGTTCGCCTAATGTGATATTCTTTTCCCATCTGATTTCCGATAGAAACGTTTGTGCTGCCTTTTGTGCTCCTACATGTAATAAATATTCATACACATAAAGTGCTAATCTGTAAAGAGAAGAAAAGGAAAACAAAGAATTAGTAAAATGTCAACAGAATCGTGATCTAAAAGTGTCGCGGATGTAGCAGGTGAGTTATTTTTTGCGATTCAGAGACGGAAAAAATTTTTTAAAAAATTTTTTTATTGACATTTTTTATTTTTTAGCTTAAAAATTCTGAAATTCTTACTTCAAAAGAAAAAAAATAATTTTACGACAAAAATTTTGAAGTTTTTGAACAAATTCTCAGACTAAAAATTAAAAAAAAAATTTTTAGGTTAAAAAAAAAATTTCTAAAAATTTTGAAATAAATTAATCATGTCCCTTAAAAAGTCAAAAGCACCTAACGTTAAATATTTAAAAAAAATTGTATCATTCCAGAACAAAAATAACCGTTTTTTTAAAAATATTTCATACACTCATGTCTCGGGTCATGGCGAAGAAAAAAAAAATGACTTGCTTCTGCTCGTTATTTCATGATTTTCGCTCAGATACGCAAGAACAAAAATAACAACAACAACAAAAAAAAAGTACAATATAATAGTAACTTTTATAAGACAGCGATGGCCAGCAAACAGTAGAAAGATCAATGCATGACAATCTCTCTACTTGCTCGCTTTATGTTCGTATGACCGTCGTTGTAGAAAAGAAGAGAAACAGGTTTTCATAATAATCATCAAATGTTTGTTACTTTGCTTTTTTTCTGTTTCTTTGTGCTGCCTTTGGAATGCTCAGCTTAGGTTTGTTTAGCAAAGTTTCAATTATTTTGCGAGGTAAAAATTTTTTAAGACGGATTAAAGAAAATTGAATTATCAATCTCTTGCAATTTTAACTTGAAATAAAGAAATTTCCGCGCCAAGTGAAATTAAGTAACAAGATTCATTAGGAATCCTATCATTTATTGGGCTGATGCAAAAATCAAAAATGTTTTCGATTTTAGGAGTTTGAATATCTAAAAAGTAAGAAAATTATCAATTTTTTTGTAAAATTTTGTACAAAAAAAAGTTGTTAAAATATTTTCGAAAATTAAAATTTTATTACTTTTTTCAAATTTCAAGTTTAAAATTAATTATTTTAAAATAAAATAAAAAAAAATATTTAAAAATATTTTTTTTTAATTTTCAAAATTATTGTACAAAAATATGAAAAATTTTTATTATTTATGTTATAAAAATATATTTAAATTTTTTTTTAATTTAATTTTTTAAATTATTTTTTTATTTATAAATTTTAAAAATTAAAAGAATATTTTCACAAAATTGAAAAATGTTAATAAAAAAGATAAAATTTTAAATTTTTTGAAAATAAAAAAATATATCAAATTCAATTCAAAAACTTGTCAAGATTTTTCAAATTTTAATTTTTTTTTAATTCGAAAATTGATTTCAAAAACTTATAATACAATAAAAAATACTAAAATTATTCAATAGAAAAAAACTTTAATTCATATTTGTATGAGTTTTTAGATTTTTACGAAATTGAATATTTTTAATTTAAAGTTTAATTTAATATTAATTTAATTTAATTTTTAATTTCAATTGTTTATCATTAAAAACATTTAAAATTATTTTAATTAAAATTTTAATTTTTTTTTGAAAAAAATAAAATTTCCTCAAAAATTTGAAATTATTTTGACGAAATTTTTCATCTTTTTTGAAAAAATTATTAAAAATGTAGCAAAATTTAAAAATTTTTTTCAAAAAATTAAATATTTTGAATTAAAAAACTAAAAAATGTTTAAAAAAATTTAATAAAATTTTAAAATTAATTTAAAAAAAAAATTGTTTAAAAATGTAAAATTTAATTTTTTTTTTCATTTCACATATTAAACCTTTCTGAGAATTTCTCGAAAAAAATTCTTCAGAAGCAAATCGAAGACATTTTCGACCATCGTTCTCGCCTTACTGAACTAATTATTTTTGCACGGACATTCTCTCACACGTCACAAAGGTATTTCTTCTTGCTTAATAACACTACTCGCCATACTTGTGCATGCCACATACCCACGTGACACTTGTAATGAAGTTAATGTAATATTATTACATAATAACCGGAAAATACTCCTAAATTCTATTAAGAAAACAAAGTTGACTCACACCGTGAGCGTTCCGTGTGTAAAACGAGACGAATGTCACGAGAGACGACGACGAACGACAACAACATGTAAATAAATGCCACAATAATATTTATAAACGAGTAAATGATTTATGATACCGGCTTTTAATTACCGGTTTTAATGACGACGACGACGATGATGATAAAATAATCAACACTCTCATTTTCATCTTATAATTTGTTTGAATCTTGATTGATTACAGCAACACGTCGTCGTATGCGACACAGAAAAAACTTTTTGAGGGCGATTATCGCATTATTTGTTGTTGTTTTGATAAGAAGAATGTACAAACAAAGTTAGTTTATAAAACTTTTCCGGGTAGCGTTCCATATGTCTTAAAGAGAGACGAACGTAAACAAAAAAAAACTTTTTTTCGAAACTACTTTTGCTTATTTGGGTTGAGGAAACGAGAAACAAAAATATTTTGATAAAAGTTGCTGGGTCAATCAAAAGTGCAGCAGCAAACATTTCATAACAACGTTGACAGTGAGTCTGACGTCGAAAAAGTAAACAAGGCAGACATTCCTCAGAATCTGAATATTTTCGATCGAAATTTATACTTGTTGAAAATTTTTGTTTCGTACGCACAAACACACATACACGTCCTTTTTTTTTGTTTTTCATTCTCTTCCATGATGATGATGAGGTACCTACACAATAACCAGATCATATCGGATCCACCTATATACAAAAAAGTTGTTCATATATGACAGACGATGCGACACGTAAAGTTCATGTTGGCTCGCTGGTACGCACTCACACAACAAACGAGTCGAGTCGTCGTCACAAAAGTAAATAAATAAATAGAATATGCATAATTTTCGTTGTGCACCGTACAGAAAGAGAGTAAATACAGGAGGTACATAATTTACTCACAAACACGCGTGCGTGATGGCAGGGAAAAATGAAAAAAGCTCTCGTTGTGTGTGTTTGTTTTTATTGTTGATTGTAATGAGTTTCTCTGTGTGTTTGTGTGGGTTCGAGAGAGATTTGGATTAAGTAGGGTGTTAATTTAAACACGGGGTTTTGACGCGATGAGATTTTCTCAAAAGACACAGACACTTACAGAAAAAAACTATCATGTAATATCTTGGTGTAAGTGAGTCTTATGTACAGCATCTTTTATATAAAACTACATATATGCTCACACAAACATTATCAAGTTATGAACAGGGTGCCCTTTCAATTCAACAAATCCCGGCAAATTTTTAAAAACTTCTCAAATTACAAATTTTATATTGAATTTAATTCAATTTAAAAAAAAAATTATTAAAAGTTATCATAAAGTGCAACATTTTTGCTAACACCCTGTGATTAACACAAAAAATATAAAATAAAATTTTACATATAACAAAAATAGCGCGTGTATAATATGATAGACATCATGTATTTATTTACTTGCACATGCCGTGTATGTATATATATATATTTTGTCCAAACAAAAAACTATATACAGACGTTTAAAAAAGTGTATAGTAAAGTTATATTTGACTGAAAAAAAAACTCAAGGTAGCCGCGTATTTCTTGTTTTTTTTTTGTAATTTTTCAACTAAACTTCTACTTAATATTGGTTTTGTCTTTTTGGTTTGTTTTCATTTCATTCTATTTAATTTTTTTTTAGTTTTGCAATCAATTCTTGCAATCCCTTAATACGTCTTAATCCTAAAACTGCAAGAGATACGCGCTCAACTCGCATTATTATTATTATCATCATCGTGAAAGAAAAAAAAACAGGTTTATGTTCGAGACAACGAGAGTGAGTGAAATACTAGATCATGGTAAAGGTTTGCAAAAAAAAAATAATGATAATAATAATTGTGTAGCTTTTTTTGCACAGTAACTGCTTTCACTTATACTTTACATTTTTGCGTTGTAGAGTTTTGCTACATTTTTGCAAAAAATAAAAAAAAAATTATATACAATGGTTGGTTGAAAGCTACCATTCCATTTCATGAAATATTTTTGAATAGAATGTTGTTGAGCTCGTTTAAAGAAGAATTTTTGTCATTTTTTGTTGCTTTCATAAAATCGCATCAAGACTATTCATCAACGAGTAATGAGAAGCAAGTAGACGCGTTGGCGCCATTAATTGTTGATAGTTTTTCTTAATTGAAAGTTTATTTAATAAACAAAAGTCATGTCTCGTGATAACGTATAAGAAAAAATGAATCATTTAGATTCTAATGATGTAAAATTGTTTGAAAATGGAGCAGAAACAAGTCTGTTCTGTATTCAATGAGGTTCTTTTAAATCAATTCATAGAATCTTAAAGTTTTCATTTAGTCACAGCTTTGGTTTTGGATTTGACAAGATCACTTTAGTATTAGATTTGAAGGAGGCTATCGGGTCTTTTTCAACAATTTAAGGGCCTATTTTAAAGAATTTTGTTCTACAGAAAGCTCGGGGCCTAAGGCTTTAGACCTATCAGCCTAAGGGTAAATCCTTAACTGCTTAGACCTCTTGTTTATGGCATAGTTGGTCTGAGACATTTAATAGATAGATATGAAAGGCTTTACAGCGGAGTTCAAGATCCTATTTGAGTATCTTCAGTATCTCCGTTTGAGCATTGAACGAGCAGAATTCCATATTAAAAGCATTTTAAGTAACTTAAGTTACATACAAAATTTTATAAACTTTTAAAGAGATTCTTCTTTTTCTTCAAGACTTCTGTGATGATCGGGAGTGTATCGAACATCTTTCTGTATTAAATTTCTTGCAGCAATTCTCATTACCATTCCAGTGACAATAGTCTTCAAAGGAATTGAAATTAATAGAAGCTAGTTAAGACTTTTCAGTATTCACAAGTATATCCCAAAATCTAAGTAATTTAATTTGAAAAACCTCAATCCATCAAAAAGTTTCATGATACCAGTCCATTTCGAATGCTTGTAGTAGTTGACTGTGCACATGATGTTTTCAGATACCTCAGGTAAGGGACTTTATGTTGCATCGAATTTTATATTAGGCTTCCATTTTAAAAACAATCCAGTACATTGAAATAATTTACATGAATCGGCTTATTTAAGTTACATACAAAATTTTATAAACTCTTCGGGAGAGATGATCGGGAGAGCTTCGAACTTCTTGCATCCAAAAATGTCTCGTATGGGAGTGTTTTTGTCGATTTTTAGCTTCTTAACTTAAAAGTCTCGAAGTTTGACTTCGACTAAGATACTTACTTTTCTCGTGCTTGTGCATCTGACGGCACTGTGGAACCTTTGCCTTTTGCATACATTGTTAGATTAATTTTATTATTGTTTATTTCCTAATTATTTATTACACTAAAGATTTGTGGTTGCTTCTTTTTATCTTATTTTTGATCACACTTTTTCGTTATTTAGATCAATTTTTTGTTTTTTTTAGAGTTATAATTTTTTTTTGTGTTTATCACTGAAACCACAATTTTTTTTACAAATCCTGTCGTTGTTGTTGGTCTCTCAGAGTGCAACACGAACTTGTGACATTATGTTTTTGCACTACTAGTTTTAGGTTACTATCACTATTGTTAGACTGCCTCAGTATTGTTTTAAGCCTCATTATTATGATTTTCTCTGCTTTCATATTTTTTCTTCTCTCTGTTTTACATTTCTTTATTTTTTTTTTCAACAGCGAATGTTTTTGCAACGCACTGCCATGAAGAGCTATATATATTTATAAATATATGTGTGTATCTTATAATAATGGAAAATCAAGTGTTGTTGCGATTTTGTGTAGTGCGAGGCAGCCAGCAAATAAGTAAAGTGTAATAATAATAAAAAAAAGACAAGAAGAAGAGGAGCACGCTTGTATGAATTTTTATATTATTTTTTCGTGTGTAATAATAAAATTTGAGTTCAGCGTGTCGTCGTCGTCGTCGTCTCGCAGTCAATGAGAGCGTAGATTATTCTTGTCTCTGTATGTTTGTCTTGTGTTTTTTTTTCTACACACTTTTCTTCACAATTTTTTGCTTTCTTCGGTATCTGTATCGAATGTACAGAGATCTACTCATTTTTTGTTGTTCCTAATTTCAGCTCTTTTGTTTTTTTTTTTTGCTTTTTCACTTGTTCACAGCTAATTTTTTTAGATTTTTTTTCTGAACTGATGTAACGAATTTTTTGCGTTTTTCTTTCACAAAAATTTCAATATATTGAATCCGATATTTTTTCTATGTTTCACCTCACCGCGCGTTCAAATGTATATATTTTAATGTCGCTGTCGGTTTCCATATACAACCGTAACAACAGCAGCTAAGCAGCAGAAGAGCACATAACGCTTGTCGTTGTGTTGGTTCACGCTTGTCCGTGTATTGGTGAGGCTAGAATGGAAATAAGAAAAAAATAGTGCATTAGTATTGGTTATTTACAAGAGGAGCGCATTAGGATGGGATAGTTTTTTTTTTCACCTGATTACTTAAAAAATGTGAAAATTTTAATAATTTAATTTTAATTCATTTAAAAATTTTAATAATTCAAAAAAAATATTTATAATTAAAAAAATTTTTTAATCAATATCAAATTTTATTAAAATTAATTTTATTTTGAAAATTTTAATTAATTTAAAAAAAAAATTTATTAAAAAAAATAGTAAATTTTAAAAAATATTAATTTGACTTTATATGAAAACTTTAAACCTTAACCTCGAGTTTCCGAAATTTTTTTTTTCCTTTTTTTAATTAGTGAAATAATAATTTTTATTTTATCAAAATTTTTTAATTAAAATTTAGTCTTAAATTCGTTATTAAATTTACTTTAAATTTTCTAAAATTAAAAGAAAATAAAATTGAAAAAATTCAAAAATTTTAATTCTATAAAAAATTTAGAAATAAATTCATTTAATTTACTTTTAATTTTTAAAATAAAAATTAAAAATTTTTTGTTGTAAAATTTTCAGGAAAAATTCATTAAAATTTCTAAATTTTTTCTAAAATAAAAACAGAATGAAAATAAAAAAAAATATTAAAAAAATAATTCTATTAGAAAAAATTTAAAGCTACTTTTTTCAGTCAATTAGACTCTTAAAATCTTAATTTGAAAATTTTTAAAAATTATTTTTTTTTTTAATTTTTTTTAAATTAAAGTTTAGGACATTCAACAATACTTCTGAAATTTCTTCAAATAATTAAAAAAAATCTGTATATCGGAAATTCACAAAAAAAAAATCGTTTCCTCCCTAACCGAGTCTCTCATCTGCTGAGTAAAGTACACAACAAAAATAAAGTGTACCCTCTCCATTATACATTCCTCTATGTGTATTTGTGCATGTGCGAGAGTGTATTTGTCTTTCAATATACTCCGTCATCTACGACGATGGCTGGCGCAACAAACTGGCAACGAGTCGATACATAAATCGCACAGAGCACACCAAAAAAGTATATAAACTATTATTCGCTTGAATGTGTGCGTCTGTCGTCGTACGTAGGGGGAAACTGAGTGATTATTTGACTGGATTTTTTGTCATGTTTGATGTTGTGTACCGTGCACAAAAACACGCCAGGATAATAATTGAATGAAAAAAAAAAACCCGAGTATTGACAAGGAGATAGTGAGCAAATCCATTGACGATCCCTGATGATTCAGATGCAGTTGTGTGTGAGGAGTAAGAGCGTTTTTTCGTCGTTTTTTGTTCTTCTTGCGTCTTCTTCTTCTTCGTTTACCATCACACATAACCAATGTTATCAGAACGCGGCAAGATCTCGGTTTTAAAGTTGCTTTAATATTTCACGAAGAAAAAAAATCCGTGTCTTTTTGTGGTTTTGCATGTTGCACCTGTGCATGTTTTTCGCCTCTTTTCATCATTATGCGTTCGTTGTAATCCGTTTGCGTGCGTTCTGCCAATCCTATTTCGTCATAGAATGGAATCCTTCAAAATCATCAAGTGTGCACAATATGACGACATGTACATCCATCTAGCCTACTTGTGTCAAGCGAGCATTTCCATCATCATCATCCAAATAGAACACCTACTTTTTTAACTTGCTGCCTGCTGCTTGCTTGCTTACTTGCTCCATCATTATATTATTAGGTTGCTTGGATTGAAATTGTACGAAATATATAAACGCACAACGACGAGCATGCGCAATGTACCTTTTTTCTTCTTCATTTCACTTCATTCTATTCTATACAATTCCAGCAACAACAATAACACACCACACTCTTTAAGCTCACCTTCTTGTTCTCTTTCGGTTTTTACGTTATGTGCTCCTCATTCTAACCCAACGACGACGACGAAGTTAGCACAGAACTCACTTTTTTTGAATCAAAAATCGAACGAAAAATGAAGGAAAAGGGAACGAGAGAAGAAGAGCTGCTTATAATGGCATGCCAGGCGATGGAACACAAAATAACAAAAAAAAAACTAAAAGCGTAGGACGAGTTAAAAACATGATTTTTAATCCGAATTCGAGCATAATCCGATGCACTTTTTCTTACTTGGCGATTTATTATTTGCATTTGCAGCAACCTGCCAAAAACTTCATCCTACGATGAGATTAACAGGTGGTTTTAGCCAAAAACAGAAATATTTCGCCTACTATTTATTTCTTTTTTTTCTCTTTTTTGGTCTCATGTATGGGTGAGACGAAACCACGAAAAGTTGGCCATTTCATGTCACATACAAAGCAAAAATCAAAAGAAGAAGAAACATGGTCAAAGTTATTTTTGTGGAAGTTTATTGTACTTATGAGTACTCAGCTAAAAAAATTTCTATTTAAAGAATTTCATAAGAAAAGGTAATTTTTCAATTTTTTACCTTTTTTTGAAAAATAAATAAATTTGAGATTTTTTCATTAATTTAATTTATTTTTTTCAATTAAAATATTTGATTTTTTTAATTGAACAATTATAATAATTTTTAAATTAAAAAATTTTTTAAAAATAATTTTAATGTTTTTAAAAATATTTTTAACTTATTTTTTAATTTTAAAAAAATAAAATTTTTAATATTCTTAAAATTTTTAAATTTTTTTTAAAATATTTTTTACATTTTAAAAAATTAAATTTTTAAATTTTTTTAATATTTTAAAAATATTTTCCATAAGTTTTTTTTTATTCTTTAACTTTTTAAATTTAAACTTGAAATTATGTTTTTAATTAAATTTTCTTGAAAATTTATTTAGAAGAAGTTTAATTTTAATTTGATAATTTTTTTTTTAATTTTTTTAAATTTTAGAATTTATTTAATTTAAAATTGAAAAACTTTTAATGTTTTAATTTTTCTTGAAATTATTTTTTAATTAATTTTTTTCAAATCTCTAAATTAATCAAAAACCTCAATGTAAGAATTTTATAAAAAATATTTGATTTTTATAATTTAATAATTTTTCCCTAATTTTTTGTAATTTTTAAAATTTTAAGAATTTATTTAATTAATTTGAATTTTAAAAATTTTTAATTTTTCTTTAATTTTTTTTTAATGTTTAAAAATATTTTTAATTAGTTTTATTTCAATTTTCAAATTTTAGCTTGAAATTAATTTTTTTAATTAATTTTATTTATTTTTTTTATACCTGTAAATTTATTAAGAATCTCAAGGAAAAAATTTTTAATTCTGTAAATTGCTTTAATTTATTTAAATTTTACATATTATTTTAAAAAGTTTGAAAATTAAAATATTTTTTTAAAAAAATTTTAAAAATTTAATTTTATGAAAAATTTTAAATCAAAAATTTTATAATTAAATTTTCATAAAAAAAATATTTGAAATTGACAAATCTTGGGAAATTCAACAAATTTTTAATAATTTGAATGAAAAAAATTTAAAATTTATCACAAAAAATTTTTTAGCTGAGTACTCATCTACCTACAAAAGGATAAATAAAGACGAAAAAGGGAACGAGAACAAGATTTATGCAAATGTTCATGTACCTGTCTTGCATTCATAAGCATCTATCTGACCTATTGTGTGGACAAAGCTGTGTTTGGAATTTACAGTAAATAAAATATGGGAGCAGGTTATCATTCCACGGCGAATGCGGTTGTTGTTGTTATGGAAAATTATGACAGAAATTATTGTTATTTGGCATTCATCCAGAACAAAATTAATAAATAACTTGCACCGCTAAAAAACCGTCTCTCGAAAGCGCCTGTAATTATTATCATACTCTCTGCATATTGACTTGCTCACTGCACGTAAAGAACGCAGCCAACTCGCAACATTGACGATCATTGTTGTTGTTGTTGTTTTTATTGTTACTGCGATAGCTTCGCGGATTTGTTTCGAGTCATGGCGTGTATTACTGTCAAGTACACAGGTAGATATTTCTCATTATGTACTGCTCGGGTAAATAGGCACATAGAGCGAGATTGTGCCTCGTCGTCGTCGTTTCGTATGTAGAAAGTCAAATACGAAATCATCTGAATTATTTACTTAATGTTTGGCTGCACAACTTCTCGGGAGCAAACAAGGATCAAAATCTACATTTTTTTCACAAATTCTTCATTTTCAGCGAAATTTTTCAATTAAAGGTTGAAGAAGGGTCTCTAAAGAGTCATATTGAACTTCATTCTTCAGTAAACTCCGAAAAATGGGTCTCAGCTTTTTACCTGTCATCCCAAGCAGGCGCCCTCAAAATTCACTCAGCTCTTCCAGAAGGTGCCAAAACACTAATTGGAGTCAGAAAAGTTTTTCATGATTTCGAGTCTCGAACCGACGACTTTCAACTAATCACTTTTCTCCCTTTCTTCACTGAAAATCCGCGTCAAATTGTCGTAATGTTTCCCGGATTTTTCATCCTTCCACACAAAACGCAAAACAACCGCATCTCCATGTTTTTGTACGGCATAGATGCACGCCAAAAGCAAATCGATAAGTCGGCCATAAATAAAGCGATTTTCTTCCGACGCAGTTTTCGACGGCTAGTTGTCAATGAAAGTTGGGATTTTTATGCACTGCACTTACCTCGTTCGCCAATCTGCTGAATTTGTCTGGATTTGCAGCACTTTTGTCGCGTTTGTCGGCTAATTTTGAGGATTTTAGGGGGATTTTGGCTCTCGTCACTGAAATGAACGCGATCGGAATCTCAACTTGAAGGCCTGAACGAACGGAATGCGATGTACGATAAACGGAACGGAATGGATGAACGATCGGAATGAAATCCATTAAAAATTGCCTTTTGCTAATTCAGTCGTTTAAGAATCAATGAGACGAATGAAATTGATAAGTTTTGAATTTACAAAGGCGAATTTATCATTTTTAACCGCCTCAATACTTAAAGACTTTAAAAGGCAACTTAAGATCCTTAAGTCTTAAAATCATTGAAAAAGTTGAAAATTCTTGAACTGGATTGAAAATTTTAATAAAAATTTGAGATTTTTTTCATAATACAGTGAAATGTTCCAAAATTTGTACAGATATCAAATTTTCAAGAAAATTTTTGATCAGTAATGTTAATTTTCACTAAAATTTTTAATAAATTATCTAAATTTTTACTGAAAAAAATATTACAAAAATTTCTAAAATATTCTTTATGAACTTCAAAATTTTTTTTTATTTTCTTAATTTTCTTAAAATTTTTTTTTTCAGTTTTTTATTATAATTTAGATAATTTCAGCTCATTTTTTGTTTTTAATTGTAATTTATGAACTTTAATTATTTTTTTGAAATAAATTGTAAATTATTTTCAATTTTAATTAGTTAATTTTAATAAAATTTAAATAATTTTTTTTTTTTATTTTTTTTTTTTAATTTAAAATTTTACCATTTTGCGAGATTTCACTTTTCGTAATTCAAAAACTCATAAAAAATGAATGTCTAAAAAATACTTTTAATTTCGAATTCTTACAAAGTACAAAGTATGTTCCTTAAGATCATTAATACAATACGTAAAAAAAAAATTTGCATCACGAATTTTTTTCTGAGAGCGTCTAAATTACATCCTTGTGTCATCAATGTGCATCTGAACCTCGGGAACAGCAACTTTCGTATCAGTATTTCCATTTGCAGTTGGCAGTTGTTCCATCGAGTGTCTTTTCAACTCTGATTTGCTGTAATGTTCAATGATCTTTGCGCCATACGAATCTCCAAGGACATTTACCAAAGTACGGAATCGATCACTATTTAAGAAAATTTTATTTAATATTTTTATTTCAGAAAAAAAATTGAAAAAAAAAACTTACAGTAACCAATCAACAGCAACGATGAGAGAAACATCAGCAGCTGGAAGACCAATTGTATCGAGAACCATTACTAATGTCACAAGACCTGCTTGTGGGATGCCAGCAGCTCCAATACTGAAAAAATTAAGTTTTTGTTAAAATTTGTTTTTTTTTTAGAAAAATTTTTAAAAAATTTCTTACCTTGCAGCTGTCGCAGTAATACTGATAGCAATAATGTTTCCAAAAGACAATGCTCTTCCTCTCAACTGAGCAATAAAGATCGCAGCAACTGCCTCATACAATGCCGTGCCATCCATATTAATTGTCGCCCCAATCGGAATAACAAATCTCGATACTCGAGGATCAACTTTAGCATTTTCCTCCAAACATTGCATCGTCACGGGCAACGTAGCTGAGCTACTTGACGTTCCAAAAGCCGTGGCAAGAGCTTTTCCCATCTTCGAGATAAATACATAGGGGTTTTCACGTGTCAACACGAAGAAAATCAAGGGTAAAACGACAAATCCATGAAATAAAATGCCTCCAGCAACGGTTATCGTGTAAAGACCCAAACTACCAAAAAGTGTTCCCAAATCCTCCATTTCCAACATTTTGCTCATTATGAGGAAGATGATACCGATTGGCGATAACCAAATAACCCAACCTGTGATCTTCATGATGACATGACTGAATTCGACGACAAAGTTCAAGACGCTCTTCGTTTCGTTCTTTGTGCTGCTGAGGGCGATACCGAAAACGATGGCGCAAATGACAAGACCTAAAATGTTCATTTGGTCAATGTATTCGTGTTTGATGTCCCATTTTGCTAAATCAGATTCGGCGGGATTCTCTGAAGGTGGTTTGAGTAACGTTTGGTATTGTTGGATGCAGGCTTGAACGACATTTGGAGGAAACATGTTTCTGAAATGAAAAGGAAAATATCAAAATTAGTGACTTGAGATCAGGTAAGAAATAAACTTTCAATTCAATAGAGATGAAAAACGACAAATTATCAACTTAGGAATTGATGAAGTCATCAAAAGAACGAAGCTCGATTACTTTTGGTATCTCAACTTTGGCGATACGTAAGGCAAAGAGTATTGGTTACGATCAAGGACTGAACTGAACTATAAATATTTAATGGAAAATCCTTTGGAGTCATCGGCATAAACAACTTTGAAAAATTTACTATTCTATAAAAAAATCAAAGCAAGGATGCTTAAAAGCTCATCATGGTTAAAGCAAAAGGAGAAAATCTGAAAAATCACAATCCACAAAAGAATTAAACCATCCAACAAATTTCCTTCTGACATGAGATGAACTGAAACTTAAAATTTAAGGCGAAAATGAAAATTTTCCTATCCATTAATTATTAATCTGAAGTCTTAATTAATCCTTCAATTCATTAGGATATTAATTACAATTTCAAATCAAAATACAATATACGACTCCAAACATGGAAACAATATTTGAAGGTACATCATAAATCAATTCGTTAAGGATGACAATAACTATAAAGCAATAAATTAGCGGCACGATCGTTTTCAATGAAATTACGCTCGTAAATAGCCACTAACGATTGTTATCAATGTTTATGTTTATTCACCATAAACCATTCAAAAGTAAACATTTTCCGCACTGATTTGTTTTCTTCAAAAAAAAAATCTTCAAGTTGCCGTGCGAAAAATCGTGATGTGAAGATGTTGAACAAAGGAATTCCATTTGAAACATAAGTTGATGTATGATAGCATCACGTATTCGGCTCATGTTATTGCTAAACCTTTAAATTAACTTCTCGGAAAAACCAAGGATGAGAAATGACATCAGAATTCTATACTAAAAAGAGATTTACTTATCTTTATAAACAAAATGATGACGTTCTATCAAAAATTTAACAAACAACTTGTTTTGAACTGATGGACAACAACAAACCGGTTTAAGGTGTTTTACATTTTTTTGGGAAAGTTTCCGATGAATGAACTTTTTTTGCGTCATTAATTATTTCAAAGAATTTTAATCTTATAAAATGATAAATACAAAGTGACTCATTTCGAGAATATTTCTAACAACCACGCAAAAAAATCCATAACTTGACACATCTACGATTGAATGCAAAACCAAACTTATGAATATTCAATTAATCCGGCAAACTTGCAGTTTATTGCACAAAAAAAACTAAAAACGTGACTTGACGATCGCTCGTTTAAACAAAAGAAGTCCCACAGTAGTTAGTGAATGAAGTGTTCCATGAAATTTTTTGACCTGTTTAAGCAAGACACGAGCATCCAACTATAAAAAGTCTGCAAAAATGTATCCCTTTGTATGTTACGATCAAGAGGTTGCGAGCACATTAATAACAACTTTTTACAAATGACTTGTAAAAAAAGGCAAAAACCTGTTTTTTGTCGTAGATGATCTTATTCAATAATGCAAGACTGCTGCAAATGGCAGTTTTCCTGTTTTGCAGTGTTAGAGCTCGTAATGAGTGGCTATTAAAGGAAAAATATGTATTTTATTGTTCGAGACATTGCATTTGTTTATTCACAATAGCATGACAAAACGTTGAAAATTATTTAATAGGAATTGCGTCAGTTGAGAATTTCTGAACGAATTTCGAGAAGCAATTAAAGGGCTTTAGAAAAGAAGTCGCAAAAATCTCACACATGTCAAAAATTTAGAACAATAGCTTACTTTGAAATTGAAATGAGTCTCGCTAATATTAAATTAAAGTTACATTATGATGAGAATTTCAAGCTATGAAGAACTGTTCACAAATGACCTCACACGAATTTCTTATGCCTTGCATATTAAGCCGTTTAACGATCATTGACTTCCTCCTCGGCTCGACGATGTCAATCACAAAAGCCAAAACAAATAAATTCTGACTTTGTACAGGTGTGTATTTATGTCTATGTATTTCTTTCGCAACTATTCAAAGGTAAAAAAATTGAACAAAAAATTGATACTCATCCAATTGAGTTAAAATAAAATTAAATTATTCAAGGTCACTTTTTGCCGATGGCAATGATGGGACGTTAATATACGGTTTTAAGAATAATCTCTAATCTACCATTTTTCACGATTTTGTAATTTGAAGAGTTAACAAAGAACTACGTCTCTGAATCTCTTGGAGATAATCAGTGAATAAAATTAATAAATAAATAAGAAAAATTATCACCGTTTAAGTCAACTGTTAGACAAACAACAACTTTGAAATTGAAAGCAAACATAGTTGAGAGGAAATTAGCAATTATAGGTGCTTTGAACATAATGATATTCATTACAAGTAATGAAACAAAGGTAAGATAAATCAAATAAGGCTGTTACAATTATGAAAAATGTTTTGAAATTCCTTATTTTTAAATTCTAAAAATGGATTTTCAAAATCAAAAACAGAAATTGTCCAAAATTTTTCACATTTTTAATTTTTTTAAAAAGATTCAAATTTTAGTTCAAATTAATTTAAAGTCATTTTTTTACATGTTCAAATTCTTAATGGAAAATGTTCAATTTTGAGAAATCTAAATTTTCAAAATTGATATATAAAAGTATTTAAAAACAAAAATTTTTGTACATCAATTTCGAAAAAAAACATGTTTTTTTTAATTAAACATTTTCACTTAAAAATTTGAAAATGTAAGAAAAATTGACTTTAAATTAATTTGAACTTACATTTCAATTTTTTTTAAATTTTTTTTGTTAAAAATGTTAAAAATGTTCGACAATTTTTTTCAGATATTCGATATTTCCTTTTATGAATTTTACGATTTGAGAATATTTTTAATTTTTGTATTAACTTAAATTTGTTTTTCATTTTCTTTTTTAGATCGAAAACTGAAAACTTTTCCAATATCAAAATTTCTCCTCACTATGTGGTCTTCGCCAAAACTAACAACTCTACTTCCGAAAACTTTTGTATATTTACACATCACTTTACACTTCAGTAGCTTCATGTTTGTCATTATTATCATCATTGTCTTCTTTTGTTTGCACCTGATGGTTCGTCGTCTCTCAATCGTTGATTTACATACATTTGACTAGATTTTAATATCTCTATTTCATTATTATAGGTGCTGTACGAGGACAACAAAAAAATCAAACAAACAAAGAGCTTGTAACATGTTTCTCTTTTTTTTTTGTTGTTCAAAGTGACGCAACACCTTTCATTTTATGCTATTCATCATATTTCGACTTGTCCAACATTAGTTCGAGACAAAAGAGCAGACTCAGTGATGGTGACGAAATTTACAAACAAAAAATGTAAATAAACAACTTCACGTGAGTGTAAAATGGCACAGGGTCGGTAAATTCTAACGAACAGAAGAGGAGAAATCTGATGAGTTAATTATTTTATTGCTACTTAATTATCTTGTTTTGAACAATTTTAAAGGAGATTGTTATCGTAAACTCAAGTAGATCAGTTCTCACTGGATTTTAATTGTTGCTGATATCATTTCTAAGGGAAATCAAACAAATTTTGAGGAAAGTTACAATTCAAAAAACAATAAACCACACAATTCGAGGAACGTCGCCGCGATAAGATAAGTGTTAAAAAATTTTTGTTTGTCTGATAATTGTCACTTAATTGGGGCCTTTCTTCGGCAATAACAAGGAAATTAAACCAGATAAGACGACGACACGGGAGAAAATTGAAAGTTGTGGTAATTTCATAGAAATGCGTGCATTCAACTGGTTTTTTTTTATCCAATTAAACGAATGCATCGTGAAAGAGTCGTAAAGAAGAATGTTTATCATCACTCCGCTAATCTCCCTTTTTAGTCAGAAAAAAATGTAATTTACCTCACAAGATCAAGTAACGTGTCAGTAATTGTGATATTTCTTCCTTTACTGTTCGCTGTTTCGATGTCAGTTTCGCCAATTCTGTTACCCGGTTGGATTGTGGTTACCAAAATGATGCCCAAAACAACTGCCATAACTGTTGTCAACAAATAATAACCGACAGCTCGACTTCCAATCTTTCCGGAAAGAGACAAATCCAAATTTCCCACAGCTGATATCAACGAAGAAACGATCAAAGGCAAAATTAATGCCTTCAGCATACGAAGGAAAATATCTCCGATGAAGTAAATGTAGGAAATCTCCCGTTCGGTCCATTTATCTGTCGTGAAACGAACAATTAATCCCAAAACGATGCCCAGGATGACTCCCGAAACTGTAAGTATTGTCAGGAGATTTTCTCGCCACACGGGGCTTAACTTCAACTTTTTCACTTTCATCAACTTCATCGTTTCACAAACTGAAGTGTTTTCAAAGTATTTTATGATATTTATTAAAACTGGTACGTATATTTGACAAGGTAAATATTTGTTTTGTGATAAAATATTTCTGTGAGATCACTTTTTTTTTCACTAAAATAGGGACATTCCCTAAAGTTCAACTTATAAAAAAAAAATAAAAAAATAATTTAATTAAAAAACGAAACACGTCTATTGAACGCGAGTTCCTCAAAGCAACTGCGGATCCGATCAACATTGCATGGAAATATAGCGGAGTTACAAAGCCATACAACGTATACGAGCGTTTGAGACCAACAGACAAACATGATCAAAACAAAACTGAAAAACAATGCAAAAGATAGGAAGCAGACTGGAAGAGTGGATATTGTTGGATGAAACTGGACTGTGAGTATTAGATAATTTTTTGACGGGTTTTATTGATAAGATGTTTTGACTGTTAAAAAATTATTCTTCATTGAATCATTTCCTATTGAACAGGTGACAAATTTTTCGCAAAAACACAAGTGGATGGAGCTTGAAAGTATGCAATGAATTAGGTAAGTAATTTTTTAAACGAAAATTCTGTTGATGAACTTTAAAAATTTTCTGAGCATTTTGCGACTCTCTAAGCTATCAAAAGTGAAAAAGAGCAAAAATAAAGAAGATTAACTGAAAAATTTTCGGATCTGAGGGACTTTTCCAATTTAAGAGTTTTATAGCGAAAATTCAAGGAACGTTTTTGCTCTATATGAGGAAAATCTTTGAATAAGAGACAAAGCCTTAAAAAAGTAAGTTTAAGTATCTTAACTTTCTTTTCATTTTTTACTTCAAATTTAATTCTACTTTACTTTCAGACGATTTCTTTCAAATTTTCCTGAAGATCATGTTGAATGACACAGACTTACTTGACGTGAAGCAAAGAGTTTACTTTAATACACTTTAACTGATTCACAAAGCTTTAAAAAGGATACTTCCTGAATATTTGACTGATAAACTGACATCAAAGCCTAACGAGCTTCGGAGAAGAAATGATTTTAGACTGCCAAATTACTTGACAAATGGAACACAGAACTCATTTTATTACAAAAAACTTGAAAAATTTTAGAACAGCTCAAACTTTATGGAAAAAGCATTAACCTCTCTTAATGAGAGTTCGCTATTCGACTTGAAATCAACAAGAGATGGAATAATCGGAAAAGTAAAGTAAGTTGTCAAGAAGCTCTTGATTACACATTTGGTTAGCAATTTCAGAGAGCTTTCTGAACAAAAATGTGTAATCTTAAGAGCTTCTTTTTGCCCAGAGTAATTTTGTCAGTTTGCCCAAACTCATAAAGAAAACGAAAACATCACTTACCTTACGAGATCCAAAAACGTATCCGTCAAAGTCATATTTTTCGTATGAACCTCAACAGCAACCAACTTTTCGTGCATCCTCGAGCCCGGCTTTATCGTTGTCACTAAAATAATTCCCAACGTTACTGCCATCACAGTTGTCAACATATAATAAGCAATCGCTTGAACCCCAATTCTTCTCGATAATGACAAATCCATCCTTCCAACAGCTGATATCAATGAAGAAATAATCAATGGCAGGATCAAAGATTTAAGCATGTTGATATAAATCTCTCCCGGATATAACAAATACATGAGTTCTCTATCTGATTGACGATGCATCTCCGTATAACGAATTATTGTCGAGATTATTAAACCCACGACGATTCCAATGACAGTCAAGAGCATTAACAAATGTTCCCTTACTTGAGGATGGACAATGAAGATGGATTTTCTTTGCAAATACGTTCTCAAGGATTCAATCGACGCCATTTTAGGAATTTTTAAAAACTCGAATTCGAACAAAAGTAAATGACACAAAAAATCAAAGGTTACTTAACGGAAAAATCGAATTGAAAATCAAAAGTTGTCTTTCTCGGAATAAAAACCCGACTCGAAACCGTTAGTACCGTTATTGTACATGTATGGAATTACATATGCATCGCAGTACGAATGGAAACTCGCAACGAGGAAAGAGTAGACATTCGTGTACTACCAAAGTTTTGTGTCTAATTTGCCAGTCAGTCAGTCAATCTGTAACAATCAGACTAGAAAGGGGATATTAAAATTTATCGTCTCTCTCTCGAGTTTTTTTTATTATATTTTTGTCTATGTTATGTTACGGTGAAAAAAAAGTGCACCACAAAGTGATGATAGTACTTGTTAAAATCCAAAAAAGCCGGATTATTGAAAAACAAACCGATTAAACTGAAACAAGAAACAGCAAATGAGAATTATCGCGTAGAATTTAATCGCGAAAATACACAGAAAAATTTTAACGACTGTGAAAAACACAGTATCGATTTTCTCATCATCCCATTATATGTACTTTTTCGTGTGTACACTCCGTGTGCAGCACTACCTGGATTTCTGTCTATATTTATAAATTTTTGCAAAAAGCAAAAAAAAAAAAGAAAAACTATCAAGTGAACATCATCAACGAGCGGGCAAACAGAGGAAGTGTAATTAAAAAATGTACGTAAAAATCCAATTTCTGTTCGAACCGTCGAAAATTCGTGTGACATGACAGACGATGTGCAAATTTGACGAAAAAAAAAGTGACCGGGGAATTGTGTGCCAAGAGTGATATTTATTTGTTATTATTATTTGTTGATATTTTCACATGTAAATTGCGTAATGTAATGAATGCGGTGTTTATAGTGAAAAAGTTGTTGATGAATGCAAAATATTTTTGTGTTTATTGTAAAACTTACCGAAAAAACATGAGAATTTTGCAAAACAATTTTTTTTCTGAGGAAACGGGAAATTAATGAACCTTTTCCGAACATCTGTGATCTGAAGTTTAAATTATCATCACATTGTCTTTTCACGGTTACAAAAATCATTCAACCGGAAAAATTCGATTGTTGTCGAAAGAAAAGTGAAAATTTGAGACGTAATTCGAAAGTGCTTACCATCTCGATTGCGTAGAGAGTCGGTAGTCGTCGGCAGTAGCGGAAAACCTCTTAGACATTCAGTGAAAGTTCTAAATTTATTATTAAATCCAAACACGAGAAACGACGTCAAGTGTGAAATTTTTCTTCTCGTACGTGTCTCGTGGATTCTATTCAAAAAACTATTTTTTTTTGGCCATACATCTATGCAAGCGTTTACAATTAGAAACGTGAATCTAAGCCAAACATATATTACGTCGTCGGTCGTCGTGGCAATGATGCTGAGAGTTTCTAAAGACAAAATAATTTATAAAGCTACACGAGAACGAATAGTGTTTGAAATCGAGACAAAAATAATTTACGTCTTTTTTTGTTGTACACGTAGAATAAATCTACATGTTTGATCATCTTGTCGTCATAACTCGTGTTTCGTGTAAAAGTTAACAAAAAAAAAAAAATATTCAAATGACTTTTTTTGATGTTCAATTGAAATATGAGCGTATTTCACTTGCAAAAAAAATTAATCTTTATTTAAATTTTTTTTTTATTTTTTTTTTCAATTTTTTTATTAATTAATTAATTAAATTTAATTTTTTTATTTAAATTTATTTAATTTTTCATATTAATTTTAATTAATTTTTTTTTAATAAAAATTATTTTTTTTAATTTTTTTTTATTTTTGAAAACTTTATTTTTTAATTTTCAAAAATTCAATTAATTAATTTACAATTTTTTTTTAATTTAATTTAATTAATTAATTCATTTTTTTAATAAATAAATTTATTAATTAATTTAATTATTTTTTTTAAATTTATTAATTTTTTTTTTTTTAAAATTTTTTTAATTAATTATTTAATTATTTATTTTTTTTTTTATAATTTTTTTAAAAATTTTTTAATTTTTATTTTTTTTTTTATTTATAATTTTTTTTTTTATTAAAATCACTTTTCTTAAGAATTTCTTTTGATGATAAATAGCGGTTTCTGCAATTAAAAAAGTGTCAAAGTTATGAATGACTTCAGTCTTTTGCGTTGTGCAATTTTTTCAAAAAATTCTTCTGAAAAAAAACACATTTTTTTATTGCCAGTTATTAAATAAAGAATTTGTATCATTTTTTTGCCGTCAAAAAATATAACTTTGCATTGCATCTGTTTTACAGATTAAACGAAATTTTTAAACATTTGTTTGGCATCGGCAACAACATCGTCGTCGTTGTCATTCGCGTTCTTCACACAGGTCATGAATACTAAAAAAAAATCTCGCGAATGTTTATCAAATATACAATAAAAAAAATTTTTTTATTAAAAAAGGATGAACTTTCAGCATGACATTTATATTTATGATAATTTAATTAAATTGAATTGAATTAAACAACCAACAAGTTGTTGTCGTCGTCGTTGATTAATGACGATCGCGATCAAAAATGTTTCATTTTTTGGTAAGGTAGCTGCTTCCTGTTAAATTAAAAAATTGACTTTGAGGTCTCGTTTGAATGCGTGTCGAAAATTTTAATAGATGAATTTTTTATTGAAATGTTAAAAGAAATTTTTATATTTTTTTTTCTAAAATAATTCAAGTCACATTTTGGGATTTTACAAAAATTTTTAACGATCGAATTAACGGGTAATATCGTACGAGAAATAATTTCGGTGAAAACGGAAAATATTTAAAGGTCACCTTTCTTCTGCGTTTTACTTTTCCGATCATCCAACATTTTCCAACAGAGCGACTATAAACATTGGTTGCCATCAATTTAGATAAAAATTCTTGCTACAAATCTTAATAATAAATTTTCTATATTGGCGAGGGATTGTAAGAGTTTGAATTTTATGAAGCTCGAGTCTCGTAAAAGAAAATAATTTAAAAAAAAATAAAATTTTTGCTTAAAATTAAAAAAAAAATTAAAAAATGTCTTAAAGTTGATAAAATATGAAAATAAAACTTAATTTTTTTTTATAAAAAATTTTTTGATCAAATTTTAAATTTTAATAAAAAAATAGTTGCATGAAATTTTTTCTTAAGTTAATTTTAAATTTTTTTATATGTAGAAATATTTAAAAATTCAAAAATTGTCAAAAATTCTTACTTTTTTTAAAAAATTAAAATAATTTAATTTTTACAAAATTGACTACAAATTTGACAAAATTTACAAAATAAATGAAAAAAAAACTTAAAAAATATTTTTAATTAAATATAAAAATTAAATTAATTTTTTTTTTAATTTAAAAAAATTTACTTTATAATGAATATTTATGCAATTTTAGGCTTAAAACTGGTCAAAAAATAACTTGTTAAAAAAATCAGCGTTTGAGCATAAATAAATAAAATTTAATTCAAAAATTAAAAAAAAAATTATTAAAATAAATTTTAAAAACTAATTAAATTTTTTTTAAATAATTAAAAAATAAAAAAAAATCAAAAATATTTAAAAAAGATTTAAAAAAAATTGAAAAATAATAAAAAAAAAATTCAAAAATTTTTTAAAAATAATTAAAAAAATTTTTTTAAAATTAACAAAAAAATTTGAAAAATAATTACAAAAATTAAAAATTTAAAAAATTTGGTAATAAAAAAAATATTTTAAAAATAAAATAAAAAATAACAAAAAAATAAACTATCGAATAACTTACAATCCCCAATACCAACACATGTGACTCTCTTTCGTCGGAGAAAAATCGATAAAAGATACGATACCGGTCGACAGACGACAACAATATGGTGCACGTGCACCCATTTAGCTATTTACAGCACAGTAAATATTTGTACGTGGATGTCAAATGCCGTCAAATGCATTTAACGTTCTGCAGTAATTTGAGATTGTGATCAAAACCGAAGAAAATTACGGAAATATTACTGTTGAAAGAGGATCAATTTTCGCATGCAGTTATTCAAACAAAGACTGAAGGAAAATAAAAACAATAAACAATAATTAAGATTTCATCAGACCCATCGGTCTTTTTCCTTAAACACGTATTTATTTATTATTTTTAGTGAAAATGGAAGTGACAAATTCATGGGTTTGCGTGTTGAAAAAAAGTTCCCCTAACGTAAATGCACTATTCTAGTGTCTGTCTAATCTCTCTAATTTTTCATATAAATTCTTCCCTTATTCTACAAAAATCCCTCTTACGTGCCATATTCGAATGTCCGAGTAAAATTTCGCAATACTTTGGCGAAATTTTGTTGAAGTTCGAGTGCTTGATTCAGTTTTTGAAACAAATCATCAATTCGTTCTTCCAAAACTTTCAATCTTGTATCATGTTCGTTCATCTTATCGCCATCAAATATCCCATCAGAGGCTTTATTGAGTCTCGCTGCCAAATCGATACATCCAACGCCATTCACATGCGTCGAATTTTTCACCGTCAAATCGTCCCTGATACTAATTTCGAGTCTTGCGTGATGTTCCTGGTTCAACTGTTGCATCAACATTCGCAGATAGGTACAATTAAACTTGTTATCTGATATCTCGAGTGCCCGTAAATTGGGAAGGATACGCCCAATTGGCGCGATATTCAATTCCGTCAAATTATTCCCGTTCAACTGAAGACTTCGGAGTTCCATAACACGAATTTGCATAAGGTTGATTTCACGCAAGTCATTGTAGGACAAATCAAGTTCTTTGAGTTCTGACATTTTTCCGAAGGGATTGTCGTTGGTACTTGAAACATGTCCAAAATGGAAGCCGGTATTGGAAATGTTTAAACTCCACAAATTTTTCATGTTATCAAAGGGATTCAGTTGATCCAAGGAATCAGGTCTGTGATATGCTATCAAATTATTTGCCAAGCTCAGTTCGAACGAGAGATTCAGTGATGTGACGTTCGAAATGTCATGAAGATGGTTATTCTCCAATCTAAGGATTGAAATATCGCCATCAGGACGAGATTCAGTTTTGAAGTCAACTTTGAAGCTTTCAATCTCATTGAACGCTAGATTCAGCATGAAAAGTGAATCGTGAAAGACCAAGTTGAAGGTCATCAGTTGGTTATGCGAAACATCCACAAATCTTAAGTTACGATTCCTTTCAAAGATCGTTCTCGGTAGGACACTTAATCGATTGTGATCTAAATAGATAGCTTCAAGCTTCTTCAAGTTCGTGAAAACTTTTTTATCCAAGGTTTGAAGTTGATTTGATGAAATGTTCAAATACTCCAGTTCCGCCATTGTTTTGAAAGCATTTGGATGAATCTGGCTGATTTTGTTATGAGACAAGAACATCCATCGTAACTGTGTTAATCCGGAAAAATGCTTTTCATCGACAGATGTCAAAAAGTTCTCCGCCAAATTCAACGTGTACAAGCCGAAAAGTTGCTTAAAAGCCATCGGTTGAATTTGCCCGATTGCACTTCGAGTTGCGATGAAGTTGTTAATGTTTTCCGGTACACTGACAACGACACGAAGTATCTGCGGTATTACGGAATCCTTGAACTCGATGTGATCATCAAACTCATCGAGCCGTATGGTTATTTCGTGGTTCGCGGAGATCTTGATGTTGTCCGAATTGCATGACTGCCCGTTGCAAACGAAGGTAATGGCATGAGTGTCAAGACAGAAGATCAAGAGACAAAGTATGCCAAATTCGAGATGTTTCCTGTAAAAAAGAAAAATTAATAAAAGTTCGTGTCAGAGAATAATTTTTACTCACATTTTCACAAGGGGGGAAATTCACAAATACAAAAAAAAATCTAAAAGAAACGAAAGATGTGAACTTATTAAGAAGAGAGTCACAAACTAAATGCTGCCTGTGTGCTCATTTTACGAAGATTAAATTATTGTACATTTTTCTTTCCAAACAACACACTATTATCTTAATTCGAGGGCAACTACACCACATATGTGATCCATATGTATTGAACTCTATACATAAATTTAATAAGACGATAAGAAATTTTATATATTTTGTGCTAGAGAGCAAGCAGAGTGCCCATTTGAACATTTTCAAGTCATCTCTCGAGAGACGAAAAAAACTCAAAACGATTCACTCTAACTTCCCATTTTATGAAGAAAGGAAGTTTCAGTCAGTGGCTCACTTGACTTTTATTAATGTAGGTGATGCAAATCGTTATTGTTATAAAAAAAAAACTTACAACTGAGCTCTGTAAATATATAGAGACAACAATGGATGACGAAGAGTAAATTGAAAATAATAAAAACAAAAAAGAACAAACAAACCAATTGTATTTAATGAAGAAAATGATAGAAAAAAATTATTTGTAAGAAAACGAAGAAGAGATTATGCGAGAAGTAAATAGTAAATAGAGTTATCAGTAAATGAGTGATTCATGAGAAGAAAATTGAGAAATTTATTATTTCGTTGGAAGAAATGCCGAATTAATGTCCATCCTATTGGTCGAAACTCTATGGGAATTGTGAGAAATGCCCTTTCATGAGTAATACTACAACTCCAAAAATATTTCTCTCGGCATTTCTTATCAGTACATTCCTGCCTTAAACGTAAACAAACGAAATCGCATATGTTTAGTAATATACCGACAGGGCTGGAAAATCCCCCTTTTCGTACAATATGATCATCCCAACGAATCTACATGAATTGGCTTTATTTAATTAAAAAAATATTTTAAAAAAGTTAAGATTTTTGCTTGGTTTGGATTTTTCTAAAATTAAAAAAAAATTTTAAAAAATATTATTTAAAAATATAAAAATAAATTTAGTTAAAAAATAAATTAAATAATAATTTAATTTAAAATTTTATTAATTTATTTATTTTTTTAATATTTATTTTTTCATTTATTTTATTTTTTTTTAAATTAATAATTTAATTTTTAAATTATTATAAATTCTTTTTTTATTTAATTTTTTAAAAATATTATTATAAAATATAAAAAATATTAAAATAAAAAAATATTTAATTATTAATTAATTAACTATAAATTTACTTCATTTAAAATTTTATATTTATATTTATTAAATTTTATTTTAAATTAAAAAAAAATAAATAAAAATTAAATAAAATTTAATTTATAATTAAATAAATTAAAAAAATAACTGAATTTAAAAAATTATTTTTTTATTTTTATATTTATTTTATTATATTAATTAATAATTTAATTTTAAATTAATTATAAGTTTTTTTACTTAACTTTTTTAAAATTATTATAAAATTTAAAAATAAAAAAAATTTATACAAAAAGATTAAATTATTTAAAAAATAAATAAAATAATTTAATTAAATATTTTAATATTTTATTTATTTTTAATTATTTAAAATTTTCTAAAAAAAAAATAAAAAATTTATTTTATTTTATTGTAAAAATATTCTATTAAACAAAAAAAAATACTTACCAGTCCTGTTCGTTCTTCCATTAAAATGATAAGAAAATGGCATGATTTTTGTTTTCATTTAATTTTTTTCTATTAATAGAAAACAATTTGCCGAATAAAATAATTAACGAAAGCATCTCCAAGTGAAAATAAAAAGTCGTAATTTTTTCCTGATAACAATTTAATTTGAAATTAATAAAATAAAAATTAAAAAAGAATATTGACCTTTTACGCAACACAAGCAATAATTTTAAGCAATCAGGTAGTTAAAAAGTGATCATTGCCAAAAATTCAATAGATATCGTTTTGATTAGCTTGCTGAGAAGCCTAAGCGATACATAATCTAAAAACAGGTTGGTAACTGTATCATTCGATATGATGAATGTGATATTGTAGCAAAAGTTGTGTGTGCGGTAAAAAACTCGGAGAAGAACGATGTAATTAAATTTCTTTTGTATTACGTCTTGTCGTGCTTCCTTTCTTCTTCTTTCTCTGAAGAACGACACATTCTGTATTAACAGCGATTTACAGTTACAATGTATTTTATAGACATATTTCAATTAATTTTTTTTTCTTTTAGAAAAAAAAATACAATAAAAAAGTAAGAAAAAAAATTTTTATGAAAAATGGAATTTTCCATCAATTTTTTTTTGCTTTCAAAATATGTCAAGAATATCGCGCTGTGATATCCTTTTATAATTAGTATAATTTTCATTATCGCATATAATATCCAGACCACACCCAAGTCGACGTCCATTTTCCATCATGTGTGTTTTTCCAATTAAAACAAAGCACTTTTCATGGTTGTCATTGCCATGTGACTTTATTTACCTTTTTATGTTGAACTCTAATGGATTTTAATGTGATATCGCCACAAACTTTTTTTTTCTTTAGTTCTCGTAACCTGATTTACGTTTTTTTTTTTAGTTAAACGAATGTTAGAATTGTTGCGGTAGAACACATTAAAAGTATAGTGAATGATTTTTTTTAACCCAAACAATAAATAAAGTTTGTCAGAAATATTTTGGCTTTGATAAATACAAATAAGGCACGAACTTTTTATGGGGTTTCCTTATAAAAACAAATGAATGTTTTTTTTGCTTTGTTTTGTTTGTGTATATTGCACACGTAATGACATCAAATCGAACACCCAAAAAATATTCGTAAATGTCACCCAAAAATATCAATATTTTATGAACAAACAATAACAATAACCATTCAACACTGATTTCCGAGTATTTTTTTTTTAATTCGCTTGTCTATTGTGAAAAATTTATGTTTCGCATTTTCTATCGCGAAATGTACTTCTGAATATTTTTTTAATTTTATTTTATTTAATTTTAATTTTAAATTTTATTTTTTTTCTAATAATTTTTTTTATTTTTTTTAAATCAAAAAAAAATTTTTTTTTTAAATTTTAATTTACTTTTATATTATTTTTTTTTTAATTTTTATTAAAAATTTATTTCAATTTTTCATTTTTTTAAATTTTATTCAAAATATTTTTTAAAATTATTTTATTTTTTATAATTTTATTTTAAAACTTTTTTTTATTATTAATCCAAAAAATATTTTATTTTTTTTTAACTTTTTGTTTAATATTTCTTTTAATTTTTTTATAATTTTAATTGAAAAAAAATTGATTATAATTCAAAATTTATTTGATTTTTTTTCAATTTATTTAATTTTAATTAAAAATTTATTTCATTTTTTTTAAATTTTAATTTAATATTTATTTTAATTTTTCTAAATTTTAATTGAAAATTTATTTTTTCAAATTTAAATTAAAATTTTATTTTCTTTTTTAAATTTAAATTTTTTTTTATTTTTTTAATAAAATTTTTATTTTATTTTTTTTTCACCTTTTTTTGAGCAAAATAATAAAAAAAATAATTTTAATTTATTTTATTTTTAATTAAAATTAAAATAAACAATAAATTTTTTATTAAAGTTTTTTTTAGAAAAAAAAATAATTTTTTCAAAAATTTAAATTTAAATAATAAAAAAAAATTTATTAAACCTAATAAATAAAAATTAAATTATTTTATTTTTATTTTTAAATTTTTTTTTTAATTAAACTATTATAATTTTAATTTTGAAAAAAAAAACTTTTGAACATCTTACAATTTTATTTATTTGAAAAACTTTAAAAACTGATAGAAATAAAAATTCATAAAAAATTAGAACCTTGCGAAACACAAATTTTTCACAACATATCATTCTTTTAAAAAAACAAACGCAATTAATAAACTTCATAAACTTTTTGTTTGTTTCAAATTATGATTATTATTAATTTCCGTCTTGTTTTTTGAGATCACCAGAAGAAATCGTGATGAAAGCATTTTTTTATTATATCTTGGACACTGTAACTGAGATTTATATCTTTGTATCTTTTTGTGCCTTTCTATACATGCCTTTAATTATTTTAGCAGTTCATTAATTGAAATGTTAAGCAGGCAAAACAGTTAAAATTCGTATTTCGTGCCTTTCTAGTCAAATATTTTGTTTTTTTTTTGCGTTTTTATGAAGACTTTAAAAAATAAGAGTTAAAACTTTGATGCGATTAATCATGTCGTGCCTTTAATAACTTGCCTTTTGTGTGTTTTCATAATCATTTTATTTTTGTAAAGTATACAGCACGCGAACATAAAACTCTCCAAATCTCGAAGGGGAACACTTTTTAAGTAGCAGCAATAAAAATGTTGAGTTTTTTTTTTGAGAAGTTGTGATGATTAGTTTGTGTTTTTTTGGATTTAAAGACGTCGTTTCTCATGCGAGTGACTTGATAAGATGATCCAAAAATAAATTTATAGTTTCCTAATCTAATTGAAGTAAATTGAAAAGTTTTGTGTGAGTTTTTTTTTCTTAAATCTGATTTTTGTCATATTTGGACTTCCTCGTTGATGATTTGACTATTTTTATTATGTGCTAAGTCTCGAAAATGGTTTTGTTCACACATAATACTCATCATTGTCTGTTTATTTTTCGTTTCAGGTTTCCTTGTTCCAGCGATGATCATTAAAAAGTGCGTGTAATTACCGATGTAGACACAAATTGCTTATAGACACTCAATAAAAGTCTCTTGAAGAACCCATAAAAATGTTGTCGTACATGATTCCCGTCGAAGAGCATTCACCAAATCGTAATCTAAGTCTCAATTTGAATAACATCACAAATACCACAAATAATGGTAATAGTGACACAACGACAACGACAATTATTACGATAAATAATTTGCACCAAGACGAGCAAGACGAAGATCTCGTCGACGAAAATACCAAATTACTGAGCTATGAGAAAAAACAGGCGAATGGTGATGCAATAAAGACACAACTGAGTGATCAGCAGAAGAATCAAAAGAACATTTTGAAGAACGCAGTGTCAAATTGTGATGAGAAAAAGAATGGACATGCAGTAAAAAGTGATAATAATGTTGAGTATTTGGGAAATAAGTTGAAAAGCATGAA
This sequence comes from Culicoides brevitarsis, assembly GCF_036172545.1. NCBI lineage: Eukaryota > Metazoa > Arthropoda > Insecta > Diptera > Ceratopogonidae > Culicoides > Culicoides brevitarsis. Next base: position 32,825,070 of record NC_087087.1, on the reverse strand, counting down.
GAAAAACATGGAAGAACAGAAACAACAAGAACAATCACAAAAGGAACAGATACAACAGAAAAAAGTCACACTAAAAAGGTGAGAAAAACATTTTTTTTTTGATTCAATTAATACTTGAACAAACAAACAAACATACGAAAAAAATAATTTAAAAAAAAAATTAAAAAAAAATTTAAAAAAAATTAAAAAAAAATTGAAAAAAAAATTTAAAAAAAAATTGAAAAAAAATTTCCTCTTTTTATTAAATTTATTTTTTTTTATAAAAAATAAAAAAAATTTTTATTTAAATATTTTATAATTAAACAATTGAAAAGAATATAAATATCTTTAAATAAAAGATTTTTTTTTGAAGAAAAGTAATAATTTTTTATTTCGTAAAAAATTAAAATCTACGATTTGAAAATTTTTAATAAATCATAAAAATTGATAAAAAGTCAATTTAAATAAAAATTTAAAAAATAATTTTAAAAAAATCTAAAAAAAATTTTTTTTAATTTTTTCTTCAAATTTATTAATTTTATTTTATTTTTTTTATTTCAAATTTTATTTTTTTATTTATTTTTATTTTATTTCGTAAAAAACTAAAATCTACTATTTGAGAATTTTTAATAAATCATAAAAATTGATAAAAAGTCAATTTAAATAAAAATAAAAAAAAATAATTTTAAAAAAATTTAAATATTCAATACTAAATTTTTTTTCAAATTTATTAATATTATTTTATTTTTTTTTTTTAAAAAAAAAAATTTAAATATTTTTTAAATAAATTAATTGAATAATTCGTAAAAAAAATAAAAATTGTCAAAATAAAAAAAATCTGAAAAATTTAAAATTTTAACAAAAATAATAAAATATTTAAAATTAAAAAGTTTTTTAAATTAAAATAAAAAATCTGAAAAATTTGAAATTTTTACAAAAATAATAAAATATTTAAAATTCAAAAATTTTTTTCGAATTAAAATTTAAATAAAAATGTCAATTTTCATAAAAATCACATAAAATAAAATAAAAAACAAATTTCGTAAATTTAAAAAAATTCCTCGGTTCAGAAAGTCTGTCGCAATTAACATTTGCATTCAAATTTAAACTGTTTTAGCACTTGTACTAAAACATCTATTTAATTTTTTTTTTTTTTTTTTTTGTTAAAAAAATTATATTCACGTAATATAATTACAAGGCATGAAGATCTATAAAAAACAAGTAGAAAGTCTCAACGAATTTTTCATTCGAAAGCGCATTTTTTAACATTTCCAGATTTTTATTTGAATTCCCATAAAATGCACTTCCACGCTCACTTGATTAATAATCCAGATGTTGGCAGATTAAATACTTTTACAGTAACCTAGAAAACCTATTGTTACTGCCATTCTTCGTTTTTCTCGCATATATGCACTCCTCCTTTGATTCTCTAAATGCCTACCATTAGTAGAGAATAAAATGCACCATATATAATTGCTTACTGCGAAATAAAAGCAGTAAAAAATAAAACATCAAACTGGATCAAACTTTTTTTATAATCTATAAATATTTTCGTAATGCACGCGGCGCAAATAAAAGGCAGAGCAATAGGTTAATGCATTTTATTTAATGCACACCAGAATTACTTTATTGTTCTTGTAATTACTGGTCAGCGTAAATGAGAGAGACGCGTTGATTAAATGATTGATGAAATAATAATAAATAAGTACAGCGACTATGCCAAGACTAAATGCACAATAAAAAAGCTGTTTTTAATTCAGTTTCGTGAAAAGGCGTTGAACAATAAACTTTTGATCGAGTTTATTTTAATTTAATTAAATCAATAAAATAATAAAATGAAGAGTAAATAGCAATGACATCAATCTCGAAAAAAAAAGACAAATAAAATTAATGAATTAATGTAGGAAAGACCAGACGCTTTAACCCAAATCGTTATAATTGTTAGTAATAACAAAAAATGAAATAAAAAAGCGTAAACAGATCATATCTTGGCTCGGATTCCCTTTACGATAGATATGAACACATACGTTAGTATATTAGAAAAAGTTGATAATTGTTTAGCGGTAATTATTATCATTTATCACCGCTGCTTCTTGTTAATGACTTTGAAAATGTATTCACGGCGATGACGCAATGAACTTTATCATTATCGATGATATTCGTATGATGGAGTCATTTTTTATGTGCATGATGGATTAACGACTTATTCAGTCAATATTTGCGATAATACTTTCTAATGCATTTTCATTAATTTTCAAGGGAATGTTACTTTTTTATCGCATTTCAAAGAAAAAAAATATAAAAAAGTTGTTTATAGGATTGACTAACTATACGGATTGAAAAGGGATGAAATTAACCTCTTTTGAGTGACAAGCGAAGTTCAATTAATTCCTTACTGATTTCTTAGAATCCTTAAGGAATTAATTGAACTTCTAAATATAATTTTTAGAGGTTAATTTCATCTCTTTTCAATCCGTAAAGTAGTTTAATTTGTTTATTCTAATGTTTCAAATTAACCACGTGACCTTTTGTTTTAACCACGTGACTTATTTCATTAAACGTCAATCCCTGTAATATCGCATTTTTCTTCTAAATGTAGAGAAAATGCGATATTAAACAGGGATTGACGTTTGATGAAATAAGTCACGTGGTTAAGTTAACAAATTAGATGAAAAGGTCACGTGGTTTTATTGAAACATTTGAATAAATAAAAAGAGGTTGATCCATTTTTCTTAGATGTTAATTTCATTTCAATCCGTAAAGTAGATCAAAGAATTCTTTTTATTTATTAAAATGTTTCAATTTAACCACGTGACCTTTTGTTTTAACCACGTGACTTATTTCATTAAACGTCAATCCCTGTAATATCGCATAGTTCTCCTAATTGTAGAGAAAATACGATATTAAGCAGGGATTGACGTTTGGTGAGATAAGTCACGTGGTTAAGTTAACAAATTAGATGAAAAAGGTCACGTGGTTAAATTAAAAAATTTGATTCTAAAGACAACTTTTAATAATTTCACAGTTAAAACCTTCAAAAGTCAAACCTTTAAAAGTTCGAATCAATATCATACTTGACCCTTCGTCACTTTTTGACTCGTGCAATAATCAACGAGCAACAAACAATTCTTCCAATCTAATTATATGACAACACGGCGACAACAGAGCTTGGTTGCAACAAATGCAACAATACCAACGTTTATAATCACCTTTAATAGCTTTAAAATAATAATGTTCCTACACACACCCAACCGATTGAAATAAATGGCGCAGTTAATAAACAAGCGAATTCAGAATCGCTCTATTTTAATTAAAATACAAAAAAAAAGAAGAAACAAAACCGCACATGTGCTTTCGTTTATTTTCTATTCAACCAAGAACACATCAAGATATAGAAAATTGCACAAAAAATAAAAATAAATTGAATCAGCTTTACCCACACAACCTTTCCTCTATCTCTCGATGTGCCATACAAAAATTTCAGATAAATATTTTTTTTCCTTCCCCACACACTCGTTTTATTTATTTAATTTATTTTTAAAATACTAAATCAATTATTGCAAATATTTGTGTGCTTTTTCGTATCGTGTTACTTTTTTCCCATTGATTTTATGCTATGGCACGTCGACAGATGAATCATCATTTTCGTGATGTGACATACCGGAACAAGACAAGACGCCCATCATTATGCGCCATTGCGTGTTTTCTCTCTTTTTCTCTGATAACTATGATAAACGTGATGATTACCTACGCAAAGACGTCAAGTTTAATTACTGTGCAAGAGCAATCTTCCTTTTGAAGTTTTTTTTTCTCACATTATTTGGGAGAAAACAAAAATAGATGCACGTAATGATTTATTTTGATGTCATTTGTCAACTGTTGTTTGTTTGATAGCTTTTTAATATTTTTCCTCTTAAAAATAGATTTTGGTAGAGGGACCGGCTCAAAAATGAGCGAAAATGTACATTTCGAACACACAAAAAAGAGAGAAAATAAATTCATTAAAATGCAAGAGATTTAAATAAGCCGGTTATGTGTTTCGATTTTCGAAAACCCCACCAATTTTGAATGAAAAAATAAAATATTTAATTTTTTTTACAAAAATAAATAAATAAATCAGATTTTCTTTAATTGATTTGCAATTATTGATCGATATTATAAGAAAAAAAAAAATTAAAAAAAAGTAACAAAAAATTTGGGCTTTCATCGGGAATCGAACCCGAGACCTCTCGCACCCGAAGCGAGAATCATACCTCTAGACCATGAAAGCCTTATGCAATACGGACACTTTTTACCGTACACTTACTACAGCAATTTTTCCCCTCATTTTTGGCGAACTTCCATACCGACTATTCTACTATTTGAATTTGCGTGAAGGCGATTTGCATCGATTTCAAGTGAGACGAATGAAATTGATAAAATCGAATTAGCATATATTTTTTAATTTTTTTAAATATTTTATTTAAAAAAAATTAAAATTAATTAAATTTAAAATTAATTAATTTTTAACATTTTTTTAAGAATTTTTTTCAATTAATTTAATTTGAATTTATTTTTTTAATTTAATTATTTTTTAATTAAATTTTTTTAACATTTTTTTTTCAAATAATTTTTTTTAATAAAATAATTATTTTTATTCATTTATTTTATTTTAAATTAAATTAAAAATTAACTAATTAATTAAATTAAAAAATAACTAATTAATTAAATTAAAATTAATAGATTTATTTTTAAATTTTTAAATTTAATTTAATTTAAAATTTATTTTTTTTTTAAAAGAATTTTTATATTTTATTTAAATTAAGTTAATTTTAATTCTAAATTTTTTTATATATTTTTAAATAGTTTTAAAAAATAAAAAAAAAATATTTTTTTAATATTCAATTTTTTAATTAATTAATTTTTAAAAATTTAATAGCAAAAATATTAATTAAAAAATAATAAAAATAAAAAATTAATTAATTTGATTTAATTTTTATTTTTTTTAATAAAAATTATAAAAAATAATGAACCAAAAATTATAAAAATAAAAAATTAAATTTTAATTAATTTTTTATTTAATTTTTTTTATTTTTTTTTTTAATTATTTTTTTTCATGTTATTTTTTTTTCGAAAAACAAGTGAAAAAAACTTCTCAATACTTTGTTTATGAAAAATTTGTTTAATTTTTGCAAAACTACTCACAGCAGTCTACATCGTTTGTTTATATTCAATTCTGTTAATTTACGACTGACAATGACAATGAATTCGAGAAGAATTTTTCATACCAAAATATGACTCTAACCAACGAATGTTTGACATTTTTTAATTAACTTTTCGCCTAATGAATGGCTATTGAATGGAATGGAATTACAGCTCACTACTTTTAATTTATTTGAAAATTAGAAAAAAAGTAATAACAATAAAAAAATGTATGTAGGTTATGACTTAATTTATTGACTCTCGGAACAATTATGTTAAATTAGCATAGAGATGATTAAGATATATTGAGGTATTTTTTTTTGTGTCTGGATGAGTAATCCGCGATATTTCAAGCAAATTTGTCTCTGAAGTGAAATCGAATTATGTCATATTCTGTGCACGTTCGAGACACGCTCTCGTTTTGTGTCTCGTTCAAGTCCATCCAGTTCAAGAGCACGTCTCATGTTTACACCATTTCGTTTTCCAAGCATTTTTCTAATTAGCAACAAGCTGTTTATTGTCACAATCGCATCAATTATAAACACACATTTTTTCAAGTTTAATGAACAACGACAATAATTAACATGCAATTATTAACATGCATTTGTCGTGTTTCTCTATTGCACAAACACACTGGTTGACATGCCTCCGAGTACCAAAAGGAACGACGACGCGTCGAGAAATTTTTTAATTTTTACAAAACTGTACTTTACAAGAATTATAGTTGTTAAAGTAAAAAAAAACCGGCATATGAAAAAAAATGCCGATGGACGACCCATTTGTACGGAGAGAAACATATTGAAAATTTACTGTAAATCTTGGGTTGTTAATCTGTGTGATGATGATGTTAATAAGAAAAGTATAGAGATAGAGCTTAATATCATTGACTAACATCTGATATGTAATTATTTTCTTCATGATCATCATCATCATCATCAGAGAAATTCCGAAAATAAAAAAAATGTAAAAGTTAAAAATTCTTTCGTGTGCAATTTTTGTAATTTTTTGCTAATCTCACAAAACAAATGGAAAAATTAGATTTGAAAATTTTCTCTGTTTATTTATTTTTTTTTATTTAATAGTTATCAAAAGTTATCAGATGTAACTATAAAAGTAACTAAAGCGGATTTAATTTTTTTAAAAATTATTTGTAATCTTAATTATCTTCAAGAGGTCAAATCGTCTTAAATGGATCAAGTTGACCTTATATTGATCTCTTAAGGGATCAGATTGGACTCGTTTAAGGAATAAATTGATCTCTTAAGGGATAAATTTGACTCCTGAGGGGTCAACCTGATCCTTAAAAGATTAATTTGACCCGTTTTTCGCCCATCTATAGATAATAAGTTTCAATAAACGATAATAAATTCTATAGATAAAAAAGCTGATGGACATTTATAAGAATCCAGATCTTTCGGAACATGAATTCAGAAAAAGACTTCTATGGAAGGCATTTCATACTATGTTTTAAAAAGCTATAAGGAAAGATATTGCAGATCGAGATTCCTCGTAAATTTTTTGTCTAACATCCTTACGGGTCAGAATAAAACTTAAAGAACTGAAGTTTCGTCTTGGAAAAGCATTACTGAATATGTTTATCATGATGACTGCACAAAAAGATATTAATTTTAATTTTTTCTAATAGTTTACATTTCCTTCATGGCCAATTTTTTGATAAATGTCGTTATACCCTCATTTAATTCCTGCAATACCTTCAGCATAGAAGATCAGAATTCGTTAGTCCAGAATTTTGTTCAGATTTAAAATGACGATTCTCGGTTCGGTTGATATTCCCTTTAAGCCGACTTTAAGCATATAGACCTTCTCTTCTCGTTTAATAGGAAGCTTAACTCTCTTACAGATCGAATTGTTCTTCAGCACGTGACTTTTTTTAAATTTCTTCTTCCAATTACGAAAACTACGTACAGACTGACATTCACTAAACCACAAAGTCGCATTTTTTCCTTTTTCAAAAACGCAAATGCAGTTTTATGGGAACCTTGATGCCGACATTTGCAATTATTTTCGAGATCTCGGAATTATCTAGAGTAATTACTTTGATAGACTTTCTTTTGTTTTGTTTTATTAGGACACGTTTCTCTGCAGCATTTCTGATCAATAAAGATTTAAACTCTCATCAATTCAAGTCAAGCGTGTAATTACAAAAACACAGACAAAATTAGGTTAAACCAGCATCGGCTATATGTAAAACACTTGACGCAAATAAATCTCTCGTTTCGTTAGGTGAAGGGACAATAGACTTTCTTCTTCTTCGTTTTTCTTCTTCTACTTGTTAGCATAGCAAATTCTTGCTGTTTCTGCTTTATCTCTCATTAAATCTCCGATGTCTTGTTTTCTTCTCTCGTATGGTTAAAATTGTAACAAGTGCGCGAATGAAAAAGTATTATCTTCATTAAAATATCAACTGTACACCGCACTTTTATTTTATTATTATTGTTACTCCGCGCACCACGCATTATGATTGAAGTTTAGTTTTTGCTCTTTCCGTACCTTGATTTATTATTAATATTTTACAACGGTGAATACAAACTATCTTTAATAGTCAGACAAAATGTTTGTAATAATAATAGAAGTTATAGACACCTTTTATGATGATTTTTTTCATTTGTTGTTGTTATTACAATATCTGTCAGTACATTCACCTCCCGCAATGTACTTCATCTTCTTCAACTTCAACAATGTCTTGTACGAAATCACGTTCCAACTTTATTACATGTTTCATTTCCCTTTCTCATCTTCTTTCTTTCACAGAGTCTCATTCGGTTCCTCGAAAGGGTCAATGGTAGAAACAGTGGTCTACGAAACGCCAACTCCCGTTTCCGAGTATCCCGAACGGTTCATTGGCTATCACTCGGGGCATCCAACTGTGCCAGTTCATCAAGTAATCAATGGAAATAACCACCACCAACAACTGAACGACACTCCTCCCAATGCCTCAGCCAGTACAAGCCTTAACGATAGCGGAATCGCGGAAATGCAACAAGAAGAGTAAGTATTGTGAGAATTTCTGTCGACTTTTCTGCATGAATTGAGATTTATTGTTGTTGATGCAAAAAAAAATTTTGTTGAATAATATGTTGAGAAGTTGGCTATTACGTCAAAACACACATGTTTGCCGATATGCCGCTCGAACAACAAACAGCTTACAATGCGTTTTGTTTATATTTTGTCTTGTTAACGTTGATCTTTTGTGTTCTTTTACGAAGTGTACAATGAAATCTTTCATCACTCCATCAGACAACATGTATGAGAAAATGCAATAAAACGTCGAGTTATTAATAAAAATTTCAAACTTCAGGGAATTTCATGCATGTGGTTGATGTAATGGAGAATATTAAGGATTAAAGTGGTTTCTTATTTTTTTTAAATTTAAACAAGAAAAAAAATTTTCCAATAAGATTCGTATGCAACATTGTTGCATTCACGCCTTATGAGTTCCCTTCAGTACATTTCTACTGCGTTAATTCCCAAGATGAAAATAAAATTATTATTCATGTGAAAAAAAATAAAAACAAAATTTTATTTTTTCTTTAAAAGTAGAATTTAAAGGTCAAATAAAATTGTGGGATGCGGGAAATAATAAAAAAAAATATAAATAAAATAAACGTAGGCGAATCATTTAATTAAATCGATTTTTGTTAGAAATAATCTTGAAAATATGGAAAAAAAATTTAAAATATTTATTAAAATATATTTTAAGCCAATTTTTATTAAAATATTTTTCGTTAAAATATTTTTTTAACTTTTTTTTAATTTTATCTAATTTTTCATTTATTTTTCAAAATATTTTTAATTTTAAAAAATAAAACAAAATAAATTTTCATAATTTTTTAATTTTTAAGAAATTTTAGTTTAAATGTTTTATTTGAAATTTATTAATTTTAAAAAATTATTTTATTTTTTTAAAGCATTTAGTTTAAAATTTAATTTTATTTTTTTAAAAAATATTTTTTAAAGTTAAAAAATTTTTTTAAAAAAAAAAAATTAATTTTCATAATTTTTAAAAATTATTTTAATTTTTAAACCATATTGATAAAAATTTAAAAAAATTATTTATTTTAATTTTAAATTATTTTTCATTATTATTTATTTTTAATAATTTTTTTTAATTAATTAATTTTGAAAAAATTCTTAAAAATAAATAATAATGAAAAATAATTTAAAATTAAGATAAATAATTTTTTTCAATTTTATTTAGTTCTTAAAAAAATATTTATTTAATTTTCAAATTATTATTTATTTTTTTTCCTTTTTAAAAAAAAATAAATTTAAATTAATTTATTTTTTTTTATTTTATTAAATAAAAAAAATAATAAATTTTTAATTAAAAATATTATTAAAAAATCAAAATAATTTAGAGAATTAAAAAAAAAAGATTTTTTTTTCATTTAAATATTTTTCTAATTAATATTTTTTGACTTTTATAAAAAAAATCCCTTCAAAAATAAAAACTATAGCAGAAAATGTTTATAATTCAAACCATGCCACATAATTCGATCGCATGCTCCAAACATTGAGTCGACCAAAAATGATAACTATACATAAAAATTCTCTCTCTCACCGCTGCAACAACCTCTCTTTCGCCGCGCACGATTGTTGCCGTCTCATTCGGTCTTTCCATTAATGCTAGACACAGTGCTTGCCTCGCACGTTACTTTATAAAACAGTAATATTTTGACTGTCAAGTAAACTCGTTTCATTCGAGAACGTTTGTTGGAAAATATATATATAATATTTGTGTATGCCGAGAACATATGTGAGCATCAGAATATCAGAAGGGGATTTATATACGGCGGATTATTGCGCATGTCTATTGAATAAATAAAATACGCGGTAGATGTACTGTCTATGTATTGCGAGTATAAACAAAATTTATTATAACATTTTATGAAAAAAAAAATACCACAAAAATAATACAGATAGAAATTATCATCATTCTTTAAAACGTATTATGAGGAAAAATATTTCATTATAACGACAAAGTTGCAGTAAAACTAGTTGGATTTTCATTCTAATTGGAGGTAAGTCGAAAAAAAAAGTTTTTTTTTTGCTGCTCATCGGGAATCCCCTTCATTATTTCCCTCATCCAGAGCTCAAAATCGGACAGTGATTGAAAATAATGGATTTAGTCAGTGAAAGATTGTAAATAATTCAGCAAAAAAACAACTTGGAGAAACATTCATCTCCGTGAAATAGACAAGAAAAGTTCGTGTCATTGTCTTAAAATAAAACATTTGTGTGTTTGTGTTTATTTATCCCACAAGTGTAACAAACTGTGATATTGCTGCTATATTAATATTGTTATAAAATAACCCAAAATTGGATTATAATAAAAAAAACACGAAAGCAACAAGCCAATCGAGTTGTTGGCAAGACAAGTGTCATGAATGAAATGAACGACTAGTTGATTTTTCGCTATAAAAGGCCATTATTAGAGAGAAATATTTTGGCGTCGTTACATTTTTTTTTTCATAATTTTTATAATAAATAGAAAGTTATGATTATTGATTTTAAATGCCAAAATTAAAGCACTTTCTCTGTTATTTGCGATTTCAGACTGTTCCATATCAAAAAACAAAATAAAAAAAAACTTCTCAAGGTCAATAAATTTTTACTTGAGAACGAAACAAGTTTTTTAAGGCATATGGTTTATATTTATTTATTTATTATTATTTAACACGTTGCTATGACGTGATTCATACAGCCAGCCCTCAATGTAGAAATTACCGGTCTTTTTGTGCTTTAAAACAACAAAAATTTATTTAATGATGAGTAAATAAGGCAAGTGCAGTAAAGGAAAATTTTAAAAAATTAAATTTTAGTAAAATTATGTTTAAAAATTTGAAAAGAAAATTATTTTTTAAAATTTCACATTTTCGTACTCCTCAAGACATTAAATTTTTTTAACATATTTTAATAATAATTTGATAATTTATAATTTTATAATTTTTTTTTTATTATTTAAAAACGAAAATATTTATTCAGGCAATTGCAATGAACAAAAGTATTTCATGTTCAAAATATTAATAAAATTTGAAGAGGAGTATAAAATTGTGAAACTTTTAAAATTTTTCAAGAAAAACTTCTTAAATCGTTTAGAAAAACTCTTTTATCGATTGGAATTTTTTTTTTGAGTTATGAGGAGTTCTAATTTAAAATCAATTTAATTTTTAGATCTAATTTAAAGTTAATTTAGAACTCCATATAACTTCTTTTTCTAATTTAGGGCTCCTCATAACTCAAAAGAATTATCCTATCGATAAAAAAGTTCTTTCAAACGATTTAAGAAGATTTTCTTGACAAAATTTGAAAGTTTTACATTTTCATACTCCTCATTTCACATTTTTATACTCCTCAGAATTTTTTTCTCATATTAAATTTATATAATTTATTTTCACAAACGAAAAAATATTTATTTAGACAATTGCAATAAACAAAATTATTTCATACTAAATCTTAAGGTTTGAAGAAAATTTGAAGAGGAGTATAAAAATGTGAAATGAGGAGTATGAAAATGTGAAACTCTCAAATTTGTCAATAAAAACTTCTTAAATCGTTTTTAAAAACTCTTTTATTGATAGGACAATTTTTTTGAGTTACGAGGTGTTCTGTTTTCTTATTAAGAGCGCCTAATAACCCAAACGAATCATCCTATCGATAAGAGTTAAAGAAGATTTTCTTGACAAAATTTAAAAGTTTCACATTTTTGTACTCCTCTTCAAATTTTCTTAAAATATAAAACATGAAACATTTTTGCTTATTGCAACTGCCTGAATAAATATTTTTTCGTTTGTGATAATAAATTATTTAAATATAAAATGAGGGTCTCATAAGTAATCGTCACGATGATTGCGATGCTAAATGAAGATAAAACAATACGTGGTATGTGTTAAGTATTCTCGAATTTGAATATTTTTCTCATTCAAAATTCGAGTTTATCCGCCCGAAAAAATTCTTCAATGCCAACATCTTAGAATGACCATAAAAATTGTTCGCTAATTTTTTATGCACACCAAACTTGTTGAATCACAGCAGATGATGATGATCTAATAGGTCTTTAAAAATGTATTTCTTCAAAAAAAAAAGATTATTTGTTATTGCGAATTTTATGCCAGAAATTTCTTTCTTAATTCCAATTTTATTGCTTTTTTTGAATGTCATTCTAAGTAAATTATTGGAGAATTAAATTAATCGTCTACTAACCTTAAGACTTATTAAATAGGTATTTCTCTGTTTACATTAAATTATTTCTCTGCACTTGTCGGCATAATGATACGAGTGAAATGACATCATCTAACGCGACTGCGCATGTGCCTATTCGTTATTTACGACACTTTACTTGTGTCTTGCACTTACTACTTACGGTTTCTTGTACAAATAAACGGTAATCTTATCACACATTTGAAATTTCAAGGGCATAAAAAAACTAAGTAATCATCACCGTTCCTCCAACAATAGATTGTGTCACTTTGTCGACTCTAAACATTTACATAAAGCACTTGCTAATGATGTGTGTCATAAATAAATATCGTTGTTTCATGACATGTTAAAGGTTGACCATTCATGCTGTGAAAGGCGCCGCAAGAACTTGTTGCAAGAAATTTCCATTTCTATTTTAGACTAGATGACGACGATGACGTTACAACCCACATTACTTTGGCGTGACAGGTACAAAAGTGAAAAGTGAATTGTAAACATTCGACTTGATAATATGTGTAATGCGGAGGAGGCGACGTAATTGAATTATGTCATGTGCCTGTTTTCGTTTTCACTTTCTTGAATGATCTTTAACATTTTGTCAAGATTGGCCCTAATTAGAAACTTTTTTTAAAAGCTTTAGATCAATTTACAATCAATTCACGACAAATTAAGCGATAAACATCCGATTATTTTCTGTAACGGGATCTAATCTTTTTTTTATATGGTTTCACACATGAGTATCAAAACGAAACCAACCAATCAAATTCAATGATAAATAATCACTACCTAATGTAAAATACTTCGTTACAATGTGAAAAGTTACTGTATCGCAGGTTGAAAATTATGCGAGTTTGGTTCATTAAACTTTTCAATCTTTGGTTTCAAATCTTGCTCCAAATGATTAAAAATTTATCAGGGGGCTCTAATTTATCATTTTTAATCATTTTACAACTCAAAACTGCCAAAAAATTGAAACTGAAAAAAAAATTTTCCTTTGACATAGTTTTGTTTTGAAAACTAAATCAAGAGCAAAAAAACTATGTCAAAAACTGTGTCAAAGCAATTTTTGTCAAATCTTGCTCCAAATGGATAAAAATTTATCAGAGGGCTCTAATTTATCATTTTTAATCATTTTATAACTCAAAACTGCCAAAAAATTGAAACTGAAAAAAAAAATTTCCTTTGACATAGTTTTGTTTTAAAAACTAAATCAAGAGCAAAAAAAACTGTGTCAAAAACTGTGTCAAAGCAATTTTTGTCAAATCTTGCTCCAAATGGATAAAAATTTATCAGAGGGCTCTAATTTATCATTTTTAATCATTTTTTAACTCAAAACTGCCAAAAAATTGAAACTGAAAAAAAAATTTTCCTTTGACATAGTTTTGTTTTGAAAACTAAATCAAGAACAAAAAAACTGTGTCAAAAACTGTGTCAAAGCAATTTTTGTCAAATCTTGCTCCAAATGGATAAAAATTTATCAGAGGGCTCTAATTTATCATTTTTAATCATTTTTTAACTCAAAACTGCTAAAAAATTGAAACTGAAAAAAAATTTTTCCTTTGACATAGTTTTGTTTTAAAAACTAAATCAAGAGCAAAAAATCTGTGTCAAAGCAATTTTTGTCAAATCTTGCTCCAAATGGATAAAAATTTATCAGAAAAGCTCTAATTTATCATTTTTAATCATTTTTTAACTCAAAGCTGCTCTGAAAAAAAAATTTTCTGTGTTTTGTTTTTTAAAAACAAAGCTGTGTCAATTTTTGTCAAATCTTGCTCCAAATGGATAAAAATTTATCAGAGGGCTCTAATTTATCATTTTTAATCATTTTTTAACTCAAAGCTGCTAAAACTGTCAAAAACTGTGTCAAAGCAATTTTTGTCAAATCTTGCTCCAAAAAATTCAAAAAATTGAAACTGAAAAAAAAATTTTCCTTTGACATAGTTTTGTTTTGAAAACTAAATCAAGAGCAAAAAAACTGTGTCAAAAACTGTGTCAAAGCAATTTTTGTCAAATCTTGCTCCAAATGGATAAAAATTTATCAGAGGGCTCTAATTTATCATTTTTAATCATTTTTTAACTCAAAGCTGCTAAAAAATTGAAACTGAAAAAAAAGTTTTCCTTTGACATAGTTTTGTTTTGAAAACTAAATCAAGAGCAAAAAAACTGTGTCAAAAACTGTGTCAAAGCAATTTTTGTCAAATCTTGCTCCAAATGGATAAAAATTTATCAGAGGGCTCTAATTTATCATTTTTAATCATTTTTTAACTCAAAACTGCTAAAAAATTGAAACTGAAAAAAAATTTTTCCTTTGACATAGTTTTGTTTTGAAAACTAAATCAAGAACAAAAAAACTGTGTCAAAAACTGTGTCAAAGCAATTTTTGTCAAATCTTGCTCCAAATGGATAAAAATTTATCAGAGGGCTCTAATTTATCATTTTTAATCATTTTTTAACTCAAAACTGCTAAAAAATTGAAACTGAAAAAAAATTTTTCCTTTGACATAGTTTTGTTTTGAAAACTAAATCAAGAACAAAAAAACTGTGTCAAAAACTGTGTCAAAGCAATTTTTGTCAAATCTTGCTCCAAATGGATAAAAATTTATCAGGGGGCTCTAATTTATCATTTTTAATCATTTTTTAACTCAAAACTGCTAAAAAATTGAAACTGAAAAAAAAATTTTACTTTGACATAGTTTTGTTTTGGAAACTAAATCAAGAACAAAAAAACTGTGTCAAAAACTGTGTCAAAAACTGTGTCAAAGCAATTTTTGTCAAATCTTGCTCCAAATGGATAAAAATTTATCAGGGGGCTCTAATTTATCATTTTTAATCATTTTTTAACTCAAAACTGCTAAAAAATTGAAACTGAAAAAAATTTTTTACTTTGACATAGTTTTGTTTTGAAAACTAAATCAAGAACAAAAAAACTGTGTCAAAAGCAATTTTTGTCAAAAATTAAAAATTTAATCTATTTATCATTTTTAATCATTAATTTAATACATTGAGATGTTAATATAATACATTCAGGGGTTAATTTGAACCCTTGAAAGGCAAATTTAATCCCTTTAAAAAATTAGATTGGTTTCTTCAAAAGGGATTACATTTGCCTTTTAAGGGTTCAAATTAACCCCTGAAGGTATTAATTTAATTCCACAAGGGTTTAACTTAAACTCGTAAGGGGTTAACTTAACCTCTTAATGACTCAAATTAACCTCTTGAAGAATTTAATTAACAACAGAAGAGTTTTAGTTTCACATAAATCTTTTAACTTTGCGAGACATCAACTTCTCACAATAACCTATTGGAATGTCATTTAGTATACGTTAACACTAATGCGATGAGACGTGAATTGAAACAGAATACTGTGACGGAAATTTAAAAATTCTAAACAGGTGTACAGTAGAAATGCAAGTGTCTATTTTTAGACAATTATATTAAATTCGAATTCGAAAACAAAAATCCGAAAGTAAACAAAATCTGTCATCAAAGTCCAATGGTCGGAAGAAGATAACACACTCTGGTCACACCAATTATCAACCGTGCATGTTAATTACACACATGACTGGTTTCGTTCTATTTCATTTTTTTTATTTTTCAATAGAGGCACTTTTTATGATCGATCACAGTCATCCGTTTGTAGCAACAGCTGAGATTGTTTTGTTCTGATAAAATTTGCAAACATTGTTTAATTAAAAAAATATCTAAAGAAGAGAAAGAGAATAACGGCATTCGGCACACCTAAAATGCTTGTTAGATTACATCACCGTAGGCAGTAAACAAATAGTTTTTAAAATCATAAGTTTTCGCGTTATCGTGAGGATGGTTATGAATATTTACAAACTCATTTAGAGTTTCTTGAACTTTTAATTCTCGGAAAATTAACTGGAGTACTACGAAAACACGACACAACCCCCCGAATAAAAATAAATAAGCTACAAACAAAATGAATTATTGCCATGTCTGTCCCCTTGAATAATTGTATACATTTCGTGGTGATGTCATAACGATCTCAATACAAACCACTCTAATCAACATGCTGCCATATAAGAGGTCAATCAGCATTGTCAACATCAATTACCATACCTACTACCTCTCATAACTTCACGTGTTCAAACTTGAAGATTCGCCTCACTTGACTTTTGACACCATTAGACGAACAAAAAGCAAAAAAACAGCAGCAATCTCCTATTTTTAAATGTTAACGGTAGTCAGATGGTACACAATGAAAACAAAATAGCAAATATGCAGATCGGTGAACAACGAAAACAGATCAGTAACTGCCTTTGCCTCTGCCTCGTGCGTACACAAAAATTCATGAACTAGTTTGCCTTTTTTGTGTGTACATTTTGATTACTTTTATTTTTATTATTATGAAAAAAAAGCCATACGACACACACACTCGACGCACAAAATAAAACTGACGTAATTCGGCATTTTTTTTTTCGTAACTTTTACACTGGAATCTGTATATTATCAAATTTCTCAAATACTGTCAGTGTTCGATGTTTACTCAACGCATCGAGTTGACTCTTCCTCGTCGCGAAAAATATTTGACCTTGACTCGAGTCAAAAGTCGAGCTCAAAATTAAATTAAAAAAAAAAAAAAAAAGAAATTAGTGAAAATTGACATTAATTGTAGTAAATAATAAATAGAACAGTAATCCGCCGAGTTCGCTAATTGGCGACGACTTTGTGCCGTCAATTTATCGATTTTATTTAATTTGAGCGGAAGAAAAGAATGGCCTTGGATGATTCAGAGTACAAATATTCTATAAGCAAAGCTGAAAGTTATCGATACAAAAAAATAATAAACAATTTTTTCTTTCTTTTTAGGATTGAACGTTCGAAAGTACGAGTAAGTTTCTTCGAAAATAGCAAACCCCAAGTTATAAGTTCGCCGGAATTCAATAGCTTGATATTATACGGAGACACAGTATTTGGAGATACATTTGCCAATAGTCAGGAAGTGTATGTTAACGGTGATTTAGTACAATATAGCGGTGCGAGTGATCTCTTAGGCAGCGACGAAAACTCAAATAAAATGGCAACAATGACAGAATTACCACCAAACTACGATAGACAACACAGGTAAGTTTTTTTGCTTTGAGTTTTATGAAGGAAAAAGGGTTTCGAAGAATTATGCTTGGTTTGGATTAATTGATTTTTTTTTTGAACCTTTGAGCTCAAGTGAGCTTAATTGCTCATGCATTTTCAGTGAGATCGGGTATGTCAAAGAGGTACTTGAATATACCAAAATGCACTAAAAAATGTCTAAAATCTCAAAAGCTCGTTCCGGAATTTTGAATTTAGGATTTTTGGACTACTTTAGGCCTAACTAACACAAAACCATCAAAAAATCTCATGCCATTTATTTTTCGATGAAATGCTGATATGAGTTGTGAATGAACTTATCACCTTATTGATTCCTCAGCCAAAAAATAACAGAAAAAATTCTGGAATCGAACCAGAGTCTTCCATTTTCCAGCCGGATGTTCTAACCATTAAACTATGTCTAAACGGGAACTTTCTTCTGCTATTTTCTGTAAAAAAAAATTTTCAAAAATACTTACCATCGTCGCCAATTATGTCAAATATCCTCGTCGCCAATTACCGCAACTGCTTCTTATCTCTCGTTTTCATCTGTCATCAACTCTAAAAGTAGAAAAAAAATGTTTACATAATCTCAGAGAAACGCCCTACTTCTAAATCTTACTTCTCATCAAAGAAAAGCTTCTCTAAATATTTACATTTCTATTCATCTCAATTCATCATCATCATGAGCTTTTACAAAATATCTGCAAAAAAAAACAAACAACAAATTTGGGTTACAAATTGCACAACTCCTTTCAACATCCACGTTATAAATTATAAAACGCAACAACTCACGTCAACAAAAATGCATTCGTTGAACTTTCAACCAAAAAAAAAAATCCTTTCTCTATTGTACCTAAGTATGTACGTGAATATCGTTGACAAGTTGTTTGGCTGAAGAGTTTCTATGGGTAACATTTTTTTTTACAATTTTAAAATACAAGCGCCTCAAAACATATTTTTCTATTTATATAAGTTTGCTTTTTAAAATTGAATGAAAATTGCAATTCAATGAAAAGTTATTGAACTTTTCGTGTACCGATGTACGAAAGATCTTGAGTTGCATTTTATGCTCTTTTGAGCAATTTGGCGATAAAGGAATTGATAAATAAAAGTTTTTCTTGGTTTGGCAACGTTCCTAATATCGTTATGAAAGTCAAATATGAGAAATTTTCGTGAAATATGATAAAGTTCAGAATAATTTCAAACCGCTCAAATACTTTAACAGTAGAAAATCGGTCATACGATAACTGAATAAATTCATAATGGGCGAAAAAATTCGTATTTATAATTGTATTTATATTAGAAAATTGATTATTCATGGTTTAGTGACACACATTTCCCTTTTGGTTAAACAACAGCCTTTTCAAAAGGCACTCATTCTCGATGCCTTTTAAAAGAGCAAAACAAGCAAAACAAAAGGGAAAAGGTTGTAAGAGAGTGCGCAGAACCCACAAAAGAAAGGAATACTACGAAAAGACTTTCGTTCAAAGAACAAAATAAAAACAACTCATTTTTTGGGGTGTACGACATACCAGGCGCATGCACTTGAACGCTCAGTGAGCGAGAAAACTCGTGAGACTGTCACCCGTACAGAAGTGAAAAATTCAGAGAGTAACTCTCGCATATTCTCACGATATGGCACCACTGACACAGTAGTGCACGAGCGACAGAGCTACACGTTTCCTAATGAAAATTCCATTTAAAACACATATAAAAAAATATTTTTCGCTTTCAGAGTTGATTGAGTAGAAAAAGTTTTTTAGTTTTATATGTCATGCAATCTAAAATAGACGAAACCATTTGAAAATTTCTGTGATGTGAGTCGCAGCAAAAATTCCTCATTTAAAGTGCAAAAAATAAACAAATTAAAAAGCGTCGGATTTGTGTGTTGAATTTTATTTAAATTTATCGAAAAATTGAAGCGCAAATTGTACAAAGTAACAACAAAAAGTGTAAAAATTGTGACAAAAATGTCTAAATATCGAACAAGAAATTTAAGGAATGTGAAAAAGTGTCATTAAAGGGCGTCATATTTTACATCGTTGACAAAAATAGATGAAATTAGAACCAAAAAAAATGTGTTCCATATATTACGCCATCAGCTGCATTTTTTCTCGATAAAGTCGGTCGTCAGCACAAACAGAATGAACAGACCCAATTTTCGATCTAATTAACTATGAATGAGTTTTTCACTGACACATATCGTTCGACCTTGAAAACGTCCGTTTAGGAAAATCTGTTTATATTTACATTAAAGTGTTCCGTTTTCATTTTTTTTCTGTACAGTTACTGTCTATTTTCAAGTCAATATTGATTCGACTTGACTTGAGGCATTTTTTTTTTGCCAAAAAAATATTTCGACAAATTTGGTCAAGTTCAACGACGTAATTTGTCATTTTAATGTCTTCAACAGATTTTTGAACAATGATGATAAATACAGACAATGCTGTTGTTTACGTTTCACAACAAGGGGTTCATTAACTCAATAAATGACAGGCCTTGTAGTTGTGCGAATTTTGACTCATCTAAAAGCATTTTTATATATTTTTAAAACTTTTTTAAAACTTACCTAAAACGTGTGATTCTATCCAGAGTTAATTGCGCATCACGATAAATATAGCATGGAGATGATAAAATATAAGTTACCCTGAAACACAGTATCATCAGTTAGGTGCAGTTTTTTTATTGTTATTTCGTTTCGTAAACATTTTTCCTATATACATAAACTACCAAATCGCCAATAAACACGATATAGAACACATAATGAAACGGAACGTATGATAAATGATGTAATCGTGAGTCGGTCATTTTCAGGGCACGATTTCAAAGTTCAGAATCAAAACATTAACCCATCCATTATAAAAATTATATTAAAAGTTTTCGATCTAATTAGAACGAAGAACTATCCCGCATTTTAGTTTGAAGTTTTTTAACTTTTTCACATTTTTATACTCCTCGAAATTTGAAAAAATTTACATTTTCTTACTCCTCAAAACTTGAAAAAGTTTTTTTACCTATTTCAGGGTTTAAAATCATGAGGAGTATGCGATTGTGAAATGAGGAGTACAAAAAAGTGAAATTCATATCTAAAATTCTTAAAGTGATGGAAAATTTTGATATTTTTAAAGGTTTAATTAAATTATGAGGAGTAATAAATTGTTTTGTTTCTCAAAATTTTTGAATTTATTCTTCTTATAATCTAAAAGAAATCTTTAAAAATTTTCAAAATTTCCATGAACCATAGACTTTTTATTACAAATTTCTCTTTTTCGTACTCCTCAATTAAAAGTTGCTTATTTCTCATGATTTTAGACCCTGAAAAATGTAAAAAAAAAATTCTTCAAGCTTTGAGGAGTAAGAAAATGTAAAATCTTTTTAAATTTTGAGGAGTATGAATTTTTTTTCAAATTTATGGAGTATGAAAATGTTTTTTTATTTCAAATTTCGAGGAGTATGAAAATGTAAAATACATAAATTCAAACTGAACTCAGACGATTTTTTGAATTTTCTTCAAAATGCGTTAAAAAAATTACGACTTTTAATCCGTATCTTTGTTCGATATTTAGACATAAAAAATTGCGATGTAATGCGTTCCATCAGAACCTAATAAAAGTTTAAAAATAATTTAATTAAAAATTATTACAGAAATAAATTAGATACACTGCATTAGATCGAATTAGAACAAACAAATGATCGAAACGACGTAATTACCAAGAAAAAGAAGATAAAAAATTACATAGAGAGAAACTGATAAAAGTGCATCATTTCATTATAATAGACTTGATTATATCATCTTTCTCGTTATAAAGTTGTAAATAAAAAACGTATAAAAATTTAATAAGCAATGGTTAGTGGAAAAGTGACGCCATCTCAGTCTCATGGCGGAGCGTTATACTATTTAGTGCAAGTGCCTCGCGAAGAGTACGAAAAAAGTTTGCGGGAATCCGAAAGTCACAGAGAATCGCATCAAGTTTTGCATTATTCGTTATCGACTCCCGCGATTCCTACAAAGCCTGTGTAAGAATTAAAAAAATAATTTTTAATAGTTTAAAATTTTTTAAAAAATTTCTTCGAAACCTTTTTCACTTTTTTTTCACATGAAAAAATTTTTAATATTTTTTTTAATTTTTTAGCACGGATTCTGGTTGGGATAACCCTTTCAGACCAGATGGCGATTTATCCAAAGAAGCTGATGAAATAGTTAATTTAATCAAAGGTAAAAAAATAATTTTAAAAAAATTTGGAAAAAAAAGTTGATGCGACTTCGGCAGGACTCGAACCTGCAACCTCTTGATCCGTAGTCAAGCATTCTATCCAATTGAACTACGAAGCCATGTTAATATAGGTCGTCTTATTGCGTTACATAAGTTCGGTATCCATTCTCCCCCCTTCTGAATAGAAACGTATGTCGTTTCGTTGTATAGACAGATGTGCGTACGAAATGCCGGCACATCATGAAATCGCAATTAACCGGCATACAAATACATGGCTTCGTAGTTCAATTGGATAGAATGCTTGACTACGGAT
The DNA here is from genome assembly GCF_036172545.1 of Culicoides brevitarsis. Taxonomy (NCBI): domain Eukaryota; kingdom Metazoa; phylum Arthropoda; class Insecta; order Diptera; family Ceratopogonidae; genus Culicoides; species Culicoides brevitarsis. The sequence goes on along the minus strand of NC_087087.1, from coordinate 32,803,068 downwards.
CAAGAGGTTGCAGGTTCGAGTCCTGCCGAAGTCGCATCAATTTTTTTCATAATTTTTATTTATTTTTTTTTAAATAAATTTAAAAAAAATAATTATTTTTTTAAAAAATAAAAAAAAATTAAATTTAAAAATTTTTTTAATTTTTAATAAAATTAAAATAATAATAATTTAATAAAATAAAAAAATTTAAATAAAACAATAAAATAAATTTTAATAAAAAAAAAAATTTTTATTTTTTATTTTAATTAATTTAAAAAATTTAAAAAAAAATAATTTATTTAATAAATTTTTGTAAAAATTAAAAAAAAAAAAAATTATTTTAATTTTTTTTTAAAATTAAAAAAAAAATAATTTTTTAAATAAAATAAAAAAAAAATAAAATTTAAATAAAAATAAATTAAAAAAAAAATAATTTTAATAATAAAAATTTAAAAAAATAAATTTTATTTAATAATTTTTTTAAATAATTAATTAATATTTTTTTTTTTAAATTTTCAGGAGGCAAACCAATTACCCCAACGTCGGAAAACCACATGAACGGAAACGGAAATGCACTAAAGGACAGTGTGATTACAGAAAATGGAACAACAGTCGTTGATGGTGCTGTCAAATCTGAAGTAAATCCTTAAAAAATCTCAAAATTAAACCAAAAAATTAAAAAAATATTTTTTTAAATTTTAGTCAAAGCAGCTACAATCATCAAAGTCCCCCACAAAGGCAGCAACAAAGAACGGTGATACACAACAAATTTCAAATCAAGTTATACCGGGTCCACAATCCGCCACAAATGTTGTCATCGACGACAAAAAGAAAAAGAAAAGATGTTGTGTAATACAATAGGGCAGTACTAATAATAATAAAAATAAAATTTATAAGAATAAAACTAATAAAAATGAACATATTCAGAAAAATAAAAACTATTATTATGATAAGAACATTTTACAAATTTTTATTATCTTTATCGTAACTTTCCTTTTAAGAGTCATTAGAATTTTATAATATGTTCAAACAATAGATTTCCTCTTTTTTTTATTAAAATAATTCACGTAGAAAAACTTTTCTACCAAAAAAATAACTAAACTTATTAAAAAACAACGGTAAAGACTTCCTTTTTATTAAAAATAAAAAAAAATAATAATAAAATAAATCTTTTTGTATTACCTTAGTTCCAAAATTAAAATAAAAAATTTTTATATGATGAAAAAATTTAGAATGTGTAACTTTTGTAGGCAAAGGTATAATAGCGAAGAGTAATTAAACTTGATTGAATTCAAAATTTAATTAAGAAATTAATTGCTATTGATGTATATTATATTATATAAAAAAAATAAGAAAACTACAAAAAAGGTAAATTCATTAAAATTAATATTTGTATAAAAAAATGCTTATTTATATAGAATTTTATTTTACAAAAAATTGTAAATTTAAAAAATGTCTGAAATGTACTATTTTTTAATATTATAAAAAAATAAAATAAATGTTTTTATTTATTTATATTTTGAATTAATCATTTCTCTATAAGTCTATTATTATAATTATTTTTATTATGGATTGTGTTAAAAAAAATAGCTTGCAAGATAATAATAATAAATAAATAAAAAAAATTAATGTTCAACATTTTTTTTTAATTTTATTATTATTATTATCATTAATTTGTTACAAAAAAACAACATCTACCAGCTTAAAATATTTGAAAAAAAAATTAATGTAAAAAACAACAAATGTGCTAAAAAAAATAACTTTAGTAGAACGATCGAACGAAAAAAAACTAAAATTATGAATTTGCGATCGAATATTACACGAAGAACATGGCTTTTAACGTATTTATTATATATATAAGAAACATCTTTAATAATATAATAAAAAAATATATATTTTTTGATGATGATAAAAAATTACACTTTTTAACTTAACAGAAGGAAAAATTGAATTAAATTTTATTTAATTATTAAATTAGATTAAAAAGTAGTAAAATATCTAAAAATAATTAACAATGAATGTCAAAAAAAAAGTATTGCTAAAAAAACATATATATTTAAAAAATAACCAACATAAATGTTTTAAAATATAAATTTATGAACATAAGTGCACCCACGAACTTTCATGCAGCTAATAACATTTCCGTATGAAGGATGCATGCCTATTAAGCAATACACATTGTTAAGAAATTTGCCATCATCAATCAAGTTTCAAAACTTTAAGCCGGTTCTTCTACAATTTTTCTGCATTAATATCCAATTAAAAATTTATTAATATTAAAAAAATAAAGAATCTCATCATCTTTATTCAAATTTACATTCACAAGTGATCGAATAACATCATCGCGCGTCTTTGACGTAACACACAGGCAGAAAAAAGAAGTAATTAACAACAACATTCAAAATATATTATGATATAGAGGAAGAAAAAAAGCTGTGTAAAATAGAGTAAATGATATATTATATAGTGTAATAATATATAAAAAAAAACAAAACAAACAAAAATTAGCAAAAAGAAGTGAAATAAAACGATAATATTAACTGAGAACTGGTTTCCTTTTCAATTCAACTTTGGATGAAAGTAAAAGGGCTTCAAACCGTTATATGATTGCTTCGACGTTACCTAAGGATATTCGGTAAGTTTCCTTTCTTCTTCAATAATTAATAACATAAAATTACTAAAATCATGATTATTTGTTCAAAATTATCGATAAGATCGAAGATCGTGACAAACTTTGCATAATCAGAAATTGCTCGAATTATGATGTTTAAAAAAAAAATAAAAACAAGAGAAAGGATTAATTTTCTTAAAAATAAATCGAAAAACGGATTAAATACACAACTTTTATGCAAAACAGCACCCGATCGACACAGGTCAAATTTTTCTTTCATTACAATTTATTTTTATTTATTGTTATTATTCAAGCAGCATCTTATCTTTACTTTCAATAAGTTTCAAATAATAAATTGAAACGAAAGGGAAAATAATAAACATAATGAAAAAAAAATAACAGGTAGTCTTGTCATCAGGTTGTCAAAATCAAACAATTGTACAAGACAAGAAAAGAAGAAGAAAAAAAATTTAAATTTTAAATCATACATAATTATCGAGAAAAAATTGTTATTTTGCCTTTTATCGCATTTTTGTACCTATTTTATAATTTTTTATGCAAATGAAGTTTAACAAGTATTTATTATACTTTTTGCTTTTATCAAATGTTGTTAATGCTTGTTAAACAATAGGTTAAGATCTCTCGCATCAACAAGAGAAATGTACCTGAATTGATTTATTTTTCTCTTGTTTATATATTTTCTGTTAATTTCTCAGTTTTAGAGCGTGATAAGACAATTACGATACAGGTAGAAATAAATGCATGCCATAAAACTTGCAACTAAGCCTTATACGATGCAAGTGTTCGAAAATGTCAAGACGAGGAAGACAACATCTAATCAAGTGAATTCCAAGTTTTTTTTGGTGTTGAGGTAAGTACAACTAATGAAAATTTTCCATGTAATTTAATTAATTTTTTTAAATTTTGTTTTTAATTTTTTTTTATTTTTATTATTTTAACGATTTTTTAACAAATTTTATTTATTTTTTTGATTTTTTTTTTAATTTAAAAAATTTTTTATAATAATTTTTTCGAGTAATTCTTCATTGGAAAGCTAAGTTATAAATTTCATAAGATTTCAAATAATTGTTAAATTTTAATTTAATTTAAATTATTAAAATTATTATAAATTTAATTCAATGTTAATAAAAATATCTAAATAATTTCTTAATAATTTTTAATTTTTTTCAATTTTTATTAAATTTTTAAATTAATTATTTTTTTTAGTTAAACTTCATTGAAAAAGTAAGTATTAATTTTACAAAAGAAATTGACGAAGATCTCAACCTGGAAGAAAATCTTAACACTGTGATAAAAAAAATCTGAAAGATATACAAAAATTACTCTATCAGCTCTGCACCAAGCCACAGAACAAGCTCGAAATTGGTTAATGGAACTCGATCTGAATTTATAAATTAATTTGTTGTGATTACATACGATGAAAAAAAAAAACAAAAATTACGCCTATATTCTAATCGATTTTAGAAGTTTTAGATATTTTTACATAATTGCTTAATTTTAATTTATTAAAATTATTTTAAAAAGTTTTTTAAAAATTAAATTAATTTTTTTTAAAATAAAATTAATTTTTTTTAAAATAAAATTTGATTTTTTTTAAATTAAATTTTAAATTAATTTTTTTTAAATTTTAATTAATTTTATTAAATTATTAAATTATAAATAATTAATTTAAAACTTTTAAAAATTTTAAAAAATAAATTAATTTAATTAATTAATTAAAAAAAATATATTAAAATTAATTGTTTAATTAACTTTTTTTATTTGAACTTAATTAAATTTTGAAAGATGTAATTAATTGTTAAGAATTATTTAGTTAATTTTTTAGAATTATTTTTTAATATGTGATTTTATCTAAAAACCCTCGAGACATACTAAAGGAAACACTTTCCTCTATTACATTTGCCTAAAAGCGTGAAATCCAGTCAATGTATTAATTATTAAGCAAATATTGAAACTGAATGATGATCATCCCACCTTGTTGATTATTTATATTAACAGTTTTCTCTCTTCACAATCATTACACTTTACTTACAATTTTTTTTCTAAAATTCAATGAGGCATGCTCTTCGAGAGGCTCCTCTGAAAGTACGCCACTGGTTTGTTGTTAATATTTGCACAAAACCGGTCGTTTATTCGATCTGTACGCCGTTTTTTTTTCATACACGGTTCAAGTTTAGTTATCTTGTCTACACAACGCTTCACGAAAAAAAAAGAGTAAATGAACTGAGTAAAGAGAATCGTAGTAGTGTGTGTATAGAAAGGAACATTTAACGAAAAATGCTTGTTGAAATTTCTTCACTTTTTTGTCGATACCTGTCCCGGGCTAAGATACGTACTGTAAATGCACAACGCACATGTATTGAAAATTTGTTGCACACACAGCCTCTACTCGAAACTTTATTAAATTTGGCTCTTTCAGTACGAGTTTTGCTTCAAAAGTGTACGATCGTCATTTCGTAGTTGTAGATAAATTTTTAAAAAATTATTTTTTTTTTTGTTCATTTTATATATCTATCAATAAGAAGGCAATATAATGCAATAAATGTGATTAGACTTTGTGCACTTTTTTACATCTCTCTCTCTCGATCGTGTGTTGAAAATTAAATAAAGCAACAGGTCCATCAAGTTGTTACTTCAGGAAACTTTTTTGTTAAATAACTCGCCAATAATTCATAATTAAATGTAAGAATAGAGAGAGACTGATTATAAATATTCGCCATACGGTACAAAACGTAATTTTAAATAATTCAAAAAATTGCAAAGGAGTAAATTAAAAAAGATTAGTGTCGCTAAAAAATATTGTTCGGACAGCATTCCAACAACAGCTCCCACATAACGTTTCTTTGCATATAAAACTGAAGGAAATTTGTTCTTTTGTTTCAAAAAAAGAAAAAGAGTGCAGTTTGTTACAACTTTTGCTTGCTTATGCAAATAACCAGGTTGTTGCTGTTATGTTATAAATAAATAACTCTTGTTTTAATAAAAAAAAAAAGTAGAAGAAAAAATATCAAAACTGTACAATGGCTAATAAGTGGTAGTTTAATCTTCGTATCTCTTCTATCTACACGCGAAAAAAAAAATTGTTGTGAAGAATTTCTTAATACAAAAATAATTGCCAAGTGCAGATAAAGTCCTACTTACATGCAAACCGATATACGGAAATTCGCAAGATAATCGTTGTTCAGAGCAATAAAGAACCTGATATTAAACAAACTTACACACATAAGATGGCCTCCAATACAGAACTACAGTTGGACTGGTTGATTTTGTGCAAAAATAAAGAAAATTGGGATAATACAGGTAAATATCTTTTTTTTTTCGTCCGTTCATTAATATTATAATTTTATTGTATGTTTAACATTGACGATCGACGAGTCTTGTGTAAACATTAGATCATACTTTTAATATAGATATTTCGCTGAAAAGGAATTTACATTTCACACGAGACGCGGGGTGATTCAAATCAGAATTTTAAGTTGATTTCTTGATAATTTTTTTAAAAATAAAAAAAATTCAAGAATTTAATTTTTTTTTTATATCATTCAACACGATTTTTTTTAATAAAAATATGAAAAAAAATATTAAAAATTAAGTAAAAAAAAATTATTGAAAAATTTTAAAAAAATTATTGAAAAATTTTAATTTTTTATTTAATTTTTAAATATTTTTTTTATGAATTTGCAATTATTTTTAAATTTTAATTCAAATAAAAATTATTTATTTTTTTTTTAATTTATAAAAATAAATTTATTTTTTAGATTATTTTTTATTTATTTAAAAATTTTTTATTTTTTAAAATTTATTGAAAAATTTATAAATTTGACATATTTAGGATTTTTTATTTTATGTATTTTATTTTTTTTGGTTAAAAAAAATTAAAATCTAAAAATGTAATAAAAAAATTTATTTAATTAAATTATTTAATTAGATTTTCAGTTTTCTAATTTTTAACTTAAAAAATTTTAAATATCTTTTAATTAAAAATATGCCAAATTTATATTTTTTTAAATAAATTTAATAAAGGTAAATTTATTTTTTTCCCTTAAAAATTTATTTTAATTAAAATTTTTTAAAAAATAAAATGTTCAATGAATTTTTTTTTAATATTTCGAATATTTCAAAAAAAAAAATTAAAAAAAAATTTAATTATAATTATAAAATTATATAATTTTTTATTTTTAAAAAATTTCATTAAAAATTATTTTAAAAAAATTAGATTTTCCTCATGAATTAATTTTTTGATAATTTACACAAATTTTTTATTTTCATAAAAGTTTATTTAGAAAAAATCAATTAACATTAGTTGACAAGTTTTTTATAAAAAAATAAAAATTTCCCACACTTTCATCCTAAGTAACCTTTTGAAAGTTCAAATTGAATCTCCCTGCAATTACTAGTTTTTGCCGCAATTAAACGGAAGATCACTTGGTCTTGAACTGATTAGAAAAACACGTATCTGTGTTAGTAGATATGATCGCGCGCTTATACAAACAAAAATAATCGAACGATTAGCCCAAATTGGATAATTCGAACACACGTTTTCGCATATGTGAGAGATCCAATTAACGACCTCTGCCTGCCTCCCTTTTAAATATTTTTTTTTTGTTTATATTCAATCTTCAATTATTTCATTAAACAACTCTTATTTACTCACTCATTCATTTACGAAGAAAATAACTTTAGGTTTTTTTTTCGAAAGAATTGTAGTTTTTTACGTGTGGTTTTGTTTCTTCATAGATGAATAAATAAAGTATGAAAGAATTTGTTTTAAAATGCCTTGATTTCTTGCTACACACTCGAATATTAATATGCTTTCATTGTTTTTAAACGAATTTTTTTTTCGTTAGTTCGTTTCGTACGTATTGATTATTTGTTGTTTTTTTTTCGTATTGAATATTCCATACGTTTATGCCACATTAAAATTATAAAGACTTTATTATTATTAATAACCGTGAGTCAGTAGATTGTGCTGCTCGTTTAAACGCTTCAACAAATTCCCAATCTACCTAAGTAGTAGGTACTGCGAAAGAAATCGTAATTTAATTTTGTTTCTTTAATAAAATAATAATAGTTTATTGTTTTCGCAGTGATTTTGGTGCAAGCTATAAGCAAACAAATGTTTCGTTTGACATACATTTTATTATGTATGAGTGCATCTAATTGACATACAAAAGAAATTATGTTAAGGAAGACGTTTAATTGTTCAATAAGAATCGTTTTTTTTCGAAGGTTTGATCGCTATTCAACCATAACTTCTAACACAGATATCAACTTGCCGGATTTTTCCATTTGCAGTGTTTGAACTCTTCGTTGCATCTTTTTTTTAAACATCAATCAATCTATTTACGAAAATTCAATTGATTTGTTTTTACAAGTCAACTTGTAACTTTTTTTTCTTAATTTTTCTCAATTTTAAACTTAAGGATCCAACGTAAAGCTTTTTAGTATGAACGTAAGAATCTTAAGTCATTTTTTTAAAAAAATTTTTGACTTAAGATGCTTACGTTCATACAAAAAAAAATTAACGTTGGGTCCTTAAGTTTAAAATTGAGAAAAGTTACGTTAAATTTTATGAACGTAAGGATCTTAAGTCGACCAGATTTTTATGAAGCATCAGATTTCGATTTTACTTCAAAATCTGATGATTCATAAAGTGAATTTAGATCCTTAAGTTCATACTAAAAAGCTTCACGTTCGGTCCTTAAGTTCAAATTGAGAAAAATTACGTTAAGTCTTATGAACGTAGGATCTTAAGTCATACCTTAAGTCATAATTTTCATGAATCGTCAGATATTTTTACTGAAATTTGTTCAAAAGCTAAGAAATTTTCGAGCTTTTTAACAAATTTCAGTAAAAAATTATCTGATGATTCATGAAATAATTTTTATACTTGACTTAAGATCTTACGTTCATACGACTTAACGTAATTTTACTAAATTTTCAACTTAAGGACCTAACTTGTAACTATCTAGTATGAACATAAAAATCTTAAGTCATTTTATGAATCATCAGATTTTGAATTAAAATCAAAATCTGATGCTTCATAAAAAAATTTTTGACTTAAGATCTTTAAGTTCATAAAAGTTACACGTTTAGTCTCTTAGAAATAATTTTTTTCTAAAGGACCAAACGTGTAACTTTTTAATATCAACTTAAGGATCCTTAAGTCAAGTATTTTTCATGAATTTTTAAGTTCGGTACTGAATTTGTTCAAAAATGAGCAAAAATCTAAAAGTTCATGGAAAATAATTATTTGACTTAAGCATCCTTAAGTTCATTAAGTCACGTATTTCACAAAAAAATCAAAATTTTTTAAAAATTTATACAAAAATTGATTTTTTTAATTCAACATTGATCATCAAACTGAATCTTCGTAATTTTTTTTTATGTTTCAATCCATTTCTGATCTGCAATAGACAACTTCATTTCATTGTTCAACTTCAAAATGTCAAACATCAAAATTTCTAACGTGTTCGCTGAAGGCAAAATGAAGTATGTTGTTTTTTTTTCTTGTATAATCTCCTCAAGTCAATCCATTTGAAAGACTTCCTTGATTTCCTACACACACACAACTTCACATGCCAAACCCAATGAAGCAGGCGGCATAAAAGGTCATTGAATTTCTTTCTCTTTGCGTTTCTCAAGTGATTCAAATCTGCATTTTCTATGCCGGTTACCGTGGTCGTCGTCGCCGTCGTCGCAAATCTACTTACCTTCTAATAATATGATAAAAATGCAGCAGAAAAAAAATTCAATGCACTTGACGGAGTATCCACTTACTGAAATTTTTTACTTTTACAAGCGAGCATTTAGAATTGCATATTATCGTGTTACTTGTTTTGTTATTATTTTACTATTACTTTTGTTTTGTTGGTAACTTTTTAACAACAAATATATTTATTTACACTTCAATTAATTTTATGTATTTGTAGGATTTCGTTTCGAAAAAAAAAATGTTTTTTTTTTCTGAAAATGAAAAAAAAATGAAACAAAAAGTATGAATTTCAAAGTGAGAGATTTTATGTTTTTTTTAAGTCTCGATCGTGTGCAGCGTAAAAAACACTTACTTTTTAAAAAAATCGCCAAGTAAAAATTTTAAAAAGCGAAGATGATGGTACTTGTCTATTGTACCAAAGTGAAATGAATCGTACGAAAAAAAAAATATTTTCTTTTTTTTTTCTTCAACGCACAAGCAAAACAAAAAGACGAGCAATGTTAAAAATGTTTAACTATTTTTTTTTCTGTTTTGCGTCTTAAGCCAGCAAGTGAATGACTTTTGTCAGGTCAACGCGGCGCGGCGTGTGAATGCGAAAGAGTAAAAGGTAGATCAGTCATCGATATAATTTGAGTGAGTAGCGTTTTGCAAGATTTTTTTTTTTGAAACGAGAGAAATAATAAAAAAAAAAATGAATATTAAAATGGTAAATCAAGAAATTTAACTTTTAAATATTTTTTTAACGAGTGATGCAATAAAGTTGTAAAATAAATGCATTTTATAAGGTGCGAGTGTTGTTCATAATATTTATGATTTATCAATCTCGCTGTTGTTTTGTGTGCTAATTATTATTATTGTTATTTATTTTATTATTATTTTTTTGAAAAAATGTGATTGCGATTTCATGGGAATTTTTCGTTGTTGTCTTCGTGGAGCAACATCTGATAGAAATGCAGTAAAAATTTTCATTCATAAGATTGTTTGGAATTTTTTTTGATTTTGTGTCTTTTTTCTCTAATTAAATAAATAATTAATTATTTAATTAAAATTCAACGTTGGATTTGTAATTATTTGAAATTTATTTTATTAAAAAAAACAATTATTTTTGTTTTAATTTTTTTTAATTTTTTTTTAAATTTAAAATTAAAAAATTAAAAAAAATTATTTAAAAAAATTAAAGAATTATTTTTAGTTAAAACTATTAAAAATAAATTTAAATTTTTTTAAATTTTTTTTTTAAATTTATTTAATTAAAAAAATTTAGAATTTATTTAATAATTTTATTTAAATTTAATTAAATTTATTTTTTTAAAATTTTTTTAAATTAAATTTAATCAAATAAATTATTAATTTTATTTTTTATTAAAAATTAAATTAATTATTAGTTTTGTAAAAAAAATAAATTTTTAATTTTATTTAAATATATTTTTTTAATAAATAATTATTTATGAAAAAATTTAAAAAAAATATTTCAAAAAATTAATTAAGAAAATTAAATAAATTAATTAAAAGTTTTGAAAAAATAATTAAATTAAATTAAATTAAATAAAAAATATTTTTTTCATTTTAATTTAAAAAAAGAAAAAATAATTAAAAAATAAATAAAATAAAAAATATTTATGAATTACATAAAGCATTAAAAAATTTAATCAATTAATCAATAAAAAATTTTCAAAAAATATTTTTTAATTTTTTTTTGTTAAATTAAAATTAAATTCTTTTTATTTTAATAAAAATAAAATTCATATAAAATTATTTTAAAAATTATTAAATATAATAAAATAATTTTAAAACTAATTAAAAATTAAATTAAAATATTTATAAAAATTATTTCTTCTAAAGAATAAAAAATATTATAAAAAAAATTATTTTTTATGAAAAAAAATATTAAAATTAAATTCAAAACAATCAAAAATACATTTCAAGGACGCACGTGTAAAATCAAAAAAAAATCTTCTCTCATTCTCATTTTCATCTCTCAATGCCAAATAGAAGAAAAATGCATCTTCCAATTTCTACATGACACGCAATCGTCTGCATTTTCATTCATTACAATTTATATTACGGCAAAAAATGTTCATTTCTACGTCACGTCATCGCTGCACTCTTGTTTTGTTGTTGTCGGTGTCGTGTCAGAAAGAAAACCTTCACCGACTTGTAACTAGCCGAAATATACGAAGACAAGGGGGTGAAATATGACATAAATGAATGCATAATCAACTGCGCACGCGCTTCCTTCATTTTATTTTGTTTTTGTGTGTTTTTTAAAAGGGGTCGAGAACAATCTTCAATTTTTTGTGTCCAAATAAAACTTAAAAAAAAAGAAAAAAAAATTAAAAAATATCAAGAAACGTGTAAATTAGTGTTCAGTGTAAAATATTTCAAAAAACGTACCTTTTTGAGCATCATAGTGATTCCCCTTCTTGGCAACATATGCAAATTCGCCGACATTTCCTTTAAAACAAAAAATAATTAAAAAAAAGAGAATAAAGTACAGTATGTCAATTTTTTAATGGGAAAGACTTCCTGTATACTTCTCTTTTTTTTTAAGTTGTAAAAAAACAAGCACCTACCCAAAACAATTTTGTTGTCCATTCATTTAGTTAAGTGCCCATTGACAGCACAAAAAGTTGTCTTTCGGAAGAAGCAACGCAAAAAAAAAATATTATTCAACTTCATTAGTTTCTTCGACGGTAAATTGTTAGGACGTGTGTGTGAACAATAGTTATTAGTTCACCGAAAGGCCGTGTAATGCAAATAAATGTGGCCTTTGATTTTTTTTTACGATCACGTCGTGCACAAAATTTTTTTTGGAAGAGACTCAAAACGATGTGAATTTTTTTTTAAACATTTAAATGACACAAAAACACCGTTAGCGAGAAATATTCCGACTAAAAAGCTATTATTAAATAAATTTTGAATAAATTACCAAATTATTAGCTAAGAGTTCATCGATAGATCTTCTCATGGGAGAAAAGTTGTAATAAATGTTCATTCAGGTGTCGAAAGATGGTCAAACATGTAACTTTGCTACGAATTTATGACCTTTTAAATGAATTGTCTTCCTATTTTTGTAAACTTTCGCTTATTTACAAACATTTTAGGGTCATTTGTCTTTTTTTTTAATGAAAAATATTTATTTAATTTAATCACCTACTAAATTTTTTTTGGATGTCAAAATTTCTCAAGTACAAAACAGTAAAATAAATAATTTGCTTTGTATTCAAGAAGATGCTCAAAAGTGTGCGAATACTTGAAAAAAAAATTAATTTACAAAAAAAAAAATAAATACTCGAAGATTTTATTATTATGAAAGATCATCATGATAAAATGATTTTTTTTTATAATAATATCTTCGATAATTTTTTTTTTTTTTGTAAAACGTGATGCGACGTAAATTATAATTTTTTTAGACATAAATCAGACACAAAAAATAAATAATAATATACTGATAAGAAATTATTGAGATAAGATTCACTATCAAATGTTGAAAAAATGAGTCGACCATTGTCTGAAATTAGGGAATCAGATGTTCCAACCATTCTCGATGGTAATTGGAGTTCATTAATATGTCATCAATACAAAAAAATTTAAAAAAAAAATATTTTTTTTCTCATTTTAGATCTTCAATTAGCTGCTGAGTTGGGAAAAACTCTTTTAGAACGGAATAAGGAGCTGGAACAAGTTTTGAAACATCATCAAAATGTCATTGACGATCAAGCGCAAGAGATCGAAGTACGTTTTTTACTTTTTTAAGCAAATTTGTAACTTTTGTATGAACGTAAGGATCTTAAGTCATGTTAAGTTGTGTTAAGTCAAGAAATCATCAGATATTGTACTGAAATTTGTTCATAAGATAAACGAATTTCGAGCTGTAGAGCTCTTTTTTTGAAATTTTGAACAAATTTTAGTACAAAATTTGATGATTTTTTGACTTAACATGACTTAACGCAACTTAACATGACTTAAGATCCTTACGTTAATACAAAAAAGTTACAAATTTCTTCCAAAAACGTTAAAAGAACTTTTTTAAATGATTTTTTTCACTATTTTCAGTACCTTCGAAAACAAAATGCCGCATTACGTGAAGTCAACGACTCCCGTCTCCGGATATACGAGCAACTCGAAGTTAGTATTCAGGATCTTGAGCGTGACAAACATCGACTCGCTGTCGAGTATGCCAACGACAAGAAAAAGTTCAAAAGTGCTTCGCAGAATATCGAGTGTCTTGAAACAAAATGTGATGAGTTGTCGCGTCAAATCAACGAGCTGCAAACGATGCTCGACATGGAACGTAAGAAGAACAAAAGACTGCAAGAAGAACGAAATGCCACACAGCAATCGCCAACAACAACACAAAAAATCTCGCCAAATAAATTCGAAACTGCCATGAGTTTGAACTTGGATCGGCACGAAGACGATCACGATGAGGCTTCCATCGCTACGCCAACCAATAACGAGGATATCAATGCAATTTTCATCGCCAAATCGAACCAGAAGACAGAGTTGAAGACGACGACAAATGGAGATGCGAATTTCGACACGAGTACAGAGGAAGCGGCTCAACTTAAGGAATACGAGGAGATTAGAGCTAATTATATGGCAATGTGTGATAAAATTACCGAATTGGAGGAGCAATTGAGACATTTGCAAGAGGAGAATCAAAACTTGCAACTGAAGATTGCCACGGTTAACGAAACGGAGGAAATGAGATCTGTGCAAGACGAATTGGCGATCCTTGAGGAAGTGAGGTAAGAAATCTGATTTGATCAAACGACGTAAGAGAACTTAAGGATCTTAAGTCATTTTATGAATCATCAGATTTCAAAGGATGAACTTCAAAATCTGATGCATCATAAAAAAATCAGTTCGACTTAAGATCCTTAAGTTCATACAAAACATAAACTTAATACTGACCAAGAACTTAACCTTTCAATATGAACGTAAGGATCTTAAGTCATTTTATGAATCATCAGATTTCAAAGGATGAACTTCAAAATCTGATGCATCATAAAACAATCGGTTCGACTTAAGATCCTTAAGTTCATAACTTAAAAATTTAAGTTTACCTTCAAATAAAGATTTTAATTTTTTTTTTCCTTTTTTTTAGACAAGGACAAATGTGCACTCGTTGCCTTCGAAACACAGATGCCCGTTTCGTGCCAGAGGAAGATATTTCCTTCATTGGAACTGATGATGGAGATGACGAAAGCTTAATTGACTTAATTCGTAATAGCGAGCCGGGAACACCAATGGTCTATAGATCAACGCTCAATATCAAGGTGAATTGTAAATTCAGAGCATTAAACTTAGGCTCACTTTCTGTCATGAAATTAGCATTTACACGTAGACTAACTTAACTTGAATGGCTTTTTTTGTAGTTAAGGTTATTTTTTTAGACAAATGCTTGCTTAGCTGATTATACTTTGCTATTATTTTATACTTATTATTTTGTAAATAAGTTTTAAATTTCTAACACTTTGTGCTTTCTCACGCTTTAGTTTTAATTTTTATAACTCTATTAATGCTTTAGTTAATGCAATGTAACCTTTAGTTGGATTTAGTTTACTAACGCTTTTTTTAATTTATGCTTTTTTAATGTAAACTGCTTTTTGTGGTATTATAAGTATTTTGTAGTTAAGAAACGGACAATCTCGCATTATATGGACAATAAAGTGATAACGCCTTCACAATTTGGATCAGTTCATTTCAAGGATTATTGGTTCGCCTGATATTTAACAACTGTAAAAAAGCTCAAGTTTCACTTAGCGTTTTCAGACTTCATATGAAGCTTCTGAAAACGCTAATGGAAACTTAGCTTAACGACTGAGATCCATGATGATTACAAAAGGTCTGATGGTTAAGATTTAAAACCAAAAAACAACAAACTTTATTAAACGAAATATTTGCCCCAGATTTAGAGAATGGAAAAAACGTTATACTCATGATTGAACCGATACATACATGCCACAGAAATGTTGTTCTACTTTACTGTTTTCTTTCGGGCTTACCCTTTCCCTTGTTGGGTCTCTTGTTACTTCTATTCTTTATGGAATTTTGAATGCCGCCCGTTTGTGTAATAGATGTAATGTTTTGGTTTTGGAAATTTATATTTCCAGGCGATCCTCCAATGGTTGTTTCATTCATGTTAGGACCTTGCATTTGTGGAAAACTGAATGTTCTGTTTTGAATTCCTCCTGTTTGTGTGATGCTCGAGATGTTTTGATTTTGAATGTTTATGCCTGAGCCTCCGATATTTGTTTGATTTTGAAAGCACCGATTTGATCAACTCCTCCGATAGTTTGATTCATTTGAGGCATTTGCATATTTCCCTGCATTCCTTGCATTTGACCTTGAAGACCTCCGATGTTTGTTTGGTTTTGTAAACCTCCGATTTGATCAACTCCTCCGAAGCTTTGGTTTTGTAAGTTCATGCCTCCCATTTGAAATCCTCCAAGGTTTGTTTGGTTTTGTAAACCTCCAATTTGATCAACTCCTCCGAAAGATTGATTTTGTAAGTTCATTCCTCCCATTTGACCTTGAAGATCTCCGAAGTTTGTTTGGTTTTGTAAACCTCCAATTTGGTCAACTCCTCCGAAGCTTTGGTTTTGTAAGTTCATGCCTCCCATTTGACCTTGAAGATCTCCGAAGTTTGTTTGGTTTTGTAAACCTCCAATTTGGTCAACTCCTCCGAAGCTTTGGTTTTGTAAGTTCATGCCTCCCATTTGACCTTGTAATCCTCCCAGATTTGTTTGGTTTTGTAATCCTCCAATTTGATCAACTCCTCCGAAGCTTTGGTTTTGTAAGTTCATTCCTCCCATTTGACCTTGAAGATCTCCGAAGTTTGTTTGGTTTTGTAATCCTCCAATTTGGTCAACTCCTCCGAAGCTTTGGTTTTGTAAATTCATGCCTCCCATTTGACCTTGAAGATCTCCGAAGTTTGTTTGGTTTTGTAAACCTCCAATTTGATCAACTCCTCCGAAGCTTTGGTTTTGTAAGTTCATACCTCCCATTTGACCTTGTAACCCTCCTAGATTTGTTTGGTTTTGTAACCCTCCGATTTGATCAACTCCTCCGAAAGATTGATTTTGTAAGTTCATGCCTCCCATTTGAAATCCTCCAAGGTTTGTTTGGTTTTGTAAACCTCCAATTTGATCAACTCCTCCGAAAGATTGATTTTGTAAATTCATTCCTCCCATTTGACCTTGAAGATCTCCGAAGTTTGTTTGGTTTTGTAATCCTCCAATTTGGTCAACTCCTCCGAAGCTTTGGTTTTGTAAGTTTATGCCTCCCATTTGAAATCCTCCAAGGTTTGTTTGGTTTTGTAATCCTCCAATTTGATCAACTCCTCCGAAGCTTTGGTTTTGTAAGTTCATGCCTCCCATTTGACCTTGTAATCCTCCCAGATTTGTTTGGTTTTGTAATCCTCCAATTTGTTCAACTCCTCCCAAAGATTGATTTTGGAAGTTCATTCCGCCCATTTGAAAACCTCCAATGTTTGTTTGGTTTTGAAAAGCTCCAATCTGTTCGATTTGTGGAGCAGCTGAAGCTCCAAGAATGAAGCAAAATATTGTCACAAGTTCAATCATCTTTGAAGTAAATCCAATAAGTGAATGATGGTAACAAATGCAAAACTGAGCCTTTTATACTGAAATAAAATTCATAATTATTATTACATACTGTCTAAGGTTGATAAGGAATGAATTTTAATATCCATAGTAATAATTATTTCCAACTAAAAATTATGAATTAAATTTATGGAAATGGATCATTCGATAAGTCTTCAATGTCTGCAAACATTAAGGCCTTATGTTTAGGGCTAAAAGTTCAGACAATATAAATTTTCTTTTTGCTTTTACTTTTAAAAGGATAAATCAGAAATTAAATTAAAATTCTTAAGTTAAGTTAAATTAATTCAACTTAAAGACTTTATGTTAAAAATCAATTTTAGCAAATTTCAAATTAGTTTTTGAATTTTTAAGACATAATGAAATACTGAAGTATATTTGTCTTAAAATTTTCAAAATAAGTTTTAAAATTCGCTAAAGTTAATTTTAAGCATATGAAAGTATAAGCGTAAGTTGACTTAATTGAACTTAACATAATTTAATCCTAACTTAAGACTTTTAAATTTTTCTAAAGAATAAGTCAAAAGAAGCTTTTTGACTGATGAGTTCTTAAGTTATTTTTTAAACAAATTTTTGTCACAAATTAAGTTTTTTAAGTTGAATTAACTGATATTCTTCGAAAAAATCAATTAAGTCAACTTAACAAGTCAAATTTGTGTCAAAATTTAAAAATTAAAAATTTATTGACTTAATCTTAAGTTTCAGTTTAAGTCAAATGATTTGTTAAGTTTTGACTTAAGCTGAAACTTAAGATTAAATTAACTTAATTTGCTTAAGTTCAAACTTAAACTTCTTAAGTTCTTAAGTCAAAAAAGTATTTTTGTCCCTGCTTTCGATGTTGATGTATTGTAACTTGTTGATTTTCGCTACTGACCTACTTTGACAATATTCAATGTTCGCCAAGGCAACATTTTTTTTTTGTACAAACGTGAATTTCTTTCCAGTTTTCGTCAACTTTAAACCTCCGAAAAACTACTTTAGTAACTTACTTATAGGGCTATGGTGGTGCGTAAAATATCTCTTAAACCGTAAAACTAACTTGAGAAGTAGATCACCTGTTAAAAAAATCATCCAAAAGTAATTCGAGCACAGAAAATTTTTAAAAAATTGAAATTTCAAGTCATTTTAAAGAAACGTTTCTCGTTTCCGTTTTTAGGGAAAAACATGTCGATGCTTTGACTCCTTATGTCCCTCTTGTCTTTCATGCACCGCCCGTACGAGCAGCAATCCAATTTGTCACTTGTTCTGTACACCATATGCCATGTACATCTACCGAGCTGCCATGATGCAAATTTTGTTCATGCGAAAATGCTGGAAAGTCTTTCGCCGGCACAGTCATTTGATTCTGAACTTGTTGCAGTGGCCCACGTTACTTTTATTCCAGCTAATCGACGCGGCACCGCTATTGAATGAGGACAGTCTCGTTTTCAGGCTCATGCAACAACACGACAGGGACTTCATTTATGACTGATCTTTATTTTTTTTTATTTATTTTTGCAGTATTTTATTTTTTTTTATTTAATTTTAAGAAAAAGACTTTGTTTCCTTAACACTTGTAGTTAGATTTAGCTTTAAAAAAGTGAGAATGCCATATAATTTATTTATTTTTTAGTTTAAAGTGCATGGCTTAAGTCAAAAAATGTTGTAAATATGGTTACAAATTTTAGTTTTTAGATAGTTTGTAAATATTTAAAGGTATAAAAATAACAAAAATGGCGCAAACATAACCTCAAAAACATGTTTTAAATATTTTTCTTCGTTTTCGACATTCAGGACAACTTTTGCAATATCAGCTCGAATCCATATCAAGAGCTAGTCGACAAATACGAAGCCTTGCTTGAAGTACAACGACGCAAAGAGCCTAATTACACTCACGAACCCGGAATGAGTTTGCATGAGGAACTAGCGGCATCTATGAACGAATCATCAAAAACTGGCGCCAGACCTAAAGATCAACGAAAGACCCCCACAAACATGTCCGAGACGGAAACTCTCAGTTCTGGCTTCTCCGAAGACACGTGTCACAAAACCACGCAAACGGAATGTTTGATAAACGCTGCGGCAGATCTCTTCGAAGAACGTGCCGATTTGCTTGATTGTCGTTTCCAGAACAAATTGGAGTACAAAGAGTTGTTCAAGGAGATTTTCACGACTCTCAAGAACGCCACAGACCCGAAAAATATCGAAACTGATGAAAATCCCTTCATTGAAGTCGCCTCCAATAATCGTTACGAAGAACTGAGCGAATGCACAGAAGATGCCCAAAGCATAATCTCATCTGTCATGTCAGATCAATCTTTGGCAATGTCAGAATGCATCACAAAAACCGAGCGTCGTCGCATCAAGAAGCAACAAAAAACGACGGAAAAGGAAAAAACCGGCGAAGAAAATCGTCCGCCTGTCGTTTGTGGCGTTGCTGCCAATGGAAGACTCGTGACGCCATACAACCGCGATCCGTTGCTCGATGCGATCAATATTTCGGGCAAAAAACGCGCGCGTCGCAGCAAGAATAAGAAAGATAAATACGCGAAACCACTCGCCAGTAATACGAGTGAAAATGCACAACTGCAATCGACAATGCTCTCGTGGAACGCAGAAATGGCGGAATTTTATTCGCGCATGGATTCGCCAACGCCATCTCTCGTCGGGCGTTACAAGCAAGAAGGCACGTCAGAAGTAGAGTTTAAACCGTCGTCCGCTTCCAAGGAACTGCATAAACTGAAGAAATTGGATTTGTCGTATGCCGAAGTACTCAAGTCCACGCCAAAATACAAGACACGTAATTATCGTAAGAAGTAAAAAACTAAAAAAAAATACAAATCAAGTCAAAAATTTATTACGCTCGCGCTCCTTAGTAGAAATTCTAATCATAGATTTAATCCCAAAAAAACGCAAAAAAAATTGGCAAAGTCATTTGAAATTATTTTTTTCATGGTAGGTAAGGATTTGTAAGATGAATGTTTGTTTGATTGGAAGTTTTTATAAATTGCAAATTCAATCGTATAAAAAAAAGTCAATAAATTATTTAAAAAAATATTTTTTGGTTTTAATTTTTTAAATTAATTAAAAGTATCAAAAGGTAGGTAAAAAAAATAAAATTTAATAAAAAAAAATAAATTTAAATTAAATAAAATAAAAATAAATTCTTTTATTAATTAAAAATTAATTTAATTTTTTTTTAAATTAAATTAATTATTTTTTTAATTTTTTTTTATAAATTTTTTAATAAATAACGAAATAAGTAAAATATTTAAATTTATTTTAAATTAAATAAAAATATTAAATTTATTATGTTTAATAAATAAAATTTAAATTACTTCAATTAAAAAAATTAAAAATAATTTTAATTATTTTTTTTTATTCACCAAAAATTAATTATTTTTATTTATTTATTCAAAAAAAAAAATTAATAAATTATATTATATAAATAAAAAAAATAAATTAAATTCTAAAATATGTTTTTTTTTTTAAATTTTGATACATTTTTTTTTAAATTTAAATTTATTTATTAATTATTTTTATTTATTTTTAAAAAAAATTCTTAATAATGAAATAAATAAAAAATAATTAATTTTCATTATTTTTACATTTTTTTAAACTTCTGCAAAACGTGAAAAATCTAAGAAAATAAATTATATTTTTTGTATATTTGCTAATTTAAATTATTTTCATTTAATAAAATTAAAAGATTAAATATTAATTTTAACACCTTTTGAAAAAAAATTATTTTAAATTAAGAAATTTAAAAAAATGAAAAAATCAGAAAATTTGGTGAAATAAATTTATTTAAAATTTTAAAAGAAAAAAAAAATTAATTTTTTTAAATTTAAAGAAAAAAATAATTTAAAATTAATTATTTAATTAATTTAAAATAAAATAAAATTTAAATTGAAAAAAAAAACAATTTAATGAAAATTATAATAATTAAAAAAAATAAAAGTAAATGATAATTTAAAAAAAAATAATTTAAATTAATTTAATAAAAAATCTAAAATTAAATAATTTTTTATTTAAATAAATTTAATAAAAAAAAAATCTGAAATGAAATTTAATGAATTTTTTATATTTTTAAAATGCAATAAGAAAAATCAAAATTTTATTTGTGAATTTTTATTTTTATTTATTTTCTCCATTTTGATTGAAACTATAATACTTTTGCAATAAATGACGATTTAATGAGATATGACGACAAACATTTCATACAATTTATATTATTTAGTTTCATTTTTTTTCTAATCGAGTACGTGTTTTTTTTTCGAAATTATATTAAATTTTTAAATATTATAGTTCGAATTAGAAGTTAATTAAATAAAATAAAAAGAGTTTTGTAAGTTGTACATTATTTTTTTTTCTTGTTTATACTTAAATATTGGTCTTGCACAAATGCCTCCTTCACACACACTCTGACTAAATTACGACGACGACGACGACGAAAACGACGAAAAAAAAAGCTACGACAGACACTCGAGCGCTCATAAACGTTTGAGAATTCGTTTTTTCTCTTTCATTAATTTTTCCTTCTTTTTATCCTGCACAATTTGGATCTTTTTACTCTTCGACGACGACGGTTGGTCATCGTCGGCATCGTCTGTGGCGGTTGTCGTCGCGGAATTCGTTGCGTTACTGCAATTTCCGCTGCCACAGGATTTCGGAGGTTGCGCATGGATTTCTGTGTAGATTCGAGCACGTTGTGAGTAGTCGTCGTAATGTTCGAGGAGAAGTTTTCCAGCTTCCTCATTAAGAGCGGATTCGGGATTAGGTACAATGAGAAGACATTTGATGGTCTAAAAAATTTTTAAAATAAATTTTTGATTTTTTTTGAGAAAAAAAGTGACTTACAAGTAAAATATGTTGAATTCCTAAATCAGACTTCCAATCTTTCTTTAAGGTATTGACGCAAATTTCGCCGTTGGGCGCGACATTCGGATGGAAAATTTTCGTGAGGAAGAATGCCTTTGGCGGATGCGACGGAAAATCCTTCGGGAGTGTCAGTTTGACACGAAATGCCCCGTTCGCGTATGGCGTTCCAGCGGGACCTTCAATTATTGCTTGGATATCTGTCACATCAGCATCGTTAATTACAACTTTGATTCCCTCCAAGGCGTTTGTCTGCAGACCTTGCAACTCTTTCACGACTTGCCTGATGATTTGCGGACTCAAATTTTCCACGTTGGACATTTGCTGCAAGCGAAAAACACAAAATTAGAGGAGAAAACTTGCGAAAGCGCCATGGGAAATTCGAGAAAAGTTTGTTGACGCTCAAAATTACGCACATAAATTCATCGTATGAGTCGTGCGAGCATCGATAGTCGATATGGGAAGGAAAAATTTGTACACAAACAAACTTACAGAATTCATTTTTTCCTATTTTTGCACACAAAATTCAATTATTCTAATGTCTTTTGCACTCTGCCACGCCAATTGCTCACTTCCAAAGCCAGATTTTTTGGTTTTCAGACGGGATTTTAGCAGATTTAATGAAATTGAACGACGAATGACAAGATTCCCAAGTAACTTCAAGTATCGTACAGAAATTGTCAAATACCAAATACTTGATCAATTTCAGTCGACTCAACTTCATTGAACGAAAAATCCGTTAAAAATAACTTTTTAAAAGGTTTCAGGATTTTTAAACCAGTTCGAGAAATTTCTTGAGCAGTAACATTAACAAAAAAAAAATATTAAAAATAAATATTTTTTCGATTTTTAGCTTAAAATTCATCAAAAATTGATTTCTAACAAAATTCTAATATTTAAGTTTTTAATTTTGGAAGCTCCAAATTTTTTTCGAAATTTTTGTCTCATTCAAAAAAAGTTAAAATTTCATAAAAAATAATTTTTTTAAAAATTTTTCACATTTTTTTTATATAATTTTTAAAAAAAATATTTTTTTAATCTGAACAAAGTAAAAAAAAAATAAAATTATATATAAAAATTATAAATTATTATTTAATTTTAATCTTTAAAATTTTTATTCAAAAAAAAAATATTTTTTTTTTCAAAAAATAACATGAAATTTATTTTTTTTTTATTTTTTTAATTTTTTTTTTAATAAAGCCAATATACTTTTTTTTTCTTTTTTTTTTTTTTTGAAAAAAAAAATCTTTTTTTTTTAAAATACAAAAGAAAATATTTGAAAGTTATTGTTAAAAATTTCATTTTTAGATGAAAAAGTATCTCAAAATTAAATTTTTTTTTTAAATAAAAATAATAAATAAATAAATAATAAAATAAATAAATAAAATAAATTTTAAATTATGTAATTTAATTTTAAAAAAATATGAAATTAAAATATTAAAAAAATTAAATTAATTTTAATTAAATAAAAAGAATAAAAATTAATTATTTTAATTAATATTTTAAATTAAATTTAATATTTCTTTTAATTAAAAAAAATCTAAAATAATTAAATTTTACCTTAAATCGTTGAAATTTCAACAGAAATGAATTTTAAAAAATTTATTAATATATTTTTTTTTAATATTTCTCATTTATTAGCACTTTCCTCAACTACCTACATTAAAAAACTCTCAACAACGGATGCTCAAAGAAATACCTCTTCGAGTCATAAAGTTGCTGGGCAATCCTCTTATGGTTCTTATCATGCGTCGTATACGCATTGTCAACAATTTGCTCCGTCAAAATCTTAATTTCGTCGAAAACTTCCATCGTAAATGTGTGTGCCAGCATTATCTCGTCATCGCAATATCTCACGCCGATGCAATAAGACCTCGAAGCTCTCGAAATGGTCGCCAGCACGGCATACAACAAAGTCGCGCATCTCGAAAGTCTCTCGATTTCCGTGTGTGCGAGCACAATTTCTTGCCCGTGTCGCGTCAAAGCCTCTTCCATCGCGATATTAACCCGTTTCATGGCGACTTCGAGCATTTCGCCAGCTGCCTTGAGCGACGGATGCAAATTATGATCAAAATGCATCGTAATTTTAATTCTGTCAAGGGGAGATCCGCTTTCGAAGAGACCTTTGAAGAAAGTTTTTTGCGGATGATCTGTTGGATTTCGATTTTCCGATACGACGTCCTGAAGATCTTGTGCCGCGTACTGAATCGCCTGCAATCCGAGATACATTTTGATCATGTCCATGGTGTCGCCTTGCGAGAGAAGTTGCAACGCGTCACGAGCGTTTTTTGCGGTAATTTCATCAGTTAACGTCGCTTTTTGACCAATTGTGTGGAAGGGAAGCGATGTCATGTCGATGAGACTTTGCATGGCGAATAATTTTGTTGCTGCGATTTCCAGATCGATGTCTTGAGACTCGTAAGCGTCAGCAAGTTGCGTTGTGAAGTAAATCATGCTGTCGAGAGCATATGCTTTGGCTGCCATTCGACCCAAACGAACACTTGTGATTTCCAAATCTCTGTTGAAAGGGAGAAAAAATTAAAAATTTGGTAAGTTTTTTTTTTCTTAAATTGATGAATTTATAAAAAAAATATTAAAATTTAAAAAAAAAAAAAAAAAAAAAAAAAAATCAGATTTTTTTTAAATTAAAAAATAATAATTAATTAAAAGTAATAAAAAAAATTAAATTTAATTTAAAAAAATATTTTTGAATTAAATTTAGTTGATTAAAATTTAATTAAATTTTTTAAATTTTTAATAAAATTTATTTTTTAATTTAATTTATATTAAAAAATAATAAAAAATAAAAGTAAAAAAATTAAATTTTTAATTTAAATAAAATTTAAAATTAATTTAAAAAATTAAATTTTAATTTTAATTAAATTGATTAAAATTTAATTCAATTTTTATTAAATTTTTAAAAATTTATTAAAGATTTTATTTTAATTTTTTAAAATTTATAAAATTTAATTAAAATTTTAAATTTAATTAATTTTGAACATTTTTAAGTAAATTTTAATTTATTTTTAAATTCAATTAAATTTTTAATTTAATTAAAAAATTTTTTTTAAAAATTAATATTTTTAAAAATTTTGAAATAATTTAATTAATTTTATTTTATTTTTTTTTTTAATTTAAATAAAAAATTAAATATGGAAAATTAATTAATTTTAAAATTACAGAATTTTGATTAAAAAAAATTTTGTTCGATATGTGATGAAAAATTAGATAAAAAAATAAAATCTTACTTTGGATATCCATTGGTAATCTTCGTTTCGATACAATATCTCGTAAAATGATTGATTGTTCGTTTCATCACTTGACTCGCCATCGTCGTTGCTTGCAACCGAATCATTTGAATCAATTTTTTCGCTACAACATCTACTTCATTTATATTTCCGATCACCCGATTCGCTCCAAGGGGCACTTTTCCGAAGGTAAGTGTACATTTTTCGACTTCTTCACATCCCAAAGTGTCAATTTTCTTTCCTCTTACTACTCCAGGATCATTCGCTTCGACCAAAAATGCCGAAACGCCCGGAATTTCCTTCTTTATGTGAATCCTCTTCATCGAACTGGCAACAACGAGGAACAAATTCGCCTTTTCGCCGTTAATAACAAAGTCCTTTTCGCCATTTAGCTCGAAATTGTTGTCATTTGTGAGTGTCGCGAGCGTATGGAAAGGACGATCTTCGCAAATTTCACGCTCAAAAACAGCAACTGTGCCGATTAATTCGCCATTTGCGAGTTTCGGGAGATATTTTGCTTTTTGTTCGTCAGATCCGAAATCAACAATGGCTTGAACTACCAATCGATGTTGGTTAAGAATTGAACTGGCAGCAAAATTGCAACTTTCCAACTCAGCTTCTAACGTTGTTTCGGTCAATTCGTATCCGTTTCCGTTGAATTCCTTGGGGATACTGTACCCCAAACAATCGCTGGACCGCAAATTACTGAGACAATTCTTTGGATCTGCAGTTTGTGACAAAAATTCCGCAGTTTTTTGTTGTCTTTCGGCAAAATACTTGTCGACATGCTCCTTTTTGATGACCTCCAAGTACGGGAAATATTTTTCATCGATGCGACCCAAGAACATTTCCTTAATGAGAGGCGGCAAAGCTGGTTGTTTCTTCACAATTCGTGCTTGCAAGTCAAATTTACGGAAATCTAGTTCCAATTTTTCATCTTTTTTCTCAACTTCGGCTTTTTCACTTGCTTGAGAGGCGAGACAACGTCGGAATATTGGATGACGAACACGATGGACCTTTTGGCAGTGACGCGAAATGTGTTTCAGCAAGAGACTCATCGTAAATTTCCTCCAAAAATGATGAAAAAAGTGCAAATTTGTCGGAAAAAAGTTGTGTTTTGATTGCGAAACGAAACGTGAGTTTGACAATTGTCAGCTGGAAATTCAAAAAAAAAGTTCGTTAATTTTTTGTTGAATTTTTCTAAATTTTTTAGCTATTTTTTTATATTTGCTCCCAAAATTAAAAAAAAATATAACAAATTGTTTTCAAAAATCTAAAAAATTTTTCTAAAAATTTTCTAATTTTTTTTTTATTTTTTGAATTTTTTTAAAAAAATTTTCAAAAATTAGCTTATTCAACTTTTGTTAATTTTTTTGATAAAATTTTAAATTATTTAAAGAAACTCTTAAATTTAAAAAAAATAAAAATAATTTTTTTTTAAGAAATTTTTAATTTTTTTTTTATCAAAAAAATATTTCACAATATTTGAAAAAATTATTTTAAAAAAATTTTAAATTTTTGTTTCCAAAATCTATAAATTTTTTTTTAAATTTTCTGTATTTTTAAAATTTTCTTAATTTTAAAAATTTTCTTAATTTTTTGTTATTTTCTTAATTTTTAACCAATGTCTCTAAAATAATATTTTTTCAAAAATAAAAATTGTTCAAAAAGCTAAAAAAAATTATTAAGAATTTTTGAAATTTTTTTTTGAGAAAATTTTAATTTTTGTATAATTTTAAACAATTTTTAAATTTCTTTAAAATAGTGTTCAAATTTTTAAACAAAACTTTTTAAAAGTTTTAAATTTTTCAGAAAATTTTGATTTTTTTTTAAGAATTTTTCGTATAGTTTATTGATTTGTTTTTTCAGATTTACAAAAAAATTTAAATTTTTCAATTTTTTAAGAATTTTTTATACTTATTTTGAGCTTTTTGAGCAAAATTTTATTTTATTTATTTATTTTTTTTTTTCGTTTTAGAGACATGGGTAAAAATTAAGAAAATTAAAAAAAAATCAGAAAATTTTTTATAAATTTTTGAAAAAAAATTTGTTATTTTTTATTTAATTTTGGGGACAAATATAAAAAATTTTGAAATTTTTGAAAATAATTTTTTCAAATATTTGAATATTGTAAAATATTTTTTTAATGAAAAATGAAAATGATGAAACGAAAATTGTCAATGTCAGCTGGAAGAATTTAAAAAAAAAGTTCGTTAAAAATTTTGTTCATTTTTCGAAATTTTTAAGTTAAACAATGATAAGCTTATCAAAACTCTTGACAAATAAACAAGTTACGTGAACTTTTTGATAAGCAAAGCGATACAAAATTATTATTTCTACAATTTATTGGTATCTATGTGACAAAAAAAGAATAAAATAAATGCAAACTGTTTACAGTTTGTGACCAGCTTCACGTAGAACGAATTCAACTAAGGTCCGCAATGGGCGCCCAGACATGCCTTTCCCTGTATACGGTTGATCCGTGCAATTTCCCATGACGCCAGCGATATCGCAATGCATCCATTTGGTGTCTTTCTTCACGAATTCTCGCAAAAAGGCGGCGGCGGTGCACGAACCTGCCCCAATTACGCCTTTTCCGATGTTGTTGATGTCGTAGCCCTCGTAATCCGTCATTTGTTTCGCGTAATGTTTGAACAGCGGCATGCGCCAGACACGATCTCCCGTGTTCATTCCAGCATCATGAATGGCATTCCATAGGTTATTGTCGTTTGTGAAGACTCCAGAGACGCAATCGCCCAATGCACTGAAATATTTTTAATTTTTTTAACAAAAAAATCGATTTTTCGTGGGAAAAATGACTTACATGCGAATCGCTCCGGTCAAAGTCGCGACATCAACGATGTATTTCGGGTTAAAAGTCTCCGCATAGCACAAAGCATCGCACAAAATCAATCGTCCTTCGGCATCGGTGTTGTCAACGACAATAGTTTTGCCATTCATAGCAGTTACCAAGTCGCCTGGTTTCGTAGCTGCTCCTCCTGGCATGTTTTCGCACAATGGAATCAACGTTTTGACATTAACTTTCGCTCCCAAACGGGCCAAAGCGATTGTTGTGCAAGCCACATTTGCGGCGCCGCCCATATCGGCTCGCATATCATCCATTTTTGCCGATGGTTTTAAGCTGATACCGCCCGTGTCGAAGGTTACGCCTTTTCCAACTAAGCAAATGACGTCTTTGGAAGCCGAATCTCCCATATAAGTCAACTCGAGGAACTTGGCAGGCTCCTTTGATCCTCGTGTAACACTCAAAAACGAGCCCATTTTCATCTCTTCGGCCCATTTTTCGTCATGTGCTGTCACATCGACCTTCAAACCGGCACATTTCTCCCGGACTTTGTCACAAAAAACGCTCGGAGTCATCAGATTCGCCGGAGTTTCGGACAAAATTCGACAAAAATTTTGCGTTTCAGCGAGAATTGCGCCGCGATTCCATGCCTCGACCTGTTCGGAGTTTTCTAAAAGTTTCACCGGAGGGATTTTCTTTTGTTTTTCTGCGTTGCGGAACAGCTGAAATTTATAAGAGCCCAAAAAGGCACCTTCCGCTGCTGTTTGCCCGTCTTCCATGTCATCGACGACAATTTCATCTACCTTGAAGTCGATTAGCTGACGAACGCCAGCTGCTGTCGCATTTCGGATGTTCTCCTTGTGTTGATCAATTTCCTCATTCACGTCGGCTTTTTCCTCAGGATTTCCCAAACCAGCAACTGCGACGACAGGAAATTTCTCGGAAACATTCCAAAAAACACGAACGCTTCCCGCATCAAGAGGTCCGAGAATTTTTATCTGGTCCGCGAGTTTGTTGCCCGTTTTCTCCTTGTTGAAGGCATCGGCGAGTTTGCTTAACCTCAGTTGCTTGTCGGGCGTTTGGAAGGCACCCAAGACTAAGCCAGCTTTTTGCGATGATGACGACGACATGTTACGTTGAAAATTGCGTTGCAACTGAACAATGTTCGTTAAAATTCTCTGCCTGACAAAGAAAAATCCCATAATCAGTAGTAATAAATGAAAAATATGTGTGTTATTGTGTGACACTGTGCCTACAGTGTATTGTACTACTGCAAAGTTCCCCTTTACATTTCGTCGTGCGACGATATCGCGTTCACAAAATGTTGAGAATGGCACTAATTGAATTAGCGATTGTTGTCGTTTGAAGGTCCTGAGTGGAAGATTTTTCTCGAAAATTCGTAAAATTTACTTTTTTATGGAAAAATTTTCTAAAAACTTTTTTAAAAAATTAATTTTTAGAGAAATTATTCACAAATTTTGAATTTTTCTTAAAATTTTTGTAAAAAATTGTGATTTTTTTTAATTTTTTACAAATTGTTATTTTTTCTGATATAAAATTTAAAATTATTTGTAGAAGTTCACAACAAATTATTTTTTTTTTGAAAAGTTCTTAATTTTTGAGAAATTCTTAACAAATTTTTTATTGTTTTTTGAGAAAGTTTTACCAAATTTTTAATTTTTTTAAAAATTTTAAACAAATTTTTAGTTTCCAATTTTTTTGATATAAAATTTAAATTTTTAAAAGAAAATTTTTTATTTTTTTGAGAAATTTTAATATTTTTGAAGAAATTCTAATCAAATTTTATAATTTTATTTTTAGAAATTCTTTATGAATTTTGAATTCATGAAAAAATTCTTAATTTAATTTTCATTTTTTGATATTAAATTTTAAAATAAATTCTAAAAAAATTAGAATTTATAATTTTTTTTTTTTTTTTTTAAAAAATCATACCGAATTTTAAATTTTTCTCAAATTTTTAATTTCTTTAAAAAAGTTTTGTTTAGAAAATTTTAAATTTTTCAAAAAAAAAATTTTTTTAATTTTTTTAGAAAATTTTTTAAAATTTCAAAATTTTCATAAAAAAAATTATTTTCGAATATTTTGAAATTTTTCGTAAAAATTTTTATATTTTTTACAGCTTTATGAACAAAATTTTAAACTTAAAAAAGATTTTTTATTTAAGAGACATTGGTTAAACATTTAAAAATTTTTAGAAAAATTTAGAAAATTTTTAGTAAATTCAAAAAGTTTTAGTAAAATCTCATGAAATTTAACTTTTTTGAAAACAATTCGTTATTTTTTTGACTTTTGAGAGCAAATATAAAAAACTTAAAATTTTTGTAAAATAATTTTTTTAAATTTTTGAATATTGTGAAATATTTTTTAAATTATTTGTTAAAAGTTTTGAAATTAAAATAAAAAATTATGAATTTAAAAAAAATGTTTAAAATTTTTGAATTTTAAGGTCATATTAGTTATAAACTTTGAATTTTTCTAAAAGAATTTTAACTTTTTTCATAAAAAAATCATTAAGAATTTCAACTTCTTAAAAACATTGAAATTGATGAAACAGGAGAAATTGAGTAAAAAAAATCAACTGCATGACAAATAAATGAAATATCACATGGAGAAACTTTGCGCCACAAAGAATCAAATTTCAAGCTCAAATTCGAACGAGTGACTCAGAAAGTGAAAAAGATGACTAAAGAACAGAAAAGAAACAAAAAATACTTAAAGGGGGTGTTTTCGCAGACTTTATTGGGAATCAATTGTGTTTCAATCTTAATCCTTTCTATATATTCAGTTTATTGATGTAGGTAAATTGTTGCTGTTCGGAAGACAATTGGGAGGAATGCATTCCGGCAGCAACAAAAATATTAGTTGAAATACAATTAGATGATCGTACAGACATTCGTTTCTTATAACAATATTTTTTATGATAAATTTTCAAAGAGTTTTCCGTTTTTTAAGCGTTTTTCGGGCGACTTTATCCTTCTTCGTGCGATTATTAGAGATTTTTTTTGCTACATTTGATGTTTTTTTTTAATTTACGAGTGCGGCAGTTAGTATCTAGTGTGGGTTTTTAGTTGGCTTCCTTGGCCAAGCGTTCAGCCTTCTCGACAACCTCGTTGATGGGACCAACCATGTAGAATGCAACTTCGGGCAAGTGATCGTAGTCGCCAGCCAAGATCTTGGTGAAGCCCTTGATGGTCTCATCCAAAGGTACCAATTTGCCGGGATGGCCTGTGAAGACTTCGGCAACTTGGAAGGGTTGCGACAAGAAACGTTGGATCTTGCGAGCACGGGCGACGGTCAATTTGTCCTCTTCAGACAACTCATCCATACCCAAGATGGCGATGATATCTTGCAACGATTTGTAATCTTGCAAAATCTTTTGCACGCCACGAGCGATGTTGTAATGCTCGTCACCGATGATGTTGGGGTCCATGATACGTGAGGTCGAATCGAGGGGATCGACAGCGGGGTAGATACCCAATTCGGCAATAGCACGAGACAATACAGTGGTAGCGTCCAAGTGAGCGAATGTTGTAGCGGGAGCAGGATCAGTCAAATCGTCAGCTGGCACATAAATGGCCTGTACTGAGGTAATTGAACCCTTCTTTGTTGTGGTAATACGTTCCTGCATAGTACCTGAGAAGCAGAAATTTGAAAGTTTTTTTTAATTATTTTTGAAATTTAACTTGAAAATTTTATCATATGACCCATTTTCGAATCCAAAATTCATTTTTTTGGGCGAAAAAAGTTCAAAAAATGCCCGATATAATTATTTTTTTTAATATTTATAAAAATTTTCATTAAAAATAAAAAAAAAAATATTCAAAAATTTTTTAAAAATTCATTATTGTTGAAAATTTACTTTAATTTTATTTTTTTTATTTTAATAAATTATTTTAATATTTTTCTCATTAAATTTTTATAGAAAATCATGCATTGAATTAATATTTTTTTATTTTAACGAAAATTTTAAAGAAAGTTTATTTATTTTATTTTATTTTTAATTTTTTTTCATAATTTTTTGTTTCAAATGAATAAAAAAAATTAAAGCAAATTTTGACAAATTGAATTTAATTAATTTTGACAAGATTTTTAAGATTTTTTTTTATTTTAAAATTTAAATTAGATTTCAAGTGAAAAATAAAAAAAATATTTGAAAATTAAATATTTTGCAAAAAAAAATTTGGAGGAAATTTTTAAAAAAATTCTTAAAATCAAATTTTGATAAAAATGTATTTTTTTTTCAATAAATTTTTTTTTACATTTTTAAATTTGTTTAAATATTATTTTTTTTTAAATATTTTTTTTTATTTTTTAAAATTTTTTTTTTTTAATATTTTTTTTTATTAATTTTTTTTTAATTTTTTTTTTAATTTTTTTTTAATTTTTATCAAATTTTTTATTAATTTTTTTTTATATATTTTCATTAATTTTTTTTACAATTTTTTATTAATTTTTTTTTTTTAAATTTTTTTTTTACTTTAAAATGGGTCAATGAATAAAAGATTTGAAAATTAAAGCAAATTGAATTCTTACCCATGTCAGTAGCCAAAGTTGGTTGGTAACCGACAGCAGATGGAATACGACCCAACAAGGCAGATACTTCAGAACCGGCTTGAGTGAAACGGAAAATGTTGTCAATGAAGAGCAACACATCTTGTCCTTCTTGATCACGGAAATATTCGGCGACAGTTAAACCAGTCAAAGCGACACGAGCACCTTTTTCGAAAAAATTAAAATTTTTAAAGATTTTTTTTTTTAATTTTAGAAAAAAGAAAACTTACGAGCGCCTGGAGGTTCATTCATTTGACCGTAGACAAGAGCTACCTTGGATGTTTTGTCCTTCAAGGAGATGACACCGGACTCAATCATTTCATTGTACAAATCGTTACCTTCACGCGTACGTTCGCCGACACCCGCAAACACGGAATAACCACCATGAGCCTTGGCAACGTTGTTAATAAGCTCCATAATCAAGACAGTTTTGCCGACACCGGCACCGCCGAACAATCCAATTTTGCCACCCTTTACGTAGGGAGCCAACAAATCGACGACCTTGATACCTGTGACGAGAATTTCCTGCTCGACAGACATCTCAACGAATTCGGGAGCTTCGGCGTGAATGGGAGCGGATTTTGTGGTTTCGATGGGACCACGTTCGTCAATTGGTTCGCCGATGACATTCATGATGCGACCCAAAGTTTCGGCGCCGACCGGGATACGGATGGGATATCCGGTATCCAAGACTTTTTGTCCGCGCACAAGACCTTCGGTACCGTCCATGGCGATGGTGCGGACGGTGCTTTCTCCCAAATGTTGGGCAACTTCCAACACCAAGCGCTGTTGACGCCCTTGAACTTCCAAGGCGTTCAAAATTGGGGGCAAATCCTCGTCGAATTGGACATCGACAACGGCACCGATTACAGCAACGACCTATTTTCGCGTGAAAAACGTGATTTTTTTGCCGAACAAACACACGAAAAATCCACGGAGCGATACTTACCTTGCCTTGGGATGCGCCAGCGGCTTTAGCTGCTGCCTTTGCTGCATATTGACGGTCTGTGGAAAAAGGAAAAACGAAAATAGCAATAATTACATAACCAATCTTACATGCATTTACGCTCTTAGCTGACGTAACGGCAATTGTCGCGGGATTTTCTGAGATTTTTTCGCAAAAAATTTGAAAAAATTCTAAAAATCTTTCGTTTCAGGAGTTATCAATTAATGACCATCGAAAATGGTGATGATAAAAAAGAACGAAAGACAAGATGTCGGTCGGATATTTTTTTCCGTATACTCTACGGGCATGGGTGTGCTTTCTGTAGTCAATGTATGCGACGAGTTTTTCGCTAAAAATTATGTAACAGAATGTTCCAAAGCAGAGTTTCGTCCGAAAATTCACTTTTTCGCATCCTTTCACGCGATTTGAGGGCAAATTCTTGAAGAAATATCGCGTATTACTGCGAGAACGGGGACTTTTCCATGGAGGTTACATAACACGCAACCACGGCGAGGCACAATTTCGGGATTTGGCAACTTTTTAGCTCTAAAACTAACATAATTCCCGTAAAAATACTTACTTGCAGTGGTGAAGAAGGATAAAATCTTCTTGTCCGCCTTGGTAGCGGCTCTCACCGCGGTATTTAACGCGGAAAACATCTTTTTCAACTAATACTCGAAGCGACGATGAAGGCGAATGTGAAGATATTGCTCGAATCCCTGCGTTTTCATCCGAAAATCACTTTCAGCCGACTCACCGAAAAATGATTTGCGGATCCGAGGAATACGGTACTGTATTTTTTTGAATGAAAACCACAAAAACAACCCACAGGTATGAAATTTTTTGTTGAAAATTTAAATTTTTTTGATTAAATTTGATGATTTTTGATCTAAAAATTAAAATTTCAGGTAAAAAAAGTCAAAAAATTAGAGAAATTTCATAAAAAATCGTAAAATTCAAACACTTACCTAATGCAAATTTGATTTTAAGTCACACATCCCATTGCACAATAATTGCCCCACACGCTGCACGTAACATACGACCCGTACCGAACAATAATCAGTCCTCCATTTCACAAATACAAATATTTTCCTCGTCATTTTCCAGGCTTCTCTGTGTACTGGCAGCGACTTTTCGTGCAAATAATTGACGATGAACCGCGGAGTTGTGCAAACGCAATAAGGAACAAGTGACGGGCGCAGGAAAAACACGCAAAATAACCGAAAACCAAGATCCCCCTTACTGAGCTAAACCGAGAGAAGGAAGAAAAAAGACACCAAAAATGTCGGATATTGAAATGGATTCGAACGACGGCTACGACGATTACTACAACGGTGAGTCAGACCAGAATTGCCGCAATTGACATTGACAAAAATGCATAAATTCTGCAATTTCAAAAAAAAATTCCTCAAACAAACAAGGAAGTAATTTTTTTTCGACTTCTTTTGTGGGTCGTCGAACATTTACGCACAAAAAGCAAGAGATCAATGCTTTTTTTACGACTAACTGATAACGAAGCTCAGTGAAAGTGCAAAAACAGCAAAAGTGAATGTCCTTCGAAGAGTTCAATCGCCAAATCTCGCGTATCTACAAGCTACGAAAGGGCAATGACGGTCATAAATTTCACGTAAACACGAAAATGACGTCCTTCAATCCTTGATTTTCCTTGTCGTGTGTGAAAATTGCCTCTTAATTGGCGAAATTGTTGCCTTTTCGAGGTCGTGCATATTGATTTTAGCGTTTGCGAGACTTGTTTATGGAGAAAAAATAATTGAAAAAAAATTAAATTGGATTAAGTCATAAATATTATGCTATTTTGAGGCAAAACAGGTGATATAACACACACGGATACCTTTGAAATGTCACGAAAATGCATGCATTTCGTTAAAAATAGAACAAAATTGCACAATTTTTGCGTGAATGAGTGTCAATGGGACAATTAAACATTTTTTTTTTTTTGACTCAATTCAGTGATAATTTTTTATAAAGCTGATCCAAAGGAAAATCAAAAACAAAAATTCAAACTAAAAAAAAAAATTTCATATAAAATGACAAAAATTTAACAATTTTTGAGCGTTAAATAATATTTTTGATGTTTGATAAAAATTAAAATTAAAAAAAAAATAAAAAAAAAAAAAAATTAAAAAAAT
This sequence comes from Culicoides brevitarsis, assembly GCF_036172545.1. Classification (NCBI taxonomy): domain Eukaryota; kingdom Metazoa; phylum Arthropoda; class Insecta; order Diptera; family Ceratopogonidae; genus Culicoides; species Culicoides brevitarsis. The sequence continues at coordinate 32,767,535 of NC_087087.1, read as the reverse complement.
TTAAAAAAAAAAAAAAAAAAAAATAAAAAAACAATTAAAAAAAAATAAAAAAAACTAAAAAAATTTAAAAAAAAAAAAAAATAAAAAAAAATTTAAAAAATTTAATTTTTTTTAGAAAAAAATTAAAAAAAAAAAAAAAATTTTTAAAAAAATTTAAAAAAAAAAAAAAAAAAAAAAAAAAAAATTTAAAAAATTAAAAATTGGAAATAATTTAAAAAAAAAATTTTTTGAAAAAAAATTAAATTTAAAAAAATTAAAAATTAAAAATTAAAAAAAATTTAAAAAAAATATAAAAAAATTAAAAATAGAACAAAAATTAAAAAAAAAATTAAATAAAAAAATAATAAAAAAAAATAAATTAATTAATTTTTATTAATATTATTAATATTATTTAATTAAGTATAAAAAAAATTTAAAAAAAATAAATAAAATTAATTTAAAAAATTTAAAAATAAATTTAGAAATTTTATGAAAAATATTTTTTGAGAAGAAAATTTGAGTTAAAATATTATTTTCACAAAAAAATTAGTAAAATTTATTTTTTTTATTTTTAAAAATTTCTTGAAAAATTATGAAAATAACAAAAAAAAAAATGCTAATGAAATTTTTAACTTTAAATTTTTTAAATTTATTTTTGATTTTTATTTGGAGCATCCTAAAAAATTTTTTTGCTCATTTTTAAATAAAAAATATTTTTTTTTAAAACTTTACTTACATTTTTTTCACTTTTAGGCGACGACGATTGCGACATCGAGCAAATTGACCCACGTGACAGTGATCCGGAGTACTTTGTATACGATTGTCTCAACACGGAAGAAGTTGAAAAGCTCCTCAACGAGTCTGTAGAAAGTCTCAGCAATCAATTACAAATCACGCCGTCGCTCGCCAAAGTACTTTTGCACCAACACAAATGGAATATGACCGAAGTAACGGAAAAATATCGCAACAACGCCGCCGGACTTCTCGTGAGTGCAAAAGTCAAATCCGTGAAACGTCTTTCGTCGAAGAGTCAAACGTGTCCCGTTTGCATCACGACGCATCGAAGCGACAAGTTTTACTGTCTCTCGTGCGGACACAATTTCTGCAAGGATTGCTGGACCCAACACTTTGAAATCCAAATTGGGCAGGGAATTTCGACGCAAATCGGTTGCATGGCAGCCAAATGTGATATTATCGTGCCCGAAGACACGGTTTTGCAACTTCTCAATCGCATGGATTTGCGCGACAAATACCAGAAATTCGTTTTTGCGGATTATGTGCGATCGCATCCGCAACTGCGTTTCTGCCCGGGTCCCAATTGCACAATTGTCGTACGTAGTACGGATACAAAACCGAAGAAAGCGTCGTGCAATCAATGCAATACGGCATTTTGCTTCAAATGCGGCACGGATTATCATGCGCCAACGGATTGTACGGTCATTAAAAAGTGGTTGACAAAGTGTGCGGATGACAGCGAAACGGCAAATTACATTTCGGCCCATACGAAGGACTGTCCCAAGTGTCACATTTGCATCGAGAAGAACGGCGGATGCAATCACATGCAATGTTTTCACTGCAAATGGGATTTTTGTTGGATGTGTTTGGGCGACTGGAAGACTCACGGCTCGGAATATTACGAGTGTTCGCGTTATAAGGAAAATCCCAATATCGCCAATGAATCGGTGCATGCCCAGGCACGAGAGGCACTCAAAAAGTACTTGCATTATTACGAAAGATGGGAAAATCATTCGAAATCGTTGCAACTCGAGCAACAGACTCTCGATCGGATCAAGGCGCGCATCAACGAAAAAGTCATGAATGGACTCGGAACGTGGATCGATTGGCAATATCTCTTTCATGCTGCCAGCTTACTTGCTAAATGTCGTTATACCTTGCAATACACCTACCCCTATGCGTATTATATGGAATCGGGATCGCGAAAAGACTTGTTCGAGTATCAGCAGGTGAGATTTTTTTTTTCAAAAATTCAAACTTTTTAAATTTTTAAATTTTAATTAAAATTAATTATATTTATTTGAATTAATTTAATTAAATTAAATTCTCTTAAAATTTAAAATTTTTAGAAATTAATTTTTAAATTAAATTAGGCAATTTAAAAATTTAAACAAAAAAAAATTTAATTTTCTATATAAATAATATTTTCCATTTTTAATACATCAAAAATTTTTTTTTTTAATTTTGATGGTTTTCAAGCTTAAAATTGATCAAAAGAAATGGAAAATGCCTTTGGATGTCTTTTTGATGGGTCTCAAGCTTGAAAATTGAAAAATAAAAAATACGTAAAAAATACGTAATTTTCATTTTGAAAGCCCATTTGATAATTTTTAAGCTTAAAAATAAAAAAAAAATATAAAAAAAATTAATTTTTTCCTCTATTTTATTTACTTTTCAGGCTCAACTAGAAGCTGAAATCGAAAATCTCTCATGGAAAGTTGAGCGTGCCGAGACGACGGATCGTGGCTCGCTGGAAAATCAAATGGATGTCGCCGAAAAACGACGAACTACATTACTTAAGGATTTCTTTCCCAACGACGGTTAATTCTATTTTTCGGAATAAAAAATTTATTTTTTAAAACTTTCACTTGTATAGACTTAAAACAGGAAGAAAAAACTGTTGTGTGCTAATTAATTAATTAATTTATTAAAAAAAATATTTTTTTTTTTGTTTGAACCCACGAAAAATTTCTCGTACATTTTAAGCTAGAAAAGGCCAGAAACCGTAAAAAAAATAAAAATATATTTAAAAGATTCCAGTTAAGGTTCTGTCGTATGTCTGTAATATGTTAGAAAAATTTATAGCTAATAATTGAAGTTCATCTGCTTGAAGCGTGACGTGAATTATAAGAATTATATTGTAAGAATGTTAGTATTAGGAGTCCGTAGCTTACGTTTTACTATTAATTAATGACTAAATAATTTTTGATCTTCATTTTCCTCAATATTACTGTAGATTAGGTAGATTTAACAAAACAATTGAAACAAAGAACAAACGTAGAAAAAAAAAGTCTTAATGTGACAAATTCTTCTGGAACAAAACGATTTTTTTGGGACTTTTTAAAGAAAATAAAGTTACGTGCAAAAATCAAATAGAAAAATTTTTGTTTTAAAGTCTCGTCCATTCGTCGTCGTTGTTGACTCGTTCGAGTTCTGCCATTGCTTGACTGCGTGCAAAGTACAAAAATATCTGTTCCAAGCTGGTTTGCCCGAGGGAGTAATCTTCGATGTCGTATTTGGATTTTGCGATCTCCATGAGACCGAATAATTCGCTCCATTTTAACGTGGTTTGGGGGAGATGGTATGTGAGCATTTCCGAATGTTCTTCCCTAAAATAAATAAAAAAAAAAATTAAAAATAATTAAGAATTGAATTTCTTAAAAATTAATAAAAATTTAATTTTTTCAAAAATTAACAAAAATTTATTTTTTTTTTCAAAAATTTATAAAAGTTTAATTTTTAAAAATTAATTAATTTTTTTTTTCAAAAATGATTAAAAAAAAGTATTTTTTCAAAAATTAATAATTTTTTTTTTTAAGTTAATAAAAATTTATTTTTTCAAAAAGTAATTAATTTTTTTTTCAAAAATTATTTAAAAAAATTTATTTTTTTAAAAAATAATAATTTTTTTTTTCAAAAATTTATAATTTTTTTTTTTTCAAAAATTAATAAAAAATTATTTTTTCAAAACTTTGCTATTTTTAAATTAATTCAAAAATATTTGAATTATTATAAAAAAAAATTAAAAATTATTTTTAGTGGATTTTTAGCCAATTTTGATAGAAAAAATTTTCAAAATTGAAAAAATTTCTTAAAATAATTTAATTAAATTTTTTTCAATGAAAGTTTTTTCTCTTATTTTTTGCTTTTTTAAAAAAAGATTTTTAAAAAAATCATTAAAGTTGTAAAAAATATCAAAATTTACCGTAATTGAGATCCAACAAAGCATTTTTCAACGTATTCCTTGATATTCCGCCCTTCAAATTCCTCACTTCCCTCCAAACTGTGACAAATAACGGGATTCCGCCTAAGTTTAATCTTCAACGTGTACCCCTTGGAAAATTTATTCTTCAAATGTTGCACGCTTCCGAGACACCGAAACTCTCCTTTCACCATAATTGCAATTTTCGTGCACAAATTCTCACATTCCTCCATGCTGTGCGACGTCAGTACCACAGATCTTCCTTCATCACGCAATTTCCAGATTTTTCGCCACAATAATCGTCGTGCGGCAATATCCATACCCGCTGTTGGCTCATCAAAGAACAAAATTGAGGGATTTCCCAAGAGAGCTATTGCTGCTGAAACTTTCCTCTTATTGCCGCCGCTGTAATTTTTGATTTGCTTGTTGAGATGTTGCTTGAAATTCAGTTCGGCAGCGATTGTGAGGATCATATTGTGAATTTCGGGCGACGGAACGCCTCGTAGCAAGGCAAAAACGCGTAAAGTTTCGTATCCGGTGAGTTCTTGAAGCATGGCGTCGTATTGCGGGACATATCCGATGAGTTGAGAGGCTTTTGGCATGTCCGTTTTTAAACTGATGCCTTGGATGAAGGCGTCTCCTTGAGCGATTTTGACTTCTCCTGTGAGCATTTTGAAGGTAGAAGTCTTTCCAGCTCCGTTTAAGCCTAAAAGACCGAAACAATCGTCGTTATTGACTGCAACGCACATGTCTTTGACAGCAACGTAACTCCCGTAAGTCTTTTTTAGGTCCTTAATTACCAAATTATACTGCGAAAGTTCCTTTTCTTTGAGTCTTTTAACGAGTCGTTTTTCTTCCAGGACATCACAATCGATATTTTGATCAATTTCGTTGCTCTGAAGATGATTTTTGGTGAAAAAATTAAAATTTTTTCTTCGAAGGACTTCGATAAGGATGATAATAATCCATGAAATGACCCCTGATGTCATCATTTTGACCAAATGTTTGCCCATTCCGGGATATTCATACGCGAAAAAGTCCATTTTCTCTGAAAAAAATTAATTTTCATCAAATTCAAGGAGGTTCAAGGTCAAATTCTTACCACAACAGCTCGGCATGATTAAACAAAGTACTTGATCGTTGCATCCCTCATGTTGTTCGCACTCACTTTGACAAATTCCCTTCGTCACGATGATATAATCGATCGTATTTAAGGCATCCGCAACCGCAAAATGTGGAAACATCATGAAAATTTGCTTCATTATCTCCGTGTCGACATTAATTTTCAACGCAAATATTATGCTGATGAGGAAAAAAGTCATTGCTCCGTTCAGCAGGAAGGACATTGTGATTTTAACGAAGCCCGTTGTTGGATTTTTGTACATAAAAGAGCCCACATAGGTCATTGGCAGTGCTGCCCATACAAAAGTTGCCCATAAAACTGCTAAACGACCTGCGTGAATCATCGTTGACCATCCCTCCTCTTGCGACAAAGCGATTGTTCCGATGTAAAAAACGCCGCAAATGCTAAAAAGTAGGAAATCGAAGATGAAAGAGACGATCCAGTACACGGAAATATTGAGTCCACTCAAAAGTTGGAGTAATTTTGAACGAGTAGCACGCTCCTTGAGATAAAAAATGCTGAAAAAGCCGGAAAGGAAGCACAAGGCGAAGGTTGTGTTGTAGGCAAGTTGATATCCGAACCCATTTCCTTGAATTAAAACATTTTTCTTTGACATACTGCTGTAAGGAAGGGGCTTGTTCGTCACTTGAATCGAACATTCTGCACAAATTTCCTTTAAAATGGTGTTAAATACCGCATTTAATGCTATTGGAGCTGTGTGATATGCGTTATTATTGAACCAAGCAACGATTTCTGTACGATTTTCGACTTTTTGTTCAATGGAAGCTCCAATCAAGTACTGCGAATTTAATTTATGAATGTCCTGAGTGCTCTAAAAACATGAAAAATAATTAAAAATATTTTTTTTAGGAAATATTTCACTTACGATACTCAAAATATGCTCTTCCATCGAACTTTCGATGATCTGAACCTCATTTTTTACGTCCATCTCTTCAACAAATGACTTGTAAGAGTTAATAATCGAGCTGGTGTCATCCAAATTGCTCTGTACCATAGTCACAGTCTTGCCGTAACTTCTTAATTCAAGTTCCAATGATGGCAAATCCTCTTTATTGCGTAAACTATTGACCGCTAATACAGCAATCTGCACGAAAATGACAGGCATGATCATCATAACGAGCAATAAAATGGGACTTCGTCGTGTAAAAGCGAATTTTTTGAGAAAAACTGCTTTTATTTGATTTATTATCAATGATGTGCCAGTTAAAAGTTGAGGTATGAGGTCTTCAACTAAAAAGAAATGAACAAAAAAATATTTAAAAAAAAATTGTTAAAAAACATTTTTTTAGTTTTTTAAAAATTTAGATAAAAAATAATTTGAAGGTAAAAAAAATTGAAGAATTGAAAAAAAAGTTTAAAATAATTAAAAAAATTATAAAAAAATAAATTTATAAATTTATAAAAAAATAAAATATTCAAATTTTGATGAAAACCAAAATTCTTTAAAATTTTTTTCTTTTGAATTTAAAAATTTTTTTTTGATAAATTTATGAAACAAATTTGGTGAAAAAAAAATTGAAAAATTTTTGGTTATCAAAATTTATCAAAATTTTCAAAAATATTAAAAAATTTCACTTTTTTGGAAAAAAATTTGAATTTTATCATTTTTATTTAATAAGATGTTTATAATTTTTTTTTTGTAAATTTTTAAAACTTTTTTGGATTTTAGGTAAAAAAAATATATTTAATGAATTAAAAAATATTTTTAAAAAATTAAAAAATATTTATTTCTAAAAATGTTTTAATCAATTTTTGATGGATTTCAAAGCTAAAATTGAATAAATATTCATTCTAAAGATGATTTCCATCAAAATCTTCTTGATTTTTGAAGAAATAAAAAAAAATTTTTTTTCCTTGACCGTTTTTCGAGAAAAAAATAAAAACGGTCATGAAATTTTTCAAGTCAAGATCTAACAAACTTTTGATGGATTTCAAAGCTAAAATTGAATAAATATTCATTCTAAAGATGATTTCCATCAAAATCTCCTTGATTTTTAAATAAAAAAAAAATTTTTTTAATTTTTTTTTTCAATTTTTTCTTCGAAACGGTTAAAAATTCACACAAAATTAATTTTTTCTCATAATTTTTACTTATTTTAATTTTTTACGTTTTTTGAAAATTTTTCAGAATATTTTTTTTTAGAAAAATTTAAAATTTGAAAAATTTTAAATTTGATGAAACTATTTAAAAATAATTTTTTTTCTCAATGTTTAATTTTAAATCAATTTCAGTTTTTCTTATAATTTTTTAGCATTTTCAAGGCCAACATTAAAAGAATTTAATTTTTTTTATAATTTTCTCAAATTTTTTCTTAAAAACAACTCACCAGTATTCGTTGATCCATAATTCTTCGACACAGGATTCAAATTTTCCTCCACAGAATGTGTCCTTGTCATTGGAATCGCATCTGGAAGGTTCATTTTTGTATTACTGCCAACTCTAAAACCAAAAACTCAATTAAAAATCATAAATTTTGTAAAAAAAATTCAAATCATACTTCATGAAAACATCTTCTAAGGTACTAAGTGACACCCCAAAACTCGCAATCGACAACGAATCCATGTTATTTTCGAGATCCTCGAATATCTGCCGAAACATCGAGGTGTAAAACTCGTTCAAGACATACGTCAATTCCGTGCCAATATCTGTTTCAACCTCAATTTCCGGGATATATTTCCTCAGCAAAGCCGTTACGAAGGTCGCATCACATCCGCAACGTTTCACACAAATGAGCCGATAACCCGTGGCGTATTTTTTCTTCAAGTAGAACGAACTGCCGACACATTCGAGATTTCCCTCGTTCAAAATCGCAATTCGATCGCCCAGGACTTCGGCTTCTTCCATAAAATGAGTCGTCAGTAAAATCGTTCTTCCTTGCTTTTCTTCACACAAAAGCTCCCATAAAGCACGTCTCGCACTCGGATCTAAGGCGCTACTTGGTTCGTCGAGCAGCACAATTTTTGAGTCGCCAACGAGCGATAAGACGACTAAAAGTTTTCTTTTTTGCCCGCCCGATAAATTCTTCGAAAGTTCATCCAATTTATCGGTTAATTCAATTTTTTTCACAAATTTCGCGATTTCTGCTTCGATTTTTGCCTTCGAGATGCCTTTTAGCGACGCGTAAAAGTAAATGTGCTCCCTTACGGTCAAATCTTCGAACAAAATATTGTATTGGGGACACAGCCCAAAGGATTTCTGGATGCGTTTCATGTCACTTCGGATGTCATAGCCATTCACAATCGCAGTTCCTGACGTTGGTTCAAGCAAACCCGTGAGCATCGACATCACAGTTGACTTTCCGGCGCCATTATGACCCAAAAGTACCGTTATCTGATCCCGATACATGTTAAGAGTGAGTCCCGTAACGGCAGTTTTTCCATCTGGATACGTTTTTCGGAGATTTTTCAACGTTATACCCGAAATTTTGCCCGTAAAATCATCTTCCGCATTCGAAATCGGCGGAAAATCTCCTTCATCCATCTCCAAGTCGACACTTTTGTATCGCTTCGACCAAAATTGTTCAATTGGGAAATACCATTTTTCAGGAACGGAACTCCCGGAGACGAGAATTCGCTCAAAATATAAAGTAAAGACGAGATAAATGACGGAATCCAAGAGCATCATCACCAAACAATAGCCAACGGTGAAATTATCGCCAGGAGCGACATGACGAAAGAGATTTTTCCATTGAAGTCCTTCTCCGGTGCCTTCAAAACGGATAATTAACTGCAGTGCCATCGCAATTGCTGAATTAGAAGATAAACAAATCATGGATTTGGCGAAAATTGAGTTGTCGGAGGACATTGTGATGGCATATGGAGCATACGAGATTAGCCATAAGATGCCAGAAGCCAAAGCAGCGACGTTACCTATAAAAAAGAATTAAAAAAATGTATTTAAAAAAATATTTAAAAAAAAATATATTAAAAAATATATATAAAAATATATCAAAAAAAATATTTAAAAAAATTCAATTGAAAAATTAGTCTTATATTCGTCAAAAAAAATTAAATTTAAATTTTATATTTTTTACCGCATTTCGAAGAAAAAATGCGGTATTAAATTCGACTTGTCGTCTGTGTGTGTGTGTGTGTGTGAATATTTATTCAATTTTAGGCTTAAAAGTGATCAAAAAATGACTTGCAAAAAAAATCAGAGTTTGAACCTCCAAACTCTGATGTTTTTGTTACGTCAAATAGTGCCCCAAAAAATTTTTTTTTTATTTATTTAAAAATCATGGAGATTTTGATGGAAATCATCTTTAGAATGAATATTTATTCAATTTTAGGCTTAAAAGTGATCAAAAAATGACTTGCAAAAAAAATCAGAGTTTGAACCTCCAAACTCTGATTTTTTTGTTTCGTCAAATATCGACCCAATATGATAAGAAATGAACTTTAGAATGAATATTTATTCAATTTTAGGCTTAAAAGTGATCAAAAATGACTTGCAAAATGAAAATCAGAGTTTGAACCTCCAAACTCTGATTTTTTTGTTACGTCAAATATCGACCCAATATGATAAGAAATGAACTTTAGAATGAATATTTATTCAATTTTACGCTTAAAAGTGATCAAAAAATGACTTGCAAAAAAAATCAGAGTTTGAACCTCCAAACTCTGACTGAACTTTAGAATGAATATTTATTCAATTTTAGGCTTAAAAGTGATCAAAAAATGACTTGCAAAAAAAATCAGAGTTTGAACCTCCAAACTCTGATTTTTTTGTTACGTCAAATATCGACCCAATATGAAAGAAATGAACTTTAGAATGAATATTTATTCAATTTTAGGCTTAAAAGTGATCAAAAAATGACTTGCAAAAAAAAATCAGAGTTTGAACCTCCAAACTCTGATTTTTTTGTTTCGTCAAATATCGACCCAATATGATAAGAAATGAACTTTAGAATGAATATTTATTCAATTTTAGGCTTAAAAGTGATCAAAAAATGACTTGCAAAAAAAATCAGAGTTTGAACCTCCAAACTCTGATTTTTTTGTTACGTCAAATATCGACCCAATATGAACAGAAATGAACTTTAGAATGAATATTTATTCAATTTTAGGCTTAAAAGTGATCAAAAAATGACTTGCAAAAAAAATCAGAGTTTGAACCTCCAAACTCTGATTTTTTTGTTTCGTCAAATATCGACCCAATATGATAAGAAATGAACTTTAGAATGAATATTTATTCAATTTTAGGCTTAAAAGTGATCAAAAAATGACTTGCAAAAAAAATCAGAGTTTGAACCTCCAAACTCTGATTTTTTTGTTACGTCAAATATCGACCCAATATGAACAGAAATGAACTTTAGAATGAATATTTATTCAATTTTAGGCTTAAAAGTGATCTTTAGACTTGCAAAATGAACTTTAGAATGAATCCAAACTCTGATTTTTTTGTTATCAAATATCGACCCAATATGAACAGAAATGAACTTTAGAATGAATATTTATTCAATTTTAGGCTTAAAAGTGATCAAAAAATGACTTGCAAAAAAAATCAGAGTTTGAACCTCCAAACTCTGATTTTTTTGTTACGTCAAATATCGACCCAATATGAACAAAAATGAACTTTAGAATGAATATTTATTCAATTTTAGGCTTAAAAGTGATCAAAAAATGACTTGCAAAAAAAATCAGAGTTTGAACCTCCAAACTCTGATTTTTTTTGTTTCGTCAAATATCGACCCAATATGAACAGAAATGAACTTTAGAATGAATATTTATTCAATTTTAGGCTTAAAAGTGATCAAAAAATGACTTGCAAAAAAAATCAGAGTTTGAACCTCCAAACTCTGATTTTTTTGTTACGTCAAATATCGACCCAATATGATAAGAAATGAACTTTAGAATGAATATTTATTCAATTTTAGGCTTAAAAGTGATCAAAAAATGACTTGAACCTCCAAACTCTGATTTTTTTGTTACGTCAAATATCGACCCAAAATGAACAGAAATCAACTTAGGATGAATATTTATTCAATTTTAGGCTTAAAAGTGATCAAAAAATGACTTGCAAAAAAAATCAGAGTTTGAAACTCCAAACTCTGATTTTTTGTTTCGTCAAATATCGACCCAATATGAACAGAAAACAACTTTAGAATGAATATTTATTCAATTTTAGGCTTAAAAGTGATCAAAAAATGACTTGCAAAAAAAATCAGAGTTTGAACCTCCAAACTCTGATTTTTTTGTTACGTCAAATATCGACCCAATATGAACAGAAATGAACTTTAGAATGAATATTTATTCAATTTTAGGCTTAAAAGTGATCAAAAAATGACTTGCAAAAAAAATCAGAGTTTGAACCTCCAAACTCTGATTTTTTTGTTACGTCAAATATCGACCCAATATGAACAGAAATGAACTTTAGAATGAATATTTATTCAATTTTAGCTTTGAAATCCATCGAAAGTTGATTAAAACTTGACTTGAAAAATTTCATGACCGTTTTTCTTCTTTTTCGAGGAGTACGAAAATGTGAAATTAGGGGTACAAAATTATGAAATATATGCATTTCAATGGAAAGTCTGTAGTTGATAAAAAGTTCGGAAAATTGAAATGAGGAGTATGAAATTGTAAAGTGAGGACAACAATAAAGATATATATGTAATATCGAAATGCGGTATAGTATGTCGTTCTTTAGACGACTACTTTTTCTATTTTTTTAATTTTTTTTAATTTTCTTTTATATTTTTTTAAATTTTTTTTTATTAAAATTTCTTACCTTTTGTGAAAAAAACGCTCGTTAGAAAGCAAAAAACGATCGACGGGATGCAATAAATAAAAAGTACGAAAAATAAAACTCCCCAATTGGATCTTGTGAGCACTGAGGCGTCATCTTTTATCGGTATCTTCAGTAAAGTTGTGAGTAAAACAACCGTTAACGACAGAATTTGCAAATTTTTCACGAAAAAAGCGGCCCAATGCATGTTATTCGAGATTCCCATGGTCATCATCGCCTCTTTAAGTCGTTGTTCCTTCTCGTAATTCACGTGTCTTGCAACATTTACCACAGATGACAAGAAACTCAGCAAAATAATCAACGGCAGAACCAATTCCAAGCCGGAAAGTAGTTGATCCGCAACAAATGGCGGATGCGGAAATCGTTGCAAGTAAATTTTATTCACTTTTTCTTCATTTTCTGTCATTTCCTGTCTTTTTAGACGAACAAAGGCACGTGAAATTGCAGTTTGTAGCGGTAAAAATCCCTCTTGACAGTATCCGGGCGGCAATCCGCCATCTGTATCATTGAAATTTCGAGGTCCATATTCGGGAAAAGTTGGAAAGAGCTTCGACGTGAACCAATTATAACGTTCAACGGGCATTCCGCGCGGGATAAAACGAAGTTCTGCGGGAAATCTCAACGAAAATTGAAGATCCAACGGTAAAAAAGTGATATTTTGATGCGAATCGGGAAATTCAACTCCTACAAAGGCAGAATGATTCGCTAAATGTCGTTCTAAAACTGTTCCATTGGCAAATCCTTCGATTTTTAATTCATTTCCGCCTTCGATTAGTTCAATGGAATCCTTTAAAAGCCCTTCGTAGATGTCATTCAACGGCGAATAAGCGATTTTCCATTCAGTTTTTTTGCGTACCGTTAATTCCCGCAGTTGTTTGATCGAGTTACACTCAAATTTCGGAAATTTTAATGTCGTTTCGTGGTACGTTGGTGTCACGAGATGCCGTAAAACGAGCAGGAGTGAGGCAAAAATGACCGGAATGACAATTTCGAGGAACGTTTGGAACTTGTGACGTCGTTGGATGACAAAATTTTTCCACAAAAGCAACTTGAAGACTCGCCAATCGCTCATTATTGACAACTTGCTGCGGAAAAGTCGTAATGTAAACTGATAAAATACCGATAAAGACAATAGAGAGACACTTGAATTCGTATTAGATGATGAATGTCGTGTAATGTTTGTTTACCGAAGGCCTTTGAACACCTGTACAAACCATTGAGATGCAGATTTTTCGTCTTTTGAGACAAAAGCGAGGTAAAATTACAACGTTTGAAGCCCTTGAAACTGTGAATCATCGAAAATTAATCATTTTTTAAGGAATTTATCATTTATTAGACTGCATTTCTTAACAAATACCTCACTGATTGTTGATTTCGTGAACGACTTTTGCCACGGAATCATCATACGCGACACTTAAGAAGCAATTTCCATCGTTGTCAAGTATTTTTTGGTCTGCTCCAGCTTCCAACAGTGTTCGTAAGCACCCGATATGCCCGCAAGACGCCGCATAATGCAACGCAGTTTGTCCATCGCCGTCTCTGAGATTGATATCAACACCTGGTTGCTTCAAAAAAAGTTTTAAAAGTGCTTCATGCCCGCGATCTGTGCACCAATGAAGCAATCCCATACCTTGTTCGTCGATTTCATTGACCTCAGTTGCAGATAATCTCGCTAAAAACGAAGAAACTTGCTCCAAATTACCATCTTGAACGAAATCGGTCAAAGTTTTTCCCGCATCGTCTATTTCCTCGTCAAAATGTGGGCGAGAAGTCGCTACCCAAGACGTTCCTTGTTGGGGATTTGAGTTTTCCTGCCAATTTTCGAACAAATTATTGACTTTTTCGACGTATTTTTGCATGGCATCGTCATTGGACATGCCTCGTAAGTTATTCCAGGCACTCCATTTGGCGCGAGATGTCATCTGAAAGATCCCGGGTTTGGAAACGTTGCAATCCCCGACGAGGCCTTGCTTGTAAAAGGCATAAAGATCCAACAAATCATCGGGCATGAGTTTATCGTGATGCGTTTTAAGATATTCGGCGGCTCTGTTGAATTCTTGGTACAAGGGCGACTCCGTTTCGGCAATTAGTTCGTTCAAATCCGAATAATCCATGATCGTTACTACTAAAAAACTACTTAAAATTATTTTTTTTTATGTGAAATTTTGCTTTAAATGTCTTCTTGGGTCGTGTGAGGAGCTACAACAATTTTTCTTCCTTCTAAATTGTGAGATTTTGAGTCAAGAACACTTTGAACACCTTTCTCGTTGCCCATAACAACGAATCCGTAATTTTTGGAGAAGCCTGTTTTCTTGTCGAACACGACGTTGACACCGTTGACCTTTCCAAACTGCGAAAAGTAGTCCCGGAGTGAGTTGCGACACGTGATCCACGATAAATTCGATACGAAAAGCTTCCGACTTGCCACTGATGCCATTCCTCCAGCGAAAAAAATAAATAAACTCTGCAAAAAATAAAGAGAAAAAAATATTTTTTAATATTTTTGCGGCGAATTTCTCACAGAAGACGCAACTAATCTAGTGTGCTTAAGAAATAATTTGGGGAAATAGCGAAAAATTCAACGTTGGTCACGATTGTCTGCCTCGTCGTTCCATGTGCAACTCGTACAGCAATTTGTTCTTCCTATAGTACAGCGGATTCTCCTCCTCAGTCAATTCCGGGTTGTATGGCTCGTAATCCATGGGTTGGTCTTCGTCTTCGATGACATTTGGCGCCGAATGATGCCCATTTTGTGATGTTTGTTGCTGCTGCTGATGATTTTGCGTCAAATGCAGATTATTGATACGTTTCGAGAGCGGAGCAGCAAAGTCATTGTCATCCTCTCGACCGCGTTTCTTTGTGTTGTTATCCGACGAAGACATTTTTTCGCGTGAAAATCATCCGTAGCGAGTTCTCGTGTGTTGCTTTATATCACAGACAGGTTGAGTGAGAGTATTACCTGATTTGGGAAATGCGTTGCTGGACTCTTGCACGGATTTTTCGCGAGTTTCTGTCGAGAATTCGCGACTTTCGGTCTCACACAGAACGAAATGTCAAAGAATTTAAACAAATACTTCAAAAATAATCAAATACCAAATACTTGACGTTTGTCGTTCAAACGAAATTTGTTCTAAGAAGCCGTTGAAATCCAAAACTTCACCGAAAAAGATGATTTCAAACGTCAAAAAACTCAAATTACTGCTTTGGAAGAACTTTAAGATCCAAAAAAGGCATCCTTATAAACTTTTATTGGATATTCTGATACCCATCGTGCAATGTTTGATCCTTTTGTTCCTCCGCGCGAACATCCATGGCGATAAAAAACTGAATTTTCCAAGTTTTAACCTCACTTTTGATCGTTTGAACCATGATGCAGTGTTTGAGAAGGCAATTTTTAATGAAAAACCTGAAAATATTGGCTTTGAAATTGATGAAATCACAAATAATAGCATTTCTTACCGAATAAAGGCTTTGGAAGTCATTGATGATTCAACTTTGATGGATATTTTAAGGACTCAACGATTTATTAACGAAGCTTTTATTGATCATAACCTTCATAACCTCAAAATTTATGACAGATCAAAAGATCGTTTCTTGGAATTTCTTCAAGAATACTTGCAAATTGTGGTTTTGATTTCCTTCATAAAGCCTGTAGCAACAATTACGGGAACGATCTCTCTTGAAAAGGAAAATCATTTGAAAAGTTACATGAAAATCATGGGGATCCCGAGTTATTTGCATTATATCGCTTATTTTTTCACTTATTTCGGTCAAATTATCATCATATCAGTGATCGTAGCAGCTGTTACCAAAATTGACTTTGGTTTGGAGAACAAAGTTTTGCCTCATTCAGACTTTGGAGTGATCTGTATTTTTCTAACCTCATTTGGAGTTTCTGCAATTGCCTATAGTTTCATGATGAGCAGTTTATCAATGAACAATGCGAGTATCTCGTCAGTTATTGCGGTGATTTTTTGGTTTATCAACTACTTACCGTTCACGATCAACAGACATCAGTTCACTTCGAAGCCTTTGAGTCATCAAATGGGGTTATGTTTGTTCTCAAATACCGCAATGGCATTGGGATTTTCGAAAATTGTTGAATTGGAAATGTTTAAAAGAGGTTCAACATGGGAGAATCTGTTTGATGTTTCAGGAGATCGTGAATTGGGGATTGGGCATGTTTGCATCATGTTGTTCATAGATGCTATACTGTACAGTACAATTGCGATTTTGGTTGAAAAAGGTTCGGAAATGAAGTTCAAAAAATTTTGGATCAAATCTTCAAATGATGTGAACTTCAAATCACAAGAAGATGTCAATGAAGATCTCTTTGAAGTACCATCAACTACGAAAAAAGTAACTGTTCAAGTTCAAAATCTCCGTAAAAGCTATTCCGGTGAAAGATTCGCAGTTAAGGGATTGACCTTCAACATGTTTGAAGATGAAATCGTGATCCTATTGGGACATAATGCTGCCGGCAAATCAACTACAATTTCAATGTTGACAGGTTTATTGCAACCATCCAGCGGAAAAGTATTGATTTTCGGCAAAGATGTTGTTGAAACCCGAACTTCAAACATCGGGCTTTGTCCTCAGCACAATATTTTGTTTGAAGATCTCAATGTCAAGGAACACATCATCTTCTATAGTTGCTTGAAAGGATTGAAATCAGCAGATATTCAAAGAAACATCGATCATCTCGTCAAAGATTTGCAATTGGAAGATCAATTGAACGTTCAAGTAAAAAATTTATCAGGCGGGATCAAAAGAATTCTTTCAGTATCTCTCGCATTTTGTGGAGATCCGAAATTTGTAGTGTTAGACGAACCAAGCAGCGGATTAGATCCTATGTCGATGCGAACCATGTGGCAAATGTTAAACTTACGAAAAGATGGAAGAACGATTTTGATTTCAACACATTCGATGGAAGAAGCTGACATCATTGGAGATCGAATTGCTGTGATGTCGGAAGGTAAGTTAAGTTCAGTTATTCAATTCAAAATCGTGATTCAACAACTTTTAAGGATCACTCATGTGTTACGCAACCTCTGATTTCCTAAAGCAACGAATCAGTGAAGGTTACAAGTTGACAATTAAGTCAAATTCAACCATTGAACATGAAAGTTTACTTCATTTAGCTAAAAAGCAAGTTTCAAATTTGAACATGAACATCACAGATAATGGTTTGATCGAACTTCAACTGAAAGATTCAACTGTGAAAGAAATTGCTTTATTGTTGAAGGAATTAGAAGAAGTAAGATCTGTACTTGACATCACATCATTGACGATCAGTTCGCCAACCATGGAAGATGTGTTCATGAAGTAAGTTGAACTTTTATCAACCTTCAGTATTTCAAACTTCTTTTTAGGTTAGGAAGAGAAGTTCCTGAAAAACATCAAGAAGTAGAAAATTTCAATGAATCAAAAGCTACATTCGCAACTTCAGAACATTTCAAGATGAACAGTGAAATCCATCGCACATTGAATCAAATCAAAGCAATGATCTACAAACATCTTTGTTACCTGAGACGAAATTACAAGTTGATCTTATCCTTTTATGGCGTCACGATTCTTTTCATGTTGATAACTTACATGAGGAATATTCAATCCAATGAAGCGTTGAAGGGTAAAACTTTGGAAGATGTTGTTGATTTGTGTCGATCGATAGTTCAAACCACTTTTGGTTCAAATCAGGTTGAAGATCACAGTGAAAGGTAATTTTTTTTGAAATTTTTAAAGCGCCATCTACCGTCAAAATTAAAATTATTGAAATTTTTTTAGGTTATGTCGCAAATACTTAACTTATCCTCCTGAAGATCAACTTAAACCACAAATAATATTGCATCAAATGAATCAAATCTATGAAGATCAACTTCAAAAATCAAATTCTAACCTAAAAATCCAAACCGTATTCGAACCGCTGTTATTCAAAGATATCGGCTTCAGTTTTTTAGGGATTTTAGAGCTTCTGAGACTCAGAGATCTCAAGTACAACATCATCATCCAATCAAACAATGCATTTTTCGGTGCTCTTGGGATGTTGTTTGCTGCTGCGGGGATCTTTTTATTCTACATCAAGGATCGCTTGTCACTTTTTCGTCTCATTCAACGAATTGCGGGCGTAAATACCGGAATTTATTGGTTCGTTGGCTTCGTAATCGACTATTTAGTATTCTTAACAGTGATTTTTGTGAACTTTACAATGATGTTGCTGCTTGAAATTGAATCTTACGCATCTTGGGATGAAATTGAACCTCTGATTGTTGTAACTTTGCTGTTTTGTGTGACAAGTCTTCCATGTACATACCTTCTTTCAACACATTTTGACCATGCAATGTTCGGATTCATCTTCACAATTGTCTCGTACATGTTCTTTGGCGTCATAGTCGGCGTGGTTTTCCTTACTTTAACCTTTGCCGACGAACCAATGTTCAATCTTCAGATATTTTTCATGTTTATACCTCCATATGCCTTTACAAATGCGATTGTGAGTGTTGGGCAGCAAAACGCGAATCGCCTAATGTGCAAAGAGGCATGCGAAAAACATGAAACTTGCTTCAAGGAACATCAAGGATGGATGTGTGAACAAGCACCTCGTATCTGCTGTGACAATTTCGAGTTCAAATACGGTTTTGAGTATCCGGGAGTCGGATGGAACATTGTAGCGTTGATATTTATGGCGATTTTCTCAATGATCCTATTGTTGATAATCGATTTTGAAGTTTTTAAACAATGGATTTCGCGATTTCGAGACCTGAAAGAAAGAAATTACGAAAATTTGTTAGAGAATGGCGACCCAAACGTTAATGAAGAAGTAAAAAAAGAGAAAAATCGGATCCGTGGCATGACCAAAGATGAAATTCAGAATTATCAGTTAGTGACAAAGGACCTATCGAAGTGTTTTGGTAAAGAAATCGTCGTTAACCAACTGTGTCTTGCCATTGAAAGGTATGAAAATTCAAATTTTTATTAAAAAATTTTAATAAAAATTAATTTCAGGTACGAATGTTTTGGAATTTTCGGGAGAAGTTCAGCTGGAAAGACCACAACTGTAAATATGATATCCGGAGTCCTTCTAAAATCATCAGGAAATGTCTGGATTGACGGTTATAGTCTTTCACATCATCTGTTTCAAGTTCAAAAAATGATCGGATACTGTCCTCAGGTAAAATTTTCTTCAATTTTCATCAAAAATCTCAAATTTTCTTTTAATTTTTTTTAGTTCAACGGACTTTTTGAAGACCTAACCGGATATGAAACGATGAAAATTATCGCTATGTTGCGTGGTTACCCCAAAAAACGATTGAATTTCATCATCAAATCCCTCGCTGATGACTTTTTCTTCGCCAAACACCTTCACAAGCCCATCAAAAATTACAGCGGAGGCACAAAACGGAAGCTAAGTGTCGCTTTAACACTAATTGGCAACACTGCAATTGTAATTTTGGACGAACCAACGACCGGAATCGATCCTGCTGCTCGAAAACAACTGTGGAATGTCATAAACCAAGCACGGGAATCGCAAAAAACGATTTTATTGACGAGTCAGATGATGGAGGAGTGTGAGACGTTATGCACAAATTTGTCTGTTTTGCATAAGGGGAACTTGAAATGCATGGGAACCAAAGAATATCTCAAGGAAAAGTACTTGAATGGATTTATTTTGGAGTTAAAGTTGAAATCGATGCCCGAAGGAAGTTCAAACGTGAAAGCAAAAGAATATTTTTTCAAATTATTCGAAGATGCTGAACTAAAGTACGAGTGTTGTCATGTTATTTAATTCAGAATTCAGATAAAAAAATTTTTTTCAGGGAAGAATACTTAAAATCGCTCATTTATTTCATCCCGTCGGAGAATCACAAGTTACATGAAATTTTCGAAGCAGTTGCGATGTCCAAAGAATTCCTGTTAATTGAAGATTTTGCTGTTAAAGACGCGACTTTGGAGCAGATTTTCATGTTTTTTTGAGTGAATTCGAAAAATTGCGAGAGAAATTAATTTTTTCTCTTTAAATTTTTTTCTCTCGAAGAAAATTTAAAAATTTCGTCGGTTAAAGTGATCGTCGATTACATTGTATAGTTCAAATATTTTTACAGATTCTTTGGATTATCAGCAGAAGAAGAACAATCGTATCAAACGCTATAAATAAAATCCGTACAGCGTGAAAGAGGACTTTAATCTTTACTTTTTACTTGCCGCGTGCCATCGATCGACGCCGTCGTCGTCGTCGCATATTACAGTAAAAATAAATGTACTACTCAGCTCCGTGACTCTTATCAGTTATTTTTCGAACTTCGACTGCGTTAGACGTGAAACGCGAGTTTTTAATATTTAAAAATTTTTTGTTCTTAAAAAATTTATTTAAAAGTGAAAAAAAAAATTTTTTTAAATTAAAAAAAAAAATATTTTAAAAAAAATCCAAAAATGTCATTTAACAGTTCAACAGGAATTTTATTAAACACTTTCCTGTTTCTCTCGAACCACACGCCACAAAATAATATTTTTGCTGATTTAAATAAAGCTGCAGCAGCAAATAATCCCGGTAATGCATTCAAACCCTTCATTTTAATAAAAACAAAAAATGTGAAAATTTGAAAAATTTTAATAATTTTAAAAAAATTATTTTGTCTAAAAAAAGTAAAAATTCATCATTTTTGTGTGACGCAGACGATTCACGCCAAAAAGGTTATTAAATTTTGTGTTATCAGCACAAGACGAATTCCATTAAAAAAAAGTGTATAAAAAAATCAATTAATATGTGGAATATTATTAATGTAAACATTTGTGCAAAATGAGACACGTTATCACACACGAAAAAAAAATGCTGAAGTAATCAGAAACCCGGAATTAAGTTAACGAAGAATTTTTAATCAAGTGTTGGTTAATGAGTGGATTTTAACCGAAAATGTGTGACGAGAAATTAATTGAAATGAGAATTTTCGAGAAAATAGTGAATATTAGGATTAAAAATCGGTTGAAAATTGCCCTTAAATTTCTAATTTTTTTAACCGAAAATGTTAAAAAATAATATCTTGTGAATATTTTTTAATTTTTTTAACCAAAACTGGTAAAAATTAATTTTTTTTTTATTTTTTGAAACAAATAATTTTTTACTAAAAATTTTTTAATTTTTTCTTTTAAAAAAAATGGTTAAAAAATAATTTTTGAAAAAAATAATTTAATTTCTTGAACCAAAAATGGTGAAAAAATTTTTTTTTTTTTTTTTGAGAAATTGACAGATTTGATTTTCAAGTAAAAAAAAATATAAAATTTTTTTGTAAAAAATTAATTTTTTTTGAATTTTTTATGTTGAACCAATAATGGTAAAAAATAATTTAAAGAAAGAAAAATTTAAAAGAAAAAAAAAGAGAAAATTTAAAATTTTTTTTTTTTTAAACCAAAAATGAATATTTTTTAACTCTCAAATGAGAAAAAATATTTTTTTAGTATAAAATTCAAAAAAAAAAATTCATAAGGCAAGGCGTCTCCATGTAACATTTTTCGCCGGAAATAATGTTCAAAAAGTTCAAGTTTAATTTGAAAACCTACTGAATTTTTGTAATTAATTCGGCCTTTTAATCGAATTTTACGATAAATTTTGTCCGAATTCCAAAGAAATGCAACTAATTAATGACATGCAATTGATCTTTATGCAAATTTCCAGCAAAATTCTTAATTGACGTAATTTGTTTATTGTTTTCATTATTTGTTGCGGTTCGTCATCCGCGACGAGACAAACCTGATCCGCTTTCAATTGATAACAATTCAATTTTTCCTTATCATCGTCTCGCAAATTGAATTGTTTCTCGCTGAAACTCGTTACTATTTGTGACAATTTAATTGATGACTTTTCATTAAATATCATAGATCTCTCTATATTTCACATGCAAAAAAAAAATCGATTATTGTACAAAATGAATTATTAAGTTAGCTATTGTGACTATTAGCGTTGTACTTTTGACGACCCCAATGAGACTGGCGGTTGAATTCACGGAGCAATTGTTTTCTTCTAAGTGATCCTCGTTTCCTTCGAAGACGATCCGTGACTCGCGTTGAAGGTAAACTGGAGTTTTACGGGCCAAATATTGAATTACGTTGTCAATGTCGATCAATTTTGTGATGTTGCCGGGCTTGTTTTTTAACATTGTGTATCCATCGCCTCCGTGGAAGGGATATTCGTTCATCAAGACGCGATATGTTTCGTTGAGTTGGATGGGGAAGTATTCGGGAACGCGACATGAGGCACATCGAACTAAAAAGAAAAATAATAAAATTAAAAAAAAAATATATTTTTTCTAAAATGCATGAAAATCATCGAATTTATGAAATTAAAGAAGAAAAAGTAATAATTTTGATTTTTTTTTTTTTTTTTGAAAATTTAAAGATTTAAAAATTATTTTTTTTACATTTTTTGATAAAATAGAAACAATATTTCCATTAAATATGTTAAAAAAAAAATTAATATTTTCTTACTTTTTTCAACTTTTAGTGCAAATTGTTAACTTTTCAAAAATTTTTATGAAAATTTTGTATTTTTTTATTTTTTTTTTTGTCAAAAATCTGCTGAAAATTTATTTTTAAAAATTATTTTTGTCAAAAATTAAATTTTAAATTCTTTAAATGCATGAATTGTGAAAAAAAAATAATTTTTAAAAATTATTTAATTTATTTTTTTAAAATTAATTTTATTCTTT
Source organism: Culicoides brevitarsis (assembly GCF_036172545.1). Lineage (NCBI taxonomy): Eukaryota > Metazoa > Arthropoda > Insecta > Diptera > Ceratopogonidae > Culicoides > Culicoides brevitarsis. The sequence goes on along the minus strand of NC_087087.1, from coordinate 32,745,030 downwards.
TTTTTTAATTAATTGAATTCGTTTTTTTAATTAATTTTATTATTTTTTTAATTAATTAAATTAAATTGTAATTTTTTGTATAAAAATTAAAACTTATTTTTAAAAATTTAATTTTTTTTAATACTTTTTAACGTGAATGTGAATTTTAAAAATTAGTTTTAACTTTTTTTTTAAAATCATAAAAAAAATAAATTTTTTTAAAAATATTTACCAACATTTTTGATTAAAAAAAAAAATTACGTAAATTTTTGACAAAAAATATTTTTTGAAAATTTATAGAAAAATTAACATTTTGCACTAAAAAAAATTTTTAAAATGTTAGAAATTCTTTAAAAAGATTCTTCAAAAAAAAAATATTTTTAATTTTTTTTAATAATTTTTTTTTTGTTAGTCTTTAAAAATTAAAAAAAATAAATTCTCACCTTCGACATGATTCACTCGCTGCCCGACAGGTTTAGACACATTATATCTAATTTTCAATCCCGACACTTGCATAAATTCGCCATTTCTCACAATCGGATCGTATCGATGAACACTATGTTCAAGCACTTCCACGATATCCTGTCCCATCAAGTCCAAAATTGTAACTCTATCCTCAAAAGGCATCACCGTGTTCAAATTCAGCTTTGTAATATTCGTATTTTCATCAATTGTACCCCGAATCCCGCCTGCTTGCATCATTCCAATTGCCGCATCAGTCCATTCGCCACTCGAACTCGTATAATTAATCGCATGTTGGAACACCATCGCATCAGTGATAAAATTTCCAAAGTTACATTCGCGATAACGACACGTATGCCCGTCGAACAGCACCGCCGTATATCCAATAACGAGATTTCCGTATTCTTCAATTGCTGGTCTGTACTTTTCGAGCATCGCTTCGATGTCGGATTCTTTCGGGATTTTGTTGTCGAGTAATAAGGGAGTGCCGGACCATGACAAAAGGTTGCCCTGAGTGTCGAATTTCAGCAGGAGACTTCCCATGTACTTTGTGAAGGCATAAGCTTGAACAACGGGCACTTTGCGTTTGGAATTTTTTTGCGTCACAACCATCGGATAAGGTCCGTAAGGCACTTCGATGTCTTGTTTTTTGCCCAAATACGTGTGAGAATGCGCTCCAACGACAAGATCGACTAAAGGACACTTTTCAGCGATTTCCAGATCTTTCTCGATGCCCGAATGCCCGAGTGCAATAATGATTTTTACATCTTGCGAACGTAATAATGCAGCTTCCTGACTATTATTTGATAGAAAAAATGAGATTAGATAAGAATCGGAGATAAAAGTCAACGTGCATACTTAATTGCTTCAATTTCATCGGTAAAATCCACGTATTCAACGAGAGATAATTCATTCGTTTCGGGTGTGATGTATCCAATAACCCCAACTTTCGTTCCATTCACATCCAAAACTGTCGATTTCTTCAGTTGCTCGATCGATGACAACTCTGGTACAGCGGAATAGTTCAAATTAGCCGCTAGAATGGGAAATTTCAAGTCCTTCAAATGCGGTGCGAGATGCTCCAGCCCGAAATCGAACTCGTGATTTCCCAAGCACTGAAAAAAAAATTGAAAAATATTTAACGCACGTGCTTAGAAACAATTTTCACATTAAAAGCAGATGTCGAAACAAAGTAACATTTGTTCGAGGAAATTATTTTTTTTTTCTGAGATGCTATCTCTAATTACTCGCAATAAGAAGGTAATTAGAAAATATTATTCCGTGAGAGAAATGCTAATTTTTTTGAGCTTACCATCGCTTCGGGTGCTAAAGCATTCAAAAATTCAGTCGTGATGTTCTCTTTGTTGAGCGAAAACCATGGAGTGCCTGTGTAAGTGTCGCCGGCATTTAAGTAGAGCACGGGAGGTCCATTGCCTGATGCGGCGTTTTGACGATGTTTTCGTATCCTGAAAGGAAATTTAAAAGAAAATAATTAATTTTTAATTTTAAAATTAAATTTAGGCTTTAAGTTCAGTAATGAGCAATTATTATGAGCGATTTGTTTTAAAAAATTGAATAAAAAAACTAAAATTTCACATTTTTAATCAAATATTTAAATCTAAAAAAAAAATATAAAATATTAAGAATTTAAAAAAAATAGGAATTTTACTAAAAACTTTTGATCAATTTAAATATAAATTTTTATTTATTTTTTTTTAAATTTTTATTTATTTATTTTTTTAAATTTTTATTTATTTTTTTTTTTTTTTAATTTTTATTTAATTTTTCTTGAATTTTTTTTTATTTCTTTTAAATTTTTATTTTTATAAATACCTATAATTTTTTTATTTGTTAAAAAATTTAATTAAAATTTAAAAAAAAAATTCAAAAATTAAATAAATTATGAAAATTTATCGTTTTCCAATTTTATTTTCGAATTTTTTTTGTTAAAATATTAAATAAAAATTTTTATTTTTTTTTATAAGCTACAAAAAAATTATTAAAAATTAAAAAAAAATTAATTTAAAAAATTCAATTGAACATTTTTTTCTGATTTTTTTTTAATTTTATTTTTATTTAATTTTTTTTCTTTTGTTAAAAAATTAAAATCTTATAAAATTTGATTAAAAATTAGAAAAAAAAAATTTAAAAAAATTAGAAAAAAATTAAAAATAAATAAATTTTAATAATTAAATTAAAAATTTTTTTCTGAGGATTTAAAATACATTTTCGGAAATTTTTTTCGCCTAAAATATTTTTTTTTTGTTTGATAAATTTTAATATTTTTTTTTAAATCAACAAATGAGTCATTCAATTGTTCAGAACAGATAATTCCATCAAGTTTTTTTTTATTTTTTGCTGTTTTTTTCTTTACAAAGCTGCAACATCAGCAAAATTTTAATCAATAATTTCCTCTTTTTAACACATAATTTATTATTTTAACAGATAGTTCCTTATTTATTTATTTATTTGTAAATAAAAATAAACAAAGTTATTATTTGGCCTTAATTTATCGATAAAATACGGCAAATCACTTATTTATAAATTCTTCACATTTAATCGGTTTGACAAAAATTACACCGGTAGTGAATGTCAACTTGAAAGTGGTTTGTTATGGTCACACGTGACTAACGTTTTATAATTTATTTAATTTTTGATAAAATATTAAACAATTCACTGATTAAACTTACACGTTTGCCACTCTTGCAAAGCCGCCATAGCATTTATTTGCCTTTTTGTCTTCCTTCGGGCAATCATTTGTGTATTCGTCGGTCTCCTCAAATCGCCCGTGCATGTCATTATTGTGCAGCAAAAGAAATTCGAAGGTTTCTTGATTTTTATTTGCTGTAATTGTCGCAGCATTAATACCAGAAATGACGAACAAAGCGATGAAAAGTGAGAAAAATGCAATTTTTGTCATTTTTATGTAATTTTTTGACACGTTTTTATTTTTTTTTTAATTTTGGGACGGTTTCACAGGTACATGAATAATACTTTTTTTTATTGCTTGATAATTTTTTTTTGCATTAAAAAAACATTTTTTTTTTGTGTGTAAAAATTAGACACTTTGGTTTTGATTTATCAGAGAGAAACGGAAAATTTTCAACAAATTATCACGCGAGACACTGTTTACAACAGTCGAACGTAAACTAAATTTAATTTTGCCAACCACGAGTCCAAGAGGTATTATTATCATCATCGGCAAGCAATTACTACTACACAACGACGAGTTTGCGGCACGACAACGTCGACGCTCGCTGTAGTAAACACAGAAACGGAATGAATGAAAGGAACGTTAGTTTAGATAAAAATACAGCAGGTAGCAGACAACATTCTCTCATCACATAGGCAGACGTAAATAAACATGAAGCAACAAGTGCATCTTCTATTTACATCTCAGAAGAAAAGTTCTTTCCAGTACAATCACTTTTGCCATGTGACGCTCGCAAAAAAAAATATTTCGATCGAGTTTCGAATTTCAGTTGAACAAACATTGTTGACGACACGTTGACACGATCGTAAAAAAAAACATAATGAATTCATCAAACGAGCTCAACTTTCTTTGGACGAGTTCAAATTGTGTCATAAAAGTGCCGAATTACTAATTTATAATGATGATCGATTTATGGTTTTATTGTCACATTTGATTAAAAAGCAGGTTTTGTTGGCGTTTCATTTTGCTACCTTTTGATTTTTGATAAGTGATGATGTATGGTTTCTAATTATTTACTATGAACATAAATAATATTTTTTTTTTTTGAGTTTGATGGATGTGAAAATTGCACCGATCAAGATTTTATCGCGAAAAAAAGTCAAAGAGAGGAAGAAATTATTTATAACTTTTTTAATTATTTTATTGATTTTTTTTATTTATTAAATTTTTAACTTTTAGGTACTTACATATTGAAAATCTATGGAAGAAGATGAAGTGAAGTTACATAAAAAGTACAAATTCCAAGAATGAATATTTTCAACAACTTTTAAAAATTTTTGTGAATTCAGGCTTACAATTTTATTACAAAAAATTTTCATATTCAATACGATCTGTCAAGATCAATGCAATAACAATGCAAGCAAAAATATTAAAGAAGTATCTTTAAGCAGTTCGAGGATCATAGAGAATAAAAATTGACTTCGGCGATTGAACTCAGTATAAAAGATCTAACGAACAGTTTCAAACAGCCTAAATTTTTACGAAAGACCGTTCGAAAAAGACCATGTACTTGACTGCCGTTCGCCATGAGCTTCGGATAAAAGAACTAAAAGAAGACAAATCAATGTCAGGAAAAAATATCGTACTCCGTTCCCTGTTCATGTCATTTAAAGTTTCAAAATAAGCACTGAACATCAATATACCATCAGCGAAACGAGCCAGAAAACATAACTATAGAAATACCTAATTTTCAATATCCAATAGACCATATTATGAGATGTTTAGTGAAAAATCACATCCTCAGTGCAAATTTTGTCTCCGTCGAATGAACTCAGTATAAAAGATTCCTTCAAAACATCGATATAACAAGATTGAACTGATTTAAAAATTAAAATTAACAACTTTTTTGCTCTCGATCAAAAATTTTCTGAAAATTTTTAATTTTGTTCACATAACGTGTTAAATTTGTTTTTGATTCTCATGAGAAAAAAACTATAAACTCCGTGTCTAACTTCACACTCACTCATCAACAAATTCATCAGAATCCTAAATAAATATTTATACCGATAACGTTTTTAAGTAAAATGAACAACAAAATACCTTACGAATCACTTGGGAAACAAAAACGTTACAGAAAAAGAAATTCTACGAAAGACAATCGCGTTCGATGTTCTTGACTATATAAAGCGACGAAATTTTGCTAGACACATCAAAGTCTGACAAACATATCATTAAAGGAGGAGACGCGACTTTTTTTCTCGTATATGTGTGTGTGAAATTTTAAAAATACCCATTAAGAATGACGCACAAAGCAAAGAAATAATCGATCCACGTGGTTTTCATGCTGCTATAGTAGAAAATACAACTCTTTCATCACTTTTCGTCAGACACTGCCTAAACTTTTGTTTTCTCGAAAGACATCTGTAAACCGTGCTAAGTAGTATAATTAGAAATAAATAAATAAATATCTTATCACATATTTTCGAAATGTTTGCTATTTGTAAAAGTGAATAAATATTTAATTGGCTGCGATCGACTCGTCACTATTTCTTTTATTTATTTATTTTTTTGAAGAAGAGTTCGATGTGAGAGAATTTTATAATAAAATATTTATTGGACGACCTTGCTTCTGAGTCATCCTAATTTTTTTTGTTTGCATTAAATAATAAGACGTAACTGTGATATAAATAAATGAAATATTATCATAACCGTTTCTTTTTGTCAAATTTCATGGGAACATAATGATAATTGAGTAAAATTGCCAAATTACATCAGTATGTAGTGTAATTATTTGGGTCTCTTTTATCTCACGATTCTCTAATTACTTTTCTTTTGTTTTAAAATTTTATTTATTATTTTTTTAACAAAAAAATTAATAAAAGGATGGTTTGAGAAATTTTTTATTTGGAATATAATAATAATAATTCTTGATCTTGTGATTGATTAAAATAAACAACATTGTAGTTGATGACTACCTTTAAAGTCAACAGATTGGAACAAATCACATTTTTTTATTTTTTTCTTGATAACTAATGAATGAGTTATCTTGTTTGAACAAATAATAAATTTTTATTAACAAATTCATTATTTTTTGTTAATTATTGTTTAATTTCTTTTGACTAACATCTTCAAATTAAACAAAAAATAAAAAAAAAAATTAATATTGAAAATATTCTTTTTCGTTCAAAAAAATAATTTAAAATAATAAAATAAAAAATAATTTAAAAAAATAAATATTTTAAAAATTTATAAAATCTTAAAATTTTTATAAATATTTTTTTTTAAATTTAAAATTTTTTTAAAGAATAAAAAATAAAGAAAAAAAATTAAAAAAAAATATTTTTAAAAAATAATTTTATTATTAAAAAAAAAAATTTAAAAAAAAAATATTTTTAAAAATTAAAAAAAAATAATAAATAATTTTTATAAATTTATTAAATTATTTTTTTTAAAATATTAATTTTTTTTAAATTTTTATAAATATTTTTATTTTATTTTTTTTATTAAAAAAAATTTTTTAGAACTTTTTTTTATATTTTTTTTAATATATTTTTTGTTTTGAGACAATCGAGTCAATAAAAACGCTAACAAACGCTCTTTTCAATTAAAATTAACGCAAATTTTTCATTTTAGCGATCACCGATGCGATTTGTTACGGCGTTTACGGATGTTTCAGTTTAGCACCTCCATGGTCTGGGGACACAGAACGCCCGTTAACATATTTTCCCGAAAGCCCGAGCGAGATGAACGTCAAATTCAGACTTTACAATCGACGGAACAAAAATGGAGAATTTTTCGTGGATTTAAATGATCCAGATAAAGTAAAAACTTTCAAAATTAACAAAAACGCAAAGTTATTCTTTATCACTCACGGTTATTTAGAAGGAGGAGAACAGCCATGGGTAAGAATTTTTAATTTTTCTCATTATAAAAATAATTTTTTGAATTTTTTTGTAGTTATTGGATATGGCTCATGCCCTTTTAGACAGAGAACGCGACTCATCCGTCGTTATTATTGATTGGCGAGGCGGAAGTTCGCCTCCGTATGCAAGGGCAGCTACCAATATTCGTCTTGTCGGTGCAATGGCAGCTCATGTCGCTCATTTAATTTATGTAAATATCAAAAACTTACCGTAAAAGTTGTAAATTTCGTCAATTTTTAATGTCAATAGGAAGAGTGTCACTTTCAAAACTTGAAAAATGTGCATTTTATCGGGCATTCACTCGGCGCACATCTTAGCGGATATGCTGGATACCATTTGAAACACGATTTTGGCTTGAGTTTGGGTCGTATAACGGGAATGGATCCCGCTGAGCCTTATTTTTCCAAAACTGATCCTCTTGTGCGGTTGGATCGAACAGGTAAAATCCTCGTTTTGACGTTTATTTCAAAGATTTCACATGAAAAATTGTTTTTAGATGCGGATTATGTCGATGTCATTCACACAGATGCCAAACCTTTTGTCTCGTCAGGCGGTTTGGGACTCGCCGAACCCATCGGGCATGTCGATTTCTATCCAAATGGAGGACATACACAACCGGGATGCAATCAGGGCGTCGGACAATTCATCGAGGAACGCGAATCTTTCTTCTGGGGCGTGCAAAAGTACTTGGGATGCGATCACGTGAGGAGTTACGAGCTGTTTATCGAAAGTATTAAGAACCCATCGACGCCGTATGCGATAACGTGCGAGTCACATACCGAATATTTGCTTGGAAATTGCTTCACGTGCGGCGTTGACGATCATTATTGCATCAAATTCGGCTATGGAAGTCGCGAAAGCTACCAATCTCTTTATGCGACGCGAGATTTGGTCTCCAGCGAGGCTTTAGTTGCTTACATGTTGACTGTTGGCAAGAAACCGTACATCAGTAAGCATTAAAATTAAATTTTTTAATGATTTTTTCGTGAAAATTTCAATATTTTAGGAAACCAATACAAGATCACAGTAAATGTATCGAACTCGATGGAGAGCAAAATCCACGGCGGCGAAGTAGGAAAGCTAAAAATTGTTCTTTACGGCAAAGATAGACGAAATCACACACTAAAAACGGAAGAAATGTTCTTCTCTGAGGATCCAAAGTAAATTTTTCTTCAATTTTGAACCAAAATCTATCCTAAAAATCAAAATTTCTTTAAAGATTATTCGAACCCGGGCATAAAAACACCTCAGTAGTTGCTGGAAGTGACGTTCAAGCTCCCATTCATGCAATTTTGGAATGGAAATACTCGACAAATCCATTAAATCCTCTCACATGGCGTCTTTTGAAGTCACCTCGTATATATTTGGCTGATATTACCATCGAATCTTTAGAGCATCGATCGAAGTAAGACCCAAAATTTAAATTTTTAGACAATTTTAAGCTTAAAATTATTTTTTTGAATTAAAATTTTTAATTTTTAGAGAATTTCAAGCCTAAATTTATTTTTTTTAAATAAAATTTTTAATTTTTAGAGAATTTTAAGCCAAAAATTTTCTTTTTTAGGATTCGAATGTGCCCTGTGCTAAATGAGCCCGTCGTCGAAGGCAGTCAAAGTCATTTTACGCCGGAAAATTGCGAAGTTGAGGATTGGAATAACGTGGATCCCATCGCTGTACCGTACATGCAATAGAAATGAATTTTTTTAGAGTTATGAAATTTATTTGTGATTTTACTGCTATTATTGTTCAATGCACTTTATAGGCACTTTTAGTTATTATTTTTTTTAAAGTTAGTCTAATGCTAAAAATCTCTCTTTTTTTATATGGATGAGTAAGAAAATGACTCTATTTACAATTTTTACTCGCTATAAGGCTATCTAACTTAGCTTAGAATATTAATAGAACGAACCTAATTTTAATTTTTAATCTAATTTAATGTCCTTTGGTTTGATTTTTTTTAATTTTACGAAATCTCAACAGCAAAACTCTCTAATTTAGTTAGTTTTTAATCATTAATTTTGACTTTTTGTCACAATTTTCAATTCAAAAGATCAAAAATTCTCTATTTATAATTAATTTTTTAAAATAAATTCTGTTAATAAGACATTTTAACGGATCTTTGGACAATCAAGTCAATTTTATCTCCTGCTGTAGCGATCAAAGGAACGGTAAGGCAACAATCGAAGTCGACAGTTTTAGTTTCATTGACCTAAAATTACAAAAAAAATTTAAAAAAATATTTTTTTAGTGAAAATTATGAAAATTCTCACCTGCATGATTCGATCAAAAGGTTTTAATTGTCCCGTGAGATCAGCAGGACCTCCGCTACGGATTCTATTGATGTAAACTCCCTTATCGTAGAGGCCATCGGACACGGAGAACCCATAATCGTCGTATACTTTGTCTTTGTGCAGCGTCACATGAAGCGTTCGGAAGCCGTCACTTGAGGTAGAGGAGAGATTGTCCTTAATCGATGGGCTTTTCGACGTTTTCTTCACGACTTTGGCATAAATGGCTTGTGGTTGCGGGATGTGACTCGGAATTTCAATGTCTTCTAAAAATTTTAACAAAAAAAAAATTTTTTTTTTTTCTGAAATTGACAAAAAAAATTTCTTACTTATTCTCGATAAATGCAAATAAACGACATCATTGAACTTGTGAAGTAACTTTGTGGCATCGGACAGCGCCATGTTTTGCACATTTTGACCGTTAACTGCCAGCAGTTGATCTCCGACTTCAACTTCGCCCGTTTTTTGCGCCAAACCGCCGTCGGCAATTGCACTGATAGTAATTGGTTGTCCAAGTTGCTCGCTGCCAGCTAAAGTGATGCCTAAAGGACCGGAAGTTTTTTCCAATTTTACGACGAAATTTTGCTCGATTTTTTCAGTCTTCATGGTTTGAGGAGGAGGAAGGGCGGGGGAAGCGACGGTATAGTGTTCGATATCTGTATTGAAAAGAAAATTTTTCAAATATTAAACTTTAATTTGGATAAAAATTTGAAAAATTTTAGAAAAAAATTCATATTGATGCTTCTTTGGGTAAATTTTTGTTAAATTTTCAAAATTTTCAAATAAAAAAATTTTTTTTTCAATGAAAATTGTATTATTTTACGACAAATTTAATTAAATTTTGAAAGTTAGAACTAAAATTTGTTAAAATTTTATCTAAAAATCAAAGAGCTGAAAAGTTAGCTCTTTTCGTTTAGGGCTAAATTTGATTTTTTTGGGTTAGTTTTAATAATTTTTCAAGAAATTTTATCATATTTTGAATTTTAGCTCAAAAAATGTTAAATTTCTTTCAAAAATCAAAAAACTGAAAAGTTAGCAAATTTAATTAAATTTTGATAAATATAACGTGAATTAAGAATTTTAAAATTTTGAAAATTTTATCTAAAAATCAAAGAACTGAAAAGTTAGCTCTTTTCTTTAAGAGCTGAATTTAATTTGTTTTGTGTTAGTTTTAATAATTTTTATGGTTTTTCAACGAATTTTATCAAATTTTGAATTTTAGATTAGAAAATTGTTAAATTTCTTTCAAAAATCAAAAAACTGAAAAGTTAGCTCTTTTCTTTAAGAGCTGAATTTAATTTGTTTTGTGTTAGTTTTAATAATTTTTATAATTTTTCAACGAATTTCATCAAATTTTGAATTTTAGATTAGAAAATTGTTAAATTTCTTTCAAAAATCAAAAAAACTGAAAAGTTAGCTCTTTTTCAATTTTTTTAGTTTTTATGAAATTTTCATCAAATTTTACTAAATTCAAAATAAATTAACTCACCTTCATTAATTTCTTTATTTTCATTATCGAACCACTCTGGCGGCGGCGGCGGATGTTGAAAGTTCATGTTATTCAATTCGATCATCTCGTACATTTCTTGCCCCACGGGCGATGGAGATCGTTGTTGTCCCGTATCGCCAAATTTGGGACTTGAATTATACGAACTTTCCGAGTTCTCGAACATGAAATTGCTCCGTTGTTGTGCATCAAAAAGGAAATCCGGCAAAATATTCCTTCTAATAGTCAAAGTTACACAATCGCCTTGTGTCTCTTTCAGCAAGGAATCGATGTTGAAATGTTCCACGGGATGAGAATCAACCGCAATTACTGTATCTCCGGGTCTCAAAGCTCCCGTTCGATATGCTGGACTTCCCGGTTTGATGTGAGAAATGGCATACATTCCATTAGAACTTCCATTTACCGTGATTCCCAATCCGGATTTGCTTCGTTTCATCAATTTCACGTCAAAAATGCCGCATTTTTGGTTTGTCGCATCCGCAATGTCGTATTCAATTTCCAGCTCGACCCACGAATTGAATTGATTCGAAATTTCGTCGCTTGGGAAGTCGCCGAGCATTTGTCGTATCGTCATGAGATCCAAATTGTAAGTTTTGTTAACAGCTAAGAGACGATCTCCCTTTTGGATGCAACCCGAACGATCGGCAGAGGAATCTTGAATTACGTGATTGATGATGAAACCTCGACCATTGGGTGCTGGCGGACCTAAACATATCCCGGAGCCTTGAGAACAGTCGATAATTGTGTGAACGAGCTCCGAACGGTACAAACCACTGTTCGCATAAATTGCCATCGGATCGAAAATCTGCGATTGATAGTTTGTCTTGCGATTTGAGAAATTACTGCGACTTCGAACCGTTTTGCGGGAGTCTATCGTATTGTATCCGTACAAATTTTGACTCATTTGCATCTCTGAAACGAGAAAAAATTAAAAGAAAATCGTAAATATCACGTTCATTCATAAATTTTCGCGGAGATCACGGTCTCGAATCGCAATTTTCGTCGAGAGACGTGCTAAAAATAGCAAATCCTTAAGTCCGACGTGTGTTTTTAAGTTCCGTTATTGGCACTTGATTTATGCGGTGACACGAAAAATGATCGATGTGAGCAGTTGGCATACATTTTTTGGCTTAAATCGATTCAGTTACAAAGTTTTCCCTCGAATTTTCCGCTTTTCAAAGCATTTAAATTAAAAATTACGCGTCTTTGTGTCGTCATCAAAGTCGTTAGTTGGAGCAGCTGCAACACATAAACGTGTGTCATTTTGCTTTTATTTTTCTAACACGCGTCTTTTTCTCTCTCTTTTACTCTCGAAAATATTAAAATTAACTCGCTTCCAACTCGAAACTAGTAGCGAAAAATGTGTGTTCAATAATGTTTGACAACAACAACAAAGAAACTCTTCCAATCCGTGTTGTCGTTTTTTTTTTCGTCGTGATTTTCATGTAATTAATTTTATTTTTACCAAAAAGTAATTAAATGATGTTGAAACACGTTGTTGTAATAATTTAAAGCAAACAAGATTTTTTTTTACGTAATTTTAATTTTTTTTTTAAAGTTGACTTCAAATTTTTTAACTTTTTATTCATAAAATTTTTTTTATTATTTTTTTTAATTAATTTTTTCAATTGATAATTTTTTTTTGTTTTGTTTTATTTTTGTAATTTTAATTTTTTATTTATTTAATTTTTTTTAAATTATTTTTTTAAAATTTTTTTTTTTTATTTAAATTTTTATTAATATTTATTTTTTTTTTTTTATTTTTGCTTTTTATTTATATTTAAAATCCATTAAATTTTAATTTTTTTATATTTAAATAATTTATTTTTTTTTTTAATTTATTTTTTTAATTTTATTTTTTAGTAAAAAATTTTTTAAATTTCATCAAATTTTATTTTTTAAAATTATTTTTTTACATTTTTTTACAAAATTTTTATTTATTAAAATTAAATTTTTATTTTTTTTTTTTTTTATTTTATTTATTTATTTTTTAAATGTTTTTTTATAATTTTAAATAATATTTTTAATAATTATTTTTTTAGTAATTTTTTTTCAAAATTTTAATAAAATTTATTTTTTTAATTATTTATTTTTTATATTTAAAAAAAATTTAATTATTTATTATTTTTTATTTTCATCAAATTTTAATTTTTTTTTGAATTAAATTAATTTTAATTTAAATTATTTTTGAATTTGCTTTTATTTTGTTTTTTAATTTTTGATTAAATTTTTTTTTTTCAATATCATGAAATTTTTTAAATTTGAAAAAAAAAATTTTGACTTACCTCTCCGTCTCGCAAGCGCATGTATCGGCATTATCTGAATTTGTAAGTATCCGAGTGCACTGCTGGCATCAATGAGCTCCGTTACTTCTGTCGGATTATACGACATGCCTTCGATGATCGTTCCATTAACGGAAATTAATTTATCTCCGACGGAAAATGCGCCGCATCTAAAAATTTTCCATTAAAATCGATTTTTCAACAAAAAATTGATGAAAAACTCACCGATCCGCAATACTTGCTGGTATAATATTCGCCACATAAATCTGATTTGGCTTCATATCGTCGACACTTTGATACTGACTGCTCTCAAAAACGCTCGAATAGTTGCTCAGCACGAGACCAACACGTTCATTGGGACCTCGTTCGATCTCTATCAGCAACGGGCCCACGGAAAATTCTAAATTTTGGATGACGGAGACGTCGTATTCGATGGTAAGGTTTGAGAGACGTGACGCATCGAACGTTTTTAGTAACATTTGGGCTTCAGCGAGGGTTTTGTTGATGAGGGAGATCTAAAAAAAAAATAAAATTTAAAAAAAAATTTTTTTAAGCGAAAAAATTTTCTTACATTATCCAATCGAAGAATTCGATCGCCCGGTTTTATGAGTCCTGTTTTGTAAACTGGACCTTCTGGTCTGACATTTGTTACAATTAGGGGCAACTCTCCTCCGCCACGCAACGTTAAGCCTAAAAATTCCGTCTCTCGTTCTATCGTGATTTGAGCAATTTTGGAAATTACCCTCAATTTATTTTGAGAAACTATAAAAAAAATTAATTAATTTCATTCTGAAGTACAGGGTGTTCAATTTTTTAGATTTCAAAATTTTTTAGGGTGATATTTTAATAATTTTTATAATTTTTTATAATTTTTTGAACCACTTTCAAATAAAAAAAATTTTAAAAAAATTAAATTTGCCAAAAATTATCAAAATTCGTAAAAAAATTTTCAAAGTTATAAATATATTTTAAATTTTTTATAAAACTTCAAAATACAAAATTTTGAGCAATTTTTAAAAAATTTTGATAATTTCTGTAAATTTTAATTTTTTTTTTGGAACAAATTAGTAAAAATTAAGCGAAAAAAATAATTAAAATTTAAAAAAAATTGAATTATCAAAAAATTCAAAATTTCTTCAAAAATATCATTAATTAATACCCTTAATTCAAAAATTGAAACACCCTGTACATGAAAAAATTAATTCCTCACCATGCTCGGGCAAATAATACTCAATTTCGACAGTTGCTGGACCATCTCCGTTACACAAAAGATTAAAAACATGCTGATTCGTCAATCCAATTGTCGAAATCCCGTCAATTTGATGAATTCGATCGCCGGGCGACAACAAATCACTCGCCGTTCCAAGTTCATTTATCGATTCAATGACTGGCGGATACGAAATATCAAATCTATCGGCAAACGTAATCCCTAAACTCTTCGCATCTTCACGCGGAATCGTAATTGTGGTGTAGGTCGTGGGACGATCAACTGCCAAACCCGAGTCTTCAGACTGCGCGGGACTCATGGCACGATTTCCTGTGAAAAAAAGTCATTAATTTTATTAATTGCGAAATTTTAGTTTTGATTTGTGTGACAAAAAATCGTCTCGTCTGCCAAAATTCGAGTGAGAAACATCAAAGTAAGTAGTTTGATTTATTGTGAGCTATTTTAATTTTGTAATAATTTTTTTTCAGACAATTTTTAATCACGTGCGACAACTGAAATTCAATGCGAAACGAAAATCTCACACATTTACATACAAAAAATTGTTTGTGACGTTCATTCATTATCTCTCTCGGAAACATTTTAGATTGGAATTTATCAGCTAAGTCGAAATATTTACTTGTTTTTGTTATTTTTCGTTAGTTTCGTTCATCTTTTACGGTATAAAGGTTGACCAAATCCCAAAATTATGGAAGATTTTACTCAACTTAATAATTTGGCCTCGAGTTCCGTGAGTAAATTTCAACTTTTCTTTGAAAAAATTTGTTAATAAATATTTTTTTTAGAATTTTGCTAAAATTTGTTTCGCTACGGATGATTTTTTTGCACCGGCAGAGAATTTGTTGAATGATGCAGAACCCCTTTGGATTGGAGATAAGTTCACAGAGTTCGGAAAATGGATGGATGGATGGGAAACTCGAAGGAAACGCATTCCAGGACATGATTGGTGTATAATTAAACTTGCGGCGCCCTGTGAGATCAAAGGTAAAAATTATAAAAAAAAAAAATTTAAATTAAAAAAAAATTTTTTTTTTCATTTAAAAATTTTTTTTTTAATTAAAATTTTAATTTAATTTTTGAACAGAAAATTAATTTTTTTTTTAATTAAAAATATTCTTCAAAATTATTTTTTTAACAAAAAATTTCATTTAAAATTATTTAAAAAAAAAATTAATTTTTTTTTAATTAAAAATTTCATTTAAGATTATTTTCTTAAACAAAAAAAAAATTTTTTTTAATTAAAAATTTTCTTTAAAATTATTTTTTTTAATAAAAAATTTCATTTAAAATTATTTTTTTTAATAAAAAATTTTATCTAAAATTATTTTTTTAACAAAAAATTCAATTCTTTTTTTTAATTAAAAATTTTCTTTAATATTATTTTTTTAACAAAAAATTCAAATCTTTTTTTTTAATCTTTTTTTTTAAACAGAAAATCAAAAATTTTTTTTAATTAAAAATTTCCTTTAAAATTATTTTTTTTAATAAAAAATTTCATTTAAAATTATTTTTTTTAATAAAAAATTTCATTTAAAATTATTATTTTTATTATTTCAAAATTATTTTTTAACAAAAATTTAAATTAAAATAATTTTTTTAACACAAAATTTAATTGAAAATTTTTTTTTTTAGGAATTGAAGCCGATACAGCTTATTTTACGGGAAATTATGTACCTCAAATTTCGGTTCAAGCAGCTTTTTTGACTTCAGAAGGTTTTTAAATAATTTTTTCATTATAAAAATGAATTTTTATGATTTTTAAAAATTTTTTTTAGACGAAAAATTATTTCCCGTGCGCGAAAAGGACAAAATGGGAACCGCTTGTACGAGCGACGAATTAAAACAAGTCAACAAACTCCGTTCCGATACATGGCTTGAAATAGTTGAACGTTCAAAACTCTCCCCCGGCTACGAAGACACCCGAAAATCCCTTTTTCCCGTAAATTGTTCGAAAATTTTCACGCACGTTCGTTTAAATTACTTCCCTGACGGAGGAGTTGCGCGTTTTAAAGTCTTCGGAATCGTCAAAGTTGATCCTCAGTCCTTTAAAGGCTCAGAAATGGTCGATTTAATTTCCCTGCTGAACGGCGGTTTGTGTTTAAAATATTCCAATGCGCACTACGGTCATCCCGGAAACCTCATAAAACCCTCAAAGGGCTTCAATATGGGCGACGGATGGGAAACAGCAAGACGTCTCGATCGACCTGCGATATTAACGGCAAACGAAAATGGCATCTTAAACAATGTCCCGGGATGCGAATGGTGCATTTTCAAAGTTGGTTTGAAAGGAAGAATCGACCACGTGGTTATCGATACGCGTCATTTCAAGGGAAATTTTCCGGATAGTGTGAGGATTGAAGGCACCCAAGACCTGGAAAACGCAAAATGGGAGGAAATTCTCGCAGAATTTAAGCTTTCGGCGCACAAAGAGCATCTCGTGACCCAAGAAAAGCTGAAATCGCATGGACCATTTACCCATGTACGAGTGACTATAGCACCCGATGGCGGAATTAGTCGTGTTCGTATCTTTGGACGACCCGTGTAACGGAAGATTTATGAGAAACACTCCATTCGACGTTCATTCCGACGAAGAAAAGAAGATAAATTCGAGACAAAATAAGATGTTTGTTCTCATTTTGTCATTTTACATGCACGTGAAGCGTCTCGCAAGAAAGATGTTTTCTTTTTTTCAATGAAAATTTATTTCATGCAGTTAAATTTTTATTATTTTTTTTAAATTAAATGAATTTTTCATGTTAAAATAAAATATTCCATACTTTTTTCTCTCTTTTTTAGTTCGATGCGAGGGAATTCCTGAGATATTTCGTGAACAACGTCACAAAAACTCACAAAAACGCGAGATGAACGTCTTAATTAATGAAAAAACATCAAAAAGCGATCGAGATTAAAGTAAAGTGTCGGTTGTGCGGCGCTTCATGCTTCCAAAAAGAAAACAAAAGTCGTCTACGTCGTAAAAAAACAGTTGAGATAACAAAAGAAACGCCAAAGTATCAAATTTTTATTATGTTTGTAAACCCACAGAATGCCTCTAATTAATTAGAAACCGTTCATCTCGTCGCCACTTGCGTACAATAATTGATCACTTTATTTATTTAACGAGATGCGATGGGAAGAATTTTATTTTTCCACAATTTCAGCTTTTTTTTTAAAAAAAACTTGCATCGATCTCATCTCATTCATTAATTTATTGCAGTGTGTAAGTGATAAATTTCTTGCATTTTTTTTTTCTTTTTTTTCGTGGGACGTTCAAAAACTCTTGACCGGAAGACGCGAGAAACATTGTTAAAACATAATTTTTTGACCCCCGTTTTCTCTTCTGACTGACTCAGAATTGTTGATTTATTTCTCCGTTAATTGTTGAAGAAGAAAAAAAATTATTAAGTCAAAATATTTTTCTTTTATATGATGGATTAAAGTGTTAATTGTTCATTCATTATTTCAAGAGATAAATAAATAAAATGTGAAATAATTGCACATCGGAAGGAGTCGACGAGCAATTAAATGAAAAATTATTACTTTCGAAGACGATGATGATGTCGCAGTTTTAGTGAAACTTTGTTCCGTGTTGCAGTTTATTGATGAGTTATGAAGAAATCATTTGTTTTAATTATCCAAGATTGCAACTAGAATGAGGTCAATTAAGTGGTTTTGTTGTAGAAACAATAAAAATGTTTTATGATTTTCGAAAATTTTACTTTAATTTCGAAAAATTTTACATTGACTTCGAAATTTTCGAAAATTATTCCATTGACGTCTCATATTTTCGAAAATTATTCCATTGACGTCTCATATTTTCGAAAATTATTCCATTGACGTCTCATATTTTCGAAAATTGTTCCATTGACGTCTCATATTTTCGAAAATTATTCCATTGACGTCTCATATTTTCGAAAATTATTCCATTGACTTCTCAAATTTTCGAAAATTATTCCATTGACGTCTCATATTTTCGAAAATTATTCCATTGACGTCTCATATTTTCGAAAATTATTCCATTGACGTCTCATATTTTCGAAAATTATTCCATTGACTTCTCAAATTTTCGAAAATCCTTCCATTGACTTCTCAAATTTTCGAAAATTATTCCATTGACGTCGAAAATTATTCCATTGACTTCTCATATTTTCGAAAATTATTCGTCTAAATTTTGACTTTTTCTCGAAATTATTCGAACGTCTCATATTTTCCAACCGAAAACCAACCAAGAAAGTTTAAAAAACTAACAATCAATCACTGTATTACTGACTCCGCATGCAATTACACGCAAAGTCATTCGCGTTATAAATTTATGCACAAATTGAAATATTTACGAGACAAAACAATTATTATAGTCGCTGCGAATGCGAGATTTGTGTCCAACTATAAAATTAATTATTATTTTTTTAGACGACACAACATTCACTTTTTACAATTGATGCAATTGAAGTAACTCCAAGAACAATCACAAGCCATTCAGTCGACATTGTATGCAAATCTGAAGAGAAGTGAAGTGAAGCGTGCCACTCGATTGACACAATTTCTCTGTTTCAATTTCCTATAAGTTTACTTGATCTTGAATTTTATTAATTCAGAAGAACTCGCAACCCTAAATATTTATTTTTTTGTGGGAGACACGCGACATTACCAAGAATACGCGACGACATGTCGTTTCCCATTCATGCAGATTTCATTTAAATTGAGTTGGAAGTGTGACTCATTCACGTTTCCGATTTTTTTTGTTGTCCAACTGTTAGTCATCGAAAGTGAAAATTTATCGATTTTTCAGGAAAAAAAAATAAATTTATGTTTATTGATGACCCGGCTTTATTGATAAACATTTGTCATTCAACAGTTGTAAAACATCGAAAAAATGCCTTGAGAAGTAAAAACAATAGACCCTTCGGAACTGTTAAAAAAAAGTTAATTTTAGAAACATATGTCACTTTTTAGTACATTGGCAGTCGTCGCATGATTCTGCGTAGGAATAGAATAGATCGTTAATTCGTTAGTGAAGCGTGACATGAACATTATTTTGGTTCTTTATCGTGTTCATTATCATCTGAGAGATTCAGAGGTTCAAGTAAGTATTCTATTAAAAAAAAATTTGCCCCAAAATATAGCAAAACAGTTCATCCCAGTGCATATTTTAACTTTTTAAATTATTATACACTCGACATTAGCCCCAGTTTATATTTTAAAATATTTGTCCCAATGCATTTCTATCATTTTTGCCCCAGTTGACATTCTAAAACATTTGTCCCAATGCATTTTCATCATTTTTGCCCCAGTTGACATTCTAAAACATTTGTCCCAATGCACATTCAAAATTTTGACCCAATGCATAATTGAAAATTTTTCCCAAAATACATTTAAAAATTTCGCCCCAGTTGACATTTTGAAATTTTTACCCCAATTCACATTAAATACTTTTGTCCCAATGCACATTTTTGGTATTTTTTTTTTTGCTTTATGGGGATTCATTAAATAGGAAGTTGTACGTATTGAAAAAAAATATAAAAAAAACTTAAAAAATTAATTTTTTTATTCCAAAACTGAGCAATATTTTAAAAAATTCAACTAAACGACAATTTTTGGAAAAATTTCTCGAAGGAAAATAAATGAAGTGCTAAAACAATATGGAATTGTCGCGTGTCAAAAAATAACTAAAATCACGTGAATTGAATCTCTTGAGGGATTAAAAAAAATAATTTCTCAATCTCAAGAGGAAAAAAATGTTTTTCTTCTATTTTTTAAAAGAATTCATTTATCACGTTAATCTGTTTAAAGTCAATTTTAAAAAGAAGTCAAAAAGTGAAACGTGCCATACTTGTGCCCTCGCATTATGACAGCAGCCGACACTCAAGTCCCTCAAGGAAACAGCAGCTGATTGGATTTGTCACTTCGCCGCATCTCGAAAAGTTCTTTCAACTTGCCTCAATTTATAATTTTAGAACCTAGACCGAAATTCGTTCCACATAAATCACGACAAATTAGCGTAAAAACCTCAAAATTTATTCCGTTCATCTTTTGCCAAACCAAAATTTCTCTGCATCTGCATTCTATTGAGGTGACGAATGATTTACTATCAAAATATTTTTTTTCTCTTCGTACCATAATAATGTGAATTTAATTTACAAACTAACGTCGTCTCATAAAAAAAAGTCGTTATAATTAACATTAGAGCGGAATCTGAAAGAGATGCGAAATGTTGATCGTCATCATAAATCACCTGGTAATGTCGTTCCATCAACAAGAACAACAGAAAACATCGCATTGATGTCGCTTCGCAGCGTTTTTTTAGGTGCAAGATGCATGAAAAGTACAAAAAAGATGATTAATAAGAACATAAAGTGTCGAGTGAAACAACAAACAGGAAATTAAATGTATCTACTCGAGATAGATGCGAGTTGGAGTTCAACAACTTTTGGGAACAGAATTGCGTAAGATGATGGAAAATGGCGGATTTGCGATTTTTTTCTTATTTTTCTCTTAAGATTTTTATATTTTTAGTTCATAAAAATTCATTTTTTAAGGAAATTTCATTGAAAATCGACAGTTTTGGAATTTTTTTGCTTTAATTTATTAAAAATTCTTTTCAATCTGGTAAGATTTGTCCTTGAAACTCTCAAAATGAGACATTTTTTATTAAAATGAAATTTTTTCTTACGAAATTTGGCTTTTTTAAATATTGTTAAGTAAAATTTCTTATGAAAATTTTAACTTTGAAGCGTAAAACATTTTATAAGTTCATCAATTCTTAATTTTTAGAACTAAAAACGATAAAAATTGATTTTCAGTAGTTTAATGAGTTTCTTCATCCCAAATTATCTTATTACTCTTCAGGCCTGTAGTAAAAAAGGGCCTTTTATGAAAGCATAAAATTTCATTTTTTAATTTTATGTTCAAAAAGTTCATTTTAAAAAATAAAAAAAAATTATTAAAATTTAAAAAAAAAAAAAATTAAAAAAAATAAAAAAAAAAATTTAAAAAAATTAAAAATTAAAAAAAATTAAAAAAAAAATTTAAATAAATTTTAAAAAAATAAAAATTTTAAAAAAATTAAAAAAATATAAAAATATTATAAAAAAAAATAAAAAAAATTAAAAAATCTTAATTTAAAAATAATAAAAATAAAAAAAAAACTAAAATAAAAAAAAATAAAAAAAAATATAAAAAAAATTTAAAAAAAAAATATTTAAAATATATATATAAAAAAAATTAAAAAAAAAAAATTTTTAATTTTAATTAAAAATTTTAAAAAATAAAATTTAAAAAATGACAAATTTTTTAAAAAAATTTAAAAATTAAAAACTTTAAAAAAAATTATAAAAAAACATATAAATTAAATATAAAAAAAACTTAAAAATTAATTAATAAAAAATTATAAAAAAAAGTTAATTTAAAAAAAAAAATAAAAAAAAAATTATTTTAATTAATTATTTTTAATTCTGTACAATTTAATTTTATAGTTACATCTCTGTAACTTTTCCTTCCAAATATTCTAATAGAATGATAAATTACTTTCGAAATTCAATCTCCAACCAATACGATCTTACTTCATCTCCCCAAATCTCACAAAAAAAATCAAGTAGAACAACATATTTTCACTTGTACAAATAATTTTTTTTTCATGTCTTTTCTCAGAATTAATACGCCAACCCTCGTATTTTGTGTGTGATTAAGCGATCTGTGAGTAAATTTAATCGTTTTCCAAAGACTTCTTGTACTTTAAAGAAGATCTTTTTAACAGTTTGACTCCTTTCCCCTTTCATTTCAGGCCGAAATTGTAATAAAAATAAAAGAAAAGACAAAAAATTGTCGAATAAAGTGTGAGAAAAATGCATAACGAAAGAAGAGAAGGAGACTTTCAAGACCCAAGGAGACAAAAAAATTCAAAATTACTTTAACAGAGTGACAAATTTTTATTCGTAATTAATATTTTTTTTAATTTAAATAAAAATAAACAAATCCTGTTCGTACATTTAAATATTATTAACGACGAATTTTTTAACGATATTTTGTCTACTACAGATTTTTTTTTCATTTTTAGAGCACACATTACGCACAAGGTTATCCATCCATCACAATACAAGCCTCTCGAAGAGAAGAAGAAAAAAAATATGAAACACGACAAGAACTGTCTGTCTCCCACACACCCGAAAAACGTAAGTAAATAATAATTTAAACGACAAAAAATAATTTTAAAAATTTACGGAAAACGTACCCAGTACAGGTGTCGATTGCGAAATTGGCGCCTTAAATTTATCCTCGTCTGATTTCGAGTTGTTGCCTGAGACGCAACTTGTGCTTTTCCGCGTTTTCCACAACTTCATTCTTCGATTTTTGTATTTTTAGATTTTTTTTGTTCGTTAGTTAATTAACGAAGAACTTTGAAATCCGAGGTTTCGCTCGGAAAAATATCAAAAGATTTTTTTTTATTTATTTTATGATGTATCACTCACTTTTCACTGACACCTTTTCAACTTTTTTTTTTAATTTTCGTTATTAACTCATATTTTTATTATTTTATGATGGCTGACGTGAAAACCGCACACACCATGATGATTTATAATTTATTTTTGTTTGTTGTACAGCCAGCTTTGTGCGGGGAAAAACCTTTGATTCGTCGAATCAGCTGAATTTTATTTGATTTTATGACGAAATCGGACACTTTTTTATTATTGACATAATTTTTCAAGATAATTTTTTTTTTTTTTTTTGAAAAATTAACTTTTTTTTTATCTTACAGAAGAAAAAATTTTCCAAGTTGTTTAATGATGCTGCTCGTTAAATCTATGGTTGAAGGTATATATTTAGTTTTCACAACAACAACAAGACGACGCGCTATTTTTGAATGTCTACTGCATGTTACACGGTGCCGCGCCGTATGATATTCATAATGCGAATAAAAATAAAAAAATCGGGAAAGACCATTTTTTGACGACGACGATCGTGTATTCCGTGCGAGACGACGATCAAGACTAACTTTGAAGATTTTTACTCATTTTCTGCATGCACTTATGATGGTTGATTCATTCATTCAACCAAGAACGACGAAAAAAACTCGCTACTAAAAATAACTCACTTAGGGAGACGAACGAACGTACGACGTGCACGAAAAAAGAGAATGAAATGAGCAAGAAAATGAACAAAACGATGACGATACATTGGAAAATCGTTTGCGGTTTTTTGTAGCGAAACTCTTGTTTATTTATTTATTTTTGCAAAAGTGAACGAATTGATATTTCTCGTGGAAAATTAATAAAAAAGGAGTCGCAGAAAGGAAATTGTCACTCAAAAGTCGAATCGTTGTCGTTCCAATTACTCAACAAATAATAATCATAACTTATGAGAACATTAGTAAATAATAACCTGCCAAAGACATCATCAGAAGATACTCCCACTATTGAGTGAAGAAGAAAAAATTGTTGTTTCTAATAAGCAGCTGTTCCATAGTAAATAAAATAGTAAAAGTTGTTCGATGAAGATGACACACGAGGGAGGTTCTTTTAATCCATTTTCAAAAAAACAAACGAAATTTCAAAGCGGCTGGGCTAATAAAATGCCAAAACAAGTAAGTAATTAATTGAAATTTTTTGGGTCTCTCGTAAATAAGTAGATTCATTGTTTTTTCGTTTATGACACGCAGAAAAAAAATAGTTTTTTAATTAGACGATGAAATGTCATAAAAAATGTATGAATCAGTCATTGTTTGATCAAGTTTTTATTATTTTTTTTTTTATAAAAAGGTTTGATGTTCTAAGAAGGCACGTTATTGATGATGCCCAGCGGTAAGAAAATGTTTAACTTTTAAAAAGTTTATGTATAAAAAAATTTTTGAATTTTTTCCTATAGCAAAAATTTAAAAAAATTGAAAAAATTATCTTGCAAAATTTAATAATTCTAAAATCTAAATTTAAAATTTTCTTGAGAACTTATAAAAAAAATTCCATAAGATTTTTTTAAATTTTGTTTCTTTTCTTCATTAGGTACTTTAACTGAATGGAAGATTCTTCACATGAAACTCTTGTTGAGCATCAATTTTGAAAAATTTTCATCTAAAATGAGATTAACACGAAACTGGAGACGTCTCGAAACTTAATTTTAATCACAATGATTACCTAACGAAGCTGGTGTTAATTAATATTTGCAAAGGATCAAATTTTAACACAAAATCATCGGATATTTTTTAGTATGTTGTCAAAACGTCGATCATAATTCATAAGAATATCGAAAGTTACCACACTTAAGCATTTGGAAACACTAAAGGAGCCTCCAATATGGGCCGAGCCACAATTAGAATTAATTCTCAACAAAGCTGCGATTTTAAACTATTAAAAGTCATTCAGAGTATGAGGATTTTTGGTTTATTTTAGAAAAATTATTTGAATTTTTATCATCGTCTTTGTCTGTTTCGGTACTGATAGAATTACATATTCATTAAAATCTATGAGTTAATGTTCAGTAAGAAAATATCTTAATACTTTTATTTTATCATTTATTGAACATTTATTTGATCATCATAGTAAGCAATATTTCATGGCAGATGTTAAATAGCCAAAAATTATACATTCCCTTAAATTTTCATCATGTTGCCAAATAAACTATCATAAAATCAAAAAATTTCCTATTATCACGTATAAAGTCGCATTGGTTAACAAAGTCAAAACTGAATCTCGTATATGAAAGAATCTCATAAAATACCGCATTTATTTCCCACAGGGCAATTTTTTTTGCTTGAACAGTCACGATACACATAAAAAAATTAGATCATGGTTGATGATTTGATGAATGTTCTAACTCTTTTTTAATCAATATTTCAGATTTTAATTAGCGATTCTGCAAAAATATAAACACAAATGCAACTTTTCTCATTAATTCAATTTAAAATCTTAAAAAGACATTTTCTCTGTTTCTACAGAAGTAAAATAAGAAGACAACAGGCATAATTTTTGAATTATTATTATTTTTACACCAACAAATAACATGTCGCCGTTGAATATGCGTTCCCATATGTTAACTTCAATTTTATTTTAGAATTTTAAGGAAGTTGAGTGCCAACACTTGAAATTGCATGCAAATTATTTGCATTAATGTACAAGAGGATTCATTAATAAGTTAAAATTCGTGCTAAAGTGCGAACAAATTTTTAAAATAGACATTTTATTTACTTGTTTTAGACAAATCGTTTGTTTGTTTTAACGAAAAATATTTATTCGATACTTCAATTTTTGATATTTTTTGTTTGTGACATGTGCTTGCAATAATAATGCTACCGAGGAGGTCTAATGCATTTCTAACTGTCGCAGCTGTTCCAGCGAAAATTATGTTGAACCATAAATCTATGGTGACACTCTCGATTGGTACATTGACCGCAAAAATTCGAATCTCATCCGGTAGCAAGAACAATTTCATGTCATGGAAAAAATGTTTTTGTGCCATTAAAAATATGATAAATTTCTTGCATTAGACATTTTTCTTACGAAATGCAAATTTATCAAAAAAAAATCTCTGTTTTGTGTCACAGATGTGGGTTTTTTTTTGACAATTAGTCGAAAGTGTTTGTTATCTAACGCCTCTCGAATCAATTGTCGTTGATGGAAAGGATCGATCAACGAAGAGAAAATTATTAAAGACGAAAGTTTACTTCATTACTTAACGCGTGTCTAATGAAAAACAAAGAAATAAAATGAAATTTGATCTTTTCATGTTGATGTTTTGTTGTGTTTTTATGAGAAAAACTTCAATAACAAAATTTTAAAGTATAGAGTTGAAGAGTAGAGTTAGAGCGTATAATATGCTAAATGTGCTATAATTACGGTAGACACTATTTTGTATAATTAAGTTAAAGAAGCGTGACATGGTAAATATAGGAAATATTGGATTATGTGGAAATCTTTGAGATGACTGAACTCGTCAGATTTTTTTTTTTTTTTTGAAACACGTGTTGCGCATTATTATTAATTTTAATGAAAAATGAGACGAATTTCTCAATTTTTTAAAGAAAGTAGAGCTAAAACGTACAAATTATGAACTTTAAAAAAAATAAAAATTTTAATTTTAATAAGAAAAATCATTTGACAAAAATAATTTTTTATTTCAAATGCAAAAAAATTTTGATCTTCGAAGCTTTTAAGTTCAAGATTATTTTTTTTTTTTAAAGTAATTAATTTAATAATTTATTACAAGTTAATAAGAAATTTTTAAGCTTCCTATAGAAAAGTTAATTAAAATGTGTGAAACAAGAAATTCTTTGGAAAAAAAATTAATATTTTTAAGAAAATAAATTAATTTTCTACAAAAATGTGTAAAATGTAAAAAATTAAAAACAAAACAATTTTTTAAAGAAAAAAAATATTTTTCAAAAAAAAAATTATTGTTAAAAAAATTTAATTAAAAAATTTAAAAAAAAAAATTAATAAAAAAATTTAAAAAAAATTAATAAAAAAATTTAATAATAAAAAATTTAATAATAAAAATTTAATTAAAAAATTAAATTTTAATTAATTTTTTTTAAAGCAAAATAATTTAATAAATTTTTAATTCTTGAAAAATAATACCTACACTAAACTGAAAAAAAATTAAATAAATTTTAAAAAATAAATTAATAAATAAATTAAATAAAAAATTTAAAAAAAAAATTAAAAAAAAAATAAAAAATTAAAATTTAAAAAAATTAAATTTAATGAATAAATAAATTTTTCTTAAAAAATGCGCTAAAAAGTACAAAACAAGGAAATTTTGTAAAAAAAAATTATTTGAATTTTTAATGAGAAAAAATTATACAAAAATGTGTGAAAAAAGAAATTTTTTAAAAATTATTTTATGAAAAAAATTCATTTTTTAATTTCAAATATTTATTTAGGGTACAAATACTTACAACCAAAAGTAATTTTTGGAGTTCTAATAATTCTACTATTCATAATTTTGTGAAATATCCCAAAAAAATTCAATTACTGAGATTCTTTAGTCTCGTTATTAATTTTATCTTTAATTAGCAGCTGCTTGATAGTCCCGAATTTGGATGCACTGAAATTTAATTTGATCTTGTATAGCTTGGAAACTCTTCCCTTTGGTTTCCGGCACGAAAAATATCACAAACAAGAATCCAAGGACACAAAATGCCGTAAAAAGATAAAAAGTAGGACCATTTCCGAGAGCTTCCTGAAAATTCGCGAAGAATTTCGTAATGACAAACGCAAGTAACCAATTGAATGTTCCGGCAATCGCTCCAAGAAAGCCCTTGATGTCGGGAGCGAAGAGTTCGCCAGCCATTAACCACGGCACAGGACCAAAACCCAAGGAAAAGGCGATTATAAAGATGCACAAGGAGGTCACAGGAAGCCAATGAAGACTTTCAACGACGGCATCTTCGTTGTCTTTGAGATTAAAGAAGATTCCAAGACCCGCGAGACAGATTCCCATGAGAACGATCGATAAAAGCAGCAAGAGACGACGTCCTAATTTGTCTACGATGATTGAGGAGATGAAAGTTGCGACAACTTGGATGATTCCAACGATAATTGTGGATAACTGAGGATCAATACTCGAACCGGATGCTTTAAAAATGCGCGTTTGGTAGAAAATTACAGCGTTAATGCCCGACATTTGCTGGAAAAACATCAAACCGATGGCGATAAATGCACTTCTTAAGGATTCAATTCGCATCAGGGCTTGTCCCAAGTTGGTAGAGTTACTTTCAACAGTTTGCGCTTCACGTTTCAACTCTTCCAACTCAGCGTTGCAGTTGTAATTTTCACCGCGGAGACGTTTTAGAGCATTTAATGCGTCATCATGTCGTCCTTTCGACACCTGTAAGTAATTTTTTAACATTTTTCAAACAATTCCTCATAAATTTCAATCTTACATAAAACGTCGGGCTCTCTGGCATGAAGAAAAATACCAAACCAAACACCAACGGGATAATTCCACAGATTAAGTTCAAGTAAAAGACACTGACACCCGCTCCAACGGCATAAACAAACAAAATCCCGATGGTAATCATCAACTGGAAGAAAGTCCCGAGTGTTCCTCGTACCTCATTTTGCGCAATTTCACCCGTATACATGGGCGCTGTCACACAAAACGCTCCTCCGGCGACGCCAAGCATGAAACGACCCACATACATCATCGTCACATTTGTCGCGAACAACATAAGCGCCCATCCAACGGTAAACGGGATCACTAAACCCAACATTGTCATCTTTCGTCCGAATAATCCAGCGAGAAACCCCACGGGAATGCAAATAAAAGCAGCTCCAAGTGTCACAAAAGCTCCAATCCACGAAAATTCCTCTTTGCTGACGCTAAAATCGTAATGAGAATCTGTGAGATCATCTTTCACGAGTTGTCCCTCAGCTGGAGCAGTCCATCCGAGAATCGTTCCAGCAGCTAAAGCACCGCCTGTGGCAGCAAGGGCAGCGATATATTGCGGGAGCTTTCTCCCAGAGGTAGATGCTTCACCCATTGTTGACTGAAAATCAAAAAAAAATTATTTTATTTTTTTTTTTAGATAAAAATTTATCAAAAGACCTCATTTTGGTTGTCATATCTCGCCGTCGACGATAAATTTGGTATGAGTCTCGTACGTTCGTCTGCAAATTCGTCATTTTCTGACATTTTTTACTTTTTTAACTAATTTTCTTTTAATTTTTAGCGAAAAATGGACAAGTTACACTCATATTGAAGCACAAAACACTTTGATAAAGAGAAGCAAAGAGCTTGTTTGGACTTTAAAAGACAACAAAACACAGCTGTGAATATTTATTCATCATGATTCATTCAAAAACTGCTTTCATTCAAGACGAAATTTGAAATTTTCGTGCGTTAGATTTAATTGAATGACAAAAAATGCAAGTTTATTCAAATGTATGTGCTTGGATGTAAAAATTCCTAAAAGGCAGTTTTCAATGAAATGACACGTTCCGACATTCATTCATTCAGTCAACTTGTCGAATAATTAATGAGCTAATAATTAATTTAATTTATTAAGGAATTTATTTTTTTAAACAAAAATTTACATTAGGAGTCTTGATAATAATTTTCTTATCATTAGATTTAAATTTGATTAATTGAAGGAATTTTTTCGTAAATGAGATTAAGAAGAAGAGCTTATCTAATGATAAAAAAAATTAAATACTGACCTTTTTTTAGATTTTTTTCGGTATTTTTTCGTTTGGTGACAAAAAATTGACGAAAATCCGTTACTTGAAGCCTTGCTGATGTTACAAAGTCACAGGTTGCTATAAATTAAAATATTTATTTAACATCGATTTTATCGAAAAAAATGTATTTTGTGCTTAAATTGCACGTGATTTTGATCGAACAAGTAAATATTGGAATTTCGTGATACGTGAAACGAATTTAAAGTACTTAAAATTATGATGAAGTGTAATGATGAGTTATTAAGTAACAAAGATGCAAAAATGAGAAATAAGAGAAGAAAAAAAGAAAGAAGATAAAAAGGAAGAAATTCGAGGATGGACAATGAGAAGGCTTAAATACAAAATTTTAAAGAAAAAAAAAAATTGTGTAAGTAAATATTTTTTGATGAAAAAAAATTTCATATTAGGAATGCGTATTTAGATTAATTTTTTTTCGAGCTGAAATTTTGAACAAAAATAATAATAAAATTTTTTGAAT
The DNA here is from genome assembly GCF_036172545.1 of Culicoides brevitarsis. Classification (NCBI taxonomy): domain Eukaryota; kingdom Metazoa; phylum Arthropoda; class Insecta; order Diptera; family Ceratopogonidae; genus Culicoides; species Culicoides brevitarsis. The sequence continues at coordinate 32,715,069 of NC_087087.1, read as the reverse complement.
TTTTTTTTTTTTAATTTTGATTCGATAAGTAAATAATTTATAAAATAAATTAAATAAAATTTTAATAAATTTAAAAAATTCAAATTCAATTTTTAACTTCATATTTTTTCTTTTTTATTTTTAATAAAAAAAATAATTCAACAAATTCAGCTAAAATTTCAAAAAATAACATGAAATGAATTATTTTAGCATTCAAAATAAAATTTAAAAAATTTCTTTTAAAATCCATAAAAAATAAACTTTTATACAACTTCAGTCAAAATTTTAAAAAAATAATATTTTTATAGCTTTCTTTGATTAGATTTTTTTCGAAATATTTTTAATTCTTTGTTTAAATTTATTAATTTATTTAATTTAATTAGGGTGTTCCAAAACCGTTTTCTGTTTCGCGTTTCATCTTTGAAATAAAAACCATGGGGGATGGGGGATATAGAAATTTTATATAGATTTTCGTTTTTATTACTATTTTAAAATGCCCCATTTTAAATTCTAAATTAAATGGGGCAAAATTAAAAAAAAAATTCATCAAAAGTTACCGTTTTTTGGTATATTTTCTTTATTTTTCAAGAATTTTCCAATGAAATTTTTCAATTTTTAGTAATTTTTGTATTCAAAATCGTTTTTCGACATAAAATTTAATTTTAAAAAATAATTTGAATTTTGAAAATGAAAATTATTGAAATTTTTTTCAAAAAAAAAATTATGAGAGTTTAGTTTTATTAAAAATTTATTTTTTCTAAAAAAATCTTTGAAAAATAATTAAAAAAAAAAAATTAATTGAATTTAAAAATATATATATGTACAAAAAATAACAATTAATTAACTAATAAAATAATTTTTATTTTTAATTTTAAAAAATCTATTTTTTACAAATTGATTAATTAACGCATTAAAAAAATAAAAATAATTATTTCTCAGTTCGTCAAAAACTTCAAATGTGCAATTTATCATATACGCCTTCAACTTATCAATCGCCAAATTTTTTTTTGTCAATTCCGAAAAAAAAATTCATTGCAAATTAAATTTTTTATTGCAGATTATCAGAAGAAAACAAAAGATAACTGCGATTTTGTAATTTTTTTTCACAGAAATTCCACTCAATAACTCGTTCATGAACAAAAACAGATAAATTTTTACATATTTACCTGATATGATAGGCACATTATCATCGCTTATCGGCAGTGAAGAGTCATTTTTTCGTTCTACATAATACTTGAGTCGCGTAATAAACAGTAAACTACCAGATAAAAGTACTTTTGGAAATGATTTGATAAGAAATTTTTATGATAAATAGGTTGAGACATTGAAATGTCACTTTTTAAAATGATTTTCAATGCGAGAAAAATTGAAACCGCAGATTCACGTGGATCGATAAAAATTTAATTGGATCAGTTGTGACAACAAATAATTAATTTCTTGAGTGAAGTAATAAAAAAATCTCGAATTTTAAACAAAAATTAATTTTTTAATATTTTTCTATACAATTTCTGATGTTAATGGTGCACTTAAAATGCATTTTTTTTGCGTGACGTTTTTTTTTAAATGCCATAAAAAATTATATAATCGTAATAAATTTAAAAATACAAAAAAAAAAAACAATTAAGCTGTTACTTTCTCTGTGGCAGGTTCATCTTTCGGCGTGTAATCCACAATTTGCAAGCATTGATGCCTAATTTGATCCTGGATCGTTTGGAAGCTCTTTCCCTTCGTTTCGGGCACAAACAATATCACAAAGACAAAACCGACGACACAAAATCCGGTAAAAAGCCAAAATGTCGGACCACTTCCCATGCTTTCTTGCAAACTAGCGAAGAATTTCGTGATGATAAAGGCCAAAAGCCAATTTGTCGTGCCTGCAATTGCACTAAGGAACCCTTTGATATCGGGGGCGAAGAGTTCTCCCGACATCAACCACGGCACAGGACCAAATCCGAGCGAAAAGAAGATCATAAAGACACATAACGAGGTGATTGGAAGCCAACTTAAGCTGTCGATGCCATCAAAATTGCTATCTTTCAAGTAGAAAAAGACTCCCAAGCCACACAAACAGACTCCCATGACGACAATTGAGACGAGAAGCAACAAACGACGTCCTAATTTGTCAACGACGATGGACGAGATGAACGTGGCAACGACTTGAATGGATCCCACGATGATTGTCGAGAGCTGGGGATCGATATCGGAGCCGGAATCCGTGAAAATGCGAGTTGTGTAGAAGATTACAGCGTTAATTCCCGACATTTGTTGGAAAAACATCAAACCGATGGAGATAAAGGCACTTCTGAGGGACTCGGTTCGCATCAAGGCTTGTCCTATATTGGTTGTGTTCGCTTCCAAAGTCTCACGTTCCTTCTTCAACTCATCCAATTCGCCTTGACAGTCGTAATTTGAGCCACGAAGCCATTGAAGTGACTTTAGAGCATCCTCATGACGTCCTTTTGAGACCTAAAAATGTAATTTTAATTAATTATCATGTTAAATTTTTAATTTTTTCAACTTTTTTTAACTTACATAATACGTAGGACTCTCCGGCATAAAGAAAAAAATCACCCCAAAGGCCAATGGGATGACGCCACAAATGATACTCAACAAAATAACGTCAACTCCCGCTCCGACAGCATAAACGAACAAAATTCCAATCGTCACCATGAGTTGAAAATAACTTCCAAGACTTCCCCGGATCTCTTTTTGCGCAATTTCTCCCGTATACATGGGCGCTGTCACGCAAAATGCTCCTCCCGCAATGCCAAGAATGAATCTTCCCACGAAAATCATTGTGAGATTTTGCGCCCAAATCACGAGAGCCCAACCGAGCGTAAACGGGATGACAAGACCCAACATTGTCATTTTTCGACCAAACCAGTTGGCGAGAAATCCAATGGGATGCAGATAAAAGCAGCGCCGAGTGTCACGAAAGATCCAATCCAGGAAAATTGCTCTGTTGAAACTGCGAAATCGTAATGCTCGCCGGGAATGCTGACATTTGTGATCGGATCGAGGACCTTGATGTCAGCTTCTGAGGGAGAAGTCCATCCGAGGATTGTGCCAGCTGCCAAAGCACCTCCAGTAGCAGCGAGAGCGGCGATATATTGGGGAGCTTTTTTGCCTGTGTCGACATCGTTCACGTCAAAGCTCGTTCCTGTCATGGTAATGAACTGAAATTAAAATTAAAAGCGATTAATTTATTTGAAAAATTACAAGTTTAGAGGTAAATCGCATAAATTTTTGATATAAAGATTAAAAAAAATGAGATTTAAACTTAAGCTTGAGTAAAAGTATCAAATATTTGTTAAATTAAAAAAAAATTACTTTTTGAAAAAAAAAACTTAATTTAATTTTTACTTTTTAAACAATTTCTTGAAAAAAAATTCAAATTTTTGCAAAAAAAAATAAAAATTAAAAAAAAATTAATTTTAAAATAAATTTTAAAAATTGGAAAAAAATAAATATTTTTCAAAAAAATTCATATTATTTTTAAAAATAATGTTTAATATTTTAATTAATATTTTTCAAAAAAAAAAAAAATAATTTTTCAAAAAAAATTTTTCAAAAAAAAACAAAATAATAATAAATAAAATAAAAAAAAATTCAAAAAAATTTGTTAAAAAAATTAATTAAATTAAATTAAAAATTAAGCTTAAATCTAAAGCCTTTTAAGTCAAAAAATTATTTCATTTTTACTCAAGTTTAACTTTAAATCGCATTTAATAAATTTAATTATTTTTTTACTTTTTTTTTTTTTTTTTTGAGAAAATATGGCTTAAATTAATTGTCTTATTTTACAAAAATATTTAATTTAAAAAAAAATTAAAAAAAAATAATTTTAAAATTTTTAATATTTTTCAAAATAAAATTTTTCTCAAAATTTGGTAAAAAAAATTTTAATTAATTTTTAAAGCAATTCATTTTTAAATTTCATTTTTTTTTTAAATTGAAAAATTTTGTAAAATGAGACAAATTAATTATTTAAGCTTGATTTTCTCAAAAAAAAAAAAAAAAAAAAATAAAAAATCTTAAAATTTTGTGAAAAATTAATTAATTTAACTAATTATAAAATTTTAATTTTTTTTTAAACTTTTAACTAAATTTAACAAAATCTCATAAATTTTTCTGATTCATACCACAGATACTTCATAATAGAATGATTGCTAATAATTGCATGAAAATTACTCACAATCAATATAATTAAATCAAAAATTAGTGTCATCTACTCTAATTACTGTGTGATCAAATCTCGAGTCTCAAGTACCGTTATAAAATGGAAAGTGTCGTCAATTACGAGAAGAATTTTCTCACACAAGGTTGTCTGTTATTGCAAAAATTATCGAAAACAACGACAACACGTGTTCACACGACAAAAATTGTTGTTTATTCAAATGATCATGAATGCACTTTTTGTCATATATGCGGAAGCCTGGTGCATTGTACTCAACGAAACAGACGACGATAACGAGACTGATTCACACTTGTGCGAGAAAATAAGCATCCATAAGTTCCGGTGATGAATTTTATTCTAATTAAATCGAATTTTCAACTCTTAATTTCAAACAAAGCACATTTTACGCTTTGATTTTCAAAAGCAATTGTTAACGTTTTTTTTTCTTTTGTAATTTTAGGTCTATGGGAATGCAAGTTGTTACAAATAAATAAAAAATTTTGATTAAAAAAAGAGGTTTGGTACGGGAAAACACGTGAAAGTCGTAAAAAAGCGGCAATAAATGCAACCGTAATGAGTTTTAATGATGGGTTTGACGCTAAACATGAAAGAGAATGAAGTTGTTATCAGGCGCAAGTGATAGTAAGTAACTGTCAGTGGCTTATTAGTTAGCTAGTTGACTCGAGTGATTGACAGGTAACTGAAAAACAGACAATAAGCCTTGATTTCGAGTTAATTCTAATTAATTATTTGTGCAGTTTTGATGGGAAATATGTTTCGATTGCTTAAGTTTTGAACTTTTTTGAATTTTTTTAGACCTATTTTGATACAAATTAATTTTTAAGAAAATAATATGATATTTTTTACATAACTGTTGAGAAAATTTCTCAAAAAATTTAATGAATTTTTTAAAAATGAAATAAATTAAATTTACATTAAAAAATTAAAAAAAAAAATATTCAAAAATTTGGAAAAAAAATTTAAACCAAAAAAAAAAATTTGTGAAGAAAAAAAATTTAATTTGGCAGCTGTCAATTTTTTTTTTTACTAAAATATATTTTTTTATTATTTTGAAAGTCAAAATCTTAACAAAATAATGAAAAACGATGAAAAATTGCCTTAAAAACTAATTTAAATTAATTTTTTTCTAAAATTTTAATTAATTAATTTTTATATGGACACGTTTCAAAATTTTTAATTTAAACAAACTTTTAATTTTTTTAAAAATTAATTAATTTTTTTTTAAAAATTAATTAAAAAATTATAATTAAAAATTATATTTGAATATTTTATTTTTTTTAAATTTAATTTTTTTTTAAATTTTAATTTTTTTAAATATTTTTTATTTTTTAAATTTTATTTTTTAAAAAACTTTAAATATTTTTTTTCAATTAAATTTCTCGTATTAAATTTTTACCAAAAATATTTTTTTTTAATTGTCACATTTTCATTCAATTAATTTAAATATTTTATAGCTTGTTAAATAAATTAATGACATATTTATACAAAAATTCCCATCAAAACCTAACAAATAGAAAAACATCAACTTTTTGCTATTCACTCCTATTTTTCATTCAAATCCACTCCACAATATAAAACTACAATATAGAACACATGTAATTGAATTCACATCACAAAAATGCGTAAAATCTCGATTATTTAAAATTAAAAAAAAACTTGTTCGAAAAAAAATTTCATTTGCATAAAAAATCTCATTATTGGCGACTTGGAATAATTTACCGATAAATTTTCTTCAATTTATGGTCGGATGCACAACGTTTAAATATTTACAAATTCTTATTGTCGTCGCTTTATCATTGATTCTAATGAATAACATTTAATTTTTTTTTTGTCTATGGCAATAAACAAATTAATCATCTGCTTAACAAATACAAGGTTCGTCATTAACACTTTTTCCATTTTTTTCGTTGTTTGTGTGTGAACAGACGATCGAAACAGTTGTTTTGCATGAATATTTTATTTTTTTTTTTGAAGTTTGTTTGTTTTTATTTGTTTTTATCATTGTAAAAAGTTTTATTGATCTCCTTGTTTGTAATTTTATTTTACTATTTTTACCTTACCTTGTAGTTGAATTTTTATTACTTTATAATTTATTTAAATTTAATTTAATTTTTTTTTATAATTATTTGATGGCACTTTAATTGTATTTTTTTTTTCTCAGTCTCTTATCACTCAAATTTTTTTTATTTATTGCTTTTTTTATTTTTCCATTTTTTTACAAATATTTTTTTTTTATTTTTTAAAACGACAAAAATTTTAATTTTTATTTTTTTTATTTTTTTTAGAGACAAGTCTTAATAGTAGGACGATCCGCAACAGACTGAAACCGAACCTGTAAGTCGAGCGAGTGATAACATTCGTCGTGTACTCGATATCAAATATCAAGCGTGGCTTAACAGGTTGTGAACAGTGCTTGATAAATATCTTTACGTACTTTGTTTTTGTTTTGTGTTTTATTGATCCAAAGCCGTTATCTTGTGCAAATTTCTGCGAATGTTTGAGGTTCTGCGAATTTTTTGGCGGAAATAATGGAAAACCATAAAAGTATGGCACGCTTTTAAGAGATCTAAAATAATATTGATTATTATTTTTGTGTAATCTACTTGAGTTCTGTTGATATATTATTCAATCTTTATCTTATCGACTCAGATTGTGGGTTGAAAAATTAAAATTTTACGTGAAAATAAGTATTAAAGTGCATTTTTATAAAATTACTTGTAATTTTTTTAAGTTTTCAAGAATTTTGTGATTTTTTATAAATTTTCACAAAGTTTTTTTTTAGATAAATTAATGAAATTTGATGTAAATTTAATGTTAGCTTGAGATCATGAAGTATTGATTTTTTTCGAAATTTTTTTGGATTTTTTTTTTTTTTTTGAAGATTTTTGATTTTCGAAATTTTTAAAATTATTAGTTTTAAAAAAATAAAAATATTAAAAAAAAATTCAAAGAAATTAGAAAAAAAAATATTTTCGAAGAATAAATTCTAATTTTGATTTTTTTTTTTATTAAAATTAAAAAAATTCAAAATTCTTCAATTTTTTAAAAAAATACTTTAGAATTAAAATAACAAAAATATTTAAAAAAAATCAAATTGTCTTAAAAATTCAAAGAAATTGCAAAAAATATTACTGAAAAAAATTGCAATTTTAAAAATTATTTATTAAATTTTAAAAATACTAAATTTCAAAACAAAAAAAAAATAATAATTTAATCATAATTTATCATAAAAATAATTAAAACATATTTTTAAAAAAATTTATAAATTATAAAAATCAAATTGAAAAATTTAAAAATAAATTCTAAAAATATTTGATACATTTTTATATTTTTATTTTATTTTTATTCATAATTTTGAAAGAAAATCCAAAAAAAATCATGAAAATCTTTAAAAATTAATAGAAACCTTTGAAAAAATCATTAAAAACTTATAAAACTTAATGAAAATGTTCGAAAAATCATGAAAATTTTGAAAAATTTTCTATGTCTCGTTAAAAAATTGCCTTCACAAATTCAAATTTATCAATTCCATTCGATTTCCAAGAATTTGCCAAAAGTTAATTCAATATTAATCACTTTCATTCGTCTCACCTGGGATTCCCGTACACGCGCCTACAGAAACACGTATAACTTTGCGCGTCCATATCTCATGCCTTTTCCACAAATTTTTAAAAAAGTTCTTTTAAAAAATGTAGATTTCGAGCTCCTCTTTCAACTTTTCAAGGGTTAAAAGTGTCTAAAACAACGAAAAATGGGAGAAATTGAGGGTTAAAGTTTTCATGCAAGTCGGCGATGCAAGTTACAAGTTTTTGGTGCAAGTTACAAGTTTTCCGTGCAAGTTCGCTTCTGACTGTCGCCAATAGGACAATATTTTTGCTAGGCTCGAAATCCCAAATCTATGAAGACTCTATTTATCGTAAAAAAGTGTACAAAGAACATAGCCTTTTAACCGAATTGCTTAAATTTTGCATTAATGGTAATGCATGCAAGGAACAAAGAGCGTATCGATGGGTAAAACACACTTTCATTCCCTTAATTTTGCGTTTCTGGCAAAGCGATACCAATTTTCGCCCGAATCGCCATTTTCATATTTTTTAGTAGACTTTTAATTGGATTTTGCGACTTTCTCGCATCGCATTTCTCGCATTTTCAGCAAATTTGCCGCATTTTACTAACGAATATCGTTTTGTTTCTCTCGTTGCAGGTATTTCGAGAAGTCGTATCAGGTAATTGCTTGGCATTTTTGCAGCTTTCCATTTTTTATTTCAGCGTTTTTCCACGAAAAACATCCGAATTTCTCGCGTCACGCATGCAAAAAGTGCCCAAAGTTGACGAATTGTCACGATTTTGGCACTTTTCGATGCTTATTTGACCGGAAAACATTCACATTACAAAATTTTTATTGATCCAAGATGTCAGATTTCTTGTTATTTTTTTCCTCTCCCAAAATATCCACGTAAATTATGAACAAATTCCGGTCCAAAAACGCGCACGAGACACAATTCGAAGCGAATTTCGTGCGAAACTCGAGCATTTTGGGCGAAAATCCATTTGGGACACTTGAATTTTTTTGGCATTTCTTTCCCGGAAGTCACGTCGTGCGACGCTGGCAGCTCCAAAAGAGCAAAAAGGTCAAAACGTTTTCCCCCGAAATGCGTTTTCAGCGAATGTTTTCCGGGTTTTTGGGTGAATTTGAGGCATTTTGCTTAAAATTTTAAATTTTGCTTTCAGAACTCCAAATATAGCAGCAAGCGAGACTATGACAGAGATACGAACAGCAGGTCCAACTATCGAGATAGGGATTCACCGATAAATAATGGTAAGGAATTGGCTTCTTCTCGCTTTTTTTGAGACATTTCCGACGCAACGACAGGTCGATGACCCTTGCACATTTATAAATTGATACAACCTTGTAACTATTTCGTCGAATTTGAATAAAATTAGAATTAATGGGACACTGCGCGAAATTTCATCGTGTTTGTGGAAGGTCATTCAATGCTTTTTTTGTCGTTTTAGGCCGCGGCGGATCGTACAGGTCCATTTCGCCAGAGTGTGATTCGCCACGAGATCGGCGCGATCGCTATCAAAGCTCGAGTTATTCTCAAAAAATGCGTGACAGGGACTACAAAAAGGATAAATATTCTGGTAAGATGCTTTTTCCAATTTTTTTTTTGACAAAATTTCATTAAAAATAATTTTTTTATAGATTCACGGTCACAAAAACGAGGAGGCTATTCGTCACAAAAGAGCAGAGACCGCGAATACAGCAAAAAGGATAAATATTCGGGGGATTGGAGTGAGCATGTAAGCTCCTCCGGCAAAAAGTATTATTACAACTGTAAAACCGAGGTGTCGCAATGGGAGAAGCCGAGGGAATGGTTGGACAAGGAGAGGTTAGATTGGCAAATCTACGAATAAAAGACATTTTTTTGATGGAATTTTAATTTTTTAGGACAACGTCGAAAGATTCGAGAGACCGTGATTATAGTCATAAGGAGAGGGATCGCAACGATTATCGGGAAAAAGATGTGCGAGATCGAGAATATAGGGATAAAGATAGGCCATCGGGATATTCAGGTAGCAGTAAGTCACATTCCAATTCTCGATCGAGGTGGCCAACGCACGACTCGGATCTGCCTCCGCATAAGAGGCGACGTGAAGGTGAGTTTTTTATGTCTTTTTCTTCAAGTTTTTGTAAAAATTTTTTTTTTTTTATTTGAAGCAAGATAAATTTTTCGATTTTTAATTAATTTTAATGAATTGAAAATATTTTAATAATATAAAAAATTCATTTTTTTCTTATAATTTCGAAATTTTTAATATAATTTTTCTTAAATCAACTTCAAAAATTATGAGAGATGAATATTTCTATTTCTCTTGAACGAAAATTTTGATCTTTTTGACAAAGTTTTAATAAAAAAATATTCATTTAATTGATAATTCTCGCACGTTTTTGATTTTTTTTTGAGATCTTGTCAAATATTTAAGGAAAAAAAAAAATAAAAAAATTTAAAATAATTAATTTAATTAAAAATTAAAAATTAATTAAAAAATTATAAAAAATTTTTTTGGAAAAAAATTTACTTTTTTAAACAAATTTCAAAAGAAATGATAAAGTATAAAAAAATGCTAAAATTTTCTTAAAATATGTTGAAAAAAATTAATGAGTAAAATTTTGTTCATAATTTAATATTTTCTATTGATTAATGAAAAATAATAAATTTAAAAAAAAAAATATTAATTTAAAAATATTAATTCTATAGAAAATTTCTATTTCTTAAATTTCTTTCAAATCAAAAAATTTTAAATTCTGATCTTAATTTTAGGATTTCAACAAAATAACTTATCTAATTAATAAAATTGCTTATTTTTATTAAAATTTGTAAAATTAAATTTAATTAAATTGAAAGTTTAAATAATTTCCTAATTAAATTTCTACAAATAAATTGTTTTTCCATAATTTTTATTTTTTTTTATAATTTTTTTTTAAATAATTTTTTAAGGTATAATTTTTTCTATAAAATTTTCAAAATTTAACGAAAATAATTCGATAATTTATTTGCCATCTTTATGTTTAAAATTTTTTGAAAAAAAAAATTGAAAAATGTGAGTTAATTTTAAATATTTTTTTTTTAATTTTATTTTTAAACTCCATAAAAAATGATTTGAAATGTCTCGCAATTTTTTAATTAAAAATTTCATTATTTTTTTCAGAAAATGTCGACATGGATATCAGTCCGGGCGATTCAACGCCAACATCCGAAACGAGTTATTCCCATTCGAGTACGCCGACGACACTTGCGCGACAACAGCAGCAGCAACAGCAGCATCAGCAACAAGAACTGCCGCCACACATCAACAACAGTAGTAGTAGTAATGTTAGTAACAACAACGACGGCGGCGTGGTTCACTTGGCAAACGCCTTGCCACGCTTATCTTCGAATCCAGCTACGCCCACGGGAAACAATTCGAACAGCCAGTCGTCTCACAATAGTAATAATAGTAGTAGTAATAATCACATTTTGCACAAGATGCACCACAATTCGCAGCAATCGGATGCCGCATCGCCGATCCAAGGCAATGGGCAGAGCGATGCGATGCTGATGTCAAATACTCCGGGTCCGCCTGGCAGTAATTCGAACGTTTCAAATACCTCTCCGCCCGTGGTTTCGATGGCTGGCTTACCAAAAATCCTGTCGCAGATTACGGGCAACAAGCAACTCGAGCAAAATGACCTGAATCCTCAAAAGGCACTGCAAACGATTAATAATGCGCTGGCACGGCAACATGCGGGCGGCAATAATAATTGTGTGTCGTCGGCAATTGCCAGTTGTAGTAATAGTAGTAATTTAATGCACGAACCAAGGTGAGATTTTTAAAATTTCCGTCCCAAAAAATCAATTTTTAATGAAAAATTTGAAGTTTTAGGGAACGCGTATTGAATTCGCCGCTATATACATCCCCTCACTATAATTACAGTGTCAATTTAAGTCAAAGTAATTTAAGAGATCACGGAGATGGAGCACCAACACCCACACAGGAACTCGATTTAGATTCTAGGAGACGTAAGTTCATCAATTTTTCCCCGAAAATTATTGAAATTTTATTTTTTTTTTTACTTTAGACGCTCAAACGACATCCGTTAGTAGCTTACAAGGTGTCATGACATCCTCACAAATAGGCAGACTGCAACATGGTCCAACCTTAACGCCCTCACATTCAAAATACATGAGAACAGATCTTATCTCGCATGTTACTAACTGGCCTGCTGAAATGTTGGAGAAACCGGTATTTAAAAATTTCTCTTAAAAAAAGACAAAAATTTAAAAAAAAATTTTTTTAGGCACAGAAATTGTCGGAAGAAGCTCATCTGCATGGTGATTTACATTGTAGTAAGGTGTCAACAGAGTTAAAATGTGCAAGAAGTTTAGTTAGGATTACAGAAATAACAGCCACATTGCAGGAACAAAAGTAATTTTTCTTCATTTTTCTCTTCACTTTGATCGATTTTTAATTTTTTCCTTATTTTTCCCTCAGAATTATGTATTTACGACAGCAAATTCGCCGATTAGAAGAATTAAAGTCACAAAACTCCTTTATGTCTGACGATCTATAGCGTTAATATCTTTGTTACATTTAGAAAGGTAATTTAAAAATTTTATTATAAACTCTGCTAAAGAGAAGCTTAGAAAAAAAAAATTAAAAAAAACACACAAAAAAACAAGAATTATTACAAGAGAAAAAAAATGAGCTACTTTTAGTCGTATAAAAAAAAATAAACAAAACACAAAAAAAGTGACTACAATTCAAAATTTATTATTATTAATTATTATATTGTATTTAGGAACTTTACCCTTATAAAGTTATTGACTAATAAAACTTATATAGGTAGAAAAGTAGTTTAATTATTAAAATTATTAACATATATGACTTTTCATAAAAAGAAACAAAAAATTTATAAAAAATATTATATCAAAACACGGAACTTGTAAAAAAAAGCACGAACAAAAGAAAATAAATCTAATCAATGGTATTTATTTTTTATTTAGGCCCTAAGCTCATGGAAAAAAAATTAACAGTTTAAATTTTTTTTTTAATTAATTTTTAATGGATTTAAATTTTAATTTTAATTGAAAAAAATAAGTTAAAAAATTTTAATAAAAAAAAATTAATTTTTAATTAATTAATTAATTTTTTATTAAAAAACTTATTATTTTAATTTTTAAAAATTAATAATAATTAAATAAATTATTTAATTTAATTTAATTTTTTAAAAATTAAAATAATAATTCAAAAAAAAAAATATTTCATTGATTAAATTTTAATTTTTTATAAATAAAAAAATAATTTAATATAAACATTATTTTTTTTTAATTAAAATAAAAATTAATAGAAATTCATTAAAAATTAATTTTTTTTAATTAAAATAAAAATTTGAAATTATTCAAAAAATTAAATTAAAAAAAAAAATTAAATTCAAACTGTTTAAATTTTTTTTTATGAAATCGGAAAAGTAAAGAAAAAAAATCAAATTTAAAACACATGAAAAGGCATTTAAACTTGATTTAAATAATAAATTTAAAATTATACCGAAAATTTGGGGTATCCATAAGTTATTATTTGCTTATTTTCTGCTAAGTAGTAACTGACTAATGTTTAAAAAAAACACAAAAAAAATTGTGTTCCACGAGGAGCTCATGAAAAAAATATAACTTGACCTCTTAAAAGGCATGAAAGAAAAAAAAATAGTAAAAAATAAGGAATTTGTTAAAGCATGGAGATAGTATCACGTTAATTGACTTCCGATGTCCGTTTTTTTTCACGAAGGACATTCAAACATGTAAATAGTTTATTGTTCACGGGCCGACAAAAAATAAAAAAAAAATATTGCTTTAATAGCGCAAAGAGACTGTCATCTAAAAAATATTTTTTTTCATTTAAAAATCATTTTTCGGTTCGTTCGTGTAAAAAAAAATGAAAAAAAAACTTGCGATGTGATCAACTTTTGTAAACTTGTTAGGAGATAAAAATTTGTTGAACAAAAACTATTTATGGTTCTTTGAAATGTTTTATATAAATAAAATAAAAAATTATTGGTACCTCTCCAACTCCAAATAACCTTAAATAAAAAATAAAAAAAATTCTCTTGTACATAAAAAAAAATACGTCGTCGTTTAGGTTTAGGTGTATTATTATGAATATTATTATTATTAAATATTGCTAAGATGAAGAAGAGTTCACTCAATTGCATAAAAAAAATAAATAAATAAAAATTACAAATCAAAATAGATCAAAATTCATGTTTCTTGTTCTCTCTTGTAATAAAAAAAAATGAAAAATAATCACAAAACACAACAAAAACATGTTAATAAAAAGTCAGAAAATTCGTGTCGAGCGTTTTTATGAAATTTATGGATATTATAGCTCCACAGTTGCGAGAAAAATGCATGATATATAAATGTTTAAGACTGTTTTTTATATAAAGGAACCATTTATCACATGTAAAATATTAACTAATTAAAAATATTGCATTCATGAATATTTTTTACAGGTCCTCGATTAAATTTTTTTTAAAAATATTTTTTGTCAAAATTTGTGAAATTTTTAATTAAAATTTAACTTTTTAATATAAAAATATTTAAAAAAAATAATTTTATCAAAAATATTAAATTTAATTAAATTAAAATAATAATTTTTTTAAATTAATTTTTAATTAATAATTAATTTTAATTTAATTAAAATAATTTTTTTTATTTAAAATTATTTTTTTTATAATAAAAAGTTAATTTTTAATTAAAAATAACACATTTTTTTTAATGATATTAACTTCAAATTAAATTTAAAAAAAATCCATAAACCATTCTAAGTTTGTAGAAAAAAGAGCCTTAAAAAATCAATTCCTCAAAAAAAAAAAAATAAAATAAAATAAATCAAGAAAAATCACAAGAAAGTTAACTAAAAAAATTAAAATTAAACATATTTTTAGTTAGTAATTTAAATTATTTATTATTATGATTTTCTTCTATAAATTTCGTCATAAAAAAAAATAATAAATAAAAATATTCAAAAAATTAGTAGAACAGGAATCATGCATCATACCCTATCATTAATAAAAAAAAATACACACAATAAAAATATAACTTTAAATAAAAAAAAAAAAATCAAGCAAAAAATCTGTAATCAGAAGGAAGAAAAGTAATTGTTTGAAAATTCTTCTTTAAAACAATAGGGTTATTAAATTAGATTAATACAATTAATATTGATAAGAAAAATTAATAAAAAATGCAAAAAATTAATAATCATCAAGTGAAAGTTTTTTTTTGTTTTTGGTTCATCTAAAATAATTTATTGTTACATTTTTCTTTTATTTAATTTTTTTTTTGTTAAAAGACATTCATTCACGTATAATTATAGAGGGAAGGTTATACGTTCATTAGTGCTAAAAATGCAGTTTTTGAGTATTATGACAGCATGGTAATTTTTCATTTGAGTTTAAAAGGTTACATAAAATTTTCATAAAATTATTTGACAGAAAAAATATTTAATTTTAAAATTTTTTTAAAATAATTTTTGTTAAAAATTTAATTTAAAAAAAATTAAAAGAAAAATAATTCATTAATTAATTTCAAAATTTTGATTTTAATTAATTAATTAAATTATTTAACAATTAATTTTAATTTTTTAAAATTTTTATTAAATTATTAATTAAATTAAATTAATTTATTTTTTTTTTTAAATAATTTTGGTTAAAAATTTAATTTAAAAAAATATAAAATTTTAATAATTAACTAATTTTTTAATTAAATAATTTAATTAAATTAAAAATTTAATTAATAATATTTTAATTTTAATTAATTAAAATTAAAAAAAAAAAATAATTTGAAAATTTTTAA
The DNA here is from genome assembly GCF_036172545.1 of Culicoides brevitarsis. Lineage (NCBI taxonomy): Eukaryota > Metazoa > Arthropoda > Insecta > Diptera > Ceratopogonidae > Culicoides > Culicoides brevitarsis. Next base: position 32,699,499 of record NC_087087.1, on the reverse strand, counting down.
TTAAAAAATTAAGTTTTATAAATCAAATTAAATTATTTAATAATTAATTAAAGTTTTAAAAAATTGATAAAATTATATAAAAAATTTTTTTTTATCATTTTTGGTTAAAATTTCTCATTTAAAATTTTTTTCTGTCAAAATTTAAATTTTATGAACAAAATTTAAAAAATATTTTTTCCTTTTCAAGTGATTGACTAGATAAATTAATATCGTTCACTGATGTGTGTGACACTTAGGCTTCACTAAAACTAATACTAATTTCATCCATAGACACATCCTTCTCGATATCATCATTGGATTTCTCATTTTCCAGAATTTCCGTTACCAAATTTGTCCATTCGTGAAACCCGAAGCAATTTCTCGCCGCTCTTTCGTACATGATCCATCGCACAATGGCATCGCCGACCCCAAATCCCAACGACAACAAGAGTCGCAACAAGTAACATCGAGTATAGTAACTGATTGGAGCATCGTCATGCCGAAATGAACGATTGAACGTCTCTTTGAGCGTAAAATCGAACGCTGCTTTGTCGTTCCAATGGATGTGTTGGTAGTGACATTGCAATTTTTTCATCAGACAATCGATGGCGAGAATTATGCCGTGTTTGAAATTTTCTGTCGTGTGTGATGCAAAAATGTATGGAATGTAGGCGATGACAGCACGAGGTATTTCGTCGTGATAATGATGAAATTGAGCGAAACAAAGGGCAGCGAGACGACGAACTTTGTCGTTTTTATTTCCCAACATTTTCCAAAAACGAGCACGATAGGCATTGGTAACTTCCGTAATTCGACTGTCTGCGGGGTTTTTCACCTCGATATTTGACAAAAATTCCAAATACAAGACGGCACTCGATGTTGGGAGGTTGGATTGAAGTTCACTCAAGATGTGACAATTGACTTTTGGCATATTTCGAACGAGCTCTTCCAAATGAATGTAAACCACGTGTTGCCAAGCATCACTATTGTTGTCAGTTTTTGGCTTCTGTTTCATGATTTTCGGTATGAGAGACCCAAAAAGTGTCAAACTCGCATTTTTGATGTTCCAATAACTAGATCTGATGTAACTGAAGCTTATGAGAATGATTTGTTCCAAAAAGGGAATGACATCGTCCGTTAATTCTGTGTCGTTAAAATATTTGCTGAGATCATGCAGGAACAAGGAAATCAAAAAAGGAACCATTGGCTTTGGTTCATCCGATTCTGATAAATTTGTGAGACGTTCGATGAAGATTTTTAAGCATTGTTGCCGCATCGTTCGCCCGATTGTCATGTCGTTCTTGAGGACTTGCATGTGAAGCAGAATTAATCCGCGATTGCAACGAATATCCAAAGTTTGAATTTTATCCAGGGGGCGAAGGATTTTGTTCATGTATGGGTTGGAGATGCTCTCAATTTCCTCCTCGGAGAAGGACTGAAGTTGTTTGATCCAGTTTTTGGTGAAATAATTGAATAAACGACCGATTGCATTGGAAGCTGATTCAATGGAGCCTTTGTGACAGCAGAACACGAGAATGTTGATGATGATGTCGGAGCAGAAAAGGAGCCTTTTTAGCGGTTTGGTGTACTGTTGACGATTTTTGATGACATAAATCCCGTAATTGGAGGCCAATTCTGAACAAGCCTGAAAAAAAATTGGATTAAAAAAATTTTAGGTGAGAAAATTATTACGAAATTGTTTAATTTTTAAACTTAATTAATAAAGAGATATTATAATTTTTTTTTTAAATTTATTTAAAAATTCGTTATTTTTTAACTTTTTCAAATTTTTGGTGAATATTAAAGATTTTTTTTAAGAAAAATTTTATTTTTTCAAAAAATTTTTTTCAATTTTTGTCAAATCTTGCTCCAAATGGATTGAAATTTGTCAGAGGGATCTAATTTATCATTTTTAATCATTTTATAACTCAAAACTGCCAAAAAATTGAAACTGAAAAAAAAATTTTTCTTTGACATAGTTTTGTTTTAAAAACTAAATCAAGAGCAAAAAAACTGTGTCAAAAACTGTGTCAAAGCAATTTTTGTCAAATCTTGCTCCAAATGGATAAAAATTTATCAGAGGGCTCTAATTTATCATTTTTAATCATTTTATAACTCAAAACTGCCAAAAAATTGAAACTGAAAAAAATTTTTTTCTTTGACATAGTTATGTTTTAAAAACTAAATCAAGAGCAAAAAAACTGTGTCAAAAACTGTGTCAAAGCAATTTTTGTCAAATCTTGCTCCAAATGGATTGAAATTTGTCAGAGGGCTCTAATTTATCATTTTTAATCATTTTATAACTCAAAACTGCCAAAAAATTGAAACTGAAAAAAATTTTTTTCTTTGACATAGTTTTGTTTTAAAAACTAAATCAAGAGCAAAAAAACTGTGTCAAAAACTGTGTCAAAGCAATTTTTGTCAAATCTTGCTCCAAATGGATAAAAATTTATCAGAGGGCTCTAATTTATCATTTTTAATCATTTTATAACTCAAAACTGCCAAAAAATTGAAACTGAAAAAAAATTTTTTCTTTGACATAGTTTTGTTTTAAAAACTAAATCAAGAGCAAAAAAACTGTGTCAAAAACTGTGTCAAAGCAATTTTTGTCAAATCTTGCTCCAAATGGATTGAAATTTGTCAGAGGGCTCTAATTTATCATTTTTAATCATTTTATAACTCAAAACTGCCAAAAAATTGAAACTGAAAAAAAATTTTTTCTTTGACATAGTTTTGTTTTAAAAACTAAATCAAGAGCAAAAAAACTGTGTCAAAAACTGTGTCAAAGCAATTTTTGTCAAATCTTGCTCCAAATGGATAAAAATTTGTCAGAGGGCTCTAATTTATCATTTTTAATCATTTTATAACTCAAAACTGCCAAAAAATTGAAACTGAAAAAAAATTTTTTCTTTGACATAGTTTTGTTTTAAAAACTAAATCAAGAGCAAAAAAACTGTGTCAAAAACTGTGTCAAAGCAATTTTTGTCAAATCTTGCTCCAAATGGATTGAAATTTGTCAGAGGGCTCTAATTTATCATTTTTAATCATTTTATAACTCAAAACTGCCAAAAAATTGAAACTGAAAAAAATTTTTTTCTTTGACATAGTTTTGTTTTAAAAACTAAATCAAGAGCAAAAAAACTGTGTCAAAAACTGTGTCAAAGCAATTTTTGTCAAATCTTGCTCCAAATGGATTGAAATTTGTCAGAGGGCTCTAATTTATCATTTTTAATCATTTTATAACTCAAAACTGCCAAAAAATTGAAACTGAAAAAAATTTTTTTCTTTGACATAGTTTTGTTTTAAAAACTAAATCAAGAGCAAAAAAACTGTGTCAAAAACTGTGTCAAAGCAATTTTTGTCAAATCTTGCTCCAAATGGATTGAAATTTGTCAGAGGGCTCTAATTTATCATTTTTAATCATTTTATAACTCAAAACTGCCAAAAAATTGAAACTGAAAAAAATTTTTTTCTTTGACATAGTTTTGTTTTAAAAACTAAATCAAGAGCAAAAAAACTGTGTCAAAAACTGTGTCAAAGCAATTTTTGTCAAATCTTGCTCCAAATGGATTGAAATTTGTCAGAGGGCTCTAATTTATCATTTTTAATCATTTTATAACTCAAAACTGCCAAAAAATTGAAACTGAAAAAAATTTTTTTCTTTGACATAGTTTTGTTTTAAAAACTAAATCAAGAGCAAAAAAACTGTGTCAAAAACTGTGTCAAAGCAATTTTTGTCAAATCTTGCTCCAAATGGATTGAAATTTGTCAGAGGGCTCTAATTTATCATTTTTAATCATTTTATAACTCAAAACTGCCAAAAAATTGAAACTGAAAAAAATTTTTTTCTTTGACATAGTTTTGTTTTAAAAACTAAATCAAGAGCAAAAAAACTGTGTCAAAAACTGTGTCATTTTTGTCAAATCTTGCTCCAAATGGATTGAAATTTGTCGCAGGGCTCTAATTTATCATTTTTAATCATTTTATAACTCAAAACTGCCAAAAAATTGAAACTGAAAAAAATTTTTTTCTTTGACATAGTTTTGTTTTAAAAACTAAATCAAGAGCAAAAAAACTGTGTCAAAGCAATTTTTGTCAAATCTTGCTCCAAATGGATTGAAATTTGTCAGAGGGCTCTAATTTATCATTTTTAATCATTTTACAACTCAAAACTACCAAAAAATTGAAACTGAAAAAAAATTTTTTCTTTGACATAGTTTTGTTTCAAAAACTAAATCAAGAGCAAAAAAACTGTGTCAAAGCAATTTTTGTCAAATCTTGCTCCAAATGGATAAAAATTAGTCAGGGGGCTCTAATTTATCATTTTTAATCATTTTATAACTCAAAACTGCCAAAAAATTGAAATTGAAAAAAAAAATTTCCTTTGACATAGTTTTGTTTTAAAAACTAAATCAAGAGCAAAAAAACTGTGTCAAAGCAATTTTTGTCAAATCTTGCTCCAAATGGATTGAAATTTGTCAGAGGGCTCTAATTTATCATTTTTAATCATTTTATAACTCAAAACTGCCAAAAAATTGAAATTGAAAAAAAAAATTTCCTTTGACATAGTTTTGTTTTAAAAACTAAATCAAGAGCAAAAAAACTATGTCAAAAACTGTGTCAAAAACTGTGTCAAAGCTATTTTTGTCAAATCTTGCTTCAAATGGATTGAAATTTGTCAGAGGATTTTTAATCATTTTATAACTCAAAACTGCCAAAAAATTGAAACTGAAAAAAATTTTTTTCTTTGACATAGTTTTGTTTTGAGAGCAAAAAAACTGTGTCAAAAACTGTGTCAAAGCAATTTTTGTCAAATCTTGCTCCAAATGGATAAAAATTTATCAGAGGGCTCTAAAAGGGCTTTAAAAAATTTTTTTAAAAAATTGAAAAAGTTAAAAATTAAATGATTTTTGAATAAAATTTTGAAATTTTTGATGAAAAATGTATCTAAAATTGAACAGTTTCGTAGTTTTTACATAAAATTTTTTTCAAAAATTATTTAGGGAAGAAAAATAATCAATTTTTCTGAATTTTTGACCTAAAAAAAGTTAAAATTTTTAAAATAAAAACATTAAAATTTTCGTTAAAATTGATTAAAATTTTAATATTTATCAAACTTTTTGAATTTTTTAAAAGAAATTTTTTCTTTTTTTACAAAAAAATTTAAAAGTTAAAAAAATAATAATTTTTTAATACATTTAAACGAAATTTTGATCATTTTTGTTAAAAAAATTTTTAAAAATTAAACGATTTTGTAATTTTTAAATAAAAAATTTTTCAAAAAATCATTCAAGAAGTAAAATTATTGATTTTTCTGACTTTTTTAGGTTGAAAATTGAATTTCTTAAAATAAAAATAGCAAAAATTCTTACCCTGAGAGTATGCCAGAACGAATGCAGCAACAATTTCTTGTCCTTGTCAATATTTTCCGACCTGGCATTCGATTGCCCAACCAAACATTCAAGATTTTCATCCAATTTACTAAAATCCAAGCCTTGCTCCTTCGAATTAATCAATCCAATAACCACATCAGACACACATTTCACAACTTCGATCAATTCTCCGTCATTTTCAAACTGTTCCAAGGTCAAATCCGCCTCAATGTTCAGATATTCGTTCAAACAATCCAGCGGTTTGTACAAATTCACGTGATGAATCACCGCCGCCAGCGGATCGTCTTTCATATGCTGCAACGAAGTCTGAAGTACCTCAAGTGCGTGTTTAAAATGCTCCGCTAAAATTAATTTTTCATCATTTCCGCCGTACTTTTTGATCAGCAACTTTGTGTGATAATGCGGATATTCCTGCTCGTATAAGTCATCAGGCGTCGTGCAATCTACCGTCATGTATTTAGTGATAAGCTCATAAGTTATTGCCCGAACATCGTCAAAGTGCGAGTTGCAGGCCAAGGAGATCAGGAGTTTGTGATATGTTTCGTCATGAATGTTCCATAAATTTTCCTCGATGAGCCGTTTTGTCGTTTTTTCATCGATTATTGGTCGTTTTCCGTCTTGCACGTGCCGCGAATCGAAGAGACATCCACAAATCGCTTGCAAAAGTTTGACGGCGAATATTTGTGGTTGATACACGTCACTTTGGATGCCCGGCAAAAATATTTCCTGTTGCAAAAATAGCAAAAATTGTCGCACTTCGACGTTATCAAGGCCGATTTTCATAAGATACAGCAGCATTTGTGGTAGTTTTTTCATCAAATTTTGACGGAATGACGAGTCTGAGACCTCGTAACGGACTGTTATGAAGTTTTTGAGGAAATCCAAGCTCCCGAGGTCTGTGGCGAGATTTTCAACCATAATTTCGTACACGTGAACTTCAATAAAACGCGTTCCTGACAAGTTTGCCCATTTATCTCGTATCAAAGGATCAACTGTGGCATGCATTTCAGCAGTTTGTTTCGCGAAAATCGATCGAATCAGCACTAAATTCACAAAAGCTTCATGTTCTAACTTCGCTTTTTGCACCAGAGAGTCCAAATCGACGAGAGAAGCGATATTTTTGAATACAAGTTCCTTGTCGCGACCATTCATGATGGCACACCAATGCTCTACCATGTACTTTTTCTCCGTAAAATTCGAGGAAATGAGGATTTCGGCGATTAATTCGTGTAATTTGGCGATTTCTTGCTTCAGAAGTACTTTTATGACAGCTTGACCGGCACTACAGAGATGTTTATATTTGAGTGACAAGCAAATTCCCTTGAAAAAATGATCATTTTTTAAATTTGGCTCTTCCAGACCTTGTAAAGTGTAGTATTTTTGCTCATCCAGCAACTCGGCGAGCAAATAAAACTTATTGCGGTCGTTCCAGGGGCGTTTCAAGAGTGACGGAAGTAATACTTGTCTCGCAAATGTGTCGTTTTTGACTAATTTCGCGAATAAACTGAGACATCGATCCCGAACTCCTTGAATGCTTGTCTCTAAATGCAAATCAATCATCTCCCAAACACGCCCCAAGTTGTCCAGCGACTCCGTTTCGGCTCCGTAATACTTGAAATACGAGATTAAATTCTCCACAGACAACACGAACAAATATTCGTTCTCTTCCTCTTTGGTTTTTCTCGCACTTTCGATGAGCAAGTTGAAACACAGCGCAAACATCTCCGTTCGAGCGACATTTTTATCGAGTTGCTTGCAACTATTGAAGAAACCGTAAAGCATGATGACTTTTTCGTAGCTGTCTAATTTGGCTTGGAGCGAAAGTAACACGTCGATGCTCGTGATGGACACTTTTGCGTGTGATTTTGCGAGATTTTTAATGGTTATCAAGTCGAAAGCACGGCCATAGTGCTGAAGTAATGCGTGGTTCAGAGCATTGTACTCCGAGGAATGGAATTTTTGTGCATCGAAATTTTGATAAATGTCCTAAAATTCAGAAAAAATGTGAAAAATTAATTTTTATGAGATAAAAAAGGACACTTACCTTGCAAATCGTAATTAATTCATCCTGTGACGTCAAATTGTTCAGAGTATTGAGCCATTTTTCGATTTTTTTCGCATTTTTGTCGTCAGTCTCTTCCATTTTGGGCAAGTGTAAGTACAGAAGTTGATAAGAATCACAATTAGAGTAATTAAGGATGAGAATTTATGTCAAAAATGCCTAAACTAAGGACGAAAATTTTAATCGTGAAAAATCAAAACAAACTTTGCGATAAATAGAATATGCAATAGGAGAAACAAAAATCATGAGCTTTGAAGGGTGTCTCACATATATGAAGTTTTTGTCTTTAAATCTCAAAAATAAAGGAAAAATTATAAAATTAAGCAAAATTTAATTATTAAAAATTTTTAAATAAAAAAAATTAATTATAAAAATAAAATAATAAAAATTATCAAAGTTAAAAAATTTCAATATTAAAAAAAATTAAACAAAAAAAATTATTTAAAAATTCAAAAAATAATTTTAAATATATAAAAGATTAAAAAAAAATAAAAATTTTAAAAATAATATTAAAATTAATTTTGAAAAATAAATAAAATTTTATTTTATCGTAAATTTTCAAAAAAATAAATAGGTATGAAAAATTATGAAATTTTGCAAAAATTAAAAAATTGATAATTAAAAAAATTAAATAAAAAAAATATTAAATAATTCAAAATTTAATTTAAAAAATAAAAACTAAAAAAAAATTAGAATAAAAAAATAAAATATTGTAGATTTAAAAAAATAAATTTAAAAAAAATATTAAAATAATTTAAAAAAAAATAGAAAAAGTAGTCGTCTAAAGAACGACATACTATACCGCATTTAGATTTTACATACATATCTTTATTGTTGTCCTCACTTTACAATTTCATACTCCTCATTTCAATTTTCCGAACTTTTTATCAACTACAGAATTTCACATTTTCGTACTCCTCGAAAAAGAAGAAAAACGGTCATGAAATTTTTCAAGTCAAGTTTTAATCAACTTTCGATGGATTTCAAAGCTAAAATTTAATAAATATTCATTCTAAAGTTCATTTCTGTTCATATTGGGTCGATATTTGACGAAACAAAAAAATCAGAGTTTGGAAGTAAAAACGCTGATTTTTTTGCAAGTCAATTTTTGATCACTTTTAAGCCTAAAATTGAATAAATATTCATGCTAAAGTTGATTTTTGTTCATATTGGGTCGATATTTGACGAAACAAAAAAATCAGCGTTTGGAAGTAAAAACGCTGATTTTTTTGCAAGTCAATTTTTGATCACTTTTAAGCCTAAAATTGAATAAATATTCATGCTAAAGTTGATTTTTGTTCATATTGGGTCGATATTTGACGAAACAAAAAAATCAGCGTTTGGAAGTAAAAACGCTGATTTTTTTGCAAGTCAATTTTTGATCACTTTTAAGCCTAAAATTGAATAAATATTCATGCTAAAGTTGATTTTTGTTCATATTGGGTCGATATTTGACGAAACAAAAAAATCAGAGTTTGGAGGTTCAAACTCTGATTTTTTTTGCAAGTCATTTTTTGATCACTTTTAAGCCTAAAATTGAATAAATATTCATTCTAAAGTTGATTTCTGTTCATATTGGGTCGATATTTGACGAAACAAAAAAATCAGCGTTTGGAAGTAAAAACGCTGATTTTTTTGCAAGTCAATTTTTGATCACTTTTAAGCCTAAAATTGAATAAATATTCATGCTAAAGTTGATTTTTGTTCATATTGGGTCGATATTTGACGAAACAAAAAAATCAGCGATTGGAAGTAAAAACGCTGATTTTTTTGCAAGTCATTTTTTGATCACTTTTAAGCCTAAAATTGAATAAATATTCATTCTAAAGTTGATTTCTGTTCATATTGGGTCGATATTTGACGAAACAAAAAAATCAGCGTTTGGAAGTTCAAACTCTGATTTTTTTGCAAGTCATTTTTTGATCACTTTTAAGCCTAAAATTGAATAAATATTCATTCTAAAGTTGATTTCTGTTCATATTGGGTCGATATTTGACGAAACAAAAAAATCAGAGTTTGGAGGTTCAAACTCTGATTTTTTTTGCAAGTCATTTTTTGATCACTTTTAAGCCTAAAATTGAATAAATATTCATTCTAAAGTTCATTTCTGTTCATATTGGGTCGATATTTGACGTAACAAAAAAATCAGAGTTTGGAGGTTCAAACTCTGATTTTTTTTGCAAGTCATTTTTTGATCACTTTTAAGCCTAAAATTGAATAAATATTCATTCTAAAGTTCATTTCTGTTCATATTGGGTCGATATTTGACGTAACAAAAAAATCAGAGTTTGGAGGTTCAAACTCTGATTTTTTTTGCAAGTCATTTTTTGATCACTTTTAAGCCTAAAATTGAATAAATATTCATTCTAAAGTTCATTTCTGTTCATATTGGGTCGATATTTGACGTAACAAAAAAATCAGAGTTTGGAGGTTCAAACTCTGATTTTTTCTGCAAGTCATTTTTTGATCACTTTTAAGCCTAAAATTGAATAAATATTCATTCTAAAGTTCATTTTTTCTGATCGTAAGTCATTTTTTGAAACCTAAAATTGAATAAATATTCATTCTAAAGATGATTTCCATCAAAATCTCCATGATTTTTAAATAAATAAAAAAAAATTTTTTTGGGGCACAGCGTTACTGACACACACACACACACACACACACACACACACACACACACACAGACGACAAGTCGAATTTAATACCGCATTTTTTCTTCGAAATGCGGTAAAAAATAAAAATAATAAATATTGTACAAAATTTAATTAAAAAAAAAATATAAAAAACTGAAAAAAAATGAAAATTTATTTAAAAAAAATTGAAAAATGAAAATTTAATAAAATTTAATTTAAGTAAAATTTAATTTAAAAAAAATGTAAAAAAATTTAAAAAAAATTAAAAAAAATAAATTAAGAATGAAATAACCAGCTAAATAATATTTTTCAATTTTAAAAAATAATTAAATTAAAAAAAAAATAAATAATAAAAATTATTAAATTTTGCAAAATCTAATTAAAAAAAAAATTAAAATAAAAACTAAAATAATGCATAAAAAATAAAAAAAAATTATAAATAGTTAATTTTTCTGTTAATATTTTATCCACTTCGAAAATTTTTTAAATAATTTTTAATTCACAAAAAAACAAATTTATCTTTATTTTATTATTTAGTACGAGGACAGAAAAAAATACTATATAGGCACTTCAAAATTAAATTTTTCTTGTAATAATCTCAAAAACTTCGAATTTTCATGTAAGAGTAGGAACCACAGTCTCCGCAGCTTTTTGCAAAGTCTCCATACGCTCAATAACTGTCGGATAAGGATCCAAACAAAGTCCCTGAGGCGCCGTATTTTCTCTCTTCAACTCCTCCATGCGTTCCAACCATTGCGAAATCTTCTTCTGCATCTTCTTGAACACTTCGCCATCCATCGTGAGCTTTGTCGGAAATTGGTTTTCGTATTGCGCGAGTTCCTTCGACTTTGGCATCAAACGTTCACAATCGTCATGATGAAAGTTACGATGCCCTTCCATCATATTAACTCCGCTTCGACGAAAAAATTCTTCAAAAATCAGCTCTTGTGACTTGCGAACCAAGCGATTTCCGAACTCGGCATACAGGTAGGAGGCATCATACTGAATTGGATTCACGGTAGTTCGTTCTGCGGGCGGCAAGGAGCGACGAAATTGAACCACGAGATACATCACGACGCCGATAATGTGTTGCGCTTGCTTGAAATGATGGATATTCGTAAAGGGTTGCACGATATTGATGGCGAAACGGACAAACATGTGCAACGTTTGGTGATTTTGGTGCCCATGCATGAGAGTTCGCAACCCATCGAGACCATATTTGCGGATTTTTGGTTCGTTTTCTGTCTTTACCGCGAATTCCATGAGCAAATGTTTGATTGTTAGCTCACGAAACTTCCGAAAATCATCCGCTAAACCGCATTTCAGTTGATTTCCTTTGTCATCGTAGCAGCAAAAGATCTCATCAAGGCCCCATGGCTTTTCCATATTGAAGTGAACAAAGTCCGTGTAACGTTTCTCGGCATCTTCGACAACCATCATGCCCTTTTTGAAGTCCTCTTGACACCGAATCGATAACCAAGCGTAAGAATTCGCATTTCGCATGTCGATTAGTTGCAAATAAAGCACTTCGTTCATCACGTAAAGCCAAACTCCCTCAGCCTTGTTCTTGTACGGTTTCAAGACTTTTTCACATTTAACGATAATTGGCTCGGCTTCTTGGATAAATTTCTCCGGTTTCGTCGCTTTTAGGCCCAATAAACGACGGATCACGCAAAATTGTTTGATGAGCAAGAGATTCAAATGAAATTTGTCGTCTTCAGAAACTTTGGATAAGAGACGATCAGTCTTCTTTTCAATTTCTTCCATGAAAACGATCCATTCTTCGTTGTATTTTGGAGGAAAACACTCCAAATGCAGGGAATTGTGACCAAATTGCTTCTTTTTTTGCAATGCAAATTTGTAAAACTCGCGTTTTAATGCATTTAATTCCTTTTCGACATCAAATTTTGGAGTTTTTTGTTTAGCTGACATTGTAGGAAGTCAGTTTTGGTACAGAAATGATTGAATTTTTGATTGTTTATGCAGATTTTTCAATAAAATGTGAAATTATTGAAGTTTGGTTATCAATAAGACGCTTGTTTGGGTGTAACTGAGCAAGATGGAGGATATTAGGTTGAAGCAATTAGGAAAAGTGTTTCACTTTATTAATTTTTTTTTCTGAAAAGGAAAATTTTTGATAATTTTTAGATTTTTTAAAGTAAAAAGGTTAAAAATTGTTTAAAAAATAAATTAAATTCAAAATTTGACAAAAATTTCGAAAATTTCAATTCAAAAAATGAACGTTAAAAATTGTTTAAAAAATAAAAATTTTGTCATTATTTAGTTGAAAATTTCTTAAAAAGGTTAAATTTAATTCAAATTTCGGCAAAAATTTTGAAAAATTTCTTAAAGAAGTCAAATTTCAATAAAAAATGACAAAACAACAAAAAAATTTCGTAAATGTCAATTCAAAAAAAGGCGTTACAAAAATTTATGAAATTTTTTACCAAATATTTTTTAGAAAAACAAAAATTTTAACAGTTAAAAAATTGTTAAGAAAGTTAAATTTTATCCAACTTTTGAATTTTTTTTTAAATTGCTCAAAAATTTTAATTTAATTCAAAATTTTGGTAAATGTCAATTCAAAAAATGACCGTTAAAAATTTGAAAATCGCTTTCTGCTAATTCAACCTAAAAATATATACTCATTAAAAATTCAGCTAAATTCGATTAAAATAAAACTCAAATTATTAATTATTTATTTACAGTCAAATTTTTTTTATTATTCACTTTCTTCACATAAAATTCACTTGAAACTGACAAAATTCTTTTAAATTTTTTGGCATTTTCGATAGATTTCCAAAACTACTGAGTTCAGATCATTTCCAAAGGACCAAATTTTCTGAAAAATACTGTTTTTGCTTTCGTTCCTGATACAAAAAAAAAATATTAAATTGTTACAATTATTATTTTTAAATTATTTATAATTTTTTCTTAGAGGCAAGAGTCTGTGTTTCTTCTTGAGTAATTGATGTTTTTTTTTAAAGTTAATTATTTAAATTTTTAATTGGCACACAATTGCAGTGTTCGGATGTCATTTAATGCAATTCCCTGATATTATATTTTTTTGAGCTACTTTCCGCTGTTTTTTAGTGATCGTTAATTAATTTATTGGTCTTAAATACGAAAGGCACAATATTTTTTTTAATATGATCTTTTTTTTCACTTTTTATTTGGGACGGCTCACTGCTCGGATTTGCCAATTTCTTCAGAGAAACTCTTGTATTTATTATTTTAAAAAATTATTAAATTTATTTATGTTAGGAACCCATAAGACATTTATATTAAAATTTATTACATAATTAAAGCACTCGAGGAAATAAATATGAAACTGTCTGTTTTTTTTTTGTATTTAAAATAATTATTTAATTATCATTTATAATAAAAAGAGGAGTAAAATTATATAAATGAAGGAACTTTTGTTATGATGAGCTTTAAAATGGCATTTTTTTGTATTTAAAAACAGGATTTATTTAAATAAATTATAGGCGTGGGAGGACTTTAAATATTATTAAATTAATTGTTGTTGCTTATTCGACGGTTTTGGCGGGAAAGTTCAAAAAATTATTTTGACAATTTTTTTTAAATAATATTTTAAGAAATTTTTTAAATGTTTTTTTTTATATTAAAATCAAAACATTATATAATTTAAAAAAAATATATATTTAAAATTTTTTTTTTATTTCTAAAGGACTTAACGTATTTTATTAACTTAACGAACGTAAGAATCTTAAGTCAAACATTTTTCATGAATTAATATTATTTTTATTTAATTTGTCACAAAATAATAAAAAAAAACTTTTGAAATTTTATTATTTTGTAAATTTGAAATCTGAATTCATATAAAATGTTTGACATTCTTACGTTCGTTAAGTAAAAAATACGGTAAGTTAATAAGAAATGAAAAAAAGTAATTTTTAAATAATTTTTGATATAAAATAGTATTAAAAAGTGAAGAAAAAATTAATTTTTAAATATTTTTTACCAAATTTATATTTAATGTATAATATTTGAAAATTTAAAAAAAATTAAAAATTATTTTTTTTATTTCTTAAGGACTTAACATACTTTTTTTTTACTTGACGAACTTAAAAATCTTAAGTCAAACATTTTTCATGAGTTATCAGTTTTTTTTTTTTTGAGAAATTTTGTCACAAAATAATAAACTTCTAAAATTTTATCATTTTGTGACAAATTTAAATTTAAAAAAAATCTGAATTTATGAAAAATGTTTGACTTAAGATCCTTAAGTTCGTTACATAAAAAATATGTTAAGTCAATACGAAATTTAAAAAAAAATAATTTTTAATTTTTTTCAATATTAATTTAATATTTTAATCAAAAAATTTTCAAATGAAAAAAAAAATAATTTTTTTTTTATTAAATTTTAATTATTTTTAAATATCAAAAAATATTTTAAAAATTTCTTAAAAAAAAAAATTTGTCAAAAATAATTTTTTGAACTTAAGCTCCGTATTATTCTATGGGGGTTGCATTTATTTAACTTAGAGCATTTGATGAGACGAAATTTCATTTGAAATCTTTTAAAATCTCCATTTACTCGTTTTGCTTTTTATTATTTTATTTTATTTAACTAACTAAAACTATTGCATTGATTTAATGTTTCTTAAATATTTTTTTTTCTGTCTTGCTTTCAATTTTTTTTTTATTTATTTCCATCATTTTTTTTCTGGGTAATTCAATTTTTCTAAGTAATATTTCTATTGTCGTTTTTGATGGAGATGATGAGATTAAATTCTGTTACAATAAATATTTTTTTTAAAGAATTTTTTAAATAAATAAAATAGATGATTGTGTCGCAGTAATACCATTTTGTTCATATTTTTTTGTAGAACGATTAGTTTTTTTTTAAGTAATTTAATTTTATTTAGTGAATTAGAGGCAAGCAAACCTACAAATTTGGTTGTTTTTTCTGACAAATGAGGGAAAGACCGATCTCCGATTGAGATCCCTGCAGCAATCGTTTCTCGCAAAACAAACTGCCAAAAGGTGCTGCGACGGCGGCGGTTGTGCTAAATGTCGTATGAAGACTTTGCGCACGTTCGGCAGGTTTGAAAATGCCCGCGTTATCGTCGCCGCTGCGATTGAGATCTTTCGTCGCAAGTAGTTTACTGCGATCCCTGATGGGAAATTTGTTTTTCGTGCAACTCAAGTCGAACGCGAACGTGTTAAATCGCGGTCTCATGTAGTTATTAGATTTATTACTATTATTATTGAAGTTGCTTACGCTACACATATCATTAGTAGTAAAAATATTTCTATTGGCAGTTTCGGTTAAAGTCGTGGCTGAGGAGCCATCGATGCTTTGTTCGGTTCTGAATTTGAGGGTTTCGGGCGTCGTTACGTCATCATCGTCGTCGTCGTCGCCGTCTGGCTTGTTAGGAACTGAAAGAGGATTTAACGAGGAGCGTTTTGAGTTTAGCGAGTCGGTAAGGAGGTTTTCGGCACTCGCTTCGTACACACTTGCCAGTGCGGGCGGCTTGAAATGCATCAAATGAGTTTTTACAATTGCTGAACTGCTACTACTACTACTACAATTACTATTAGACTTTTCCGCCGCACCGGCTAGAGACGACATCTTCGACATCGTTATCACATTTAATTCACCAGAAGTATCACTCGTTTCGATAATTTCCAACGTTTCGTCGCTAAACAGCTCGCGTTGCGTCTTGAGGATCTCCGTTGTGTCGCTGAAGAAGCAATCAAAGTCGAGATCGTAGAAAATCTCTTGAATAAACCTTCGTGCCCACGGTCTGTAAGTATTATTTCCCAATATTTTGCACACTTCCGAATACAAACAGATATCCTGAAAGGCAGCCGGTTGCTTATTCTTCAACTCGAGCAACGCATTCTTCGATTGCTTACTCCACACAACCATATTTTGCACGTGACGCAATATCTGGTTGCTAATGCGACCCGTGCCGACACTCTCCTCACTAAAAACACTTTCTGGCGAATTATATGAGACATCCATCGAAGCCGTCAGGATGCTTTGTGGCGCGTAAGATCCGCGTTTTCGCGACGTTGATGCCGAAATATTCAAGTCGCTGCTGATGCACGACGACGAATTGAGGCGACTTCCGCGTTGACGGGCGCAATAAAGACACTCGTTGCGATCGTGTTTGCTTACCATGCGGCAACGTTTACTCGTTGTTGAGACATCCGACATGCTTGATACCATGCCAACGTCTGACATGCTATCCATCATGTTGGGAAGATTCGTGATTTGGGGTTCGGCGACGACGTTAACATCGTCTGATGTCGTCAGTTGCGTCATTTGGAGCGATAAGTCGGCGACAAGTTGCACGGCGGAATCTGCGCCGTTGAGTTGCGACACATAAGTGCCGGCGTTGTGAACAATTGGAGGAAACAGATCGTTGATGTACTTTGGAAGACAAATGCCTGAAAAGAAACAAAGAAAATTTTGTTAAAATGTGAGGAATTTCAAAAAATTAAAAAAAAAATATCGAAAATTTTTTGGATTTTCTTATAAATTTTTTGAAAATTTTTAAGAAGGATATTTAATCGAATATTAAACAGCATAAAAAATATTATTTTAAAAATTCTTAAAATATTTTCGAAAAATTCAATTTCATGACATTAAATTTTTTCATGATTTTTAGTGAAGTTTTAATGAATTTCAAAATAAGAAAAATTAAAAAAAAAAATAAAATTAAAAAAAATAAAATTAAAAAAAAATAAATTAAAAAAATTAAATTTAAAAAAAAATTAATTAAAAAAAAATAAAATAAAAAAATTAAATTAAAAATTAAAAAAAAAATTAATTAAAAATGTTCATTTTTAATGAATTTTAAATAAAACATTTTTTTCAAAAAAAAAAAAAAAAAAAAAAAAAAAAAAAAAAAAATGAAAAAATTTTCTGATGATCAAGCTCAAAGTATAGATTCGTATTTTTTTTTAATGTGAAAAAAAAAATAAATTTTCTAACAAAAATTATCATTTTCCCAATTTTTAAAATTAATCTTAATATAAAAATATGCAAAATAATGAAGAAATTTATTGATAATTGATTTAAACTGTGAGGTTTTCATATTTTATTAATTTTTTCAATTAATCCAAACCAAGCAAAAAAATTAAAAAAAAATATTAAAAATTAGTGCATTTAAAATTTTTTAAATTTTTTTCAAAAAAAAAAAAAAAAATAAAATAAAAAAAATTGCAAAATTTTAAAATCTTAATTTTTTTGAATATTTTGAATTCTCAAATAAATTAATTCGTAGCTTGATAAAAAAAATAAAAAATAAATATTTAAAAAAAAATATTGAAAAAAATATAAAAAAAATAGAAAAAATTTTTCTTGATTTAACTTAATTCATATTTTCAGAGGTTTGTTTTATTAAAAAAAAAATTTTTTTTCTCTTTCTTAAAATTTTCAAAAAAATTTATGATAATAATTGTTCAATTTAAAAAAAAATTCTTTTGAAAAAAATTGAAATAAACCTAATTTGAATTTTTTACTCAAATTTTATAGAAACTTGGATTGGCTTAATAAAAATACTCTAAATTTTATACTGATCGATATCGAAAATGTCAATTAAACCCAAAAAATTTTCAATTTTCGACATTAATGGAAAACTTACCAATATAACAAGGTCCTTTGAGATTGCTTGTTTTAAGAAGACGATGAGAAAGTAAATTTTGTTTGAAATCTTCATACCTAAAAAAAAAATTTTTTTCATTAATTTCAATTTTTTCACAGAAAAATAAAATAAAATTAATCAAACTCACCCACTAAACGACGAATGTCGATCTAAACTCTTGGATTTGCTGTAAAACGGTCTATTTGCCGTACTTTGAACCTGACTCTCACTAACCGTACTGCTGTTGTGATCTTCCGCTGCGGATTCTGACCACACAGGTCTATTTCGTCGTATCGATCGAAATGCAGCAACGCCATGAATATCCTGTGGCGAAGGTCCCATATCGTTAATGGGCACACCCGTAACGGAAATTCTCCTTGGTCTGGGTCTCTTGAACTCCATCAGATTCGACGAACTCGGGATCGGACTGAGGGTATGATGTTGCGTTGTGAATTCCGGTGCATTTCTCCCGCCAACCGAGTCACAACTACTTACGCCCGACGTGTTAGAATCCGTGCCTGAATTAAATCTCTGCCGATGTCGAATATCCGGATTGTTAATAATACTCAAACTGTCTGCGGTTTTCGATTCAGACAACGATCGGTTGTGTTTTGAACGCATTGCACGTGCTGTCAATATTTTATCTGGCAAAGTTCGTGCTTTGGCGGGTACGGAAGGCGTTGTTGATGTCACTTGAAGCGGCGCGACGCCACTCATATCGACTGTGTCAATTTCCTCTCGTTGAATATCCGTGATACTGTCATTCGGATCGTCAAAATAAAACGAAGCTTGACCAATTCCCGACACATTCAAGTCCCTCTCATCGATTCCCGTGTAATTGTACGGCGGAAAACTCTCAAAAGCATGTCTTACAGGCGAAAGTTTCTGCGAAACCCAGTCTTCGGGTTCGTTAACGGGCCACAATGTGTTTCGATCGTGTCTCACACAAAGCCAATCGAGTTTGTACAAGACATCAGCACCGGGTTTTGTACTTCCAATGAGTCCCAAGACGTTTATCGAGGTTGCGCGAATCGAATAAACGGGACACGTTTTCGCCAAATAAATTATTTTCTCATAAACGCGTGTCACGGGATCATTTAAGAACTCCACGCCCTCCGCTGATGTCGATAAATGTCCCAAAACCCACAACGACGCCTTCAAATTCAAACATTCCGTGTCATTACCGCATCTGGCATTCTCCAAAGTCTCAATGTGTTGCACCAGCAATCCGTAACGTTGTAAATTCGCCATCCCTTGAGAAGTTTGCACAAGTTGCCCGTACAAATGAGGCAAAATATTTGGCGGAACAATTGTTGGGCGATTGCTACAAGTCCGTTTGCTGTAAGTTTTGTCCTCGTTTCGCGTATGGAGCGTTAAGGAGGCATGCGTATCCGCTTCGAGCATGAGAACGTATTTTTTGTTGAACGAATCCATCCAAAGTTGAATTTCTTCCTTGACGTGAGCTTTTGTGTGATTTATTCCGCGAGGGATGGAATAAAATTTCGTCATTACTATTCTGCCGTCATCCTCGAGACCGGCAAGCTCTTCGGAGGGCCATAAATTGACAATTTCCTCCAAATAGGTTTTATCGTGACACGCTTCCAGCAGGATATCGAGAGCTGTTAGCGAGATGAGACGTTCTTTGTCACGTAATTGGTTGATGATCAATGGGATGCCCTGAAATTAAAAAAAAAATAATTAATTTTTGGATTTAAAAAAAAAAATTTTTGTTTTGCTTCAAATGAAATTTTAAAATTTTGTCTTCATTTGAAAACTAAAAAAAAACGAGTGAGAAAAAAAATTCAAAAAATTTTCAAAAGCTTCCAAAAAATTTTCTAAAATAAATAAATTGAATAATTTAAGAAAAAATTAAAATTTAATGGTAGGATTTTAAATCATTTTTTATTAAATTTTTTAAAGTCAAATTTTTTAAATTTAAATTAATATTTCATTTAATTTTTTTTTTATTATTTTAAAAAATTAAATTTTTAGATTTATTCTTGAAAAATTTTTTAAAATATTTGGTTATGGATTTTTAATAATTTTTTTACTGAAAAAAAGTTTGAAGAGTAAAACATACAAAATTTAATTAATTAAAAATTTAATTTCATTTAAGTTAAAAAACTGAACCTTTTTTATAATATTTTGAAAAATTTAACAAAAAATAATAATGAGCTCATGAGCTCATACTTTTAAAAAAATTTTAATTTTTTTTTTTTGTATTTTTTTACAAATTGAAAATCAATAAATTTTTGATGAATTTTTATATTACGCCTACATAAATTAAAAAAAAAATTGAAAAATTTGAAAATTTGTAGAATTTAAAATTTCTATAAAATTGAATTTTTTTTTAACAGTAGGATTTCAAAACATTTTTTAAGAAATTTTTAAAATTTAATTTAATTTTTTAAATAATTTAAAATTTAATTTAATTTTTTAAATAATTTAAAATTTAATTTAATTTTTTAAATAATTTAAAATTTAATTTAATTTTTAAAAAAATTAAAAATTGAACTTTTTTAAAAATATTTTAAAAAATTTTCAAAAAAAATCATAAAATAATTTTTAAAATTTTTTTTGAATATTTTTCAAGCTCAAAAATCAACCAATATACTTTAAGAAAATTTTCGAATTTTTTACGTATTTTTTTACGATTTTTTTACGTATTTTTTTACGTATTTTTTTCACGTATTTTCATATCAATAAATTTTTGATGAATTTTTATATCACATTCAAATTATTTAAAAATATTTTTAAAAAATTTCAAAATTTGTAAAAAAAATTCTCTTAAAAATTTTTAATTTTTGAAATTTTTTGATATTCTTTACAGCTTCACACGTTTTTTAAATTTTAAAATGAAAAATTAAAGTCGTAAAATAGTAAAAAACTTACATATTCATCGAATTTGGGAACTTTAGCTCGTAACAAAACCAAAAGAAATTGCGTGGCGTAATGACGAGCTGCACGTTGAGGCGATTTTAATGCTTTTTCTGCGAAAAAAATCAACTTTTTAGTATTTTTCGGATTATGAAATCAAAAAAATCTTACCTAATATCTGTCGAGGAACTCGATACGAATAATCCAAACCCGACACAATCAACTTTACATAACAAATATGCGTTTTTGTACTGGAAACCAAATTACTTAATCTAAAAAAAATTTTTTTTTGTTAAAAAATTCGAAAAAAAAAATTAAAAACTTACTGTTTAAACACATCCGTGTTCGTGAGAACATTCAATCCTTGGTCATTTTTGCACAGTCGACCAATGAAGAGAAAATATTGCTGACACATCGTCGATGCCATGTGCTGCGGACTGAAAAGACAGTTGTGAGCACTGCGCGACGTACTAATTGCTAAAAGATGAGTTTTGATGTCGGTAAATAAATCCGTGAGTAATCGTATACATTCCAGCTCCGACGACTTCAGCAGCCAATCGAGCAAATCCAAGCCGGCAGTAACGAACGACGGCACTTGACGTTTTTCCGTGAGTTCTTCGTGCGAAAATAAATTCAGACTTGGTTTGTAGTAAGAGACTAAGGTACGAATAAATCGCGTTTGCAGGTCATCCATCTTGCCGAGCATGTCAGATCGCAACAGTGTGATGACAATATCCCAATCCCATGTCGCGGGATTATTCGTTGACAACACTTGCGAGTCATGAATCAATTTTTCGTATTCCTTCGTGTTATCGAAGAAATGCAAAAATTTCGCGCGTTTTTGGGTAAAAGTTCCCTTGATACTACTCGAACTTCCGATGCCGGCGCCATCTCTTCCATTGTCGCTGCCATCTTCGTGATTCGAAGACGAGCCTACCGAGTCGTAGCGACGCCTTTCGAGAGTCGCGCGTTTTTTTGGTAACAAATATGCCTCTTTGGTACTGATCTCCCGATGAAAGATCCGCGAATTGATGAGTTGCCCACTCTGGATGATCGTGTCGAGGAACAAACTGCAACTCGCCGGCCGATTTCGCAGCATTTGATGGTAACTCGTAAGTGCGGCAATCGCTGCCTTTGCCCGATCATTTCCTTCCGCCGCTTTCATGATCAACGTCGGAAGACAATGATTCGTGTTACACACATCCGCTGGCAGCAACTTGTGCATCAGCTCCAAAAGTCTCCCAAGCAGGATTGTAGCCCGTACTGACAACGCATTTTCACTCGTCACAATCACCTGAACGAGCGCATTCAACAAACTGTTTTCCACGAAGCTGTAGAGTAGCATGGAAAGATGAATTTCCGTGATATTGGGCACACTATGAGCCAATGTGGGCAGAATTGAGCGTCCTTCGACTGCGACGAAACCATCTGTGATGCGCCATGCGTCTTGAAAGTCGGCAGGATCGACAACTCCGAGCGCGACGGAATAATCGATCGATTCGTCGTTCCATTGTGGCGTTGGAAGCCCAATTAATTCGTAAAATAAGTCTAATATTGCTTTCTTGACTTCGTCTTGGTTCAAATATAACACCTCGATGATCGCCTTTAGGCCTGACGTGTTATTCGGATTGCAAAATTCAATGATGCCGGCGAAGCTTTTCAACACGGAGAGTAACGCGATGCGGCTACTTGTGAAACGAAGATCTCCGGCATTCCTAAAAATGATAAAAAATTGTTAGAAAATTTTTTTTAACACGAAATTTGAACTTGGAAAACATGTTAAGAGTTAAATTTTTATTTTTTTTAAAGAAATATTCATCAAAAAAATTTTTTTTTTATTTTTTTGGGAAATTTTTTTTTCATGGTACAAAGCCCAAAAAATGTTTAAAAATATTTTTTTTCATTTTAAAAAAATATTTTTTTAATTAAAAAATTTTTTTTTAATTAATTTTTTTGATTTTTTTTTTTTTATTTTTTTTTAATTAATTTTTTTTTTCGTATAAAATTTTGACTTTGAAGAAATTTTGATAAAATTAAAATTTTTTCATCAAAAATTCAATTTTTTTAAAAAAATTTTTGAAAAACTAAAAATATTTTTTATAAAATTTTAAAATTTTAGAGACAAAATAATTTTTTTCTTAAAAAAATTTCGATTTTAATTGATATTTTTGTCTAAAAATGTCTAAAAAAATTTTTTTTATAAAATTTGGACTTGAAAAATATTTTGGGAGTTAAATTTTAAAATTTTCTTAAAAAATTTTGGAAAAATTTATAATTTTTTCATCAAACATTCAATCAAAAAATTATTTTTAAAATTTTTTATTAAAAAAATAATTTCTTTATGATTTTAAGTTGTGTGTTTTGGAAATCCTCATAATGTCTAAAAATAATAATTTTTTTTTTAAATGAAATTTTGAGATGTCTAGATAAAAATTTTAATTTTTCAGAAGAAAAATTGTAAAAATTTAAAATTTTTGAAATTTTTTATGAAAAAATTTTATTTTTTCCATTTCGCATGTTCTCCAAATCCAAAAAAATATCTCAAAACTTACTGTTTCTTGTAGGTAATATCACAATATGGTGCCGCGAGACATTCCAATCGAACGCCCGCCAGATTCCTCGTGCACGGATATTCCAACAAGTGCAACAAAACCCCACACAACGACTCCGCAATCCGAGGACTGTGCGTTTCGAGTACATTTCGTCGTATCGCACTCACGCCGCCACACATTATCAGCAAATTCGGATTCAGGACACCAATTTCGCACAACGTTGCCAGACAAGCACGCAAAATACGCTCCTTCGTGCCCGATTCCGCCAACGAAACGAGACAATAAACAATTACGGGACTAACGTGCTCCGGAGACACTGCCAACATTTTGCGGATGAGCTTGAGGGCCTGCAAACGTTCCTCTTCGTTGAACAAGACGATATCGAGACTGCGACAACACAAATAGGCGAGTTGCAACTCGTTGAACTTTTGCAAATCATTTGGGTGCGACAGCAAATGACGAATTGCTCGCAAAGTCGCTGCTCGAATTTGACACTGATGATGCACGAGACACGTACTAAATCTAAAAAAAATGAATTTTTGGTCAATTTTCGTTAAAATTTTTGAAATTTGAGAAATTTTACAGATAAAGCCACTCCTCGACTGTAAATTTGAGAGAATCCGGCTTGTGTTCCTCGAATAACTTGACAATTTCATTCAAAAAGCACACACGAAGACTATCGCTTGTTTTCTTATTACTTAATCCTTTGTAAATTGTGTAGGCATTCTCGACGGGCGACTTGTTCTCATCCAGTCGGAAGTACTCCTCGGGCGATAGTTCTGCAAAAAAACGCAAAGAAAATTAGTGAAAAAAGGCAATTTCCATCGCGTTTTCCCCCTGGATAATGTGACACACACAAATATACACAGGAGAGGAAAAGAGCACGCTAAAAATGCTTCGACAAATTACTTCGATCTCGGTAGTTAATGCTGCGGTTCCTCACGTTCCAACCAGCCATCATCATTGTCGCATTATCTTGGGTGTGTTTACAGGTATTTTACGCTGGTTTTCATCGCTTAATTTGCTATTTTCTTCAATTTTTTACAAATATTTATTTTGGTCGAGTGACTGACAGGAGTATTTTGAGACGAATTAGCGCGATAATGTAAATTATTGAATTAGAATCGCCCATTTTGTTATCACTTTCATTCGTCTCACACGTTTTTGAATTTAAGGGGATTCACTGTATTTCAGGGATGTGGCTTAAAGGGGCTCAAATTAAAATATTTTTTTTAAAAATTTGAAACTTTTCAAAATTTTAATTTTTTTTAATATGAAATTCAATAAAAATTTATTTATTTTATTTATTTATTGAGGAATTTCAATTTTACTTTTAATTTAAAATTCATTAAAAATTATGTTTCTGAAATTTTGAAAATTTTTGAAAATTTTTGAAAGTTTTTTTTTGAACATACAAAATTTAAAAATTTTAATATAAAGAATTTGAACCAATTTATCAAATTTAACGGAATTTTAAAATTTATTTTGGTTGAAATTTTCTTCTAAATTAGATCAAAAATTCTTATAGTGTTACAAAAATTTTTAAAAATTCTAAAAATTTTTTCATTTTGAAAATTTTTAATGATTTTAGACTTTTAATTTTCATAAAGGACTATCAAAAATTCGAATGAAAACTCTTCAATTTGATTAATTGAAAAATTTCAAAAAATTTTTAAAAATTCTAAAAATTTTTTCATTTTGAAAATTTTTAATGATTTTAGACTTTTAAAAATAATAGATTAAAAAAAATCTTTCAAAAATTGAAAAAAAAAAAAGGCAAAAATTTTTTATATTTTTTAAATTTAAGAAAAAAGAATTATAAAATTTTTGACCAGTTTATCTTATAAGAATTTCGAAATTTATTCTTGTTGAAAAAAAAAAATTAAATTAAAAAAATTAATTTTAATTTTCAAAAATTTTCAAAATTTTTATTTTAAAAAGAATTTGAAAACTAAAAAAAATTAAATTTTTGAAAAATTTTAATTTTGATTTTTTGAAGATTTTTTATTATGTTGGATATGTCATATAGATTTTGTAGTTTTGAAGAGTTTCCAGAAAAAAATTAAATTGAAGAAAAAAATTAAAATTTTACTTTTT
The DNA here is from genome assembly GCF_036172545.1 of Culicoides brevitarsis. Taxonomy (NCBI): domain Eukaryota; kingdom Metazoa; phylum Arthropoda; class Insecta; order Diptera; family Ceratopogonidae; genus Culicoides; species Culicoides brevitarsis. The sequence continues at coordinate 32,674,281 of NC_087087.1, read as the reverse complement.
TAAATATTTTAATTTAATTTTTAATTTAATTAAATAAATTAATTTTTAATTAAAAAATAAAAAAATATTCAATTATTAATTTTTTTTTCAAAAAAATAAAATTTAAAATTGCACAATTTTTCTAATTTTATTTTCAGGTCAAAAAATTTCACGCCCCATAAACCATTCTCTATTGACATCCCTGACTTGAATTCACACGAAGCAAATTCATCACAATTCACAAGTGAAATAATATTGTACATCCACTAAAGTCCTCAATAATAATGTGAAATCGGAGGAAATTTCCGCATTTAAACAGTTTATCGAGAAATAATTAATTGTCCATAATTCGTGAGAATCGTTAGAAAGCACTTGACGACTCTCCATTTGCACAATCGAGGAACGGAATCGAGACAAAGGAGGTGAGACCCAAATAATTTACCAAATTACGCATCGCAGACACGTATGTAGGGTATATGTGAAGTCACGAATACCCAAGAAGAAGAGACAAAATCGCGAAAAAAAAAGTGGTAGAACGAGCCTGCTATAGCATTGTTATATTATGATAAATATCTTTCGCGAAAACAGGTCTTATTATTCATCGTCAAATGCCACCGCGGTATCGTATGGCAATAGAAACACGGAACACTTTAAATGAAGCTATTAAGTACATGTTATTTATGTGTGTACTTGATGCGAAATTCAGTAGCAACATAAGAATTAGTGAGCAGTACGTTGATTCGTCCTCGAAATTTCAAACATTTTTTCTCGAAATCACGAACAAAGTTAGCTTTGACTCGATTTTTCAACGTAAGTCATCCTAAAAAAAATTCAAAAATGGGGAAATTAAATAAACAAACAGAGAAGAAGGTTAAACAAACAAGTTGTGTGTGTGTTTTTCACTGAATTAGATTAAAAAATTACGTTTTTGTTCTCGTTTCAGATGGCAACTTCATCAAATGGATTAAAATTTATGTGGATACCCGGCAAGAAGCGACACGATCGCAAAGGGCAATACAACACAACAAAAAATTATCACAATCCGTACAAAAATAGCAACCAGGGCGGACATCAGCAACGCAAGAACGAAGCATGGTCCTTGGGAGGCACACGAGGACAACGTTCAATCATTAACACGTACGTGTAAAAATTTTTTGTACCGCAAAAAATGGTCCGAATCTGCTTTTAAAACAACTGCGATTAGTATTTAGCGAGATTTAACGGAGATCGCATGATGCTCTATGTCAAATACGGTCCACACAACAATAAAGCACCACTTATTTGTGCTCATTCGCATAAAATTTGTCACGCAGATGACATGCAGTTCGTTCCATTTGATTAAATTCACCTCAAAATCCGACAAAAAATAATTTTTTAATTTTTTTTTATTAAAGGGACGCCAGCGAAATACTCGGAGAATCAACTGGAGCGGCTTCTGCGGCAAATTTAGTCGGCGAAGCAGCGTTAAAAGTGTCTGGGACAGCAATTCTGGGCACCGCAAGTACAAGTGCGCAAGTAAAACTCGAAAATGATGCCGATAAAAAGCTCGAATTAATCAAGGAAAATGTCGAAGCAGCCAATGAATGTAACAAAGAGTGCGATAGCAAGACGAATTATCATAACGCATCGACTCTCGTGCTTGGGGAACGTCGAAAAAAGAGCAATGGATCAGACGTAAGTGATTTTTTTCCAATTTTAACTTAATTTAGAGCTTAAAAAACTTAAATTTGGTAATTTTTTAGCAAGATCTCGATTCAATCGAACAACTGAGCGAAAGTAAAGTAGATCTGAACGAATCTACGGACGGAGATGTTGATGTCACGGATACCGCTTCAACGCAAAATCTTCAAACGAAACACAAACGACGTCGAAATAAGAATAGGAGACGATCAAAAGCTAAAAAGGAGGAAGAAACACCGCCCGAAGACGACAAACTCGTTGCTTGTTTGTACTATTCGTTAGTTTGTTGTGATTGTACCATCTCCTAAAACCGCGGAATCGTCGAAAATGTAAGCAGTATTAAATATTTTTAATACCACGAAAGCAATTCCATACGAAAAAATTCCATTTTAACGCACAAAAGTACTCTCAGAAGCAGGAATCTTGCCTAAAATACAAAAAAAAAATTTTTTTGATAAAAATATACAACAAAAAAAATTAACGTCAATTACAAAAGACTCGAATCAAGTGTCTTCCAGGTGTTTTTTATACAAGAAAAAAATTCTAAAGCAAAAATCATTCATAATAATCGATCAATTAGCAAAAGACTTCTAAATGCGAGTTTTTTTTTACTCGCCAATGAATTTTTTTAAATTAAAGTAACACACTTTTTTACTTGTGACATGCAATTTTGCTTTGCTTGATAAAATGAACAATAAAAGTTTATTGCCGTAAATTAAATGCAATCAATTGAAAGTCCCATATACACAAATTCGAAGCGAAATTGCATTGTTTTGTACTTGCAGAGATTCTCTTTGAAACAATTGCCAATATCAAACAAAAATTCCTACAAAACTCGACTTGAATTCATAAATTATACATTTTTGTGTACGATTGCACGTAATTCCTATACTTACGTGATCAGTGTTTTTAAATATTCTATAAATATTGTGTAGTCTTTAAGATAAAAAAAAGCCCCTGAATTTTTAGAGTAGCTACTTTATTTCATTTTAGAGCTTTATTTCACTAATTTAATATATATATCTTTTGTATATTTTAAATAAATAATTAATTTTTTTTAAATTAAATAATTTTAAGTTGGTATAGAATAAGAAAAAAAGGGTAGCTATTAACAATATTTGACTAAAAATCAAAAAAATATGAAAATCTCATCCGTGCTGTATAGATATTTTAATAATTATTTTACTCATTACACTTGAGAATCTATTTTTTATAATTATATTCTTATATAGGTGAAGTTTTGTAAGAATTTCCAAAATTTTGAAAAAAAATTTTTTTTTCATTAAAATTTCGTTAAAAACATTTTTTTTTAAATAAAAATGTATTTTTAATAATTTTATAAAATTAAAAATTGATTTAAATTTTGACACTAAAAATACTTTAGAAAAAAAAATATTTTGAAAAATTTTATAAAATAAAAAATTTAATAAAATTTTGAAACTATAAAAAAATAAACAAAATTAAACTAAAATAAAAATTTATTTAAAAAAAAAATTTTTTTTCGATGGAAATTTTTATTTTGTTAGTAAGGCCGCTCCAAATTTTTTTTGAACTTTTTGTCCCATACCCCATTTCAAAAGTCGAAAATCCAATGGGGCAAAATAAAAAAAAAAGTTGAAAATATCATCAAAATTGACCGTTTTTTGGTCTTTTTTCATAATTTTTCAAGAAATTTTAAAATATTTAATATTAAATTTTAATTTTTAAGAATTTTCGTATTGAAAAACGAAATTTAACATGAGTTTTCTTCTCGAAAATTTTTTTCAAAAAAATTATTTTTCAAAATTTTTTGACAGTTATTTTTATGAAATTTTTTTATTTAAATTTTTAACTTGAAATTCTTTGATATCAATTTTAAATTATCGAATCTCAATATAGTTATCATAAAAACAACTAAAATATTCAATATTGATCAAAAATTGTTTGAATTTTGTCATTTTGTATGAAAAAGTATTTCAAATTTTTTTTTTTATTTTTTTGCCCCCCCCCATTTTGAAAAAAGTTTTTGGGACAAAAATTTCGAAAAAAATTTGGAGCGGCCTAAATTATTTTTTAAATAAAAAACATTTTTTAAAATATTTTTTATTTTTTAAATTTAAAATAAAAAAAATTATAATATTTTATGAAAAAATTTTAGAAATTTTTAGTATATTCTTATGTGAAAAATTATAATTTTTTTTAAATATGACAAATTTTTAAAACTTTCATTTGAAAAATGTTAAAAATGTATTGAAAATAAATTATTAAAATTTTTTAGAAAATTAACATAAAATTTCATCAAAAAATAATTTAAAACATTTTTTTTAAATTTTGGAAATTCGTACAAACACTCGTAGTTAAGAGTACATATTTACAAAAGAAATTTACGCCTAAAACTTACAAATCTAAGAGTTCGTCACGATGAACTCACACACTTACAATCTAAAAAATTTGAATTCTACGATCTTCTTACAATTAATTCTTGTATTTATTATTACATTACATTTGTTTGATATAATAGCATGTAGGACATGTCTCTGTTGAGCATGAGAGCTAGTTTTCTACTAAAATAGATTTTAATTGACAGAATAAAATGAAATATTTTTTAAAAAAAAGTTGTTTTTTTCCTTGTCTTTCGTGAAACTTCTCTCCAATGTTCTTCCAGAAGACATTTTTTGTTAAAAAAAAATTTTGAAATTTAATAAAATTATTTAGTGACAGAGACATTCAACGTTTTTTGTTCAAAAACGTTGAGCGTGTTGTCATACATTCGACTCGTAAATTATAATACGGAGCAACTTGGGTTCACTATCATCATTCATTGTCTCGGTATTTGTCATGTTTGTAATTGAAAGTTCAGCTTCTTCAGGATCCTTCTGTTCTTGTTCTTGATTGGCTTTCACTTCGCTCAACAATGCATTTGTGATGGCTTCGATTGCTGCCATTTCGCTTTCTGAGTCTTTGCCTCCCTTGCCTTTTTTGCGATTCTATGAAGGAAAAAAGTGGAAATTAATGCTTTTATTAAAAATTATTTACGACTTACCATCGTCAGTGCTCGTCGCAAGTCCATTTGGAAGGCATTAACGTCAATTGTGCCGCCAGCTGATTCGCCCAAGCGTCGCAGAGTGTCAGCAAATGGACCGGAAAGTGCCTGAAATTACAAAATTTTGTCATTAAAATTAATTTTCATTAACCCAAAGTGAAATTTTTTACTTGTAATTGTTGCCAGCTCCTCGCGTATTGACGTCGTACCAACTCGATGATCGTCGATGTCAACGCCAATCCAATCAGAATGTACAATGTGCAAACAACCATGAATTCAGGACGACCTGAAACGCGAAAAAAATGTCTTAATTCACCGTCGAAGCGAAAAAAATTAATTTTCTTACTCGGCACCAAGTCACCCAAGCCAATTGTCGTCATTGTGATAAAACAAAAATAATATCCATCAAAGAACCCCCAATCGTCCTCGATTAAAAGCATCATGCCGGCACCAGCTGCCAAATAGACTCCTAAAAATACGACAGCACCAAATGCGTACAGCAACTTTTTGTTCGACGACGATTTCTTTTTAGGATCTTTTTTGCACCATTCTAAAGAACGAAAAAAAAAAACAAAACATTTTAATGATGTTGTTTTCGCTGCTAATTTAGCTACTTACTCGATATCGGCAAATTCTTCGCGAGAGACGTCGAAGCAGTGGCAAACAATACACCCCAATCTGCAATGACCGTCAATGTAAGCGGAATGCCAATTAGAGCAAAGAATATACAGAAAAGTCGTCCTTCGAACGTGACTGGTGCAATATTGCCATAGCCTGAAAATGTGGAAAAAAAGGGAGAAATTGGGTAAGGAAAATGTAAATTTGCTGGAAATTGCTCATAAAAATATGATTAACTTTTATGGTAAATGCTATTTTATTCAATTTAGCTTTCGATACATCATTTTCTTTTGTTTTAAGCATTTTGAAGAAAAAAAATAAGTAATTTGAAGTAAGTCTGAAAGTTAAAATAGTTCAACTAAATAAACCTAAAAAAAATTAAGTTTTGAAAATTAAATATTTTACAATTATTTCATAAATCTCATTAATTAATTTTTCTAAATTTGAAAAATATTTAATTTTAAAATAATTTTTATATTTTTTTTTCATGATTTTTTTAAATTTAAGAGTTTTTTAAATCTTTTATTCTTAAAATTTGTCAATTTCAAAATTTTATTTATTTTTTTATAAAATTCTTTCAACTAAAATTAATAAAAATTTAAGAAAATTAAAAAAAAAAATATGAAATTATTTAACATTTAAAAATCTTGACAAATTTTCAAAAAAAAAAAAAAAAAATTATTAATATTTTCAAATATTTTTTATCATTAATTTTTTCAAAAAATTTTTTTTTTATGAAAACCTAAATATTTTTCAAATTCAAAAATAAATAAAAAAAAAATCGTGAGAAAACTCTAAAATTCATATAACGATTTTTCGTAAATATTTTTATTCTTGAAATTTAAATTTTTCATCAAAAATTTTGTTTTTTATTAGTTTTTTTCAATGAAAATATTAAAAATTGATTTTCTACAATTTTTTTTTAAATTCAAATAATTTTTATTTTTTTTAAATAATTTTCTTAAATTTTAATTGAGTTTTATAAAAAATTTCAGAATTATTAAGAAATTTAGAAAAAAAAAAATAATTTAAAAAATTTGAAATTGAAAACCTTTAAAGTTAAATGATCGAAAAAATTCGTAAATTAAAATAAAATTCATGAAAAAATAATAAAATAAAATGCGCTTTAACAATCATTTAAATTTCAAAACGTTACTAATTATATAAATTTTTTAATAAAGAATAGCCAATCATGACATTAATTTTTTTTTTTATTTGAAAAACGTTTCATCAAAATATAAAAACTAACGACGCGTCACTTGACAAAAAAAAACTGATGAATCATGATAAATGTTTAAAAAAAATATTTTCATTCAAAAAAAAATTCTCTGTCTGAAAATTAGGGTACAAAATATCTCTCTCTCTCACTTTGCATAAATAGGAACCTTGTTGAGTGCTTGTTTCCTCATATCTCACAGCAATTCATCTAAACACTTAAAATGAAACAAACAACATCAACACAGCAATAAAAGTGAAAATGTTAGTAGATAGGCAAAAATGTTATGCCATTTTTTTTTGTTTGCTACAACGAACATCAACACTATCTTTGAATTACGATAATAGTCATGATCAATGTTTATAATAAACTTGTCTTTTTTTCAACTACTTTAGTTGGGCCGTGAAATTGTTCGTTACATAAGTAATGTCATGACATTGTCTCATTTTTAGTCAAAAAAAAAAAAATTTTTGTGGGGTGTATGAAATGTTCGACCAAACATGCTGATAAAACGGAACAAGTACTACGAGAAATAATGTTATGTGCATAATGTTCAAAAAATATCTCATTTTCCCTCCTCGCAGCTTGTTTTGAAATTATTGTGCCTTCTCTTTGTTGAAGCAATGAAATTTTTTTCATTCGATAGGATTTCTTTTTTTTTACTGCTTTGGTACTTTTTTTAACACTGCAAGATGAACGTTGAATGGGCAATATGACAGCTCATGAATAGAACATAAAAAAAAGTACAACCCGAAAATTTGGTTCTATTGGCTTTGTTTTTTAGAGGAAGTTGCTTTAATTCCGTTTTTGGGATTTATTTTCAACTCTGTGGATCGAAAAGAGGTGAATTTAACAAAAAAATTTCTTAAAAATTAATTTTCGTTGGAAATATTTTTTTTTGTGTTCTTTTAAAAAATATCAAAATAACACAAAAAAAAATAATTTCCAACGAAAATAAATTTTTAAGAAAATTAACTCCTCAAGAGCTTCAAATGACTCTAAAAAAAATAATTTTATCTTATAAATGGATAAAATTAACTTTTTAAAATAAAATTTAAGCTCTTGAGAAGTTAATTTAGTTCCTAAAGAAATTTAACTCACTTCTTTTCGATTCACATCGTTAAACATCGCCGACATGAGCTATGTTGACTCTTAGATAATCAGGCAAGAGACCTTTGACACATTTATAAGTGAGGAGAGCACGTTTATTCTTTGTTTGACACTCAATAAATTCAGTTTGTTTCAACATATCACAGATTCTAGTATACCAATTTGATTCAGTCAGTGATCTTAAAGCTTGATTTTGCACTTTTTGTAATTCATTCAAATCAGTCTCGTTGTTCAAAATCAAAATTGAGCTACAATAGTCTATGCACGACCCAACCATAGATTTATAAAGCATCAGTCTTGTTTCTCTATCGATCTTATTTCTATGTCTTATTAAAAAACCAACCTTCTTTGCAGTCTTTTTTATCACAGTATTAAGGTTTTCTTTCATATTCAATTCTTCGTCTATAATGATTCCCAAGTATTTGATGATCTTCGCTCGTTCGATTGTTTCATCGTGCAAAGGTGTCTGAAAACTTTGTTAAATCTCTATTTTCTAGTTTTTAACGTCCCGTTTAATTAAAGAAAACAGGAAAATTTGAGCCCTTAATAGTTGAAAAGACTCAAATTCTCCTCTTTTAAATACAAACGGGACGTTAAAGACAACTTTACGACAAGATAGAGATTTGAGCAAAGTTGTCGCAGACACCTCGGACCTCATTAACGTTCGTCATGTTTGTCACAGCATTAGGACAAAATCCGTCTTTTATTATTATATTATTTCGTATTTATTAGGACTTTGAGTCTCATAGTAAGTACCCTGCAGGAGACACAACAATGAATTATGGTGACATTATATTATCATAATATTCGTACAAATAACATGAGAAACGTCTCATGAATATATCGGCAATAGTAGATACCAACTTATTTGCCATGCTGTAGGCTGATGATGATGTTGTCTCACAGCACCCATACATTTTTATTGGTTACAATAAAATAAATAAAAAAAAAAACAAACAATCTCTGACTTCAATTTTCCCTCTTTTCTGTTATTACATCGCATTGTTACTCCTACTTACCTATCGTCGTGAGAATGGTCGATGAGAAAAACACAGCTTGGTTAACGGTCCATTTGTCGGAATCGGGATCTGGAAATGCTGGATCGCCAATGACTAAACCACCGTCAGCAGCATCCGCGACAGCCTTTAATGAAAATTGACTTAGAAAACCTATCGCGAAAAAAATCATTTTTTTTACCTCTTCATATTCGAGTAACTCGACGGAAATGAAATCCTCCAAATTCCGTATGTCTCTATTTTCTAAAATTGATTGGATAAATTTACTACGTGCCGCTAAGGTACTATTTCTAACTGCTTGTCTTTCTGCAATTTCGTTTGGTAATTCTAGTATTCTAAAAACCTGCAAAGAGAAAAAAAAACAGGGGAAGGTTCAAACATTTTAATTTACGAAAGAGTTTTGTACATTTATCATCCAATCTGTACGAGCAGTTTAACATTTCCTGTCTGATGATAAAAATTGGCAAAAGCTCGAAAAAATTAACTGATTGTTTGCCAGACATGGAAGCAAACAAACAAACAAAAAGAGCGTTAAATTAGAACTCAACACCACAAATTTATCATTTCGATCGTTGTAAAGCGGAAAAAAAGACGGAACTTTTTTTTTCACATGTGAGAGGATTGAACGGAAGGATGTCGGTCAATGACTTTTTTTGTAAATTGAAAAAAAATCTAATTTATCACTTTTTGCACCTATTTACCCTGAGAATTGTAAACAGATTAATTTCAGCTTTTATGAGCTTAAAATACCTTTTGGGAGATTTTTTAAAATGGATTCTTCAGGTAAGTTTTATTTTTTAATTTCTATAAGATTTTTACCGCATTTCGAAGAAAAAATGCGGTATTAAACTCAACTTGTCGTCTGTGTGTGTGTGTGTCACCTGTGCCCCAAAAATTTTTTTTTTGTAATTCTTAGTTATTTAAGGACCCTGAAGGTCTGTGGGCAGTCCCTTGGGTTGTGAGGTGTATGAAATTGTGAAAGGGTCATGAGGAGTACGAAAATGTGAAATGAGGAGTACAAAATTGTGAAATATATGCATTTCAATGGGAAAAGTCTACAGATTATGAGGATTTCGGAAAATTTAAATGAGGAGTATAAAAATGTGAAATGAGGAGTATGAAATTGTGAAGTGAGGAGTACAAAAAAGCGTAGGTATGTAATATCGAAATGCGGTATAGTATGTCGTTCTTTAGACGACTACTTTCTCTATTTTTTTTTCAGTTGAGTATCAAGTTCAAGGTCTTGAAGGATTCAAAAGGGACTCGTCAAAGGACATTTTCTGAAGAAGAACCAATTTTTGAATGGTACATGGATGAAACCACGAGATATTGAGAAGATGAAGGAAGAAATCTATCAAGTCATGTGAATTCATTTGTACCATGCAAATCTCCAAGAAGAACTAAAGAGTTACTTAATATGAATGTCAAACAAATCAGAGTGAATTTTTCTTTGAGTCGTTTTTCTTCTCAAACTGATCAATTAAGGATCAAATTCATCACTTTTTGATTCGTAAGGTTAAACAATTTTTTTTTCGTAAACGTAAAAATCGTAATATCCAACAATAAATCAAGACAATCATCAGAATGACTTGTTTGTTGGTTCCGGCTCTTTTCCGCAAACCAAATTACGAGCCTAATATTTCACTTAATGATGATTTACAAGAAATTTCACGGAAGTAGTAAATACTACCATAACATTCTAATTGCATGTTATCCCTAAAAAACCAATAATTCTCGCGAGTCATTTATGTTTGTTTGTTCATTTTCTTCATGCCGCAAAATTTGTTTTGATATTACTACAACCTTTGCGCGATAAATCATATAAAAACCTTTTCAATCGTTAAAATTTCACATATTTTCATCATTTATGGCATTTATCAATCGTGTAACACTTATAAAAATATTGATTTTTTAATAAATTCTTTTCGTCTTTGATTTTACGCGCTCACTGCATTTTCGTATCAGAAAATTTTTGGCGTATAAACCTACAAACAAACAAACAAGGTAAGAAAGGTGTACGCACGTTTTCTGAACATTTATTTTTATTTCATTGCCGCTATTGAAGGTATGAGAAAAATTTATGAAAAGAACACCGGCAAATCACTTTTCATGGTGCCTTCACATGACAATACTACTCGCAAACGTTTATCTTTTTTTATAAGACTTTATTAAGCAAATATTGCGTTCCGGGGTTAGTCGATGATTTGTTTGCATTTTAAGGAACATATTTATGGGTAGAACGTTCCCCATGCAAAAAATGAACCGCGATTTGTCGTGAAATAATTCAACTTAAAATGTTTATTAAGATAATAAAAATGAAAAACTTTCCCGGATATTTACATTTTCATCGTGTTGTCTTCAATGTTAATTTTATGCTTTTTATTGAAGTTCACAAATTATAATTTTTCTATTAATTTAACTTCTTTTTTTAATTTTAATTTAATTTTAATTTTAATTTAATTTTAATTTAATTTTAATTTAATTTTAATTTAATTTTAATTTAATTTTAATTTAATTTTAATTTAATTTTAATTTAATTTTAATTTAATTTTAATTTAATTTTAATTTAATTTTAATTTAATTTTAATTTAATTTTAATTTAATTTTAATTTAATTTTAATTTAATTTTAATTTAATTTTAATTTAATTTTAATTTAATTTTAATTTAATTTTAATTTAATTTTAATTTAATTTCAATTTTAATTTTAATTTAATTTTAATTTAGTTTTAATTTAATTTTAATTTAACTTTAATTTAATTTTAATTTAATTTTAATTTAATTTTAATTTTAATTAATTTTAATTTTAATTTAATTTTAATTTAATTTTAATTTAATTTTAATTTAATTTTAATTTAATTTTAATTTAATTTTAATTTAATTTTAATTTTAATTTAATTTTAATTTAATTTTAATTTAATTTTAATTTTAATTTTAATTTTAATTTAATTTAATTTTAATTTAATTTTAATTTAATTTTAATTTTAATTTTAATTTTAATTTAATTTTAATTTAATTTTAATTTAATTTTAATTTAATTTTAATTTAATTTTAATTTAATTTTAATTTAATTTTAATTTTTTTAATTTTTTTAATTTAATTTTAATTTAAAAAATTTTAATTTTAAAAAAAATTTTAAAATTTAATTTAATTTTAATTTTTTTAAAAAAAAATTTTAAAACTATAATATTTCGAGATTTTCGAATTATTTTAAAATTTTCAAAGAATTCTTGAGTTTTCAAATTTTTTAAAATAATTTTTTTATTTAATATTTTTTACATTTTATGACTTTTCATTAAAGTCGCATATTTTTAAAATTATTTTTTCAAATAATTTTTTTTCCTAAATTTTTTTTTGTACAAGATATTCTTGTAAGAACTTGAAAAAGTAATAAACAAGAAGAAAACTAATATAAAACAAATATTGCGTGTGATAATCACTTATTTTATTGTTGTTAGTTTTTTTTTTTTTTTTTGAAAATTACCGGATGTGATTTTCCAATGTACGTTAATGTCAGCGCCTGGCATTTTTATTGTTTAATTCGTTTTTCACATAAAATAAAAAGGTATAATGGAAACGCCTGGTACCCATTTAATGTTTGTTTGTATTCAACAAAAAAATGTTTTTTTTTTCGTTCAAAGTGAAATTCAACCTTTATTAATGAGAATCTCGACGTTCGATCTGACCCAAGACGATACATATCGAGACGAGAAATGGGATTAATGGACCTAATACAACTTTTTTTTACTTATTACATATTCCCCATCATCGTAATAAAAGTAACCCTACTTATTCAATTTGTCTCAATAAACTTTGAGACTTTGGATATAATAGAATCTCATCAATAAAAGATGACAGAGCAAAAAGTTTTTGTTCAAAGCATATTGTTAGAATATTTTCTTCTTTTTTCGGAGGCAGATGTTGTACTTGTCGAGAAAATAATGTTCAAGGTATGTCCTCTATTTGCTTTGTCGTACTTTGTAGACGGAAGTTGCTCAAATTATCTTCCATCCAATCCTTTCTCTTCGCATTTCATGGTCATTTTAAGATGATATTGGTAGACAGATCCTTGTAAATCCGCGATAAAATTAAGAAAGTTATTGCTATCCTCTTTTCCTGGTTACAATAAAAATGTTCATTGAACCATAAAGGGAAGGATTCTTGACAAGATGTTACGAAACCGTTGCAGTAGAAGTGATTAATGTTGTTTTGTAATAAAAAACAAAGAAGAAAAAAAGATAAGTACGTTCGATATTGCAGTCAATCAATCAACTTTGTGTGGGCTGTGGCATACTCTTTATGCAATTTTCTATATTTAAATGTAATTATTCATTATTTTAACAAATATTTTGTAAATATATTTTGTTTTTGATCTATTAATAGCAACGGGAACGAAACCATTAATCTTTTGTTCTGCTTTTAGATGCCAGAACATTTTGAAAAATTCTACGAGGAAATACTCTGAACGAACCTTGAACCGTAATTTTGACGTGAAAATGCAAATGTAATGCTGCTCTATTGAAAAAGTCGAGGAATTAATGAAGTGTAAATTAGTTTAATTACAACTAATTAGATGGGAACGTTTTGCACTAACACGCCATAAAATTGAACCTCAATGTGGTCAAATAAAAGGCATGCCAAATAAATTTCCATTTCGACAGGCGTCAAACAATAGACTCTATAAGTGGTTTGATAAAGTTATTACTACTGTCCATAGGTTCCCAAATATGTATAAATCATTCGTTTGATAAGAATCAGAAAAGGATTACGATATCGTCTTTCATGAAAAATCACGTTTCATTTGTTATTTGTTTCCTTTTTGCCTCGGCTGCTGGTTAAAGCCTATCGTTTAAGTGTTTACCTTTCCTTTTTTCTTGTTTTCTTTTGTGCCCCTTTAGTCGCGCGCAATAATTTGAATAAACATATATTTGTATCTTATCTGAATTGCATATCGCACGGAAATTGTCACGAAAAGGCTCGCAACAAAAATTTGGCTAAAAGTACAAGCAATCATGATAATGATCTGCTACAGTAGAAAAGTAGCAGGTCACTGTGAAAAATTAAAGTTTTGGCATTGATGAATTTTGGCGCGAATTCGTGAGTTAACTTTATGGTTCTTTTTCATTAAGTTGATTAAAGAAATTTAATTAGAAATTAGTTCAAAATTATTCAAGCTCATCCTTTCGCTTTAATTTAAATTAAATTTTGTGTTATTCCATTCAATCTTCCATGTTGATTTTGCATCAAATGTCTGTTCTTCATAAAGCCATGGAGGTTTCCGTTTTAATCTTTGCAGACTTTGTCGAAATTTAGAAAGTAAGGAATTTTTCACCAAATCACATTTTTTGAGCATTAAAGATCTTTCTTCTATATTTTTCTGGTAGAATGTTTGCTAAATAATAAAAAAAATTGTATTGTATTTAATAAATGTAAAGAAACAGCAAGAATGTCAAAGGAATTTTTTTTTCAGTTTCAATTTTTTGGCAGTTTTGAGTTATAAAATGATTAAAAATGATAAATTAGAGCCCTCTGATAAATTTCTATCCATTTGGAGCAAGATTTGACAAAATTAGCTTTGACACAGTTTTTTTGCTCTTGATTTAGTTTTTAAGACAAAACTATGTCAAAGAAAAAATTTTTTTTCAGTTTCAATTTTTTGGCAGTTTTGAGTTATAAAATGATTAAAAATGATAAATTAGAGCCCTCTGACAAATTTTTATCCATTTGGAGCAAGATTTGACAAAAATTGCTTTGACACAGTTTTTGACACAGTTTTTTTGCTCTTGATTTAGTTTTTAAACAAAACTATGTCAAAGAAAAATTTTTTTTTCAGTTTCAATTTTTTGGCAGTTTTGAGTTATAAAATGATTAAAAATGATAAATTAGAGCCCTCTGACAAATTTTTATCCATTTGGAGCAAGATTTGACAAAAATTGCTTTGACACAGTTTTTGACACAGTTTTTTTGCTCTTGATTTAGTTTTTAAAACAAAACTATGTCAAAGAAAAAATTTTTTTTCAGTTTCAATTTTTTGGCAGTTTTGAGTTATAAAATGATTAAAAATGATAAATTAGAGCCCTCTGACAAATTTTTATCCATTTGGAGCAAGATTTGACAAAAATTGCTTTGACACAGTTTTTGACACAGTTTTTTTGCTCTTGATTTAGTTTTTAAGACAAAACTATGTCAAAGGAAAAAATTTTTTTTCAGTTTCAATTTTTTGGCAGTTTTGAGTTATAAAATGATTAAAAATGATAAATTAGAGCCCTCTGACAAATTTTTATCCATTTGGAGCAAGATTTGACAAAAAATTTTTTTTTTTTCAATTTTTTGGTTTTTGACACAGTTTTTGACACAGTTTTTGACACAGTTTTTTTGCTCTTGATTTAGTTTTTAAAACAAAACTATGTCAAAGAAAAAAATTTTTTTCAGTTTCAATTTTTTGGCAGTTTTGAGTTATAAAATGATTAAAAATGATAAATTAGAGCCCTCTGACAAATTTTTATCCATTTGGAGCAAGATTTGACAAAAATTGCTTTGACACAGTTTTTGACACAGTTTTTTTGCTCTTGATTTAGTTTTTAAAACAAGACTATGTCAAAGAAAAATTTTTTTTTCAGTTTCAATTTTTTGGCAGTTTTGAGTTATAAAATGATTAAAAATGATAAATTAGAGCCCTCTGACAAATTTTTATCCATTTGGAGCAAAATTTGACAAAAATGGCTTTGACACAGTTTTTGACACAGTTTTTTTGCTCTTGATTTAGTTTTTAAACAAAACTATGTCAAAGAAAAAAATTTTTTTTTTCAGTTTCAATTTTTTGGCAGTTTTGAGTTATAAAATGATTAAAAATGATAAATTAGAGCCCTCTGACAAATTTTTATCCATTTGGAGCAAGATTTGACAAAAATTGCTTTGACACAGTTTTTGACACAGTTTTTTTGCTCTTGATTTAGTTTTTAAGACAAAACTATGTCAAAGAAAAATTTTTTTTTCAGTTTCAATTTTTTGGCAGTTTTGAGTTATAAAATGATTAAAAATGATAAATTAGAGCCCTCTGACAAATTTTTATCCATTTGGAGCAAGATTTGACAAAAATTGCTTTGACACAGTTTTTGACACAGTTTTTTTGCTCTTGATTTAGTTTTTAAAACAAAACAATGTCAAAGAAAAATTTTTTTTCAGTTTCAATTTTTTGGCAGTTTTGAGTTATAAAATGATTAAAAATGATAAATTAGAGCCCTCTGACAAATTTTTATCCATTTGGAGCAAATTTGACAAAAATTGCTTTGACACAGTTTTTGACACAGTTTGCTCTTGATTTAGTTTTTAAAACAAAACTATGTCAAAGAAAAAAATTGCTTTGATTTTTTCAGTTTCAATTTTTTGGCAGTTTTGAGTTATAAAATGATTAAAAATGATAAATTAGAGCCCTCTGACAAATTTCAATCCATTTGGAGCAAGATTTGACAAAAATTGCTTTGACACAGTTTTTGACACAGTTTTTTTGCTCTTGATTTAGTTTTTAAAACAAAACTATGTCAAAGAAAAAAATTTTTTTCAGTTTCAATTTTTTGGCAGTTTTGAGTTATAAAATGATTAAAAATGATAAATTAGAGCCCTCTGACAAATTTTTATCCATTTGGAGCAAGATTTGACAAAAATTGCTTTGACACAGTTTTTGACACAGTTTTTTTGCTCTTGATTTAGTTTTTAAAACAAAACTATGTCAAAGAAAAAAATTTTTTTCAGTTTCAATTTTTTGGCAGTTTTGAGTTATAAAATGATTAAAAATGATAAATTAGAGCCCTCTGACAAATTTTTATCCATTTGGAGCAAGATTTGACAAAAATTGCTTTGACACAGTTTTGAAAAAAAAACTAAATCAAGCATTATCTTGACATGTAGATACATACATTTAAATTTTACAACATTTTTATTGATGGTCATTGAACTTTCACTCCTTTGTAGACTTTTTATCAGACTATAAACTATCAAATGTCGATACTATTTGTATTTTATTAATATGTCTCGATACAAAATAGCGTTGTTTATTTACTTCAATAAATTTCACTTTTCAAAGATATCAATTAAATAATTATTTCCAATATATAATTTGCTTTGAATACTAAAAATTTGATTCTTACATAATTTGGTGAAATTTGAATCACGGATTTAAAACAAATCTTAACTTGAGAAGATCTAATCTTAAGTTTTTTAAAGAGTAAATAGGGATTAGGTTCATCTCTTGAGAATTTAAATTAACCCCTGAAGTGAATAGTTTAGCCCTTTACTTTAAGAGGTTAATTTGAATCTTGAAAGCGATCAATTTGTCTGTAAAATTGATCGCTTTTAAGATTCAAACTAAGCTCTTAAAATTTAAAAAATTCACTTCAGGGGTTAGTTTAACTTCTCAAGAGACGAATCTAATTCCTAATGACTCTTAAAAAACACAAAATTAGATTTTCTAAAGTTAAGAGTTGTTTTAAATCTTAAACTTTTTTGAATCCGTCGAGTCATAACTGTCACAAAAGTTTTTGAATCTCGCAAATCTTCAAGCTGCGAAACTTCTTCTTTTTGTACTTCACACTTTTGCCACGTCTCCAAAACCACAAGCTGGGCTGTTCATCTTATTTATTAAAGAAGCGTAAGCAAGTGAGTAATGTTACTTTAGCATATTATTATCATACATAAAATAACATGTATTCAACAATTTGACGAATACCAAAAATAAATATACAGACGAACCTTTTTTGCCACTTCTTAAAGATATCAACTGAATAAAATTCCTTTCACGTATCACTTGAGACACCCAAACCTCAACATTTAATCCCCACAGCAATGAAGGTCTTTTTTGGCTTGATTATTATTATTATTTGCATATGTACATCACCCATCCTGCCTTTTTACCTTATGCATTAAGAAGAAAAAAAGCAGGAAAAACATAAAATTTTTAACATGACACTTCACTTAATTTTCTGAAGTATTTTTCCTCTGTTCTATTTTTTTTTTGTGATAAGATCTGAACACGTAATATTTTGATATGTTTTCGATGAACTGATGACAAGTGATGATAAAGGAGATTATTAAATTTGTTTGCATTTCAAGTACTCGCGAGACACGAGACACTCCTTTTGGCTTGTAACTTTCGAGGAAACTCGTCTATTAATTATCCTGCTTCGGAATGTCTAAACACAATAAAAGTCAAAAGTCATGTGTTAATAATGAGTCGTCTTATACGTGGTTGGCATGTGAAAATCATCAGCAGCTATTAGATTAACACGCAGAGATGATTAAATGTTGGAACGGAGCAAATGGAACGAAAGATGAGCCACGTGTTTACTTTTAATTGTCGTTTAGTTGCGAGAAGGTAAATGATCTGTTTGCTTTATTGTTTTCGTTTTTTTTTTGACGATTTTATGAAAAGGAAGGCAGGCAGCCAGCCATGAAAACTGATACAACATTTAAACACTTTCGCAGCAAATGGTTTATGTCCAATTAGACACGCGTTGAGTGGTGTTTCTGTCATTTTTTAGTAGAATTCCTTCCCTTAAAGTGACTTTAGACTTTTCATGCCTTGACTTAATATTAAGTTGTAACATTTTGAGTCTCGTACTTTTTTTTTTATTATGAGACCCGAACACGTAAAAGACAAATTTCAGTTTAAAAACCTCTTGGTCATTGTACTTGGAGACTCATTTTTTCTCAGAACAATTCATGACAAAATTTTTCTCGCGCATTTTTCAAACAATTAAATAAATTCAGTGTCATATTTGATGTTTTTTTTTGTTTTTTCAAAAAAAAAAAAAAAAAAAGAGTTAATAATTCTATAAATATAATTTTTCATCTCATTTTAAAAAAATTGTCTTTTCGATGCCTTTAAGTCTGTTTCAACAAATTTTTGTTCGAGGAGACGCCAGGTTGATATATTTTTCTTTAAAAAAGATGATTGTCCATCTGCTATTTTTTCAACGGAAACTTTTAAAGTCGTTAATAAATAAAAAATACGACAATATAGTTTTTTTTTAATTTCATTTTTCAAAAAAAAAATTTTTTTTCTTACTTGAAACGACATTCGTACGAGGAGGCGTTAAATTATGTCAAACGTTTCTTTTCTCTTTTATTTTATGTAAATATTTATTTTTATCAAAACTGATTCATGATAAATAATAAGAGAAGAAGAAAGAATGTCTGTGAGTTCAAACGACTACAGGCAGACCTATGACGCGATTTTATTTTTTTTTTGTCTTTTTTTTTTTTGTAGAAAAAATATTTTTTTTTTTTGGAATGACAAAGATACTTCATGTATGATTTTTTTCCTCAAAAATTTTTATTAATAGTTGTATACTTTTGGATGCGGCAACAAATTAAAGTCGATTTGTGAGGCAAATGTTCGAATTTTTTTACGATTATTATTTTATGAGTCCGCAAGTTTACTGACTTTTGGTTGTCATAAATTTATGTGACGCAGAATATCGGAAAAAGAAAGGTTTAGATTTTTTTATGAGGTTATTTTGATTTAAATTGTTTGCGGAATCGCGGAAGTTTGTGAAATGGACAAAGTTTATTTTTTATTTTTGTTATTTCAACAACAGCTCTCTTCAGTTGAGCTTGTTCAATTTGTTTGATTAAAAGAAAAAATATATTTGCGTATTTCATTTCTGAGTTGTCAACACTTTTGATATATTTACTTGTATTTGATTGTTTTTCTCTCGAGTAAGATTGTAATTCTTGTCGATACTTGTTAAAAAGGCAACATCTGCTGTAATTTAATATTTTTTGGCGAAAATCGATTTTTTTTTATTATTTTTCGCAATTCTTGACCTATATAATATGAGATAAAGAACAGTTTCAATTATGATCTTAATTACAATGGTTAATTGCGAATTTTCGAAAATTTGAAAATTTTTCGAACATCTAAATTTAATGTTCGAAAAATTCTTGAGTTTTCGAAAATTTTGTAAGAAAATATATTCGAAAATATATTTCAAAAAATTTTTAAAAAATCGGTTTTTAAAAAAAGTTTTTTTTGCTCGAATTTTTTCGAAAATTTGAGAATTTTTCGAACATCCAAAAATTTCATAAGAAAATCGATTTTAAAAAAATTTACGAATCCTTGAAATCAAATGTTCGAATTTTTTTTTTCGAAAATTTGAGAATTTTTCGAACATCTAAACCAAATGTTAGAAAAATTCTTGAGTTTATCGAAAACATTTACATAAGAAATCCTACTTCCAAATCTAATTTCGAAACTCTAAAAAAATCATAAATTTTTTTTAAAAATTTCAAATTTTCGAAAAAATGTCTCGAAATTTTTTTTCGAAAATTTGATAAAATTTCGAACATCTAAAAATTTCATAAGTAAATTGATTTTAAATGTTAGAAAAAAAGTTTGAATTTTATTTTCGAAATTTGAGAATTTTTCGAATAAGAAATCCTTTTGAAAAACTATTTCGAAACTCTAAAATCAAATATTCGAAAAAAAATTTCAAATTTTCGAAAAAATTCTCATATTTTCGAAAATTCGCTTTAAAATAATTTTCTATGAAAATTGTGAAGGTTAGTTACGAATTTTTTACACGACAAGTTCTGCACGCCAACTTGACATTGATCTAATCTACTTATTGCCCGAAACAACTGTGAAACGGTTGTAGGCCATCACTCATATACTTTTTAAGTGACAAATAGCAACAATTTTGTCACATTGATCTGTTTTATGCTATTTTTTGTGGTAAAAACATTCGGTCAACAATCATAACATGAAATTTCCTTTGACAATCATATGTTTAGATTTTTTTTCGCTAATTTGATGATTGATAAACATGCTTTAGTAGCATTTTTGCAAACATTTGAGTTTAATGAGTCGCAACAAATTCGAATTTGAGTTTTTGTACATTTTCGAATCAATCAAGAGAGGTTTTCAGTCTAGACTTTTACCTCTGTTAGTTTTGTTTTTTTTTGTTGAGTAAAAATAGAAATGATTTTTTAGTGAATGTCAAAGAAAAAAGTGTATTTTTGTGTCTGATTGATATCTTTTCCGAGAATCTTCAGACGACAAAAGCACGATAGTCACTCCACGATCTACCGAGAACTTTTCGCATGTTTCATCTACGATATTTTGCAACAACAACGAGGGATTAACGTGTCTTGATGATTTAAATATATTTTTGTTACTTTTTCGTGTCAGTCTCATGCAAAACAATAGCGTACCACGTAAATATTTTGATGAAAATTTTTGAAATAACAATAACACAAATTGACAGAAACAAAAATATAATTTAAATCTGAGGCGTTTTCGTCGTCGTCGTCATTATTACATGTCGCCTCGCATAACAAGTGTTTGTTGGTGGTTTCCCTCGGCGTGTAAGCAATAAAAAAGCATCCAATTTTTAATGACTCTAAATTACGCTCGGAAAACTGTTGTAACGGGATCGCAAATGATAATTAAATCTTACTCATCGCCATAAATTAATTTAAATGGTGTGGATTGTCAACAAATTATTATTTAGTACTGGACTGCGTTGTTATTTTCTGGAAGAAATCCGCTACTTTTTCCACATGAACGAACAACAGAAGAAAGGGAATTGTTGTAAAATATGAATATGATGATTTGACGACAGTTTTAATTGCTTAATTTACGACGTTCGCATTTTACGACTAAATCATGCACATGGAGGAGGCGCCTTGCCCGTTAATGTTTTTTTGTATGCGTGAAGATAACTTCATTAAAATCCTCGACATGTCAAGAATAAATTTAATCGAGAGCACATAAAATAGGGAATTCATGACGCGAGCCGCAATGCATCAGAAAGCAGTTCGCAGCACGAGATATTCAGATTTTTTTTTACTGCTTTTTCGCATGTAAAACTATGAATTGCAAGCGTCTCGTTTTTCAGAACAAACACTCGAAATAACATAAAATTTATTTATATTGCAACAATAATATGACAGAGCGCCCAATAAATCACACACGATGCAAACAAACAGCGGGTAAGTAGAAAGGCGAGTGAAATCTGGTTTATTACAGAAGTTGCTGATTTTTCTGATTGGATCGTGGCAGGTTAAGAAGGCTATATGGAAAAAGGTAAGTACAAAGAAATTTATTTGTTTCGCTTTTAAATAATCTTAAAAGATTTCAGGAGAAGGAAATTATTTAAAGAAACTTTTTTGAACCCTTGATGATCTTTGTTAACAGAAAAGCAACCTTTGAAGAAATTTAAGTAAGATCAAAAAGAAACTTAAATTAAAAATAATAAGATTTTTTCCATAGGTCTTCATCGGATGAGTCAATTGGAAAAATCTCCAGGACTTTCTCAATGAAATGAACCAATTCAAATCGTTATTTATCGAAAACAGTCTAAATCACAATTGATATTAAAAACTGAACGACTTGATGATCAGAAAAGCAACTTTTGAGGAAATTTAAGGGAGTCTAAAGAAAACTTGAAGATTATCTCAAGTCAATTAAAAGAATGATTTCGATGTCAAGACATTATGGAAAACTTCGTGGCTATCATCAAATGTTCGCAATTCATGGTTAATTGACGACTGTACGAGACCCATTAACGGATTTGACCTTCCAAGAAAGATATGGGTGAAAGCAAATCGATTCCGTACTGATTGCGGAAGGTGTAATTACTTCTTGCATAAATGGTCACAAAGAGACTCGCCAAACTGTGAATGTGGATCACTGCAAACTATGAGTCACATTTTACAAGATTGCACGTTGACAAAATTCAATGGAGATTTGCGAGTAATACATGAACTTAACCAAGATGCGATAGATTGGCTATCAAATATAGCTCCATCAGTATAATTTATATTTCTTTTTCAAAAAATTTCATACGATAAATAAACAAATCTCAAGGATTTTCAACGTCTAGTTAAAAGATTATGACGACAAGATCAACAGAACATCGGTTCAATTCTCAATGAATTGAATTAACTCAAATCGTATTTTATCGAAAACAGTCTAATTTACAATTGATACTCAAAAGAGAAACTATTAAGTTTTTCTGGATGTCTCTCGATTTCAGTATCCTTTTTGCCTTCTTTGAATCAATTTTGTTCTTCGTATCCTCAGATTCATAAGAATAGCTAAAAGGATATTGATTCGCCAAAAATAACTTCGCATTATCAGTGTTATGGTCCAAATGTCGTCACAACAGACTTTCAGCCTTTATCGTTATCTCTTTCGACGACATACAAACAAAAACATCCAGTTGACTAGACACTAAATACTTCTTCTTCTGACATTTAAACCCGCCAATACGGATTATGAAAAATTATTATTGGGACATTTATTTTGATTATTTTACAATTGTTTGTTCACTGACTTTGTCTCATTCGTTATCTCCATAGATTTTTTCTTTGAGGTTTCATGCGTTATTACTGTCATCATAAAATTATTAAGAGGGAATTAATGATTCGGAGTCTGAGTGTCTCCGTTTCTGCGACATTTGATTCACATGTGCTATGGACAGGAAAAATTTCAATGGAGATAAAAGTAAATAAAGTGACAAATTTTATTACACGACTAAATTATTGGTATTATCTTTTTTTTCACTCGGTCTCTTTTTTATTTCATCTTGGTCAACAAAACAACAACAACAAATATTTGTCTTGTGATCGAATTTTCTTTCATATTTTGTCGTCTCCTCATATTTATTCAGACGATGTCCTACTTTTATTTGTCTAATAGATTCTGTCTGAATTGTGTTAGTAAAGTAAAAGGATTCGTCATGTCCGTTTTAAAGCAAACATTCAGAAGAAAAAAATCTTATTCAAAGTTTTTTTCATATTTCTTTCATTACGAAATAAATCAAATTTTATTGACTTGCCGCATAAATGTCAAACACGACAATTTTCTCAATGACACGTAATTTAATTGGTTCATTTTTTTTCGCACCATTATTGACATGATTTATTGAAATGGCAACTGGAATTTTCTCGATTCGAAGTAAAAAGTCTTTAAGAAAATGTTGCCAAGAAAGTTGAAATGCAGCAAAGTTTTTTACTCTGTTTGTCTCTTTTTTCTCCATAAACTAATTAATTATTCCCGTTATATTGTATCGACTAATCTGATGGCGTAAAACGAAACCCCTCATTATATTTTTATGGCCTTTGTGAAAATTCAATAAAACTCGTCTGAAAACCCATTAAATATATTGTTGGCTATCTAATAATAATAATATAAAATTCGAATCCGAGAGAATAATCAGAAAAAATCGTCATCAAATAAAAATTTAAGCGAGAAAAGCGTCGTAAATTATCTTGGAATGTCAAAATAAAAATAATAATAATAATGGAAAAGGGTCTCGCCGTTTCTGTGTGAAGTTAAAAAAAATATGCGTCACTTTTGAACTATTTTTAAAACTTTTGATTTTTTTTTTCAAAGTAGTTTTCTTTCGAGTTTTTATTATTTTATCCACCTGCTATAAACGACTAATTTACGAGCATTTATCAACATAATAGTAGTATATTAAAAGAATACATCTTGTGAGACGAGACAAAAATGCATCTTCAGACATTCTTTACACATGTAAAAATTCATGTAACTCTCAAAAGAAAGTGAGAAATGAAATTCTTGAAAAACAATCTAAAAATACCGAGACAAGAATTTTTTCCCAAAACAATGCATTTTATTTTAATTTAATATCTAAAACGAGAAAATTTGATACAATTTAATAAATTGTTGAAAAACATGAAAGAAAATGCATTAAAAAACGGCAACAAGTTACTCTCTTTTAATTGCACTTTTATGCACGTACAAAGGTGAAGGAAGATAAATGGTGCTCTGCATCAGAAAAACGTGCAAGGCAAGATAATTTTTTGCAATAAAACGACCGTTTAAGTACAATTAAGAAGCGGCTAATAACCATCCATCTTGATATCGGTCATTGCCGTTGGTTGTCCCTCGATGGCAATTCAGAGACTTTTTCTCTTGATTTACATAAATTTTACATTCATGTCGTCAATTTGAGATTTTTTTTTTGAACTTTTCTTTTGTTGTGAACATGAATTTTACGAGTGACTGGCATTTCCTTCGAGTTTTGTTGATGTAACATAAATCACTTTTTCCCGCCAGACCTACGTTCAAAACCACGAAATTTGTACTCAGATTTTTTTTTTTGGTAGAAATTGTGCGGCGGACCATATGGAAAAAGAGATAAAAATTAGATGGAGGAACTTAATAGCATTTCAATGGGACTTTATGGAAATTTTAATTTTTTTTTTTTTTGGGAACATTTGTTTTATTTATTTAAACAATTTTTTTGAAAAGAAATTGATGTCAACAGAAATGAATTAAAAAATAATTTTTAGAGTAAAAAAATTTAACCACGAAAATTTACAAAATTATAATAAAAATGATTTTTCAGGGTTGGAAAAAATTATGACAAAAATGTATCAAAGATTTTTTTAATAATACTTTTGCTTTCGAATAAGTTATAATGATTTTTTGCTAAAAAATTAAAATCTTAATTAACTCATTTATTTATTTCAAAATTAAAAATTTTTAATTAAAAACTTAAATATTTTGAAAAAAATATTTTTATAAAATTTTTTTAAATGGAAAAATTTTAATATTATTTTGGTAATTATTTTAATAATTTTTTTCAATGGAGAAATTTTTTAAAAAATTTTAAATTTTTTTTTAAATAAAAATTTTTTTTTAAAAAATTTCCCATTAAAAAAATTACTAATTTAAATTTAAAATAAATAAAATTTTGTATTAAATTTTAAATAATTAAATTTAAAAAAAAATTTAAAAAAAATTATAAAATTTATAAATTAAATTAAATTAAAATAAATTTTAATTAAATTAAATTAATTAATTCAAAAATTATACATTTTATTTTATATAAATTAATTTTTTATATTTTTTTTAAATAATTAAAAATCTTTAATAAAAAATTAAAAATATGTATGAAGTAAAAGTCAAAGAAAATTATTTTTTTTTATTTAATTAATTTTTTTATTTAGTTGAATTAAAATTATTTAAATATTTTTTTTATAAATCAATTAAAATTTTTAAAAATTAAAAAAATATGTAAATTAAAAGTCAAAAAATTTTCCGACCCTGAAAAATCATTACATAAAATAAATAATTTTCTTTGTCATTAATCATTTCAATGAACTTTCTTTGATTTTTTGATAATGATATCCTTTCCAAAAAAAAAACGGAAACGTCTGATACTTTTAAAACTTTTAAACAATTTTTTAACAGATCTTTAAAAAAAACGAGTGTTATCATCACATAAATTCACAAGTACAAAAAAAAATCCTACTAGTTCAAAAGAAAAGATGATTTACATATATTTTCCTTATCGTCATCTGTTTTTTTTTATTCTTGTGTTCAACACACCGAAAAACGACTTTTTCAACTTTTTTATTGTTCTTCCATTGTTAATTTTTTTTTTCGCAAAACACATGTTTTGTAACACATTTTCCGATGATATGATAAATTTACTACTAACTTTGTCAGACATTTACGTAGAAAATGCAGTGAATCGAAATAATCTTGATTTTTTTTAAATATAATAAAATAATGACGTAATTCCCGAATTCGCGTCATTTATTTTTTTTTTCAAAAAATTGAAAAATTTTACGTAATAAACTTTGACGTTCATTGTTTGGTTCATACAAATCAGTAAAAAAAAGTCAATGTTTAATATTTTGATTTCTTAGAGTGATTTATATACGAAAGAGGTCATGTTTTATTTGGGTCGTGAAAAAGTGTTAATAAATTCTGATGAATTTCCCTGCGTTAATTTACTTACAATGCCGCCCATGAAGCAATATGCACACAACGCAACGAGCAGGCCAAGGTGTCCCAGCACCTTTTTCAACTTGAATTTGATGAAAATTTCGATGAGACGCTCCAGGAAGGAGCTTTTTTGTTTGTTGATTTCATCGTCGCTCCGGTAGTTTTTCAAGAGCTCGCCGTTTGCCTCGTCACCTGACATGATTTCTCGCGCAGCGAAATCAACATTAAATTTTATTAGTTAGTTATCACTTATCTGGATTTGTCAATCTTCGCGCGTCCCGAGTGATTTTTTTTTTGTTTGAATTGTAATTGGAAAAAGAAATAAGTTTTTTTGTGTGTTCGTTGTGAGAAGGGATTCTTTACACTTCATTTATCTTTGATTATTTTTTTTTTCGATGAAACATTTTTTTTTAGGTTTATTTAAAATTCAACACATTTTTTTTTTGAGTAATGCCATTAAAAACAAGTGTGAAAATTTTAATTTAAATTAAATGCACTTCTCTGTTTATTTTCTTTTTGTTTTAATGAGAAAAAATTTTATCATCTTAATTTTTTTATTTATTTTATTTTATTTTAGAAAAAAAGGCACTAAATCGAAAATTATTTTTAAAAAAAATATTTTTTATTTTTTTTTTAATTTATTTTATTTTTTTTAATTATATTTTATTTTTAAAAAATAATTTTTAATGATTTTATATTTTTTTATTTAAATTATTTTTTTTTTTTTTTTTAATAAATTTTACTTATTTTTTTAATTAAATAATTATTTTAATTTTTTTTTATTTTATTTTTTAAAATAAATAATTAATTTTTTTTAATTTTTTATTTTTCAAAAAATATTTTTAAAAAAATAAAAATAATATTTTTAACGATAAAATATTTTTTTTGTTTCAGAAAAATTTTCCGCACAACCTTTTCGTCTCGTGGTTCAAAATAAACTGAAAATTCTCACATGTCGTCGTCAGCGTTTGTATGTTCCGGCAAACAAAAATACTACTCTGTGGCGATGTTGGTACAATATTTTGTTATGTTGATGCAGTACAGCGATGGTTTTTCACTTTCACAATTTTCCCGTACGTACGTATGAGAGATTTTCATTCATTTGGCAGTCAGTAGCGTCATGTTTAATCAAAAACGAGGGGCTTCGTTAATTTTCAATTTATTGAAAATGCATAAATTTACAAATTAAAATTAAATAATGTACAATACAGACGTGCAATTTAATGCTTTTTTGGCTTTAAACAGTCATATTAGCTCCTCCGGCATTGGGAGGCGCCGCATTTGGCGTTGTCGCACTAAAGAAACTGTTCACAGCATTTTTCATCACGGCTCCTTTGACGAAATCCTGTGCTGCTGATGTCACATCTTTATTTGCGCCAAAGTGACATTTGATATATCCGTGCAAATTCGCTCCGTTCAGGGCAAGAGCTATCAGAACGACAAGAAGCCATTTGAGTTTCAGTCCAAAAAGAGCAACAATGAAAAATAATCCCCATATCACAGGCGAAACGATGAGTCCAAGCCAGAAAATTCGCACTTCATCGGCTTGTCCGTACTTTTGCCCCTCCTTCGACTTGGATTCGTAAATCCATTTGGAGTTGCCTTCGTCATCGACGAAATTCCACCATCGAAGCCCTACCAAAATGCGCCCTGTGATATTCTTAACGACCCAAAAGTCGGCTGACAGCAGTAAAACTATGACTACGAACGAAGTTATATAGGAATCAGAGAAAAATCCGCAGAGGATGTAGGCAAGTAGCGCAGTCCCTCGAAAGCCCAAGTGAAAGAAGACAATGTAGGGATGTCTAAAAGTCGAAAAAAATGTTAAAATTTGATTCGTGAGTCACTAAAAATTTTCTTACGAATAAGTTTTGGCATTTCTGTTCGGATTTAGTTCATCTTCCTCTCCGAATGGGACCGTATCGTCATCCAGTAAAGGTACCTGAAGAAGATTTTTCACGAAAATTAATGGAAATTAAGGAAATTGATGAAAAAATATTTACCGTCACAGACATTGTTGATGTGTCTCGAACTGTCAGTGTGAATAAATGTTGCCCAGATGAAAAAATGAATTTAATGTCAAGTCAGATGATTGAATTCAGGGTTAAAAAAAATTTATGTCAAAATAAATATTTTTGCTTTTGCTTGAAAATTTATTTAAAATTAAAAAAAAAATTAAAATTAAAAAAAAAATTAAATAATAATTTTTTTTTATTTTTTAATTTTTAATTTAATTTAGTTAATTTAATAATTTTAATTTATTTTTAATTTTATTTAATTTTTATTACGAATTAGCAAAAAAAAAGTCAAAAATTAAAAATTTATTAAGTGATTTTTTCTTAAGTCAAAATTTTAAGTTTCTTAAGTTAAACTTAATAAATTTATTTTTCCAAAAATTTCAATTTTTTCATAAGAAATGTTTGATGAATTTTTATTCTTGCCTTGAGAAACTATTTTTCATGAAAAAAAAATTATATTTTTTGAAAACTTAAGTTATTAAGTTTGACTTAACTGACTTAAAATTTTTGACATAAAAAAAATAAATTAGCTTATTCAGATTTAGTTTTTGACTTTTAAACGTTAAAAATTAATTTTGACAAAGAAAAAATTTTTTTATGATTTTTTTTTTTTTTTTTTGAAAAATTTATTAAAATTTTGACTCAGTTGACTTAAAAGAAAAATTTTGAATTAAGAAAAATTAACTTAATAAATTTTTGACTTTTATTTTTTGAACTAATTCGTAAAAATAAATTAAAAATTAATTAAATAACATAAAATTAAATTAAATTAATCAGAATTAAAAAATATTATTTCTTAAAAATTAAATAAAATTAAAATTTTAATTAAATAAATTGAATAAAATTAAATTAATTAAAATTAAAAAATATTTTTCAATTAATTTTTTTTTAATATTCAAATAAATATTTTAATATTTTTATTTTTTAATTTAAGCAAAAGCAAAAGTATTATTTTGACATAAAGTATTTTTCGAACCCTGATTGAATGAACAAATTTCATGAATGAATCACCCTCAAAATCAAAACAAAGCAACGTGAGAATTGAAATTTCTCCTAAAACTTTTAAGATTTTGCAGGTAAAAACACGTAAAAATGCCTCCAAAATCAGCCAGCAAGAAAGAAAAGCCCTTATGGTTCACTTGTGAGAAATGTTCTTTGTTAATCATGGGACAACCAGCTCCAAATAATCATCAAAATTGTGATTTAACTTCAACTGCTTCTTATATTACAACCGGTGAGTTAATTTTTTTCAATTTAATTCCATTTAAATAACGAAATTTCCTTTATTTTTAGGTTCTTCAACAGTTTTCAAGCCAAATAAAGTAGAAACGAAGACAAATTTCGACGAAGAATCATCTTTAGCGAGTCACCAATTAAATAATTTACTTTTTCTGAACCTCCAAGTCATGCGATTAGCTAAATTTGTGATTGGAGAACCTTTATTAATTAAAAACAACGAAGATTTTAGTGTTAAAAACGCTTGGCCTGTCAACGATAAGTCATTGGATGTCGTTCGTTTAACTAAAAATGAGCTTTGGAGGTACGAGACAGGCAATTTAACAATAGAAAAGTTCGGAAAAAAATTAAATGAAGCAAAAAATGTTGTTTTAAGATGTTTAAACGAGTCAAAAATCGATGGAGATCTGAAAAAGAATTTGTTGAGAGTCGTAAAATGCGAATTTAAAGGCCATGCATTGAGAAAAGGACTCGAATTACGATTAGTTTTCATGAACAAACCTTTTGTCTTTGAAGTTCATGAAATTTCTTCACAAAATTCGCTGTCAGAGAAGCTCGCAACACTCTCAATAGACGATAAAACTCCAGAATTCGTAAAAATTGGAAATTCAACTGAAATTCAACTCTTTTCAAAGGACGAAACTCAAGAAATTTCAAGTAAAAAAGTCAAAGAAGAAATTTTCATCGGCGGATTATCAAAACAACGTCAAGAAATCGAAGAAATAATCGCCGCAAAGCAAACTCGAGCAGGTCTCACCAAGGGAATTTTACTTCACGGATCTCCGGGATGCGGAAAAACGTTACTTGTCAAATCCCTGTTAGCTGATACGAGCATCAAACATGTTCAAATCAATTCTTCTGAGATTTTCAGCAGATATTATGGCGAAACTGAGGCCAATTTAACATCAAATTTCGAAAAAGTCAAGGAAAATTACCCGGCATTGACTTTAGTTGTCGTCGAAGACATCCATAATTTGTGTCCGAAAGCAGACAACACCGATATTGGTCGACGGGTGACTTCCTCCTTCATCACTTTGATGGATCAACTCCCTGCCAATGCCTTAATTATCGCGACAACGAACCAAATTGAGAACCTAAGTGCGAATTTGAGACGCAGCGGGCGCATTGACTATGAAATTGAGGTTTCTGTACCGAGTCCCGATGCGAGAAATGAAATTCTCGATGCACTTTTGAGGAAACATCAACTTTCAATATCAGCGGAAGATGTTTCCAAGTTGGGTCTTGCCACGCATGGGTACACAGGAGCTGATTTAGAGAGTTTAATAACGAAAACTTTGTGCATGAACCCAAAAAATACCGTTTCCATCGAAGATTTGATGCAAAATTTGACGATTGTGAAGCCAAGTGCCATGCGAGAAATCCAAATTGAGTCGCCAAACATCAAATGGAGCGATATCGGGGGTCAAGCGGATCTAAAATTAAAGTTGCAACAAGCTGTTGAATGGCCCATCAAGCATCCGGAGACATTTAAAAGGCTCGGAATTACTCCTCCGCGTGGATTATTAATGTTCGGACCTCCGGGATGCTCTAAAACGATGATTGCCAAAGCACTTGCGACGGAAAGTTCATTAAATTTCCTCTCCATCAAGGGATCCGAGCTTTTTTCCATGTGGGTAGGCGAATCAGAGAAGGCAGTACGAAAACTTTTCCAAAAAGCGCGTGAAGTAGCACCCGCGATAATTTTTTTCGATGAAATTGATGCAATTGGCGGCGAACGCGGAGGCGAAGGAAGCTCAAATTCCGTGAAAGAACGAGTTTTAGCGCAAATTTTGACGGAAATCGATGGAGTTCATGCCTTGAAAGATGTTACAATTGTCGCGGCAACAAATCGCCCGGATCTGATCGACAAAGCCTTGATGCGTCCTGGCAGATTAGATCGTGTTATTTACGTCGGACTGCCTGATAGCGACACTCGACGCGATATTTTCAACATAAAATTACAAAAAATGCCAATTCACGAAAATGTGACCTTGGAAAATTTAGTTGAACGTACGGAAGGATATTCAGGAGCGGAAATTCAAGCAGTTTGTCAAGAAGCTGCCTTGCATGCGTTGGAAATTTCCTTTGAAGCCACCCACGTGACGCAAGAAGATTTTGATTTTGCACTGAAATTCGTGCAACCGAGAACAAGCAAAGCTCTGTTGGAGTTGTACGAGAATTATTTGAACGATTACAAGTTTAAATAAAAAAAAATAATTTTTTTTCATGTTTTTTTTTTATTTATATTAATGTTTATAGGTATTTTTCACATAAAATTAACATTTTTTTTTAAATTAAAATCTAATTTTTACGAAAAAATAATTTTTTTATTTTTTTTTTAACTCAAAGAAGTACTTTTGATTTAAAAATAGAAAAAATTTAATGAAAAAAAAAAATTTTTTTAAGTAAAAAATTTACTTTTACCCCATTTTGGTTCAATTTTTACCAAAATTTCATCCAGACTTGAATCGAGAATTAAGACACTATTGTTAAAAATTATTTTTTTCTTCTATTTATAAAATAAAGGCAACTTTCTTGTATCATTTTAACTTTATATTTGCATATAAATACAAAATTTCCCTTTTTTTCTACAATTACATTGGACCATCTCTATCTTAAGCTTATTTTTATTAATCATACGAATACAAAATACCTGATTTTGCGGCAAACATGAACAAAATTTGACAGAAAAACCGATGGAAAAATACTTTTTGGTAGATTTTCTTAAGAGATGAGTACAGAATTTTTTTTCTTTTGTACTCTTCTGTTACAATCGTTCGGTTTTTCCTTTTTTAAAATGGCTATCTTACGATTTGTCTCTGAAATCGTTGTAAAATCTATCAAAAATAAACGAAAATACGTGACAAGGACGAAAAATGTTCCTTTTTTTGAAGGATTTGGATCTAATTGCTATCGTTGATGTCAATAGGAATTGAAGTTGTGAAAGTAGGGGTTTCCAATTCTTCGTGCTTCTTCATTTTAAGCATCTAAAATTAAAAATTTTTTGAAATTTAGATTTTTTCGGATTTTTTTTAAATGAAATACTTACTTGCTGCAGTTTGTAATGATTAATGATGTCCTGATCAGCTGGGCATGATTGTGTAAAGGCGTCTAATTGGTACATGTTGTACATGTAGCGCCATAATGCGGTGTAACTATTCTGTAATGATCAAAAAAAAATAAATAAAATTTTTGAAAAAATTTAAAAAAATGAAAATTTTTAACTTTTTACATGAAAAATTTATTAAAATAATTAAAATTTTTAATTTTTCCTAAATGTCAATACAAAAAATGACAGTTAAAAAATTTGAAAATCGCTTTTCTGCTAATTCAATGAAAAAAATTATGTCTTGAATTCAAAGATTTTTTAAAAAATTACAAAAATTCTTTTAAAAAAATGAGAATTTAGACTTTTTACTTAAAAATTTGTTCAAAATTCGTAATTTTTAATAAATGTCAATTCAAAAAATGACAGTTAAAAAATTTGAAAATCGCTTTTCTGCTAATTCAATGAAAAAAATTATGTCTTCAATTCAAAGATTTTTCAAAAAATTACAAAAATTCTTTAAAAAAAAAAACGAAAATTTCAACTTTTTACTTAAAAATTTGTAATTTTTCGTAAATGTCAATTCAAAAAATGACAGTTAAAAAATTTGAAAATCGCTTCTTTGCTAATTCAATGCAAAGAATCATGACTTGAATTCAAATTTTATTGAAAAATTAAAAATTTATTTTTGAAAAATTAAAATCTTAACTTTTTACTTGATAAATTCATGAAAAATTATTAAAACCTTTTAATTTTTTGTAAATGTCAATTCAAAAAATGACAGTTAAAAAATTTGAAAATCGCTTTTTCGCTAATTCAACTTAAAAAATCACGCCTTACCGGTATTTCAAAGTCCACAAAGTACTTGCCAGCTACCCGAATGTGCTGAAGGCGCGGCATAAGCTCACAATCGAAGCAACAAATGGTGTCGCCAGTCAAAAATCGCGTGCCTCTTTGTTCCAAATGATCATTTATCTTCTTCAAATGCGCCAGCAATGCACTATCCTTGTGCTCGTCCTTCTTCATCAGCATCAACTTCAATTTTGAGTACAAATTTTCGATGAGTGTTGCTACCTCCTTGTCTTGCACGAACAAATTGTAACCGCCTGGCACTGTTTTCATGATGTGTCTTTCGATTTTGTCATTTTCCAAGATGGCGATGCCATTGTCGATGAGAATCGGTGGATGCGCTGCCTCAAAGTTGGTACGGAAATCCGGAGGCGGCTTTTGCATATCGACTGTTGTGACTTTCAGACTGATCGTTTTGAGTTCAGCGAGCAAGTAGAGGTCCATAAAGTATTCCTGACAGAAGAGGCAAGCACCTTTGCGACGTCCATCGATGGTTGAGGCCTGAAAAAAAGCAAAAAAAAAAATTTTATTGAGTAACGTGATGAAAAGTCGTTAAAAAAATCTCACACACCTTAAAATAATTAACATACAACCACTTTTGCGGTCCATTTACCGCTCTTTCGCATTCATACACATCGACAAAATAAACAATTAACCCAATAATATCGCGCATCAACAACAAAAAAATGATTATTGATCGATTTTCGTGTTCATTAAACAACATCATTGACTCAACATCGGACTTTGTGTCAAAAAAAGCTTTAATTACATTGATCGAGTGAGCTTATTTTCTATTATTACAACATCCATAATTACTTTTGACAGCTCTACGCCGATGATCGTCTAACTTGGCTTGGTTTGTTAGTTTTAGATTGTTGTTGATATGATTTATTTCATATTTTTTGTTGTTTGTTTGTTGTAAGAAACCCCCATTGTTACACTTTTTTTCGTACATGGTATGCAATATAATTATTATTGCATTGAGCTTGCAACTAGTCATGACCTACTTTGGAAAAAAACATAAAATTTGAAGTCATTTACCTGCGACTTGAAAAAAAAATTTTTTTGAAGAGCAACGAAGAAGCCAATAAAAGGCGCAGTTTGATAAGAATATGACGTCATGGAGTGATGTCATCCGATTCTGGCAAAAAAATGAAAGGTAGACGAATTATATATTCAAAGAATTATGTCGTCTTTCCTTTCATTGTTTGTTTATTTTTTCGAATGGGCCCGTTAAGTACATAATTTTGATAAAATTTGAAAAAAACATCAAGCATTTTTGATGCAAATTATAATTTTTGAAAATTTTGTCAATAAATTCATGATTTCTAAGATTTTATCATTTTTATTTGAATAAATTGAACAATAATTTGCAAAAAAGAAAATATTTTGTTAAAAATATAAATTAAAAAAAAATATTAAAATAAAAATATTATATAAATTTAAAAAAAATATTTAAAAAATAAAAAAAATTCTCATAAAATTATTAATTTTGTATTATTCAAATAATTAATTTTTAAATATTTTTTAAAATTAATAATTTAATTTAATTTAACTTTTTAAATTTAAAATAATTTTTAATTATAATTTTTAATATTAAAATAATTATTAATTATTCTTAAAAAATTTTTAAAATATTTTTAATTTTTAATTAAAAAATTTAATTTAATTTTTTAAAAAAAAAAAAAAATTAATTTTTTTTTTAAAATAATTTATTTTTAAACTTTATTTTTTAAAAAATTTTTAATTTAATTTTTTTTTATTTAAAAAAAGTTTATTTGAATATATTTTTTTTATTTATATTTTTAATTATTTTTAAATAATTTATTAATTATTTTTCTTTTAAAAAAATATTTAAAAAAATTAATTAATTTTTAAATTAATATTTTTATTTTTAATTAAAAAATTTATTTTTAATAATTTAAATTATTTTTTGAAAAAAAAAATTTAATTGTAATTTTTTTTTTAATTTGAGCAAATTTGACATTAAAAAAAATAATAAAAAAAAAATTAAAAATTTTATTTCGTAAATTCGCTAAATTTTTCTTCGATTTTTTTTTTTATGAAGAAAATTTCGCTGAAAATTCATAATTTTTTTCATGGTCAAAGTCTTTTAATGCTCTAACGCCATCCGATTTTTACAAATTTCTTTTTCATCACTTCAAACAAAAGGGCTTTTAATGGTATTCAAGTGCGTGGCTAATTGCAAACGCCTTTAATTTTTTCTGCTTTACTAAATTTACACCCACTTAAAAGTCGAACAACACTTTTTTTTAAACGCATAATAAAATCATTTAATTTGAACATTGTAATGGTGACATGATTTTAAACATGACTTCCAATTAAAATCAGTTGTTTACTCGAATGTCATGAAGCAAAATCGTAGACAAACCATAAAGCACAGTCGTCTTTCGCTTTCAAAGCAACTCAAGTGTGATCAAACACAAAGAGAGAGAAAAAAAAAGAATATGACGAAATATGAACGATTATGTTGAAGTCTGTACGCGCGATGACAGACATATGTCCGAAAAAAAAAGTTTCTAATTTTTTGTGTTCAAGAAAATTTATATTCATGTCGTTTTAGTAGAGAGAAATACTTAAAGTTGTTGTTATTGTTGTAGTACAAGCTGCACAAGATACACAAAAGTAGACAAGACACACGATAATACCATGTAAATGCACTTTCTAAATTTTGTGTTTTTCAATAAAAAGCTACTGAATATCGCTGGTAGCTATTTTCAGTTAATTTGTTTGGACTTATTAAGCCTATTGTCAAGATCGTTTAGTACGAAAGATATGGAGAAAATTAGATTGAGCGATTTTTTTTTATCTAGAATGAAATTTCTTACAAATTTACATCAGGCATTCGACATTAAGTATAAATAGTTAAACTTTCAACCGTGAGTCGTGAGTAAAAAAAAGTACGTGCCATGCCATTGTCATTAACTTTTACATAAATACAAATTTGTTTTATCTTTCTTTGTGACGATCTTGATTTCATATATTCATATTTGAATAAAAAAATTAAAGAAAAAAAATTTTTTTAACTATTTTCGAAAATTCGAAGAGTGTTAAGAAAGATTTTCGAAAATTTGTAAAGCTTTGGAATTGATTTTCGAAAATTCGTAAAGCTTTCGAAATCATTTTCGAAAATTTGTAAAGCTTTCGAAATCATTTTCGAAAATTTGTAAAGATTTGAAAACAATTTTCGAAAATTTGTAAAGCTTTGGAATTCATTTTCGAAAATTTGTAAAGCTTTGGAAATAATTTTCGAAAATTTGTAAAGCTTTTAAAATAATTTTCGAAAATTTACAAAGCTTTCGAAATTACTTTCGAAAATTTGTAAAGCTTTCGAAAATTTGTACAGCTTTCGAAATCATTTTCGAAAATTTGTAAAGCTTTTAAAAGCATTTTCGAAAATTAATAAAGCTTTCGAAATAATTTTCGAAAATTTGTAAAGCTTTCGAAATAATTTTCGAAAATTTGTAAAGCTTTGGAATTAATTTTCGAAAATTCGAAATTCTTCATAATAAAGTTCGAAACTATTTTCGAAATTAAAAATTCTAAGCATGTAACTAAAAGCGTGACACGATGACACCGCGTAAACTTCCATAAAAAAGCAAATCTAACATCTTAATTTACATGTGAAGAAAATAAATTAATTCAAACAATGATCCTGTGCTTCGAAATTAAAGTGAATGTAGACACGAGAGTCTCGCATGTAACACAATTTAATAAAAATTAGATGCAACTCTCGTATAAAAAACTGTACAAAAGGCAATTTATTCGTCGTCACTTGTCTCTCTGTATCTTTTTTTAACGTATTAATGGGCAAAGCAAGACGCGACGTGAGTACGTTACACTTCCTGCTGCATTCATTTCCACATTTCCATTTATTTAGTTTTTTTTGAAAAGTAACAATTACACAGCGACACACTCTGCCAACCAATTATAGCCACAAGACTCATGTATCATTCATTCATTACTTTGCCGCGCTCCATGTGGCATTTACTCTTTTCTTTACATAATAATCTAAACCACAACATACAGTGGATTATTATCGTACATGAGTGAGTGTTTCGAGCAAAAGTTTAATGAAACTACATTTTTTGTATTGGATTGAAACATTATTTTGCTTTACCTTTGAATTGAATTACACATGCATTGGCATTACAAAGCGCAAAATTTTTCGATCACGTTTTTTCGAACATTTTTTTTTTACGATGCGATATATGATTAGCAGAGACTAATACCCTATCTAATGCATAGTTTTAAGTACAGAGAGAGGCGTTTATTAGTCGAATGTGGAAATATTTCTTTTGTTTTTTGCGAATTGAATTGATTATTGCCAAACAAAACCATAAAAAAGAATTGGCGGCAAAAGCTTGAAGTTGGAATTTCGAATTTTCTTGGAATTCGAATTTGATGATCGATAAGAGATAAATTACTTATTGATACTCGAAAATTCGAATTTCAAGAAGATTCGAAATTGCAACGACTTTTGGCGCCAAATTTTGCCGCCAATTTTTTTTCTTCAGTTTTGGCGCCAAATTTTGCCGCCAATTTTATTTCTTCAGTTTTGGCGCCAATTTTTAATGTGTTTTAAAATTGATTTCAGAAGTTTTAGAAAATTTTTGAACATGAGCCCTATATGGTTAAAAAAGGGATCAAATTAAGCCCTCGAAGTTGTTTTGATCCCTTTTTTTCATATAGGGCACATATTCAAGAATTATCTAAAACTACTAATATCTTTCCTCATGGATTGAAACAGTATGAGATCGATCTCTTAAGAATACTTCAAATCTCTTCAAAGGTTAAATTGATCCCGTTTTGAAGCTAAATTAATCCCTTTTTCATTTTAAGAGATCAATTTAGATCCAAAGCGATCAACATAACCTCAAAATTCGTAATTAAGGGATCAATCTCAAACCTTTTCAATCCATAAGGCTCTTTGTTCTTTAAAAAACAAATTTGTTCAATGTTCGATGACAAATCGAGGGGAATGACTGACAAAACCACAAACCACACAAAGTGCAAGAACATCGAACAAAATCAAAGTCAAAGAGTAAAAAAAAAAAACAAACAAAAACTCTTCCTGGTTCAAGATTTCAAACAAAATTTCATTTTCAATAATCCACTTGTTTGAATGTTTGGAATTTGTACATGTGAAAATATGCAGCGTAATAATTGTAATGTCTTATTCAAAGCTGCCATGCCTTCATATACAACAACGTAAAAAAAGGCATTTTGCACAATCAAAACTAGTTTAACAACGATGTGAAATTGATTTTTTATTTTATGCTGCAAATCATGCCATGCGACTTGAATACAAAATCTACCTTTTTTAAAAGTACAAACAACAACATTTCACTCAAAAAGTCAATTTGTTGTTTATTATTAATAAAATTGTAGAAATTTTTAGTATTTGACGACGTTCAAGTACTTTTAAGGAGGATTTTAAGCGTTATCGTAACCATTTCCCGGTCAATTTAGTTTCGCATAAAAATCCCATATTTGAGTTGTTTTTCTTTTCATAGATCTGGTTCGTTATGTAATTGCAACTCGTGAGCGGAAAATGTATTTCTTTCTTGTTAAAAGTTATTAAAAGTCATAATCATTTTACATTATTTTGAGAAATGGCTGGCGTCGGTTGTAATTAAAGTGTCAGCTTTAAATTCATTCGAAAAGAGTCGTTTCCTTGATTGAAGAAACGACGTCTTTCAGCTGCGCCTCATCAATCGCTCATTTTGCGACGTTCTTATCACTACTCGATTTTTTTTGTACCTTTATTGCGAGGTTATAATTATTACACTCTCAATTGATTAAATTGCTCGATAAACGTCGCCATTGATGATAGAGTGCTAATTACTTGTGAACACCGATCGTGATCGTTTCGAGGTGAGATATGTTAGCGAGAAAAGTACGAGAAACACACGCTCGTCTCATTATATGTGACAATTGATACGACAAAAAAACAACTCAAAAAAGATGATGCCACAGTGACACAGAAACGTGTTCGTTTCCTTTCCTCTTTTTTTTTTTTGCAAAAAAAAAATAAGTATTAAATAATCGCTGCTGTCTTTGAAAGATGCGAGAATAATATGCAATAATGTGACTTAACGAGATAAAAAGTTAACATTTTTTATTAAAAGTTGCTGAGCGACATCTGAGATGCAATCCAAGTTTCATATCAAAAAAATTTCTGTTCGATATTTTTTTTAATTTCTTTCAACTTGATGCTCATATATGCAAAAAGAAAAAAATTCCGCATTAAAACTGGATATCGGTCGACTTTTATAATAAAAAACCAGAAACGAGCAGAATTAGGATTACATAAAGAAAAATAAAGAAGACTTTTATTCAGTTTTTTGACATGTTTGCCCAAAATAAACAAATTTAACCTAAAAAAAAAATTAATGTTTAATTAGTGATGTTTCTTAACTGATGACTGAATTCTAAAAAAAAATGTTTGTTTAACTGATCGTACGATTACTACGAATATCATATTTATTTACAGAGAGCCATATTCTTTTTTGTACTCATCCAAATATATGAAGCAACCTTTGTGCAAAGATCGGCGATGATAAATTAGGTGAGTCATTGCACAAAAACTTTACTTTTTAAGACGTATTAAAGGATTTTTGCGGTATTTTGCATGTTAAGAAGGTTGTCTGTAGATTTTATTTGAGATTTGAGGT
Source organism: Culicoides brevitarsis (assembly GCF_036172545.1). Lineage (NCBI taxonomy): Eukaryota > Metazoa > Arthropoda > Insecta > Diptera > Ceratopogonidae > Culicoides > Culicoides brevitarsis. The sequence goes on along the minus strand of NC_087087.1, from coordinate 32,634,028 downwards.
GTGGCGAAAGTCATATGATTTACGTTTAATACGTTTACGTTTAATGGAGTAACAGAGAAATAAAAAAAAGGATTTTTAAATTCGCTCAAAAGTTATTTTTTTTCGCCAAAAGTAATTTTTATTTGCTCCATATTTTTTTATTTGCCAAAAAGTAATTTTTATTTGCCCAATTTTCAGTTACACATGCGTTCCATTTGCCCAGAAGTCATTTTTCATTTGCCAAAAAGTAATTTTTATTTGCTCAAGTCAATTTTTATTCGCTAAAAAGTAATTTTTATTTGCTCAAGTCAATTTTATTCGCTAAAAAGTAATTTTTATTTGCTCAAGTCAATTTTTATTCACTAAAAAGTAATTTTTATTTGCTCAAGTCAATTTTTATTCTCTAAAAAGTAATTTTTATTTGCTCAAGTCAATTTTTATTCACTAAAAAGTAATTTTTATTTGCTCAAGTCAATTTTTATTCGCTAAAAAGTAATTTTTATTTGCTCAAGTCAATTTTTATTCGCTAAAAAGTAATTTTTATTTGCTCAAGTCAACTTTTATTCGCAAAAAATTAATTTTTATTTGCTCAAGTCAATTTTTATTCGCTAAAAAGTAATTTTTATTTGCTCAAGTCAATTTTTATTCGCTAAAAAGTAATTTTTATTTGCTCAAGTCAATTTTTATTCGCTAAAAAGTAATTTTTATTTGCTCAAGTCAATTTTTTATTCGCTAAAAAGTAATTTTTATTTGCTCAAGTCAATTTTTTATTTGCCAAAAAGTAATTTTTATTTGCCCAAAATTCTTCTGAATAGGTTTCTGGAGTAGTAAAAAGAACATTTTCAACAAAAAACCCGCTCAAAGTATTGTTTAAACGAAAAATCTCATTCTTAAACATGAACAAAGGTGATTCGGTCATACGATTCTGACGTCTACTTTTATACGAGTGACTTATAATAACAACAATGATGATGCGAATTAACTTTTTTCAGATGTAAATCTATTCTAAGATGCAATCTCAGCTACCGGTAACCTTGCAAAATCTTCCGATCTTATAATTAAATAACTTGTGGTTCGAATTTACTTTCAACTTCTCAATGACTCATCTGAATACCTGAGAATGAATAATAAATAAAAAAAACTCCCTTAGGCGAGTTAATTTCTTTATAAAGCCGTTCTCTGTTCGCTATGTGGAACAAGCTTGACTTGACAATTGAATTGAACTCGAATGTGACATAAATGCAACACAATGCTGTCATTTGTATGCTAAACTGCTTCGCACAAATTGAAAAAAAAAATGTTTTGTTTTATTTTTAGGTCGTTATTCTGTATTTATTGATGAATTATTCATAAGTCTCTCGGAAAACCCGGCGTCTCCATCGAGCAAAGTAATCAAAAGATACTCTGGAATTACGTAAAAAATTCTATTTATATCGTTTCAAGATCAGGCGGTCAGTATAACGTGTTATAATAGCTAATTAATTATTCAGCAATATCGTAAAATGTGAAAATTTACATTTTTCTATGCGATAGAAATCACGATTGATTGTCGGTGCGGCGAGCGAATAATTGTGTGAAATTTTGCAAAAACAAAAAAAAAACAGATAATAATAGAAAGACCGGGAGAACTGCATGCACGGAGAAACTATTAGAAGAAAAATTTGCATAATGAAACGTTTTGATGACCTCCGTCTTGAAAAATTTTTTTTTCAAAATTTTTTTCATCAATTTCTTCAATTTTATTTAAAAATTGAATATTTCCACGAGGAATGTTGTTTTTTTTTGTTTTTTTCTAACACTGCATGAATATTTTTTTCCACTCTATTTCAATTTGGTTATGCAAATTGATTGCTCATGGCTGGCACAAAGCAATGCAAAAATGCACAAAATTTATGGAAGTAAGTCTCTCGTAAGCTTAAAAAGTACATTTGAAGGCCTTCGGGCAATATGATTATTTTTTTAGTTGAACTTATGACTGCTGACGTTATTTCTAACAACAACAACAAATTATTAATAAATAAGTTAAATAATGAGAAATCCAGGTTTGTTAGCAGCCTTGGGACAATATGTGAAAGTTGGAAGGTTGACATTCTGACTTTTTTTGTGAAATAGGCAACTGGTAATAGGAAGTAATTGATGCGCTTTCAAAAGTTTATCTTTTTTGCGCTCGTTTATCGCTAAGAGCTTTGCTTTGTTTTTAAATAATGTTTATTTATGAATGTTGTTTTTTTTTAAACTGCACACCTTTTCTTTGTATTTACAAATACTACAGCAATCAATTTTATTGCAGAGAGAATATTTTAACAGCTGCAATGTTTTACAAGCAAAACAATTGAATCAAATAATGTGAAATAATTTTTTAAAAGGCTATTTCAAGTTTTATTTTTAATTTTTTTAAATTAATTTTATTTATTTATTTTTTTTTTTAAAAATTAGAAATAAAATTCATAAAAAAAATAAATTTTAAATTTAAAATAAATGAATTTTAATAAATTAAATTAAAAATAGAAAAAATAAAAATAATTAATTTAAAAATTTATTTAATATTAAATTAATTTTACTTATTTTTTTTCTATTTTTAACTTAATTAATTCAATAAAATTTTTATTTAAAAAAAATCAAAATAAAAATGTTTTAAAGAAAAAAAAAAAGAATTTAAAAAAATTAAAATAAAATTAATTTAATAATTGAATAAATAATTATTGATTTTTTTTAAATTATTTTTTTTTAATTCGTTAAATAATTTAATAAAAATTCAAAAAAAGAAATTAGAAAAAAAATTATTTAAAAAATAATTTTAAAATTAATTAATTAAATTTTAAAATTTAAATTTATTTATTTAATTTAAAATAAAATTTTAATTATTTTTTTTTAATATAAATATTTATTTTAATTAAAATTCAATTTTAAAATTAAAAAAAAATTAATTTTTTTTATTTTAAAATTTTCAAAAAAAATAAAAAATTATTAATTTAATTTTAAATAGTTTAAAAAAATATTAAAAAAAAATTAAAAAAAAATATTTTAATAAAAAAATATTTAAAAAAAATAATTTAAAAAAAATTACTTTAATTTATATTTAATATATAAATTTTTTCAATAAAAATTTTTTAATAATTTTTTTAATTCGTTAAATACTTAAAATTCCATTTAAAAATAGAAATTAAAAAAATAAATAAATAAAAGAATTTAAAAAAAATAAAAAAATAATTTCAATTCGCCTAAAAACAAATAAAATTATATTAATAAATATTATTTGTTTTACAAAAAAAGCATTTTATTTCATAATAAAAAAAATCACAATAAAAAAGTGATTTTTCTCATACGATTACTATCTGAGTAGTTTGTTCAAAATAAATATATTTATTTTAAAAATGATATGTAATTACGATAGACCACAGTAATTGATAATAATAGGTGAATAACAATGTAAATTTGTGGCTCGTTAATTTATATTATTAATTTCCAAAAATTAATCTTAATTAATTTAAATGTGATTTTTTTTTCTTTCCAAATATTTGCGCAACTTTATAACTTAATTTAATATTTTTTTTAATAAATAAAAAAAAACAATAGATGATAAATTAGTCATATCTCTAAGACTAGCCCATCGTTTGAAAACAAAAAAAAAAGATAAAAACATATTTGAGATAATTTTTAAAAATATTTCTGTTACTCATGCAACATTTTTTTTTTATTTTAGGGGACTTTGTTCTTTGCACAAATTCAATTTTTTTGTTACGATGTAAAAAAAAATAGCGGTATAGCTGCCATTAATATCAATTTTAATGATTAATTATAAAAATTACATGACAAATTACTTTTATTGAGATAATGTTGCTTGCTATGAGATAACTTTGTCTTCGTCTTGAACTTCTCGAGCACTTTAAGAGGCTTTTGAATGATGAAACAAACAACAAAAAAGCAGGCTAAGCTAAGTGCATGTCGTCACAAATGATACGTTAATGGCTCCAAAAGGTCAGGGTTAAGTAATTAACGAGTAGAAGGGAAAAAAAGTTTGATAATAAGTTAAGTTTTTTTTGTTCGAAAAAGTGCATTATTAATGAAAAAATTTAAAATTAATTTTTTTTTTTAGGAAAATTATTTACAATTAAATCTTGGGCTTATCAGACTGATGTCACTCGTGGATAAAATTCATCATCAAGAATACTTGAAAGCCACATCATCAACGAACTTTGAATTTTTTTTCATTTTTTTTATTATCTTATCACGCAGAGTTCTTGAAAATATATCAAGTCTTTATGATAAGAAGCTGTTGCGCCATCCATTGACGTTAAAAAATGTAAAAATTTCACACCTGGATTCAATTGTTTCAACGGAAGTTTGTCTAAAAAGCGTCTTCAGACACAAAAAAATTACAAAAATTTTAATGAATTATCATCAAAACACTTTTTTCTTTTAATTTTTTTTTAATGAAACAACTCTTTTCATATAATTTTAGCATCTTTGGTGGCACGTGATCCGCAAACATACACTTCGTCATCGTTCTCTGATATCATCGTTCGACTCCAAATACAAAAAATGCTACATGGTGTGAGCAAAACTGAAAAAATTCCGTAAAATATGTATGAAAGACGCTGCTACAATAGACATTTTTTATCAACATTTAAATATTTTCTCTTGGATTTTTTTTTTAGTGCGCGGTATATATTTGAATAACTCGTAAATATAAGTAAATATCTTGCAAAAAAAAAACAAACAGCAACTTTGGGCTCTCTTTTGCCGAGTTTTATCGTGAAATGAGACTTTTTAGAAGTTGTTTGTTGAAATATGAGACGATGTCTAGGCGAGGAGCGAGAATTTTTTAATTTTATGATGACAGCAATGATGATGACTTTTCATTTTTATTAAAAGGATTGGATTTCGATGGGCATCAACGCAATATTTGAAGAGCTTCTGTGGTAAGTTTTCAAAAATTTTAGAAGAAAAATGTCTTTTTCAGCTTAAAATGTTATAAATTAATCCAAACCAAGCAAAATTTATTTAAAAAAAAATTATTCTGCCACTGAGGAGTCCTTTTTTGTTCGTAATTTGTCATAAAAAACCATTTTATATAATTACAAGAAGCTCTTTTGATGGATTTTGAGGCTTAAATGGACTAAATTTTAAAGATTTCGACCAAAAATCCAAAATTTTTTGAAAAAAGTCAACTTTTGAGTCGACTTGGGTAACTTTTTACCTCTCAGAAGCTTTAAAAAGACTCTTGGAGGCTTCTCGTGAAGGCATTTGTCGTTAAAAGTCCCAAAAAAAATTAGGTTATGTTTGAAAAATCCATCATCGCAGTCTCTGTTAGGTGTTATTATTACCCAAAATGTTCATTTTTGGCAAGTTTCATTAATCTCGGTCTCCATTAGGACTCATAAAAGCTTTGAAGAGCCTTTGAAAAGCATCGTTTCGCTGTTTATAGTTCCATCATGTTGTGAAATCTTGCATAATCGCCTTGATTGCTGAGAAAAATAACAAAAATTCCACACAATCTAATGCCAGAGAGTCTTTCACAACAAATTAAAAATACTTTTTGTGATAATTAATGCCACTAGATCAGCACGATGAAAAGTAAAAGTAAGTCCACACGATGTATTATTCATAATTTTTAATCATTTTACATCACAAGTGTTCTTTTTTGCCTGTTTTCTTCTTCCCCCGTCTTTGTATTGGTGCAACAACAACGGTTTATTCACACACTAACACACACATGTCTTTCTTTGTATTTCCTTTTTTTCTTTATTTATGACAGAATTTTTTGGGTAGGTATAGCCAATATTGGATATTTGTTCGCGATGCGGCGTATTTACGGCGCGCGGTGTCATAAATAAAATTTGCGTCTTTCACTTTTCCGGGCCAGATGTGGAAAATGCACAGAAAAAAGCTTGCTTACTTTGATAATTAACTCGATTTCGGGCACCTCGCTTGTCCCATTCTCTTTCACTTCGTCAGACATTGTTGTGTCGTCGTCGTTTGTTTCAGTATTTTCCGGAATTTTTGTTGATTTCTTGCGGGATTTTCGTCGTTCGACGGGTTTTTTCACGAGCAGACTTCCACGGGAGCGCGCGAAATGGCAAAAGACGTGTGCTTTCGACGGGAAATTTTAACGAACTGACTGAATTTGTGTTGGTTTTGTTCCGTTTTCACGATTTGTGTGGAGATTTGTCTGTTACAAATTTGATTGAAAAATTGAAAAAAAAATAAATAATTTTAAATGAATAAAAAATTTAAAAAAAATAAATAATTAAAATTAATTTATTTAATAATAATTAATTTAAAAAAAAATTAAATTTAAATTAAATTAATTTTTTTTAATAAAAAATTAAAAAAAAATTTAAATTGAAAAAAAAATTAAAATTAAATAAATTAAAAAAATTTTAAATAAATTAATTTATTTAATTTAAAAAAATAATTCTTAACTTTTAAAAAATTTAAAAAAAATTAAAATTTAAAAAAAAAAATTTTAAAAGATTAAATTTATTTTATTTAATTAATTTTTTTTATAAAAAATTTAAAAAAAATTTTTTAATTTAATTTTTAATTAAAAATATATTTAAAAATAATTTTAATTTATTTTAAATTTTTTTTAATATTAATTATTTTAATAATTAATTAGTTTATAAATAATTAATTATCAATAAGAATAAAATTAAAAGGAAATCAAAAAAAAAATCTTATTTACTTTCAAAAAATTAAAAAAAAAATAATTAAAATTTTTAAAAAATAATATTAATAATAAAAGATTCAATTTTATTAATTTTTATTTAATTAATTTTTTTTTATTAATTTTTAATTAATTCAAATTAAATTTATTAATTAATTTCAACTCTTTTTTTTTGTAATTTTTTTCTATGAAACCATTGAAAAAAAAAATTTAAAATATATCTCTTTAACAATTTTTGACTCTTTTTAATGAAAAAATTTGAGACATACCTATTTAAAATCAAAACATTTAATTTTTCATGTCTTGCAGTTTTTTGACTTGCGAAACATGAATTTTTCACACAAAATTGATAAAGAGACCAAATCACATTTTTAATTTTAAAAATTTCGTTTAAAAAATTAATTTTTTAAAAATTTTTAATAAATTTAAATATTTTTCTTAAAAATTTGAACAATTTTCTGAATAAAAATATCTTAAAAATCGACTGTCATTCATACCTCGTGCAATAAATAATTCAAAAAAAATCTTCAACTTCATCAAAAATCAGCTGTTGTGACACGTAGTGAGCACGCATTTCAATCGCTCCAATTTTTAATCAAATTTCCTTTTAATTCTTCGTTAATTTCTCGCAAAAACATCAAAAATTACAAGAATTTCTTACCTTGTATCATTTTAAAAGTGCCAAATATCGAAATTTCATTCCTTTTTAACGAAAATTCCTCAAAAAATTTTTGTTTTTGTTGCCGACCTTGAATAAAAAAATGTTGCTAAACCTCAGATACGTCACAAATCAATATCTGCTGAACCAAAGACGGTTGCTAAGCTCACATGCCAAACCCGCATTTCGCCATATCAACAAAATCCTCATCGCAAATCGCGGAGAAATCGCTTGTCGTGTGGTTAGAACGGCAAAAAGGCTCGGAGTTCGTACTGTCGCTGTCTATTCGGAAGCTGATGCCAACAGTTTACACACAAAAGTCGCCGATGAAGCATATTGCATTGGACCTGCGGCATCTCAAAAGAGCTATTTATGCGGCGATAAGATTTTAGAAGTTGCCAAAAGGACCGGATGTCAAGCGGTGCATCCGGGATACGGATTTCTGAGTGAAAGTGTAGAGTTTTCCGAGTTGTGTCAGAAGGAAGGAGTCGTTTTTATGGGTCCGCCAGCATCTGCGATTCGAGATATGGGCATCAAAAGTACATCCAAAGCTATTATGGCAGCGGCGGGAGTTCCAATTGTCCCTGGGTATCACGGCGATGACCAAAGTGACGAAAGATTGATGGCTGAAGCGGATAAAATTGGCTTTCCTTTGATGATTAAAGTAAGTTTTTTCCAATTTTTTAAGATTTTTTGTAATAAATTTCAATTTTTAGGCTGTTCGTGGAGGCGGCGGCAAAGGAATGCGTATCGCTGAAACACGAGAAGACTTCATGTCGGCCCTAAATAGCGCTCGAACCGAATCCGAAAAGGCTTTTAATGACAAAAATATGCTTTTAGAGAAATATGTGAGGTCTCCGCGTCACGTTGAAGTTCAAGTTTTCGCTGATATGCATGGAAATGCTGTTTATCTCTTCGAACGCGATTGTTCGGTGCAACGTCGTCATCAGAAAATCATCGAAGAAGCTCCAGCACCCGGTTTAAGTGAGCAACTGCGACGAGAATTGGGCGAAGCTGCTGTTCGTGCTGCAAAAGCCGTTGGGTATGTCGGCGCAGGTACCGTCGAATTCATTTTGGACAAAGAAGATTTATCTTTTCACTTTATGGAGATGAATACGAGACTTCAAGTTGAACATCCCATCACGGAAATGATCACCGGCACGGATTTAGTTGAATGGCAGATAAAAGTTGCTTCGGGAGAACCACTTCCATTGACGCAGGAACAAATTTTGCGACGAGGACATGCCTTTGAAGCGAGAATTTACGCGGAAAATCCTCGAGGAGGTTTCTTGCCGGGCGCAGGACCTTTAGAACATCTTTCGACGCCAACGCCAAATGCTCAGGTACGTGTCGAAACGGGCGTTCGTCAAGGCGATGAAGTCTCAATTCATTACGATCCCATGATTGCCAAGTTGGTTGTATGGGGAGAGACTCGTACTCAAGCGCTGGACTCGTTAATTGACAAACTTGGCGATTATCACATCACGGGACTCGATACAAACATCAATTTCCTCATAGATCTCGCCAAACATCCCTCATTCCAAGCTGCTGATGTTCACACAGGCTTCATTGACGAACATTTCGACACACTTTTCCCGCCGGAGAATATCACGGAAACAACGGTAACTCAAGCAGCAGCTGCCCTGTTCATCAATGAAATGTACGCCACAGCAAAACATTCCGAAAGCACGAAAAATCCCTTCTACATTGAACGAAATTTACGTTTGAATCACGATGCCATCCGCAAATTCAACCTAAAATTCAACGAAAAAACCTACAATTGCAAGATAAAAATCGCCAACGACTCGTACGAAGTTAGCATCAACGACTCACCTTACAAAAAATTCTCCTTTGATCGCGAAATTCACAACGAAAGATTCTCCGTTCGTCTCGCCATCGATGGAAACATGTCGAAATTCAGTGCCGTCATTACCCCAGATAACGTAACCATCTTTGATCATGCCGGACAATCCAAATTTGAACTTGTCAAACCGAAATTCCTCGAAGCGAATGGCGATTTGGGTTCGGGAAGCGGCGCATCGAAAGTTGTTGCTCCAATGCCGGGATTGTTGGATAAATTACTCGTTAAAGTTGGAGATCAAGTGAAGAAGGGAGAGCCTGTTGCCGTTATTATCGCCATGAAGATGGAACATGTACTAAAAGCACCTCGTGATGGTGTCGTGAAATCCGTGGCAGGCGAAGCTGGAATGAATATGACCAAAAATCAGGCTGTTGTGACGTTTGAGGAAGAGGAAAGTAAGGAATAAATGGAAAAATTGGAGGAAAATGATACGTACTAAACCAGCTGTGCATTTATTAGAATTTTTTTATGTTTTTTTTAGGGGTTAATTAATTAATAAGGGGTGAAGAAAAAAAATTTTATATCAATTTTTAGATAAATAAAAAATATGGCAATAAAATAAAAATGAAAAATTTAAGAAAAATAATTAATTTTAATTTTAAGATCGAAATTTTGCCTGAACTTTTTCAAAATTTACGAAAAAATGCAATTTAAAAAAAATTCTTAAGAGCAGTTTTCTGATCCAAAATTGAAAAATCATAAAATTTATGATAATTTCAAAAATTTTAAGCATAAAAGTCATTTTCGAAGTACTTACTTTGATAAATTTGGCGTTTCTCGGAGCAAAATTTTCGAAAATTAACATTAATATATTTAAAAAGGCTCAAAAATGATTCAAATCAGAAAAAATTCAAAAGTGAAAACGAATGAAAATCAATTTTATGTTAAATATCATCTATAAAAGCAATTTTTATTCAACTGGATTGATATTTTTCAATAGAAAAAGCCCAAGAAATGATTTCACAATTAACAAAATAAAAAAAAATTATTTTGACTTTCATAATTTTTTAATAATTTTTTTTAAATTGTCAGTATTGAGTAAATTTCTTAAATGAAATAAATTTTAAAATTTTTGATAATTTTAATGAACAAATTTTTGAAAAATTAAAATATCAAAAAATTAAATTTTTAGTTAATTTAAATTTTAAAAAGTCAATATTTTAATAAAATTTTAAATAATTATGAATAAAAAAAAATTGAAAATTGAATTTTTTTTTTTTTTAATAAAGTTCAATAGTTAATATTTTCATACTTTTTCATATTTTTTGTTAAAAAATTAAAATTTTGTAAAAAAAATCTTTCTAAAATTTTATATTAAAAATTTATAATTTTTATTCTTTTTTTTATTAATTTTATTTTGATTTTTTTTTTATCATTTTTTATCGCATGAATGTTCTTGACTAAAATTATTTTTTTTTTCACGAAAAATTAAAAATTTTCATTTAAAGCAGTTCGTAAATCAATATTCAAAAAAACTAATTTAAAAAAAAATTAAATATTTAATTTTTTTTAATAAATAATTTTGAACAAATAAAATTTTTTAAAAATTCATTAAAATAAATATAATGAAAATTAAGTTGATAAAATTTTAAATATTTTAATTTTTTTCTTTTTATAATTTTATTTTTTATATTTTTTTAATAATTTTTTAAATATTTTTTTATTAATTTGAATTTTTCTGTCTAAAATTATTTTTTTTTTTTATAAAAATTGAAAAAAATAATTAACGAACTAATAATTTTAAATTCATAAATTCCAAAACCGAAGTACCGCCTCGTCAAAAAAGTCGGTATTTGCTTCCCTGTTAATTATACGAGCTCACTCGTAGACACAAAATTGTCTTATAGAAAACGACACGTAGTAAACAATGTCGAGTCAGTGAAATTGAATCGCTCTTTTCCACGAATTAACACAAAAATTTAGTGATAATGAGAATTAGAAATATTAAGTTATTAAGAATAGTTGCCTGTGTGTGTATTTTGCTGCCCATCTTATACATAATCCTCAATTTGGGCGATGGTCAAGGCAGTGCCCGAGACTTTGTCAGTTCTCGTTTGACGGGAGGTGCGAATAATAAGCCTCGAGAAGCTCCAAAATTAGTAGAAGGTAAATTTTTCCTTATTTTTCATCGAGATTTTTTGATAATTTTTGATTTTTTTACAGGTTTAGGAAATTTCGAGCCGAACGACATCCCGAAGAAAGATGGTCCCGGCGAATATGGAAAGCCCTATCACTTGCCGCCCGAGAAAGCGAACGAAGGATCCGAGAGTGAGATGGAGTACGGCATGAATATCGCCGTTTCGGACGTCATTTCGCTCGATCGCGAGATCAAAGATACCCGTTTGGAGGAGTGTCGGCATTGGGATTACCCGAAAGACTTGCCAAAAACGAGTGTCGTCATCGTTTTCCACAACGAAGGGTTCTCGGTGCTTATGCGAACTGTGCATTCTGTGATAAATCGCACGCCAGCGTATTTGCTGCACGAAATTCTGCTTGTCGATGATTTTTCGGATAAGGCAAATCTCAAAGGCAAGCTTGACAAGTACATCGAACGATTTAATGGAAAAGTTAGGGTTGTGAGGAACAGAGAACGTGAGGGATTGATTCGAACGAGATCGAGAGGAGCCATTGAAGCGACCGGAGAAGTAATTGTTTACTTGGATGCCCATTGTGAGGTCAATACAAATTGGCTTCCGCCGCTTTTGGCACCGATTTACAGAGTAAAAAAATCATTTTTTGTGATTTTTTTGTTGAAAAATTAATTTTTTTGCCTTTTTTTTAGGACCGAACAGTAATGACAGTCCCAATTATCGACGGAATTGATCACAAAACCTTCGAATATCGTCCCGTTTATGGCGATCATCAACATTTCCGAGGCATTTTCGAGGTAAAATCTTATTTTTAATCGAAATTTTCGAAAAAACCAAAAAATTTTCCTTTTAGTGGGGCATGTTATACAAAGAAAATGAAGTTCCTCGTCGAGAACTTAAACGAAGACAACATAATTCCGAGCCATATCGCTCTCCAACGCACGCTGGAGGACTTTTTGCCATCAATCGCGAATATTTCCTCGAACTCGGGGCTTATGACAAAGGTTTGTTGGTATGGGGAGGCGAAAATTTCGAACTAAGTTTCAAAATTTGGCAATGCGGAGGCAAAATTGAATGGGTTCCATGCAGTAGAGTAGGTCACGTGTATCGTGGTTTCATGCCATATAACTTTGGAAAGCTCGCTAGCAAAAAGAAAGGGTCAGTTTTTTGCTTTTTTTTTAACTGTAAACTTGGAATTTACGCTTTTTTTGGTATTTACGCAACAGACCGCTGATCACAATTAACTACAAACGTGTAATCGAGACATGGTTCGATGAGCAATATAAAGAATACTTTTATACGAGAGAGCCATTAGCGAAGTATTTGGACATGGTAAGTTTTTATTTGTTTAATTTTTGGGTTTTTTTGAGACAATTTTTCGTTTTAGGGTGACATTTCCGAGCAATTAGCGTTGAAAGAGCGTCTAAAATGCAAAAGTTTCCAATGGTATATGGTAAGTTTTTGAATTTTTCTTCAAAAAATCAATTTTTTAACAATTTTTCTCTTTTAGGACAACGTTGCCTACGACGTTTTCGACAAATTCCCTCAACTTCCGCCCAATCTCGAAGTTGGTGAACTGAGAAATGTCGCATCCGACACTTGTCTCGACACTTTAGGACATTCACCGCCTTCCCTGATGGGTCTTTCGCACTGCCATGGTTTCGGAAATAACCAATTGATGCGTTTAAATGCCGCCGGGCAACTTGCCGTTGGTGAACGATGCGTCGAAGGCGACAGTCAAGGCATAAAATTGGCAGTTTGTCGTTTGGGAACTGTCGATGGCCCCTGGCATTTTGACGAAAATGGCGCATTATTGCACAAAACGTACCGCAAATGCATGGCGGTCGATCCCCAGACAAAAGCAATTTCGTTGTTGCCATGTGACTTTAACAACGCGTACATGCAATGGAAGTTTAAACCGATCAAGCCTCGATGGTAGCGATTTTCATGAAAAATTTCTAAGAGAGACATATCAGTCTTCGAAAATTTACTAAATTACGTTCCAAAGGTCCGAAAAACAAGAAAATTAAATTATATGGCCTATGTTAGGTGAAAACATTCCAATTGCTGAACTTCAACTTTCTAGCTCAAGTTACTTAAAACTAAACTGAACGAAAATTTAAATTGAATTTTACATTTCAAGCGGATTTAATAAGGAAAAATGTTTCATATTTCATTCAAAACTTTAAAAAAATAATTTTTCAGACATATTTCTACTAAAAATTCATTTAAAGCTATTTTTTTGACATTTCACGTTCCAAATTTCGTAAATGTCAATTCAAAAAATGACCGTTAAAAAATTTGAAAATCGCTTTTTTGCTAATTCAAGTCTGTGAAACATTTTTTCTTATTGATTTAGCTTCAACTACGCCACAAAAAGTATTTAGACTGAATTGTCAATGATGAATAAACGCAATAATTAATATCTCGATGGAACCATCGACTAAAAACACACAATAAGTAACAAACAAACTTCCTCCTCTTTTAACGAGAAAAGTCAGAAATAATGTGAACTTTTTACAATTGATGAATAAATAATAATAAAAGTTGATAAAAAATTATCATATATTTTTTTGTTGTCAAAAATAACTTCCGATTACTTCAAATTAAGTTGTTTGCACTTGCGTTCATCGCCAAATTCGTTGGATACGATGCGACAAATATGACTGTTGAGACATTTGTCGCTGCATTCCCCTTGGAGATCGCCTTCTTTGGTTTTTTGCTTGAAATACTGTTGAAAAAAATAAATTAGGTGAATAAATTTTTATATTTTCATTTTTTGTCTCATTAAAAGAGAGAAAAAATTATTTTTTATTTTTTTTTTATAAAATTAAGTTTTAAAAAAATAAAATTGTAAAAAAAATTAAGAAATAAAAAAATATTTTTTTTTTAATTATTTTTATAATCTTTTAATTTTTTATATTTTTTTTGAATAATATTTAATTAAAAAAATAAAATTTAAAAATTAAAAAAATATTTTTAATTTTTTTCTAATTTTTTTAATAAAATTAAATTGTTGTTTTTTTAATTTATTAATTTTAAATATTAAAATATTAATTTAAATATTTTTTAATTTTAATTTAATTTGATCTTTTAATTTAATTTCTTATTTTTTTAATGTAAAAAAATTAAATTTTTTTTATAATTTTTTAAATTTATTAAAAAATAAATAATTTAATTAATTCATTGATAATGAATTGGATACAATCGAACAAAATCTTCCAAATGAAAAATTTGTAAAAAAAAAAATTATAAAAATTAAAATGCAAAAAATATTTTAAAATAAATTAATTAAAATTTAATTTTTGTTAAATTTCCCTGAATTTAAGGGAGGATGGGAGAAAAAAATCAAAATTTCTAATTTTTAGTAAAAAAAAAAATTAAAAATTAAATCTTACCTTTGCAGCTTCACTTTTATCAGCAACTAACCGTTCAACCAACCCATTAATAGATTTCGGACTCAAATCTTCCAATCCCCAAAATTGCTTAAACGAGTACGATTCAAACCATTTCGGGTTATCATAAGGATGCAAATTGGCTTCTGTCAAATTAAACATGTAACTTTCCATATCGAGCACTTCCAAACTCTCCTTATCGACATACAAAACCATGAAATTCGGATTCAAGAAGGAATAAGTCGTCAGTGATCCCGCATTAAAAGCCACATTAATCGCATGTTCAACATTTTCGCGATCATAGAACACTCCAATTTCATTTTTATGCGTGTGACCTTCAAAATGCGCCGCAATCACGTGACTAAAACGCTCAACAATTCGCATGTACTCTCGGGTCCAATAACGGAAGGCATCGGATGAACTGATCGGGATATGTCGCATAATGTGAACTTTTTCGCCATTTTTTTCAGCTTGCAATAAGGTATCGTGCAACCATTGAAGTTGTTCCCGAAGTTGATTGGCGCCAGTTAACAACCAAAAATTATATGTGTAACAATCGTTGTTGTTCAAGACGATTAAACGATAACGCGGGGCAATTAAAGTCGTGTAATAACCGCCTTTTTTGACTGTAGCCAACGATGATTCGGGCAACCATTGACTCCAAAGCGATGAAATATAGTCAAAAAGCCATTTAGATGACAAACTGGGTTCTGTGATGTACGACGGAGCATAAATGTTTACGGGATGCGCTTCATGATTGCCTAAAGTAGCAAAAATGGGAACCAAAGGCAACTCGATTTTCATTAAGGCCATTATTGTTTCGATATTTATGATATTTCCGTAAGTTGATGTTTCCCAAACGCCGTGATCGATGATGTCTCCGGCGAAGTAAACGTGATCTGCGTCTCCGTGAAGTTGGTTCATTGTATGGAAAGCATTTCGTAGCGTTTCTAAGGGCATGTCACAGTTGCGATAGTCACCCCAACGACCTGAAAATGAAAATTTATTAAAAGGGTTTAATATGAATTTATTAAAATTTTTAAAAATTATGTGAAAATAGTAAAAAAATAGTTTTTCAGCTCAAAATAGAAAATATCAAAAACTTTACCCCATTGGTAAAGGGGTCTTAATTTGACCCCATTAGAAAATTTTGAAAGCCCTTAAAAATTTATCCATTTGGGCGAGTACAATTTTTAAAAATATTTCACATTATCTACCCCCAACTTTTTAAAAAAATCTTTTAAAACATGCAAAAAATTAAAAAGATCAAAATTGTTTAAATCTATTATTTTTGTTAATTTTCGAAAGTTTTTGATTAATTTTTTCAGAAAAATCTCAATAAATTCTTAATTTGAAATTTAACGAAAATTAAAAAAAAAACACTTTATTTATCAAAAAATTACTTGAGATGAATTTTTCAAGTTAAATAGATAATTTAAAGCTTGAAAATTTAAAATTATAGAAATACGTAGAAAAATACGTAAAAAAGTTTCACCAAAAATTTAATGAAAAGTTAAAGCTTTAGACCAATTTTTTTTTAAATTTTGAAATTTCAAAAAAATCCATGGAATCCATGGAAAATTAAAAAAAAAATTTTTTTATAAAAATTTGTCCAAAAGTTTAGTAAATTATGTTTTTAAAGTACCAAACTAAAAAAATACTGAAAAAGGAAAAATTTTAAATTTTCATTAATTTCTTCTTAATTTTGAGGTCCCAAATATAGTGAAACATTTTTTGATATTGGAATGGCCTTAAGAGGTCAATTTGTTTTCTTAAAAGGCGTTAAATTATTAAACTTCTGTCAAAGACATCAAATCTAACCTCTTAAAGTCATTCAGTTTTTGGGCTAAAGAACTTCAAATTTGACCTCTAATTGACCTCTTAAATGATAGATACTTGAAAAAGGGGTCAAATTAATCACTTAAGGAATAAATTTGACCCTAAAAAGCTATTATCTGAGTAATTAGGGGTCGATTTGATACCTTTTCAATCCATAGGGTCTTAAAAAATAATTTTTGTTTTCTTTTAGGACCCCAAAAATAAAATTTTAACTAAAATAAGCTCTTTTTGTTATTTCAGAACATCCCAAAATCAGTTTAAAAACCTCAAAAAAAAAAATAGAATCTTACCAGCTGCTCCCTTTGGGTCCGACGGAGGTCCTTGATTAACGCGACAACACGTAGGCTCGTCACAAACTGCATTTCCCGAAACCATGTAACTCGGATCGTAATGAATGTCTCCAATGTAAATAATTTTGTACGTTTCTCCGCTTCTGGGACTTGCTTCTTTGTGTCCTTTGATTTCCGGCACATTTCCATCAACTTCAATTTCCAAATCGAACATTTCATGCTTTGGCTCTCCACACTTTTCACTTTGCGCAACAATGGCACATGTGTCATGAGCTCCTACCTCGGGATAATTATCGACGATGTACAACAAAATCGGCGCCATTTCGCCAACCATGTTCTGACAAACGTAATCCGTTTGGATATTCAAGCGCTGACACAATTCAATCGCCAATACGGAAATTTGCTCCATCGTCATATTGTCCTTGCGACGATAATTGATAAAAGTTGAGATTGTAGCGCGACACGCCAAGCAAGTTGCGATCTGAAAAAAAAAAATTGAAAATTTTTCTAAAAATTAAAAAAAAAAAATAATTTTTCTTACACTTGCAGCTTCAGGAAGATCCCCGATTTCGGTATATCGAACCTCATTCGGGAGTCTCAAAACGTCATAAAGTTCAAGCAATTCTGAGGAAACGACGCCCGTTTGAGCAAAACTCGTAAATTCACGATTGAAAGTTTTTTCGATCGTTTCAGCGGATTCCAGCAAGGAGTTTTGCTTGGAAATTTGGAAAAACCCAAAAAGGGCGATAAAAATGCAAAATTTGAACATGTTCAAGTCGGTAAAAGAGTTGAAACGATACTGAGTGCCGCAATTAATTAAGCAGTTGGATTTAACGGGATTTTTTTAATTGATTGATTAGATAAGCTTCTTATAATCTTATCATTTATTGCTTCTTTTGTTTTTGTCAATTGCTTCGGAAATCAGATTAGAAGCTTTTATCTTGCATGAGATGACGAAGGAATCTGAGGTTTCAAGGTGCTTGGATAATTTTCGGAATTTTTTTAATTTTTCATTAATTTTTATAAATTTATAAAGCTTTTACAAGTGTTCAAAGTTTTTCAATTTATCAATTTTTCAAATTCTCAACCCTCAAAAATTTTATAAATTTTTATTTTAAGGATATTTCTTTCAATTTTTTAAAACTTTAACAAAATTTTTATAAAAAATTACTTAAATTTCTAAAATTTTTGCACAAACTTTCTTATTTACCAAATTTTTTATTTTTTCATTTTTTTTTTTTTTTTTTATTTTAATTTTATTTTTATTTTTTATTTTTTTTTTTTTTATTTTTTTTTTATATTGTATTTGCCTAAAAATATGAGGAATCACGGGTAAGTTCCAAAACTATGCGTTTCCGAGCATATGTTTCATAGAGAAGAGTGATTCTTATGACTCAAGTAATGTTTAGCGCGAAAAAAATTGTTAAAAAAAATTTTTCGCCAAAATCCTCTTATTATGAGGGCTCATGTACCAATTTTTGAAAATTGAGTTAGATCACCGTTCTCCGTCTCAAATTGAAGGTTTTGTCTTTAGAAACAACTTTTGTTTTGGACTTTTTCTAAATTTTGCGTTTCCGATGTACAGGAGCTTTTTAAAGATGTTAGCAAAAAAAATTTCAGCCAAAAACCTCTTATTATGAGGGCTCATGTACCAATTTTTGAAAATTGAGTTAGATCACCGTTCTCCGTCTCAAATTGAAGGTTTTGTCTTTAGAAACAACTTTTGTTTTGGACTTTTTCCAAATTTTGCGTTTTCGATGTACAGGAGCTTTTTAAAGATGTTAGCAAAAAAAAATTTCAGCCAAAATCCTCTTATTATGAGGGCTCATGTACCCATTTTTGAAAATTGAGTTAGATCACCGTTCTCCGTCTCAAATTGAAGGTTTTGGCATTAGAAACAACTTTTGTTTTGGACTTTTTCTAAATTTTGCGTTTTCGATGTACAGGAGCTTTTTAAAGATGTTAGCAAAAAAAAATTTCAGCCAAAATCCTCTTATTATGAGGGCTCATGTACCCATTTTTGAAAATTGAGTTAGATCACCGTTCTCCGTCTCAAATTGAAGGTTTTGTCTTTAGAAACAACTTTTGTTTTGGACTTTTTCTAAATTTTGCGTTTTCGATGTACAGGAGCTTTTTAAAGATGTTAGCAAAAAAAAATTTCAGCCAAAATCCTCTTATTATGAGGGCTCATGTACCCATTTTTGAAAATTGAGTTAGATCACCGTTCTCCGTCTCAAATTGAAGGTTTTGGCATTAGAAACAACTTTTGTTTTGGACTTTTTCTAAATTTTGCGTTTTCGATGTACAGGAGCTTTTTAAAGATGTTAGCAAAAAAAATTTCAGCCAAAATCCTCTTATTATGAGGGCTCATGTACCCATTTTTGAAAATTGAGTTAGATCACCGTTCTCCGTCTCAAATTGAAGGTTTTGTCTTTAGAAACAACTTTTGTTTTGGACTTTTTCTAAATTTTGCGTTTTCGATGTACAGGAGCTTTTTAAAGATGTTAGCAAAAAAAATTTCAGCCAAAATCCTCTTATTATGAGGGCTCATGTACCCATTTTTGAAAATTGAGTTAGATCACCGTTCTCCGTCTCAAATTGAAGGTTTTGTCTTTAGAAACAACTTTTGTTTTGGACTTTTTCTAAATTTTGCGTTTTCGATGTACAGGAGCTTTTTAAAGATGTTAGCAAAAAAAAATTTATCAAAAAAAAATTTCAGCCAAAATCCTCTTATTATGAGGGCTCATGTACCCATTTTTGAAAATTGAGTTAGATCACCGTTCTCCGTCTCAAATTGAAGGTTTTGGCATTAGAAACAACTTTTGTTTTGGACTTTTTCTAAATTTTGCGTTTTCGATGTACAGGAGCTTTTTAAAGATGTTAGCAAAAAAAATTTCAGCCAAAATCCTCTTATTATGAGGGCTCATGTACCCATTTTTGAAAATTGAGTTAGATCACCGTTCTCCGTCTCAAATTGAAGGTTTTGGCATTAGAAACAACTTTTGTTTTGGACTTTTTCTAAATTTTGCGTTTTCGATGTACAGGAGCTTTTTAAAGATGTTAGCAAAAAAAATTTCAGCCAAAATCCTCTTATTATGAGGGCTCATGTACCCATTTTTGAAAATTGAGTTAGATCACCGTTCTCCGTCTCAAATTGAAGGTTTTGTCTTTAGAAACAACTTTTGTTTTGGACTTTTTCCAAATTTTGCGTTTTCGATGTACAGGAGCTTTTTAAAGATGTTAGCAAAAAAAATTTCAGCCAAAATCCTCTTATTATGAGGGCTCATGTACCCATTTTTGAAAATTGAGTTAGATCACCGTTCTCCGTCTCAAATTGAAGGTTTTGTCTTTAGAAACAACTTTTGTTTTGGACTTTTTCCAAATTTTGCGTTTTCGATGTACAGGAGCTTTTTAAAGATGTTAGCAAAAAAAATTTCAGCCAAAATCCTCTTATTATGAGGGCTCATGTACCCATTTTTGAAAATTGAGTTAGATCACCGTTCTCCGTCTCAAATTGAAGGTTTTGGCATTAGAAACAACTTTTGTTTTGGACTTTTTCTAAATTTTGCGTTTCCGATGTACAGGAGCTTTTTAAAGATGTTAGCAAAAAAAATTTCAGCCAAAATCCTCTTATTATGAGGGCTCATGTACCCATTTTTGAAAATTGAGTTAGATCACCGTTCTCCGTCTCAAATTGAAGGTTTTGGCTTTAGAAACAACTTTTGTTTTGGACTTTTTCCAAATTTTGCGTTTCCGATGTACAGGAGCTTTTTAAAGATGTTAGCAAAAAAAATTTCAGCCAAAATCCTCTTATTATGAGGGCTCATGTACCCATTTTTGAAAATTGAGTTAGATCACCGTTCTCCGTCTCAAATTGAAGGTTTTGGCATTAGAAACAACTTTTGTTTTGGACTTTTTCTAAATTTTGCGTTTTCGATGTACAGGAGCTTTTTAAAGATGTTAGCAAAAAAAATTTCAGCCAAAATCCTCTTATTATGAGGGCTCATGTACCCATTTTTGAAAATTGAGTTAGATCACCGTTCTCCGTCTCAAATTGAAGGTTTTGGCAAGAAACAACTTTTGTTGAAAATTGAGTTAGATCACCGTTCTCCGTCTCAAATTGAAGGTTTTGGCATTAGAAACAACTTTTGTTTTGGACTTTTTCTAAATTTTGCGTTTCCGATGTACAGGAGCTTTTTA
This sequence comes from Culicoides brevitarsis, assembly GCF_036172545.1. NCBI lineage: Eukaryota > Metazoa > Arthropoda > Insecta > Diptera > Ceratopogonidae > Culicoides > Culicoides brevitarsis. Next base: position 32,613,046 of record NC_087087.1, on the reverse strand, counting down.
AAGATGTTAGCAAAAAAAATTTCAGCCAAAATCCTCTTATTATGAGGGCTCATGTACCCATTTTTGAAAATTGAGTTATTCTCTCTTAAGGTTTTGAATGACTTTTTCCATTTTGCGTTTCCGATTTAGTTAGCAAAAAAAATTTCAGCCAAAATCCTCTTATTATGAGGGCTCATGTACCCATTTTTGAAAATTGAGTTAGATCACGGTTCTCCAGCTCAAATTGAAGGTTTTGGCATTTGAAACAACTTTTGTTTTGGACTTTTTCTAAATTTTGCGTTTCCGATGTACAGGAGCTTTTTAAAGATGTTAGCAAAAAAAATTATATTTAGAAAATTCTTATTATGAGGGCTCATGTAAAATCCATTTTTGAAAAAAGTTAGAATGAATATTTATTCACCGTTCTCCGTCTCAAATTGAAGGTTTTGTCTTTAGAAACAACTTTTGTTTTGGACTTTTTCTAAATTTTGCGTTTTCGATGTACAGGAGCTTTTTAAAGATGTTAGCAAAAAAAATTTCAGCCAAAATTCTTATTTGAAACCTCATGTAAATTTTTGAATTGAGTTAGAGAAAAAAAGTACCGTTTTTGCTCCGTCTCGTACTTTTTTTTATTTCATCAAAAATCGATCAGATAGCAATGGAAATCAACTTTAGAATGAATATTTATTAAATTTTAGCTTTGAAACCCATCAAAAGTTGGTTGAAAATTGACTTGAGAAAAAAAGTACGATTTTTGCTCCTCATATGATAAAATCGTACTTTTTTTTATTTCATCAAAAATCGATCAGATAGCAATGGAAATCGACTTTAGAATGAATATTTATTAAATTTTAGCTTTGAAACCCATCAAAAGTTGGTTGAAAATTGACTTGAGAAAAAAAGTACGATTTTTGCTCCTCATATGATAAAATCGTACTTTTTTTTATTTCATCAAAAATCGATCAGATAGCAATGGAAATCGACTTTAGAATGAATATTTATTAAATTTTAGCTTTGAAACCCATCAAAAGTTGGTTGAAAATTGACTTGAGAAAAAAAGTACGATTTTTGCTCCTCACATGATAAAATCGTACATTTTTTTATTTCGTCAAAAATCGATCAGATAGCAATGGAAATCAACTTTAGAATGAATATTTATTAAATTTTAGCTTTGAAACCCATCAAAAGTTGGTTGAAAATTGACTTGAGAAAAAAAGTACGATTTTTGCTCCTCATATGATAAAATCGTACTTTTTTTTATTTCGTCAAAAATCGATCAGATAGCAATGGAAATCGACTTTAGAATGAATATTTATTAAATTTTAGCTTTGAAACCCATCAAAAGTTGGTTGAAAATTGACTTGATAAAAAAAGTACGATTTTTGCTCCTCATATGATAAAATCGTACTTTTTTTTATTTCGTCAAAAATCGATCAGATAGCAATGGAAATCAACTTTAGAATGAATATTTATTAAATTTTAGCTTTGAAACCCATCATAAGTTGGTTGAAAATTGACTTGAGAAAAAAAGTACGATTTTTGCTCCTCATATGATAAAATCGTACTTTTTTTTATTTCGTCAAAAATCGATCAGATAGCAATGGAAATCAACTTTAGAATGAATATTTATTAAATTTTAGCTTTGAAACCCATCAAAAGTTGGTTGAAAATTGACTTGAGAAAAAAAGTACGATTTTTGCTCCTCATATGATAAAATCGTACTTTTTTTTATTTCGTCAAAAATCGATCAGATATCAATGAAAATCAACTTTAGAATGAATATTTATTAAATTTTAGCTTTGAAACCCATCAAAAGTTGGTTGAAAATTGACTTGAGAAAAAAAGTACGATTTTTGTACGAAAAGTACGAAAATCGTACTTTTTTTTATTTCATCAAAAATCGATCAAATAGCAATGAAAATCGACTTTAGAATGAATATTTATTAAATTTTAGCTTTGAAACCCATCAAAAGTTGGTTGAAAATTGACTTGAGAAAAAAAGTACGATTTTTGCTCCTCATATGATAAAATCGTACTTTTTTTTATTTCGTCAAAAATCGATCAGATATCAATGAAAATCAACTTTAGAATGAATATTTATTAAATTTTAGCTTTGAAACCCATCAAAAGTTGGTTGAAAATTGACTTGAGAAAAAAAGTACGATTTTTGCTCCTCATATGATAAAATCGTACTTTTTTTTATTTCGTCAAAAATCGATCAGATATCAATGAAAATCAACTTTAGAATGAATATTTATTAAATTTTAGCTTTGAAACCCATCAAAAGTTGGTTGAAAATTGACTTGAGAAAAAAAGTACGATTTTTGCTCCTCATATGATAAAATCGTACTTTTTTTTATTTCGTCAAAAATCGATCAGATATCAATGAAAATCAACTTTAGAATGAATATTTATTAAATTTTAGCTTTGAAACCCATCAAAAGTTGGTTGAAAATTGACTTGAGAAAAAAAGTACGATTTTTGCTCCTCATATGTAAAAATCGTACTTTTTTTTATTTCGTCAAAAATCGATCAGATATCAATGAAAATCAACTTTAGAATGAATATTTATTAAATTTTAGCTTTGAAACCCATCATAAGTTGGTTGAAAATTGACTTGAGAAAAAAAGTACGATTTTTGCTCCTCATATGATAAAATCGTACTTTTTTTTATTTCGTCAAAAATCGATCAGATATCAATGGAAATCAACTTTAGAATGAATATTTATTAAATTTTAGCTTTGAAACCCATCAAAAGTTGGTTGAAAATTGACTTGACAAAAAAAGTACGATTTTTGCTCCTCATATGATAAAATCGGCTTTTTTTTATTTCGTCAAAAATCGATCAGATATCAATGGAAATCAACTTTAGAATGCATATTTATTAAATTTTAGCTTTGAAACCCATCAAAAGTTGGTTGAAAATTGACTTGAGAAAAAAAGTACGATTTTTGCTCCTCATATGATAAAATCGTACTTTTTTTTATTTCGTCAAAAATCGATCAGATATCAATGAAAATCAACTTTAGAATGAATATTTATTAAATTTTAGCTTTGAAACCCATCAAAAGTTGGTTGAAAATTGACTTTAGAAAAAAAGTACGATTTTTGCTCCTCATATGATAAAATCGTACTTTTTTTTATTTGATCAAAAATCGATCAGATATCAATGAAAATCAACTTTAGAATGAATATTTATTAAATTTTAGCTTTGAAACCCATCAAAAGTTGGTTGAAAATTGACTTGAGAAAAAAAGTACGATTTTTGCTCCTCATATGATAAAATCGTACTTTTTTTTATTTGATCAAAAATCGATCAGATATCAATGAAAATCAACTTTAGAATGAATATTTATTAAATTTTAGCTTTGAAACCCATCAAAAGTTGGTTGAAAATTGACTTGAGAAAAAAAGTACGATTTTTGCTCCTCATATGATAAAATCGTACTTTTTTTTATTTCATCAAAAATCGATCAGATATCAATGGAAATCAACTTTAGAATGAATATTTATTAAATTTTAGCTTTGAAACCCATCAAAAGTTGGTTGAAAATTGACTTGAGAAAAAAAGTACGATTTTTGCTCCTCATATGATAAAGTCGTACTTTTTTTTATTTGATCAAAAATCGATCAGATATCAATGAAAATCAACTTTAGAATGAATATTTATTAAATTTTAGCTTTGAAACCCATCAAAAGTTGGTTGAAAATTGACTTGAGAAAAAAAGTACGATTTTTGCTCCTCATATGGTAAAATCGTACTTTTTTTTATTTCATCAAAAATCGATCAGATATCAATGGAAATCAACTTTAGAATGAATATTTATTAAATTTTAGCTTTGAAACCCATCAAAAGTTGGTTGAAAATTGACTTGAGAAAAAAAGTACGATTTTTGCTCCTCATATGATAAAATCGTACTTTTTTTTATTTCATCAAAAATCGATCAGATATCAATGAAAATCAACTTTAGAATGAATATTTATTAAATTTTAGCTTTGAAACCCATCAAAAGTTGGTTGAAAATTGACTTGAGAAAAAAAGTACGATTTTTGCTCCTCATATGATAAAATCGTACTTTTTTTTATTTAATCAATGAAACTTTAGAATCGTACTTTTTTTTGCTCCTCATTTAAAATCGTACTTTTTTTTATTTCAACAAAAATCGATCAGATATCAATGGAAATCAACTTTAGAATGAATATTTATTAAATTTTAGCTTTGAAACCCATCAAAAGTTGGTTGAAAATTGACTTGAGAAAAAAAGTACGATTTTTGCTCCTCATATGATAAAATCGTACTTTTTTTTATTTGATCAAAAATCGATCAGATATCAATGAAAATCAACTTTAGAATGAATATTTATTAAATTTTAGCTTTGAAACCCATCAAAAGTTGGTTGAAAATTGACTTGAGAAAAAAAGTACGATTTTTGCTCCTCATATGATAAAATCGTACTTTTTTTTATTTCATCAAAAATCGATCAGATATCAATGGAAATCAACTTTAGAATGAATATTTATTAAATTTTAGCTTTGAAACCCATCAAAAGTTGGTTGAAAATTGACTTGAGAAAAAAAGTACGATTTTTGCTCCTCATACGATAAAATCGTACTTTTTTTTATTTGATCAAAAATCGATCAGATATCAATGGAAATCAACTTTAGAATGAATATTTATTAAATTTTAGCTTTGAAACCCATCAAAAGTTGGTTGAAAATTGACTTGAGAAAAAAATTACGATTTTTGCTCCTCATATGATAAAATCGTACTTTTTTTTATTTGATCAAAAATCGATCAGATATCAATGAAAATCAACTTTAGAATGAATATTTATTAAATTTTAGCTTTGAAACCCATCAAAAGTTGGTTTAAAATTGACTTGAGAAAAAAAGTACGATTTTTGCTCCTCATATGATAAAATCGTACTTTTTTTTATTTCGTCAAAAATCGATCAGATATCAATGAAAATCAACTTTAGAATGAATATTTATTAAATTTTAGCTTTGAAACCCATCAAAAGTTGGTTGAAAATTGACTTGAGAAAAAAAGTACGATTTTTGCTTTTGATAAAATCGCTTTTTTTTATTTTATGATCAAAAATCGATCATATAATAAAATCGTATTAAATTTTAGCTTTTTTTTATTTGATCAAAAATCGATCAGATTTCAATGAAAATCAACTTTAGAATGAATATTTATTAAATTTTAGCTTTGAAACCCATCAAAAGTTGGTTGAAAATCTTCGCAAATAAATTTTTTCTGAATTAATTTTCTAAAGAATAACAAAAAAAAATCATTTCAAATAATTTTTTTCAATTTTTTTTATTTATTTCATTTTTTGTTCATTAAATCCTACTCAAACATATTTACAGTTAAAATCTCCATCAGCAGAGACATTTTTTTTTCTCTAAGTTGTGAATTCGAAAGACACATTCCAGCCATTTGCTTATCAGTAATAGTAGCTAGGTAATTAGACAGGTAATTATTAAACTTGGATAAGATTATAAATCGATCTATTATTTTTTTTTTTGTTTTTTTACGTATTTAACACAATTGAATTTTGGCTAAGTGTAATTTAGAGAGTTGCGAAGAATTTATATCACAAAGAGAGATATTTTCATCTGAGAAAAAACAAAACGAAACACATTTAAAAGTCCTTTTTGGTTGGATCGGTTAGAAATTTTGCCATTGCGTTGCAAACTGAATTTGCCCGGATTCGGTACGTCGCACAATTTCCTCGTGAATTCCGTGACTCAGCCACATCAAGTGAAGTTTCTTGTAGCGATCTTGACACAAGTGCAGGGGATTTCCTCGTCTCAGGCCTTGATCCGTCTCTCCGTAGTCGTCTAAATACGGCGCTGAGATATAACATCCCTTATTGGGACCCAACAACAAAATTTCCGCTTCTCGAATCTTGAGGAAAATTCCGATTCCCGCACCGCACGAATGCATGTGATAGGTACATGCGCCCACGGGTTGAACTTCTTGCTTGTCTTTCCGAATGGCATCTTGCACGAGCAGCTCCTTTTGACAACAGTACGTTTGGGAGCACAAAATTTCGCCGCAAACCAAACACATTGTCGGATTGCGACTTTCTTCTTTTTCGTAGTTTGGACACGAAAAGACCGAAACACTGTTAATGACGTCAATGTAGTCATCGGGGAGCGTTATCAACTGTCGGATGGGCGTCACAGGCGACACAATTGGGATAATTTCATCCGTGCGACGATCGGAAATTTTTTTCTTAAACTCTTTGATGTCTGGATGATCCGCGAGTCGCTTGATGAAATTAACGCAAACCGCATCGTCGAAGTATGAAGTGACATCAGATGAAAGGCCCAAGTACGAGGTCATCACTTCGAACGTGTCGCCGCCAAGATATTGCAATTCGTCGGGCAACTCCACGTCGGTCATGAAATTGAACAGGAGACACGAGCATCGCAGGAACGTGTGACATTGCAACTTTATTTGTTCGATTAGCGTTTTCGTGCTGATATTTGGTCGATTTTCGACGTTGTCATCCAAGTAGATGTTGTAATTGTTATAAAACGACAAAAGTTTCTCATTTTCTGGTACCGCGGGTTCTGTATCGTCATCCATGAAGGTGTCCATTTCCGTATTTGGCTCGTACGTGATGAGAATTCGCAAAATTGTCGCCAAAAAAATCGCTTTAACGATCGAATGATCAACTCGTTCTCCCTTGGGGATACTTGCTTCGCCGAATCCCGCTCCAAGTACGGATCGCGTCGAAAAAATTAACATCACCATCATGCCAAAGAGGTCCCATTCAAGCACACAAGCCGATTTTCGTGCCAGTAAAATATCGTAAACGGACTTCAAGTGTGAGATCATTTCGATATTTGAACGAGTATTGTTGGCGCAAATGATGCCGGAGATGCGCACAAGTCCCGACAAGCATGAAGTGTAACGAATTGACATTTCTCCCTTCAGTGGCTTATCTGTGGCACGCAGAAGCATTTCGAGAGATTCAATTGTGTAACCGCACGAAAGCCAAGTCACCAAAAATTGCTCGATTCCCGGTGCTGGGGCATGATACGGCGAAATTGTCTTTATAGCGTTCACGAAATTATTCACGTTTTGTTCTGTGGTTTCGCCAAAAATGGCGTTCAAGTGTTTTTCGGGACCACTTTTCTCGATTTCGATGTTCAAATTGAACTTTTCATTGACAACTTTGACGAATTTGCTTTCGTAGAGTTCGTTGCATGTGCGTTGTACTTCCTTCTTGAAGTCCCCTTCGAGCGGATATTCCAACGGAAGTTGTGCCGTAAAGTCATCCATGAGCTCGAGCCATGTATTAAAGTCCAGAGAATCGAGTGCCTTCTTCAAATCGCTCGGTCCTTCACTCAAAGTCGGCAATGCCGGGACAAGGGGCAACACGGAATTCGACAAAAAGCGACACAGAGGACACAAAAATTCGTTTTTGTCGACGTCGAATAGCACCGGAGTTCGATTTCGGTACGGGCGACGACTTTCCTTGGACTTTTCATTCTCGAAATATTGCTTGAAACAGTAAATGTGCATGACGTGCCCGCATGTGCTTGTATGCGGCGATGGATGAATCGTTGTTTCGAGATATTGCAAGACCCCGTCACTGGTTTTCTGGTAACGAGACAACACACTGCTCTTCTGGATGAATGCCGGATATACCATTGAGGGTCCGTAACGACTTACAACCGCGTCTTCTGAACATAAGATGCACGTGTATTCCTTATCTTCTAAACGGACAATTTTCCGGTTCGGGCCTAAGCAGCAATTTTCGACTTTAATCTCTTCTGTCGACGTTCCTTCGTCATCTTGCCAATCCATGGCGCCAGCAGATGAGGTACTTGCTCGCATATTGGCGTCGTCATTTGCTTCCTTGAACAACTCGGCATTGCCTTCCATGAAGGTTTTTTGCGCATTTGCCATTTGAGCTAAAATTTGGGCGCGACGTTTTGCGGCGAGACGGGCGCGTTCTTCTTTTTGCGCTTGTTCAGCAATTGCTGCGGTTTGTTGCGACTCGGATTGCATGGTTTCCGTTTCGGGCTCTGGTTGCATTTCTTCGTCGGTTTTGCGTTGTTTGAGTTCTTTGAACTTTTTGATGACCCAAACGATCAAGTCGCGTTGTGATTCAACCTTTAAAAAAAATTGGAAAATTAAAAATTTGATTTTTGAAGAAAAAAAAATTGAAAACTTACTCTTGGACTCTTTGCTAATTCTTCTAACAAAGGAAGTAAGCCCCAATTTGACGAACGTTCAAGGAACAGGAGGAAAGGATAGTTTCCGGATTCTTCTTCTTGTAATGCGTATCCCATCAAATGAAGAGTCTATAAATATTTGAAAAAAAAATAAAATTTAATTTTTTTTTTTAATTTTTAAAATTTATTTTCAAACAAAATTTAAAAAAATAAATTAAAATTAAAAAAAAATAGTTTAAAATTAATAGAAATTTGATTCAAAAAATTTAGTAAAATTTCAGTTCAAAATTATAAGAAAAAAATAATTTAAAATTAATAAAAATTTGATTCAAAAAATTTAATAAAATTTCAGTTCAAAATTATAAAAAAAAATTAATTTAAAATTAATAAAAATTTGATAAAAAAATTAATAAAATTTCATTCAAAATTTTATTTAATAAAATTTGATTCAAAAAAATTAATAAAATTTCAGTTCAAAATTATAAAAAAAAATTAATTAAAAATTAATAAAAATTTTATTCAAAAAAATTAATAAAATTTCAGTTCAAAATTATAAAAAAAAAATTAATTTAAAATTAATAAAAATTTGATTCAAAAAAATTAATAAAATTTCAGTTCAAAAAAAAATTAAAAAAATTTTATAAAAAAATTTAAAATTAATAAAAATTTGATTCAAAAAAATTAATAAAATTTCAGTTCAAAATTATAAAAAAAAAATAATTTAAAATTAATAAAAATTTGATTCAAAAAAATTAATAAAATTTCAGTTAAAAATTTTAATTTAAAATTGATAAAAAATAAATTTAAAATTAATAAAAATTTAAATGAAATTTTAAGTTAAATTAATTGAAATTCAGAGTAATTCAAGTAAAAAATTTGTAAAAAAAATATTTTGAAAAAAAATTTTTTAATATCTTTGAATATCAAAATGAAATGAAAAAAAAATTGAGCAAAAAAAAAAAGGTTAAAATAAATTTTAAAAATAATCTTCAATATTTACCTTCGCTAAATGACTTTCAAGAAAAGTGATAGCTGTTAAATCCAACGCTCGCTTAAGCACAGTTTGCATACATTGAAGCATAACATCGCATTGTAGCATATTTGTGATCATACTAAAAAAAAAGAAATTTTTTAATATTTTTTTAAAAAATTTTTCAATTAAAATCCCTCACCTGAAAGACTGCGTAAGTTTTGGTAACTTTGGCGGCGGACAACAAACCAGTTCATTCTTATCTTGTTTCCTTTTGCGTTGCGCTTCCTCAGATTTTGACTTTTCCTCCTTACTATAGTGATAAAAGTACATATTATAATTCTCATAATGTTCCTCTTTCAGTTCATAAACTCCTTTTTTCTCGGCTTGCGATGGTTTTTTAAAGACCGCAACATCATCAATGACATTTTCCATGCCAGTTTCGCCATTTGCATCTTCACTCAGGGACTTCATCAGCTCCGAATGTAAATACGGCTTAATACAAAGCTGCTGAATAATTTCTTTCCGCAAACGATCGTCTTCCGTAACGCATCCTATTCCCGGCGTATATCTCTCCCCGATGATAATTATGAGCAATTCCAAAAACTCATCGATCATATTGGCGATTTGACGAACGCCATCCTCTTCGACGCCACTCGTACTTGGCTCGTAATTGGGAGAAGCCCATGCCAGTAAGTTAAATTTGTTCAACAAATGAATAAGAAACTCGTTACTTTCGATAAGGGAAGCTCCCATTTGCAAAATTATGATGTCCCGGTCCAACATCTCGGCACGACATCGCACATTCCGATAGAAAAAGAGTTGATTCAAGAGCGAATATCCATTTCGACGCCACATTCCCGCGCAAACTTGAGAAATCATCGTTCTTGCACACAAAACCGGCTCAATAATCCTTTCTGGGGTCGGTTTTTCGACATTTCCCGTAACCGAATCGAAATCCAAACCGAATTTCTCAAAGTTAATATAAAGTCCTGCCAAGAAACGTGTTAACGGCAAATGAATTGAAACTGGTTTCGATAAGACATCGTATTGTAAACAGTTGGCACTGTGATCGGCAAGCTCCCGAACCTCCGCTTTCGTCTGCGACACAATAAATTTGTTCTCCAGCAAGGCATCGACCACCATGCGATACACTTTGACAAGTACAACTTGATCCGTGGAGCACCAATCGAGCACGAGAGTTATGATATTCGCTAATTTGATGTGAAGAGTGAACGCGGACTCCCATTCTGGCTCATATTCCATATGTTGACCCACTTGGCGTGTCACAGCATCCATCCCTTGCATCACTTTTAGGAATTTAATGAGTTGTTGAACGCCATGCAAAAATCCCATCCGAAGTTCTTGGGTCCATTGATCCGGTTTGAAGCTCAGGAGGTATTTTAGATCGATCAGGATGTAAACGGCACGTTTGAAAACCGTTTGACCCGACGCGTTCTTCTCAAATTGCAGCACGTGGTTCTTCACATGTTTCTCAATCGTTTCCGTATGAAAAGTATGGAGAAGTTTGAAAAAAGCGTCTTCCGCGGCGATTAAGTGATGAGCGACTGTTGGCACGGTGTAGAGTTGAACACTCAACGAAACGATGGAAAATGTGTGGAAATGATCGTCTCGGATGAATTCTTGCATGAGTTGCGAGTATTTTTGCGTAAAAGTCACTGCCAACTTTTTTTTGTACTCATATTCCATTAGCATGCCGGATATAAGGAGGCGATGCCAACTCGTACGAGCTTCTTTCCACAAATTAATGTCATTTAGCAAAATATTCTTTAAGGAATAAGGATTTCCCGATTCCGTTACAATTTCATAAAAAATCGCCCGAAACGCCTGATGTTTCGTCATGAAATCCTGAAACCACGATAGGAGATACATCGTGACGTATTGACAAGCGACGACATCTTTGTGCAAGACATCGACCTTTAACGGAGTATTTTTAGCTGTTAACGTCCTCACGGGTTTTCGTTCGATTTCTTGCTGTAATTTCTTGCAAATGGCATAAGTAGCGCATTTGACAACTGCTCTGCCTTCACGATCGATTGCCGTAACGTTCTCGAGGGCTTCCTTTTGGTTGCTTTTAATGATGTTCGTGAGGGTTTGGATGACCTGATCGAACGTATGCACTTCGTCATTGTACAAAATTGTACAAAATATGTCTCCGTCAAAATCTGATGGGTTCAGGTTCTCTCCCTTCATTTGGAAACATTTCGTACAAAAGGACAAAATACTCCGAAAGACAATGTAACAAATTTTTTTCATCCGTTCCGTCACTATTTTACTATCGCCTTGCTTCTCCAAGCCCAATTTGTGTTCCTCGCAGTACGGATCGCGTTTCCAAGCCTCCCGGTCGCCGCAATCGCAACATCCGCCGCCGCCACTCGTACTCATCTTGTACTTGTGATGTCGATGTGTCGATTTTCCAAAGCACCCCGCACACAAAACGCAAGTTGGATCCATGCCTTCGAAGAAAAAACGTGTGAAAATGCGTCATCATGCGATGAGATCATGCAAAAAAACTTACTGCATTCGCGACAACTGTACGTAGGTTCGCCACTTTTGAAGACTCTGCCGCATACCGAGGGCACATTTTCTTCCGTTTTGATCTTTTCGAGTACCAGTTGCGGATTGTCGCCGCAAATTAGTTCCTCGAGAACATCGATAATCGCTGCCTTGGCACCCGCTTCGTCGAATGCACAACAACCTATAAATAAAGAAACAAATTTATAAATTTTTTTTCGTGTGTACGTTGTGTCGTAGACGACGCGGAGACACCTAACCTTGACGAAAAAAAAAATTAAAAAAAAAAGCTTTCACTCACCCAAGTCGCTCGGGTCGTCTTTCGGCTCGATTGTGAGAAAGTACGGACTGATTGTGTGGAAAAATTGCACCAAATCCAGCTGATTCAACGTATCCATCTCGAATTTGTCCTTCCAGCTCTTCAGTTCCTTCTGGCAGTCGGGCAACGCGCCTATCTGCTGCTGCTGGTGCGATCGTATCATCTTCGCTGCAAATTTGTGTTTTAAGATGTTATAATCGATTAATTTTCGATATTTTCTCAGTTTCGGCAACTGCACGACGACGACAACAAAAAAATAAAATGTTGGAAACAATGAACGGAAAAATAAAGAAAATTTAGTCGAAATAAGGCAATTGACACACAAAAAGCAAAAAAAAAGTGTAGTAGAAAGATAAATAATAAGAGATGTATCCACATAACAGAAACAAAGAAACTTCTACGTCGTAATACGCGATCTACACACAGCGAAAATGACGAGAGGTTCAAGGTTCTCGCCTTTTTTCACGCTAATCTCGTGTTTTTCCGCGAAAAACTCATGACCTACCGTTTTTCCAGTTGTTTATTTGCCCGATTCCACGAAAATATGCTTTTAAATTGCACGAATTTCACTAATTTTAGTAATTTTTCGAAATTTTTCCTTCTTTAAAAAAACTGCTTTCGAACTGCTTTCAAATTTACTTTCATCCTGCAATTTGAGACGAATGAAATCGATAAATTACTAACTGGGCACGGCAAAAAATCACAATGTGCATTGGGTTGTCATAATTTTGGGTTTGAATTAGCATGAAAGCGAGTTTCGGTTATCAATTTCATTCGTCTCGAACAGCTGATGTGCCCCAGGTTACAGAAAAAACGTTTGTGTGAACTGGGATTTATCAATTTCATTCGTCTCATTTCCAAAATAAAGCATCAAAACAAAAATTTTGTTTATTTTTGCGTTTTTTGTGTTAAAAATTGAATTTTAATTGGGAATTTCGCTTTTAAACTTTGGAAAAATTTGTAATCGATATCGTACAAGTGCAGATTTCACGTAAAAAATTAATTTTTTTCATAAAAAATGAAATTTCTAATTTTTTGTTTGTTTTTAGAAAATGATGCACCGCAGACATGGAGGGAAAAGAATCCGAATGGATGATGAGCCGCCGCCAGAAATACAAGAACATCTCGCCGAAATTGGTGTTGCGGACGATCACGATGAAGAAATGGGCGAAAGTAGCGGCGGCGTTGGCGGTCCCAAAAGGATGACTCGTTTAAGAGCGCGAGGCGGAGTCCCTTTGAAAGCTCCAATTATCGACGATGATGACGACGATATTTTTTTCGGGTCGCACAAACGAGTTGCGATTCCAAAGACGCCCAAACAACCAAAAACGCCGAAACAACCGCGAGCTCCTCGTGCTCCGCGAGAACCAAGAGCGCCGCGTGCCGAACGCGAAGAACGTGAACCCGCAACAGCCACGGACAAAGAACGCGAAATCACAACAGATGAAAGTAGTTTATTTTACATCATTCGTCATTCGAAGTCGAGCATCTCGTCAATTGTTGATGACTGGATTGACACGTACAAAGGAGATCGTGACACCGCTCTAAATGCTCTCATGCAATTTTTTATCAACGCAAGCGGATGTAAGGGTAAAATTACGCCCGAGATGCAAGCGTCGATGGAACACACAGCGATCATTCGGAAAATGACGGAAGAATTTGACGAGGAAAGTGGCGAATATCCGCTCATCATGACGGGCATTTGGAAGAAGTTTAAGACAAATTTTTGCGATTTTGTTCAGAATCTCGTACGAAAATGCCAGAATGAGATAATTTACGATCAGTTTTTGATGGATAATGTCATTTCGTTGCTTACGGGATTGTCGGATTCGCAAGTTAGAGCTTTTCGGCACACAGCAACGTTGGCAGCGATGAAACTCATGACGGCTCTTGTCGATGTCGCGTTAATGGTTTCCATTCATTTTGATAATGCATCGCGGCAATATGAAGCTGAACGATCAAAAGGTGAGAAAATTTTATTTTTATATGAAAAATTAAGAATTTCATAAAAAAAAAATTTAAAATTTTTAATTTCTTAAATATTTGAAAAAAATTTTTTTTTAATTAAAAAAAAAATATAAAAATTTTTTTGGATTTTTAATATTTTTTTTTTAACAAATTTTTTAATACCTTATTTTTTAATTTTTTTTAAAGGTTTTTAAAAAAAAAAAATTTTTTTTTTTTAATGAAAATTTATTTTAGGAGTAATTTTTTTTTTTAAAAATTTAAAATTTTTGAAAATTTTTTTATTTAAAAAAATTAAAATTTAACATTTTTAAAATATTTTTGATTTTTATTTTTTTATTTTTTTTTATTTTTTGAATTTATATCAAATTTTTACATAATTGAAGATTTTATTTAAAAATTTAAATTTTTTAATTTAAAAAAAAATAATTTTTTTAATAGTTTAAAAAATATTTTTTAATTTAAATTTTTATGACTAAAATTTGAAAAATGATTTTTATTTTTTTTTAATTAAATTTTTTTTTCATAAAAATGGGTTAAAATTCATTAAAATTATTTTAAAAAATTTAATTAAAAATTTTTATTAATTTTTTTTAATTTTAATTTTTTTTTTAATTTTAGGTCGCAACGAACGAGCATCCGATCGTCTCGAATCTCTCATGCAACGTCGCAGCGAACTCGAAGAAAATATGGATGAAATCAAGAACATGTTGACTTACATGTTCAAATCTGTCTTTGTTCATCGTTATCGTGACACCTTGCCAGACATTCGGGCAATTTGTATGATTTTGGAAAAAAAAAACTTCTTGGATGAACTTGAAGTACATTGGATGGACTTTGCACGACAAAGTTGGCGATTTCGTCTCAATGCTTTTTCTTCCGTTGTACGAAAATTTAAAGGGAAAATTTTTTCAAAATTTTTTTGCGATGATTGGACAAAGAATTTTGCTATGCGGTTTTTGAATATCCTCAAAATTTTTTTAACGGATAAGGATTGCGAAATTGTTTATGAGTTGGTTTACTCGTCGCATCGCGGAGTAGCTCAAGCAGCCGCAGAGTTTTTAAATTATCGTCTTTTTGCGTTGGATCCGGATGCTCCTGAAGGTAAAAAATTATTGTTTTGAACTGAAAAATTTATATTAAAAATATTTTCGATTTCATTATAAATTTTTTTTTTAAGAAATTTTGTAAAAAATATTAAAAATCGAGAATTTTGACACAAAATTAAATTTTTTTGTTAAAAATCATTTCTTAGATAAATTAGAGCCCTCTGATAAATTTTTATCCATTTGGAGCAAAATTTGACAAAAATTGCTTTGACACAGTTTTTGACACAGTTTTTTTGCTCTTGATTTAGTTTTTAAAACAAAACTATGTCAAAGGAAAATTTTTTTTTCAGTTTCAATTTTTTAGCAGTTTTGAGTTGAAAAAATGATTAAAAATTTTAGAGCCCCCTGATAAATTTTTATCCATTTTTTGCTTTGACACAGTTTTTGACACAGTTTGAATTTTTTGCAGTTTTGATGATTAAAAATGATAAATTAGAGCCCTCTGATTTTTTATCCATTTGGAGCAAGATTTGACAAAAATTGCTTTGACGCAGTTTTTGATTTAGTTTTTAAAACAAAACTATGTCAAAGAAAAAATTTTTTTTCAGTTTCAATTTTTTAACAGTTTTGAGTTAAAAAATGATTAAAAATGATAAATTAGAGCCCCCTGATAAATTTTTAATTTGGAGCAAAACAAAAATTGCTTTGACACAGTTTTTGACATTTAGTTTTTAAAATATGTCAAAGGAAAAATTTTTTTTTCATTTTTTAAAAAATGATTAAAAATGATAAATTAGAGCCCTCTTATAAATTTTTATCAATTTGGAGCAAAATTTTACAAAAATTGCTTTGACACAGTTTTTTTTTTTTGCTCTTGATTTAGTTTTTAAAACAAAACTATGTCAAAGGAAAAATTTTTTTTTCAGTTTAAATTTTTTAGCAGTTTTGAGTTATGATTAAAAATGATAAATTAGAGCCCCCTGAAAATTTTTATCCATTTGGAGCAAGATTTGACAAAAATTGCTTTGACAAACACAGTTTTTTTTCTTGATTTAGTTTTCAAAACAAAACTATGTCAAAGGAAAAAATTTTTTTCAGTTTCAATTTTTTAGCAGTTTTGAGTTAAAAAATGATAAATTAAAGCTCTCTGACAAATTTTTATCCATTTGGAGCAAAATTTGACAAAAATTGCTTTGACACAGTTTTTGACACAGTTTTTTTGTTCTTGATTTAGTTTTCAAAACAAAACTATGTCAAAAAAAAATTTTTTTTCAGTTTCAATTTTTTAGCAGTTTTGAGTTAAAAAATTTTTTAAAATGATAAATTAGAGCCCCTGATAAATTTTTATTTTTGGAGCAAATTTGACAAAAATTTTTAATACAGTTTTTTTGCTCTTGATTTAGTTTTCAAAACAAAACTATGTCAAAGGAAAAATTTTTTTTCAGTTTAAATTTTTTGGCAGTTTTGAGTTATAAAATGATTAAAAATGATAAATTAGAGCCCTCTGATAAATTTTTATCCATTTGGAGCAAGATTTGACAAAAATAGCTTTGACACAGTTTTTGACACAGTTTTTTTGCTCTTGATTTAGTTTTTAAAACAAAACTATGTCAAAGGAAAAATTTTTTTTCAGTTTCAATTTTTTAGCAGTTTTGAGTTAAAAAATGATTAAAAATGATAAATTAGAGCCCCCTGATAAATTTTTATCCATTTGGAGCAAGATTTGACAAAAATTGCTTTGACACAGTTTTTTTTTTGTTCTTGATTTAGTTTTCAAAACAAAACTATGTCAAAGGAAAAAAATTTTTTCAGTTTCAATTTTTTGGCAGTTTTGAGTTATAAAATGATTAAAAATGATAAATTAAAGCTCTCTGATAAATTTTTATCCATTTGGAACAAGATTTGACAAAAATTGACACACTTTTTGACACAGTTTTTTTGGCAGTTTTGAGTTATAAAATGATTAAAAATGATAAATTAGAGCCCCCTGATAAATTTTTATCCATTTGGAGCAAGATTTGACAAAAATTGACACAGTTTTTGACACAGTTTTTTTGCTCCTATGTCAAAGGAATCGTCTCGAATTTCATGCAACGTCGCAGCGAAAAATCGATTAAAATATGGATGAAATCAAGAACATGTTGACTTACATGTTCAAATCTGTCTTTGTTCATCGTTATCGTGACACCTTGCCAGACATTCGGGCAATTTGTATGAGCGAAATCGGAATTTGGATGGAAAAATTTTCACAAAACTTTTTGGATGACTCGTACTTGAAGTACATTGGATGGACTTTGCACGACAAAGTTGGCGATGTTCGTCTCAGATGCTTGCAAGCTCTTCTTCCGTTGTACGAAAATGAACAATTAAAGGGAAAATTGGAACTTTTCACGTCGAAATTCAAAGATCGCATTGTTGCGATGACATTGGACAAAGAATTCGAAGTTGCTGTTCATGCAGTGAAATTGGTACTGAATATCCTCAAAATACATCAAGATATTTTAACGGATAAGGATTGCGAAATTGTTTATGAGTTGGTTTACTCGTCGCATCGCGGAGTGGCTCAAGCAGCTGCGGAGTTTTTAAATTATCGACTTTTTGCGTTGGATCCGGATGCTCCTGAAGGTAAAAAATTATTGTTTTGAACTGAAAAATTTATATTAAAAATATTTTCGATTTCATTATAGCAGTTTTGAAATTTTTTTTTATCCATTTGAAAGATTTGACAAAAATTGCTTTGACACAGTTTTTGACACAGTTTTTTTGCTCTTGATTTACTTTTTAAAACAAAACTATGTCAAAGAAAAAATTTTTTTTCAGTTTCAATTTTTTGGCAGTTTTGAGTTAAAAATGATTAAAAATGATAAATTAGAGCCCTCTGACAAATTTTTATCCATTTGGAGCAAGATTTGACAAAAATTGCTTTGACACAGTTTTTGACACAGTTTTTTTGCTCTTGATTTAGTTTTTAAAACAAAACTATGTCAAAGGAAAAATTTTTTTTCAGTTTCAATTTTTTGGCAGTTTTGAGTTAAAAAATGATTAAAAATGATAAATTAGAGCCCCCTGATAAATTTTTATCCATTTGGAGCAAGATTTGACAAAAATTGCTTTGACACAGTTTTTGACACAGTTTTTTTGCTCTTGATTTAGTTTTTAAAACAAAACTATGTCAAAGGAAAAATTTTTTTTCAGTTTCAATTTTTTGGCAGTTTTGAGTTAAAAAATGATTAAAAATGATAAATTAGAGCCCCCTGATAAATTTTTATCCATTTGGAGCAAGATTTGACAAAAATTGCTTTGACACAGTTTTTGACACAGTTTTTTTGTTCTTGATTTAGTTTTTAAAACAAAACTATGTCAAAGGAAAAATTTTTTTTCAGTTTCAATTTTTTGGCAGTTTTGAGTTAAAAAATGATTAAAAATGATAAATTAGAGCCCCCTGATAAATTTTTATCCATTTGGAGCAAGATTTGACAAAAATTGCTTTGACACAGTTTTTGACACAGTTTTTTTGTTCTTGATTTAGTTTTTAAAACAAAACTATGTCAAAGGAAAAATTTTTTTTCAGTTTCAATTTTTTGGCAGTTTTGAGTTAAAAAATGATTAAAAATGATAAATTAGAGCCCTCTGATAAATTTTTATCCATTTGGAGCAAGATTTGACAAAAATTGCTTTGACACAGTTTTTGACACAGTTTTTTTGCTCTTGATTTAGTTTTTAAAACAAAACTATGTCAAAGAAAAAATTTTTTTTCAGTTTCAATTTTTTGGCAGTTTTGAGTTATAAAATGATTAAAAATGATAAATTAGAGCCCTCTGACAAATTTCTATCCATTTGGAGCAAGATTTGACAAAAATAGCTTTGACACAGTTTTTGACACAGTTTTTTTGCTCTTGATTTAGTTTTTAAAACAAAACTATGTCAAAGAAAAAATTTTTTTTCAGTTTCAATTTTTTGGCAGTTTTGAGTTATAAAATGATTAAAAATGATAAATTAGAGCCCTCTGACAAATTTCAATCCATTTGGAGCAAAATTTGACAAAAATTGCTTTGACACAGTTTTTGACACAGTTTTTTTGCTCTTGATTTAGTTTTTAAAACAAAACTATGTCAAAGGAAAAATTTTTTTTCAGTTTCAATTTTTTAGCAGTTTTGAGTTAAAAAATGATTAAAAATGTTAAATTAGAGCCCCCTGATAAATTTTTATCCATTTGGAGCAAAATTTGACAAAAATTGCTTTGACACAGTTTTTGACACAGTTTTTTTGCTCTTGATTTAGTTTTTGAAACAAAACTATGTCAAAGAAAAAAATTTTTTTCAGTTTCAATTTTTTAGCAGTTTTGAGTTAAAAAATGATTAAAAATAATAAATTAGAGCCCCTCTGATAATTTTTTCTTCGAAATGCGGTAAAAATTAAAATTAAAAATATTTTTTTAAAAATTACAAAAAAATTAAATATTTTGTTTTTTTTTTTATTTTAAATATTAAAACAAAAAATGTTTTTATAAATTTATTAATTTTTTAGAATTATTTTTATAAATTTTTAATATTTTTAAAAATATTTTTTCTAATATGAAATCGAAAATATTTGTCTTATTTAAAATTTTTCTAATAAAAAAAATTTTTTTTCAACAGTTTACACCCGCCGTGGCAAAAAACGTTTGCCAAACACCCCCCTCATCCGAGATCTCGTTCAATTTTTCATCGAATCCGAGTTACACGAGCACGGCGCCTACTTAGTCGACTCTTTCATGGACAGCAACCCCATGATAAAAGATTGGGAATGCATGACTGACTTACTTTTGGAAGAACCGGGCCCATCCGAAGAGCCCTTGGATGACAAACAGGAATCATCTCTCATTGAAATCATGGTCAGCGCCATCCGTCAATGCGCCAAAGGCGAACCGCCGGTCGGTCGAGGCAGCGGACGCAAAATCGCGATGAACACAAAAGACATGAAGCAAGTCCAAGACGACAAACAAAAATTAACGGAACATTTCATCCAATATTTACCGAGTTTATTGGAGAAATACATCGCCGACGTCGACAAACTGACAAATTTGATCGCAATTCCGCAGTATTTTGATCTCGAAATTTACACAACCACCCGACAAACGTCAAAACTTCAAGAATTACTCGAGAAAATCAGTCAGGCGATGCAACGACATCACGCCACGGAAGTTTTGGAGACTTGTGCAAAGACTTTGGGGTATTTATGCACTGAGGGAACAGGAATTGCGACGATTTGCGACGTGGCGCGTTCGAATTTGATCGATACGTGTGTCAACAAGTACAAGGAATCGATCGACGATTGGCGTAACTTGATCGAAGGCGAAGAAATTCCGGATGAAGAGGAAAAATACAATGTTGTCATCAGTTTGAAACGCGTTGCAATCCTTTTTGCGGCACACGACATCAACGCATGGAACTTATTTCCATCACTTTTCCAAGATATCGAGGATAGTCAAGGAAATTTCTCGCCAGATCGACAATTTCCCGAAGAAGCGTTGTGTTATTGCATCAAAGCGTGCTTCTTCAGCATCAATTGGGCTCTTTATTACATCGAAAATTCGTGCGATACTGCTTCAGCTCCCGGTTTCGTCAGTCAACTGTACGAAATGCTCCACAAATATGTCGACATGTGCAACAAATTGATGACTTCCGACGACACAGGCACTCCGGTGAAGGAAGAAGCGTACATCTCAATTTGCGATTTGTTGATTGTCTTCTCGGAGCAACTTGTGACCCATGGAAACGAACAAATTCGTAGTTTAGTATTTAAACCGGACGAACATCAATACGGGATTTTGAATAGTTTTGTGCAGGAACAAGTATTCGGCGTGCAACAAGAAGAAGGTCACGACGAAACGAAAATCGAAGAACTTCACAAAAAACGCAACTTTTTAGCGAGTTACTGCAAACTCGTCATTTACAACATCGTTCCAACAAGCGCTGCTGCCGACATTTTGAAACATTATGTGCGTTTTTACAACGATTATGGCGACATCATCAAAACTACGCTCGGCAAGGCGCGCGAAATCAACAAAATTAATTGCGCTCTCACGATTTGCCTGACTCTGGTGAACGTTTTTAAGGAAATTCAAGTTATGACAGGGTCCAATCGCATCTCCAAAAACTGTCAAGAGTTCCAGGACATGAAAGAATTGGCAAAACGCTTTGCTCTGTCCTTCGGTTTGGATCAAATCAAAAATCGAGAAGCTATTGCCTCGTTACATCGCGCGGGAATTCTCTTCGCCGTGACTTATCCGCAAGAACAATACGAAGATCCGTCGTCGCCGCCGCCCTGTTTACTCTTTTTGGAGATCCTGAATGAATTTACGAACAAATTGCTCCGGCAAGACAAAAAAGTTATCCTGAATTTCTTGGATCGTCAAACGGGAGGCGGTATTCCGTCGAGTAAGAGCGAAGATTGGTCGCCGCTTGTTCAGTATCGCAGCGCGTTGGTGCATGGCGAAGAAGGTACCACAGCTCCGTCGTCGGCGAAGAAAAATTACTCGAAACGTAAGCGCGATGAGCACTCGGAGGACGAGGAAATGCAAGATATGGACCACGATATGGACACGTTGCAGTAAATTTAAAGAGTATTAAATAATTTTAGAGTAGAAACACATTCGATAAGTACCTAATAATAATATTTCAGTGTAATAAAATATAAGGAGTGTCCCATTCTATTAAATTTTTAACATTTAATTGGGTGTGTCATGTCGATTGTGAGTGAAATCTCGCATTAAATCTTATGATTTCGTAAAAAAAAGGTCGGGGGAGTTGCCATCGATGAAGGATTTGTATTTGAGAAAAGCTGAAAAAAATTAAGGCCGATACAATTATCAAAAATGTTTTCGATTTCATAGATTTTTGAAACTTCAGATTGATTTTTTATAGAATTTTCAAAGATTTTTTGCCAAAATTTCAACTTTTTTTAATTTTAGGCCGCTCCAAATGAAAATCAAAAATAAAATCCAAAATTTTTGAAAATAAAAAAAAAAGTTTTGAAATACTATTTTCATACAAAATGACAAAATTTTAACAATTTTTAAGTGTTAAATTAAATTTTTGATGATTTTTTAACTATTTTCTTTGACTTTTCTAATTTAAATTAAATTTCAGAATATTAAAATTTTAAGAAAAAAATTTCATTAAATTTTTAAAAATGAATTCAGTAATTTTATGAACAATATTTTTAGAGAAGAAAAATCATGTTAAAATATGATTTTCAAAACAAAAATTTTTAAAAATTGAAAATTAAAAAAAAAATTAATTTCCTTGAAAAATTTTGAAAATATAACAAAAAACGGTAAAATTTTTAACTTTTTTTTTATTTTGCCCCATTTTTCGACTTTTATAATGGGGCATCGTACTTTATTTTGAATTTTCATTTGGAGCGGCCTAAAATAGGAAAATTTTAAGAAAAATTGAATATCTGAAGGTAACTGAAAATATTTTTGATTATTGTATTGGCCTAATTTCTCCAATCCGTTCATTTCATTTCCCATTTTAGGCTATGAAATTTAAGTAAAATTTAAAAATGAGCTCCAAAATGGGGTTTCGATGAGAAATCAAGATGAAAAGACAACATTTGATTAACGAAGTGACATTATTATTAGAGCAAAAGTCGTTGCTGCTACCGTTGTTAGCCATGAATTTTGCATTCGTGGTCCAGAATTGCACAAATCTCCTTGACAGAAACACATGAACACCTTTTTATGGTTGTAGATTGTATTGGCACATCTGTCTTCTGAATCGCTGGGTCCTCTACAAGAATTATTTTCATTAAAAATATGAAAAATCTTCATTAATTAGTGAAAATTTTTACCTTTGAACACACATTCGTTGAGTTGCTTGATCAAAATCTATAAAAAAAAAAATATTTTTTACTAAAAAAAATTAATTTGGAGACAAAATTCAAAGACGTACCATCAGCTCCATCGATTCCCTCAATGACCTTTCCGCACCAACCACTTGCACACGGGACATGCGTTAATCCGTGTTCCATTTCGACAGCCGTTGAATTGTACTTGAATGGGTCCTTACAACTACCTAATTCGCCCCGTGATCGACATTGGTAACAACGACGGAGGATTCCTGTGACGAAAGACTCGAAGGTGAAAGAAGAAAGTAGACGTGAAACCTGAAACTTACCATTTGTCATGGGTAAAGTTAATGCTATTAATAGCACGAGTATTTTCCAATAATGTCTGTTGTTCATAATCTCTCTTTTTTGATCACATTCGATTTATTTTAATTTTTTTAATAAATTAGTTAAAATAGGTAGGAGAAAGGAATTTGAATTGCATTCTCTGTTGTAAATAGTGACAGGGAACGGACGAGGATGGAGTAACGTTTGAGACGAATGTAAGTTATAATTGACACTGTGCCTTCATAAATAGTGTTTAAGACTACATTTTAAGTAACAGGTCGACGAAGTGCAGAAAGAGCAAAAAAACACTTTACAAATATAAGAAAATATTTGAGTTTAATCAGAAATTCAATTTTTTTTTCTAAGTAAGAAAAAATCAATTAATTCGAATCTATTTTTTTCAAGAAGCACAAAATAATTTGTTCGAATCTTCATGCAGTTTTCTCTGATGAAATTTAATAAAACCATTTTTCATGAAAAGTCAAAGAGGATTGTCAAGAAAGTTTTTATGCAGAATTTTATTTCGTCACAACAATGAAGAATTGATGCAAATTAAGACTTGGAAGCCCAACTAAAATAAATAAATTTAAAACTAAATTGATAAAAATCGAAAAAGTCAAATCAATTATTTGAATTGAACTATCCATAAATGACGGAATACACTGAATGTACTGAAGAATTTGAAGAACCAAGTAACTTACTTTTACTGAGAATATACTTTTTTTCTATTCGGGCTCATCTACTGCTTCATGTTGTTAATTGAATTCAAACTCTGAACCTCAAAATCAAACCAAGTATCATAAACTGTGAAACATTGAAGTAGTCAACATCCACGGTTCCATCAAAAAAAAACCAATAGAGCTATGTAACATCTTTCAAGCACAGAATCTTCGCTAACGTTATGCAGAACGATCTTCGTTAAGACTATAAAAAACAGCTCAAAGCCTATCAGCTTATGAGGAAAGTGAAATTAAAAGTCAAATATCCAAAAATGTTGTTAGGTCACCTATATATATTTTAGAATATATAATGGATTTCAACAATAAGAACAGCAAAGTGCTAAAAAATCACAGAAATTAACGTAACAAAAGACATAATTAGTTTAAAACAAGAATTAAATGATATTTTTCAATTAAATACCCTCCCCATTATGTTAAAAATTTACTTTCCCCCTAAAGTTATCATTATCATTCGTCTCACATTGGATTGAATTAACGTCAAAAAAATCGCCTTCTTTGTTTTGATAAATTTTTCACAGTTTTCCAATTAAATTTCCATCATTGCGAGACATTCTGCACTCTTAACTTTTATAAGATTCTGCATGGCTTGGCGAAGTACAGGTGCAAATAATCGCGATTTGTGTAATCAACTGAGAGGTATTTTCTTCAGAACTTTTCAAATGAAAAAAAATTCATTGTTTTTCTTATTCGAATCAGAGTACGGTGTCATTAAATCAGATGTAGTCTACAATGCCCTTGCAAATACCGACAGAGGATTTTACACACAAACAGCTTATCCGTATGTCGATTCTCCGCAACGAATAGGATATTCAGCAACAATTTCCGCGCCTCATATGGTAAATTCTTAAAATTTTCATTATGAAAGGATTTAAAAAAAAATTTTTTTTAGCACGCCTACGCTCTCGAACTATTAAAAGACCATTTAAAGACAGGCTGTAGAGTACTCGATGTCGGAGCAGGCTCTGGCTTTCTCGTTTCCGCTTTTGCACGTTTTTTGAATCAAGACAAGGCTCCCAATCCAGAAAATGGTATTGTCGTCGGGATTGAACATCATCCAAAACTTGTTGAATTAGGAATTAATAATATTCGACAAGATGATGCTTCGTTAATCGACAGTGGACAAGTGTAAATTATTTCATTAAATTTTCTTTAAAAAAAATATTTTTAATTTTTTTTTTTCGTAGAATGATCATCGAAGGCGATGGAAGATTGGGCTACAAGGAAAAAGCCCCGTATGACGTAATTCACGTTGGAGCAGCAGCTCCTGAGACACCGCAAGAGCTTATAAATCAATTAAAACCGGGAGGGAGACTGATTGTTCCTGTTGGTCCTGCCGGAGATACACAATATCTGGAACAGGTAAAAATTTCCCCTTTTTACTTATATTTCGCTAACACAGTACGAGTCACATTTCGTATGAGATTCATGTGAAAACAAAAAAACTGTTTGATTAAAACTTAACTTTTTTAATTTTATCCTGAAGGGACCCTTACTTCGGTTTGAGAGTCCCAAGTTAACGAAACCAAAAATAATTTTAGAGCATTTTTAGTGCCTAAAATCCTTTAAAATTTGAAAAAAATATTTTTTTTTTATTTTTTAAAGGAAATTTTTTTAAAATTTTTGTTTTTTACTTTCAGTACGACAAAAAGGCTGATGGCACAGTGACAAAAGAGAGGCTTATGGGTGTCATGTACGTTCCCTTGACTGACCTGCAATGATATACGAGTTTGTTACATTGTTGTTTCCAAGTCATAACCCTTCGTTCGTGGAAATTCAACTTTTGCTTGGTGATAATTGTACTAATTTTGGTTCTGATCAAATATTTAAGCATCTTCGGCGTGTTCTAAATGAAACACAATGTAACAATTAATTTTAAATAGCTTAAAATTTACGAAATTAAATTTAATTTAGGCCGTTCCAAATTTTTTTTCGATGTTTTTGTCCCAAAAAAAAAAAATTTTCAAAATGGAGGGGGGGAATAAAAAAAAGTTTTGAAATAGTTTTTCATACAAAATGACAAAATTTAAACAATTTTTGGTAATTAATGAATATTTTAGTTATTTATGGTATCTACATTGAGATTTAATAATTTAAAATTGAGTTCAAAGTATTTCAAGTTAAAAATTTAAACAATAAAATTTCGTAAAAATAACTCAAAAAATTTTTAAAAAAATGTTTTTTTTGAAAAAATTTTGAAAATTTATTTATTTATTTTTTTTTTTTTTTTTAAATTTGAAAAATATGTTATTTGAAAAAATTTTAAAAATGTTTTTGTGTAAAAATTTTTAGAGTAGAAAATTCATCTTAAATTTCATTTTTCAATAAAAAAAAATTCTTGAAATTTGAAAATATTTAAAAAAAAATTAAGTTTCTTGACAAAATATGAAAAAGATCAAAAAACGGTAAATTTTGATGAAATTTTTCACTTTTTTGGATTCTCGACTTCTGAAATGGGGCAGGGGACAAAAACAAAAAAAAAATTGGAACGACTTTAACGATTTTTCGTTTTAAAATTCAAATGTCGCACATGTGAAAGTCGCCTGTGTTACAAAAATTGACACATGCTTTGTTTATCAATAAAAATAACTGAGTCTGAATCTAAATTAAACCAAATTTACGATGAATTACCGCTTGATCCGACAAACTATTAAGATTTTCGAATCACACAAAGGACTTTTCACATCACGAACATCAAATTTCGCTCAAAATCCCGTAAAATCCTTTCATTTTGGCGTCACATGTCTCGCACCTCGTTTCGCCAAAGACACAAAAGAGCATGAAATCATTGAACTGCCTTCAGAAGAGCCGGCTTCCGACAAAAAACCGAGAAAACCTTCGGATATCCATCAATGGCAGGAAGTCGAACACGGGATGTTTCACACAAAAAAGTCAAAAACTGTCGAAATTCCCAAAATGAAGTTCAAAGGAAGTCGAGCTTTTGTTCAGAAAGATGCACCTTTCGACATGAATGAAATCGACAAGATATCCAAGGGCGGTAAAAAACCTAAAAAAGAGAATTTCAGACCTCCTCAGCCGAAAAAAGAGAAAAAAGCACCTGAGGAAAGATACGATCCTGACATCGGAAATTATTTGAAACTCGAACGCGATGATCCAATAATCGATAAAATCATGATGAGTGTGACTTCGAAGAAGCATCAAGAAAAAACCGAACGAAAACTCGTTCTCGAGGGACGTCGTTTGATCCAAGAAGCCATTGAAGCGGGACTTCAACTCGAAACCCTGATTTTCAGCAAAATTGAACAAGTTAAACCGATTTCTAATGAAATTCTCCGTTCAAAAGCCAAAAAATACAAAGTCGCGAATCACAATTTGAAGCTTTGGAGTCAACTTACTACCACGCCAGGTATTTTAGGCATCTTTAATCTCCCGGCAAACTTCAACGAACTCATCGAAAAGCGACGACGCCCGACAGATGTCATGCCCGTGACCATCATCTTGGACAATATTCGTGAACCGAACAACATGGGAGCGATAATTCGTGTTGCTGCTGCTGCTGGCGCCGATCAAATTATTCTCACAAAGGGCTGCACAAACCCATGGGACTTGAAATGCATTCGAGGCTCGTCAGGAACGCATTTTAGCGTGAAAATTATCGGACCTGTTGAATGGAATGAGGTTGAGGAACATCTGCCAGACACTTATAATTATTACATCGCCGACAAAGAATCGAATAATGAGAAGCTTCCGTTGCTCGATTATTATTCAGTCGATTTCAGCATGTCGCAAGAAGGAAATAAACATCTTGTGCTTGTGATGGGAGGCGAATCGCATGGCGTTAGTGAAGAAGCGAAGATTATTTTGGAGGAAATTTTAGCACAAAAACTTGGAAATGGGGCAATTGTGCGGATTCCAATTGTGCAAAAGGTTGATAGTTTAAATGTGGCTTCAGCAATGTCAGTTTTGCTCTTTGAGATAAGGCGTCAACTGAATTTAAGTCAAAATGAATGAATAGTATTAGATAGTTTAGAATAAATTTGACAGTGAAAAATATGAAATTTTTGATTTTTTTAATGAAATTTTCAAGTTTTGAATTTGAAAAAGGCTCAAGAACGTTAAATTTTTATAAAATTGTCTCAAATTTTGAAAAAAAAGGTAAAATTTAAAAAAAAAAAATATTTTTGAATTTTTGACTTTAAATAAATTTTTTAAACTTTTTGCTCATTTAAAAATTAAAAATACGAAAAATTTTGTAAAAATTATGAAAACTGAAATTTTTTATTTTTTTTTTCAATTTTTAACATAATTCTACATTCGAAAAAAAAATATTTTTTTTACGTATTTTTACGTATTTTTTACGTATTTTTTTACGTATTTTTTACGTTTTTTTTTTAATATTTTAAAATTTTCAACGAAGAACCATCAAATAGAAAATTCAAAGAAAATTTATTTTTTCTTAAATTTTTTCGTAATAAAATAAATTATTGACAAAAATTACTGTAAAAATACTGAAATAATTATATTTTTTTTTTAATTTGTGAATTATTAAGAGAATTATTATTTTTATAAAATTCTTATTTTTTTTATAAATTAATAAAAAAAAAAATAAAAATGTGTAAAATCTTACCTCAGAGCATTTTAAGTTAAAATTCTTTTCTTTTTTTAATTAAAAAAATTAAAATAAAAAATTAAAAAAAAAAAATTAAGAATTTTATTTTAAAATGCTTTGAGATAAGAATTTTGCTCATTTTTAATTTTTCTTTAATTTTTTTTTTAATTTTAATATTTTAAAAATTATTCATTTTAACATAATTTTTAAAAAATTCTTTTAATTTAAATTTAAATTATTAAGAAATTAAATTTAAATTTATTTGAATTAACTTAATTAATTAATTCAAAATAATAAAAAAAATAATTAAATTAATTAAATTTAATTTAATTTAATTAAAAAATTATTTTTTTTCCGAAAACTCATTGAAAAAGTAAACTCAAAATTTTTGTAAATTTAAATATCAGTTTTATTTATTGTCTCTAAATAACATGCTTTAATTCTTTTAACGTTCAATATTTTTAATTTATTGCAACAAAAGTGGTCTGGTTAACGTTGTCTTTGTCAAAAAATGTAAGAAAATAAATTGATCCCAACAGAAAATCGTGGTTCATAAAAGTTCAAAAGTCCCATAAAAAACATTTAGCTAAAAATAAAATAAAAATTCAACATAATACAAGAAAATAAGCGTTACCGTTCGTCAAAAAAAGTGCAAAAAATCACGAGTCTTACATGAAATACGACGAATATTCGTGCGGCATGACTCCCCGTCTCGGATAAAAAGTGTGATTAACCGAATAATTAATCAAATTGGTGATATTCCCTGTGTAAATGTCGGCGAAACGGAACAATCTCCGCGAAAAATACGTCGGATTGTGATACGTGCGAAACACACTTCCAAATTGTTCGTTAAAAATTTTCTTCGTTTCCATCCTTAATTCATCCCTTTCGAGCATCCATTTTCGGCATGCTTGTCTCGAGTTTTCCGATTCATCGTCTTGCACATCCTCAATGAGTTGCGTCAACATTTGCAGCCAATTTGCGTTCCGTTTGAACTCGACGCGATTCAATTTGTCAATTTCGCTCGTCAATTCGTCGATAATGGCACCCGTGCGCCATCCATGCTCCAACGTGACATCCGCCAAATCCGAATACGGATGATCGCCAAAGTACAACACGGAATTTCCGCACCATCCCGTCAAACTTTCGAGCTGCTTCACCGTTCCTTCGTAGTAAATGACGCCTTTTTCGAGTTTCGTGACTTTATCCCAGCGTTGACTGCCCTTCGCTTCGTCATAAATTCGGATGGGACGCGAATCTTCGGTGAAAAATTTCGGTTTGCGCGCTTGAACGATGACCACGTCGAAGAAATCGCGCCAATTTTCGCCAATTAGCATCGTCATGCCGCAATTCACGAAGTAAAACGGGCTGTTTGTGACGACGAATAATTTTTTGCCGGCATTTTGCAGGCGTTGGAAGAAAAATTTGAGATCCTTGTTCTCGTGAATGTATTCACGAACGTTTTTCGTTACGAGACCATGCATTATGGGATGCGAGCTTTGCACGGAATTCTTGACGTCACGAAAGAGAATTTCTGGATGGTAATCGATGCCGTTCCGCACGAAATATTCTGTGACGTTGCACAAGAGACCCATTTCGGGAACGCTGAACAAGTCTGCTAATTGAACCATTTTCGGCGAAGAGTTCTAAAAAAAATAATTTAAAAATTAAAACTTTTTTCAAAATAAAAAAAGAAATTAATTAAACAATTTAAGAAAAAATTATTAAAAAAATTATAAGCAATTTTTTTCAAGAAAAAATTAAAAATTTTAAACAAATTTTTCAATAGAAAAAAAAATTAAAATAAATGAAAAATGTGAAAAATTAATTTTTTTATAAATTTTTTCAAAGAAAAAAAAAATTTGAAAAATTCAAAAAATTTTTTTCGAAAAAATAATTTGAATTTTTTTTTAATTTAAAAAAAAAAAAATTAAAAAAACAAATTTAATATTTTTAGCAATTTTTGTAAAAAAAAATAATTTTTAGCAATTTGTTTCAAAAAAAGGTTAAAAAAATGTTAAAAAGTAATTTTTTTTTAATTTTCAAAATAAAAAAAAAATAATTAAAAAAATTAAAAAATGTTAAAAAATCAATTTTGACTAATTTTTTCAAAAGAAAAAAATTAAAAAAAAAATAAATTTATTTTTAAAGTAATTTTTTTTCAACAAAAAAAAATTAATAAAAAAATTTAAAATAAATAGAAAATGTGAAAAAATAATTTTTAAAAATTTGATTCAAGAAAAAAAAATCAAAAAAATTTAAAAAATTTAATTTTTTGTAATTTTTTAAAAATTAAATAATTTTTTTTTAAATAAAACTTACATAAGAGTATTTTGTGTGTCCCTCGACGTACGCAATAGGAATAATTCGATTTTTATAAAGATCCAGCACTTCTTCGTCCGTCAAGGGTGTCAATCCTCTGAACACAGATCCGAATTGGACTTGAAGGAAGCAATCCAGCTTAAGTAAAACTCCCTTTTCGATGTCATAATGCAAGCCACGCACCGCAAAATCGGGTTTGTAGTCCAAATCTCGGATTCCCGCGGGATATTTATACTTGTCGATCAACAAATCTCGTCCTAACGTGTAAAGAAGTCGATCTAACGAAGGTTTATAGCATGCCAGCGTGTAATCATAATCGAATCCATACACTTCAACTTCCTTCAAATCGAGTTCGTTGCATGCGAACACTCCGTTTATGTTTACGTCGGTTGGTAACTTTTTGGCTATAAAATTAATCAGTGAAATTATGTAATAAGAGACCTTGCCAGAGACTTACATTCGAATTTTTCCTTCGTTTTGCGGTACAAATCGTCGTAGAAGGATGTTGGCTTCTCCATACCGCCTGTGGCTTTGTAGAAGGAATATCCTCGCACATTGAAACGTCGTCTTAATCCTAGCTGAGATAAGTTGCATAATTTCGAGTTGAGTGTTTTGAACATTTTCACGGGTCTCCCAGACGATAATTCTCGCTAAACTAATGGTAACTGTTGCACTTACGACCTATTCGACTAATTTATGACTATGGCAGATCGGTAAACAAGAGTTTTCTTCGCGACAAAACAAATTTTTTACGGCCTCATTCTTTTTCAATGTTCGCTCTGTTGTGGTTCAATGTTAAATGAGAAGTTGAGCGAGAGAGGCGCTAATATCACTTCCATGATTTCCAATATCACTTCCATTATTCCAGGCTGGATGTCTGTTTCTATACACATACACGGTACGATGATGTCTGTACGTCGCTACAGAAACCCGTATGTGAGCATAGTGTTTGTACAGAATTTTTTTCTGTGAGCTGGGAAATGTACAAAACCATTTTCTGTGAGCTGGGTCACGTACCGACATTTGATTGTCACCTAGGGCTGGTCAGAAGTCGTTGTTTGACACCTGGGGCATGTTTCTTTTTTTTGCACTGGGATTTGTCGGAAATTTTTTTCTCTGCATTGGGGCTGAGTGCCGTGAGTGAATTGAGTGGTTTTGAGTTACTTTGAGAGAAAAAATTCGGCAAAATCTACAGAACTCGTACACGCTACGAGAAGAGAATCCATATTTGATTTTTTTTCAACTTTTTTTCTTGATTCATTTGGTGGTCCTGAAAAGGACCGATTGTTTGTTGAGAAATGCGATAATTTAACCTCCGAAACCGTACAAAGTGCGTCCTTGGCGTTTCAAGGCATAGACGACATCCATGGCGGTGACAGTCTTGCGCTTGGCATGCTCCGTGTACGTGACGGCATCCCGGATGACATTTTCCAAGAAAACTTTCAAGACGCCGCGCGTTTCTTCGTAGATCAAGCCGGAAATACGCTTGACACCGCCACGACGAGCGAGACGACGGATTGCGGGCTTCGTGATGCCTTGGATGTTATCACGCAACACTTTGCGATGACGTTTGGCGCCTCCTTTGCCGAGACCTTTTCCTCCTTTACCACGTCCTGTCATGATTTTTGGTGCTGTTTACTTGTTGAAATACAAACGAAAACTGATGTCGACTCGTTGTGCGTCACTCGTATTTATACCAAAGACCAAAAAAGGGAGGGGGAAACTCGAATTACGCGAAAATTGCAAAAATCTCGCTGAATTTTCGATAAAAACTTGAGAATTTTGCACGAAATTTAAGATAAATTTTTGATTTTTCATATTTTTACAAGAAATTTGGATTAAATTCAATTTTTGAAGAGATTTTTACGAAAAAAGCTGAATTTCAATGCAAACATCTGTCATTCGCTCCCCTCTGTGTATTTGTGCGGTATAAATAGAGATGCTCGTTGCGTTTCTGCTTCATTCGTATTTTGTGTTTGACCAAGTCGAGACAAGAAAAAATCTGAAAAATGGCCCGTACCAAGCAAACTGCCCGCAAATCGACCGGAGGAAAGGCTCCTCGCAAGCAATTGGCGACGAAAGCTGCTCGCAAAAGCGCCCCAGCCACCGGCGGAGTCAAGAAGCCGCATCGTTATCGTCCCGGTACCGTCGCTCTTCGTGAGATTCGTCGCTACCAAAAGTCGACGGAGCTCTTGATCCGCAAATTGCCTTTCCAACGATTGGTTCGTGAAATCGCGCAAGATTTCAAGACTGACTTGCGTTTCCAAAGCTCCGCTGTTTTGGCTTTGCAAGAAGCCAGCGAAGCGTATCTCGTCGGTTTGTTCGAAGACACCAACTTGTGCGCCATCCACGCCAAACGTGTCACCATCATGCCCAAAGACATCCAATTGGCTCGTCGTATCCGCGGAGAACGCGCTTAAATTGTCTCACGATTCAAATTTTTCAAACAAAAAACGGTCCTTTTCAGGACCAACAAAAAAAATCAAGAAAAAGTTAAAGCAAAATCAACAAATTTCACAATATTGGATAATGATTCTTTTGAAATTTTAACAAAATAGAAAAAAATTGAAAAGTCATTTTTAAGAATTTGATAAAATTTTAAGAATTTCAAAATTTACAATTAATTTTTCCTTGAATTCATACCTAAAAATATTTTCTAAAAGATAATTTTCGATTATATTTTGTTGAAAAAATTTTTTTTTAAACATTTTCTACTTATTTCAATTCGAAATAACCCCCATAGAAGCGTAAAAGTTTGAATTCATTTGAAAAAATATTAATTTTTGAACCATTTTTGGTTTGTAATATAATTTTAATTGAACATATTGTTCAATTTTAGATATTTTTATGCTAAAAATGCACTAAAACCTGAAGTTTATAAACATTTTTATCGAAAAATCAAAAAATTATCAATTTCAATTAATATTTTAAAGAAAAATATAAAGACATACCTAAAAATTTTAAAAATTTATAAAAAAATTTAAAGAAAATTTCTTAAAATTGGGCATTTTTCATACTGCTCGATACGATTTCTTCTTAGTTCATAAGATCATATGAAAAATTTTAAGATTTTTCTAAATAATTTTTGAAATTTCTTTTGGAAAAAGAAAAAAAAGTAAAAATCGTGAAAAATTAAAATTGAGAAATTTTTAAATTGTTTGAATGAATTTTTAACTTTCTTTTGATAATTTTGTTGGTCCTGAAAAGGACCTTTTGTGAGTTTTTGAGATCAAGAACGAATAATTTATGATGATTTTTCGGTTTTCTTGGGCAACAAGACAGCTTGGATGTTTGGCAAGACGCCGCCTTGAGCGATTGTGACGCCCGAGAGCAATTTGTTCAATTCTTCGTCGTTGCGGATGGCGAGTTGCAAGTGACGGGGAATGATACGGGTCTTCTTGTTGTCACGAGCAGCGTTTCCTGCCAACTCCAAGACTTCAGCTGCCAAGTATTCCATGACGGCAGCCAAGTAAACGGGAGCTCCGGCACCAACGCGCTCCGCATAGTTGCCTTTGCGCAAGAGACGATGGATACGACCGACGGGGAATTGCAATCCAGCGCGGTTCGAGCGAGACTTTGCCTTTGCCTTGACTTTTCCTCCTTTTCCACGGCCTGACATTTTTTAAAGTTTTTTTGTTTGTTTTAGCTTTGATGCAAACACAACGAGATGTTACGAATAACTGATGACGAATTCCGGAACGCTCCCTCTTTTATACAAAAAAATTCGAACGCAGACAGGGGCGGAGTTACGAACGATAAATTATTGAAAATCTCAAATATTTTCGAAAATTCTCGATGAAAATTGGAAATTTTTCATAAAAAAGAAATTTTAAACAATTTTCCATCAGAATTTCACGAAATATTTGAAAAAATCCAAAAATTCAAGGAGAAATTTGAGTTTTTGTGTAATTTTGTGTGTCTCCCGCCATTCTGGTTGTTCCGAACATCTGCTTAAGTCTGCGTTCGAACGAAAATCGTATAAAAGGGAGAACGCAAACGTCGAAAGGCATCAGTTCGTTTTTGACTAACAAGAAGGAAACATCTAACAATGGCACCAAAAACCTCTGGAAAAGCCGCCAAGAAGGCAGGAAAGGCCCAAAAGAACATCGCGAAGGGCGACAAGAAGCACCGCAAACGCCGCAAGGAGTCGTACGCCATCTACATCTACAAAGTCTTGAAGCAAGTGCATCCCGACACCGGAGTCTCCTCCAAGGCGATGAGCATCATGAACAGCTTCGTCAACGACATCTTCGAACGTATCGCCGCTGAGGCAAGTCGCTTGGCTCACTACAACAAACGCTCGACGATCACCTCTCGGGAGATCCAAACTGCCGTCAGATTGTTGTTGCCCGGAGAATTGGCCAAGCACGCTGTCTCTCTGAAGGCACCAAGGCTGTCACCAAATACACGAGCTCCAAGTAAATTCACCCAATTTTCGTCTCAAAAACGGTCCTTTTCAGGACCAACAAAAAATATCAACAAAAAGTTAACAAAAAATCAAAATATTTTCATATTTTTGCTCATAAAATTAATTCAAAGGTCTAAAACTAAATTTAACAAGAAGAAGCGTCCCTTTGCTTAAAATTCAAAATGGATGCCAAATTTAGGAGGGAAATATTCTAACGACAATTTGATATGTTATTTTTTTGTGTGACGAACAAAAATTATTATTTTTTAAAATTCTCAAAATCATTTTCGGAGCTTTGGGTTGATGCAAAAGCTTCATTTTGACATTCAGGAAAAAAATTAAATTTTTACCTCGAACGAGCAATTTTAAACTTTTAAATTGAATTTTTAAGTTTTTCTCAATAATCTTTAAATTTTTATATTTTTTTCAATATTTTTCTAAAATGACGCAGAATTAAAAAAATTAGAAAAAACGAATTTTAAAAAGTCAAATAATCAAAAGCAACTTCAATAATTTTTGAGCAATAACTTTAAATAAATTTCATAATTGAAATAAAATTGGCAAAGATTTTAAAACAATCGAAGAGGGTTTAATAAAAAAAAATCATTATTTAAAATGGTCATTTTTGTAAAAATTAATAAAAATTAAAAAAAAATAGATTTAAGATGAGAAATTCCGTAAAAAAAAATATTTTAAAAAATATGTATATACACAGAGACTCTAAATTAGGTGTATAAAATTGTTAAAAAACCAAAAATCTTTCAAAAAAATATTTTTTTAAAAATGAATTCATAAGCTATGGAGCATATATCCAATTGAACTTTGTAGAAAATATTACAAAAAATATTATTTTAATTTTTTTCAACAAAATATAATCACAAATTATCTTTGGAAATATTTTCAATTATGCATTCAAAGAAAAATTAATTTTAAATTTTGGAATTCTTAAAGTTTTATCAAATTCTTAAAAATGATTCATAATTTTTTTTTTGATTTGTTAAAATTTTCAAAGAATTATTAGCTAATATTGTGAAATTATCTGATTTTGCTTTAACTTTTTCTTGATTTTTTTTGTTGGTCCTGAAAAGGACCGTTTTTTGTTTGAAAAATTTGAATCGTGAGACAATTTAAGCGCGTTCTCCGCGGATACGACGAGCCAATTGGATGTCTTTGGGCATGATGGTGACACGTTTGGCGTGGATGGCGCACAAGTTGGTGTCTTCGAACAAACCGACGAGATACGCTTCGCTGGCTTCTTGCAAAGCCAAAACAGCGGAGCTTTGGAAACGCAAGTCAGTCTTGAAATCTTGCGCGATTTCACGAACCAATCGTTGGAAAGGCAATTTGCGGATCAAGAGCTCCGTCGACTTTTGGTAGCGACGAATCTCACGAAGAGCGACGGTACCGGGACGATAACGATGCGGCTTCTTGACTCCGCCGGTGGCTGGAGCGCTTTTGCGAGCAGCTTTCGTCGCCAATTGCTTGCGAGGAGCCTTTCCTCCGGTCGATTTGCGGGCAGTTTGCTTGGTACGGGCCATTTTTCAGATTTTTTCTTGTCTCGACTTGGTCAAACACAAAATACGAATGAAGCAGAAACGCAACGAGCATCTCTATTTATACCGCACAAATACACAGAGGGGAGCGAATGACAGATGTTTGCATTGAAATTCCGCTTTTTTCGTAAAAATCTCTTCAGAAATTGAATTTAATCGAAATTTCTTGTAAAAATATGAAAAATCAAAAATTTATCTTAAATTTCGTGTAAAATTTTAAACTTTTTATCGAAAATCCGGCGAGTTTTTTGCAATTTTCGCGTAATTCGAGTTTCCCCCTCCCTTTTTTGGTCTTTGGTATAAATACGAGTGACGCACAACGAGTCGACATCAGTTTTCGTTTGTATTTCAACAAGTAAACAGCACCAAAAATCATGACAGGACGTGGTAAAGGAGGAAAAGGTCTCGGCAAAGGAGGCGCCAAACGTCATCGCAAAGTGTTGCGTGATAACATCCAAGGCATCACGAAGCCCGCAATCCGTCGTCTCGCTCGTCGTGGCGGCGTCAAGCGTATTTCCGGCTTGATCTACGAAGAAACGCGCGGCGTCTTGAAAGTTTTCTTGGAAAATGTCATCCGGGATGCCGTCACGTACACGGAGCATGCCAAGCGCAAGACTGTCACCGCCATGGATGTCGTCTATGCCTTGAAACGCCAAGGACGCACATTGTACGGTTTCGGAGGTTAAATTTCGACAAAAACTCCCGCAAAAAAAGGTCCTTTTCAGGACCAACAAAATTTTTCGAAAAAAAGTTAAAAATTCTCAAACAAAATTTTTGCCGTGCTTCGTGATTTTTTTAATTTTTTAAATGAAATTTGGTGCAATTTGCGTGATTTTTAATAATTTTTGACTGATTTCAAGCTTATTTTTGGATCAAATCTTTCAAAATGAGCAAATTAGTGTAACCAGCTTTGGCGACAGTCGCAAAGAGCTTTTTCATGATTTTTTTTTCGAAGGTAAAACGATGAAAACTAAACTGCGAGACGCCAAGCTTGAATTTTTTCTTTTATATTTTTTTTTTAAATTACAAATTCTGGAAGTTTTCATGGAAAAATATCAATTTTCTGTAATAATCTGCAATTTTTCGCAGAAAAAAGTCCTGAGCAGTAATTAATTTTGTGCAAAGTGCTCATTAAGGAAGCATCAGACGGTAATCAAATTGCGAAATAATATTTAAGTGAAGGTCGACATCTGATTTTTTTGCAAAATTTCCCACGAAAATATCTCATTATGGATTTTTTTTCGTAATTTCATCAAATTTTCTCTGTTTTAAGATTTTTTAAAATTTTTTAATAATTTTTTTTTTAAATTTTGAAAAATTTACTTAATTGAGTGAATTTAATGATAAATGTTCAAAAAATTTTTTTTTTCTTTTTTTTTTGTACCAAAGAAACATAAAATATGCCCTTTCTATTTTTTTTTTATATTTTTACTTTTGTTAAAATAATTTAATTTTAATTAAATTTAATAATTTTTGGTTCAATTTAAAAATTTTTGAAAAAATAATTCATTAATTTTTAAAATGATCATGAAATTTACTCAAATTTAAGTAAATTTTATCAAAATTCTCGAGAAAAACAAATTTTAGAAAAATTTTAGAAGCCCTTAAATTCGCATTTGGAAGAATTTTTCTTTCGTTTGATTGATTTTTAACTTTTTTCGGAGGGATTTGTTAGTCCTAAAAAGGACTGATTGTTTGTTTGAGTTGCGTTTCGCGTTAGAAACGTGAAGAATTTACTTCTTTTTTGGTGCAGCTTTCTTCGCGGCGGGTTTTTTCGCTGCTGCGGGTTTCTTAGCTGCTGCCTTTTTGGGTGTCTTTGGCTTCTTTGCTGCTGCGGGCTTCGCTGCCTTTGGTTTTGTTGCCTTTTGCTTGGGTTTCACGGTGCCAGCTTTCTTGGCGACTTTAGCTTTGACTGCCTTTTCCTTCTTTTCGGTGCTTTTCTTGGCAACGGGCTTCTTGGCAACCTTCTTCGTGGCGCTCTTCTTCGCGACGGAAGTTTTCTTCGCTGCGGGCTTCTTGGCAACTTTGGGTTTCTTCTCGACCTTCTCCTTGGCGGGCAATTTGAAAGATCCCGAAGCTCCCTTTCCCTTGACTTGCACCAATTTGCCAGCGACGACGGCATTTTTCAGGGCTTTTCTGATGAACGGCGCCAATTTCTCGACATCGACCTTGTTGTTGGCGGCGATGTACTTCTTGATGGCAGACAACGACGAGCCTTTGCGGTCCTTCAACTCCTTGACGGCAGCCATGACCAACGTGGCAGTTGGGGCGTGCGTTGGCTTCGTTTTGGGCTTCTTGGCGCCTTCCTTTTTGGGCGTCTTCGTTTTCTTGGCAGCTGGCGAGGCAGCAGCGACGGCGGGTGTGGGTTCGACAACAGCGTCAGACATCTTGAGTGAGATTTGATTTGTTTGCAAAGCGAAACTTGAACTTTGAAAAATTTAATCAGTGAAGCGCCCTCTGTTCGTCACTTGCTTAAGTCGCGCCGTTTTGCCCGAGAAGTAGGTCGCATCGAAATTGTTTCGCTCTTTCATGACTCTTTCTCACAAATTTTCACGATCTCGTTTCTTATTTTCGCAAATTTTGATGAAATATCTCCAAATTTGATGAAAAATCTCAAGAAAACTTTTAGAAAAATTAACAAACTATCAGAAAAATACAAAAATCCGCAAGTTTCTTTCAAATTTATTACAAAAAATAAAATTTTCGTCAAAGTTCGATGGTTGATTCATAAAAATTTTTCAGAAATTTTGTAAAATTCAGAAAAATTACGAAAAATTTCAAAATTTGCTTCGATGTTCTTGATAGATTGAAATCTTTTCTACCGAGTAAAAGAAAAAAAATTTCAAAAAATTAATTTTTTATCAATAAATTTTTAATTTTTCTAACAAGGGTATGGATGATTTTCGTTCAGTGCGATTTGCTCTACGACTGAATTAAATTTTAATTTTTTACAAAGTTTTAAAATTTTTTGGAAATATTTTTGTGAAAAATAAATCTAATTATTCTGAGCTATTTGTCTAATTAATTTTTTCATGAATTTTTTTAATCGGGAAAAAATTATGAGCATTCAAAGTTTTTCATCCACTCAAGGTACGATCGCTACTGAATGAAAGCAAAAAGAGATTTACGTTTCTGCATTTTGCAATTTATTTTTCAATTAAGATAAATTTTGATTTTTTGAACTTTTTTTTTACTGAAAAAAGATTTTGGGTTTTTAAAAATTTTAAAATTCGATGAAATTAAAGACATTTTCGAAAAAATTGAGTAACTTTTTTTTCTCATCTGATGTTCGATGAAAAAAAAATATCAAAAATGTTTTTAGGTGAAGGTCAAAAAAATTTCACAGAAATAATTTTTTTTTAAATTTTTTTATGAAATTCATCCAAAATACTTTCAAAGAGCTAAAATAAAGGGAAATTCCAAAAAAATTGTTGCAAAAACTTAAAATCCAGAATTTTTAGAATGACTCAGATGAGGAACGTTTAAAAAATTTCTTTGTTTGAGTTAAAGTCAAAAGATAATTTTCGTTTCATTTTAGGTACAAAAATTTTTTACGAAAGTCAATTTTTAAAAATTTTAATGACTCAATGTAAAAAATAAGCAAAATTTGATTAAAAATTAAAAAAAATTTGAAAAAAAAAAAAAATCAAAAAATTTTGAATAAATTTTTAAAATTGTAATATGTAAAAATATTGAAGTATAAAAAAAAATTATTGTCAAGAACAAAAATCTGAAAATTGCACAATTTTGAGTTTATGAATTTTGTAAGAGAATAATTTCATATTTTTTTGCAAATAAAATGAAGCCAAATATTAAAGAAGAATCGAAATTCACTAAATTATTTTTTTTGTAGAATATTAAGCGAAGTCTAGACTCATTAAAAAAGATGCAATGGTCAAAAATGTTTTGGAATTCATGAAATTTATCCTTCTAAGGATAGAAATTGTCGAATTTCAAGCGAAGAAAAAAATTTCTTTTTTAAGAAAATTTTTTTTTCAACATTTTGCCTATTTTTGAGCATATTTAAATTATGAAAATTAATAAAAAATTTGGTATTATTTATTTAATACGAAATTGAATATTTTGAGCTCTAATTTTTATGAATAAGAAAATTATCAATCAAAACCTAAATTTAATGAAAGTTTTAATATTTTTTTCTTAAAAAATTGAAAGAAAGTGTATTAAAAGTTTAAATTCCTGCTTCGAGATATTCGATATTTTTTTCAAAAAAAATTATTTAAGATGAAATTCAAAACATTTTCGAATATTTTATGAATTTAATTAAAGAAATATCATCATTCAAAGGCATAAAATTCATTAAAAAATTAAATCGAGGTAAGAAATATTTTGATTTTTTGTTAACTTTTTGTTGATATTTTTTGTTGGTCCTGAAAAGGACCGTTTTTGAGACGAAAATTGGGTGAATTTACTTGGAGCTCGTGTATTTGGTGACAGCCTTGGTGCCTTCAGAGACAGCGTGCTTGGCCAATTCTCCGGGCAACAACAATCTGACGGCAGTTTGGATCTCCCGAGAGGTGATCGTCGAGCGTTTGTTGTAGTGAGCCAAGCGACTTGCCTCAGCGGCGATACGTTCGAAGATGTCGTTGACGAAGCTGTTCATGATGCTCATCGCCTTGGAGGAGACTCCGGTGTCGGGATGCACTTGCTTCAAGACTTTGTAGATGTAGATGGCGTACGACTCCTTGCGGCGTTTGCGGTGCTTCTTGTCGCCCTTCGCGATGTTCTTTTGGGCCTTTCCTGCCTTCTTGGCGGCTTTTCCACTGGTTTTTGGTGCCATTGTTAGATGTTTCTTCCTTGTTAGTCAAAAACGAAATGATGCCTTTCGACGTTTGCGTTCTCCCTTTTATACGATTTTCGTTCGAACGCAGACTTAAGCAGATGTTCGGAACAACCAAAATGGCGGGAGACACACAAAATTACACAAAAACTCAAATTTCTCCCTGAATTTT
This sequence comes from Culicoides brevitarsis, assembly GCF_036172545.1. NCBI lineage: Eukaryota > Metazoa > Arthropoda > Insecta > Diptera > Ceratopogonidae > Culicoides > Culicoides brevitarsis. The sequence continues at coordinate 32,571,310 of NC_087087.1, read as the reverse complement.
TGGAATTTTTCAAATATTGTGTAAAATTCTGATGGAAAATTTTTCAAAATTTCTTTTTTATGAAAAATTTCCAATTTTCATCGAGAATTTTCGGAAATATTTGAGATTTTCAATAATTTATCGTTCGTAACTCCGCCCCTGTCTGCGTTCGAATTTTTTTGTATAAAAGAGGGAGCGTTCCGGAATTCGTCATCAGTTATTCGTAACATCTCGTTGTGTTTGCATCGAAGCTAAAAGAAGAAAAAAAAACAAAAATTAACAATGTCAGGCCGTGGAAAAGGAGGAAAAGTCAAGGCAAAGGCAAAGTCTCGCTCGAACCGCGCTGGATTGCAATTCCCCGTCGGTCGTATCCATCGTCTCTTGCGCAAAGGCAACTATGCGGAGCGCGTTGGTGCCGGAGCTCCCGTTTACTTGGCTGCCGTCATGGAATACTTGGCAGCTGAAGTCTTGGAGTTGGCAGGAAACGCTGCTCGTGACAACAAGAAGACCCGTATCATTCCCCGTCACTTGCAACTCGCCATCCGCAACGACGAAGAATTGAACAAATTGCTCTCGGGCGTCACAATCGCTCAAGGCGGCGTCTTGCCAAACATCCAAGCTGTCTTGTTGCCCAAGAAAACCGAGAAATCATCATAAATTACTCCTCGGATGATCTCAAAAACTCACAAAAGGTCCTTTTCAGGACCAACAAAAATATCAAAAGAAAGTTAAAAATTCATTCAAACAATTTAAAAATTTCACGATTTTATGATTTTAAACTACATATTTCAATTTTTTTTCTGTTTTTCTAAAAGAATTCAAAAATTTTTTAAGAATTTTAATTTTTTTTTCATTGGTTTTATGAAAATTAAAAAGAAATTGTATCGAGCAGTATGAAAATGCCCAATTTTTATAATTTTTTTTAATTTTGAACATTTTTAGACATTTCTTAAAATTTTTTATTAAAAATAATTGAAATTGCTAATTTTTTACTAAAAATTTTAAAGACAACAATATCAAAAATATTTAAATAGAACAAAATATGAAAAAAATTAACGTTCAAAAATTTTGAAATCAATTCATAAACGTCATTTTTGACAGTTTACAAATCAAAACAAAACAAAAATTTTGCACGGGAATCTCGAAATCCTCCAAAAAATCAGTTTTCAGGATGATGGAAGTGCCGAATAACTTTTACAACAAAGACGAATATGTCGAGACGGTACAAGAAACCTTCCCATCATCAAGAATTTCTTCTAAAATCTTCCATTTCACAGGCAACGGGCAACAAAGTGAGTCGTCAAACGGTGCTGTGCGGCTCCCAAAACATCGTTTTGCACGGAAAAGTGATTGTTCAGAGCGGCGCCATCATCAGAGGAGATTTAGCTGCTGTGAGAACTGGAAGATATTGCGTCGTTGGCAAGGGAGCAGTTGTTAGACCGCCATTCAAACAATTCAGCAAAGGGTGAGGCTTGAAAAATTTAACATGATGTCATGATGTATTCAATAAAAATTATTTTTTAGTGTCGCTTTCTTCCCTCTGAACATCGGAGATCATGTTTTCATCGGAGAAGGAAGTATTCTCTCGCCAGCTTCCATCGGTTCTTTCGTCTTTATTGGCAAAAATGTTGTGATAGTGAGTGAAAAATGTTAAAAAATTTTAATTTTTGTTGAAAACTTTTGGTTTTTAGGGTCGTCGTTGCATATTAAAAGACTGTTGCATCATCGAAGACGGAGCAATTTTGCCGCCAGAGACAACGGTAGCGAGTTATATGAGATTTAAAGCTGACGGAACGATAGAAGGAGGACAAGGAAGTGCTCATGTACCGCTGGCAATGCAAGATCTCATGATAGAATATACAAAATCGTATTACGAGCATTTCATTCCGGCTTAAAGTCATTATTTACGTTGAATAAAAATTAATATTTATACCTTTTTGCTAGCTTTTACGAAGAAATTTTGACTTTTCATTGATTTTTTTGTCAGAAAGTTCGATCTAAATTTTTATTTATTTTTTTTCGTCGTAAAATTTTATTTTTTCGAAAGATGAAGGATAAAAAAATGTAAGTTTTGAAATATTTTTTCTTATAAAATGAGTTAAATTAATCAATTTTCGAGCTTTTATCAATATATAGTTGAGTTATTTCGATAAGTTAATGTAAATTTTATATCCTCTTGTAAAATTTTAGATGAAAATTTTTAAGAAAAAAAATTATGAAAAAATATTTTCAAAAAAAATTTTGTAAAATGTCTTCAAAAATATATGAAAATAGATTTTTCAAAGTGAATTCTCGAAAATTTGTAAAAAAAAAAAATTTGAAAAATTTCAAATTAAAAAAAAAAATTAAAATAAATTTTTAAGAAATTTATTAATAAATTTAAAAATTACCTTTAAAAGTGTTTGAATATTTTTTAAGATTTTTTTTTTTTTTTTAATTTTTAATTTTTTGAATAATTAAAAATATTATGGAAAAACTTTAAAAAAATAATTTTTTAAAAAAAAAATCATAAAAAATTTTCGAAAATTTTGAAAAAAACAATTCTGAACAAGAATTATGAACTTTAAAAAAAATTAAATTCAAAAAAAAAATATTTTTTTTTTAATTCTTTAATATTTTTAATTTTTGTAAATTTTTTTTTTTTTAAATTAATTTTTATCAGCGAACCGAAGAAATTTTTTTTTTATTAAAAAATTTTATAAGAAAATAAAAAAAAAATGAGATTTTTAGTTAAAATTACTTTATTTTTATTTCCGTTATCATACATTATTCTTAATTCTATGTCTCCTATCACTAACATTATACCTAATTAATTATTATTTGTGACAACTTTCTGTCTAATATCTGTCTCAATCTATTTTTTGTGATGTTGCACATCAATTTCTCGTCTACAAGAATAATTCATTGGTGAACTCTTGAGTCTGTGCTTGATAACATGTGTTCTTAACTATCCGTTTACACTTATTAATATGTTTAACTTGAGAATCTATGTTAATATATGGCCCTTTAGTATGAATGTCATCAAGATTTTCGAAAAATAAGTCTTTATCCAGAACATTTAACAAGAGTTTTTCAATATTTTGAAGATCACTTTGCAAGAAAAATCACACCAAAAATGTTTTTAGCTCAATTTAGGTGATCATTCGGGGCGAATGAAGGCCGAAAACGTTGTCGATGGGAGGACAATGCGTTGCTCCGGGCGGTCCCCAATCGTGCAAGCCACGCGAATTGGCTAAACGATGCGTAAGTCGATGCGCGATACTAAATCCGCCGCTTCCCTCGAGTTGGGTCAGCACAATAATGACTTGTCGCTGTAACGGCGGCACGGAATCGACAGTTTTTAGCTCGCCGCGTGTCGAAACGACGTTGTAACTTTCCTGACAATCACATTTGACGTGAATCCATTTGTTTTCGTGACGATTTTCGACCATTACAACTAATCCAGCCCAACCCTGAAGGAAAAAAAATTAAGTTTTTAAATTTTTTTAACAGATTTTTTCGAAAAAATTACCTTTGTTAAGTAATACGCCGTCATTCCTTCACGCCCCTCATGACGCTGCCCTTTTGTGAGTGTAAGACTGATGATGGCATCCGCTAATAAGTAAGATGGCGGTGTGATTTGCTCGACAAGTAACTTTTTTGAACTGTGAATGGCTAATACGCATTGCGGATACAACGAGGGATCTTCGATTCCGGTATGCCAATGATTGAATGCGAGACAAACAAGTAAATATAAATCACGTTCAAGCATTTTATGACAACCAACAAAGCCACGAACCTAAAAAAATTGAATTTTCGTGAATTTTCTTACAAAAAATTGAGAAAAATTCACTTACTTGACGTTTACTGTGTTCGACTAATCTACCAACTTCGGGATTTGCAGGATTTCGAGTTCTAAAAACGACAACACACAAGTCCAGTTGCGATCTTTGGGATTTTTCTGAATTTCTTTGACCCTCTTGGAATAAGGTAAATTCTAAAAAATATTTTTTTTTAATTTTTTGCTTCTTAAAAAAATAAATTTTTATATTTACCTGCTTCTGTTGGTTCTAAAACAGTTAAAAGTACGCAAGAAAGTGTACAAAGTGGTTGCAACGTTCCCAAAAGTCGAACTTCATTCCATCCCGAACGAACTTTGCAAATGTCGATGCAGTCAAAGTACTTGAGGACATCCTCAAACGATATCCAGAAGACTCCTTCCGAAGCACCATGAGGCATAAGAGCATCTCGCAAGTCATCAGTCCATAAATCGCTGTCGTCAGACCAATCGCCGCGCCACGAATAATGTCCCCAAGGATTTCGCAGCTTTAAGAGTCGTTGTCCTTGGATATCACGAACATCTAATACTGAATACGCATGTCGCGGTCTCAATCCCTTACTTTGGTACTCCTCCTCGTCGACTTTCATGTTTCCGCCGCCGCAACTGGCTCCCATGAGGAATTTCACCAATCGACTACTGAGCAATTGGGCCCAAATGAGATCTTTGTCGAGCTCATCTTCGCTCGGCATCGGAATAGAACTCGGTTGGAGTGGAATACTTTCGCACGGAGCTCCCGTAAGTGTTGCCAAGCCTTCAATTGCGCGTCCCGAAACGAGTGCTTCGTAACATCCGTGGATTTTAGCGACTGCTTTTTCGATCAGAGGGACCCAAAGTTGTTTCCGCTTCGCTTGGGAGTACACCAGATGTCCCCGTTTGTCGCATGGAAGCAAATCATCGACCAGAACTGTCGTCCATTTGCCATCTTTGCACAAACGCACTTGATAAGCACCTTGCGGACACATATCTTTCGTCACGAGAACTTCCTTCACGAGATCCTCGCGTTCTGCCAACACCGCTAAAGCACTCAAAAGCCAACAATTGCCGAGAACTCCTTGACAAATATCCGATGGAAGTGGCGTTCGAAAGACGGCCCATGGCGGAAACGATCCGCCATCACAATTTATCTCGTGCGGGCGTCGCCATTGCACAACCGGATTCACATCGACATTGGCATTCGGATTGTAATACAGACTTTTGGCAGCAGGCGGAAACGAGTCATCCACAAAAAGCTCGTTGTTTTCCTTGCAATACTGAATGATGTTCTCCCATTTACTCAGCGCATCGGATTCCTCCATTTGACGGAGATTTTCCATCAATTTGCTTTCGTGGCGACTCATGTCGACGACGTTGTCGAGAGCACCCATGGGACCGCCCGAAAAACTGGTTTCCGTTGTGACGTTCAACTTGCGGTGACTCGAACAAATTTCGCAGACAACTGAGGCGGAGGAGTTTTCGAAAGTGCAAGCGGGACATTGCCATGTTTTGGAGGCGGTTTGCTTCGTTGGTCCGCTGGCGATGATGTTTCGTGAAGATGATGAAAGCATTGCTCCGGTACTGTGACGCTGTGAGAAAAAAATTAAATTGGATTTAAAAAATCGAATAATTTTTTAATATTTTTTAAAAAAGAAAAAAATTCAAGCAGAATTTATAGGAAAAAAATTATTTTTTTAAATTTTGATAAACTTCAATGTTGAAAAAAATTATAAAATTTATTTAAAAAATAAGTTCAAAAAATTTTTAATTTAATAATTTTTTTTTTGTTTTAAATCATAAATAATTTTAAAAAATTATTTTTTTTTCATACATTTCAAAGTTAAAAAAAATTTTTTTTAAACAAACAAAAAAATTTTTTTTTTTAATTTACTTGAAGAGATTAGTTAAGCTTAAAATTAAAAAATATTAAAAAATACGTAAAAAATACGTAAAAAAATACGTAAAAAATACGTAAAAAATATTTACAAAGAATTTAAGGAAGTTTTAAACTAATTTGACAAAAATTTTGAAATTTCAAAAATTTCGTTAAAAATATTTTTAAGTTTTTTTTTATAAAAATTTGTAAAAATATTCTGTGAAAGAGCTAAAATGTCTTTAAAATACCAAATCGAAAAAAATAATTTTTTAATTTTTTTCTGCTTTTTCAAAAATTTTACAAGTTAAATATTTTCAATAAAAAAATAAAAAAAATAAATTAAAATAAAATAAATAAAATAAAATAAAAATAAAATAAAATAAAAAAAAATAAAAATAAAAATTAAAATAAAAATAAAAATAAAAATAAAAATAAAAATAAAAATAAAAATAAAAATAAAAATAAAAATAAAAATAAAAATAAAAATAAAAATAAAAATAAAAATAAAAATAAAAATAAAAATAAAAATAAAAATAAAAATAAAAATAAAAAAAATAATAAAAATAAAATAATAAAATAAATAATAAAAATAATAAAAAAATAAAAATAAAATAAAATAAATTAAATTAAAAAATAAAAGTAAATATAAAAATTAAAAAAAAAAATAAAAAAATTAAAAGAGACTAACCTTCGGTATTGCTCCTGATGCCGATATCCGATCATTCCGTGACGGACTTCGCGAAACGCCCCGATTTGCGGGCGGCATCAGATTATTACTTCCGCTCCCAACAACATTATGTTTTCCTGAATTTGCCGAAATACAAGCCTGAGATGATGAATTTTTCATGTTTGACGTCACAGCTGATGTCGTTGTCGTTGATGCTATTGACGATGCACTTGTCGTTGATGCTGCGACATTATTTGGCTGGGCGGATGATGATTGTCGTGTTGCTTTGCAAGCACTACACGCATTACTCCCGAGGGAATTTTTCAACGTGCACTTTGAGCAGGACCAAAATTCGCCTTTGCGCAACGTCAAATCCTCGACAGACGTGATACTGCGGAGTTTCGAGCCGCCACAAACGATACAAACGGTAGATGTGCCTTTATTTAGCAACGTACACTTTTTGCATGTCCATTCGATTTCGGAATCGGAGGGAATTGTGTCGCCTGAAAAATGAGAAACTTTAATTAAAATTTTATTTTTTGGTGAAATTCGAATACAAACCTGGCAGAAATTGAAAATCGTCTTCCAAATCTTGCTCGAAAGTTGCCATGGGGACTTTTGTTGGTACCTCATCGAAGCCATGTGACAATAATTTCAACATACGAGACTTGTCGTTGTCACTACTTTCAATATCTATCAAAAAATCGATTAAAAAAATTTTTTTTTTCATGAAAAATTTCTTTTAGACACTTACTTGAGTCTTTGGAGCTCAAATGTGATCGACTGGACTCACAAATATCACATTGTTTCACCCATTGCGGATTATAGGCGTATGAGCATTTAATGCAGGTCCACATTCGGGTCATTCCTGATGACGTTGATGATAATTTCGAAGCTGCCGAACTACAAAAAATACAAATTCAAGTAAAATTTTAAAGAAATTCACGTAAAAATCATACCTTTTTTGTGTATCCATGGATTTTTTGGGTCCTTTCCATACTTTTGCATAAATATCTCCCGTTTCCGAGACGCCATTCGCATCGTTGCTGTTGAGACTGCATGACGTACTGGCAATTTGACTACTTTTTACATTGTTATTCGCACTGCTTGCACTAATTGTGGCATAAATCCCGTCATCTTCGGCGGAATTATCACAAGACGACGGATTCAGAGGAGTTTCATTGGGGTCTGTGATGCCAATGTACGAGTAAAGTGGTTGTGATTTGTCTTTTTCAGCGTTATTTGTGCTTTTTGACGCTACAGCTGCCTTTGAACGATTCGCTTGCTTATTGACGATGGCATATAAGGGCGCATCAGGGAGCGAATTGTCATTCGTGTCACTTTTGGAGACATTTTCATAGGCATTTTGCGATGCGGCGTTGTTGTTACTCGTGTGTTGCTTGATAATTTGACTGTTTTCGTAGACACGAGTATTGTCGTTCATCGTGACAGTCCCGTCTTTGGACTCCAAGTTGCTCAGCGAAGCAACAATGGGAGGTTTTACGGTCCAATCTTTGATGGAAACAAAAACTCCGCCGCGATTTGGGGTCTCAGAGGTTGCTGATGACTTTTCGCCGCGACGACGTAACGTTGTGATCGTGAATCGACTGGTTTCTTGGATGTTTTTCGTGTCGTTCGACGTTGGCGGTGAATGTTTCTTGCCACTGTTGCAAATTCCGCAGATGTCGCACGTGACGTTCTGATAAATTCGGTTATTTATCTCACTTTGGGTGTTCGGCTCGGACAATTGACGCACGTATTGCCCGGAAGAAGTGTCGAAGGAGGTGTTGTTAATCTTCGCCAGACGCAGCGTTCGTCTCAAATCCGTCGCGGATGCCTCTTTGAGCAAATTACTGCTGTAACTGGTGCTCAGAGGTTCAGCGGAAATGCTCGAAAGTGACTTGTTGATGCGTTTGTTCGAATAATTGTTCAAATTTTTCGCGTTATAATCACTTTTGCTCAAGTCGTCGATGATAAAGGGCAGTTTAATGCATTCCTCGGTCGATTTTTCCGCCAAATGATCGCACTTTGGATGCCTTTGCGTGATTTGCGTGTAACCGTTAAGCCGCGTGTTGTTGTTGCTGATGCCCTGATTCTCACTGAACAAGTCGTAGCGATTGAATAAACATAATTGACATCGTTTCTTATTCGCACATTTATGATTCAAGCCACTTTCCATACTCAACCATGGTTTCAAGGGTGTCTCGTGGTGCGTTTGTTCCAATTTTTCCGACGTATTTCGGTTTTTCGCTGTTATCGCTGCGGGAATTTGCTCAATATTTACTCCGATATCCGGTTTTTTGTTCAGCGTCGCTTTGTAAATGGGCGCCAAAACACTCGGATGCTCGCAACTGAGACAATGCCAGGCGACGGTGCAATTTAAGTACTCGCACGACAAACAAACCCAATTTCGCGTGATGTTCGGTTGACTCTGGGAACGTCGTTTGCCGCTCGTCGCATGGAATAACGTTAATTCGCACGCATCGTTGTGCCGGAAACGGAATCGATGCAGGCGGATGCGACGTTGATTGATGTTTTTGTGGGCGATCGCGAGACTATCCTTGCAATACGGCAGAAAACGTCGCTTATTCGCATTCCTGCAAGACAAAAAAATATAAAATAATTAGTTTTTGTGCGAAACCGTCGATGAACGCGCAAAAATCGATACTACGAACGATTAAAGTCGCGTGTCTCGAAAGTTTTACCAATAAAAAAAAAGTGTAATGACGCGTTCATTCATGCAAACATCTCTAAATATATACGGCAGTTGCCTAATTATTATAATATTGTTCTATTGTTACTCATATATGGCATAAATATTTACATAGCAAATAAAAAAATACAGATGCCAACTGGCGGACGAGAAAATAAACAAAGAAATAGCAAATAATTTTGAGTAATTGTAAATAAAACTCAAATTAATTGACATTCAGGTCTTCAAAGTTCGTCTTTCGGCGTTGAGTTTTACGCTACGGGAGTTTTTTTTTGCAAACATTTAATGGAAAAAGTGTTATCTCAAGAGGATTTTTTGTCAATTTATTCAAATTGTATCAATTTATTCTTAAAACACTCATTTTTGGTGAATTTCAATTTTTTTTTTCAAAATTTATTAAATAAAAAAAAAATTTTAAAATATTTTTACCTAATTTTTTTTACATTTATTCATTTAAAATTTGGTTAAAAAATTAAAAAAAAAATTAAAATAAATTGAATATTAAAATTTTTATAAAAATTGTCAATTATATGATTTTTACTAAATTTTAATTATTTCAATTAAAATCTTAAATTAATTAAATTTTAAATAAATTTTTTAATAAAATAATAAAAAATCATCACAAAAATTTGAAAAAAAAAAATTTTTTTTTTTAAATATTTTTTTTTAATATTGTAATTTAAAAGACTTAATTTTTAGATATTAGTATAATTAGGTATAAACAAATTTAATTTTTAATTAAAATAATTTAATTTAATTAATTAAATAAAAATTCTAATTTTTAGTTTTAAAAAATAAAAACAAATTTTTAATAAAAAAATAAGATAATTATAAAATAACTAAAAAAAATTTTTAAAGTAAGTATTTTTTCAAAATAATTTAATATTAAATTTTAATGAAAAAAAAAATTAAATTACATATTTTAATTAAATTTATTTGAAGATTTTAATTTAAAAAAAATTAAATTTAATTATTTAAATAAATTTAAAATTAATTAAATTTTAAATAAATACTTTAATTTATAATATAAAAAATAAAAAAAAAAATAAAATATCAGAAAGATTTTTTTTTAATTTGAGAAACTTTGTTTAGATTAATTTCAGAAAAAAAAAAATTTCTTGGAAAATTATGAAATAAATCCTAAAATCATTAAATAATTTTTTTTTTGTAATCTATTAAATTTTCATGTTTTTCTAAAAAAAAAACTTCGACAAACTGGTTTGAGAGGGATTTCCAAAATTTAATAAAATTACATGACATTACGTTTAATAATTCAGAAACACGCACAAAAATGTCAACCTACCAAAAAAAACGAGGAAAGGGAGTAAACTTGAAAAAAAAAATTCAATCGATATTTCGCCAGACAAGCAACATCGATTACAATTTTCTGTCGAAAATCCGACCTGGCACTTCCATCAAAGTAACACGATCGGAAAAAACGCCTCGATGTCATATTTGTTGCTATAATTTATGTGTCAACTGACCACTCTTTTGCTGATAGCATAATAACGGAGCAGTATGTTAATCATATTTTCTACATGTTCGCACCCTTTTCCGCATGCCAACGAGGAAAAACAACGCTCGGAACAGTTTTAATCATAACCTAATTCGCCTCGAATGCCCCCCTCGCGCAACAAAATTACAGCAGGTCGTCGTCGTCGTCGTGTCATGTGAAACAGTATGTAAATTTATTCCACTTTTTTTTTCTTGCGAATAAAAAGAGACAGGATCAATAATTTCCACAACACCGTTCGTTCATTTGCCTTTTTTCTCGAGAATTACATGATTAAAAATTCCCATTTTCTGAACTTTGTAATTAATCGATTTTTTTTTCGTGAAGCGACGTGTTCCAATTCGCTCCGAAATGCAAAAGTTTAATTGATATGCGTGTAAATGGATCACGTGTCGCACCGAAAGCCGCTAATATCCTGTGAAACTTGAGTTGCGGCTAAAAATAGGAACTTTTTTTGACAAACTCGCACAAATATTTATTGATCGATGTAAATAAATGTAATTTGTGGTACGCAACAAACAGTTAATTTCGATGTAATTGTGTCAATATTTGGAGCAGGTCTTTGTGTGAAGGACTTTCGAGCGCAAAAATGTTAATATTGATGGAGGAACGTCATGAAACTGCCAAAGTACTTCAAGGTTTCATTTGGGATCGTTTTGGTTTTGAACAATTTTTATGCTTTTTTGATAAATTTTCGGCTGAACTTTTTTAATTCTTGAGAAAATCTTGGTTTTTAAGGGAAATTTAAATGAATCATAACCAATTTAATGAAAAAATTAATTATTCTTCTCGAAAATTTCAATAAAAAAATAAAATTTAATTTAATTAAAAATTTTTCAAATAATTTTTAATATTAAAATATTTAAAAAATTAATATTAAATTAAATTTCAAATTTTGTATTCAAATATTAATTTATTTTTTACGTTTTGTAAAATTTTTCATAAAAATAAAAATTATCCTTTATTTATTTTCTTCAAATTTAGACTTAAAAAAATTAAATTTATAAAATAAAATATTTTTTTTTTAAATTAAAATTTAATTTTTTTAATTAAATTTATTTTTTAAAATTTTATTTAAAGATTTATTTAATTTATTTTGCAATAATTTTAATTTGAAAAGTTATTAAAATTTATTTAACTTAAATTTATTTTTTAAGAATCTTTAAATTAAATTTGTAAAATTAAAATTTTAGTTTTTAATAAAAAAAAATTAATTAAATTATTTTTTTAAAATTTAATTATAAGAAATAATTCATTTCACACTAAATTTAATTTTAAAAATTATTGAATTAATTAATTTAAAATTTTCATAAAAATAGATTTTAATTATTTATTTAATTTATTCATTAAATTTTTTAAAACATTTTTTCAAGCAATTTTAATTCAAAATTGGAATTTTTTCATTCCATTTTTTTAATTTAAGATAACATTTTTTTTAAATAAACATTTCTCGAGTGACAATAAGAAAAAAAAATTAATAACTTTTTGTCTCTTCCTCATAATTTAAAATAAATAAATTGTCAGTCAAATACGTCAGTTGTTGCTTCGTGGTTACCTGATGATCAGATAAGATACGCGAGTTCTATTTTCCCAAAAAAATAAAAAAAAAAACTTGAATAAATAATGTTTTCACTCTCTGTGTAACGTAATCGAAATTACTGCACAGTTGGCTCGGCGATACAGACAATAATGATTTTTTTATCGTCATAATAAAAAGCAAATACCGAGAGTTGCCCCAAAAATGACGTAAAATCCTTGTGATTCCTTGTTATGATTAATAAGTCGATTATGACAACCGAAAAAAAAATAAATATGAAAAAAATTATTGATCAAAGATTTTTTTTTGCTGGTTTATGTAAGAAATTATTCACAAAAAGTAGTCGCACACGTAAAATTATTAAGTAGAATTTGCTGCACTCACTGAATTAACTACACTAAGTACTTTGAAATAATTTGCACAAAATCAATTTTTTTTCTTGTGTTCTATGGATTTTTTTTTATTTTTACCTTTTTTAATATTTTTTTTGAAATTAAATATTTTATTTTTTTTAAAGTCACTTTTTTCGATTTTTTTTCACTTTAAAAGTTTTTTTTTAAAAATAAATAAATAAAAAATTAATTTCAGCTCGTCGAGACACCGTCTGTTAAGTTTCAAAGTAGGACAATAAATATGAAGTGAAGTGTTTCGGGAAATTATTTTTGAACAATAGCGCTGCATGCGGAAAAATCGTAAAGTTGGAAAATTTTCATCGAGAGTTTGTGGCGTAACATTTTTTCTGACAACAACTTGTTTGATTCAGAGCCAATTTCCGAGGGTTTTTAGTAATTTTTTAAATTTTAATTTAATTTTTTTTTCATTTTTATTCAATTTCAGGTTTTTGAATGTAAAAAAATTTCAATTAAAGACGTCTCAAGTCTTTAAAAGGAATTTTTTCGTACGATCGCAACATTTTCCGAAACAGCTGACGAGCGATAAACAAAAGAAAAATGAAAAGTTGCTGTGGAAAAACATACCAATACACACTTGTGGGGTTTTCCAAAATACAAAACAGATGATCGGTTATGCGCATGTATTGGTCTTTGTCTTCGGCGATACCCACACAAAGGCAAAGTCAATGTCTCTCGAGCGAAAAATGCGAAAAAAATGAAGGAAAAATCTTTTCATGCAAAATTTTGGGTTAAAAAACGAAAGAATTCATTCAAAAAATGTTTTCTACGACATTTTTGACTAATTTAACGAAAAAAAAAAATTACAACAACAACGATTTTTTTGCCAAATTGTTACCCAGCAGATGCTTCAAAGACTCCTTTTTCGCTGCTTTTGTCTTGTTGTGAGGCTTTTTTGCTGCTGTTGCACTGAATGCGTCGCACCGTCTCGAATTTGTCGGTTTCTTCGTCGCTGCTGCTATCGCCGATGGGCGCAGATAACACTCCGTCGACCGTATCTAGTTCAGCTTCGGGAATTTTTCGGGGCGCCTGGCAGTACGAGCACTGCAAACTCTCGATTTCATTGATGTTGCGACACTTGTCACAAGTCCAATTGAGCACAGACACCAAAGTTCCCATCACTCACATCCCCTCATTTTTTCACACAGACAAAAAATTTTCACACACAGGACACTTGATTCACCTTGTTTTCAAATTTTCGTTTCAACAACATTCGCCATTTTTCCGTTTTTCCTTCCTTTTTTCGGTGATTTTTGACGTTTGGCGCGATGAAGTGAACACAGCACCGCGTAATGGCACAAAATGACGCGTTTAATGAGTTAGAAACGACGGGTTTTCACGGATTTTTCACGATTTTCACGATTTGTTTTCGCTTCGCAACTCAGCTTTTGAATTAGCGACGACGAATTTTGAAGAGGCAAGTAACTGGAAGGCACGAGGAAAGCCATAGTGACGACTGTTATACATCTGTGGAGGAAACGACTGGTATTTTGTGAGAGATTTGAGGCTCAATTTAGATTTTTAGGCCTCTTAAGGTTTCAGTTTTTGAAGAAATTTAAAGAAAATCGATTTTTTTTTAAATTTCAGGCTTTGCTACTTATTTGAATATGAAAAATTGTCAAATTTCAACCTTGTGATTTATTTTATATCGAAAGTTTGTAAAATTTTTTAATTTTTTTTTTAATTTTGGTTGGAAATTGAATAAAATTAAAAAGAAAGAAGAAATAAAAATTTAAAAAAATAATAAAAAAAATCAAAAAGAAAAAAAAAATTAGAAATTAAAAATAAATTTTGGATTTTTTTTAAAGATTTTTAAAATTTAAATTTTTTAAGTTTAAAACTTGTCGGTTTGCTAAAAAAACTAAAAATTATTTTAAAAAAAATATTTATTAATTTATCAAAAAAAATAAATATAAAAAAAAAATTTTTAGACAGATTTATTAACAATAAAAAATTTTTAAAATAGATTTAAATGATTATATTTCATTATTTTAGCTAATATCTAGAAAAATTATCAACTAAAAAAAATTATTAGTTTCATGCGCACTTTATCTTACGTTTATTTACGCAAAAAAAAATAAAAAATTTTGAAATACTTTTTTTCATACAAAATGCCAATTTTTTTTATTAATTTTTGATTTTTAATAAATATTTTTGTTGTTTTGACTTTTTTATATTGATATTAGTGAAGTAAAAATTGATTTAAATTTTTTTTAATTAAAATTAAAAAAAAATGAATTTTAAAAAAATAACTGTCAAAATTTTTTTGAAAACAAAAATTCAATAATTTTTATAAAAATTATTTTTAAAAGAAAATTTTACCCCATTGGATTTTCTAATTTAAAATGGGGCATCGGACAGTTTCGTTTGGAGCGGCCTAAATTAAAAATTTAATTTTTGTGAAATAAAAATTAGAAAAAAATATTTAATTTAAAAATAAATTAAAATTTTTAATTTTTATCCAACAATTATTTTCGAATATTTTTTAAATTAAAAAAAAAATACAATTAAATCTCATATGAAATTATTTCTTAATAAAAACAAAAATTGAAGATGAAAGTTTTTATAAATTAATAATTTTATAAATACATTATTTGCTAAAATTTTTCAAAAACTAAAAATATTAAAAAAATTAAAAAAAAAAATTGATAAATAAATATAAATAAATATTATTTTTTTATTATTTTCGACTTTTGTAAAAAAACTTGAATAAAATTTCGCGAATTAAACGACCTTATAAATATTTTTTTTTCGTTTTGTTAAAATTAAAAAAAATATCAAAAACTTCACTTACCTGTTAAAAAATCACTTAAAAATTAAAAAAAATATTTTTTTATTTTTCCATCATGTAGTTTTGTTTTTTTCATTTTATTTCATTAATTATTTCAATTTTGCATTAAAATTGTACATTGAAAGTCTTTGACTTGTCTTAAAACCACATTCATATCAATTTATAGTTTTTTGTATTTATTTTTGTTTGTTTCATTATTTACAAGTTACAGTACATTTTAACATCGTGTTCGCTTATATAATTTTTTTATTAACTAATTTTTTCTTTAAATTTATTTTTTTTAATCATATTTATTATTTTACATTTCTCACAAAAATATATCAGACAATTTTTTTTCTGTTTCATATAATTAATTATTTATTTTTTTTTATATTAACAATGGCTACATTTAACAACAGAATTTGTAGCAATCTCACAGAGTTCTCAAATACATTTTTTTTTGTTACATAGATTCCTTTAAGTTTTTTTTTTGTTGTATGAGGGCATGATCAACATATTTGTAAAAATAATCAACCGCAACGGGGATAATAATAAGAGGTAAAAGGCACATGGAAACAAAAGACTTGGCTTCGTAAAAAGGAGGATTTTTTTTTTAGTTTTTTTTTCAACATTTAAAGCATTTTTTTGTTATTTTTTTTCTAGTTGAAACATTGAACATTTTTTTTGCGGGATGGAAAAAAGACACAATTCGATGTCCTCTCTACTACTGTCACGCCATTCAGTTCTGTAGTTTTATTTGTAGTTTGAATACTATCAATAGTCAGTGATAGTCTATCACAGCCAACAGATCAAAACCTTTCATCGTCGTTTTATTTTTTTTTGTCACAAAAAATAATTATTAATATTTTTTTTTATTCAAGGCTCGAATTAAAAAAGTTTTTTTTTTAAAAAAGAAAATTATTTTTAAAAAATTATTTTTTTAAAAAAAGGGAGGCGAAAATATCACAAATTGCATTTTTTTTAATTAATTATTTATATAGAAAAAAAAATAGAATTAATAAAAAAAAAGATTTATAAAAAAAAAATAATTCAATGAATTTTGATTGATTGTGTAAGTATTTCGTGCGCGTGATTTTTTTTTTAATAGAAGAGAAAAAAATTAATGGAAGATTTTTTTTTTGAAAGATTTTTTTTTAATAATTTTTAACAACAACTCTCGAAACTAATGAGATTTTCTAATTTATTTTAAAAATATTATTTGCACTTTTTTTTGCTCGACTGCTAAAATCACACATTTTTCGTGAGATCTGAGTTCCTAAGTAATTTTAGTTAAAATCTCAGCTAATTTAATATTTTTTTTCATTTGCAGTGGAAGTAGTAAAGCGTGCAAAATTTGAGAGGTCTCTCTGGCAGTCCGGTTTTTATTAAAAAAAAATATTTTTTTTTTTTTTTTGACTTCAAACTCTTTCTCTCTTCTGCATTTATTCAACTATCTATAAATATATTCATCTTGATGGACTATTTTTTTCTTCAATGTTTAGTTAGAGGTAGATATTATTTTTTACTGAATTTTCATTTAATATTTTTTTTTAATGCTAAACAATTATATTCTATGCGAAAAAAATTTTTTTTTGTTCTCGAGTAGATTTTTTTCTTACATTTGCTAAGTTTTGTGTTCAGAAAATTTGTTACGTGGCTTAATTTATGGCACTCCTGTTTCCTTTCTGCTTAATTTTTTGTGTTTCTTATAAAAGGACCTTGTTTTTTTTGCTCTCTATGTAAATCTACAATATAAATTTGTTCATAAAAAATATTTTTTTGTGCTAACGTTTTTTTTTGTTCTTTTTTAAGGTAGTTTAATGTTATTTACTGCTAAATTTAGTAGTAGTAGTACGAAATTATGCCAAATTTTCTCGTTTTTCAGAATTTCGGCGACAACCTGTTGATTCAGTGCGAATATTTGCCACGCAGCAAGGCGTTCCGTGCCTCCTCGTTATCGTCCTCAAAGTTGCTGGGCGCGGACCAACGACGTTTCTTGGAAGATGCCTCGTTCGCGTCATCCGTCATGAGTTGATTGACCGTTTTGTGCGGCAAAACCATCGACATCGGCATATCCGGGTTGTTGTGCGCCGCCATACTGGATGCCAAATAACTCGCATACCGTTCCTGAAGACTAGTTGACTCGTGACTCAAGGGACGTTGTTGGCTGGCGGGCTCAATTATTTGCGGAATCCCGAATTTGGAGCGTTGCAAATCGAGCATGTGATTCGTGTAGGGCAGGGAAGACGACATCATCGCGTGTTGGTTCATTTCCAGGCTGGAGGGAGCTGCGCGGGCACTCGAAATGGTATTTGTGGCGGGAATTGTGTGCGTTTCGGCAGCACGACGGGACAAGTTTTGCGGCAAATCGCTGTTGTTGTTGTATGGCATGTCGTATTTTTGCGGCGGCGGTGGCGATTGTGACTCGTTTTTGCGTGATTTGTACGAAATACAGATGTCGCCGACTTGCAAACGTTGACACTTCAGTCCGTATTGCTGATAAGTGCCGTCGGGATTGCACGAAGCCCATCCTTTGCCGTACACGAAGAACGGATGCTCGACATTGGCTTCCATATCGACCTGCAAGAAGAGACAAAAGAGAGTTTAATTAGTAATTCAATCAACAATTAGGCGTCTTAGACACTCTCATAAAAAATTCATTACGCATAAAGGTTTCTCAATTAAGAAACAATCGCGTGAAATCAAACAACAGACACACACTCACAAAATCTAACGAACTAATCTCTGT
Organism: Culicoides brevitarsis; assembly: GCF_036172545.1. NCBI lineage: Eukaryota > Metazoa > Arthropoda > Insecta > Diptera > Ceratopogonidae > Culicoides > Culicoides brevitarsis. Next base: position 32,553,303 of record NC_087087.1, on the reverse strand, counting down.
TTGGATTCCGTGCACGTCGTGTGTCGATATATCTTTAGTTTAGATCCTCGTAAAAAACACGCACATTGAGTCAAGGCCATATAGGAGTCGAAAACTAAATGTATAGTAAATAAAAGTAATTAACTTGAATTAACAAGCGAATTCGATTGAAGAATATGTTTGACAAAAATTTCAATTAAAACATAAAAAAAATAAAAAAAAATTATTAATTCTTAAGTTTTTAATAAAAAAAAATAAAATTAATTATTTTTCAAAAATTGAATTGACTTGATATTAATACTAATTTTAAAATTTTTTAATAATAATTATTTTTTTTTAAATTTTTAATTAAAAAAAATAAAACAATAAAAATAATTTTAAAATTTTATAAAATAATAATTAAATATACATTTAATTAATATTATTATTTTTTTTTGAAATTAATTAAATTATTTAAATTAATAGAAAATGAAATTAAACTATGAACAGTAGAAAATCTGATCAAATAATTTTGTCAATCCAATGAAAAGCCTTAAAAATTTAAATAACTTCGATGTTTTAAATAAAATTAAATGAATTTAATAAAAAAATAATAAAAATTTAAAAAAAATATTTTATTTTGAGTTAGAATTAAATTTTTTACTTCACTTTTTTTTCAAAAAAAAAAAAAAAAAATAAAAAAATAAGAAAAAAATAAAATTATATAATAAAAAAATAAATAAATAAAAATAAAATTAAAATGAAATAAAATAAAATAAGAAATAATTTAATAAATAAATAAATATTTTTTAATAAAAATTTTTTGGCAATTTTAAAAATTTTTTTAAAATTAAATAAATAATTAATTAAATTAAAAAAATATTTTCAATTAAATCACTTTTAGGACAAAAAAATTTTTTTTTAATTTTTAAGTCTTGAAACAATGTAGCATATGTGACATATACCAAAACAACCGGTAATTGTGGTCCGTCAATTAAGTAGTGCACTCGCTCTAACTGAGGAATTTTATCAATAATCGTAAAATTAATGTCTAAATACTGTCATTACGATTTTTTTATTGTTTATGACTGTCCATTCCATTAAAACACTGTCACGTTCATTTTTTTTTTTTATCACAGTGATGTCAGTAAACCCGAAAATTTTTCAATCTGGACAAAAACAGAAGCAATCGCGCAAGGACAAGTCATTAAAATTCGCTCTTGAAACGCGAATTTATAGAGTTGTACTGCCAGAATTTTAAGCAACGAACAAAACGAGAGTCAATTCATGTCGATCTTGATAAATTTTGCAACGAGACAGAATGTTTTTTCTTTTTGTCGCTTATCAATGAAGAGTATCAATTCACAAAAAGAAAAAAAAACTACAACGAAAAAATAATGATGGTAGTTAAAGAACGAAGAAGAAGAGCGTAAAAAACACGTTTAATGGTCTCATCAGCAAAACAAAAAGGGATATTAACATTGTTGTGTGCGATGTTTTGCACATTCAAATCACGACTTTTGCACGTACGATGCACTGTCGATGCAAAAACAGCGAAAAAAGTTACGTTTCGCGATACGGATCAGAGAGTTTTGTTTGCATTTCAGAAATTCGTCGTTTTTTTTGTGGCGAGACTCACCTGATTCTGGTTCTTGTTTAAGCTGAATGTGATGACAATAACTTGATTCGAAGACGGCGTAATTTTCACAACTGTCGAATCCTGCAACTCCAACTTGCTTGAATTCTTCGCCGACAAGATAAAGTCTTCAGTTCTCATGTCTTCGACACGCTTAAGTTCGCCTGTCGCGAGTTCGATGATGGATCCCTTTGTGAAGTGCATGTTGTTGTTGCTCGTGTCGTTATTGTTATTGTTCACGTTGTTGTTATTATTATTATTTCTGCGGAAAAAGGGAGAAAATATTAATTAGTTTAGGATCAATTTTATAATTTTTTGCGTTATTTTTTGTAGTTTTACAGTTTTAAATATTTTTGATTGAATTAATAAATTTTCTTTGAAAAAATAAAAAAAAAATGAAAATTAATTTGAAAATTTGTAATTTATTTAAATTTAATATTTTATTATTATTAATAAATTTAATTAATTTACCAATTCAAAAATTTAATTTAATTTAAAAATTTAGAATTTTTTTAATGAAATTAATTTTCATCTTTATAAATCAAAATATGTATCAAAATATTGTAAGCAAAAATTTAAAACAATATCAATTTATAGATTATTTAAATAATTTTTTAGTTAGTAGACAATAATTAATTAAATTCAATTAATTTTATCTAAAAAAAATTAAAAAATAAAATAAGGCCACTTCAAACTTTTTTCGATGTTTTTGTCCCAAAACATTTTTTTCAAAATGGGGGGGGGCAAAATAAAAAAAAAAATTTTTATATACCAAAATTTGTTAAAATTTTTGAATTTTTTATGAAACAGTATTTCAAAACTTTTTTTTTTATTTTGCCCCATTGGATTTTCGGCTTTTGAAATGGGGCAGAGGACAAAAACATAGAAAAAAATTTGGAGCGGCCTAAATGCGGTAAAAAAAAGTTTTTTAATTTAAATAAATTTTAAATTTGTTTATTTTACTTTTTTTATTTAGGTATTGATTCGAAAATTTAATTTCAACGAAAAATTTTTTTATTCACAATTTTATCAATTTTCATCTTCATAAATAAATAAAATAAATAATTTTTTTTTATTAATTTTAAGATAATTTGTCAAAAGTCTATGAAAGATTTAAGTTTTTTTTTTTTATTTAATTGAATAATATGAATTTTTGTATTAAATAATTAATTAAATTTATTTAATTTGACCAAAAAGTTAAAAACTACTAATATAATAATAATTAAAAAAAATAAATAAATAAATAAAGTATAAAAATTATTTTTAACCAATACTTAGATTTTTTAATGATAATTTGATTAATTTTTAACTTCATAAATTGAAATATTAAAGAAATAATAATAATTAAAAAAAAAATTTTATCAATTTTAATTTAATTATTAATCTCAATATATGTAGGTATTTAATTTTGATTTTTAATAATTTTTTTAACTTAAGATTTTTATAAAAATTAATTAGAATTGAATGTAGAAAATTTTTCAAATAAAAAAAAAAATTATTAAATAAAAAAATTACCTATTCAAGGGCATTCCATTTGTGATTCCGGGCGGCGAACGTTGCGGCTTCCCATCTTTGTCATAAGGGCGTGTCAGAATGCGATGTTTGAGAGATCCTTCCTTGCCAGATGGCACTTTAAAGCCCACATTATTGTTGTTATTGTTGTGTTGCGGACTGTGATTGGGACTCTTGTTCGTGTTATGCGACATAATTTTGCTACTTTCTTTGTACATTTCCTTGTGCTGTATTTGTTGCTGCGTTTGCTGTAACGACGACGACGACGATGGCGGCGGCGGCGGCGGAGGCGCGATCAATGGATTTGTTGCATTTAACGGTGGTAATAACGATGGTAATGTGGCGTGCGACACTTTGGCGTGTCCATTTTGTTGTGAGATCGGTAGAGGACCCAAGCCCGTAGACTGGGGAGACGATTGCGACGCATAGGGCACTGACGGAAGATACGAATATGGCTCATATCGCAAGGGACGCCCAAGCGAGTGATGCGGCGGCGGAGCATACGGCAACGGGTAACGATGAAACGAGTAGGGATTGTAGTAATTTGCCAGGGCGGCGGCATTACTGGCGGCGTACGGTAAACGGGAGTTGTTGAATGACTCGATCAAGCTGTCTTTCGCTTGTTGTTGCTGCTGCGACACAGATTGATCCATTGGAATGAGACGATCGTCTTTTGGCGACACATTTGGCGAGATGGCGTGCGGCGAAGATGCCGGATTCGGCATCACTGCGAGATTTACGGGACCATTTTGCTCCGTGGCATATTTCGAACGCGGCGACGTCATGCCATTATTTCGCACATTTGGCATTCCATTGATTCTGAAACGCAAAAAAAAATCATTAAAACCCAAATTTCACACAAAAAATTTAAATTCTTACCTCGTTTTTGGATGCGGTCTCGCAAATTGTTCGGCAACGTTGTTATTTCCGCCGAAATTGGGGAGACCCGTTTGCGAAGGCGACGCAATGGGCGGCGGAATTTGCACCGAAGTCGATGGTTGCAAGTGCAAGGGACTGTGTGGCATATGGGGATTCGTGTAAAACGAGGGCCTGCCAGGCCCCAAGTGCGATTCTACGGCGGAAATCATCGAGGACGGTCGATACAGCAAACCCTTGTAGGCAGCTGCAGCACTATCGACCGCGTAACCCGGTAAAATATCAATAATTTCGGTGTTTTGTCGTGCCAAGAGGGAACGAACGATTTTTTTTTGTGTCGCTTGTCGGCAATCAATTTATCTCGACATCGTACGAGTCACACGGATATGAATGAATTTCGTTGTTGTTGTTGTTGATCTGCAAATAAAAATAAAAAAAAAATTTAAACAAATATTCAAATATAAAAAAAATTATCTCAAGCTCGTGTACGAAGGTATGCGATTTTTTTATATATCGTCGCCGTCGTCGTCGTTGACTAATGTAAATAAATAACCGACGAATTTTTTTTTATAATTCCACAATTATTTTATTAATGAAATATTTTTTTGTGTACACAAACTGAACGATCGTGATAAGTGAATTTTTTTACTACGGGAGATAACAAAAAAAAAACATTTTTTTACCAATTTTTATAAAATTATTTTTTTTATTATTTTTTTTAGAACAAAAAACTCACTTAATGGGTCTCGGTTTAGAGACAAAATGACGAATCGCGCGATTTATCTTGTTTTGTACAAATTGCATGCGAGCGACAAAACGAGCAAACCTCTTTAAAAGTATATTAGTGACTACAATTTGCCAATCGTTGTTGTCGTTTGTTCTGTGTTAGTGAATGAGTGTGTATCTACGATGATTTACGACACTTGAATTTATAATAAATAATAATCAAATAAAGTAATTTGCACACCCTTTATTTTAATTTTTAGTCAAGTTTTGCTTCTCGAGCGTAGAATTTTTAGGGAATTTAACAAAAAAAAAAAATTTTTTTTTTTTTTTTAAATTTTACTTAAATTATTTCAAAATTTAATCATAAAAATGAGCAAAAAAAAAATAAAATAAAATAATTAAATTAAAATAAAAATTTTAAATAAATTTATATTTAAAAAAATATTTTTTTTAAGAAAATTTAAATTCCAATATTTAAATATTAATTGAATTAAAAATAAAATCTAATTTATAAAATTCAGTGAAAAATTAAATTTAAATAATTTTAGAAATGTATTAAAATTGAAAAAGAAAATTATATAAAAATTAATAAATAATTAAATTAAAAATTAATTTAAAATAAATAAATAAAATAAAATATAAAAAATTTAAATAATTTTTAAAAAATTAAATTTATACATTATTGAGTCAAATTTTTTAAATATTAAAAAAAAATAAAATTTTAAAAAATTATTTAACAAAAATAATTATTTTTTTTACAAGAAGATTTATTTATATTAAATTTAAATTAAAAAAAAAATATATAAAAAATTAAAATAAAAAAAAAAAATAAATTTGATTAATTTTTTATGAAATTTTAAAAAATAAATTCAAATAGTATAATTTTTCACGTTTTGTGAAAAAAAAAAATTTTTTAATTTTTGAGAATTTTATTTTTCAAAAATTTTAAAAATTTTAAATTTTATTTAAATTATTTTTTTTGTTAATTTTTTAAAAATTATTTAAATAAACCAAAAAATAATTATGAAATTTTTTTTCCAAAAATAAATTTAAAGTAAAAGCAATTGAAAAATAAATTGAGTAAAATAATTTGTCTGCCCTGCAGGATTTTTTTTTCTTATTTAAAAACGTGATAATGCACGCACACCGTAAAAGTGTAATAACACAAAATTATAAACAAAATATTAATAATAATAATTGAATCAATGCAATCAAGTGGCGATGATGACAAAATTACAGCAAAATATTGTAAAGTAGACAAAACAACCAACGAACCGCACTTATTTCGTGTTCGTTTCCATATTTTTTTTTAATAAAAAGTTTCGGTTTTTAGTGAAATTATAGTAAATTGTCTCGTTTTCCTCACAAAACTTCATTGCGTGACCTTGATAGCAGTCATTCACGAAAAAAATGTTCGAAAAAAATCAATAGTTTCGCACAACGAGGAAAAAAAATTTGTATGGGCACGTACTTTTGTGTCGTTATCAGCTGATTTTATCATCAACTTCGAGTCGAGTCGGGCCGAAATGTGACATTCTGTCATTCAAAAAAAAGATGTTTAGCGTGATGTGTAAGTTTGTGTAAATAGATTACGAAACGTCGACGACTTGTTTTGTGTGCGATAAACATTTTCGTGATATAAGAAGTGCGATGGAGGCGTCTGGCACGACAATCTTGACTGATAAGCCGGTGCTATTTTTAGACGAAACGCAGGCGATTCGACTGCTGGAGTCGAGTTACGAACGTTATGCAACTGCAAAAGTCATCAATTCTCTGGCCCACACAAGCGAGTTGACCAAACAAGAAGACTTTGTTTATTTTTTTCGTCAAGTCCGAACAAAAAAAAAAGTAAGTAAATAAACAAGTCGACGAGAGAGAGAGCGAGAGAAAAAGAGCAACATGAACTGTATCAATTCACACATTTTTTTTTTCAACCTACACCGAACTTTTTTTTTTTTGCATTTGCCATTATTATGTCATACGTAAACTCGCTTTTGTGTAAATAAATGGTGGGTCCGAAGTAGGCACAAATTTTATAAATAAATATTTAATATTATTATTAATAAATGAGCGCGTATTAGCATAATGTATGCGATGTACGAGCAGCAAGCAGATCCAAGTTCAAAGATTTAATTGAAGGTCATCCGGGTGTACGAGCGAGTTCGATTGTGATTTCGGTGAAGTTTATGCATTATTTAACGTTCGGTTCAGTGTCAGGGTTGTTGTTGCTGTGCACAAAATGGACTGATATGGTTTTATCTTGTTATATACAAAAAAAAGGGTTTTTTTTTCGTCTGTCAAAGAAATTGAAAAAGGATGAAAATGGAAATGACATCCAAAAATTGCTCGAATATGGAAATAAATTGACATTTTTTTTTACGTTGTGAGAATATTTAATAAAAAAATTGCTTTAGTAATATAAAAAAAATATCCGCTAGATGGCGCTTTGTGTGTGATTTTTTTTTAAATTATCTAAAATAAATTTTTAAAGTTTAAAAAAAATTTTTTTTTTGACTCAAAACTTCAGAAAAGTTAAAAATACATATAAGAAAAAATTTAAAGTTTGATAAGAATTTAAAAAAAAAACATCCGCTAGATGTCACTTTTTGTGCGAAATTGTCTAAAAATACCCATTTGAACTATTTTTAATAATTTTTAAACATAAAATATCAAAAAAGAGCATAAATTTCTCCTTGAACTTTATGAAAGTTTAAAAAAATATATCCGCCAGATGGCGCTTTATATAAGAAAAAGTTAAAAATTACCTAAAATCAAATTAGGTTAAAAATTTTTTTTGGCTTAAAATATCAAAAAAGTCGAAAATCTTCAATAACTATATTGAATAAATTTTCAAAGTTTGAAATAAATAAAAAAAAACATTCGATAGATGGCGCTTTGAAAACTTGGCTTTTCAAATTATCCCTTTAATTTGATCTTTTTAATTCAGTATTTCCAACTTTATGTTTTCATCAACTTTAAATTTATTTAGAATTCATTTCGTTCGAATTCTTTATAAAGAAATTGAAATAAAAAAATATCCGCTAGATGTCACTTTTGATATAAAAACATTTGAAATTCATCCTTAGACGTAATTTTATTATTTCAAGGTCTGAAGTTTTTGATTCTAATCAATATAACATTAATTTAACTCCATTAAAAAATAATTTTTATTTAAAAAAATCATTAAAACAGTAAAAATTGCCGCTAGATGGCACTTTAGAATTAAAAATGTTCTTTAAAGCCGTGGAAAAAAACTAAATTTATAATTCACAAAGAAATTCAGTCAAAAATTACCTCTGAACAAGAACATTCTAAACAATTCCTCGCATTTAGTCTCATTTAAAATGGATCTCGTTGCATTATTCAGACACGCATACATACATAAATTATGCAAAGCAAAGAGAAATGTTTTTTTCCATTCTTCGTATATATGTTTATTTAAATAATAAATAAATAATAAAAAAAACTCTCTGACTGACATGACACTAAAAGTGTGCCTCTTTTCGAGATTGCTTCATTTTTATCAAGATATTTCTTTTCATACGCAATGCATTTGAATAGCGCGACGCAGCGAGAGAAAGTATGTCATGATGGCTTTGTGTGTGAGTGTTAGGTACTTTTACAACATGGGCAATCAAAAAGTAGACAGGATTTTTAACAAAAGAACCGTTACTCACGTGCATCTTCTTCACTTCGCCGTAATAAGGGTCACATTATTTATTATTTACGCAAGACAAGTGATTAATTGAGTGACAAAAAGGTTGTCTTTCGCTCGCTAAATAAACATTTGTAAATTATTCAAGCATTTCAAACCAAGTTGAAAAATTTTTTTTTTGCATTATCTCTGTTTCTGTCTCATCGTAAAAAGCCGGATTGCATTATTATTGTACAATAAAGTACTTGGGTAGGAAACAAGACAGGGTTATTCAAGGACGTAGAGTACGATGTGAGTCGGTGAGAGAAAAAGATGAAAGGTAACAGGTGAATGAATTAAAGTTTATGAAAAAATAAAAAAAAATGGAGACGTCTGGATTTTTGTAACTGTTCGGTAATTCCAAAATAATCCGAACGATCAGTTATCAATTTTATGAAATTTTCCACAAACAAGCGATTATCGCATTCAATAAAATTTATTAAAAAAAAATTCCCTGAATTTCAAATAAATTTCATTTGAATCGAATTAAGTCTGTGGAAGGTTCCAAAGTGTCTAGATTCATTTTTTTTTTCAAAACAAACTTGTGACATTCAAACGAGATTAACTGTTTGTAGCAACTAATGCCTTCTTTATCTCCTTTTGTTCGAAAAAGAGGTTCGCGTTGTCGTCGTCAGAAAAAACACCTGTTTCTTTTTTTCATTATCAAAGCAGCGATAAAACACCCCGATTTCGAACAATAAATGGAATGTTTGCCCTTTCAAGCAATTGACGAAGGAATTTGCACGCTTGCTGCTCGGTACAATGAATAACATTTTATTTTTAAATATTCCGTTGTATAAAGTGAAGACATTCAAGTCTGCTGTTCCGTAGGTTGTTTGGTTACAGAACACGAAAAAAAAAGTTTTTTTTTTATAATTATTCATTTTATTATTATGCAATTTGATGTGATAATAAAAATTCTTTAATGCCGTAATCTTACACTTGCTACTTCTATTGTTTTAGGTTTAAAGGCATGAATGCAAGTTCATTCATACTTTTTTTTTTATTTGCATGTTATGATGAAGGAAAATGTGTCGTTTGAGTGTTATCGTTGCAGCAACAAGTGAATTCCTTGTTTGTTTTGTCAGCTGGTTAGATATTAAATGAGTGAAACTGAGACAAGAAAAGGTTTTAATCTGTTTTATAAGTTTTGTAAATAAATTATTTGACTTCGTTAGTTTTACTTAAAATTATTTTTTTGGCTTGCGTTAATTTATTAAAAAATTAATAAATTTAAATTAAATTTATTAAAAAATTAATAAAATTAAATTTTAAATTACAAAATCTTTGATCTTTTAAAAAGTAATTTTAAGATACAAAAAAAATAAAATTAATTTATAGAAAAAAAATAAATAAAAAGATATAATATTTAAAAAAAAATAATTTTAATGTTTTTTTTTTTAAATAATTTTATTGAGAATTTTATAAAAATATTCTAAAATTAATTTAAAGCAAAATATAACTTTCAAAAACAGTAAAAACCCCTCAAAACGGGGCAAAAACATAAAGTTATGGTAAAACCAATAGCACCATCAGAAAGCTGAGAAATAAAAAAAAACTTATATTTATATTTGTAAAAAATTTTTTTTTTGAATTTTTTTGAATTTTTTTTTAATTAAATATTTTTAAAAAATATGAAAAATATTTTAAATTTAATTTATAGAAAAATTAAAAATTAATTTATAGTTCTTGAATATTTCAAAAAAATTTTTTTGTTAGTTTTTTATTTTTTTTTTAATTATTTAAATATTATTAAATTATTTAAATATATTTAAACAGTTTTATTAAGAGATATAAAAAATAATAAATTTAAAAATTAGTGAAAAATTGAATAAATTAAATAAAATTAATCAATAAATTAAAAATTATTAAATAAATAAATTAATTAATTAAAATAAAAAATTCATATAAATTATTAAATTTTATGAATTTCAAAAATTTAATGGAAATTAAAGTTTTTTTTCAAAATCAATTTTAACATTTGCTTCAAAAATCAACTAAATAAATTTTTTTGACCAATTTTTGCATATTTTCTACTAAAAAAATATTTTAAAAAAATTAAAAATGAAAAAAATAATTAAAAAATTTTTTATAATTTTTTTCAAAAAAAAAAACCGCAGTTTTTACTTTAATTATTTTCCAATTTGAGCACAAAATTGCTCAATTCACGCGCAGGAACTACACTTTGTTGCTTCCATTGTGCCAGACAATACGTCGATGATCGAATCACCATCAACCGCGATCATCCATTCAATGATCTGATCATGTCAAATGTCACCCTGAGTTTTTTTTTCTTTTGTCATTTTAATGCGGGAATCAGAATTTTGTTTTGCAAACAAAAAAAAAAAAATGACGAATTGATTTAACAAATCTAGCTCATTTGCATTTTGTGGCAGCTTCGTAATTCCATTCAATGTGACGGCATCCAAATTTGCATAAAAAATAGTAATTATTTTTTTTTTTTGTAATTTTAATAATAAATAATTGCTGATATGCAACTATTTATCGTCGTCGGCAAGTGTGTGTGGGTTTTTTGTAAATAAAATATTTAATTAGGTCATTTTCGGATAAATTTTTGATTTTTTTTTTGTTTGGATGATTCGTGAAGTTCACACCTCTGCGATTTACATTAAAATTTAGCTCGGCGATTGTTTATGCATTAGAATGAATTCGCAGTTGAGTTGTAATAATTTTAATAATTCATTATATTATTATTAGACAGACATGACACTGTGGTAACAATGCAGCGCCCACTCGTACAAAAAAATATTGAAATTGATATACGTGACTTGCGCGAGTCGCGCGGAACACAGAGACGACGGTTCATTCGAAAATTTTTAATTTTTACGAGAAAAACGTCGTTGAACCGCCTCTGACACAAAAATTCCGTCGGACAATTATTAATTAAAACTTTTTTTCGTCGGTTCGTTCATGAATGAGTTTCATTTTTAATTGGCCATTGTTTTGATACTACCACATGGGACAATTAAGTCTCGCTTGTGGTTGATGATGTAATTCATTCTGCCAAGTCGTCGTCGTCGTAGTAGGAGTTTTGTGTGAGTCATGCATACTAATTACTATTTTGCGTTGCCTGACTTGACCATTCATCGTTCGTCATGAAATTTGCTCGAAATTCATGCCGAAAACATGATTTTATGATCTCAATGTCACGGACAAGGCCGTCGTAGCAACATTTTTTTCACTTATTATTACAGCGAATTACAGCATTTCTGGTTTCAATCTATTTTTTCTTGCTTGAAAAAGATGAAAAACAACTGAAGAGTGTGTGGAGAGAAAGAGATTCCACAAAAAAAAAACATGAAACTTGCTTAACAACTCGAGTATGAGGTTGAGATGTGAATGAAATGTGATGTCGATGAACAAGATGTTGCCGTTAAATGAGTGTTTAAGCTCGAATTCAGGGTTTCAAATATTTTTTGAGAAAAATCAAATTTTTTTTATTTTTTGAATATTTTTAATACGAAAAATTAAGAAAAATTCTTGAAAATTTATTTATTTTCAGTAAATTTCCATTAAAATTCGCTTTTAAATATTTTCTATTAAATTTATGTGAAATATATTTAAATTTAAAAAAAAAATTAATTTTTAAAAATATTTATATATAAAAAATTAAAAATCTAAAAAGATAAAAACTTCTTTAAAAAATTAAAAATTTTAATGGAAAAAAATTAAAAAAAAATAAATTTTTGTTAAAAAAGTTATTGAAATTTATTTGAAATTAAAATTTTTAAAAAAAATTTAAATAAAAAAAATTCTTTTAAAAAAATAATAAATTTTATAATTATTTAAAATTTATAAAATTATTTTTAATAAATTTTTTTCAAATTTTTTATTTTGAAATTTCAATCTAATTTTAATAAATAAAATTTTATTCCTTCAAACAAAAATTTAACATTTTTAATAATTTTTTTTTCATTAAATATTCCATATTTTAATTTGAAATAATTTTTTTTTTCGTTTTTAATTTTAATTTATTATAAAAAATTATTTTAATAAATTTTTAAAAATTCTAAAATATTAAAAATTAATTTTATTAAAATTTTAAATAAATTAATAAAAAAAATATTTAAAAATTAATTAATTCGAAATTTTATTTTCTGTTTATTTGTTTACATATTTTGTTTATTAAATTAATAAATTATTTTTATAAAAATTAAAAAAAATACACAAAATTATTTAGAATAAAATGTATATTAAAAATATTATAAAGCATAAAATTATTTTAAAAAACAAAATTCTTCTAAAAATTATTTTAACATTTTTCAAACAAATATTTCCAACATATATAAAACTTTTTTGCCTAAAATCCTGTGTCAGAATTAACCAAATATTTGCCATTCCACAGAAAAAAAAATTAAACTTCCAATAATATTAATGAAAAGCGTAAAAAACTGATTTTTCTATAAATTATCTAAATAAAGTATAATTTATTGTGGTTGTATCATGTTTTTATTAACAGACAGTTATTATTATATTTATTTATTTATTTTTTTTTTGTATATCACACATCTACTCAGTTTAATATCTACTAAACATCTCGTGGAATGAGGAGTGGTTTCTTATAAAACTTTTATGAATACATTTTTTTTACGTCGACGACTCGTGTTGTTGTTGTCGTGCCACTACTAGAAATAAATTTTCATAATTTTTGTTTCGTTGATCATTACGAATGTTTGTATAAATAGATAATGAAGTGTGTGATGTTAGGAAATCGATTGAAGTGACACTTTTTGTAAATTACGATGATTGATGTAGTTATTTAAAGTGAAATTATAAATAATCAAATTCCGCGCTACCGTTTTACGGGTTTTAAATTTTTTTCGATATTTTCTTCATCTCGGCATCGCTCGGAGCGATAACAGTGCGCGATCGATGGACAGCTGTCAAAATAATTATCTGTGATTTTTTCTCCTTCTAATCAGCGAAAAAAAAGTGACATCATCGTCTAGCAATCCGTAATCATGCGAAAGATGAACAAACCAAAAAAAAAATACGCTAACCTTTCACATTCTTATCGCCGCCGCCGCACGATGAATGACACACAACCTGATCGATTTATTGCTTTTTTTTTTTGAAATAATAAAATTCTTGACGACGCATAAAATCTGTACGCGACACACAACACGGCACGCGATCACGGAATGATCGCAACTTTCAACGACGATTTACATACAAATCGCATCTAATGCCCATCGAGAGAAGACATCGAGAAATCAATTAAAATTCCTAAATGCTCGCCAGTTGAATTGGAAATGAAGTTTAATCAATAATGAGTTGTGGCGGTTTCGTAGATTTTGTGTGGGTGTAAAATTTTATTCGAAAAAAATAAAAAAATATTTTATCACTCATTTACATGAAACACGACGACTACTGGTTTATGCCTAGACTCGTTGTTGTTGTCACACAGCTGGTAAGATGTTCAAAACTTGACTTTACTGATTTTATTACGAGAGTGAATTAGCCTGAGGTAGTTTCGATCATTTTTATAATTTTTAAAATTATTTGACGTAATTTTATTATTTTTTTTTTAATTTTCTTAAAATAATTTTTTGAATTAAATTGTGTCAAGAATAATACTTTTTTATATTTTTTTTTACAAAAATAGAATTTTGATTTTTTTTTAATTTTAATTTTTTTTAATTAATTTTATTAATTATTTATTTTTTTAAAAATTAGTTTCTAAAATTTTATTAACTTTTTTTTTTTAGAATATTTAGAAGGTTTTTTTTTTATTTTAATTTAATAATTATTATCCAAAAAGTAAATTTCATAATATTTTTTTAAAAAATAAATTAAAATTTTTAATTATTTAAAAAAAATTAATTAGTTTAAAAAATTTAATTTAAAAAATAAATATTTAAATTTAAAAAATAAATAAATTTAAAAATTAAATTAATTGAATAAAACAGATTTTTTTTTTTAAATTTTTTCAAGCTTTTTTTAAAAATTTTTAAAATATTTAAATAAAATTAAATTAAAATCTAATTTTTTTTCTTAATATTTCTAAAAAACCTAATTTTTAAAATATTTAAAAAAATTAAAAATAATTTTTAAAATATTTTTTTAAAAAAAAAAATAAATTTTAAAATATTTTTAAAAAATAAATTTTAAAACATTTTTTAAAAATTAAAAATAAAAATAATTTTTAAAATGTTTAAAAAAAATAAAAATAATTTTTATAAAATTTTTACTTAAAAAAAAAATATTAAATTTTATTCCTAAATTATTTTTATATAAAAAAAATAAAAATTCTAAGAAAAATTACTTTGGTCAGAAAAAAATTTTGCTTACGCCACAGATTAAAAAATGACCATAACCCATAATAAATACACATAAAAATAATTATCGATTCCGCTTAATTTATTCGCATATCGTAAAAAGAAAAAAATTAAAATCTAGAGACAGACAAGATTCCCAATAAGTAAGTGACAATTTTTTGCTGGCTTAACTACAACTTTGTATAAAAATTCAACACATATCATATTCCATTTTAATGACGCCTGATGCGACATACCCGACATACGTTCTGTGTTGCGGATTGCTGAAGTTTATACACATTTTAGTTTTATTAGAGAATTCCTCTTTCATAGTTAGTTTCTTGTTCGTTCATGCCTCGCTCTCAGAAGATTAAATGAATCAGTAAAATATTGTCGTAATTTGATATCTTGTTGCTCTGTGATGGTCTTGTTCTTCAGAAATCCAATGGCGGAATGAAAAGTTCCCTCAAGACAAATTTTTCGATGGAATTTTTTTTTAGTGAAGTCTTGTTGAATCACCCTGAAGAAGTCTGTGCTAAAAATAAATCGAGTATGGACTTAATGAAAAGTTTGCCTTGTTTTATTGATTTTTGCTTCAATACATGGCATGGCTGGATTGTGGCATACTTTACACACGCAAATGGGAGACGATAAACTCAGTTAATTCGTCTTAATTGACAATTCGTCACTTTTGTCGAAAGTTCAAGGTCATTTAATTTTAATCATCGATCGGAAATTCCTCGCCATAGTTTTTCCGTAGAATTGTGTGTGTGTAAAAATTTTTACGCACCATGACCACGTTGTAAAAAAATAACAATAAAAAATCCGGTTGACTGCTTTTAATAAATGATAAATTTATCGGGAGACCCGGATTATTTTTTTTTATTTATTCTTCTTTTATTTCTCGTGCGATGGATAGATAGCTGATCAAACAAAACGAAAATAAAATGTTAAAAGGCTTCTTTTACCATACATATGCTAATGATACACCTCTGGCTGACGAGTCGTCGTCGAGTCAATACGAGTAAATTATTATAATGGCTTTTTATTTCATTTTAAATGAAAATAGGCAGAAAGAGAGAGATCACGTATCTCCGCATCTGATCAAGTAACGTATAATTAGAATCGCCGCACCAGCGGAGTCATCGCCATGGATCATGGATGATGATTAATTATGTTAATTTAGCGTATAGAAAATAAAAAAAGAACTTTAATCTATTTGGGGAGATGAATAGAATCTCGAACTACTGCCGAGACAATGGCTCGGGATGATGTTCGTGATTGTTCGAAACAAATAAAAAACAGAACAGAACAGGTTATAGAACTAATATTGAAGAGAGGAGAATTCAATGGATATAGAACAGGATTACAAAATACACAGCAAAGGTACATATTTGTTGTTATGGACTTGAATTGAACAGTAGTTTGTGTTCTATTTTGATTTCAAGGGGTTTAGAAGTGATTAAAAACGGATTGAAAAGAAAATAAAATGTTTTGCTCGAAGTTATTATTTTTCGTCGGTTTAGATTTTTTATTGAAATTTATAATAAAATAGGCTCAAAAATATTTTTTTAACTAAAATTAACAATAATTTAATAAAATAATAAAAATTTAAAAAAATTAATAAAAAATAATTTTTTAATTATTTTTTTTTAAATAAAATAAAAAAAAAATAATTAAGTAAAAATCAAAAATAATTATTTTTTAAACGTAAGCTTTCTTAAAATTATTTAAATAAAATTTTTATTTAATTTTTTATTTATAAGATAATTTTAATTGAGAAAAAAAAATGAAAATAAAAATTTCAAATGTTTTAGATCTCAATAAAATAAAATTTATATTTTTTTATTTTTTTACTAAAAATGTTAAAATTTTATGAAGAATTTTCACAAAATATTTTATTCTTTTAAAATAAAATTTTATATAAATTTTGTGATTTTTTTTAAATTAATTTCGTTGTAAAATTAAATTATATTAAATTCAAAAAAAAAAAAAAAAATAATATTTTAAGCAAAAAAAAAAATAATTTTCTTAAAAAATATTTTTTTGACAAATTTTCTCTAAAAAATAATAAAATAAATTAATAATTTAAAAAAATAAATAAATTTAATTTTGATTAATTAATTAATTTTATTTTATTATTAATTTTAATATAATTTATTATTAAATTTATAATTTTTTTCCTTTAAATTTTTTTTCGCTAAAAATGTAAAATTTTAAATTTGAAATATTTTTAGAACAATTTAATTAAATTGCAAAAAAATGAAATTCTTTTAAAGTTATTTTTTCTTACAAAAGTCTTAAAATTCATTAAAATTGTCAATTTTTTTATTTTTTCTGTAAATTTTCAATATTTTTTTTTCTTTTCAATATCGTTAATGAAGATTTTCTTTTCACTTGGGAACAAAAGATATGCACTTTTGTACTTCTTCAGCGATAATGCTCTTGATATCTTCCCCGTTAAATAAACAATGACCTGACGTCGCTCATACGACACGCTACTGCTGCTATCAACAGATCGATAAAAGTGAATTAAGGCAACAACAAAAGTAATGCACTAAAATTTTTGTTATTTTTGTTCCTATCGTGTCATTCGTTTTGTGTGCCAGAGCGTTTTGTTGAGCATTTTATTTATTCTCTGGCGATAATGGAAGAATAAATAACGTTACTACTACAGACTTATTGACGGTATCTTCGTCGTCGTCGTAGGCAACTCATGAATCAATTCAAAATCAATTTTCATTTAAAAGTTTTCGATTCAATTTCATTCAATGCGACTAAAATTAGATTAGTGTGCACTTGCAATCAACGTCTTTCGATAATAAATTAATGGGTCGAGTCATTATCGCGAAAAAAAAGGAAAAAAAGACAAAATGACTCATTTGAATTTTTTTCAGAAGCCATTTTATCGGCGATACTAATCTCTCTCTCTCGAATGTTTCAGATTTTTTTTTGTTTACTGAACAAGAACGAGAAGAATAATCAACTGAACAAATCTGCAGCTCGAGTTCGCGATATAAAACAGGAAATTGAGCAAGCAAATAAGCATGAAACGACAACGAGACACCACCATCCATTGAACATTTTTTTGAATCAATCGTTTTTTTTTAGCTTTTTTTCATGTGTGCTTGCATTCATTCTATTCATGAAAAAAAAAATTGATATAAAAAACGTACATTGCTGTTGCGAGGAGAAGCAAAGCAATTTATTTGTGTATTTCGATACTATTTACATTTTTATATTTATACATAAGTTTAACCATGACAATGACATCCAACTCTACAGACACAGAGCTCGCGCGCGGTCTGCTATAAATAACACTTATACACACACACGTAGCTTCCATAATATTTTTCGCCGAAAATTTGAATGAAACCGCGAATTCATATGCATAAATTATTATATTAAAAAAAAAAGAAAAAAAATTTACTCGTCCTACAACAACAAAAATTTAACGGTTAATAACTGATTGACTGTCTATGAAAAAAAAAATTGTGTGGAAAATATTTCACAAATGTATGCTAATGAAGTTCTGAAGTTTGTTTCATCTTTCTCTCTTATTTATTTTTTTTTCGTCAATGCTAATAAATATTCACACGCACAAAAAATGCCTGAATGGCTAAACAAATTCCGTTTCTACCTGTGGAGATGTCTGGCTTAGCTTTGAATTTTATGCTCAAAGGCATTCCATGAAATAAGATTTTTTTTGCGATGATTTCTGTTGAAAATATTTTTTAAAAAATTATTGGTTTGCGAATTTTTGCTCCAATAAAAAAAATATAATTAATTAAAATTTTTGTGTTTGAAAATTGCTACTTTGTATGAATCATATCAGAAATGACAATAAAAAAAATATTATTATTTAATTTTTGATTAATTTTGAGTCATTAACCTTAAGGTTATAATTTTTTATAATAGGTAAATTCCTAAATATAAAAAAATATTTTTTTAGATGTTTTAATTTTTTTAAAATTATTTTTATTAATCAAAATAAATAATTTAATTTAATTATTTTTTTAAATAATAAAATATAAAATAAATATTTTTTAATTGATTTAATTATTTAAATAATATTTTTTTTTATTAAAAAAATATTTTTAAATAAATACATTGTAATTATTTTTTTTATCAATAAAAAAAAATATTAAAAAAAAATATACAAATATTACAATTATTTTTAATTATTTTAAATTTACCTAAAATATATTTTATTTTAATTTATTATTTTATTTTAATTACCGTTAATTATCATTAAATTAAAATAATTGATTAAATTAATTTTAAAAAAATAATTTTAAAAAGATTTTTTTAACTAATAAAAATAATAAAAAATAAATACAATGTATCACTTTGTTACACTTAAAAAAAAATGAAAAATTCGGTCAAAAATTGCTTATCTGTCATTTTTTGTGTTAAATATAATTTTTTTCATCAACATGTTGACAAACAATTTTTTTTATAATAAAAAAAATTTTTTTTTCGTTTTCTTACAATGTTGCAATCTTTAATTGCTTATCTTCTCGCAAGACGACGACGATGATGATTTCAATATACTACAAAAAAAAAATTGATAAAATACTTACAAAGAAATTCCTTTCGCCTCTGCGTTGATCTGTAGTAAATTCAACGTCTCGAATGGGGCCGAATTATTTATTACTTTTTATTTGCGGACATCATCATAACTGTTCTAAAATAATGTGATTTATGTTTTTTTTTACAACAATCGTCTGCGTCCCAAAATAACTTGTAGGTCACCTGAATGTCTTTTAATTGAAATTTGCTTCTAAATTTAATGAGTGTTTATTATTTATTTTATTTATTATCAAATCATGTAGTTTTTGTTGTTGTTGTCTGATTCACTTTGTATTTCATTTGAATATTTATTTATTTATTGACTGCAAGATGTTCACTTTTTTTTCTTCTTTCTGCTTCGTTTTCTTCACTTTTTTATATATTTTTCTTAAATATATATTTTTATGTGTAATTTTTTTACTCCATATGCAACATGTGTATGCCGTTTGCTAAAAAAATATTGACTTTTTTTTACAAATGTTTCAACACATTTCTAAAAATATGTCAGTGGCGACAAGATTTTAAAATATTTTGCTATGTTTTGATAGTTTATATATACACTTTTTATTCATTTATTTTTTTTATAAATTTTTTTTTTATGAGGCGTGTGTATAAAAAGAAACACTTTCCGCAAAGAAAAAAATTAATTCATTTTATTTTTCACTCACGCTGTAGTAAGAATTTTATTTTTTGAATTTCATCAATGTGACAACGACGCATTGACGCAAACCGCTGTTTATTTTGATCTTATTAATATTATTATTTTGCCAGAAAAAAATTTTTTTCTATGCTTGAATATTTTTTTATTGTTGTATTTTCACTCTCGTCCGCGTTGGCGAGTCAATTCAATTCAGTAGAGTTCAGTAAATTTATTTTTAACGCACAATTCTCGTATTTTTTTTTATTTTTTGTGTACAACAAAGAATGTCTGTCGTATATTTTTTTTTGTTATTATTCACACTGCGAATTTCTGCGAATATTTCTTTTTTTTTTGTTGTAATTTCTTCTGAGGAAATTTTTTTTGCGAATAAATTGTTAATTATTCGACTCACTTATGTATTTTTGTTATCAAAACCGGTAATTTGTGTCGTAGTTTTTTTTGCGAACACTTTTTCTGCACGTTTCTGTACATATGATGTAGAGGTATTTTTTCAGTGTTCTCACTTTTATTATTTTTTATTTTAATTAATTTAATTTTTTCACGTTTTTCAGAAGGAGATAATTTTAATTTTTTTTTTGAGAAATTTTAATGGCCAAAAATCAGGCAAAAAAATTTAAGAGGCTTGTTCTGATCTAAGAGCAGCAAGATTTGTCTCTCTTGCATGTCTGGTTGATTCTGTGAATTAAGCCAAACTGACGACTGAATCACAATGAAATACTGTGATGCGGCGAGAAACAAACTTGCGCGTGGGTTGTTACATGTCGGAAAACTGTACTTGAAATTTTTGTATTTATTTTCAATTCATTCATTCAGTTTTGATTTATTTTTTAAAGTTTTGTTTATTTTATTAATAAAATTAAATTAATTTATTGAATTAAATTTTATATTATTTATTTAAATAATTATTTTAATTAGATTAAATGAGAAATTTTTTATTTATTGACTTTATTTATATTTTTATTCAAAAATAAAAATGCTCAGATTTTTTTTAATTCATTGATTAAATTTTAATTTATTTTTTAAATATAAAAATTTATTGATATATTTTTAAATTAAATCGAATTAAATAATTTAGGAATAAAATTATTATTTATTTTCTATGTAAAAACCAAAATCCATACAAATTTTGAAATTCTGCAAATTCATCAAGCAAATTTTGATTCATGAACCTATTCAGAATTTTTTTGATATTTTTTTAGGTTTTTCAAAAAGAAGATTTTAAATAGAAAAATTAGATAAAATTATGCATTGTAAAAATTATGGAAAATTACGAAAAACTTTTAGAAACTATGATTTCTTATTTTAAAAAAAATGTATGAAAAGCGACAAAATTTGTTTAAGAAAGTAAAATTGATTGCATAGTTTTGAAAGTGAATTTATGTTTTTTTTATTTTTAACAATATTTCTTAATAACATAAGTGAAAAATATATCATTAATTAAACCACTTATAATTTCTAAAATTTTGAAAAATTTGAAAAAAATTGAAAAAATTAAAAAAAAACATTTATACATGTAGAACAAAATCTACGGGTAACACTTACGGTATGTGTTCTATACGCTGTACGTATTATATCTGTACACGATATACGTTATTTACGCCTGTACAAGACATACGAAGCCGGTTAGGTTTTACGACGATTACAACCCTCGCCAAAGTTACTTGTTTTCCTGAACGCTGCGAGACGAATGAATGTAATGAACTCTAAATATATAAAAGACGTATCTCCATTGAAATTCTTTGTATTTTGTGACTTTTTCCTAAAATTGCATAATTCTGGAAGCCGGCTTAAAGAAAAAAATATTAAACATGATGAATGAAAGTATGTTTCAAAGAATCCTTTGTCATTTATGGAAAAAACAAAAACTTTTCCTTTTAATGAAATGACATTGAATCCTCGTAAAATTCTTGCTAATTTCTGTTTTCATCGAAGGATGACATCAAATTTGGTCATATATTTCAATTAATTTTCATATTGACAACCAGTAATTAATGAGAAATATCTGTCGCTCTGGCAAAGGGAAAATTTAATTTCGCCAACATGCATGGGCGAAAGGAAATAACAACAGCAGCAGCAACACTGACATGAGTCGATAAATGGTGACCTTGAGAAATTTCTTTTTTTTTTTTTTGCTCGCAACGATGCGCATTCTGACTAAATATTTTCCCTCGCCATAAATGGCGTAAAAGCGGTAGGTATGTGTGTTCGCAAAATGAAGAAATAATAAAATATATGACATAAAAATGTATTATTAATACAATTTTTGGCACACATCCACAGTCGTCTTCGCCGCATACAACATTTTTATTATTATTGTTTGTTTGAGGAAAACTACGCTACGATTTTATAAATAAGTCTAGTTATGTGTCATTCATGAATAAATTTTCATTCTATTTATAATGTTACACTACTGAAAATAAAAAATATATCAAATACAACATTTACGTTCGCTAACTAGATTTTTTTTTTCTTCTTTCGCATTATTATTTAGTAGTGCACGAGAATCGTGGCGAGTCGACGAAAAAAATAATCGATCGAAATTTTGACATTATGCCAAGTCACTCGTCCCGTCCGAACATGTCTTAGCTTTAATTATTTATTATTATTATTATTAATAAACATTGCGTTCTTAGTCATAACATGACTTCCTGACGCGCGATTGCTTGATGACTTCATTAATTTTTTTTTAATTTGGAAATTGGAAAATTTCACTCAGAATTTTTATTTTATTTTATTAATTTTTTTTATATATTTTATAACGAATTTTATTAAAAATTATTTAATTTTAATTATAAAAAATAAATAAATAAATAAAAATTAATAAAAATTAGAAAAAATAAATAAATAAATATTTTAAAAAAATGCAGGTAAAAACTATTTATTTTTTAATGACATACAAAATTTTATGTAAAAAATTTTAATTAAAAATTTTTCGGAATTTTTTTTAAATTATTTATTTTTATTAAATATATATTTTTTATTATTAATTTTGATTATATATTACTAAAATTTTATTTTTTAAAAATAATTATTTTTTGAATTAATAAATGTTTTGTTTCGTTTAAATTATTTTACTAAAAATCATATTTTCATTAAAAAAAATTAATGCTGTTAAAAATTATTCATTTTTAATTACATATTAAATAATATTTTAAATATAGGTATTTATATTTAGCAAATTTTCTTTTTAATTTAAATATTTTACTTTTAACTTTTTTATTTTTTTTTAATTTTAATTTTTAATTTAATTTTAATTTAAATTTAAATTTAAAATTGATCAAAAGAAAATCCTTAAAGATTTTTTTAAAATTATTTTTTAGTTTTATAATAATAAATTATTTTATTTATGAAAAAAATAAAATAAAAACGTTTTTTTTAATTTTTGAATAAAATAAAAAAAAAATATTTGATAAAATAAATTATTTAAAATTATTAAAAAAAAATTAAAGTTAAATCCTTTTGAAAAGATTAAATTCATTTCATTCAAATTTTTAATTAAAAATATCAATTTTCTAATTTTGTAAAAAATTGAAAAAAAAAAAATTCTTCTAAAATTCGGCGAATTTTGGTCAAACGAACGATTTTCAGCAATAATAAAGTCATTTTTAATTGGCATTTTGCTAAAACCAACTCAAACGTTTGAAATCAGCTTTCAGCTTAAAATTCGCCTTTCTACCTTTGACATAAAATAATTTCATTTATTCTCGCAACCAAACCCAAAACCGATTTTTATACGAAAAATAAATTTTATCCTGGCAACACATTTTATTATTTTTACGATGAGCTTAGCAAAGAAAAAAAAATCGCGATGCGACAACGACAATTTTTGCTCTATCTCCTTCATCAAAATGAAATTCGACAGAGATAGCAAATTCATTGAGAAAAGAAAATTCTACGCTCGAACGATACGATACGACGCGACCCGTACTGCTTGCCTGTACGTGAATTACGTTGCGGAAAAAACAACAATTCTAGGGGTAGACACAGACCAACAAGTAGTTCGAAACAGCAGCAGCAGCACAGGACAAAAGAAAAATGTTACGATTCTGCGCAAAATGTTAAATAATAGGAAATTTCATGTGAAAAAAAAATTGTTTATTATTCTAGTCGTCGCACCATTCGTACGACACACGAAGACGACGACGACGTGAACTTGTACTTGGCGCGCGTGTACGCTACATTTCAAGGCCAACATCGATGTGATTGAGGCAGGAAATGGGGAAAAACGGAAAATGTTACACAACCACTTTGGCATTGATCACTTGTTTTGGATGCGAATGTGTTCCAGCAGCACACGTACCGTACATGTCCGAAATAATATAAAAATTGTGTTATGGAGATACTTTTTTTGCGTCGTTGATTTTTGTCAGAAACATTCATGACCATTTTCTGAAAAAAAATTACATAAAGAAGCAGAAGAGAGGGAAAAAAGTAAAATTTATCGTTTTTGTACGTTTTTCTCGTACGAATTTTTCTGCAGGAAATCAATAAAATCGCTTTACTTACTTCACTATCCTTCATTTAACCTCAGATTGCCAACTTTTATGAACTTCGATGCACTCGTAATCGCCATGGAAATCTCTTGTAAGGCACTTTGTTGGCACGGTAATTTACTGAAAGGCATTTGACACAAATCTAGGACGAAATAAAAGGTAAATAAAAGTCATTTGGCATAAGAAATTACTTTTCGAGAGAATTTTCCTCTGTGAGGTAAGAAAAAATTCTCAGAAAAAGGCTTTTCTATGCAAAACTCGTGGAAAATCTCATCTTAAAACTCAGAAACAGGCATCAGCCCACACAAAGTTATTTTTGAAAAAATACAAGTTGAACAGTAAATAGACATTGCCACTCGCAAACAAACGAGACGAGCAAGTTACGTGACTGCGTTATAAAATTCTGTATAAAAATAGGCTCATTCATGAATTCGTGGTAGGGATTTTTTATTTTCTGTGTGAAAAATATCGAATGACAGGAAGTTTTTTCAAATTCAAGAGGAATGAGATGAAATCCCACAGTTTTGTTTGTTTGTTTACGTAACAACAACTCGTTTACATCTCTCCCGTGGCACACCGAGAAGTTGTTAACGTTATCTAATTAATTGCACATAAATTACAATATAAAATATCAGAAATTAGTCAAAAGTTCTACTTGTGCTCGATTTGTGGCTGCTAGGTACCTTTCATTGAATTGTGAAGCGAACAACAAAAGCTATTATTAACATTGCTGAAAACATACTTTGGTGTTCATGTGAAATGAACAAGGTCATATTGCTTTTTTCTTTCTATGAGAGGGTGCCAAAATTTTTCCTTTTTTATGAAATTTTTGAATTTTTTGGTTAAAAAAATATTTTTAAATGAAATTTTATTCTAAAAGCCCTTAAAAATTTGATTAAATAGCAAAATTTGCATTGGGACAAGATTTTAAAAATTTGCATTGGGATAAAAAATTTTAGAGTTTTACTCAAATGAAAAAATTCTGAAGTTAAAAAAAAATTATTTTCACAAAGTAAAAAATTATGAAAATTCATAAAATGTGCCTTGGGTTGAAATTTTTAAAATAAGCTTTCAAATGAAATTTCTAAACAAACATTAGGAAATTTTCAAGAATATGCATTAGGATGAACTTTTACAGTTCAATTAAAACTTATACTCAAGTTCTGTATTTTAAAAAATATTGTAAAAATTTCAAAATGTGCATTGGGATGACATTTCAAAAATGTTATAGAAAGAAACTTTTAAATATGAATCGGAGGAAATTCAAAAATCTAAGAAATTTAAAGTTGAATTAAAACTTTCACTCAAGTACATATTCAGAAAAATTTTGGAAAAATTCAAAATATGCTAAGGGGTTTTTTTAAATATGCCATATGATACAGCTTACAAATATGCATTAGAAAAAAAATTAAGAATATACTTTGGGAGGTTTTTAAGAATATGCATTGGGATGAAATTTTAATATAAACTGGGCAGAATTGATAAACTGAAAAAAAACGAATTGTGCATTGGGCCGATTTTTTAAAAATGCTAAAGAAAGATTTTCATCGGGGGAAATTCAAGAATATGCATTGGGATGACAATTCAAAATGTGATCTGGGCAAGAATTGGTAGAATGGAAGAAGTTCGTACTGAAAAGAATTAAAATGCAAAAAATTTAAAAATATGCATTAGGTTGAAAATTTAAAATGCAAAATGTGCATTGGGGCGATAATTTGAAATATGATATAAAGCAAAAATTTAAGAATAAAAAATTTAAGGATTACATTTAAAATGTAAACTGGGCAAAAATTAAGTAATAAAATTGTACTGAATCAAAATGTGCATTGGGCGTTAGAATTTTGATAAATTGAAGATTTTCCGTTTAAAAAGAGCAAACCAGAGCCACTCTAACGCTACACAGAAAACGAATAGAAAATGTTTATGTAATCGCATACACGTGCCCTTCCAACTCACCCCTCAAAACAGTCTCCGTTTTCTCCATGGCGAACATCGTCGACGAAAACAACCATAGAAAATAGAAGAAAAATTGTATCTCCCACAAAACTGCTATCTCTATATTTGTTGTATTTAAACGGCAACTAGCTGAATAAAAAAAAACATTTCCAAACACCCGCAACGAACGTTTCTATATTTAGTTCAAACAAAAAAAAAATAGCCTCCTTGCCTCCACATTTTCTGTTTCTGCATTCTTTTACAAAACCAGCTGTTTTTGCCGTTTGCCTCCCCCCAACTTTCTCTCTGCGTTTCTCTTTGCTCCTTGAACTTGAGCGTCTTGTTTTGACACTCGCACAAATAATTTCGTTTTCTTTGATCCTTTTCTGTGTAAGTAGCAGCTCAATGTTGGGTTGGCAATGATGATGAATCAAAAACAGCACGAAGTTGGACAGTTTTGCGTGTTTTCAACATATTTTGGCAGCACCCTCGAATGAACGGAAAAAGGTCGACTAATATGAATTTCAACGTCGTCGTCAGGTACAGGTCTCAGTTGTAAATAAAAGCCAAATAACAAAAACAAGAAGAAGGAAGCAAGAAAAAAACTTTTATAAATGGAATTTGATGAACACTTTGGGGATTTTGGGAATTCAGTACATTTCCTTCGTAATGCTTTTAGTCGTAAATTGATGGCAAATAAGATGGAGACGCCCGGTTTTTTTTCTTTTTTCATAATTTGATGAAAGGCTTGCAATGATACTCCAAGGGACACGGATGCAAGACACTTTTCATAATGCGATGTTCACACTTTCTTCGACACCGTTCGCCATGTTTGTTCAAGCCATACTTTTGGATCATCTTTCCTACGTGACTTATTGACATTTTGTATTCGGATTTGCACCAACATTTTGGATTTGGAGGTCGAGGAGGCCATTGCAACGAACTAACTTTGGATCGAGGATATTTTGAGATCAGCGAAACTCGAGCAGCTGATTGAGGACAACAAGGAGCTTTGCTATCGAGACACTTTGAAAGACAAGTTGGTTCTTCTTGCAGTATGGGAATCACTTGGGGCGTAATTAAACATCCCATGGGACCATTTCTGGTCCATTCAGAATAATTAGAGAACATTTTAATTTCTACTTGAAATTTTGAAGATTTTTTTTTCTTTGACAATTCGCCTACTTTACCTTTTTATTTATTTTTATTATGAATCAAGTGTTTCTCTTTGTAATGAACTCGTGTCCTTTTCATCGCAACTTAACCTTCATTGTCAAGAGTCGTCAATTAAGGAATATGAAATGTCTTAAGTAATTCACCGGAATGGATCTACAGCGTCATGACAACAGATTATCCTTGCTACGTAAATCTCTTCAAACGAGGATTAAGAAAGGTCGAAAATAACGAGAAGGAAAACTTCTGATAACGAGACACAAATTAAAAATCCACTAGACAGCAAATTGTTTACCTTTTTTTCTTATTAAACAATGAAGGAGTATCATTAATCAGTGCAAGATGATGAAAGCAGAAAATCCGTAACTTGGCAACGTCCTTGAACGATTGTTTCAGATTGATTCGTTCGAAATGGAAACCTTTGTTTTTTTTTCTGCAGAAATAATTATTTTTGCAGTTAATTGAATTTTTTTCATTTGAAGCTTTTAATTTAATTGCATTAGCTTCAAGAAGTTTGATTGTTCTTTTCTAAAAAATCAGGACTGCAAAATTTTTTAAGTCAAAATTTAATATTATTTAACTTAAGGCTTAAGTAAAAATCACTTAAGTTAGGCTTAAGTCAAATCAATTAATTAAGGACTGCAAAAAGTCAAAAGAAAGACAAAAAGACTGTCAAAAGAATATTTTAAGTTATTTGACTTAAGCTTAAGTTTAAGAAAAAAATAAATTAAGTCTTAAGTCAAATATTTTTATTTAAATTTCGAACAAATTTTGGAAAAAAAATTATTTTTTTTTAATTTTTTTAAAAAATTTGATAATTGAAAATATATTTGAAAAAAATTTTTTTTTTCTAAAATTTGTTCGAAATTTAAATAAAAATATTTGACTTAAGACTTAATTTAATTTTTTCATAAACTTAAGCTTAAGCCAATTAAGTCAAAATATTCTTTTGTCTAAAATAGTTAAAGTTCAAGTCATAATTTTTCGCAGCCCTGTCAAAAAACTGACATCCTGTTACTGAAATTTTTTTAGGAAATGGCGAACGCACGTGCACAAAAAACGCAAATACTTTCATCTTTTTTCGCATAACGAAAATGAAAATGGGTCCAAGGGAAAATATGTCAATTGGAAGACGATTCTCGGAAGAAAATTTCCTTTCAAATTTTTCTTCTTCAAGGACACTAAACATTATCAAATAGCTGTTGATTGAAAAACATGCCGAAAAAAAAGTAATTAATTTCCATTTAAAAAAATGTTAATTTGAATCCTCGTGCGGCGTCATCATGATTTTCCCTTCGACCGAGCAGCAATATGACAAAAACACGCTTTTCACGAGAATGAGACAACCCATTGACGTAAATAGCCCGAAAATTGCATGTGTATGCAAGTAAGTCGTCGATGTTAATAATAGACAACCCGAAAATGTTGTGATATAGTATTATAATGGTAATCAACACATTACCGCGTAACAAATGTAAACGGAGCGGAATGTAATACTAAAATAATAATAATAACCGAGAATGATTGGTATCTTACGTTTACAATATATTTACCCGAAAAAAATTGTCTAACAGACTGTCTGACGTCAATTGAAGGAACACATTTTTTTTTTGTTCAATGGATTATTTATTTATGAGCATTTTCGTGTTTATGTGCAGGTACGTCCTCAACCTTGCCTTTTTCTCTCGTCTATTTTTGTGACTTTTCATAAATTCATAAATTTGTATTTTTTGTTCCTACCCCCAAATTGAAGGTGAATGTGACATGACACGAAACACGAGAGAGAAAAAAAGTGTGTAAGTGTAAATGTTTAAGTAGTAAATACCAAGAAGGAAAGAAAAAAACAATTTACTGGCACGCAATAGATAGATTTATCGAGTATATGTCGTTCGATATTGACATGGAAATGTTGTTTCGTTGATCACACAAGTCTAGGACGTTTAATGGAAATGTCATCGATTCCGTGACACTCACAGATTTATGGGGAAAAACGTTTGTTTTTCTATGTCGAAGGTGCGTTCAAATCGTAACCTCAAGATTATTTGTGGACACATTTCGATTATTATAAGAATGATTTATTTATTAGTTTATTCTTTTTGTCAACCTTCGACACATTGCGAGTTTGAGTTTGTCACTTTATGGCTTTGAGTATTCTTGGGTAAGTAATAAATTTGTTAAAAATTATTTCTAAATGTTCAATTTTTATGTTGAATTAAATTACCGTAAAGTAGATGATTTTAAGAGAAAGGTAAAATCTGTTAAAATCAGTTTTTTTTTATTTTTTTTTATTTTAATGTTTTTATTTATTTTTTTTAAATATTTATTTATAAAATATTTAAAAAAAAATCTAAGTTTAGAAAAAATTTCTTGACGATCAAAATTTAAATTTTCAAATATTTTGAATATTATTGACTGTTGGTTCATTGAAATTAAATTTTAGTAAAATAAAAATAAATAAAAAAATAAAATAATAAAAAAAAATAATTCAAAATAATAATTAAATTAAAATAAAAATATTTTTAAGTTTTCATTTTACTATAAAATAATTCTCTCAGGATTATCTACATTACGATAGTTCAATTCAAGAAGAAATTCAAAATTAAACATTTAAAAATAATTTATAACGAATTTATTCGAGGACTTTATTGCAAATTCAATGACAAAGAGGTAAGATAGAACATTTCTAACTTCTATTATCTCTCTGGCCTTTGTTTACAAAATGAAGAATCAAATGTTGCCGAATTATCTGTCAAGAAACCTGAAATATGTGAGAGACGTTTAACCATATTTACTGAGAAGCGGAAACGAACTAAGGTTGTCATGTCACTCCAATTACGTTTTTCATCAAAAAGAATGCTCCATGGCTATAATTGGTATCGTTGGACTCGTTAGAGTCTAAGCTTTCAAAAAAACCTAATTTTAAAATTTTTCATCCACTTTCACAAGAGTTATGGTTAAAAATGTCGAATTTTCATACAAATTTAAAGAACTTACCCTCAAAACTTTCAGAAATGTTGTTAAAATTTCACATTTTGACAGCTCACTTTGAGTTTTGACTTTAAAAAATAATGAGTTAAGCACTGTCATTCTTGA
This sequence comes from Culicoides brevitarsis, assembly GCF_036172545.1. NCBI lineage: Eukaryota > Metazoa > Arthropoda > Insecta > Diptera > Ceratopogonidae > Culicoides > Culicoides brevitarsis. The sequence continues at coordinate 32,522,696 of NC_087087.1, read as the reverse complement.
AGAGCTGCTTCTGAAAAAAAAAATCAAAAAAATTTTTACCTTTGATGCTTTAACTTGTTCGACTTTAACGTTGATCCAAATCTTTTAAATTTTCCTCAGTCAGTCAATCAAGGAAATTCGCCGCAACTCCAGCAACATTTGTCACACATCCAATTAAAAATAGAAAATTCTTCAAGCCTCTGTCTAGACACAAATAAAACAAAAATTTGTCACTTTTCCGACCGCGCTTTATAGTTCAAGAAACTCTTGTAATTTCTCGTCGTCGCTCTTCGCGAAGACATCATCGGTGACAATTTCATGCAATTATATTAATTACAGTCTCGAATATTTTTAAACGAAATAAAAATGCATATAATAACATAACATGTATGCAAAAATGCGACCATGCGAAAGAAGCAAAAAAAAAAAAACGGGAAAGAGTTGTAACAGTTGTTGTCGTAATTCTTGCCAGTCTGCAACAAACATCTAACAATATCCAAAAATAAAATTTTATATATTTCTCTAAATACTTACGTGTCGTGTGAGGTATTCGTTATCCGTCATACGTATCCGCGAACGAAAATAAAATTTTACGCAAATAAATTACAAATTACAACTTCACGTCGTCGTTCCTCGCTCGCTCGAAACGTGCATAAAAAGAAAATGCATCGTAAAAATATTTCCCTTTCTTCTTCGTTTTTTGTCTGGTCGACATTTTTGCCGCGAACATTTTTGTCTTTGTGAAACATTTTTTTCTTAAAATATTCTAGAATAATTTCCAAAACAACATTTAATTATATTTTTCCCCGGTAACCTTTGATATTTTGCTCGAATTCCAAAATTAGCGTTGAACATAACAAACTCGGTCTTATCATGCAAATGAGCAATATGCCGCGTTCACATGTGAGTTATGTTAATGAAACCTCTTTTCGAGCCCAACTCCGCATAAATGTACAATAAAACGGAACGCCTTCGAGCTGGCTTGCTACATGTTAGCTACAAAGTCAGCCAGCAGGTATACGAGAGTAATTGAAAACATATGTTCAAGCCATTTTTCACATTCTAAAAATAGCGTTGAATGAAAAATAGAGAAAAAAACGTGCAATTTGTTTGTTTTGCATTGCATAAATCTATCGTGTTAAACAAAAGTTTCTAGTTTGTGCATATGACATATTTTTTTTTTCTACTATCACTTTACTTTACTTGACATAACTGAGTATTTGCCTTTTGACCTTTTTTTACTCGTTCGTATGTGACTCGGTTCGGGTCATTCTCAATCCACGTGTTTTCTCTGAAGAAACCTGAGACGGAATAAATTTAAAAAAATGTAAATAAACAAAAGAAAAAGTTCTGATAAAAAAAATGATTTTTATCAACAACGAATCTCTGCCACACAAATAGATTTTTTGAACGTACAAACATTTGTTTTGTTATTATTACGTTTTATACAGCAGAGCAGTTAGGTGCTCTACAAACAATGTTTCTAGTAAACAGATCCTTTGTTTTTGTTTAAGTTTGAAAAGTTATGCCGATGATGATGAAAAATAAATATTTAGAGACTTTTTGCGTTTCGTTTAGATTTTGAGACATGAGGATGCCTTAAGAGTTTTTCTTCTATTAAAGTATTAAAGTTAAATAGATTAACTTTCAAATACAGACTTTAATTTTTTTTTGTAATTAAATTAATTTAGGTCATCAAAGGTGATCAAGACTTAAAGCTATCATAGACTTTTCTGATTCTAATTGAAAAAAAATAAAATTAAAAACCGTTAAAATTGATCTCTTAGGATCAGTTGATCAGTAGGATCAGTAGGATCAGTTGATCAGAGATCAAGTTAACCTTTTAATGCTGTCTTCTGATCCCTTAATGGATTCCGTTCATAAGGTCAAATTGACCCCTTGTGAAGGTTACGCCTCTTAAGGAGTCAAATTAACCTCCTGAAGGCATAAAATTGATCACAAATTGATTCCTTGAATAGTGAGAGAAGAAGAAGGAATCAATCTGAGATCAATTTTATACTTTCACGGGGTTAGTTTGATCCGTTAAGAAATTGAACTTCACAAGGGGTCAAGTTGACTTCTTAAAGGGATCAAATTGACTTCATGAAGGCATCAAATCTCTTCTCTGAGGGGCTAAACTAATCCATCAAGGGATCAGAAAATGATCTTAATCTGATCTCTGATCTTACAAGATCAATCTTACACATTTTTTATTTGTAGGTTAGGTTCAACCGATCAGTTGATCTACCTTCAAGGTTTTAAGATAGATCTAAACTTTTATCTTTGAAGCTTTTATGTCAAGTTTGAATTTCTTGTCAAATTCTTGAAAAAAGTTTTACAAAAGTTAAAGGTAACAATTTGAACCTGAACTTGCTTGACATCCAAAGGCATTCACGTGCTTTGATATCATTAACTCGTAAACCATTAAAGTGAAGTGAAGAGAGTTGTACCGGAATGTCGCTAAACACATTTAAACGTTTTACAACTCGGTATAAAATGAATAATGACAAAACATTTGGCGCCTGCAAAACTGCTTATTATTAAAGTACATTTCAATTTTACGAAAGTATAAACGAACATAAATGTGTCACTCCATCAGCCAGCTCGCTACTCCTACTCAATAATCATTTTTTTCCTTGTTCAGTTTGTTTGTAAATACAAACGATGAAGAAAAAAAACTACTTTTGTATTACTTGCAATGTTACTCTTAATCATGATTTACGTTTAAGTTTTACAACTTACTCACATCACAAACTTCTTTCGTACACATGCATGATTATTATTTTTTTTTTTGTATAAATAAATATTATACACGGAATTTTTATTAGTATCGCGCTCGATTGTATTATACTATAAGAACAGTTAACATTTATAAATACCATAATTAATCAGTGACAAACTCGTTTTTCTCTTGCTGCTTGAACGCGAATGAGTTGTTACTGTCAGCTCGTCGTTACACATCATCGTGGCTTTTTTTTTTTGTTCTACATTCGGTTTTGGTCCGCCGAGAAGAAATCCTCAAGGCTCCGGCAATAATTTGAGAAGTTGTTACACCCACTTTACCCATTTATGCCATTAGAGGTGTTTTTATTGATATAGCAACAAAAATCGAATAGTTTATGGATTTCATATTATTTGTTTATGTTGAGCCAGCAAGAGAGAGAACTTTGTTTCAACACACAAAATAACTTGTTTCACAGCAACATTTACAAGATCTTTACAACACACTGAAAATGTTGCAACATTACTTTTTTTCCATCTGTACTACTTGCCTGAATTTTATGCGTGGAGTGGTTATGTTGTAAGACTCGCGCGCGCGAGTTACAAGAATATCAGCGAAACAAACGTAGCTCGCGATATTTTAAAGGTTAATCGGATATTTTTAGCGTAATTTGATTTGACATTTAATTTAATTTTTTTTACAGGAAAAATTGATTAGATTTTTTTTTTGTAACATTTTTCGTTTATTGAATTTTTATTCATAATTAGTTCATTAAAATTAATGAACTATTAAAAATTTTCTAATTATTTTAATTTTTTCAATTTTTAGCTGTGAATGTATTGACCTGATTACTGAGATGCAAATAATTTGTATGGAAAAATTCGTTATGAATTCAAAAATGGTGATAATCAAAAGAATCTTAAAATTTTTTTTTTATTCATTTTTAGACATTTTTTTTAAAAATTCTTTAGAAAATCTTTTTAATTTTTTATCGTAAAATTATCATTTCATTTTCAAAAATTTAGTTAAAAATATTTTTAAAAAATTATAATTTTAATTAAAATTAAAAATTAATTTAAAATAATTATAAATTAGGTAATTCAAAATAATAATTTTTAATATGAAAAATACCTAATTTTCAAAAAATTAAATTAAATTAAAATTATTAAAATTTATTAAAAATTTGAAACTTCGTTAGAGTTTTATTAAAAAAATATTTTTTTTGATTTAATTTTTTTTTTAATTTTAATTTTAATTTTTTTTTGTTAATAGAACTAATAATAGAATAGTTAATAATTATTTTTTCAAAAAATTCAAAGAAGCCTGTAAAATAAAATAAAATAAAATATTTAAAGTTATTTAAAATAAATAAAATAAAAAATTGATAAGGTATGCAATGAATTTTACACGCCATATTAACTTTTATAATTTTCCACGAATTTTCCCAATAATTTTTCAAATTTTTCTGTTCCTAAACCTTCTTTTAGCTAAACTTGACATTCTACAAAAAACCTGAAATAGATTCGAAAATCAGAACTCGAGTTAAAGCGTTACAAAATTTGTATGGATCTTAAATTTCAATTAAAAAAGAAGATCAAATAAGGAGTTAATTAATTCGAAACATTTTTAATAAATACTGAAGTGACATTTTTAATTAAGGAAACTAATAAACAGAGGAAACCACAACATTCCTTCGTCCATCATTGAAGTAAATGTCTTTCAAGTAAAAATCTGCTTAGCAAGTCTTGTCATAAACATTCAATAGTTCAATTTTTACGACAATTTTCTCATTTCCGTTGCAAAATATAAAACTATTTTCCGAAATTGATTGATTTCCTTTGCAAAAAATTTTTTTATTGCATTTAAAATTAGGCCAGAAATATTTTAATAAAATTCAGAATTTTATATTTTGCATTTATTGCAAAAGTCATAAAAGTTAAATCTCGCATCATTATCTCGTTCACAGACAGAAACTTATCATCATCGTCAAAATGTCTCCCAATATAATTTTTGAGATGAGAGGAAAAAAAAAGTTTTTGTCTGTGAAGAAATATTTTTACAACCAGAAATTCTTGCGATGAGATAAGAATTTTTATTTTATGTTTGTTTAACTTTTTTTTTTGTGTCGTTGTCAAAGTCTTCTCAACAGGTTCGCGTGGTGGTTTCTCACAACAAATGAGATCGAATATCGTCGAGAAGAGGAGAAGAGACACTTCTTCAGCTTCAATAAACAAACATAAAGCTCTTTTTCTGTCAATTGATTGTCTTCGTCTTCGTCGTCGTCGTGGAAACCTGAATATTAATGAAAAATAAATTCCTTCGTCGTTTTCAATTCACTTCATCAAAAAAAAAAAAAAAATCAACTTGTACATGATACTTAATATTATTACGGGCGAAACATGTTCAAGTAAAGATCCAGGTTCTAGCAACATATTTCGCATTGTCTGACACAAACACAGGCACACAAGTACTTGGCGAAGAGAGTAATGGTCGGAACATACTTGAAATGAAATACAAAAAAAAAATGTATGTTTTTAGGCATCTCTCAGCTGAAAACTGGTTTTAAGGTTATTTTCATAAGAATTTTACCTTTATGTTGTCGAGTTTTTGTTCGCGTTTGAATAAATATTTCTCGGACCGAAATTTCATCGCAGCTACTCGGAAGACTTTACGCGCCATTTCAGTAATTGGCGAAAAATTTTGCTTCATTTACAAATTTCCAGCTAAATTTGGGTCACTACGTTTTCCGTCGCAATTAAAATTTAACCCCAATTAGTTCCCAATAATAAAAAAAAAGAGATGGAAATTAATGAAAATTTTTCGTCGCTCTAATGAATGGTTTCCATGATAAGTAAGAGACGACAACTTTTGCAAATACCTACACATAAAATATTGAAAATGATCCCTATAGCAGCGAAAACATTCGCAAAAAGTTGTTTACGCTCTTTTATCGAACAAAGGAGATGCTCGTTACTTTGGCAACAAGCTGCTGAAATAAACTCTTTGTATACCTACGCGAACCGTACGCGGGGCAAAGTCAATGGAATGGGATATTGACACGTGTTGTGTAGTTGTGATGATGGCAGGTTGATGAGTTGGTTCAACTTGTTGCATGTTTTGAGCGATGTTTGATGGCAGCAAATGGATTTCCGTTAAAAAAGCAGTATTGGTAATCCCCATTTTTGGTTCGCTTCTGTGAAAGTAATGAATATTGGAGGAGCTTTGAGGAAGTTCTATGCTCGATTCGGAGAAATTTTGTCAAAGCAAAAATAATTCCAATATGTTTTGATATTGCTTTGATATTACATTTTCAGTTGAATATTTGAGGATAAAATTTAAAAATTGGTCAAATATTGACGAAGGATTCTCGTGAATATTTTATAATTTTTTTTTTGTGTAAAATAAGTTAATAGAATATTTTTTTAAAAAATTAATTGAATTTTTTTTAAACAATATTTACGAAATAAAATTTTTTTTTTATTAAAATAATTTAAAAAAAAAAATTAATTAATTGATTTCGTGAATATTTTATTATTTTTCTGTAAAATAAATTAATTAAATATTTTTTTAAATTATTTTAATAAAAAAAAAATTTTAGTACCTAAAATAATATTCAAAAATATTAAATATTTTATTATTTTTTTTTGTGATATAAATTAATTATTTCTTTTAATTTTTAAATTTTTTTAAAATAATTTTTAATAATTTTTAAATAATTTTTTAAATAATAATAATTTTTTAATAATAATTTTTTAAATAATTTTTTGAATAATTTTTAAAAAATTTATTTTTTTTTATAATACAAAGAATAAATAAATCAAAAAAAAAAAAATTAAATTAAAATTAAATTAATTACAAGATTTATAAATTAATTATTATTTATTTCCTTGAGAAATAAATTTATTATTAAAATTATTATTTTTTTTCTCAAATAATTTAAAAGAAAATTAATTTTTTTATTAAAATAGTTTTAAAAATTTTTTCAATTAATTTTTTTTTATTTTATTTTATTAAAAAATATTATCTAATAAAAATATTTTTTTTACAATTTTTTTATCCTTTCAATTATTTTTTTTGTAACAGCTCAAAGACTTTTTTCATATGTCAATCAAATAAAATTGATTGAAACTTCAAAACCAAAAGCTGATCGTTCAGTTTCTCTGAAAATTGCACTTCACAAATAAAATTTCTGCAAATGAAAATAAAATAAAAAAAAAAGTTTGCCAGTCATCGAAAATTTGACCTGATGATTTACAACTTTTATTATTTATTTATTGCCTTTTTATTGTTTTTATTTTTTGGTGATAAGCTGGTTACGTTCTGTTTATTTGTTTAAAATCCAATCAACAATAAAAAAAATTGCTAGCGTAAAATTTTAATCAATATTCACAATTTTTTTTTAATTTGTTTATTTTTAGCTCAATTTTTTTGTTGCCATGAAATGAAGAGTAATGTCCTCCTTTATCACATAAAAATAATGATGACTACGCCGCCAACGATGAGAGACACAAAAGTTTATCAGCATGCAGGTTGTTAGAATTTAATTAATGAAAGCTGTTATGTCAGAAGTTTATCTTATGAACATTTCTGAACTTTGAGCGAAGTAATGAAAATAAAAAAAAAATCTCTTCGTTGCAGAAATTAATTGCAGTCAAAGGCAATCTTGAAAATTAAATTTACCGAATCAATACAAATGCACTTTATGATTAATTAAATATTATTTTCTTACCTTTTTTGCTTTTTGTGCACACTCATAACTTTAATTAGAGTACCTTTGCTGTTTGCGCACGGAATCAAGACAGCAACGAAGCAATATATATATTTTATTGTAAATAGGATGATATTGAGTTTCATCAACATTTTTATGATTATTATTGTTTTTTTTTCTTTTGCATTATCGTCGGTATTTTGGAAAAATTGCAGTTTTTGTACTGTTAGAAGTCCAAGTTTTTATTAATTTTTTTTAAAGAAATTTTAAAATTTCGAGATTTTAATTCTAACAGTTTCATGAAAAAAAAATTTTCCTGATTTATTTTTTAATTTTTTTATTAATTTTTTTTTTATATTTGTAGTTAATTTGTTAAAATTAAAAAATAAAATTTTAAAAAATTTGAAAATTAAATAAAAATAATTAATTAAAATTAATTAAAAATAAAATTCAATTTTTTCATTTTTTTTTTCATTTGTTAATTAAATTAATTTAAAAATTAAAAAAATTAAAATTAAATTAAATTAAAAAAAAATTAATTTAAAATTAAAAAAAAAATTAAAATTATTTAAAAAAATTAATTTAAATAAATTAAAAAAGTCATATTTCTAATCAATACAAATTAAATATCTTAATTTTTAATTAATATTTTTTTTCATTTGTTAAAATTAATTTTAAAATAAAAATTCAAATTAAGAAATTAAAATTAATTAAATTAAAAATTTATTTTTAAAAAACTAAAATAATTAAAAAATTTATTAAAATTTAATATTAATAATTAATTAAAAAATTATAATCTTTAATTTTAAAAATTAAAATTATTTTTAAAAATTAGCATTTTTAAATTAATTTTAATTTTTTACTAAAATAAAAATTAAAATAATTTTCCAAAATTAATTTTTAAGCCTTATAATTTTTAAATTAAATTTCTCGAATTTTTATTTTTTTTACAATTACAGCACTGAAAAAATAATTAATTAAAAAAAACTTAAATTAATTAAAAAATTTAATTTTTTAATTTTTACAAAAATTATTTAAAAAAAATTTAAATGAAAAGAATATTAATTTTTTTTCAAAAAAAAACCTTAAAATATCGTAATTTTTGCACAATGCGCTAAAGTTCTAACAAAAAAAATTGACTTTCTTCTATTTCTTTTTCATTATTACTTTATTTATTATTAAATGTGGAATCAAATTACGCGACAACAAAGCAAATTATCAGCAACGAAGGTATCGAATTACTCACGCCAGCCATCCACACTGATTGCATAAGAAAAGCAAAAATTCGCAAAAAAAGAACTCTCTCTAGAACAAAAACAAAAAAAAAAAAAAAAAATTTTTTACGTAATTTCCCCGATCATCACCAAATTTGCATTTGACTCGATTTTTTTTTGTTTATTTCAAAGTTGCACATAAATAAATCATCGCGTTGATTTGATTTTATGCTAAAATAATTCATCAGACGCCTCAAATGCATTACAAATCGCGCGGAGAACAACAACAAATTTTACTACAATCGAAAAAGCAAAAAAAAAAACTTATGAATAAAAAGATAATAATGTATTATTGGAGCGAGTGTGTTATGGCGGCGGATTGCGAAATCGTTCTTCTCGGAAAGGAACGTGCAGTCGCGTCGTCGTGCACAAACGACATTCAAATGCATTTGTGTGCAAAAAAAATAAAAACCGACCGAAGGAACAAGAGTCTGAAGAAAAATGAATTTATTTACAAGTCGCGCACGAAAAATCCAACATGAAAGACAAAAACTGGTTTTAGCTCCGATGATACGCTACTGTTTTACGCTTTTACGTTCTCTTAATGGGATATATTCAAATATATTTTATGTAGATTCGGACTGGTTATTATTGCATTCTTCTTGACGGATGAAAAGAGGAACGAAACAAAAAAAAAGTGTTTTACAAATTAAGGGCTTCTGTGTATTTTTTGATTGGCTTGCTTTGGATTTATTTAAAAATTCCATTTTTTTTTTTTTTTTGAAAATTGTTGATGAGATATCGATTGGATGCTGATTGGATTAAACCGCAAAAAAAAACGAGAAGAAGAGGAAAAAATTGGTTCTTGAACTGCAAGAGATAAAAATCGCTCGAAACCGACTCGTATCTAATTGCATCTCTCGTTCAAATTCCATATCTGTCACTTTTTGTTAATAATAATAAAAATCGAGTTTTAAATGGTTTCGAACTTGTTCATGCATCCATGTAACATAATGATGAAAGACGTTTTTTTCTCTTCATTTGGCATCGCATCGCACGGAAAAAAGGTAAAAAAAAAAGAAGAAGAATTCTGATCGTGCACCCATAACTTCTTCTCTTCTTTATTTATTTTATCCCTTTTTTTGCTCGGCATCGTAAAAATAAAGCATAAGAAAGGTATTTCACTTCACATTTTTACTACAGAAACCGGACAATCCATTAATTATCATCATCATCATTGTGTATATTTATTTCACTTTTGATTGTGTGTACTTTTGCCACAGAGTTTCTTCTTTTTTTTTCTTTTTGCATTCCTTTACTTCGTTCGCAAGTCGTCTTCTTCTTCTTTTTCTTCTTTGGTTAGTCAGAATCGTATCGTAAAAAGAATTCTGTAGTAAACGGACAAAATACTACAAATGTTGATTTTATGGTTTCTGCGAGAAATCGGCTACAAAGCAAACAACGTCGGGATGAATTAACGTGTGACACTCTGAAAAAATGAAAAAAATTGTCAATTTATTTAAAATTATTTTTTAAAAATTATTTGAACAATTTTATAAATATTTTTTTTATTCATAGATTTAAAAAAAATTAAAATTTTTATTTTAATTATTTTATTTTTTTATTTTAGATTATTTTTTTGATTTTAAAATGAATAAAAAAAATCAACAGAATTTTTTTCCGTACCAATAAGAATTTTTGAATAAAAAAACTATAAATTATTTAAAATAAAATAATTAAAAAAATTTCAACTTAAAATATTTTTTTTCTTCATGAAAAAATATTTTAATACTGTAAAATTATTAGTTTCAATTACTAATTAAAAAAAATAAAATACATTAATTTTTTAAATAATAATAAGTAAAATAATAATTAAATAAATGTAATAATTTATTTGAATTAAATTTTTTAAAATAAATTTAATTTAATATTTTTTCCCAAATATTAATTTTAAAATGTTAAATAAAATAAATTAAATTAAATTATAATAATTAAGAATTAATTATCGAAAATTTAATTTTTTAATTAATAATTAATTAATTAATTATAAATAAATAATTTTTAATAATTAAGTGAAAAATTAATTAATTAAAATAAAAAACAATTTTTTAAACTTTTAATAAAAAATTACAAGTTGATTTTCTGTTCATTTTTATAAAATATTTTAAAATATAATTTTTATAAATTATTTTTAAATACCTAATAATATTTTTTTTTTAAATAAAATATTTTTTAAAATAAATTTATGATTTTTAAAATATTGAAAAAATTAGAAAAAAATTATTTTATTATTTTTTTACTTATTTAAAAATTTTGTAAGTATAAAAAAATAATAATTTAACGAAAATCAAATAATTCTCGCAGTAGAAGTGTGAATTATTTTTTTTATTTCAGTTATTAAAAATTTTTTAATTCCTTTTATTACTGCTAAAAAAAAATCCCCTCGGTCAACCAGTTTTTAATCGTTTAAAAGCCTTCTGAAAAGCTTCTTTGAACATTTTATGATCAATTAACAAAACTTTTCAAACATTTTCGATAGAATCCTATTAACTTTATTACAGCGCGATTCGTCAATGGCGTAAACAATTTTTTTTATGAATGTATAAAAAGATTCGGATTTTTATTGTTTTACACACATCACAAAAGAATCCCAACCAGAAGAGAAAAAAAAGATGATTTATCTGAAAAAATATTAAAACGCATGAATTAAATGTGATGACTCATCACACACATCCGCACAAAACAACAAAAAATATCTTAAATATTTTATGCATTTTCATTCTTTTTCTCCTCGTTCGCCGAGATCGATTCACGTTGCCTCGAATTATCGCCAATAATAAATATAAAAACCGGTCGAAGCATAAAATATGCTCGAATCTCGTCTCAATTGATGCTTAAGTGCTTGTTCTTCTCGTACTCTATTGATAATAATCACGAAATGTTTCTGTGACTCCTTTTACGTTCGATTCATGTCCAGTCCTCCTTCGTCATGCCTTCTTCTTCTTCAACAACAAACGATTCTCGGTAATAAAAAAAAGCTTGAAAGAAAGAAAAAATGCATTAACATCCAAAGTAAAGTACGAGACAACACAGATTCGAAAATTCTTTTCTTGTTTAACTTTTGAGACGCGTTTGTGTGTGTGTTTGTTCTTCTTCTGCTTCAGCTTCAGCTTCGTCTTCGAGATAAAAGTTGTAAGAAACGTGTTTTTCTGTCTCTCAGACATTTTTGTACATACTCGAGAGTAGTAATAATGATGATGGTCGTGAGTATAATCGGGTGTAAGACACAAAACGTATCAAATATCCGAGTACACACAGAGAAAACGTAAAAAAAAACAAGAGTTTGTAGTAATAAGTAAGCAAGAAAAGGGAATCGAGAAGAACAAAAACGAACCTGAGTAAAATGCAAATAAACGTAGTAATAATAAAAATAAGAAGAAATCCCGAATGAGCGTTTGATGACTTTGAAAAAGTATTAAGACAGGTTTTTGTTCGTTTTTTTTTTAAATTTTAAATTAAAAAAGATTTTTTAAGGAGAAGAAGTTAAAAATTAAATTAAAAAAAATATAAAAAATTTTTAATTATTTTTATTTTTAATTTAATTGATAATTTAATTATTATTTTTTTTAATTAAATTAATTTAATAAATTTAAATTTTAAAAAATTTCACATTTTATTTAAATTTTTTTTAAATTTTATGTCATTAATAAAAACTTTCAAGGCTAAAATTATTTATTATTTATTTTTAAATATTTTTCAAAAAATTTATAATTTATTTTTTGATCAAAAATTGTAATTTAGCGTTTTTTAAAAAAATAAAAAAAAAAAAAATTAAAAAATATTTTTTTTTAACAAAAAAAAAATGAACTTCAAATATTTTTTTTAATATTTATTATTTTTTAAAAAAATTTTAATTTTTTTTGTTTTTCAAAAGAAATATTTTTTAATAATTTTTTAAATATGTTTTTATTTATTTTTTGAATTTTCTTCATATTAGGTATATAAATTTAAAGTATAAAGAAATTTATTAATTATTTTGAAAAATATTTAAAATTATAAAAAATATCAAAAATGAATTAAAAATGGTTCAAAATTTTTTAAATATATTAAAATTAGTTTCCTTGAATTATTTACTTTATTTTCGTGTTTTGTTTAAAAATATTTTTCTTTTTAAAAACTATCTTCCTTAAGATTTTTTTTAAATATTGAAACTTTTAAAATATCAGACAGACATCGTTTCTTCATTAATTTTTTTTTTCGATCAAAATGCTGTACAAAAAAGAGTAAAACGAGATCATGTTTCATGTGATAATAAAAAAAATCTAATCATAATCAACGTTTTTCTCTCTCCTTATTCTTTTAATTTCATTTTTTTTTTGTTTTTTTTATTTCTTATATAAATCTTTCAAATCCCTGCACGATTCTCTTGGGGCGTTATTACCTTTAAAAATCGTTTAAAAGTTTTTTTTTTATTATTATTAATAGAGTCGAACGTAAGATTATATTTATTATTATTTTTTGGAGTAAGAGAAAGAGCGACTAGAACATTAACGCACGACCAAAAAAACACACAAAAATATATAATTAGGCAATAATATAAATATACCTGTTGCTTGATTAATTCAGCTCCCATCACATTCCTCTGCCACGTTTTTTAGTAGTATTCTCATTATAGTAGATTTTTGGATGGTACCTAAAATTATGATAAGCTATGAAAAAAATTTAAAAGAATTAATGAATATAATTATATATTGTAAAGATTTTTTTTTTGAATTGAAGATGAGCTTGAGATGAGATTTATTAATTTTCTTGGATTGATAAAATCTGACATACAAAATTTTAGTTAATAATTTTTTTTTACTCTTTCGACAGTTACTTTAATTTTTTTTCTTTGAAACTTAAAATAGATAAAATAATTAAAAATAAATTAATTAAAAAAATAATTATTTTAAACTTTGATTAATTTTAAAAAAATAATTTTTAACAAACTAATTAATTTTTTAAATTTTTATTTATTAAAAAAATAAATTATTATTTATTATTATTAGTATTTATAAATTAAAATTAATTATTATTTTTTATAAAATTATTTTTTTTAAATTTAATTATTTATTTAAAATTTTAATTTTTTAAATTAATTTAATTTTTTTTAAATAATTTTTAATTTTTTTTAATAAAAAATAATTTTTAGAATTCATAAAAAAATAAATTTAATTCAATTAAAAAAAATATTTAAAAATTAAAAAAAATATATTTAAAATTATTTTTATTCTTAATTTCAAAGAATTAAATTTTTCATCATGAAATTAACACTTTATAATAAAAAGTTGCAATAAATAATCCCACAAATAATTAATTTCCTTTGTTCCATATTAAGATTTCCAGAGAACGAAAGTTAAGTCATCTCGATCATTCTGGATTTCCCCTAAATCTCGTTTTGTTACAATGCATCGTCTAGAAATTGACATGCGACCGACAGATAATATTACAATGAATTCCGTTCACTTGCACAAATTTTAATGAATCACTTATTTAGTAGAATTCTGCGAATTAATAATAATAATATTAAATTTATTTGTCGCATACACAAAGCTTCGTCTTTGTTTCGGTTTGAAATTTCATACAAATTGCACCGATGTCAGTCACCTGATGAAGTGCACTCGATCCGAAAATGTGTGTCTTTGGCCTTTTTGTTTTATTTTTTTTTTACTTTTTTCGTAAATATTTGATTGAATTTGTTTTATTATTTGTCCGTTTAACGAAAAAAAAAAAAAAAAACAAACATTCGTAAAAAAATTTGTAAACTACAAAAAAATTGACCAATATTTGACTTGATTGCAGTTCGAGGAAATATTCGATTCAATGAACATTAATTTGATGCATTTTTATGTTTCTGTCTGACCCAGAGATGGATTTGGTTCTCATTCTAGACAACATGAATCATATTTCATCGTTAGTTATGGTGCTAACCCGGTAATTAAAAATCCAAATAAACATCGATGGCGAAGCATTTGAGGCACTTTTCGACTTTATTCCCGACGAAATATTAAAATTTACTCGAAAAGTCCTCAGAACAGTGAAAAAAGTAAGCGTAAACTTTGTTGTACGATCATCATTAATAATATTAATAATAACACATTCGAAAAAAAAATGAAGAACAAAAAACTACAAACTCACTAAAAAATAACGCACACATTAATTTATCATAAAACAAACCAATAATAATAATGATGCATCATCATCGTCTTACAATCTTCTTCTTACAAAACTGTTGTTTACAATATTTACTTTTTTTTTCGTTTTCTTCTCCTCAGTTTTTTTTTAAATATTTATTTAGTTCACTTTAATTTGTTCTACAAACAAAACCAGAAAAAAAATCTCGGCATATCATTCAGACTTCATTATCAAGTCTATAATTTGTAAAACGTTTTCGGTAACAAAAGTTTGGGAGATGGTATTATTATTAATTATGGGTATCGTAAATGCTCCTATTTTATAAGAATTAAATTTAAAAACTTTTGAACAATTATTTTTTTTCTATCTGTTTCAAATTTTTGAGAAATTTAAAGAAACTATTAAAATTTTCGAAAATTTGCTTTAATTTCGACTTTTCGAAAATTTTTAATTTAATTTTTTTTATTTTTTTTTTAAATTTATTCTTAATTTCGAAATTTTTAATATTTTTTAAATTTGGTCAAAAATCTCATCAAAATAATTGAAAAATTAATTGGAGTAAATTTAATTAAAAATATATTGTTATTTGTTATTTTCGAAAATTTTTCGAATTTTTTATTTTCGAAAATTAATTTCATTAATTCAAAAAACTATAAAATTAAAAAAATTAATTCATTAAGACATTTTTTTCGAAAATCTTTTAAAATTTTTCAAAGTTTATTTTATGATTTTTTTTAAATCATTTTAATTTAATTTTTTTTCAAGAAATTCATCAAAATATTTATAAATTAATTACAGATAATTAATAAAGTGAATAAAAACAATTTTATTTTCGAAAAATTTTCTAACAATTTTAATTTCGAATTTTCGGAAATTTTTCAAACGATTCATCTAATTACTTTAATAAAATAAAATAAATTAATTAAAAAATCATTTTTTTTTAAATTTTTTTTTCGAAAATTTATTTTTTTTTTAATTTCGGAAATTGCTCAAATTAATTAAATAATAAATAAATAATTTTATTTTTTTTTTCAAATTTATTCGAAATTATTTTATATTTTTTATTTCGAAACTTGTTAAATTATTATTTTAATTTTCAAAATTTTTTCTAATTTTAAAATTTATTAGAGAAATTCATCAACAAATTCATCAAATTCAAATTCATCAAAAAAAAAAATTGAATCAAAAAAAAGTTTCTACCATTTTTAATTTCGAATTTTCGAAAATTGTTCGAGAAATTCATCTAATTAATTAAAATTAAATAAATTTCAAATTTTCGAAAAATATTTTTTTAATTTTGAAAAAATTCTTAAAAAGTTACATTTTTAAACATTTTTTTTTTAGTTTTTTTCAGTTGCATAACGAAAAAAGTATCAATTACTGGCTGGACCATCCGAACGACAGGTCAACAAAACGTTTTGGGACTCAAACCTATTAAAGAAGAGTACCGAGAATCAAAATATGGTCAATTTCATGCCTCTTCTCGCATTCAAGAGGAGAAAAAAAATCTACCTAACATTATTTTATAATGTGATTTGAATGAACTCAACTATGAACAAGAGAGAAGCACACACAAAAGAAACATTTTTTTTTGTGACCGAGAGTCAATAGAAGTCATTAAATGTGCTTTTGTTGAACGAAAAATGTGTGTGTGCAAGGATGCTGCATCGAAACAAGAAAGAGAAAGAGAGAGAGACAACAAAACATGTGTAAACGAAGCACTTGAGATTCTTTTGACAAACAAAACGAAATAATAATAATTGTTGTCACAATTCATTCTTTCTCCTGGAAAAAAGATCAAAACTCGATTTTTTGAGAAATGTGCAAAGAGACGCCCTATCGTGATGTGAAGTGGGTACTTGAGATGAGAATAGTGCCAAACTGCGAGGTAATTTTTTTTTCAGCATCCTTTTACCTGTTGGACCACTTTTTTTTTTGGGATGAAACCTCTCTGAATGACACAGGACACAAAAAAAGTAAGCGCACGGCCATAAATTTAAATCAAAAATATTTTCTGTTGTTCCGAATTTGAATTTGTCGGCGGGATCACGTGTTCGCTGGAGTAAAATTCAGCTTCCTCCGCAACAAAATTGAAGTCAAATGATCAGATAAATTATTCATTTACGCAAATTTCGAGTATTTTCGTATTCGAAACACTTTTTGCTGGCAATTCGCGTAACACTCTGTTGATTGAATGACTTTTGTGACACGAAAAAATGTTTGATTAGACACAAAATGTCATCGCAGGTCACGAGTTTTGGCGAAATCTCATAAAAAATTGATAAGATTTCATTTCTAATTCACTAAATTTAGTTTAATTCAAGGTATCACGCCGGAAAGATGTCAAAAATTGTTCTTTTCTTCCTCATTGCAACCGTCACAGCCGATGAATTATTGAAAATTGAACGATGCTCGCCATTATTTGCTGAGCTAAACACATGCACCCTCGTCAATTTGCATTACAACAAAACAAATTTCGAGTTTATGGCACATTATGATCCCGTTTCTACCTTAAAAGTGCGCGTTTTGAACTCATCTCTGCCGAAATTGGGCAAAAATGGGATTTGCATGACCAAATATTCGTCCTCGACGGATTTGAGTATCACAGAATTGGACTTGAAAAATGCTGAAATTGAAGAAATACTTCCGACAGCCTTCGAAAATTGTGTGGCGCTTCAGAAAATCAACCTAAAAAATAATAAAATTGCAATTTTAGAGCCCGAGACTTTCAGTAAAAATCGAGAATTGCAAATTATTGACTTGACGAGCAACTTGATACGATCGCTACATGACAAAATTTTCGCTGATTTGACAAATTTGAAGGAATTGCGACTTTGCAACAATTTTCTCGTCGAATTTGAGCCTCAGTTGATCGCGAATTGTGTGAACTTGGAGACACTCCGATTGGATTCAAACGAATTATTTGACCTAAAAGTACAAAAAATCACAAAAAATGAGAATTTGAAGACCATTGCATTTAATAATAATCAACTGCGATGCGCTAAAATGCGAAAAATTGAAGAAAATTTACGTGAAAAAAATATTTTTGTTGATCCCGAATATGAAGGAAGGGCGAAGATTATTCCCACGAACGACTCGCAAATGCTGTGCTTGGATGATATCGCGTGGACAGCTGCTCATTACGTTTTTATGTATGATAAGGAGACAACAGATGATTGAACTTTTGCACTTGGATGCAAAAAAATAATAAATTTGCGAGTTTTTGATAAGAATTTTGATATTTTACTGACCTGCGACAAAGAATTTGTTCATAAAATGTGGAATTTTTCATTGTTTATAAATAAATGCACGTTTAATGATGATAATTATGAGATCCGGTGTGATTCGCTGCTAAGATGCGGGGGAAATTAGTAATTTCCGATGGAATAATGAATTTTCTTCGCTGGTTTTAATTGAATTTTTGCCTGAAAGATAAAAAATTAAAATTTTTTTAATGAAAATTATTTTAAAAAATTATTAAATTTTTAAAGAAAATTAAATTTTTATTAAAAAATTATTATTAATTATTAAATTATTATTAATTATTAAATTATTATTAAAAAATTATTTTTTTAACTTTTGAAAGAAATTTTTAAAACAATTTCAATCGAAGATTATTTTTTTTTCAACAATTTTAAAAGAAAATTAATTTTTTTTTCAACAATTTTATAAGAAAATTAAATTTTTGATAAATATTTGGATAAAATAAAAATTTTTTATGATTTTTTTTAAGTTTTGAAGTCAAAAACGCAAAATTTTTCAAGTTTCGTATAAAATGTTAAAAAAAGTCAAAAAATTAAAATTTTTCAAATGTCTTTCCAAAAATTCTTGAATTATGGGAAAAAATTTATACATTTAAAAAAAATGATTTTTTTAATACTTTGTAGCAGAAAAATCCATTGTATGGTTATAAATTGCCTTCAGAGCTTTGATTTTGTGATATTTTTAGTCAAAAAATGACTTTGAAAGCTCAATAATTCTGAAAATTTAGGATTTTTGCAAAGAATTCCTAATTTTTCTGACAAAACATTGAAAATTTCAACTCGAATAAAATTTTCATCGATCAAAACCCCATTTTTTCGCCTAAAAATAGCCGCCAGATGTCACTTTTGATTCACTTTACCCGAAAAGATCACCTTTTCATGTTCTCGCGTAAGCACAACAATTATCCGCATTAATCCCAGTAGTCGCACCGCCGCAACATTTAACGCCAACAAGGTACAAAACACTCGAGTTACCTTTTTTTACGGTCTTGCGATCGCACTTGAGTACTTTTTCTACGCAGATTTTCGTATAATGCCTACCCAACTTCTCAGAAACAAGGTACGGCGCCTTTATCTCCATTGTTCTGCCGTTTTTAAGTGTAAAAATTTATCCAGCATCCTTTTTTTCTACCTCGGTGTGTACGCTTGAATGACATTTCGGATCCGAACGTTTTAACAATGAATTCTTTTTGTTTCAAAGAAACTTCTTCTTCTTCTTCAATTTTTCTTTTTTTTTCTCCTCTTGATCTCTAAAACAAAAGACCATAAAAAATACACAAACAGTATAATTGGACTTACGTTTATCCCTTAAAACTGCTTTCTTTGCGAAGAAGAATCACCTGAAAAAAAGTCGTAAACCATCTGTTTATAAATCCTTTAACTTTTATCAATTGAAATCTATTTTACGGGCACTTGAGAGAATAATGAGTGTTTGATGATGTTTCTTACCTTCTTTTTTGACAGACAATTGGTCAGGGACATTTGTTCGAGGGATTCAGAAAGACATGAAAAATTGAATACGCCTGCATAGTTAATCAGATTACTTTTTTAATGCCATTGTTCGGTTAATTTTTTCTAAAGTGGTTTATTTAAAGAAGAATTTCATTCTTTTATTGAAATTTTGATTCACAAAAAAAAGGAGAAGTCTTGAAGAATGGAAAATTAATTGAAGGCAGGTCTTTTGATGATCCTTTTAACAAAATTTAACGATATCAAGTGCTTTGATTCATTTTTTTTATAATTTATTTTTTTTCTTGAAATTTAAAAAAAATATTTTTTAATTTTTTTTTCCTTGAAAAAAAATAAAAAAATTTTTTTTAGAATTTTTTTTTATATTAAAAAAAATTAAAATTGCAAAAAAAAATAATTTTAAGGCGGATCTTTAAAAATTTATCACCTTTTGAGATGCTGACCACTTCCAAGAAGTATTTTTCGTACTTTTTGTAGCGCCCTGAACAATTGTCCAAAAACAAGGCGCCAAATGTTCTGAAACGAATTCTGGTCAATAAATTTATTATTATTTTTTTTTCTTTATGACGAGAGAACCGACAATGGATGTTACCTATTTCAATAATAATGAAACTGCCATTAGAGCGTCATTGTCAAAGAAAAGCCGCCCGCACTTGAACCAGGTGTTAATTTACGGTAAACTGCTGGAAAATCTCGAATTCTTTGGATTATTGCGATGGATTTGTGAGTTTTGGAGAGGTGTGAAATTTTTTACTCTTTTTTTTTTTGAAGGGCTTGCTTTGTCTAAGCTAATGCGTCATAAAAAGGGATATTAAGCATCAATTAGAAGGAATTTATTTTTTCGTGAAGTGTGAAAATTTTGAGTTTCGAATTATTTATCGTAGCTAAAAATTTAAATTTTATCAATTTTTTTTTATTAAATTTGAGAAAAAAAATGTGAAAAAAATAAATTTAATTTTTTTTTAAAATTTTTTTTTTTAATTTTTGATTTAGAAAATTATTTTAATTTAAACCGATTTTAATAATAAAATTTTTAATTTTTTTTTTAAATAAAATTTTATTTTTTTAACAGGTAGGAAAATATGAAGGAAATTATTTATTAAATATTTTTAAATTTAATTTATTAAAATATTTAATATTATATTTATTGAATAATTTTCATTTAAAATATATGTTAAAAATGATGAAATATTTGTCAAAAAATATCGAAAATTTTTACTATTTAAATTAAAATAATTTTCAACTAAAAAATCAAAAATATTTAAAAAAAAAAATTGAAAATTAAAAAAAATTAATTTGCTCATCATTAATTTTTTTTCACAGAAAATTGATCAATTTATGTCTTAGAGAAAAATATTTTAAATTTTAATAAATTATTACTGTTTGACAAGTTTTTAATTTTTCTTTGAAATATTAAATATTTTTAATTAAATTTTAACTTTATTTATTTAATTTTTTTTTTTTTTTGAAAACTAAAAATATTTCTAAACAAATAAGTATGAAGCTTTAAATAAAAAAAATTGAAAAAAAATCAAAAAAAAAATTAAAAATAATTTTTTTAATTTTAAATATTTAATTAATATTTTTTTTTTATTAAATTTAATAAAAATTTTATTAATTAAAAAAATATATTTTTTTTTAAAAATTTATTTTATTTTTAAATTTTAAATACAATTTTTTTTTTAAATTTTTTTTTTAATTTCTTCTTTTCATAAGACGTTAATTTTTTCTTATATATTTTTTTTTTCAAAATTCTTTTAAATTTTTGAAAAATATTTTTTTTTTTATAATTTTTCGAGTCAAAATATTTTTATGAATTTTTTTAATATTAAATTTAATTTAAATAAAATTAAAAAAAAATATTTAAAATTTTAATTTATTTTTTTTTTTAAATTTTTCAAAAGAAAATTTTAGAAAATTTCTTTCAAATCTTTCATGATCGCACAGTGCCTCATAAAAAACGAATCAAATCAAATTAAATCAAATCCATAATCAAAAAACAATTTTTATTCGGTGTAATGTCATAAATAAAGGTACACAATACGAGAACCTGCTGGTCCTTCATCCATAAACAATGAATACAAATGCTGCTTTGTGATCCTTTCATTCTTCTTTTTTTTTGTATCACTTTTTTTTTCGTTCGACAATAAATTTTCGAGTGTCGTTTATCGTGTTCTTGTGGAGCATTTAAAATGTTCAGAGTGTAAAAAAAGCCAAAAATACAACAAAAAAAGAAGAGAATAGACAAAGACTGTGTGCATTCAAAGCTTTTTATTGAAGGAATTGAAATTTATTGTGCATGTTTTTTTTTATTATTCTTCGTTTTTTTTTATCCTAAATACGTTACGAGCGATGATAGTTTGTAAATATAACAATAAAAAAAATCGTAGTACTACGAATCAAGTTTATTGTCCTTCGGATCAGGAGAATGAGTAAGAGAGCGACATAAACAATCAAATCAGACACACCTGAGACGACGTAAAGTGTGGGAATTTTTGGATCCTTTTTGTTGAAAATTTTGATTGCTGGATGCTTTCTTCTTCAAAAATTTCTCGTAAATTTATTCCGAGTCGAAAAAAAAAATGAAAATTAATTGCTTCGTGTCTCTTGTTCGAACAAATTACCATCAAAAAGACACTTAATATGTAAATTACTGATAAAAATCTCAATTTCTCTCTATTTTGTGACACCAAAGTGCGTAGGTGCATTCCTCCGAGTCGTTTTTCTTCATTCACTTGTTTGATTAAGATATGAGAAAGGAGATAAGACGTGTTCCTTCAAACTTTGAACAAATATCTGGAGGAAAAGAGAGATGCAACAACTTGTTGATTCAGTTTCTCGACAAAATGCTTTACAAATATTTAACGTTTGATGTCGGCGCACCATGCACTCAAAAAAAAGTATCACATTTTAATCAAACAAAATTCCTTTATTTTTCTGTGATGTGAGATTTTGATAAGAACGGGAGGATTAGAATGCATTTTTATCATGATATGGCATCAAAATTTTTTTTTGCTAAAAAAATATTTTTAGATTTTTTTTCTCAATTTGACTCATGAAAGGTCGATTTTTTCTTAAAAGTCTTAAGAGATGGAGTCTTCAGGGTATATTTTTCTAAAAAAGCATAAAAATTGCAAGAAAGTAGCAGAATTTTTTTGAATTTTGGGTTCTCGTAAAGAAATTTCGTCAACAGAATACCTGAATCCCTTTTTATGAATTTCGAAAAAATTTCTTGAATTTCGAATTTTTCTCCATTTTCTCTAAATTTTGAGCCTCAGGGTATTTTATTCTGAAAAAAATATGAAAAATTCAAAAAAACGATCGAAAAAATTTAAATCAAAACTGAAAATGAAATTTTTACCACAGCGCCATCTGTTTTTATCATTTTCATTCGCCTCAAAAATCGAGCTGTCACCGCAACTGTCAAAAATCTGTCTTTTTCAATCGCCTCGTGTCGCCATTGTACACGCGGATTCTTCGTTCCTGGATTTTAGCACGAAAAACCGTGAAAAGTAAGCGAATTTCCCATCAAAAACTTGCGCAAAACGTTAACGCAACTCCCTTTTACCTTGCAGATGCCCCAAGAAATCAAAGAAGTCAAGGATTTCCTCATTAAGGCACGCAGAAAGGATGCCCGTGCCGTCAAAATAAAGAAGAACGAGAACAACACCAAATTCAAGATTCGCTGCTCCCGCTACTTGTACACCTTGGTCGTGTCGGACAAGGAGAAGGCCGAAAAATTGAAGCAATCCTTGCCTCCAGGTCTCCAAGTTAAGGAAGTGAAATAAATATGCAATAAAATTTCGATAATTTTTTTTGCATACGACATCAACACAAAAAAATCTTATTATTTTTTCGAAACGTTCCCTTAAAAAAAAAAGCAAGTTACGTGCACGCAACTCGTCTGCAATGGTTTCGCGGAACAAAAGTGACTTTCTCAAGTGAACCGTGTACAATTGTAGAAAATAAACAACATCTTTAAGCGTGTGTTAACGACCTTTTTTTATTTATTTCACTAAAAAATTTCCATAAAGTACCAAGTACAAGTACAAATAATAAGGCAAAAAACAAAAAAAAATCTCTAAAAAATAATATTGCTTTGCAAATTTTGCTTTGGTAAATTTTACAAATTAAAAAAAACGCATTTTGGCAGACAAGAAATCACAAAAATTCACAATATTAGCCTAATTTTCTTCGGGAAGCTTCAAAATGTTCCAAAGAGAGACGGGAATGATTAAAAATTTTGAGATTCGAATCGGAAATGTGTCAAAGGTTAAAAAAATCGGAATGAATTTCGCTGCAGGAATTTAAATTCAGCTCGATAATCCAAGGAATGCATCTTTTTTCGCCAAATATTCCGCGTATCTGGTATATCCAAAGCTATCAAAAGAAGAAAAATCAGTTTTTTTCAGAAAAATTCAAAAAATTGAAGGCTCACATCATAAAATCAAAATCGATCGTCGAGTGTTCCGCTTGAATCAATGCCCAGATTGTCCAAAAATAGTGTGATGCGAGTGCGAATTTGTTAACTGTGATGTAAAGTTGCTTAATATCCTGCTCTGTGACGGCTTTTGGTGCCAGATATTCTTTTAGGTATTCTCGTAACCAACTCCATTGGTATTCCTTGGATGGGTAACGAGCGTAATCGATCTCATCAATGCCTGAAAATTGATTTTTTTGATATTTTTAGAGAAAAAATTGAAAATTTTTGATTATACCTCCATATTCGGTGAAATGATTGCCGATATCGAAGCCTTGGAAGTTACAAGCTGCATATTCGTAATCAATGAATGTCACTTTTTGCTCTTCTTCGGTATAAATAACGTTGCCGAGTAGTAAATCGTTGTGACAGAAGACAATGGGACTCTCCGTTTGCTTCAAATGTTTGTACAACGAGTTAAAGTCGCTGTAAAGGGTCTCCAATGAGGGAAAAAGTTCGTTAAATCTACAAAAAATTTAAAATTTCATCGAATTTATCTTGAAAATTTGAAAAAAAATTACTTTTCCTGCTTTTTAGGATCCGTAAACTTTTTCGGGACTAATTTGAAAAATTGTTGCATCTTTCCGAACAACATGGGTTCTTTGTCGGATCCCGTTTCCTCCAAATTAATTTTGTGCATGCGTGCCATTTGACGAGCTACCAAAGGCCAAATTTCCGGATTTGTCACGGTATCGACGTTCAAAGTGCGTCCCGGCACATATTCGTAAGCCAAACCGTTGCAAAATGTCGCATAAAGTCTCGGCGCGAAACCGTAACGATGGAGCAGCTTGATGTTTCGTGTCTCGGCTTTTCGATCGATAAGCAAGTCAGTTTTGTTGCCGTAAATGCGTATCAGAACGACATCGGAAATTTTGTTGTTGTTGAATTTGTTGGCTTTGACGAAGGCTTCGGGCGATGAATTTGAGCCGTTGTGATGTTCAGCGTCGTGGAAGCATCCGACGAGCTTGTTTGTGATGCCGTCAGTGAAGAGCTTTAAAAAAAATTTAAAAAAAATTATTTATTTTTTTTTTCGAAATAATAAAAATATTATTTTTTATGATTTTATCATTATTTTTGAAATAAAAAAAAATAATTAATTAAATTTAATAAATTAATTTAATTTAAATTTGAGTCCTTTTATTGATAAATTTATTTTATTTATTTATTTTTTTAATTAATTTTTTTAATATAATTTTTTTAAAATTTAAAAATATTTTTTTATATTTAAAGCATTTTTAATCAAATTCGTTAAAAATTAAAAAAAAAAATAAAATTATAAAATTATAATAAAATTTTAAAAAAAATAATATAAAAATTAAAAAAAATATATAAAATATAAATTAAAAAAAAATTAAAAAATTTGAGAAAAAAAATATTTAATCAACTGAATTAATTTAATTTACATTTTAAATTATTTTTATAATGAATTTATTTTTTTAATTTTTAATAATATTTTTTAATAAAATTTTTCAAATTTTAAAAAGTATTTAAAAGTTTTTTTGAACATATTTGATAAAAAAATATAAGAAAATTAATTCATAAAAATGTTGAATTAAAAAAAAATAATTTTGCCAAAAAAATTTTTTTTTTATTTTAGTTAACATGAAAAATCTCAAAATTATTAAATTTAAATAATCAATCTAACGGCTTACAATCGAAAAATGTCGACTCTTTGAGAAATTTCGCGGAATGTTACAAAAAAAATAATTGATTATTTTTCTAACACTTCACAAAATCTTCTTATCAGTTGTTGAAAAAATATTCTGTGAAACAAAAAAAAAATTTACGTACCTTGAATTTAATATCATTGCTGTTCCATTGTGGCCTGATAACCTTTAAAACATCTCGCGCTCCCTCAATTACGTGATTCTCGTCGATTGTAAGATTAACTTTTGCCACTGCAGAGTCGCGTTCATGCGAAATCCCGTTTTTGGTGAAGCATTCTTGAGGTATTGGCGGCGAGTTAAGAGTAGAGGCCATAAGTTGATATGTTTTGATGATCTCCCGTTAATCCAATTCGAATAATTGCTGCGTGCGCTGTAACAGAGATTTTTCGGCTATTATTAGAATAAAAAAAACTTCAAGGACCAACAGATGTAATTATTTTTTGTTGTTTATGAAAAAAATTTTAATAATTGTAAATTAATGTGGAAGCGATTTACACGAAAAGACGGACCGAGTATAACTGTTGTGCCTCTCGTGTCGTGATTTCAAATGGTTTCAAGTCACTTGACTCAAATAGAGAGCAGCAAATATTGATACGCAATTAGACAGAGAATTAAATAGAGATAGAGAGCTCGTTGTTTCTAATCATTGAGCAATAATAAACAAGTTTGTCGGAGATTAGCCAGTTAAATATTTAAAAAAAAAGTTTTGATTTTTTTTTTGTTTGAGGATCCTTCAGTGGTTAATATGGTATCTCGCATATATGCAATAATTTTTTTTCGTAAAAAATTTTTGGAATTTTTTTTAAATTCATTTATAAAATTTATTAAAAATTTAAAATAAAAATTTGTAATTTAAAATTAAAATTTTTTTTAAAAAAATTTGAAATTAAATTTTTTTAATTAAAAAATTAAATTCGAATTTTGCATTTTTTGGAAAAAAATTAAAAAATCATTTAATTAATTTTAAAAAAAAAAAATATTTTTTAAAAAATTTTCTATTAAATATTAGGATATAAGGATTTTGCGTTTTCTAATTTTTTTTAAATATTATATTTTTTTTACAGAATTAAAAATTTTAAATTAATTAAAATTTATTAAAATTTTTAAATTTAAGAAAATATTTGATTTTACTGAAATTTTTTCTTACGAAAATTTAATTTTTTCTACAGTTTAGAAAATTTTCTTTTAAAAATTATTAAAAAATTATAAAAAAAATATTTAAAAAAAAAATAAGTCAATTTAGAATTTTCAAGAATTTTGGTTACGATTATTTTGGAAATAAATTTTACAAAAAAATTTCTCGTGGTTTAAAATAGTAAAATTTTTAATTATATTCAAGATTATTCACAAAAATTTATTAAATTTAGGATTTTATTTAAATACTTTTATTAATTAAAAATTTCTTGTTTCATACTTTTTAGTTCTTTTTTTTTGAATAAAAAAAAATAGTATTACGATTTTTTAACGAATTTCATTTTAATCAAATTATTTTCAACTTTTTAATTTAATTTTTTTTTTATTTTTTAAATTTATATTTTTTTTTAATATTTTTTTAAATTTTTGATAAATTTTAAAAATATTTTAATTTATTTTTTAAAAACTTTTTTAGGTAATTATTATTTTTTTTAAATTTTAATAATTTTTTATATTTTAAATTAAAAATAATTTTAATTTTTTTTCCTAAAAATCTCTTGAAATTTTCAAAAAATTGCACATTTGTGAGATATCCAACCAACTACTAAACTAATTTTAAGTCACATCGCACTAAAGGACCTTCAAAAAGTACTAAAAAACGTCAGGAAATAAATTCACCGACACAGACAGTTGAAAAGCAGTCGAAATAGCACCTGAATCATCTCAACTTATCAACTGTATCGACACAAAAGCCTTTGTTTACCTTTTCAAACGTATCAGAGTAACTCTAAACGACAACCTTGCAACTGTTCACTGCACAACTATTTAAATATTTATTTCTATTTTTTTCTAGCTATAATTATTTGATTGAGCACGAAGTAAGTACATACAGACAGAAAAAATCACATAAATTATCCGATCAATAACTCGCGAGACTGTCGTGTTTTCAAGTAAACATCGAAAGCATGACTGATCGTACAAATATTTCACAAAGTTATTATCACTCCGACGTTCGACGGACGATAAATGCACGACGATAACTCTAAATTTGCTTGAATAACGTGAATCTACTGAAAATTATTCCATAAGAAAAAAATACTCGGAGCAGGTTCAATTTTTTTTGGGTTTTTTCCAAAGAGCGAATGTTTATCTTGTCAAAGTTGAATGAATTTTAGATCTTTATCACTGGAATTGCGTCTTTTAAGTAACTTTTTGCCGATTTATTGTGAATATCTCCAGAAAAAATGCAAAAATTAAGCAGCGAATTTTCGGTTTTGTTGATAAATAATTTTTTTTCGTTCAGATTTCGACCTGGGAATGATTTCGAACCATGTCACATTCGTCAAAAGTTAAAAACAAACCGGCTGCGATATAAAATTTGATTAATTTTTAAAGTTTTTAAGTAGATTTTGTTGATTTTAGTTGGAAAAAATGATGGCAGTACGTCCTCCGCCGTATCCCGAGCCTTTTGGGACTGAAGCTGATCAAGATGCGAACTCGCTTTTAACTGAATTGGACAAAGGTTGATACATTTTCGATTGTTTTGGAATATTTTTTTTAAATTTTCTCATTTTTTAGGTCTTCGTTCGGCAAAAATCGGCGAGCAATGTGAAGCAATTATCCGTTTTCCAACACTTTTCGACAAATATCCGTTTCCAATCCTCATTAACTCGTCCTTTTTGAAGTTGGCAGAGTTTTTCCACGGCGGCTCCAACTTGATCCGGCTTTGGGTGTTGCGCGTTTGTCAACAAAGCGAAAAACATTTGGAAAAAATCCTCAATGTCGATCAATTTGTGAAGCGAATCTTCAATGTCATTCACTCGAATGATCCTGTAGCGCGTGCTTTGACCCTAAAAACGCTCGGAGCAGTTGCCGGAGTCATTCCCGAGAAGCAAGATGTTCATCATGCCATCCGTAGGGCACTTGACAGCCATGATACGGTCGAAGTTGAGGCGGCGATACAAGCCAGCGTGCTTTTTGCGGCGCAATCGAAGACTTTTGCTGTCAGTATGTGCTCGAAAGTGTCTTCGATGATCGAATCCCTGCAAACGCCCATCAGTATGAAGTTGAAACTCATTCCGGTGCTTCGTCACATGCATCATGACGCAAGTACAGCTGCTCTTGTGAAGACTTTGTGCATAAATTTACTCCCCAAATACCCGTCGGAGAGTTTTGTGCTCGTAATTTTGGATTCGTTGACGCAACTTTCGAGCGCAACTCTTGTCGATATCCCGGATCAAGTAAATTTGCTCATCCAATATCTCATGGATCCGCGTCATCGTGTCAGAATTCACGTTTTAAAGTGTTTACAGCTTTTGGCGGAACGTGGAGCGCATTTGTGGCCCAAAAAAGCGATAATTGACTTGATTTCTTTCGCTATGATGAGTTTGCAGAACGAAACATCGACCGAACAGAGTTTAGTTCTTTCCGTAATTCTCGCTTTAACAAAGTGTCCCGTCACATGCCACACATTACTCAACGAAGAAGTCAATTTGGAGCTCTGTTCCGCCTGTTTGGTCTTGGATAATCACACCGTGGCATCACAAGCGATGGCAATAATGACAAGTCTCATCGCCTATTGTTACAACGAGAAGATTTCGCCGCCTCTGATGTACTTGGAACAGATAAATCTCCATTTGGAAAGCTTGATTTTCACATCGTTGGCTGACGAAACGCTCGTGAGGGAGTTCGCGCAGTACCTGAAGTGCGGCGTTCGACTTACGGAGAAAAATTTCAACTTTGGCGAGAATTTTGTCGAATTAATTGGGGGTCTCATGACCGACGAAGGGAGCGTTTTGCCGGATAAACATGCGATTTTGATGGTAGAGACCCTGGGAGCACTTTGTTCGCAATTTTACTTGCAAGAACATTCTGGCATGAAACGAGAACCAATTTCAGAAGCTTCGATGGATGTCGATTCGAACCAAAATCCGGCAAATCCCTTCGATTCGCTGTTACCCCAACTACTTCGCAAGATGGAATCGCTTTGTGAAGCCAACGAAAAGCCAGATTGTCATTTTATTGAAGTCCTTTCGGCAGTTTGTTTGCAAGCGATGCTCGGGCACTTCATGCCGCAACGCGTAATTGACATTTTTGACAAAGTTTTCAACGCAACGAAGAATTTATGGACCAAATTTCGTATTGCACGTTCAGCATCGCGTTACGGGCATCATTATCTCGCCGCGAAAATCTATCAAAACCTCTGCGGCGCCGTTTCTGATGAAAAATATTACTTTTATCTCACGGCGATGTTCCAAATTTCGCAAGCCGAGTGCATTTTGCTGTACGGAACGAACTTTGAGGAGCTCTGTCGGGACTATGTCGTCTTCGAACCGATAAATGTCGACCCCAAAATGACCGTCGGCGAGAAATTGGACAAAGCTATCAACTTATATTGGAAGGCTTTGTCAAATTTAAAGGCAACATCAACCGGAACTCATGCCTTGACCTTCCAAACGGAGTTTGTCAAGTTACGAGCGCAGTTTTTGGAAGCGTTACATGGCATTGTTATCGTTCGAAACACCCAATGTATCACTCCGCCGCCCGCAATTGCCCAAACTTTGGCCCAAAATTCACGAGATCACCTACAAAAGTTTGGCCATGTGACGAATCAACTGCGAAAAACGGTTAAAACTCTCAAAATTTGCGAGGAAAATTATCAAAAATTGTACAAATCAGCTTTTGATGCAGATCCGGGGACTTTAGAACACTTGGAAATTATGCAACATTTGTGTTCCGTGCTCGGGCATTCCGTAGAAACAATTTGTTTTGTCACGCCATCCGAAGCTCCTGCCATTCCCATCAAAGCAAACAGTCCCGAGACCCGATTTTTCCTCAATAATTGCATCCGCGTCGCCCAAGAATTGAAAAATCTCCCAACTTCCGATGCGGATTCCATCACGAACAAACACACAGACGTCATTTTGGCGCAAATTGATGTCGTTACACGTTCCTCGATGTGTCTCCCGCGATTTTTCTTTCAAACCTTGCAAAATACTTCGATAAAATTATCACTTACGCCGCAGCCCCGTAACGCAGGCGAACCTGTAGTTGTGCAACCCGGCAGTAATTTGGTCGTAAAAGTCGAAGGAGTCGTTCAAAGCACCACAAAATCCCGGAAAAAGTCATTCCGGCAAATTGATTCGGTGCAATTGCAACTCGTTTCGCAACTTGTAACTCCGCGCCCGCCCGATTTGAAAAGTTCGAACGATACAATTGTCATGAATCAAACCGTGAAACCGCATCGGGACTTCTTAACGGGAAGTTTTTTGCTCCCATTCAACAATGTTCAGGTGAATTACATGGGAAATCAGGTCACGCTTGGCGGGCAATGGCAAGTTTCGTTGGAAACGTGCGTAATTGACACGAATGGCGTGCTTTGGAACACAGGCCCGAAGAGCTCTTTGGTAGTTCGTGTGCCGGAGGATCAGAAAATTCAAAGTTTTCAACCTGCGCCAATGAGACGTTTCTAATTTTGAGCCTTTTTTGTACGAAATAAAGGAATTTCTAAGCACAATTTTTTATTAAATATTCTTCTAAGGGTATTTTTGGCGATGAAAAGGGCTAAAATTAACTCGAATTAATTAAAATTAGATTTTGAAACCCTGATCACGCATACATTGCTTGTGTTTTTCTATCAAATCGCCGCAGTTTTCCTCTCCTCGTTGCATAATACTAAAAAAAAAATTAAAATTTAAGAATTTTTGATGAAAAAATCGATTTTGGGACTTACCATTCATCTCGAGCTCTTTTAGTTTCAGGACATGCACAACAAGCTTTGCATTTTGGTTTGGTTTCTGTTCCTTTAGCGGCTTCCGTGCTCGAAGATGAGCTCGTTGCTGCACTTACGCTTTGACTACTGCCCATTTTACTGCAAAAAAGTGAAATTTTATTGATAAAAAATGAAAATTGATGTAAAAATCTTCTACAAGGCCCTTTCTCGGCCTTGTCAAGGTCAGTTTTTTATTTTTTCATGTGCATCAGCACTGTGGAAAAATGATGAAACAGCATGAAAATATTAATTTCTTTAAATTTTCGATTTTAATTTGGTTGATTTTTAATTTTTTTTGTTAAAATATTTTTTTTGACACATTTTTGACGTAAAATTACCTTTTTTAATGTAAATTTTTGCAATTAAATTAATAAAATTTGCGATTTTTGATGGATTTTTGTTGTTTACCTCACGAAATGGGTTACGTTCGAAAAATTCAAAAGTCATCAGTCAACTCAAAATAATTTTCGAACGCCATCCAGTTCAAAATCATAACAAAAAAACGTGTGCGAGACATTAAAAAGTAAAATTTTTAAGGAAAAAATTGAAAATTGAGCAAAAAAGAATGCAAGACAAACGAAAACCCTTTAAGAAAAAGGGTAAATTCCAACCGGCGTTCAAGAAAAAGAAGTCACAGAGCAGTTTAGAGGACGAAGAGATAAAAAATTTGCGTGCAAAATACGACAACGTTGATTTGACCAAAGTAAAAACCTTTGCTGACTTGCCGCTGTCCAAAAAAACGCTAAAAGGTAATTTTCGTACTTGAATTTTTCCAAATTTTAATAATTTTTCGAAATTTCTTTCAGGTTTAAAGGAGTCAAATTACACAATTCCCACGGAAATTCAAAAACAGGCCATTCCAAACTCCCTGCTCGGCAAAGATATCTTGGGAGCCGCCATCACAGGCAGCGGAAAAACCTTAGCGTTCCTAATTCCCGTCATCGAACGACTTTTTATGCAAAAATGGACCCGCATGGATGGCGTCGGAGCAATTATCATCTCTCCCACGCGCGAATTAGCCCATCAAATCTTCGAAACACTTCGAAAAATCGGGCGATATCACGATTTTTCGGCAGGTCTCATCATCGGAGGGCGAAATTTGAAGTTCGAAAGCGGTAGAATGGATCAAATGAACATTCTGATTTGCACTCCGGGGCGTTTGCTACAACATATGGACGAAAATTCCCTTTTTAATTGCACTTCCATGCAAATTTTAGTGTTAGATGAGGCTGACAGATGCTTGGATCTGGGTTTTTCTCAAACAATGAACTCAATTATCGAGAATTTGCCGCCCGGGAGACAAACTTTGCTGTTTTCGGCGACACAAACGAAAGATGTGAAGGATTTGGCACGCCTGAGTCTTGTCAGTCCCGTTTATGTAGCACCGCATGAGCAATCAGAGTTTAGTACGCCGATGAGTTTGCAGCAAAATTACGTCGTGATGGAGTTGGAAGACAAAATTGCGATGTTATGGTCGTTTTTGAAGAATCATCCACGTCAAAAAATCTTAGTTTTTATGGCGACATGCAAACAAGTGAAGTACGTTTATGAAATTTTTCAAAAATTAAGGACTTCGCATCAATTATTCGCGCTGTACGGGACTTTGTCGCAACATCGACGCACAAATATCTACGAAGAATTCGTGCGGAAGACAAATGTTTGCTTATTTGCGACCGATATTGCGTCTCGTGGTTTGGATTTTCCCGTCGTTAATTGGGTTGTGCAGTTAGATTGCCCCGAAGATGCCAAAGCGTACATCCATCGAGCCGGTAGAACAGCTCGTCATACCGCAAAAGGTGAAAATTTGCTCGTTTTGACACCAAGTGAAGAGGAACCCATGCTGGAAGAGTTAAAAGCAGCGAAAATTCCAATAAATCGCATCTCGATCGACCAAAAGAGACTTTTTAATCCGCGAGCGAAGATGGAAGCATATCTCGCCGCAAATACGGAACTCAAGGAATCAGCTCAACGGGCTTTCGTGAATTATTTCAAGTCGATCGCTTTGATGAAAAACAAGAAAATTTTCAAAGTCGAGTCTATTGATCCGGATAGTTTCGCCAGATCTCTTGGTTTGATGATTACGCCTCGTGTACGATTCCTGCAACGACTGAAGAAGCTGAAAAAGGGAAATAACGAAGAATCTGACGACGAAGAGGACGAAAAAAGTGATCGTCGTGCCAAAAATGGACGACAAGAAGCTCCGTCACTCAACAAAATCATGTCCTTTGACTCAGATTCGGGCTCGGAAGACGACTTGATCACCGTAAAAAGAACAAATCACGAGATCGAGAACGAATTGGATGACGACGAGACGCCTTTGGTTGACTTACATGCGACGAAACAAAAGAAAGCTGTCACAAAAGCAGCTTTGGCGAAGAAAATTCAGAAGAAACAAATTATTCCGAACCGAAAAACGCTCTTTGATGATGACGGCAACATGATAACGAACACTTCGAAGGTACTCCAGTCGGAAATGGCGCGCGAATATGAAAATGACAACGAAGCAGGCATCAATATCGAAAAAGCGCGACGTTTGTTGCAAGAAGAAGACAAATTCGATAAGCAACGTTTCAAGGAATTAATCCAGAAAAAACACAAAGAAATCAAGAAAAAGGCGAAATTGGCTGAAAAAGACGACGACGACGATCAACAGGAACAAGATGACTTTGGAACAGACTCGGAAGAGGACCAACCGGATCTCTCATGGTTGCCAGATCCCGATAAAGTCTACAAGGGACGTCATTCAACGTTCGAAAGTGACGAGGAATTCGATGCAAGAGTCGCCACAGGCAGTAGCAGTGAAGAATCTTCCGACGAAGAACCAATCGAGGCAATTCACAAACCACCCACGAAGCTTGTCACGAAAAAAGTCGGCAAAAAACGTCAATTGGAAGACGATTCGGAAAGTGATTCAGCTCCTCCAGTTGAAAACGATTCCAAAAAATCCAAGAAAAAGCCCAAAACGAAGGAAATTGTCGAGAATTTGTCTCTCAACGAGGCTGAACAACTCGCCATGCAACTTTTGGGATAAAATTTCGTTAGATAAAAAATTTTTTTTTATTGCTTTCGTCAAATTTTAATATAAAATAATGTATTTAAAAATTACCTAAGAAGTAGTAAATGCATCTGTTACACGTAAAAAAATATTTCCCTTATTGCCCGTTTCCCGATAAAAATTTGATTTTTTTTTTCTTCATTTGGCAGCAAGTAGGAAGTGATTTGGATTTTCCAAGTATTTTTTCCATAAATTACTGAAACTAGCCATTGTGACGCCGTCGACGATGCGATGATCCGCACTCCAACTGACTTCCATGATGTGCGCTTTGATGACTTCGTCGTTGGGTCCGAAGCGTGGCAAGGCACGCGTTTTACCGACGGCGCCGATTACTACTTGGTTTGGCACAATTACGGGGCGTGTGTATGTTCCGCCGACCTGAAATTGAAAAAATTATTTTTAAAAAATTTATTTTTTTTTAATTGTTTTGTTTTTCATTTTTTCATCTTTAAAAAGTCAAAGATTCAATGAAAAATATTTTTAAATAATTAAAGTTATATCAAAAATTTTAGTTTTTTTGATCTTTTAATTAAATTTTTAAGAAAAATTAAATTAAAAAGATTATGTTAAAAAAAATTTCAAAAAATTTCGATTTTGAACAATTTTTTTACATATCAGAATTTTGATATGAAATAATTTTCTTAAAATTTTTTTTCTAATTATAATTATTTTTTTTCAATTTTTTTTTATTTAAAAAGCAAAAATCTCATAAAATAATTTTTTAATTTTTTTTTTTTTAATTTAAAAAGTCAAAACTTAAATGAAAAAAATTAAAATAAAAAAATTAAAATTCATAAAAAAAATTAATTTTTTTTTTTTATTTTAGAAAATTCAAATTAAAAAAAAACTAAATAAAAAAATTTAAAATTTATAAAACTTTCAAAATTTTAAAGAATTTTGATATGTAATAATTTTTTTTTCGAATTTTATTATTTTTTTTCAAAATTTTGTGATTTTTTGATTATACTTTTTTTTTAAAAGCAAAAATTTTATACCTAATTTAATTTTTCATTTAGAAAATTTAAATAAAAAAATTCAATTTAATTTTTAATTTTATTTAAATTAAATTTTTAATAATTTTTTTAAAAAACATTTAAAAAAAAATAATGAATGAAGATTTCGAAATTAAATTTAAAAAAAAATTAAATAAAATTTTTAATGATTTTTTTTTAATTTTAAATAAATTTTTTTATTTAATTTTTAAAAAAAAATTAAGTAAATTTCGAGCAAAATTCATTTAAAAAAACTTACATTTCCGATGTTAGACAAAGAAAAAGTTCCATTTGCAAAATCCTCGGGAGCGAGTTGCCCTTTTTGTCCCTTTTCTTGCAACCGTTTGAGATCCTGGGCAATTTCCAAAAGTGTTTTTTGCTCGACATTTTTAATATTTGGCACGACAAGACCCGTTGGCGTCGCTATGGCAATGCTAATATTGTGATATGGCTTATAAACAATGCTTGTGTCGCTTTCATCGAGTGACGAATTCAAAATTGGATACTTGAGCAACGCGAGTGAGGCAGCTTTGATCATAAACGGCATAAAAGTCAACTTAATTCCGTGCGTTTCGAGCGTTTCCTGCTTCAATTCGTCACGCAAGGCAACCAGACGTGACATATCAACCTCATCACAGTACGCAAAATGGGGAATTTTGAGAGATTCTGTCATGGATTTGTACATTGCCAGCGCGATTCCCTTGAGAGGCTCCTTTTTGCTCACCAACTGATCCGGCAAAGTCGTTTTTTGCGGCACAAAAGTCTCTTTTTTCTCGACTGCAGGCGGATTTTTCGGTACCAAAGTTGGATGCGGGACTTGGGTGCCTTTCGGGATGAGTTGCAAGTGTTCCAAGACGTCTCCTTTCAAAATTCGGCCGCCCTTTCCCGTTGGCGTGACACTCTGGAGATCGAGTTTGTGTTCCATGGCGATGCGACGAACAGCGGGTGTCGCTAAAACTTTGGTTCTCAGCGGATGCGAAATTGCTTCGAGTTCTTCGACTTCCTCGTCTTCGCTCGATGAGGTTTCCTCAATTTCATCGTCGTCGACATCGAAATCGACCAGAGGCTTGCCAACTAAGGCGATTTGATCAACTTCGTGGAAGAGTTTGACAATTTTGCCATCATAACGACTCGTAATGGTGACCGAAGCCTTGTCGGATTGCACTTCGCAGATGTTGTCAAACTGCTCGACGACGTCGCCCGGCTTCACGAACCATTCTTTGATGACAACTTCCCGAATTCCTTCGCCGATGTCCGAAAGATTGAAGGAAATTATTTTGTTGAGCGCATACGAGGTCTGAATTTGGCGCGACAATGGCGGTAACTGAAAGAAAATTAACGGAAAAAAGGTCAAGGACGTCCAAAAAATCAAAAAAATTAATAAAAAATGCACTTTGATAAGAGCAAACTCGTTGAACGGCACTTTCTCAATGAACACTAATTATGTAATTGACGTCAGACACAAAAAAACTTGTTTTGATACTGACTATTTGCATACGAAAATCGGGAGAATGAGAGAATAATTTGATGACAGCCGATTTTTATTGAAAATTTTTGACACTTTTTTACGACGAATCATTATTTTGCCTAAAATTTCCTCATTTTTACTTGAAATCTTGCAATTTTTACAAAAATTCGAAAAAATTTCAATTTTTGCACTACGTCATAAATAAACAAAATATTCGCCACGTGTGATTTCTTGATTTTCAGGTCTCAATTTTTAAATATTTTTATTTTTTCAACAAAATTTCATAATAAAACTCACTCTATTCCGTTTCAGCAAGCAATTTTGGACAAAATACTTTGTTGACGATCGCAAAATTTGGGTTGACATTGTTCGCAAATAGACAATTGGCGAGGTAACAACTAAAAAAACACGAAAAATGATAAGAAATTGAACGAAAAATCTTTAGTTGCTTAAACGGAGGCACGGTTTCGTGTAGACTAAGCAACAGGTTTTGACGACAACTGAGCGAGTTCATTCACAGAAATGAATTTTTTCTGCTTACATTTTGCTGGAGACGAATGAAATTGAGGAGTTCATTCATTTTTTGATTTTATTTTGATTTTTTTTTGTAAAAAAAAATGTTAAAATTTAATTATTTTGTTCTTCTTCTTCAGGAAGGTTGAGCCAATTTCTCGGATTTTTCAAAACTTGCATCAAAATTCCTTCGGGGGAGTCGGATTTGGGTTCATGCATGTACTCCCATCGCTGAAAATGTCAAAAAATTAAAAAAAAAAATTGAATTTTGAAGGTAATGACTTACAGCTAACAACGGAAGTGACATTAAAATGCTCTCGTATCTTGCTCCGGGTGTGTAAAGTCCGAATTTCGTGCCTCGATCGTAGATTAAATTGAATTCTACATATCTCCCGCGACGTAATAACTGCCATTCACGTTCCCGCGTGCCATATTCGTCATTTTTGTGGCGTCTCACGAGCGGCAAATACGATGGGATAACGGATTCCGCACACGAAGTCACGAATTTAAAGGCTTCTTCTTGACTCGGCGTGTCAATGTCATCGAAAAAGATGCCTCCGATGCCCCGACTTTCGCCCCGATGCGTGATATGGAAGTATTTGTCGCACCATTTCTTGAATTTCGGATAATAAGTCGTGTCATGCTCGTCACATGCCTTCTTCAGTTCCGCATGGAAATGTTTGCTGTCGTCTTCGTTCAGGTAATACGGCGTCAAATCCGTTCCGCCGCCAAACCACCACATTTTCTCGCCATTTTTCTTCACAACTTCGAAGTAACGGTAGTTAAAATGGATTGTCGGCACCATTGGATTCCGCGGATGAATCACTGAACTCACGCCAGCAGCAAAAAACGGCATCGGATCGTTGCCTAAATCCTTTCCGCGAGCGCGCATTTGTGCTACAGCGCCGGGCGGAAGTGTTCCCGATACCACGGAAATGTTAACGCCTGCTTTTTCAAAGACTTCGCCATCTTGCAAGACACACGTGATGCCGCCGCCGCCTTCTTTGCGCAACCAACGATCAACTTTGAACTTTCCTCCGAACATTTCTTCGTTTTCCAAGGCGTGACAAAAATCCGCTTGAATTTTCATGATCATCAATTCCATGCGGGTTCGCATGTCGTCGGGAGCATTTTCCAAATCGGCAGTTGGAGTTACAGGTAAAGCCATGTATTTCGAATAGTCGACGCGTTTTTGAGGAGAAGCCATTTGTACGAGGGATGAATGGTAATAAGCTGTGAATCCGACGGCAGTTCCAACGACAATGGCTGTCGTGGCGTAATTTAATCTAAAAAGAGAAAAAAATAGAGAAATTTGAAATTTTATCAAGAAATTGTGGAATTGAGGTTTTGAGATATGAGAAAAAAATTCAAAAGATATTTTTGAAGCAAAAAATTATTTATAAATAAAATTAAAAAAAAAAAATAAATAAAATAAAAATTAAAAAAAAATTAAAAATATTTAAAATTAAAAAAAAAAATAAAAATAAAAAAAAAAAATAAAAATAAAAAAAAAATTAAAATAAAAAAAAAAAAAAAAAAAAAAAAAAAAAAAAAAAAAAAAAAAAAAAAAATAAAAAAAAAAAAAAAAAAAAAAAAAAAATAAATATTAAAAATTATAAAAAATGGAAGAAATAAAAATTCTTTAAATTAACTAAAATAAATTTTTCAAAATTTTATTTTTCAAAGTGTTAATTAGTCGTTTAGATAAATTTTTCAAAAATAATTTTCCACAAATATTTAAATATAATCAATAAAATAAAAATTTAAAAAAATAATTAAATTAATTGAAATAAATAAAATAAAAAAAATTTTATTACATTTAAAAAGACAAAAACAAATTATGAAAAAAATTGAAACAATATTTTTTTTATTTTATTAATTAAAAAAAAAAAAAAATATTTTATTTTTAAAAATTAATTAATTAAGTGAAATATTTTTTCAATTAATTTAATTATTTTTTTCCGATAATATCAAATAAAATTAAAAAAAAATTAAGAATTAAGAATTTTTTTTTTTTGAATTAAGATTTTTTTTTTTTTGAAAATAAAATTTTTAAAATTTTAAGAATTTTTTTTTGTGAAAATAAAATTTTAAAAATTACTTTTTTTTACATAATTAATCATTTTTTGTCAATTCAAGGATTTTTTTTGATTTAATTCAATTTTTTTAACATTTTAGCTCGAAACATTGACTTGATACGACGAATCCTTCTTCCGCAAAGCTTTCTCTTGGTTCACAACTGTCAACCACGTATCTCCCGGCAAACACAAGAAGCTATCCTGTGTATCTTGCAAATACCATCTCTTTCGCATCGTCATGTAAAGCGATTCACTCACATATCCATGCGACTGAAACCCATTCCGAATTTGTTGCAAGCGATCGCACGAAATTTGATTGTTGTTCAGATAAAGAGTCGACAAATTCGGCAAATATTCGCGCAATTTGACTTCATCCAAGTCCAAAAGATCATTTCTGTACAAATTCAAGACACGCAATTCGGAGTTGGTTTTGACGACTTCAGCGGGAAATTCAATCAAATAATTGTCGTAGACGTAAAGTTGCTTCAAATTGAACAAACTCGTGAAAAGCCACGGATTCAGCTCCTTCAAGTTGCATCGGTTGAGATAAAGTGTCTCGAGATTTTGGTTGAAACGAAACGTTTCTTTCGGCAAAACTCGTAAATTATTGCCACTCAAGTAAAGAACTTTCAATTTTCGACATTTTCTGAAAGCTTCCGGTAAAATCTCTTCAATGCCGCAAACTTGCAAGTAAAGTGACTCCAAATTCGGGAAGGCATTACAAATGTCGTCAGCTAACACGGGAATTCGTCCATTAACGGAGACATAGGTGATGAGAGAAGCGTTATTCGACACGGGAGTGAATCTCGAATGAGTTTGATTGCCATAAAAGTTCAAATAACAATAACCGTTGCTATATTCGTTACATTTGACTTCGATATCTGCTGGATTGTTGAGAGAAGTCGCTGAAATGCTGACATTGGCACCAAAAGCTCCCCCAAAAAAGGCGATAAGACAAAAAATTTGTATTTTTTGCATGATTTTGATTGAAATCTACGGAAAAACTGACTTCCAAGCAATTAAATTGATGCAATTTATACATTTCCGTTATCATATTTGCTTAAAAACAGTTCTTCAAAAAGTCACTAAAGTGTTATTTCCTCGAACATTTTGTATGAAAGTAGCGCGTGCCATATCTCACGTACACACAAATATTTCTGAAGACGTTTCTTGTTTTGATACTTTCAACTTTTCTCGTGAATGACCCTCAAGTGCTTCAATTTTATCAATTAATCAATAAAATAAGTATTTAGGTCACTAATTTCACAATTTTTATAACTTTAATTGATTATTTTTTGATAAAAAAAAAATACCTTTTATTCGTTGATTGATTTGCTGTCGAAACAAATCTCACGAATTTTCGACCTTGTCTTAACGATTTAAACATTTTTTTTTAGTTTTTAACTTTAATAAAATATTTTCTTATAATTAATTAACAATTTTTAAGTGGATTTCACAAAATTTAAGCAAACAACCGGAATTATATTTATTTTGTTATGTACACGTTGTATATAAAAAATCAGCTGTTTTTGACATTTGTACACGTAGAGGAACAATTTGGTAAAAAAAATATTTTTGATTTAAATTGAATATTTTTTTTAAGTTTTCAACTTTTTAATTAATTTTTAATGAAAATTAATTGTTAATTTTTTTTTTAAATTAATTTTTATTTATTTTAATAATTTTTGTAATTAAACTTCTTAATTTTTATCAAAAAATTAATAAAAAAAAATATTTTATGTTTGATAAATAATTATTTTTTTTAACTTTTTATATAAATTTTAATTAAAATTAAACCAATTATTTTAAAAATATTTTAATTATTTTAAAATATTTTATAATTCCTTTATTTAACTTTTAAATTATTTTATTTTATTTAATTTAATTTTTACTAAAAATTTCGTAAAAATTTGTTTGATTTTAATTCAATAATAATTTTATATAAAATATTTTAAATTTTTTACTTATTTATTTTTTTTTTAATTTTAAAATTTTTTAAATAGTTTTTTAATTGTTATTTAACAGTTTTACTTATAAAATTTCTTATATTAAAAAAATGGAAAAATTAATTTATTTTAATTAATTTAATAATTTTTATTTGAAATATTAAACTTTTTATTTAATTTTTATTCAAAACTAAATTAATTCTTAAAATTTTTTAAAAAATATTTTTAATTATTTTAACAGATTTAATCATTCAATTTCTTAATTTTTACAAAAAAATTGATAAAAAATTATTTTTGTATTAATTATTAATTTTTTTAAATATTTTTAACTATTTAGTTAATTTTAATTAAAATTAATTCTCAAAAAAAATTTAAAAAATTATTTATGAATAATTTTTTCAAAAAATTAAAAAAAAATTTTTGTGATATAATTTTTTTCTGCGTGTAATGTAAATAATAAACAAAATTTTCATATACATTGCGGATTCAGGTACGAGTCATTGTGCAAGGATGCTTTTATGGGAAAATTCGCATATTTCGAAGGAAAAGCTGTCATTAATGTCACAACAGCATGGCAATTGAGTGTTAATAATTATTAAAAGTAAAAAATTTTTTTTATAGAAAAAATAATTTTAATCCGATTTTTTATTAAAAAAATTAATTTTTTTAATAAAATTTTTATTTTTAGGAATTTTCAAGGAGAATTTCGTTAAAAAATAACCAGACGTTTCCATTGCGAAGGCGCAACAGCCGATTTGAAAGTATTTTCATCGACATTCGAGCACCATTCCGATCGTTTCATATACACGCGACAACCTCAGTGCAGCCCTGACCTTATTGAGTATATTTTGTGATTGTTTAAATATTGCGGTCTGCAATTTTTCGTGTATTTTCGTGTGGAAAACAGTGATTAAAAAAGCTGCAAATCGCATTCAGACCCTTCTGGAGTGCGTTTCGTGCGAAAAATCATCGAAACCATCGGTGTTGGCATCGCGTTACGGCAAAATTGTCAAAAAATCGCCCCAAAACACCAAAAGTCTCGCGAACCAGAGAAAACGACGAAGAAAGATATCCAAATCGCGTACATATGTGTCACGTTAACGCGTTGTGTGTGAGGAAAAAAAATTGATTCACAGTAGTGACACAATAATAAAAACAGGCAGCAGCAGCAAGCAAGAGAAGTCTGCAAAGCAGAGAGAGAGCTTCGAGTTTGCATCGCGCAGGCGCTTATCAATGAGCGAGAGTGAATCGGAACTGTTGTTGCCTGCAAGTTACTGCTTTTCGGCTGCACGACGCGCGGCACATTGATAAGGGACCAAAAACAGCAGATCCGAGAGAAAGAGAAAAGCGTATGCGAAATAAAGGTGTGCCACGGAGCAAATTGTGTGCTAAACGATGAAAACACAAAATTATTCGCAACGAGAGGCAGTTTTGGCATTTTCCCCACTTTTCACGTAGATTCGCGTACACGCACGGTGCTTCTTCCTTTTTCCTCGTACGCGCCAGGATATACGGCGTACACCCTCCGACAACACACGCGAAAGCTTTATTAAAGCTGACCGAGGAAAAATCTCACTCATTCGTGTTTTCGCCGTCAGTCAAGACGCACTTTGCGATTGATAGGGCATCAGGCGATACAGAAACTACCAAAAAGGACATTTTCTCAAAATAAATCTCTTAAAAGTTACAAAGCAACAGTTGACAAGTGAACTTTTCATTGTGAAAAAAAAAATTAAAAAAAAAAAATTAAAATCTGTGTCCTGTCATCTTTTTAGTCATTTTCTGTCAGTGTATTTTTAATAAGTAACCAACAAAAAAAAATTAATTATAAAAAATTAAAAAAAAAAATGTTAATAAAAATTAGTCTGTCGTAATTTCTGCAATATTAAATTATTAAAAAAAAAACTTAAAAAAAATAACTTGCTTGAAAAAAAAAGTTGAAGAAATAAAAAATCAAAACAATGAAAAAATTCACGTTCAAGGGTGTACTCGATGGCTTCCGGTCGTCGTCAGTGCAACTTCCGCAACAAATGCGACCGGAACAGGAGATCCAAGAAACACTCAGATCGAGTGATTTTTCCGTCAAAAAGGTAAGAAATTTATTTTTATTTTTAAATATTTATTTCGCACAAATCAAATTCAATCAATATAATTATGTTCAATTACGAATTATTATAAATTGAATTAATGTTTGATAGCGTTGGTTGTGTGTCTGTGTAAATATTTGTATTAATAAGTTAAAATATTATTTATGATGATAATTCAATTATTTTAAATTAAATTTATCATTTTTCTCGTTAATCGTCATCGACTGAATAAATAAAAAAAAAATATTAATTTTAATATTAAAATAT
This sequence comes from Culicoides brevitarsis, assembly GCF_036172545.1. Lineage (NCBI taxonomy): Eukaryota > Metazoa > Arthropoda > Insecta > Diptera > Ceratopogonidae > Culicoides > Culicoides brevitarsis. The sequence continues at coordinate 32,478,708 of NC_087087.1, read as the reverse complement.
TCGGAAAATTTGAGCGAGGGAGATTTTTTTTTTTGCGTAGCGCAAAGGAAATAAAATATCGAATTTTCATTTATCATTCGTGCCTTTCGCAGGAAGTTGAGTCAAAAAGTTTTGTTTATGATTAATGTTGAATTAGTTTCTGCAGAATTCATTTATTTATTAAATTAATGAGAAATTTTTTAAAAAATTGGGAAAGTTGATCTTTGTAATTTTTATTATTAATTTTTGAATGTTTTTGTATTGACCTGTTGCATTCCATTAAAATAATTGAAAAATTTTTTTTAAAAAATGAAATTGATTAAAATGGCATTTAAGTATGTTTTAAAATAAAATAAATAAAAATCAATTCATTAAAAAAATAAATTTGAAGAAACATATTTTTTTTATTAAATTAAATATTAAACAAATAAATTAAATTAAATTAAATTATTGGAAAAGTAATGAAAATAATTCGAATTTAAAATAAAAATAAATAATTTTTTTAAAATAATTAAAATAAAATTAAAATATTATTAAAAATTAAATTTTAAAAAATCTTTTATTTTAATTTTGAATTTTAAATATTTTAATTATTTTAAAATATTTATTTTATTTAATAAAAAATTTTAATTTGACGTTTAATTATTAAAATTTTTTTTGAATAATTAATTTTAATTTAAATAAAAATAAAAATAAAATAATTTTTAAGTAAAAAAAATATTTATTTTAATTAAAATTTAATTTTAAAGAAATTATGAAATAAAAATAACCTTAATTTCTTTTGTATTTTCAGTAAAAAAAATATTTAAAAATAATTTTTACTTTTTCGATAAAAGTAAAAAAAAAATAAAACTATAAAATTCAACTTTAAAAAAATAACTTTCCAAGAAATCTTAATTGTTGCAAAAAAGGAACCATTAAAAGTTATTTTTTTTCTCTCAAAGAATTTCAAAAAGTTTTCCAAACGAACCATGGAAAAACATTTCATTAAATTACATTTTATGATATTCGTTAACTTTGCTCTTCATAAACCTCATAATAATAATAACTTTTCAACTTTTAAAAACTGCAGCAAAATTTGTCATGGAAACGCCTTGTACTTTACAAAAAAATTCTTCATTCGACCTAATCAGTCGTTTTATTTATGTGCGTGCTCTAGTTTCTAACAATTATTGTCATAAACTCCGATAAAACGCATAAATTTATTCAAATTTATTGTTTTTGTTTGCTGCTAACTTCACACCTTGCCATTTACATCTTACGTCACCTTCTTGCACGACCTTGTCGAATCTTCTTCATCTGATTCACGATTCATTTGCGTTTCTGCGAGAGAAAAGAGATTTTGGATGAAATTACGCCGCGTTATAACTGTCACACACGATGGAATCGTGACAAATGTGATGCGATGACAAGTTGTAGCTGTTTTTGTTCTTAATTTAATAAAGATGAAATACGACGACGACGTCAGTAGCGCAAAAGGTGTCAGCTTCACTTTGTGTGTTACTCAACACTTTTTCTTCTGCCAAAGTAACATTATCATGTCACACGTCAGACACTTTTTGATTGTTGCAAATTTTTCTCTCCGTCTCTCTCTCTCATTAGAATTTCTTCGGAAATGGCGTTCGTGAAGTACTTATTGCCAGTATTAATTACCTAAATCGATAAATTGTTAATTAAAAGCCTCGTAGCCATCGTTTCGAACGAGAAATTAGTGTCTGTCGGAATGATTTAACTTCACACAAAACACACAAATTGATGATGATGATGATGGCAGTAATGTGATAAATCTAATCGAATGTTCGACACCGAAAAGTACTTCAGGAATAATTTTAATGAAGATTTATTTAATTAAACATCGATTTCGGGTCATCACCATTTGTGTCTCTGTGAATTCGTACAACGGAGAATTGCTAATTGAATTATTTAAAAAAAAAATCAATTTTTTTTATAATTACGTAATTTACTTCTGGGCAAATTTATACGATTTCCAAAAGTAATTAAATGCGATTTCGAATGAAATTTACTTAAATCAATTTTTTTTAATATCATTAATTCTGTGGTTTTAAATATCGGATATTTCTCAAATTACTTTGTTGCCAATGGAGCTTATGTCAATATTTGATGTGCAGTTTTTGTTGCTTTAAAATCAATTTATTGACATAAAATCATCCTTGTCAGGATTTTTAATGCACTTTTGGTAATTTTTAATGGAATACAATTTTTTTTGCAATTCTTAAAAAATGTAAAATTGGACCTTAAAAAAATTAAAAAGATCCAAAATTGCATTTTTGAAAATTAAATTTTAAAATTTCAGAATTCTTCTTAATTTTTTTTTTATTTTTTTCGGAAAAAAATGATGAAAATTTTTACATTTTTTCACCTGAAATTAATTTTTCTATGAATTTACGAGCTAAATATAAATATTTTTCGTAAATTTATAAAAAAATAATTTTATTTGAAATAATATAAAAATTTTCATAATTTTTTTTTTTTTTTGAAAAAAATTAAAAGAAGAATTCTAAAACTGAACAATTTAATTTTTAAAATTTTTTCTGGCTCAGATTTTGTATTTGTATTTTTAATTTATTTTTTCTATCGTTTTTTCGTTACATTACTCTTTGTCAGTTTGTCATCAATTATCACACCAAGGTATTTAGTCTCGTTTACTCTTTCAATATCACAGTTTTCAAAATTCAATACGTTTCCATCTAATTTTTTTTTAATTCAAACTTTTACCATAAAAGTTTTTTTTCGTCTGTATTTGCTCGTTTTTAAAAGTTTCAACCTGATTTTTTAACCCTGAAATTGCTCAAAAAAGATTATTTTAGTGAAATTTTTGATATTTGTCGAAATAATTTTACTTACCAATTTTAAAAAAATGTTTCAAATTCTCTCTAATTTTCTCTTCAAATTTCATCTCATTTGTGACAAAATTCAGAACCCAACTCGTAACCAAGATAAATTACATTTTTCCCCCGAAACTCATTTATTTAGTTTTAATTATAATCCGCAGAGTAATTTTACGACTCAATGTCACTTCAAATGTCGAGTAATATGTGTGGCAAGACACTTTAAATACACAAACAAATAAATAAATTTTCACCGAAGAGTCTTTCAAAACCCTCTTTTCGCAACTCTTCATGTTCTCGTCTTTCATCGGCGTTGTCTCCATCGAAACACTTTATTATTCATCTCATTAACATTCAATTTCTGAAAGCCACACAATGACGTGTGAATTGTAGGCATCATTAAATGTATAGAAATGATTTTGTAAAACTATAGATGTGTCGTCGTCGTCGAGGCATGAAAAAAAAGAAGGAAAAATTGACGAAACAGACAAAAATAATAATAATAATCCTCGTCGTCTTAGCGTTCATTTATCTAGAAAGTCGCTGTAAGAAGCTGAATGTGAAAAGAGAGCAATGTAAATCGACTCATCCCTCATTTTTCTGTGTTTTCTTCTGCATAATCCTCTCTCTCTTTTTTTCTCATTTATGGGGAAATTTTTCCTCTTTTCTTTTCAAATAAAGGTTCTAAAACCTTGAAAAGTCGTTTTTGCTTCTTTTTTTATGTTCGGTCATTCTCCCTTGTCGCAAAAATGAGTTTACTTTTTATTGTTTGCCCTGTGCGACACAATAAACGGCACGGAACAAAAGTCAAACAATTAAATCTTGTTACTAAATATTTTCCATAAAATTGATTTCCAGTCAAGTGCTTATGCGCCGAAGACGAGAAAAAGGGAGCTTTCCTCACTGAATAATGAATGAGGACAAAGTAAATGCATGTAGAAATCAATCAATGCTAAGCTCATTTAATCTGCTTGCTGTCTCGAGTTGGGCACGATGAAAAGTGTTGGTTCGGTCGACGACTTAGAGCATTATTATTTTGTTTGAATTTCGAAAGATTTCCTTCAGAATATTGCGTCGTAGATGGCCCAATTTTTTCATTTTTTTATCCTTCTTTTCACTAAAGTTTAATAATGAAAAGTAAAATTCAACAAAAAAAAAACAAACTTCTCATATTTCCGTTCTCCTTTCTTTCTACTGATTGTCGTCTTCATCATCGCCTTGTTCATCGCAATGATATTTCTGTTTACCACAAAACTACAAAAGTACAAACTTTGCTTTCAATGCTTTTCTTTTTGTGTAGTCGAGTGAACTTTATGTGAGGTATCTCGAACACTTTTTTAGGTCGCACAGAAAAAAAAGGCAAACAATATTTTTTCTCTCGGTCCTTCGGTGATGCTGCGAACACACACATTTATTTATTATTATCACTTTTTCTCGCATTTTATCTGGTTGTGATGATGCTACTGCTTTTTAGGTACAACTCAATAACTGCCTTGCGGGTTTCAGGAGGATGAACTTACAAAATTTGAAATTTTTTCTTGAGGTTTCAAGTTTTACTCTTGAGGTCTCAAAATTTACTTTTGAGGTCTTAAAATTTACTCTTAAGGTTTCAAGTTTTACTCTTGAAGTTTTAATTTTTACTCTTGAGGTCTTAAAATTTTCTCTTGAGGTCTCAAAATTTACTCTTGAGGTCTTTAAATTTACTCTTGAGGTTTTAATTTTTACTCTTGAGGTATCAAAATTTACTCTTGAGGTCTCAATATTTACTCTTGAGGTTTTAAGTTTTACTCTTGAGGTCTCTAAATTTTCTCTTGAGGTCTCATAATTTACTCTTGAGGTCTTTAAATTTACTCTTGAGGTTTTAAGTTTTACTCTTGAGGTCTCAAAATTTACTCTTGAGGTCCTAAAATTTACTCTTGAAGTTTTAACTTTTACTCTTGAGGTCTCAAAATTTACTCTTGAAGTTTTAACTTTTACTCTTGAGGTCTCAAAATTTACTCTTGAAGTTTTAACTTTTACTCTTGAGGTCTCAAAATTTACTTTGAAGTCTCAGAATTCACTCTTGAGGTATCAAAATTTACTCTTGAGGTCTCAATATTTACTCTTGAGGTTTTAAGCTTTACTCTTGAAGTCTCAAAATTTACTCTTGAGGTCTTTAAATTCACTCTTGAGGTTTTAATTTTTACTCTTGAGGTCTCAAAATTTACTCTTGAGGTCTCAAAATTTACTCTTGAGGTCTCAAAATTTACTCTTGAGGTCTCAAAATTTACTCTTGAGGTTTCAAAATTTACTCTTGAGGTCTCAAAATTTACTCTTGAGGTCTTAATTTTTACTCTTGAGGTATCAAAATTTACTCTTGAGGTCTCAATATTTACTCTTGAGGTTTTAAGTTTTACTCTTGAAGTCTAAAAATTTCCTCTTGGGGTCTCATACTTTTCTCTTGAAGTTCAATAAAGCTAAAATCCATCTACTTTCAAACAACAGGACACTCATAGCTAATATCAACGTATATGCAACTACAGTGGTTTACCGATCGAAACAAATTTTCTAACATATTTTCGCCTGTGCCTTGCCTTTGCATGAATAGGCATAAATATAAATTTTGCGGTTGTATTTCCTACATTTCTTTTTTTTCCGTATGGATCGATAAAAATACACAATAATTATTTGCGGTGCTTTCTTGGCCCAATTTTCCGTGTCATTCATTCAGAAAAGAAATACACCTTGCCAAACTCCCATTTATCGAACAAATTGACATTTTTTGTGTCATCATCTTTCATTATTTTAATGAGAAAGAAAGAAGAAAAAAACTTCTAATGATCATTTTTCGTGTTTACTGAGTTCATAATCCTTTCTAGTCGCACAACAACTTGCCCCATATTTTAACGTCAGTCTTGAAATGTCTCAATTAGGCACGAACCGTATTCACTTTGGTTCCGTCCTATAGGATTATAATGATTTTTTTGTGTGTGTTTCATCCGCTTGAACAAAAAAAAACGAAAAGTACGAAACATATGTTTCTACCATTTTTAAACATTTTCCTCGCCACGTAGCTTTTCATTGTCGAGTTCGTGGACGATGACGACTTTTTTTTTGTCACAGAAGTCAAGTCAACATTTTCACTGAACTACAAAAGTTTTCATATTAATTATATTGTGCCTTATTTTCTTCTGTTTTTTGCTGTTAAATGTTTTTTTTTATAAAAAAGGCAACAACAAATGTTTTTCGTCAGTTCAAGCTTTTTTTTATGCCATTTTAGAGACAATTAATAACATTTTTTTTTTTCGTCTCTTTCTCCAAATAAAATAAAATAAATACTGCGCAACAACAAAATTTTCGTAAAAACAAAAAAAAAAAAATGTCTAAAGATTTATTTATTAAAGTGACTCTCGAGTATTTATCTACCTCATTAATTGTATACTCAAACTTTTTGCTGTGCCTGTCGAAGTAATTATCTGCCAGCTAGGGCCTTATTATTTTTTTTTTTTGTGTCTATTGTTTGGTAAATTCACGCCCATGCGATTTGTCTTTTTTTTTTCCTTCACAACGAATGTGGAAATACTCACGTGCTTCCAATAAATATTAATTTTTGGCTGTTTCTACGGAAAATTTGGGAGATTTTGTGTTTCTGAGTGTAATTAATACACGGCAAAATTTATTCATTTGAGTAATTATTAAAATGCTGTCGGCTGACGAGGATTCAGTTGCTAAGATTTTCATACTTGAATGATTTTTTTTACAAAAAAATTTTTTTTTGCTGAATTTTTGTTGAAATTTCTTTAAATTTTCCTTTAAATCAAACTAAAAAATCTCTTTAACTGAAATATTTTAAAGTGATTTCGTAAAAACCTTTTAATGGTCCAAAAACAGCTTAAAATGCCTTTCAATTGAAGTACATTTGACTAAGTGCATGTTCAATAGGCTTATTTTGCCGTCAGATCTCCTCTTTTCTCGTTATTGGAAAGTTTATTTGTTGCATCATCGGCATCATCATCTCCTGCCGAAACACAATAAGAACCACAACAAACTCAAGAGATTATGAATATTTAAAATTAATTGTGACCAGCTTATAAAAGGGATTTCTCCGAGTGCATTTCATTGCATTTTACACTCAAAAAGGATAAGAGACGAAGAAGTATGGTATTGACATCCACTCCCCTCTTACAATGCAAGAGCACAAAGATTTATCCTTTTTGCTAAATAAAATATGCAAATATTTACAAGATGATAAATAAATAGTTGGACAAACTGTACAAATGTCCTTCTCTATCTCTCCTTTTTGCAATTTTACGAGTCCAGAAGCATATTGTTGAGTCAGCACTGAAAACATAGAAAATTGTGAAAAAATTATTTTGCGGCATTGAGAATTTTTGCGAGATGTTTTTCTAACGTTTTGCGTTAAAAATTTAATTTTTATTTAAAAAAAAAAAAAAAATTAAAAAAAATTTTTTTTGAAAAAAAGATTAATTTTTTTTTAATTTTAAAAAAATTTTTAATTTTTTTTAAATTTTTTTTTAAAAGGTTTAAAAAATTTTTTTAAATTTTTTAATTGACGAAAAATTGTTCAAAAATTATTTTTTTTTTAATATAATTTTTTTTTTAATTTTTTAAGAAAATTAATTTTTTAAAAATATAGTTGAAAATTTTGCAATTTTAAAAATTTTTTAAATTTTTTTTTTTTTAAATTTTCGTTAATTTTTTTTCCAGCTGTCAAATTTTTGAACTGTCAAAATCATTTTTTTTATTTTTTAAAATTTGTATTTTAAAAAAAAATTATTTTTAATTTCTTTAACAAAGAAGATCCTTATTTTCATACAAATTTAATTAAAATTTAAATATAATTTTTTTTCAAATTTTAATATAATTTATATGAAAATAAGGATCTTCTTTGTTAAATTTTCAATACCTACATGAAAAATTCATAAAAATCTTTATAAAAAAATTAAAAATTTTAAAAAATTGATTTTGACAGTTCAGAAATTTTACAGTTAAAAAAAAATGATTGAAAATTTTTATTTCAAAAAAATTAATAAAATTTAGCCTATTAAAAAATAAAAATTATTTTAAAAATTATTTAAAAAAAGAAAAATAAATGAACCTGAAAAAAATTATTTCGCAAAAATTTTCCTTCTGCGAAACACAAATTTTCCCCAAAGTGCAAAAGATGTTCTTGAGTGCTTTTTTGCTCGTCTCAGCAAACTCAGCACTTGTTTTACATTCTAAAAAGCACTGCTATGGGGCAAGAAACTTCTTGTCGATCGGTACCATAAACCACGATAAGTGTTTGTCGAATTATCCTCGTGTCGATTCCCGAAGTACAAACTTAACGATTATTGATGTCCAAGCTGTTCAAGCGTAAATTTAGAGTCATTTTGGGGGAATGGCAAAAAAGCAACAGATTAATAATCCGTGTAACGAAATAAATTGCGTGCGTGCCTGATAAAGAGCCCACATTAAAAGATAAGAAATTAACAAAGAACGTCTTGACTTTGACAAACAAATGCAAAACGGATGTTCGAAGCAAGAAAAGGAGGCGCATCTATCTTTTGGAAGAAAAAAACGAAAAAAAGTGACATTCCATTATTAATTCTTTGGCGTGACATTTTTTTTTTCGATGACAATAAGAAAATTTCCTGTTTCCTCCCTTCTTGTTTCTCATTCCCTCGTCGAATTTTATCAGATTGACGGTGAAAAAGCTTCTTCGTTTTTTCGGGGTATTAACGCAAACATATTTGGCATGACGGGAAATGACACTCTTGAGACTTTGGAAATGATTTTGTAAACAAATTAGTCATCCGTGTCCCAGAACGCAGATAAAATTAAGTAACACGTAATTAATTCTTTGTTTATCGCTCTTTTCTGACGTTTTAAGGGCGTCATATTTTAATGGAGTTTGATTAATTTTTATTGAGAAAATTATTAAACTTGAAAAAAAAAATAATTTCATTAAATTTAAAAGTTTTTCAGTGAATTTCGTTAATTTAATACAAAAATAGGGCATTAGCAATCGGATATCGTCCTGTAAGAAAATCCATTTACACCAAAAAAAAAAAAATTTTTCCTTTAATTTTAATTTTTTTTACCGCCATTAGCGCCTTTTTATTGTAAAAAATGACTTGAAACGCGATTTTTCATTGAAAACTCTTAAAACAAGGCGTTTAATTTCGCAAATATACATTTCCAGCAATTTTCATTAAAATGTTTTTCAAGAAAAAGTGCTCTTGTTTGCAGAAATAATAAAATAAAAGACTACTGAGAACATAAAATAATGAAATGAAAAGAAACGAGTGTTTAAAATGAAAGCTCAGAGTGTTGAATTACCTCCTGCAGAGTCTTCCTTCCTCTTACGTTCATGTTCTTGAGTCTTTTCGGTTAAGAAAATTTTCTTTTTAAGTAAAAAAAAAATATAAAGATGTAAAATAATGAAAATTTTTTGACCAAAAAAAATTATAAAATAAAGTTTTGACAGATTTTTGGCTCGAAGCTCTGCAAAAAACTCACAAAACCATATCGAAAGTGACATGACAGGACAGCAACAACTTGTTCTTGTCTTCGGTCTTGGCTTGCGGAATAAACAAGTTTTTGTGGTTTTAATGACTTTTCACTAAAATACACGAAGAAAATGCATTAAAATTATTTTTCTTGAAAATTTATGAAAAAAGTGAGATTTTGCTTTACACGCGCATTTAGGATTGTAGGTCAACTGAAACAAATTACCAACAAATTGTGTTTCCGGAAAAGGAAATCACTCATAATGACGATGAACGAAAAAAAAAACAAATTAATATTTATGTTATTGCATAAAAAGCAATCAATTTGCGTGTCAATCAAATTTTTTTCTGTAATTTTTTCAACTCGCAAGAACTTAATTTCCCGTAATATTGAGCAAGGAGTCACAAGTCAAGCAAAAATATAGTCAGTAATAACGCACTGAACACTGAATTAATTAATCTAATTAGCCTTCCATTTTTGTTTTGTCCTGTGTGTGTGTGTGGCATTTTGTGAATGACCTGCAGCAACAATAAAATAATGAGCTTTTGTTGAAAATCTGTCTGGTTTTTTTTTTTGTATGGAATTTATCGTGAAGCATATTATTGTATTTAATGAAAAAATTCTTTTATTTTTTTGTTTTCAAATTTTTTTGTAATATTTGAAATGATTTTTTAGCTAAGATTTAATTTTTCGATTTTTTCTGATTTTAGAAAAATTTAAAATTAATTTAAAAGCTAAAAAATTAAATTAAAAAAAAAAAATAAAAAAAAAATAAATTTAAATTTGAAAAATTAAAATTAATATTTTTTAATTAAAAAAAATTAAAAAAATAATTTTTACTTGATTAAAATATTCAAAATGTGCACTGGGTCAAAAATTTAAAATAATTATTTTTCAAATGTGCCTTAAGGCTGAAATGCTTATTTGGTTAAAAATGTAAAAATTTAATAAAAAATAAATTTAAATAAAAAAAAATTAAAATTAATTTAAAAAAATAAATAAAATGTGCATTGGGCAAAATTCTTAAAGAAATAGGATTAAAAAAATTGAAAAATAATTTAAAAAAATAAAAACAATGTGAAATGTACAGAGGGCCAAAATTTTAAAATATTTTTTTTTTAAATGTGCATTGGGACTGAATTTGTAAATGCTTACTGGGTTAAAGATTTAATTTAAAAAATTAAAATATAAAAAAAGTTAAATGTGCATTGGGATTATTTGTTTCAGGATTAATAGAATTAAAATAGTTGGAAAAAAATTTAATTAAATAAAAAATTTAAATTAAATGAATAAATTACCTAAAAATTAAAATAAAAAAAAAAATCAAAAATAAAATGTGCATTGGGGTTATTTTTTTAGAATTCATTTTTGAAAATAATTTAAAATAAAAATTAAATAAATTTTAAATGCACATTGGGTCAAAAATTTGAGAAGAAAAAAGAAATTGTAAATTTGATAAAAATAAAAAAATTAATTTATTATTAAAAATTATTTTAAAAAATTCGCATTGGGTCGAATATTAAAATATGCATTGGGATATAATTTTAAAATTTTCATTGGGTTAATTTTCTTTTAAATTAATTAATTTAATTTTCTTTATTTTCGAGTTCTATTATTTCAAAAAGCTTGGAAAATAATTAACGAAGCCAATGATAATTTTACCTTTTTTTCCCTGATTAATCCCTCATTACAACCGAAACTTCCGAAATAAAACGAAAACAAAATAAAAAGTAATCCCGCATAACTTTTAATTAAACCCACAAAAGAACGAAAAAAAAAATACCTGTCGCCTCCATCGCTCATATCACACATCGTCATCCCATGACATTATGTTAATGTTCACCTCCGAACAATGGGTTCCATTTCCCTTTGTGCTAACACGGTTTATGCATCCATTAGTAGGTAGTGCGTAAAAATAAAATCCTTGGCCATGTCCTTTTGTTTTCGGTTTCGTGTAATCCTCGTTGTTGTTCGTATAAAAAGTAAAGAATTTCCTTTAATAATAAATATTCCTTATCCGTGCGTTTTATCGACAGTCAACAACATTTTATTCGACTTCGCTTTACGACGCGTCATAAAAAGCCAACGAACATAATTAAAAAGCTATGAAAATCTCGGAAAACTTTTAATGAAGCTTTTTTTTTGAAGTCATCTAAAATTTTTGAACTGAAAACGTTTCGGGTGACGACACAAAAATAAGTCTTCTGAATGGTTTATTGATGGTTTTTTTCATTTTAAATGTTTTTTTTTCGACATGAACTGAATAAAATGTCTTGAGTAGGAGTTTTGATTGCATATGAAGCATTATCATGATGATCATATATATCGCATCATTTATAACAAACTTTATCTAGGTCAGTGTTGATTCGCTCGCCACACAGAAAGCGACTCTTTTTTTGTTTTGTGAAAATCTTGCCATGTGGAAAATAGGGGCGTTGAATGCATAAAAAAAAGTTTTTTCTTTTATGTTGCGCTCCGCTCGTGTAAATGTTGAAATGTTTTCCCTGTTGAGTTGTTAACAACACACTGAATTATGATTATTGTCAACGTTTTACATGACGACGACGACGAAAGTGCACTAAATCTCCGTGTTTTGTGGCAGGGCGGCTTTGTTTCAAGGTCATCATCGGTAGAAACATTTTTTGATTGAAATTGAGTTCTCATCCGGCTTGAAAAGTGTTGATTTTAATGGATTTTTTATTGTTCTAGCTTTTTTTCGTTTTTTTGTTGATTGCAATCAACTTTTTTTTTGTTCGACACACACATAATTGTGAGTGCTTTCAGATAAAAAAAAATAAAGGAGGAAATTTCAGTATTTTTCCGCATTCTATTGTTTTCTTTTTTTATCAAGAGAAGAATTTCATGACATTAAAAGGATCTTTATCGTTGTTTGTGGAAAACGCGCTTTGCTTACATTTTTTTCTTATCTCGGGCATTGTGTTGTTTTGTTCCAGTTATCTTGACTCAGAAATTGTACGAGATATTGGCAATCATCCAAGGAACTGATTGTATCTCATTATGACAAAATGGGAAAAGTGACCAGAAATAGACAAATTACTGACATTCTTGTAAGAAAAAATAAGTTGCAGGATGTCAAGTAATTTTTTTTTTTAGATAGAAAATATTTTTTGATGGATCTTTCTATAAGAAAGAAAAATTTTAGATTTTGTTTATAAATTTTTTTAAAAAATTTTAAATAAATTAATTTAAAAAAAATTAAATTTATTTTTAAATAATTTTTTTAAAATTTTTTTATAATTTTTAATTTTTTTTAATAAATTAATTTTTTTGATAAATAAATTTTATTTAATTTTTTTTATTTTAATTTATTATTCCAGTTCATAATCAAAATTTTAATAAAAAGGTAGAATTAAAAAAAAAAATTAATAGAATTTAAAAAAAATAAATATTTTTTTTGTTTATTTATTTGAATTTTGAATTTATTGGATTTTGAATTTATTGAATTTTTTAAAATTATATTTATATTGGTTATTTTTTATTAAAATTAATATTATAAAAAATTAAATAAAATTTAAAAAATAAATAAATAAAATAAAAAAATTAAATAAATTAAAAATTTAATATTAAAAAAGTAATAAGTAATTATTTAAAAATAAATTTATTTTTTTTTTAAATATTTATTTAATTTTTTTTTAAATTTTTTATTTGAGTGAAATTTTTAAATTAATGAAATTCAAGTAAAAAAAAAAATAAAAATTCAACAAAAGAAATTTGTCAAAAAACTTAAAATATGCAATGGGTTAAAAATTAGAATTCTCATTGGGTCAAATTAAAAATTTTAGTTTTTGTAAGTTTCAAAATTAAAATTGCGATAAAGTATTTTTTAATTTATTTTAAATTTAAATTGAAATTCGTAAAAGTCAATTTAAAAAAAAATAACCGTTAACAAAATTTGAGAATCGCTTTCTTGCTAATTCAAACTAATTTTTGTAAATAAACATTTCCTTCTCAATTTCCGGCAAAAAGCTCTTTTTAAATGTCACTCGAGGCATCGTGATGCCTACTTTTTTAATAAATCATCGTTACTACCGCCACTCGATGTTCAGACAGACAAGACTAGACACCTTTGTTCCAATGTCTTGAGTACAGGCGAAACAATTTTTTGATTAAAATATACGAGCGTGTCGAGCCCGAAGGCACGGAACACACAAACAACAACAAAAAAATGTAGAGTAATAAAAACACATAAGCCATCCATTAGGAGCGCAAAAAAGGAAAAATACATAAATAAATAGAAGCGCATCTTCGTCTCCCAATAGCAAATAGCAAACAATGGATCGGGGTTCCGTTCAAATAAAGCATTTTATTTAGAAATATGCGAATTGAAATTGTAATTTATGAGACAAGTTTTAGATTAAAAGCACTATTTTTAACCTTTTAGTGTCGACGTTCGCTCCTCCGGCGGCGGCGTCATTTACTGGCCAGCACATGAGAAATTATTTGAATTTCTAATGAACTTTTACTGCCCTACTTTTTCGGTGCTGCGATATAAATTTTAATTGCTCCACTCAACTGTGCTCGTTCGTTCAATCGCTCCATTTTATTAATATTCCCCGATGCATTCGACGAAACATTTATCGATTAGCTCGTCGAGTAGCGAAAAAAAAGTTACTTTTATAATGTTGCGCTCATAATCACTCGATATATCATATCGCACCCCCGCCGATCCCCCCCCCCTTGTTTGAGGAAACATGTGATCTGAGTCAATAAAACGAAACTTTCTTCACCTCGCGCCGCAAATGAGTTCAATCAATAACGCTCGGTGTGTCGTGACATGCAAAAAAATAATACAAAAAGGTAAATTCACGGTCATTAGTCAAACTCTTCGTACGAAAAACGATACTACAGCTGACATGACACCCCTTTTCCTTCGACACACACACACACGTGTCGCTCGTGTTTCTTCATTTTCCACTTTTTCCGCGTGTTTCAATGTTGCAATTCCAGTAACCTTATTAACAATTTAAAAATAACGCCGAAGACCTACAACGACGACAAAAGAAGAAAAAAAATGAGTATTTAAATAGCTTGAATGAATAATTTGTGTTCAATCAATTGTGAGTCGCGACTATTAGCGGTGCGGCGTTGGTAATTATGTAAGCAATTTGACATTTAGTCAAACAATGCGAGCAAAGAAACGGAAATCGGTGCAATATTACACTTTCTTGTTTGACCAAGAACTACAAAAAAGGGGTTTTGGTCAAGGTAAGAGGCGTTGTCGTTAGTTAACAAGCGACTTGAAGACATTTAGTTATCAATGGGGATGGGAAAATTTGAATGTTTCATAATCAAATTTGAATTTTTTGTACTCAAAATAAAAAAATTTGTTGAAAAAGTTTAAAAAATTTCATTAAAAAGATCGAAAAAAATACAAATTTAAGTAAATTTCATTGAAAATTAAATAAATATTTTAAAATATTTTTTAAAATAAAAATTTGAAGAACGTGAAAAAAAATATAAGAAAATTTCATTAAAAATTTTGTAAATATTTAGAAAAATAAAAAAAAAATATTTTTTTTTTTATTTAATATAATTTAATATTTTTTTAATCATTTTTTTTTAAATATTTTTTTTTTTAATTTTTTAATAATATTTTTTTTAAAATTTTTTAATAATATTTAATTAAAGGTTTTTACTTTATAATATTTTTTTAAAATAAAAACGAAGTCGTAAAAAATTTTAAAAATTATAAACATTTTTATTGAAAAAAAAAAATTAAATTAAAATTGAAATTTTATAAAAAAAAAATTTTTGGAAATATTTCATTAAAAAATAAAAAAAAAAATTATTTTTTTTTTTTAAATTAATTTTATATTTTTTTAATAACTTTATTAAATATTTTTTTTTTAATAATTTTTTTAAATAATTTTTTCAATAATTTTTTTTTAATAAAAAATAATTTAATATCTGTTCAAATTGTAATAAATTTCCAAAATCATAAAAATTTTCATTGAAAAAATTTAATTTTAGTGAAAATTTCATTAAAAATTAAATGAAAATTTATTTAAAAAATTAAATTTAAAATTTCATTAAAAAATTAATAAATTAAATCAGATAAAATCTTATAAAAATTCCAATATTATAAAATTTTTAAAGAATTTTTTTTTACAAAATTTTTATACTTTAACATGAAGAAAAATTTTTCTAATATTTTTCTAATTTTTTGTCGATTTTGATTCAAAATTTCGTGATTTAAGTGGAAAGTTTAACATTTTCTACCAATTTAACATGAAAATCATGACAAAATTTCCCTAAAATTTTTTTCCTTTTCTTCACAAAAAAAAAACTTTTTTAAAAAAATTTAACTGCTTACCTTTCAAATACATTAAAATCGATCCATCTAACATTCCTGAAGCCAATTTTCAAGTTTTAATGAATTTTCTTGTCCTCATTTCGAAAAGTCCTTCATTTCGGCAACACCCCGCAATATTAGAACATTCGAAAACGCTGCATGTCCCAAAGAATTAATGACACACCAACAGTCTACAATTTGTTCACTTCTGGTGCGAATGTTGAAAACCCCAACATTTTCTTGTAAATTATACGAACCGAGAGAGGCAATAACAACAGTAGTAATAATGAATAATGAACAACATTCGTTTACAAAATATTCCTCATAACTTTATCGATTCACGTTTTTTTTTGTACCTCGGCTTTCTGTTGCCTCGTCGAAATTTCATGCAAAAAAAAAAACAATTTCTATGGGGAGAAGTGTTTTATACATGCAGACACCTAAAATGCGCACGAATTGCTACTTATCTAACGAAATTTTCTCATTATTTTCTCCCCGTGCACACAAACTCATCCAATTAATGCATCATGTCAAGTTGAAAAGTGCCGAGCTACTAAACTTTTATTATGTTACCAACACCCGAAATTTAATTTTATAAATATTTGTCGTAAGGAACCTTTGTGATGTTTGCGTTTTTTTGGATTTTTATCACAATTTTTCATTTTTTTTTTAGTTGAAATGCAATTTAGCGAGCGCCAAAATGCTTGCCCCGGTTGGAGTATCGGGAACTTCGCCTGCACTTCCCGCAATATCCAAGTGACTGTACTTCAGGGGATGCGTTGACTTGTTTCCGTGTTTGTCTAAGCCCGTTGCTGCGACCAAAAATGCCGCCGGAATTTGATGCCCGCGTGGCGTTTGGGACGACGGTAAATTATTGCATTGCAACAAGTCTTCGCCATATCCGGAGCTGGCGTTAAATGCAAAATCCTCCTTGCGCAGTGTCGAAATTTCGAAGGGATCTCCGCATTTTTCGCCGACTTCTTTGAGTTTTTGTCCGTGATGCGCCTTCATCGCGGGTCCGTTATCGACAACGATGGAATATGTCCCGTGAGCGATGCAAGCATGTCCCGTTAGTGTCGCGACGGTGTATAAATGAGGATTTGGCAGATTTTCACGCAAACAACGCTCCTTCATTTGACACAACGAATCTGCCATGCAAAGACGACCCTCGGCATCTGTATTTCCGATGCGAATTCTGACGCCAGCACGTGACGTGATAATCTCATCGCTCACAAAAGCCTCCGATCCGACGGAATTCCGGACTAAACAAAGTACCCCAATGACGATGGCATCTTGTGGTTTCAAAAAATCGACAACTTTCATGAAACCAGCAACGTTGGCGGCACCACATTTGTCTCGTGACATGCCTGCCATCACTCCGCCTGCTTTAATATCGGCGCCGCCCGTGTCGTAAGTCACTCCTTTACCCACGAGAATGACCGTTTTCGTTGCCGGCTTCGATGGACGGTACTCCAAGAAGACAATTCGACCCGAATGACGCTGAACATTCGCTGCACATCGATTAACGGCAGCAAATAAGGGATATTCCTTCACAAAAATCGACGGTTCGAGGATACTTTGGAGCTTAATACTCGAATTGACAAATGCCTCTGTGACATAGGACAAAATCGCGGGTGCTGTCATACGTTCGGGATCTCCGCCGCCAATATCTCGTGCAACATTTTTGCCACTTTCGATAATTTTCGCATAAGTACCCGCTTCGTTTGTTATTTTAGACGAGCAAAATGCAATTTTATCGACTTTTGACTTGCTCTTCGGACAAAATTCGCGATGTTGTATCGGAACATACAGAAAATTTAACGCCCCCAAAATCGTCGAGAGCTTGGCATGTTCAAATTCTGCGGATTCTGGCAAAATTACGCAAGGAGCTGTTGATCCGGCGGCAATTGCACGAGCCACACCCTTCGTAGCTGCCTCAAAATAGCTTCGAACGTCATCGTAATCGCCCAAATCGCCGACAAAAGAGTAGATGACTCGTTGTTTGACGTTTGGAATTTTCAAACAAGACACTTGCTTGTCGAAATCCGCATCAAATTGACGGAATTCCTCGAGATAAGTGGTAATCTCCTTCGTATCGCATGTTTTTTCCACAACTACAATGGAATCCCAATCGTCGCTTATCAACTTTGCATTATCAATGAATGACACGGGACAGGGCAAGAATCTGTTTGTGACAAAAAATTATTTTTTTTTATTTTTCTTACGAAATTTGCATGGAAATTGCTTACCTTTCATCCATTGGAAGGAAATTTCGTCGCAAAACGAGAAATTATTGAGAAAATTGACAGAAAAAAGATAAAATTGAACACAAAGAGAGTTGCCGTCTTCTTTGTTGTGTGTCCGGGACTCAAATGAAGTGTCAAACGGAGGCCGATGCAACTTTCAACTTACATCCAAGTTTCTTGTGCAACTGTCAAAAAAAGGCCTCTTCGATTTTTTGAACGTTTTTCATCAATTTTCATCGAAAATTTTCCTCACAAAATGTTCGAACAACCGTAAATTCCTCGAATTACTAACTTGCAAAAATTTCTGCTCCAAAAATTCCATACATGTAATATTGTTCAATTTGTTCATGGCATGATAAGCATTTTATGGAAACAATTTAATTGAAAAGGAATTCCAACTGGAATCCAATTAGTCAATTTTGTATGGTGGACAAAACTCGGATCAAATTCACTCAAGTAGACATTTTTACAGTCACATGTGAGTTGTCACACCGCCGAATTATAATGCTCGTCTCTAAGCACGAGGGACATTTCAATTGTGTCCCTGGCAAAACTGAATTTTAATGGCAAGAAATTTATCAGAATTCGAAAATATTTTATCGTCATCCGGATAAAATTTTACCTCAGGGGATGATGATGCTGCCTGTGTGTCAATGAGACAGGTGCATCGGGTAATAAATGCCTATCATCAGTTATTATTATGTTTGATTAAATGCTTTTTTGTCGCATTTTGAATTTTTTTTTTTATAAAAATTCGCTTAAATGAGGTAAAAAATAAAAAAAATTCTTTGATGAAAATTAGGAAAAATTTTAAAAAATTATTTAAAAAAAATTTATAATAAAATTTCCAATTTTTATAATTTTAATTTAATTTATTATTTTTTTTAAAATTTAATTTTAATAAATTTATTTTTAATTAATTTTTAATTTTATTTATTTTTAATTTAATTTAATTTAATTTTAATTTTTAATTTTAATTTTAATTTTAAATTTTATTTAATTTTAATTTAATTTTTATTGTTAATTTAATTATTTATTTAATTTTAATTTTACCTAATTTAATTTTTTTTAAATAAAAAAAATTTTTAAAAATATTAAAATGAGGTTTCACAAATATTTTTGTTAATTTCATTTTATATACAAAAAATAAGAAAAAAAATCAAGTATCAAACCCAATATTTAAAAAATAATTGAAATGCGTAGACTTTTCAAGCAAAATATGAGTCCATTCAAATTTCACGGCAATTAAAGTCATTCCACTAAAATAACTCTTATTTCGAGTAATTAAAATTATTGGCGGAAAAAATGCAATTAACTCTGAAAGCATTGATTTTATTTTTTATATTTCAATAAAATTGAATTGCCCTCACTTCAGATCGCTTCGAAAAAAGGTTTTGCTTCATAAATTTTCCATTTTATTTTTTTTAAATGGAAATTATTTCCTTTTCTCGTCATTTAACCCTTTTTAAAAAACTTTCCATGAAAGGTCAAGGATTTTTTTTATCGAAGAAGGAATGGTCAATAAACGAGAAAAAAATCAATAAATTTCGAAATAATCAAAAATTCACACAACATGGCATCACAAATGAGAAAATATTTCAGATAATAATGCAACAACAACGTCATTGTCGAGCCAAGCAAGGAAAAAAGTTTTTGGCAGTTTTCCAAAAAAATTTAAACTTGAAGACAAATAAAATACGTTGTTTGACACAAAATTTCGCAAGTTCGAACATTGGCAGACGTCACAAAGGTGTCGAAAAAGGGATTTAGTTTTTAATTGAATGTCCTTAATGATGATGGAGTGCCTTGAAATTTACTTCCGGTGAACTTTTTCCTTAAAATAAAAAAAAAATTAAAGATCCCAAAATTTCTCTTCATTATTTTTTTTGTAAATAATCCGCGACATAAAATTTAATCCTCTTATTGTTCCCATTGTTGTTGTCGTCGTCGTCGAAATTATTTAATAACGACACTTAAAATTCCGCCTTGACGAAAAATGAAAAAGCGAAAAATCGCCAAAGCATAAAATAAAATAATCGTTTCAGGTGCGATTCAGTCACTCAGAATACAAATCATCATTATATGGCTTATTGAAATGTTGCTTGTCTTAGTGATTTTCGTCGTTTTTGGTGGTTTTTAAATGGATCGCAGAGCACGTGTTCTCATCCCTCCATCGAAATTCACGGTTTTGTTGTCGTCTTTTGCGTCGAAGAAAGCACAATAATTTTTTGTTTTAATGAAGTTGAGGAGAAAATTCTTGTATTTTAAGTGTTTTTGTGTTTGCTTCCTGTAGAAAAAAAAGAAAAAAATAAAATTTAAACAGAAAATTGTATAGAAATGAATAAAGATGAAGAAGTATTAGCGAGAATTAGAAATTGAATTAATTTTTCAACTACGTGTTTGAACAACTTTGGAATGTTGATGAAATGAATTTCAATGAAGATGGATTTTTTTTTAAATCGATTTTTCATTTTAATAAAAAGACCTTGAGTCAAAAATTTCACTAAAAAATATTTTTTAAAATAATTTAATTTTTTTTAAATAAAAATTAAACTAAAATTTAAAACAAAACCGATTCATAACCGATAAAATTTGAAAATCGCTTCTTGTTAATTCAGGTTTTCTTTTTTTTTTACCGCATTTTAAAGAAAAAGTTTTTGTCGTTTTGGGTCAAAATTAATATAAAAAAAATTTCTTCTCAAATTATATTTTTCATTAATTTTCTTTAAAATTCATTCTAATTTTTTAAATTAATTTTATTTAATTATTAAATTAAAGTTAACTAAATTAAATAATTTACATATTTTACTAAAAAAAGGATTTTAAAAAAATTTTGAAGCTCTTTTTTTATCGAAAGTTTTTTAAAAAATTTGCTAAAAATAGTAAAACCGATTCATAACCGATAAAATTTGAAAATCGCTACTTGTTAATTCAATTTTTTTTTAAGTTTTCATAAATTTGTTATTTTTGGGCAAAAATTGATCAAAACTCAAAAGAAAAAAAATTTTTTATTAAATTTTCATCAATTTCTTCAGCAATTCTCTTAATATTTTAAATAAATAAATTAATTTAAATATTTTTTTCTTTTATTTTTTAACTAAAATTGATAATATTTATTAAACTAACGTCAAAGAAACTGTCAATAAAATCCATTTGTTACTTGAAAAACTCATAAATGCTAGTTTTTTCTCAATTCTTGATAAAAAATGATATACGATGACAACTTCATCAAATTTATGCTTGAATAGTAATTCATTAGAAAATTCCATTTCCTATTTTTTTCTGTGATACAAGAGACAAAATAGAGAAAAATACTGCAATTTCCATTAGAAAGACAGACAATCGACATGAAAAAGTGTCCCAAGAGATCAATTTAAGTTCCTTCCTTTCGAACGATGTTGTTTGAGTAAAGTACCTCCTTCGATCTAAATCAATATAAAGGATGCTATTTATTTGTTATAAACAATATTTCCCTTTTTTTATTGGAACGAAACGAAAGGAAGCTGATTACATAGTTTTTTATTGACTATCAAGATTTTTTTTTATTTATTTCTTAATATTATTTGTTTGGAAAGTAATTGAAACGCATTAAATATTCCAATCACGCGAGGTTCAACAAAGTCATCTAAAATTAATGCTCCTATTTATTTAAACGAAATGTTTTGTGTGGCAATTAACCCTTATGTTGTTCACCTGTGAGTCACAACAGCTGTGAAATCACTAAAAATGTGTGAGAGAGAGAGACATTAGAAACAAAATAATAATTTTTGATAAGGATCGGAAAATTCATTAAAATTTCTTTATTTTCCTTTTTCATTTCAGGTACGTAAGACGATTAACTCAACTTGACGACATTCGAGCGCACAAAATGAAAGGTTTGAATTTTCCAAAGGAAATTTTCCCACAGTACTTGAAAACTCGTATTTCAAGACATTAACATCGATTTCTCCGAACAACAAACAATTTTTAGTATAATGAACATATTTCGTGTTTTACAACGTTTAGCAAGACGGAAAAAACCCCACTTGCCTTATCTCTTTTAATTATGCAACAGAACTCATTCTGTGTGTCGATATAAGGCAAGGCGAGTGCATTGAATGTAATTTGTGGCGAGGAAGTGCTTTTTTTGCGGAATGTGAACATAAAATTCGTTGATGATGCCATCCAGTGCGGCAATTACTACTTTTTGTACAAAAAGTGGCAGAAATTTGTACGAAAATGGAAGAAGGAGAAAAAAAAAGCGGAATTGCATTTGGGTTGCACAACAATTAAAATAAATGAATCTACGGCTATAAATTTGAAAATCAATGTTGGAGGCACGACATGAGCTTTTTTTGTGGTTTAATTGTAAGACAATGATGTTTTTTCATCGAATTTTATTTTGGGGTTTCTTTTAATGAGAAATTGCTTAATTTTTCTCATTAGTTTTTTTAATGAATTTTAGATTAGTTGACTTTTTCTTCTAAGCTGAGAATTAAAAAGATAAAAATTTGTCAAATTTTCAAAAGCTGAAGACTTTTTAAAAGCTGAAAGCTTTTCAGGTTTCAAGAGCTAAAAATTTGTCAAATTTTCAAAAGCTGAAAACTTTTTAGGTTTCAAGAGCTAAAAATTTGTCAAATTTTCAAAAGCTGAAAGCTTTTCAGGTTTCAAGAGCTAAAAATTTGTCAAATTTTCAAAAGCTGAAAGCTTTTCAGGTTTCAAGAGCTAAAAATTTGTCAGATTTTCAAAAGCTGAAAGCTTTTCAGGTTTCAAGAGCTAAAAATTTGTCAAATTTTCAAAAGCTGAAAGCTTTTTAGGTTTCAAGAGCTAAAAATTTGTCAAATTTTCAAAAGCTGAAAGTTTTTCAGGTTTCAAGAGCTAAAAATTTGTCAAATTTTCAAAAGCTGAAACTTTTTTAGGTTTCGAGAGCTAAAAATTTGTCAAATTTTCAAAAGCTGAAAACTTTTTAGGTTTTAAGAGCTAAAAGTTTCTCAAATTTTCAAAAGCTGAAGTTCAAAATGCTGATTCATTGTACAAAAAGCGATTAATTTATATGAACTTTATCTAGTTAAACATCAAGTTTCCTACAATTTCCCCCCAATCAATTAATTTTTCTCGTATTTCGTCAAATCTTTCGTTAATCCACTTAAAATTCATGTCTCACTAATGAACATTTAATTCACTTTCCTTGTTTCTTTCGCCCCTACAGCAAATCCCTGTGTATTTATCTAACTCCTTTCGCTTTTACACGAGCACGAACAATAACAAAAGCAGATTTATTTTCAATACAAATCGGTTCTCTTTCACTCATTTTGTTTCGTTTTCGCTATTTGCTATGAACGTCACTCACTTAATTATATCCGAAAAATAATCTTTCATGTTGAAAAGAAATAAAAACAGTTCTTTATGTCAATATTATAAGAAAATTTAAACAACAAACTTTTCCATTTTTTGTACAGAAAAATAAAATAAAATAAATCTCGGTTTACAAAAACGAAACAAAAGGGAAAAAGTTCGTCGTCAGGCAGCAAGAAAATTAAAAGTAAAGAAAAAAATGAAATAAAAATAAAGATTTTGCGTCGTTGTCACTATTTGGCGCAATTTCAGTTCAACAAGGGATTACGAGCATCAAGTACCTCTTAACTATTCGATAAACAATTAATTAAGTCAGATGCATCTACTACCCGACAGATGCGACACGAAAACCACTTTAACATGAGATGATGAACGCAACTGGTGCAAAGCGAAATCACTCACTCTTCTTCCATTTTCTCCTTCTGTCAACTTTTCGCTTCGCATGGCTTTTGTTTAGTAGAGCAGCGATAACAAGACATTGTGTGCGGAGTTCATGATGATAACACACGACGACTACATGAAAATGATGATGATTACATTATTATGAGTTTATACGAGGATGTTGGGAGAAAAAAAATAATAGAACGACGACAGGATCTTATAAACGAGATTTATGAGAGTGTTTGTTAAAAGGATTTAAATTGATATTAAACATGTAATGAAAAAAATAATAAAAATCACTTGAAAGTAATTGATTCGACTTTTTGTCAAAATGCGGGAAAAATAGGTTAGTAGGTCAGAATAGTGCGCATCTGAAAATTTTCACTGAAAAATATCCTTGAACTACACTCAAAAGTCGATCAACATCAAAAGGGAGGGAAAACTTGACATAAAATGAACAATTTAATCATATTTATGAGAATTTTCTCGAATTTTCCGACATTTTCTGAATTATTCACAAATTTTTCTTGATTTCCTTCGGAAGAAAAGTTTTTCTAATTCAGAAAATTCTCACAAACTTTATTTTTTAAAATTTTAATTAATTTTTTTAAAAGTTCAATTGGAAAATTTTTTTGAAGTTTTTCAAAAATTTTCATGAGTTTTCCGAATTTTCTTAAATTTTTTTAATTTTAATAATTTTTCTCGAGCCATTTTGAATTTTTTTAAATTTTTTACAGAACTCTTCGTGAATTTTGTAACAATTTTCCGGATTTTCATGAATTTTCCAATATTGTCTTGAATTTCCCAATAGTTTTCCGGATTTTTTAAGCTTTCTGAAGGTTTTTTTGAAATCTTTCTTGAACTTTTACATTTTTCTCGAGTAATTATGATTTTTTTTTTAATTTCTTAAAGAAAAAATTTTGAATTTTCCGAAAGTTTTCCAGATTTTCTTGAATTTTCTTAAATTTTTTCCGAGTTTTCTTAAATTTTTCATTTTTTTTTTTTCAAATAACTTAAGAAATTTTTTTCCTTTAACTTAAGAATTTTTTTCCAAAATTTTCCGAATTTCCCAAAATTTTCCGAATTTTCCTGAAATTTCCCAAAATTTTCCAATTTTTTCTTGAATTTTCACCCCGACTCCAAAACAAAGCTAAATTTTCATTCAAAAAATATTTGAAATGCCTTTTAAAAAATCATAAGTAACGTCGATACGAAACTTTTTGTGCGAACAAGTCACGTAGATGCAATTCATTGCACACACTGCCTACTCACACTTTTAGAGTGTTAAATGAAATTTTGTGAAATGAACAACACAAAAAAAAAAGTTATGAACGGATGTAAAAGAAAGGGATTTTTAATTAAATTTTGCTAAAGTAAGCTTTTTTTTAAGGATGATGAAAGAATAATTAAAAATCCTCAAAAAAAAAAACATTTTATGTCCGGAAGTAAAATGAAGATTTTCAGCTGAGATAACGAATCTTCTTCTCACCTCTGTCAGAATTCAAAACGAAACGAAGCACAAAATGTAAAACGACTTGTGTAAACTTTGGTTATATTTGCAATATTTTTTTTTTTATTTTTTATGTGAAAAAAAAAACATTTGAATTGTTGAGTAGAAACGTGTCGAAAGCAACAAACATGGATTTGATTCAAAAAGTAAATTTATTTTGTCGGAAAAATATAATCAAAAGTGGCGTCTTTGAACGAAATTTTCAATGTTTTTCAAGCGAAACGCAAATACGATTGGAATCGATAGCAAAAAAAAATTTTTTTTTTTGACATTTTGACGTCTTATAGCGAGATTTTTCAAGTTTGAAAGGTATTTCGTGAAAATTTTTCAAAAATTAAAATTTCGTTAAAGGAAAACTGCAAATCTGGTATTTTTATTTCCCTTTCCTCCGAAAAAAAATTGAAAAAGAAAAAAATTCACAAAAAAAACGAACATAGAGAATGCATGAGTAGCAAAAAATTGGCTTATCGACGACGACAGCTCGAACGCTATTCAAACAAAAATATTTTTCTTCATTTTTTTCATCGCTCATTCCATATAGAAGACGACGCGGCACAATAAATAATGCCAAATAAAGCCCTAAGAAATCATCGTTCGTAGCTTCTTCGGCATGTAACCAATTCAAAAGGTGTTATAAATAAAAATGTTTACTTACTCTATGGAATTCGGTGTGTGTGTGTGGCTTTTCTTGTAAATTTTCTGTTGGGAAATTAGATGTGACTTATCTCTGATGTAAATTCTCTCCGCCTTTTTTGTGTGTGGAAATTTGAAAAGCTGTCGTTAGCACAATCAACGCCAAATAATTTTTTCTTCTGTGGAAATGACTTTTTAAGAAAATTTTTCCTTTTCCGAGCGGAAATCGGAAAATTAACTGAAAAATTCCATCTGATGACCAACTTCATGTCATTAAATTTCTTTTGAATATAAATTAGCTCGAAAAACAGACAGAAACAAATCCAAAACAATAGAATCGTAATTTTTGCCAATATATATTCAAAACAGTTGCGGCGCGCAAATACATTATTTATAGCGAATCCAGGGTTTGTTAGATCCCAAGGATGCGAATCCCTTCAATAACAACGTGTGTGTGTGTTTTCGAAACGCGATGCGAATATGAAATGCATTCAACAATGAATTTATTTATTTTATTGTGTGTTTTTTTTCGTAAAATTGCCTGAAAAAAATTGTGTTATTGGAAAAACATGTTTTATGAGACAAAAGTAATAAAGTTTGGCCTACGCGGAATTTCGTAAAGGTAGGCGGAACGAAATTGGACAAGAAAATTGTTATTGTGCAAGTTTTCTTTGGGCGAAATTCAGAAAATAGTTTTTTTTCATAGGAAATGGAGACAAAATAATATTTAGTGAGAATGATTAATTCAAAAAAATTTTTAAAGACTCAATATTTGTTATTTTATTTATTAATTTAATTTATTTATTTTATTTAATTATTAAAAATATAATTTTCAATCGAAAAAAAAATCAGAAAATATTTTAAATTAAATAAAAAAAATAAATTTTAGTAAAAAATAAATTTATTTAATTTAATTTAAAAAATAAAATTTAATTTTAAAAAATTTTATTTAATTTTTAAAAAATTTTTTTTTATTTATAAAATAATTTTTTTTAAAATTTTAAAAAAATTTTTTATTTAAAAAAAAAAATAAAAATTAATAAATAATTTATTAAAATTTTTTTTTCAAAAAATGGTTTGTTCGATTCAAGAATCATAAATTTAATAAAATTAAATAATTGAAAATTAATAAATTAAATTTTTGAAAATTATTTTTTTAATAAATTTTCATTCATCTAAAATTAAAAAAAAAATATTTTGAAATTTATTAAATAATTTAAAAAAAATCATTTTTGCAAAATATTTTCTTTAAATTAATTAAATTTAAAATCAAAAAAAAAATAAAAAAATATATTCTGATATAAAATAATAATTTAAAAAATTAATTGATAAAATTAAATTAAATTTAAAAAAAATTAATTTGTTAAAATTAAAAAAAAATCTATTAAATTTATTGAATAAAAAAATGAAATAATTCTCTTGAGTCATATAAATACCAAATTTTATAAAAAAATAAATTAAATTGAATTTAATTAATTTTTTTTTATTTTGAAATTTTAAAAATTCATTTTATTTCTCCAAAATTTCATTAAAAATTAACTCCTTTTTTTAACAATAGGCAACAAATAGACCTGAAAATCTTCAAATTTTTCTAACAAAATATCTTAAAACGCCCCTTTTTAACAATTAAAAGGAGCACATTATCAATATTTACCGACAAATATTTAAACATCCTTTTAAAGGGATCCTTGTTGTATTTATCCCAAAGATATCAGGAAGTTTACCTACACAAAACACGCTCCGTCATTTTTTCATCATCGGAAGCAATAAATAAATAATGCTTTAAATCGAAGAAAAAAAGTTAAAAAAAAAAAAGAATTAAACCTTTTCTCTTGTTTGATTTCTTGTCTGCTTTCTTTTTGCGTCTTACAAGAAAAAAAAAGACTGTCAACGAACCCTTAGACATTAACTGTCGTGTATCGTGGCAATTTTATTAAATAAATGAAAGTCTTCGTCAATTTTTGTTTAAAAGATTTTTTTTCTCTCTTAAATGACTTTGTTGTCCTTTTTTCATTCTGCGACGCAAGTAAAGACGGAAAATAGCACCGAAAGCACCGATAAATTGCTATTTTGTCTTGTCTCTTTTTGCGTTTCGTGATACGAATCTAACGATTCAGCTAAAAATATAAAGAAAAGTTAAACGATTACTGCTTTTTCGTACATTTTGGGAATATCAAGTGAATCGAGTTAGTGAGGAAAAAAGTCGTGAAAACGTGCGTAAAACTGTTTTTTCGCGTCGAAGGTAAAAAAGATCAATGAATGCATATCGTATTGTTTATCCGTTCGAAGTAAACTCACGTTCGAACGAAGACTAAAAAAAATAAATTCAATGATAATAATTTTAAAGACAAACTTTATGGATGAATAACAAACAACGACTTTTTGCGGTTCATTGAAAAAAAAGCAGACATTTCGCAAGGATCATAAATATTTTATTAGTACTTGCGTTGACAAAATTATTTTTTCCTGCTAAAGAAGTTGTCATTGTCATGTCTCACGACCCACAAAATAATGACTTTTGGGAACACGAAAAAAAAAATGTCAAATATCTTTCAAATAAATTTTGCCTTTTTTTCTGGTTTTTTCGAAGTTCAAGGACACAATTTTTTATTACATTTCGATTTTTTTGAAAAAATTCGATATTATGTCCTTGTCTATCCGTTTGTCCGTATAGTCTGTAAAATTTGCCATTTGCTAATTCAAAATATGGGAACATTCATTTATAACGTCATCCATCTATGGCATATTTCATATATGTAAGTCATCAAATACAATTTGGATGCAAAATTCAAAATTTTGAGTGAAAATCATAAAAAAATTTGAGGAAAACTTGGAAAATTTATGGAAAATCGGAAAAACTTAAAAAATATTAAAATTCTGAAATGTAATGAGCAACGTAAAAAGTGAAAATATGAAAAAAATAATAATAATTTGTGAAAAATCGAAAAATTTGTGAAAAATTCGGGAAAGTTGTGAAAAACTTGGAAAATTTGTGGAAAATCGGAAAAACTTGGAAAATATTAAAATTTTAAAATATTAATGGGAGTCTAATAAGCAACGTTAAAATTAAAAATTTGAAAAAATTGAATAATTTTTAGATGAAAAGTCGGCGATTTAAAATTCGAAATGCGCCAAAACTTTTCAATTTCGTTTCCTTTTGAAAAAAATCGCAAAATTTAAATTGACAGTTGAAGGTCTTTCAAAATTGCACTTCAACCCCAATCCATGCATGTAAATATTTTCCGTAAATGCTCTAAAAGGGCTCTTAAAAAATCCATTTTTACGTTGTAAGGATGAGTTTTATGTCTCAACAAGTAGGAAGCAAAAGGAGAAAGAGAGCACACGTTTCAGCTGCAGTAAAAATAAAAATGTAGAAAAAAGTCATGAGGGAAGTTATAAATATTTCAATAGGATATTGTTCGTTCGTTCGTTTTTTTTTTGTGTTTCTTGAAAGGTTTCCAATCATTATATTTTTGCCATTTGATGATCGACTCGGGCACGTTTTCACCGAGTGATTCCCCTTCTCGTCGTGCTGTCATGAACATGATGACTTGCAAATGGCAACGAAATGTGTCATCAGATATTTGTTTAGGATGACGAATACCTAAAAGGGCCATGTGCGAAATTAATAGAGCAAATAAATCCGATTTTTCTCCTTCATTTTGAGAAGCGATATCATCATCAGCATCATCATCATCCACGCAATTATCTGCAGGGAAAAATCTCGCAAATTGGTATTTTTCTTACGTTTTCGCCTCGATTTTTTTTTCATCGCCTATTTGTGCCATATTATTATTATTATCTGTTGCCGCAGGAAATTGCATCGCAGAAGATTTTATCAATTTCCCTCCTGTTTCTTTCTCGTGATAGGAGCACAAAAGTTCACATCTGAACGCCATTGGAGAAAAAAAACGGTGTCGATCAAATGCATCTGTGACACTGGGGAATTTAAAGGATTTTAACTTCAATTGACACGAAAAAACAGTTCAATCTACTTTTTTTTTAAATCTCATTTAACGAATGACTGGTTCATAAAAATAAATGTTTTTTCTTGAATGTTGAAAAAAAAAATTTTTTTTTCATGACATTTAGTATGAGAGATAGAAAAATTTAAATAAAATTAATTTGATTTAAAAATTTAATTAAATTAAATTAATTTTAAAATTTAATTAAAGTAAATTAATTTTAAAATTTAATTAAATAAAATTAAAATTAAATTAAAATTTTAATTAAATTTAATTTTAATTTGTTCATTTAATTAAAATTAAAGAAAATAAAAAAAAAATTTATACATAAATATAATTTTAATATTAAATAATTTTTTTTTATTTTTTTCTTCAAAATTCTTCCAAAATATTTTTTTTTGTTTTTTTGATATTTTCAAAGCTTCAGATAAATTTCTTTTAAATTTATTTTATAAAATTTTTATTAAATATTTATTCATTTAATAAAAAAATACGCAATTGCTCAGTCTTCATTAAATTTCGCAGAAAAAATGTATTTTTCATTAAATTTGATGCGCTTGAACGAACTGCATTTTATTTCTAAACAAGATCCCCGCATCATCATCATCATCAACTTATTTGCATAACTTTTGTATTAAATTATGAATATTCTGAAATTTATATTTATTGCAGTTGCATTCTCCCGCTCTTTTTCATATTCAAAGGCTTCCATTTTTATAACTTTTTTTCAATTCTCTAAGGTTTTTTGTTTTCACTCGAATGACGGAGGAAGTTTTTTTTTGCTTCAATTTGAGTTTTTAACAAAAATTTCAATAAAAAGACAGACATGAGTGCATTTTCTAACGAAAAAAGAACAAAATTTGCTCCTGAAATTGAATTTTTGAACAAAAAAAATGCAAAAATATTAGCTTGGAGCACACTCGAATGAAACAATCATTGTCAATTACCTCTCCAATGTTGTCACAGATGGGTTTAGTTCGTTTTTTTTATTTTGCTGTATCACACTAAATGGAGTTTTTAAAGCATTGACAAAGAAGCGACATTTAACTACAGTTTAGATGGCAGAATTAAAGTATCTGTGGGAACAGTTGTTGCGAATTCGATAAATATTTGAGAAAATCGTTTTTTAAAAAGATTTTTGCATTTTTTTCGATAAATATTTAAATATCTAGAGAAAAAAAAGGGGAATAGATCAAAAATTAAAGAAAATTCAAGAAAGAAAATAAGAAATAATTAAAATAAAAAAAAAAAATAAGTTTAAAAATTTAATTAAAAAATTAAAAAAAGTGAAAAAAAATTAAAAATTGAAGAACATTAAAAAAATATTAAATTAAAAAAAAGAAAAATATTTATGAAAATATCAAGAAAAATTTAAAAAAATTTTTGAATTAAAAAAAAATTAAAAAATGAAGAAAAATTAAAAAATAAAAATTTCAATTAAAATTAAAAATTAAAAAAAAATAAATTAAAAAAAATAACAGAAAAATTATGAAAAAATGTAAAATTTATGAAAATTTAATTTTTTACAAAAAACCTGACGTCTCCTTCTTATCAGATCGATTTTTATGTCCTCTTTTTATTCCTCAATCCCATGTGGTTGCAAACGAAAAAAAAAAATCGAAAAAGTTAATTCTTGTCACATATCCGACAGTTGTTAAAAAGTTGTTTTTCTCCTCTTTCTCATGTCTCACACACACACACAAAAAAAGTACATCCAAGTTTATAATGCTCGCAAATCAACCATCATTATAACAAAATGATCGTGAAACCGACAACACAATTGAGTGACATAAAAATCGATAACGCTCGAACTTTTTTCTTCTTTGTCAGATGCAATAAATGCGTGCCAATTTTATATTGCCAATGAATTTCGTCTCTTTATTGCCAATCCGAAGCAATTTATCGGGTTACGTTGCCTTTTTCGGATATTTTGCGTGTATCTCGGGCAAAATCAAGCCAACAAGTGAATTACATTATTAATAAAATAATGTAATAATTGAGCGGCGGAACATCGGTGACCAACAAAAACAAATAATTGACCATAAATTTGTGTCGCGATTATTTCTTCCTGTTTCAGGTTGAAAAAAAAAATTTTTTTTTTACTAAATCCATCAAAGAAAAATTGCTTCAAAAACTTTTTTTCAACTTTTTCCGTGAAAAGCTGAAAAAAATTGTGCAAATCTATCTTTGGAGTGTTTTCTCGATTTTTTCTCCTTTTTTTTAATGTATGGTATAGATTACGGAATTTATGCCATTTTTATTCCATCTAGGCAAGTTTTCGAATAAATTCTGTAAAATGTGAGCAAAAAAGGGCGCAACAAAAATATATAAAATTCCTCGCGCAAAAATTGTTATTAAATTCTTCGTGAAATGTTCACTTTTGTAACGCATTTTTTTCGTGCTGTACTTGACGGATCATTACTTTTAAATAAAAAGAGAACAAGTGAGGAACGGAAAAAAAGAACAAAAGATGAATAACTAAATATTTTTTCTTTAATAAAAGTTGTTAAAGGAACTTGCCTTGTGCTGAAGACAGGACTAGATGAATGAAAATTCATTACTAATTTTTTTCTTCATGAACTTTTTGAGATCTTTACATTTTCTTTTTTAGCAAGAAATGACGAGTTTAATGTATTTTTTCTTTAAAAAATGGCTTTTAAAAGATTTTTCCGTGACTTCTGAGTTTCAATGATGCTTCTGGGAAACCTAAAAGAAGAAGTTTTCTGTCAATTTTGAGATATATAATGGTTGGTTCTTCTTATTTTTAATGGTTTTCAAGAGTAATGAGATTAAAAACTTTCGAGAGCTGTTTAAAAAAAAATATTCGTTCAAGTTGTTATCTTCAATTTTTTTTGCGTTAATATTTCATACAGGATGATTTATTTGGTTAAAGGATAACATTTACATATTTTTGTTATGGTAACTTTTGTAAAAAAATTTCAAACCACGTGACTTGAAACAATTTTCAACAATTAAAAAAAAATTTAAACCACGTGACTTGAAAAAAATTTCAACAATTGAAAAAAAATTTCAAACCACGTGACTTGAAACAATTTTCAACAATTGAAAAAAAATTTCAAACCACGTGACTTTAAAAAATTTCAACAATTGAAAAAAAAAATTTCAAACCACGTGACTTTAAAAATTTCAACAATTGAAAAAATTTCAAACCACGTGACTTGAAAATTTTTCAACAATTAAAAAAAAAATTAAACCACGTGACTTAAAAGTTTTTCAACAATTAAAAAAATGAACCACGTGACTTGAAACAGTTTTCAACAATTGGAAAAAAGCTTCAAACCACGTGACTTGAAAAATTTTTTAACAATTAAAAAAAAATTTCAAACCACGTGACTTAAAATTTTTCTTACCGCATTTTTTTCTATGAAATGCGGTAAAATTTTTTTCAACTTTTTACCTTTTTTTTAACATGACTGAATTCTTCTTTTTAAGAAATTCTTTAAATTTTTAATGAAATTTCTAACATAAGTTATGAAATGCTCGTCGTTCGCTTTCATTATCGCATCGTCATCCTCATAACGCGAAATAAATATTTCAACTATTTAAAAGCTTTTTTTTATCCGTTAAAAAAAATCTCTTTTTATCATGAAAAAAAAAATCTCTTCATTTATTGTGTGATGCTGATGGAGATAGTAAAGGATGTCCATGACATGGAAATCAGAAAAAAATGGAATTCAAAAGGAATTCATAGAAATGAAAGCAATTATAAAATTTTGCTCTCCTGTAATTTGCATGGATTTTTTTTCAAGATCTTCCGCCTCCTCCTCGTTTCATAAAAAGTTCTATTTATGGGATTAAATAAATTATATGAGAGAGGAGCTGAGATTGTGCAAACACTTTTGGAATTCTTGTGAATTTTCTCCTCGAAACAAAAGTCACTATGGCAACATACTTGATGCAATTAAAAAATTCCTGCGGCTTCTACGAGCACCTGGCATACTTACATGTTGTTATATCATAAAAGTAATAAATAAGCGACGACGATGCTCATGATGAGTAAGAGGAATGTGTTGAATGTTGAGATATTTCGAGAATTTCATTATCTCTCTCTCGCTCGTGTGTTGATGCATTGTTGCTTCCACATATTTTTTTAATAAAATGAAAAAAATGAAGGATGTAAACTTAATAAGTCTGGATTACTCACGAGAGGAGCAAATTTTACTCCCACTGTCAAGAGGAGTAACTTCAAGCAGCACAAAAGACACACTTTTCCATTGTCGCAGCGGGAATGTCATTCTAAATAATGCGTAATAAGGCTTTAACTTTGCCGTCGTCATGCAATTCAGAGGATAAAAAAGAGAAAAGAGGAAACGTATTTGAATTTACTCATTTTTTGCTCCGTTTTCCTCATGCAGATTTTTTTTTAATGAAAAGTGCAGACAAAGTTACAGATGAAATGAAACAAGGAAGTGAAAAAAAAATCCTTTTCTCTCAAACTACAAGACAGGCTGGCTGCCGGATGTGCAGAGTGACGCGAATTTAACTTTGGGACATTTACACGAACGAGCACTTACGGAGTATTTTTCCAACAATTATCCGGGAAGGACACACAATGAACGGTGATTTCCTCCGAGAGTGCACTTGAAAAATATTTGAACGCTCGCAGCTATTTTATGCATATTTTAAAAGCTACTTTTGTGAAAATTCTGCAGGTAAGTCTCGTTCTCGCTCTCTGGAATTAATGCAAAGCGCATAGAAAGAACTTGAAATGCAAAAGAATAAAAAAAAAGATAATTACTCTCGGTAGTGCAAACATTTTTTTTAAAAGTGGGCATAAAATCGCGCGTGACACGGTTATTATTTGTCTACTAATCTCGACCTACTCTCATAGTTGGCGCAAAATGGGTTGTAGGAGGAATAATTAGCGACAATCTTTGTGCAAGGTGCTCTTTTTATTAACGTTTCAAAGAGGATTTTTGCAATTGTTTCAATGAAAAGTATTTAAAACTTTTATTTTATAGTAGGAAAAATCGGAAAAACATCAAAAAATTAGAAAAAATTCATTAAAAATCGAAAAATCAAATTTTTAAAAAAATATAAGGTTATAAAAATTATTTAATATTGAGTTAAATAAAAAAATAAGTTTAAAATAATTTTTTTTTATAAAATAAATTTTAATTAATATTATTAATAAAAATATTATAATTAATTTGAAAAACTTTAGAATTTATTTATTTTTTAAAAATTATTGGAATTTTCAATAAAAATATCTTAAACTCATCGAACTCAAAAAATAATAAAATTCATACAAAAATCAAAAAATATATAAAAAATAAAATAAAAATATGAAATTTAAATTAAATTAAATTAGTTTAATAACTAAATTTTTATTAATTAAATATAAAATTAAATTAATTTAAAATTTTATTAAAAAATTAATAAAAATGAAAATTTAAAAAAAAATTAATTAATTGAAATTATGAATAAAAAATTATTATTTATTTAATTAATAAATAAAAAATAAAATTAATTAAAAAATTAATTTAAAATAAAAAAAAAATATAAAAATTTTTAGAAAATCTAAATAATTAAAAAAAAAAATAGTATAAAATCTTTAAAAACATTTTTAAAGATAATTTTTAAAAATTATTTCTTTCGAAAATTTATGAAAAATCAAAAATTTAATAAAATTTAAAAAAAAATTACCTGCAACATCAAAACTATGCAATACACATTGCATCCATTTAAAATATCATTCATTAATTAGCTCTGGCTAGTTTAATCCTCGATTTAAACCGCCAAACGTTAAATGTAAATTCTACCAAAAAACTCATTAAAATAAATATTAATTAAGTACACAAATTTTTCCAATAATATCGCCACAGAAACGAACAAACTTTTTTTTTATAACAATAATTACCATCAATATCGCATTAAAATGGAAATTGTCAGTCGTGCGTCTTTCACATCAAACTTTTGTATTCAAATTAGTTCTCGAGCAATATTCCAGCTGAGCTTTAGAAATAAAAATTATTAATAAATATCGGAGTTTTCGGAGAATTTCTTTTGTGACAAAGTCCCATGTTGACGACGCCCCAATGTTAAAAATGTTGTCGCAGCATGTAATAAAATTTATGAAAATCGCAGGTAGAGAAAAGTTGAACAATTTCTCGTGTTAAGTACAATTCAAACGTGAGAAATGAGAATATTTGAATTCAAATTTAATTAAGTTTGTCTTTTGTTCGCGAATAATTTTCTTTTTCTATTTTCGCACCGCACGAGAGAGCGCGATAAATTTGTTATGCAAAATTTTAACCATTTTTTTCGTCTTCGGGTGTGGTGTCACGAAAAAAAGGGTGAAAATTATGACTTTTTTAACATGAAACCGCTTTTATGCAAATTTTGTGCAATTTAATTTGTGTCCCCATTGAAATCATGAATAATATTAATGATTCGACATTTGTCTCCGTATCTCCGACAAGGCACAAAAAAAAATAATAATTAATCTCATCTCGTAAAACTTGATCCTTTTCTCGTTTCTGTTTGCTGCAACGAAAAAAAAAACGAGCCATGATGAGTGTGCAATTACTCAGATAACTATCATAGTTCAAATATTCATCATTCCCCAGAAAATACATATTTTTTTTGCTGACCACGACGAATGACGATGATGATTGTTTGACCAGATAAAAATTACGATTTTACTCTCGCATCATTATTATTTAAGCAAACCTTGGGCATGATACGGAGCATAATTGCCCCAACTACGGCTCGTCGGTATTTCGCAAAAAAGTCACGTACATCCCAAATTCATCACAGCAAAAAATAACAAACCGAAAGTTTTATCTCGAAGCGAAAAGAGAACAACGAACTCTCGAAAAGTGGCTCAAGTGAAATGTAATGGCCATCTATTAGTGCACGGTAGATTAGTCAGCTCTTGCGTCGTCGTCAACATTGTGAGACAAGAAAAAAAGATGAATATTTATAACTAGCAACGTTTGTTTGTTTGACCGGGACCTCCATCTCGTCATCCCGCATGTACATATTTGATTTTTGTTGTCCCATCGCTCGTTGCATCACACATTACTTTTTCTCCAATTTCTTCCTTTTTTCATTTCCGAAAAGATGAAAAAAAAAGTTCGGAAAATCATAGACACGTTCTTTTATTTTATTTATTTATCGGTAAGTAAATGATTTTTCTCTGTTTTTCTTTTGTTTTCGACAGAAATGGGAGAAAATTCGAAAATTCGCCATATATTATTATAAACATTTTCTTACAACTCACTAAAAATTATTTTATTTAAAATTAAATTTTTATTATTATTAATAAATATTATATTTTTATTTATTATTTTATTTATT
This sequence comes from Culicoides brevitarsis, assembly GCF_036172545.1. Lineage (NCBI taxonomy): Eukaryota > Metazoa > Arthropoda > Insecta > Diptera > Ceratopogonidae > Culicoides > Culicoides brevitarsis. Next base: position 32,441,683 of record NC_087087.1, on the reverse strand, counting down.
TATTTATTTATTTATTTTATTTTATTTTATTTTTTTATTTTATTTTATTTTATTTATTTTTATTTATAAATTAATTATAATTAATTATTTTTTTATAAACATTTTCTTACAACTCACTACCGTATTCCTGTGTGAGAAAAAAAAACGAACTATCTGCGGAATTGGAGTGTGTGTGTGTTTGTTTTGTTTTCATTAGTTGGATAGATGCCATTTGCGGATGATTTTTTTTTTGTTCGTTTGTTAAATTGAGCGGGTGTCTCGAACATTTTTCTTTCGAATTTCGCACGATTTAGAAATGGAATTTATTTGTTGTTATGAGAAAAAATTAATTTTTAATATTTTTTACGACAAAATGTTTTTTTCTTATAAAAATTATTTTAATAAACTTTTAGTCAATTTTGAGGTCATTTTTTAAAAAATTTTTATTTTTATTATTTTTTATGAAAATTATTTTTTATTTTTTATTATTTTAAAAAATTATTTTTTTTATTTTAATTTTTAATTTATTTTAATTTTTTATTTATTACATATTTTTTTATTTTTAAAGAAAATTGTGAATTATTTTTCAAAACTTTTTATAAAAAATTAATAATTAATTCAAATTTTTTTTTTATTTGAAAATATTTAAGAAAATTTAAAAAAATTAAGATAACAAATTAATTAAATTTTAAAGAATCTTTCTTTCTTTTATTTTTTTAATTTTTTAAGATTTTTTAAATTATTTATTAATTGATAAAAAATAATATTTAAAAAAAAATAAATAAAAAATTAATTTAAATGTAAAAAAAAATTATGAAAAATATTCGAAAATAATTGACATGAAAATTTGGTTCCAAAGTCAATTTTTAATTAAATACAATCTCATAAACAAAATATTTACATAACAAACATAACTTTGAAAAATTCTACGAATCATCTTTTGATGCAAGTTAATAAAATAATTCCCAAAAAGAATTCTCAACTTTGAAAGCAGTTTTTAGCAAAATCTTGTAAGCCACAAAATAGTTTATTTTCAAAGCAAATTGTTTTAAATGAATTTTCTCATATCGCAAACCTTTTAATAAAACTGACATTCTTTGACAATAAAGTGGTCATCTGACATGTACTCACAACCCGATATTTTGCCATGGAAACGAAGTATCTCTTTGATGTGCTTTGACTGCAATCGTACTTTGATGTCCATTTGTGCAGTTCGTAACCCGTAAGGTATGCAACTGAAATCAATGCATTTTCGTTTTTGATGAATATTCATTTCGGGTTTTGAGGTAAAATTTTCCCTTTTTGATTGACGTTTTGCAACGTTTTTGAAAAAGCATCAGAGATAATGATGAAATTCGCATCTGGAGCCGAAAGATGTTTCAATCACTTTGACGTTTCGACAAAATTTCGACGAAATTGATTCCTTTTGAGCGGCAAAATGCTAATGAAGGGGGATGTTAGCGTGCCTTGTAAGTGAGCGAACAAACAAATAAACGAACATGCAACAAGAGAGCGACAACATGACAACTTTGTACACATTCGTTGGTTCGTTATGCAACAGGTCCCCTTTTGTTATGTAAAATATTTATTACCTTTTTTCCTTCGTTCTCGGAATTCATTGCAATTGCATTTATTGCGACTGACTGGACAACTTTTTTAATTTATTTTTCCTACACAAAAGGAAAACCCAACCGGATAAAAGGAAAAAGATAAATTTTTTTTATCAAATTTCCTCTTTTTCCCCAATTTTCGTCTACTTGCGAATAGAATTTTATTATTTTTGGTCAAAAATCTTGAACTTGACCCGGAAAAAACGTGTTGACATGCCAATGACGACGTAAAATGAATAAATTATAGTTTCTGACTTGAGTTAATGGACATTTAATTGCGTCGAAAAAAAAAGTTTTTTTGAATATTTTCTCATTCAGGCGAAATTTTTAATCAACATCACGATGAAAATGTTCAAAAATGCTGAAATTCGGGTCATATTGATTGGCAAACTTGTAACAGACGCTTTTTTTCATCTGTGAAGCAAGAAAGAAAAACTCATACATTTTTAATCTAAAAGAGCCAATGAAACATCCGAAAATGTTTGCTGCTCTCCTTCGTTCATGTCGACACCAAATAATGTTTTTAATAGCATACAGAATTTTTTTTCGGTGCTTCGAGTTTTTTTTTTAGTGCCGATTATTAATGGACTTTGTCTGTGTTTGTTCGCATTTGGGAAACGAGCGAAGGAAAAACTAATAAACAGTAATGGTTGGCACGATAAAAAATTTAATATTGTCTGATGTGGCTTTAAATTTAATCAAGAGCTAACGTTGCGGCGTTTGATTGATTTTTTTTGTGAGTTTTTTTTTATTTATTTATCATCGATATCCAATTTTAACCAGAAACCTCCATCGAGAAAATAAAAAAAAATTCCGTGTTTTTTACATTACGAAAATTTTGTTAGTATTTTGTGCGGTTTTCCGGTGTGAAAATTCGTAAAAATTTACAAAGGTTCAAAAATTAATTTTAATGATAAATTTATAAATTAAAATAACAAATTAAAAAAAAATAATAAATTATTATTAAAATAAATAAATTAAAAATAAAAAAAAAATTCAAATAAAAATATTAATTTTTAAAAATTAAAAAAAATAAAATAATTATTTAATTTTAATTTTTGAAATAATTATTTTGTAATTAATCAATTAAATTTTTTAAATAATTTTTTATTATTTTTTTTTTTGTATAAAAATAATAATTTTATTAAAATAAAAAAAATTAATTAAAATTGAAAATAAAAAAATATTTTTTTTTAATTTTTAAAAATATTTTTTATCAATTAAATTAATTTTTTATAAATTTATTAAATTCATTTATTTTTTTTTATTAAATATCTTAATTTAAAAATTTAAATTAAAAATTTTTTTTTTTAAATTAAATATAACAAAAATAATAAATTTATCGATTAATTTTAATTTTTAAATTATTTTTTTTCTATAAATTTAATTATTAATTTTAGTTATAAAAAATTTTATTTATTTTAAAAATTATTTTTAGTAATTTAAATATCTGTAGGTATTTAAATAAAATTTTGAAATAAATAAAAAAAATGCGAAAATTCGAGAAAATTATTGAAAAGTTCTGAAAACTCAAGAAAACCGAAAAAAGTAAAAAAAAAAGAAAAATTCAGAAAAATTTTAAAATTAATTTTGGTAATGCACATAAAAATGCCGAAATCTCTTAAAATATTCTAAAAAAATATAAAAATTTAGAAATTATGTGAAAATTCGACAAAACAAACCAAATATTGAAACGCGGTTAAACCAATTTATTCGACGCAACTTTTCACAACTTCACTTTTTTTCATCTGTTTGTATATTAAAATATTTACAAATCCCAAATACAATAATAATTTGAAGCGGGATTATGTTGCCGCGTGGAGAGTTACCGACTTGCCTCGCGTAGAGTGGGCAAATTGAAAAACAGATAAACCAGTGCGCGCCATATTACCTTTTTTTTCGCCAATTTTTCTCATTTTCCTCTTGTCTTGTAATTCGCTGCGTTTTCCTCCAGGGACATGTTCTTTTGATAGTGAACGAGAGAAGAAGAGATTTGTCGTTCCATTCTTCGTCAGGTAAACCGATAAAAAGTACAAGAAAGGAAATGGATTCGACCCTTTGTCACTCTGCCTCGGACCGTGAATTTACGTAACAACTTCTAATGTGATGAAATCCGTAAATAAATCTTTCATGTACTGATTTGTCATACTCAAAAGGATGCTGCATTAAAATGTCTTTTTTTTTGTTATTAGTTCAATTTGAATACAAAAAAAAAACTTCAAAGAGAATTTTTGTCAAAGGGTCTTTTTTTTTTGGTGTACGTTTTTCAATCAATTCGAGCTTTCTTTTTGTTAATGCACTGAATGGACTCCAACTCCTCGTTCGTCAGTCAAATCATGAGAACGATTATTATGACACGTATTAGCATAATCAAATTGTAAGACGCTTCAATTTTTTTTCACTGTTTTCTCAGCAAATCCTGTCAAATTCAATATTTTTTCGCTTCTTACAAAAAAAGGATATAAATTGAACTCATACCTTTCCATCATGATCCGTCGCATAATAAAAAAAAAAGTAAAGATGGAACATTATTATTTATGAATCCTGAAATGGATGGATGGAGGAAAAGATGAAGAAATTGGATATTTTTGCATAACACAACAAATCTTCCTCAATTGGGACTTTTTTTTTAAAGTAAGGTTGATCCAATTTTTTTTTTCGAAGTTTTTGTCCCATGCCCCATTTCAAAATATAAAAAATTTCATTTTCCAAAAATTTTCATATTTTTTTAAGAAATTTTCAAAAATTTTCAATTTTTAGTTTTTTTGTATTAAAAATCGTGAATTTTCAAAAATATTTTTCATACAATTATTTACTGAATTTTTTTTTAATTTTTAAACAATACTTTTTTATTTTTTAAATAATTTTTTTCTTGAAATGGATTTCTTGTAAAAAAAAATTTTTGTTTGTTTTATTTAAAAAATTTTTATTATTCAAATTTTTTTTTAAAATTATTTGATTTTATTTTTAATGAATTATTTTTAATTTTTCATTTGAAATGATTTGAATTTTTTTAAAGAATCGCAAATTAAATACCGAATGTCGTAAAAATAATAAAAAAAATTAAATACGTTCAAAAATTGTTTTGAAATTTGCCATTTTGTGTGAAAAAATATTTTAAAACTTTTTTTTATTTTTTTTTAAATTTTATTTTAAATATTTTTTTATTTTTTTTAATTATTTTTAATTTTTTTTTATTTATTTTAATTTTTTTATTAATTTTAATTTTTTTAATTTTTTTTTTATTTTATTTTATAAAGAAAAAAAATTTTTTGTAAAAAAAAAATTAAAAAAAATTGTATCAGCCTAAAAAATTCCCGAAAAATCAAAAATAAAAATAACCATGATCTAAAACTGTCTTGTGGTCCATTGAATCTGCAATAAAATAAAAAATCACAAACAACCACATGACAGATGACGTAAAAAGATAAATTATTCCGCCATATTCCTGGCCACATAAAAAGCGACGCGCAAAAAAGGATGTAAGTGAAAATGTAAAGTAACGCAGGAAAAGGATGTTACGGGAGACTCATAAATAGATTATTTATATGTGTCGCGTTCGTTCGTTCGTTGTCGTTGTCTCGCTTTTAGGTCGTAAAAGGTGTATGGTTTGGATTTTCTCTAAAAAAAAAATTCCCACGGATTTTTTTTTTGAATAAATTTATTTTGTTGCGCCTTGATAAAAACCATAAATAAATTTAAATTTTATAGCACTTGAGGGAGAGATAGCCAAAAGTTGAGTTTTCAGCGAAATAAATTTATTGTGTCAGCGCTTCCAAAATATATTGGTTTCGTCATGATCGTTATAACTTGATTATGAGTCGAAATTTCGGAAGAAGGATAAACAACGCGACGAAACTTTTCTAATTTCATCTCATTAATCGAGTAAAAGTTTCGTCTTCTCTCTCTTTAACTTTGTTTTTAGACAAATTTAGCAGCTGGCATGCAACAAAAACGACGAGTTTGGTAATTTTTTTGGATTAAGTGTGACAAAAAAACAAAGTAAAGAGGAAGTTGTGACAACTTGACATGAAAACCTCGTCTTGACCCGAAAAAGAAACGATGCCTCTTAAATTAACAAGAAAACGATTTCTTTAAAACATTTATTGTGTTTTCTTTTTTCTCTTCATCTCAATTTCGTCTTGGCGATGAATTGTAAAAAGTAAATCTAAACATTTTCCGTCTTGCTTGTTTTTCTTAGAAAAGTTTCTTGTTTGGGTTTTGTTGATAAAATAACACAAAATTCATGTGTTGAAAGAGATTTAAATTAATGGGACTCCAGATGATGATGGTTTGTGTCTCCCAGCCTCCCCTATTAATAATTCCCGAATAATTTTTGGACGCAATTTATGCAAAATCACGCTTTATCGCCCGTTTTCGTGCATGAAACCCTTATCGCGCGCGTTATTTATTATTTACTTTGGCGCAAGTTAAAAACTTCGCACAGCATAATTTGCTCCTGATTAACTTTGTAACTAATCAAACAATATCTCGTTTCGTTTTTCTTTGCAGGTAAGGAAACTTTGTCGTTATGTGTCAAAATTTCTAATTGATGGCAACGCCACGGAGCGACGCAGTAGTAAGTCAAATAAAAACTTCTAAACTCAAATATAAACTGAGGCAATTCCATGTTTACGCGAATAAATTAAAATTGATGTCTTTCGAAAAAAAAAAATTTTTTCATGAAGAACCCAATTTGCATGAAGATTGATTGCCTAGATTACATTTTATTTATAGATTCTCTTAATTGAAAGACTCTCGTAATTATTTTTCTACTTGTTCGAGAGAAATATTAATCACACCGAGAAAGTTCTTTCTAAAACTGGTCAAGCTCTGCTGTCATCGACACATCATCATCCGTTCGAACAATATCTAATCATAATCTTGACTGGTTAATTACATTTTATGTTTCATCACACACAAAACAGCACCGTTGATGTTGGTTACTGCGAATAATGTAATGAATGGCGTTCAATGGACTTTTGTGTAGAAATTTTGATTGAATTTGGGGATAAGCTGTTGTTCGATAAAACGATCGAAAATACTTTGAAATTTGTATTGAGACAAAAATTGTAATAGTTGAAGGGGCAAAAATATTAAAAATTTATCATTTTTCTATAGTTTTAAAATTTTTAACGTTTTTTTTAAATATTTTATTTTTTATTTTTAATGAATAATTTTTTTTTTTATTTTTTATTTAATTAAAAATTAATTTTTAGTTTTCATAAAAAAATTTAATTTAATTAAAAAAATATTATTAATAATTATTAAACATTAATTGTTAAATTATTAAAAAAAATATTTAATTCTAAAAAAAATAATTTAATTTTATTTAATTAAAATAAATTTAATAATTTTTATATAATTTAAAAAGAAAATTATAATTATTTTTTATTTAATTTTAAGATTATTTACATTTAATAAAAATTATTTTTTATAATAAATTTTTTTTTTAATTTTTTTATTTCACAATTTAATTTTTATATTTTTTTTTATATTAAAAGATTTTAAAATACCTATTTAATTTAATTTATTTTAAACTTAATTTATGAATATGTTATTTTAATTTATTTTTTTTGATTTTAACAATTTTTAAAAATTTTTATTAATTTTTGTATATAATCCGTAAATTATTTGCAATTTTTAGTAACATTTTGGATTCAAAAAAAATATTTCTTAAAGAAAAATTTAAATTTTTTATCATAAAAAAAATTATTAATTTTTAATTAATTAAAATTTAATCAAAATTCAAAATTAAAAAAAAAAAAATAATTTTTAATAATTTTTCAAAAAAAATTTAAATTATATTTTGAGTCATTTTTAAATAATTTTTAATCAAAACTGTAATTTTTTTTTTTATTTATTTTCTTCAAGAGAAATATTTTCAAAAATTAACTAATTTTTTTCATGTAAAACTAAGAAAATTACAATTTCTGACACAAAATTAGATTGTTCGCTATAATTTGGACGAAAAATGAGGAAATTTCTTCGTAATCGGAAACCACAACGATAAATCACACAAAAATAGTGATGCACATACGAGACACAAACAAAACACACCGCCGACAAATATTAATGCGACATTCATTTCTCGCAAGCGACGCACACAAAACGATGAGTTATTGCTCGGTTTTTGCGGTCCCAAACACGTCTGGACTCAGTTGTTGTTAATTTAAGAAGGTTAATTCCGAGCGCAAAACTTTACTTACCCGACGCCAAATTCCCGAGAATTTTGATAAATGACGAAGAACCGAAACAATGGAGGAAGAGTTTTAAATGTCTTCTTTGTTTAATTTTCACTTGGAAACTTTTCCCGTATTTAGCTACCGCACTTTTACGGATTATTTCGCTCGTACGTCGTTTTCACGTCAGGAACATGCGAAATTTCAGCCGTATTAATTTTGTAAACACACAGGAAGTGAAACATAATAAATTTAATGATGATGCTGACACACAACTAAAAAGGATGCTCGTCGTCGTCGTCGTCGTCATGTAATAATAATGATGAGGTATCAAGTTAAGTTTATCTCGTACATCGCAGTTTTGTCGTGGCAGCAACAAGAAGACAAAACTCGCAATTATCTCGCATCGCACACAAAAAACTATTTAATTTTATTATAATTTGTCGGATATTGTTAAGCTCCGTGAATTCTACTTTACATAATTACATCTCTCGCATTATCCCGGCGCGCGTGAATAAAGACGAAAAATTAATCAAAATGGAGGCGACTGGTAGTTTCGGGGGATTTATTGCAATACAATATACTCGTAATTGGGCGTCATTAATTAAAAATCTGTCAAAAAACACACACGTCGTTGTTCGTTGTTGTCGCCGCCGCACGCGAAAAAAAAAGACTGACAATAATTACGAAATAATTAAAAATTTCGAATGCATCGAAATCGGGTTTTATTCATATTTTTTTGTGGTTTTATCATTCACGCCAACTGGTTGATTTATCAATAAATGTACAATAAATTCATCAAAATGCGAACCTTTGAACGGGAATTTGTATTTTACATGTCATTGTTTTTTCATTGGCAAATTTTATTATTTTTTTCATAATTTTCGCGGATCAATTGAGGAATTAATTTTTGTAAAAAAAATAAGCGGCTTTTGTTTTTTTCAGTAAATTGTTTTTTTTTTCACAAAATGATCATTTAATGTTTTTAAATATTTTTGAGGCATTTTAACGGAAAATTTTTGTAAAAATAATTTAAATTTAAAAAATAACTAATAATAAAAATTAAAATTAAATTAATAAAAAAAATCAAGATATGTACTTTATAATTTTTTTTTAAATATTTTTAAAAGCTTTTAATATTTTTAAAAAAATTGAATATTTTTAAATTTTTTTAATATTATATTTAAAAAAAATATTAACTTTACATTAATTTAAAAAAAAATATTGAATTATTTTATTTAATTAATTTAAATATTTAATTTTAAATATTTAATTTTACATATTTTTTTTATTTATCTCATGAAAAAACTTTTTAAAACAAATTTTACAAAAATAAATAAGTTTTAACCAAATTTTTTAATTTTTGTCAAAAGTTTAAAATGTAAAAATTGAAATTATTCAAAAAAAAAATTTTTTTTTTCAAATATATTTTTTAAACTAAAAAAAAAAACAAATATATTTTATTAAATAAAAAGGGTCAATTACCTTTAAAAATTGCAACTCTCACGGGGGTCCTTTTGAATTGCATTCCAATCGTCACACAATCAGTCTGCGAGCATTTTTTTTCAATCATTCGAATGTAAAATTAATGAATTTGCCACCAAGCGTGTTAAAATCCTCTTTGAAACCGTTTTACAAATTAAATTCTTTGATGCACTTCAAACGCTTTGTTGCCTTTTATTGTTCTGTATTTCTGCTTCCAACATCAAACGTGAAATATTTTCGTTTGTGTTTTTTCGAAAAAAAAAGTTTTGTTTATGAATTTTCATTATTTTTTGTAACCCATTTTTTTTTGTGTTCAACCAATTTATTATTACTGTCAACCCAAAAAATACAAAAAAAGCTTTGTTGGACATTTTGTCTGCTTGTGTTTGTGTCACATTTCAACCATTTCAAAGAGAATTAAATTAAAAATAATAATAATGTTGAAAAAACGAGCACCTAACAATATCATGTGACTGTGGAAATTGTTACAAAAGCCTTACAAAGGAGAGAAAAAAATTCATCACCTCAACCCTTCTCGTGTGACTTGTCATAAAAACACACAAAATCCGTTGTCAGGAGAACTCAACTCGATTAAAAATAAAATTTTTTTTAATTAAAAAGTGGACAAACGCCGATTGGCGAACGAGTTAACGCTACAATTGTTCGGAATTTTATTATTTTTTTTTTCAGCTCGTAACAGCACAGCAGGACGAACTTATGGCAAAGTAATAAACGGGATTTTATTGATTCGACTGAACAAATAAAATTGTAGAGTTTGATGGAAATTTCAATGGATCATCTGTTAATTTTTGTTAATCCTCTTAATTTTTTATGGTCGTTTTTTGGGTATCCAGACAGTACTTGAGACATCGTAAAGTTGATTTATTGCCCAAAAACTGATGAAACGAGAAGTGAAGCAGCCAAGTCATCAAAGCATTTCATAATAGTCGGCGTCTGTCTTATTGGTAGATATATTGAAACCTATCATAAGACACACGCGGCTATTATGATTGTTTAACATTCATCACAAAACAAAAAAAAACAAAAAATGAAAATTTTTTTAAATTTTTTTTTTCGCGCTAAACCTTTCTTGAGTCATAAGAATCATTTTTCTCCATGAAACAAATGCTTGGAAACGCATAGTTTTGGAGTTTACCCGTCACTGCTCATATTTTGAGGCAAACACAATATAAATTTTATAAAAAAACAAAAGAAATTTTTTTTGTTACAATTTCTTGGAATTTTTTTTTTGTCGCATTCTCCTTAAAAATCCTTATCACGTTTCTCTATTGTTTCATGGTTCTTTAATTTTCTTTTGTTCCTAATTAATTTTAGATAAAAAAAAAGATCAAAAGTTTTTTTTTTCCTTGTAACATTCGACGTTTAAAATTTTGGCGGCACGTGTTGACTTTTCCGCTTCCTTGACCATAATTTCTTTTTAATCGCTTTCCATCAATTTCTTCATCGATCGGAATTTTAATTATGAGAAAATTCTCGTGCTCTCGAGAGAACAAACAACAATCGAGCGATAATGTTGAATTAATTAAATAATCATAAAAATCAACTTTTCCGCGAATTCCCATGACGATCAGGAAATTTCTCTCAAAAATCTCAAGTTCTCGGAAAATATTAATTGCTAAAAGTTGATGAGTTAAGAGGGTTGAGAAACGTTTAAATTTTTTTTTTCATTAAAGTAATGAAATGACAAAAGGCGACACCACATAACACACACACTATCGCAGCAGAAGCAACACAAAAGGACCGTTAATGAAATTGAGTGGATGTGACGGTTATTCCCTTTGTTGTTCAGTACAAACACATTGTCCTGACGTCGTCCCCTTTTGTTCGTTTGGGCGTTACGTGTTGGTGTTTCTCTTCAAACACGACACACAGAGTGAAAGAGAGTTTAAACAATGTGATGCTTAAGTAAACAAATTACAACGTGGGTTTTATTCGCATTTTTTTCTGCTTGTGATGCTGACACGGAGCTTTGAGACACGTACAAAGCAAATACTCCCGTGTGTCATGCCAAGTTTGGGAGAAGTACTGCAGGGCAGGCACTCGTAAAATAATAATAATAATAATAAAATAGTAAAATGCGGGTAAATTAAATTAAATATTTGTTCTAAATTTTATTCAACTGTACAACTTAGTTAATGTATTGCGGTGTGTGAGCCCACAATTCATTTTTTTTGCTGTCTCTCTGTGTGTGCATTTTTAATGAAATGATAACAATGGGTGAGTTTAATTTTTTTACTGTGAAATGTGAAATCTAATATGGGTGGTTTTTGGATGATAATACGGACAGATTTGTTTAATTTTAAGTTAATTAGGTAATTAAATACGAGAGTTTTGATGTTAATCTCGTAAAAAGTCAGATTTATGCTAACGAAGCAACTTTATGATGTTTCTAAGTACTTTCAGAATTTCTATCGATAAATTGAGACATGACGTACTTTCGTTGATTAACGACAAGTACAATGACGTATTACTTTCTTAGGGTTTTACCTCGTTGAGTTACCTTATCTTATCTGAAGGAACTAAAATTTCTCTTAAAGAATTTAATTAAAGTATTTTGAGTATAAATACGTGAATCGAAAACTATTTTCATCAGTTCAACTTTTAACAATGTTCCGTTCAATCATCTTTACTTGCTTATTAGTAGCTGTTTCTGCTTATTGGCAACCGAAAGGAAACCGCATTGTTGGGTAATTTCTGTCAAAGTTTCATTAAGACTTTAGAATTCATTTAAAATTTATTACAGTGGCAGCGAGATTTCTATCGATAAACGTCCTTTCCAAGTTTCTTTGCAATACTATGGAAGTCACTATTGCGGCGGTTCAATTCTGAACAAATACACAATTTTAACTGCTGCTCATTGTACCCAAAATGCTGCCAAAAATTATAAAATTCGTGCTGGTTCTACGATAAAAAGCGAAGGAGGTCAATTGATCCAAGTTTCAGAAATTGTCAATCATCCCAAATATGGAAAGAAAGGTCATGACTCTGACGTTGCCATCTTGAAACTCGCAGTACCATTGACATTCAACGATGATGTTCAACCTATTAAATTGGCGCCAAAAGGATACACGATCGATGATGGAGAAACTGTTGTTGTTAGCGGATGGGGAGATTTGTCAGATGGCGGATCATCTCCAACCAATCTTTATCAAGTCGGTGTTCCAGCTGTTAACCAAACTGTATGTGCAAATGCTTATAAAAAAGGTATCTCTGACAATATGCTTTGTGCTGGGGTTGGAGGTAAAGATTCTTGTCAAGGAGATTCAGGAGGTCCATTGACTCATGGCGATTTGCATGTTGGTACTGTTTCATGGGGACGTGGATGTGCATTGGCTGGATATCCAGGCGTTTATGCTCGTACCTCTGAATTGCGTGAATTCATCGATCAATATGTTTAAGCAAATATATATTTAAATTAAGTCGAAGACTCAATAAATCTCGTTTAACATATATTCAGAATTTTCTTACTTTGTGATTCTCTGAAAAAAATCATGAACTGAACAAAAAACTCATAGCCTGAACAAATAAATTTTCATTATCTTTACAAATTTTATCATCAAGTTACATATTTCCGCTGATTAATAATGGTCAAGTACAATAACATATCACTTCCTCAGGTTTTTACAAATCGATAACCCAAACAATCATATCTTTGTGACTTGAACTTGTATCTTATCTTACTTTATCTTAAGGAACTAAAATTTCCCGTGATTAAGTAATACAAATTTTCGGGTATAAATACTTGAGACAAAAACTATTTACATCAGTTTAAATTTTAACAATGTTCCGTGCAATCGTCTTTACTTGCCTCTTAGTAGCTGTCTCTGCCTATTGGCAACCAAAAGGTCAACGCATCGTTGGGTAATTTTAGTTAAAGTTTTATTAAGACTTTGTTTCTCATGTCAAATTAAATTGTTATAGCGGAGAGCAAATTACCATCAACCAACGTCCCTTCCAAGTTTCATTGAACTACAATGGATATCACTATTGCGGCGGTTCAATTCTCAATGAATACACAATCTTAACTGCTGCTCATTGTGCTCAAAATCACGTCAGCTACTACAAAGTTCGTGCTGGATCTTCTTCAAAGAACGAAGGAGGACAATTAGTTCAAGTTTCAACAATTATCAACCATCCAAGATATGGTTCTAATGGATACGATTCTGATGTTGCCATCATGAAGCTCTCAGAGCCATTGAGATTTAGTGCAGAAGTTCAACCAATCAAATTGGCGCCAAGAGGATACCAAGTCGGTGACGGAGACACTGTCGTTGTTAGCGGATGGGGAGCTTTAGCATCTGGCGGATCATCTCCAATGTACCTTTATCAAGTCGCTGTTCCAACTGTCAACCAACAAGTTTGCGCAAATGCTTATGGAGCAAGCAGCATCACAAATACCATGATCTGCGCAGGTCTTGGAGGCAAGGATTCATGCCAAGGAGATTCTGGCGGTCCATTGACTCACGGCGATTTGCACGTTGGCATTGTTTCATGGGGACGTGGATGTGCATTGGCTGGATATCCAGGCGTTTATGCTCGTACCTCTGAATTGCGTGATTTCATCGATCAATATGTTTAAGTACTTATTTATTTATTTATTTAATTAAGTTGAGAAATAAATAAATTTTGTTTCATATACATTTAGAATTTCTTAGCTATTGACTCTCTGAAAAAGAAAATGAAATAGCATGAATCACAAAAGTTCATAACAAACCTTGTCATGTAACCAATTAGCAAGTTATTGCATAAATCTTAACAAACAAAGTTTGATTCAAACATTCTCGTCATAATTACAATTTCATTATAATTCTCTTATATCCAATTTAATGAACACGACACGCATTCCCGCAGCACAAAAGGTACTAAAACATGCTTGTTGATTATTATAATTTTGATGTACAGCTAAATTTTCCTGATGCTGCCTTTTTGAACGTGATACGCCCTCGAGCTCAAAAGAAAATCCTCTTCGCATGTAAATGACGATGCGCTTTACGTTTCATCTGTATTTCTTTGGGCTATTGTCAAGTTTGTCGAAAGCGCAAATCACAACGTTGATGATGGGAAGGGTTCTACTAATGGAAAACGTGTACATGTAAAAATAGATTGTTCATTAACAAATACAAGAAACTTTTTTTTTTCATAACTCGCTTCAGTGATGACGATGACAAAAGAAAAGAGCTCGCTTTACAAAAAAAAAAACTAAATTTAATTAAAAAATCGTAGATCAACTTACACTATCGAGAAAGCAAGGCAAGCCATACACTTTATAAATATAATGGGATGTGATGAGATTTTCTCTTTCTCTCTGCTTTACCGTATTATTTATTCAAGTTTATTATTATTATTTTTTTGCTTTTAAAAACATGAAACTAATCCTGTTTCCTATATTTTTTATCTCTTTGCAGGTAAAAGAACTTTATTGGATTACTTATCAACACAGAATGCGAAAAAAAGGGAAAGGAAGTGAAACATATGGACATTACTAACATTCGGATTGACATGAAAAGGCAAAAAACCTCAAAATTTACATTTTAAGATTCGTTCAAATCAAATGTCTGTGAATAATTCATTATATCTGACGAAGACATTGATTTAATCGCGGTGCGGTATGCGGGTGAACAACAACATGTTTGTTCATTGTGGTGAAAATGATGCGCTACTTCCCTTTGTGATGTGTTAAAATCATTATTTCTCACTCTTTTCAATCATTATGTTTGCTCGTGAAATGTACTATCGTGCGCTTTTATTTGCATAAGAAATCTTTTCACTTCAAAAAATCTTTTACTCTGTCGTTTTGTTGAAGTGAAAGAAATAAAACGAGTAGAAGAAGAAAAATAAAAGTTCAACAATGCTCTTTACAGGCAAAAAGGGGAGAAAAGTGATAGATGTCTGTTTACATTTCTCTGTTCGCTCGCACACTTTTGTGTAATAAAATAATAAATGCATGGTGAAATGCCACAATGTTGGTCTTTTTTTTGTGTCAGAACAGAGCTGTAAAATTTTAACAGGTTTAAACGAGTTAAAATGTCTCCAAGAGACTTGAAAAAAGTTTGATGCATTTCCTTATTTTTGTATTGCACGTTCGTACTTAACGAGAAAATCTAACACGTGTTTGAACGAAACTTAAATCACGTATTTTCTACATCAAAAAAAAAGTAAGTTTTTGTACTCTTTCAATATTTGTCTTTTTCTCCAATTCAATCAGATTCCATAAAGAAAATTCTTGATTGCTTCACAATTTTTCCGTTCATTTATTGTATCTGAACAAAATTTTAGACATATTGATCGATGAAAGAACGCAATTGTGCGGTACGACTGTAAACAGTAGGATATCCGCTGAAAGCGCATCCAACAGCATGCGAGACGACACCAATATGGTATCCATTGTAAACCAATGGACCGCCGCTATCTCCTTGACATGTACTGTGTCCCGTTAATCCAGCGCAGATCATGCGTTCTGTCAAACCAGGATACGAGCGTTTACATTCTGCTTGATTTGTGATAGGTACATCGACATATCGCAAGAATTCTGGGTATTGCCCGCTTCCGGATTGCAAATCTCCCCATCCAGCAATACGAGCGTAAGCGCCATCAGGAATGAAAGTCGATGGATCCGAAAGTTTGACAGGTTGAACTCTTTCGTTGAAGAACAATGGACTAACGAGTTTTACAATTGCCACGTCATTGTCGAATGTGTTTGGATTGTATTGAGGATGGTTGATAATTCTTGAAGCTCCGATGACTTGTCCTCCGGTATATTGTGAGTTGGAGCCTGCTCGTACAGCATATGCGGTATGTTGAGGATTTTGTGTGCAATGAGCTGCTGTTATAACTGTATATTCGTTGATGATACCTCCTCCGCAAGTGTGACGCATATTGAGCATCAACAAAATTTGGTAAGGAACATATTGAATGTCAATTTCGTTACCTCCTACAAAAAAGTTTGAATTAAGAAATTATAGCCTAATTAAAAAAAATTACTTACCAACAATTCTTGCGTTATCCAAGAACGTTTTGGGCGGTGCAGCGGCAACAACTGCGCAACCAATGCTCAATAGGGCTAAAAGCTTCAACATCTTGCGAATTCAGGAAAAAAACTAACAAAAGTCGATAAAAATTCGACAATTTATACGATTTTTTTTATCTATTCAATCATCATTAATTTAACTTTGACATGAAAAAACTCTTTCTAACGGATACGTTAATCCTGTTAATTGATGTGATAAGATAAGATGCCCTCGGAAAAGCCCATTGATAAAGAAGAAGACATAACACAATTTTTCGATAACAAAATATATCTTTTTATTTACGTATGTTTATCGATGAATTCACGCAATTCGGAAGTGCGTGAATATACTCCTGGATAACCTTCGAAGGCGCATCCATATCCGAAAGAAACGACGCCAATATGGTAACCATTGTATACCAATGGACCGCCAGAGTCTCCTTGACACGAATCTTTGCTCTTGATGCCGGCGCAAATCATGCGTTCGGTAATGCCACCATATGCGGCATCACAAACCTTTTGATTCACAACAGGTACATCTACAGCACGCAAGAACTCAGGGTATTGTCCAGCGCCAGATGCAATATCTCCCCATCCGCTAACGGTGACATACGTACCATCGGGAATAACGTATCCCTTTTGTGCCAATCTGATAGGTTGAATTTGTGACGAAAAGGTCAATGGTTTGGAGAGCTTCATGATGGCAACGTCATTGTCGAAAGTAGATGAACTGTATCGTTCATGAATGAAGACATTTGAAACATCAATGACAATACCTCCTGTGTATTGCGATTTTGAACCTGCACGAATGCTGTATGAGCTGACTCCATATTGCGAGCAATGAGCAGCTGTGATAATTGTGTCTTCGTTTACAATTGCGCCGCCACAGATTTGACCGCCCCATGCAAGCAAGGCAATTTGATAGGGAAAGTCTTCGATTTCAACTTCAGTTCCTCCTACAATACGGTTGCGTGGATTGAAAAGAGGATTTGACAAGGGGTTCGCAAACGCCAAGCTCACGACGCAGCAGGTCAAAAACAGCACTTTAATCATGTTTGTAAGTTTTACTTTGAATAAGATTCAAAATAATTTTCAATGGGATTATATAGATTCTAAACTGATCATTATCTCTTTATTGTCCTATTAATTTTTGGACAATCATAAAAATTGAATAACCGGAACTGATAAGATTAAAAATTTTGCTGATTGATAAAAATATAACCAAATTATTATGATAATTATTTTAACAAAAACAAAGAATTTTTATGTTTTAGATCATTTTCGTACAATTTCTTATTGGAATATTTGTTCAAATATGTATTTTAATTGAATTATTCAACTTCTGAAATCGCAACATTAAAAAAGCATTAAGATAAGGTCACATGATTAAAAGTCAAACAATGGCAAAAAATAATAAGTTCATCCTGATAAGATATTTTTGCCAAATCAAATTGATTTTATCGACTGCAATTGTTTCAATTGTTAATCAAAGTCTTATCAAATAGTAGAATTAGTATAAATACGGGAGACAAATCAGGTTGCAATTCAAATTGTTTTACACAATGATTCGCGCAATTATCTTCACTTGTCTCCTCGTGGCTGTCTCAGCCTACTGGCAACCAAAAGAGCACCGCATTGTTGGGTAATTTTATAAAAACTTAAACTCATAAAAAAAATTACTAAATTGTTTTCTTATTTAAACAGTGGAAACGAAATTACCATCGACAAACGTCCCTTCCAAGTTTCATTGAACTTGAATGGATATCATTATTGCGGAGGTTCCATCATCAATGAATACACCATCTTAACTGCTGCCCATTGCTCTCAAAACTCTGCAAGCAACTACCAAATCCGTGCTGGATCTACCCAAAAAGGCAGCGGAGGACAATTAATTCGTGTGTCACAAATTATTGTGCACCCAAAATATGGTTACAATGGATTCGATTCTGATGTCGCCCTCATGAAACTCTCAGAACCATTGAGATTTAGCGCAGATGTTCAACCAATCAGAATGGCGCCAGCAGGATACATTGTTAATGATGGAGACACTCTTGTTGTCAGCGGATGGGGAGCTTTGTCATCTGGCGGATCATCTCCAAACAACCTTTATGAAGTTGCTGTTCCTACTGTCAACCAACAAGTTTGTGCAAATGCTTATGGTTCAAGCAGCATCACGAATACTATGATTTGCGCCGGAGTTGGAGGCAAGGATTCATGCCAAGGAGATTCTGGAGGTCCATTGACACACAACGACTTGCACGTTGGTATTGTTTCATGGGGACGTGGATGTGCATTGGCTGGTTATCCAGGCGTTTATGCTCGTACCTCTGAATTGCGTGATTTCATCGATCAATATGCATAAATGGTTGATGTTTTTGTGAAATAAATACACAGCTGATTAAACTTATTTGACTCTTTTTTATTTTTTACTTTGACTTCAATATTCTATGTTGCGAGTTTTCATACATTTGACTTATAACAAAAATTTTAATCACATTTAAAGTTTTACGAAATTAAATTCTTCTACACAAAAGTCGTCAATTCTATATATCTTTCGAAATTTCTATGAATTTTCATTAACTTTCAAACAGTTTATATTTAAAAGCGAAATTTTCGCTCTTCACAATAAATCGAAAAAAAAACAAACAAATGTTCATTCACATTTTTTTACGTTAAAGAACTATAACAGAAAACTATCTGAACAGAACCTACAAATTTATGAATAAAAACTTTACTTCACGAAATATAATTTGCACATTTTCACTGTAAATTCATTTCAAAACGTAGTCAATATTCCTAAAATATTTTTTACATAAATATCCATGATCGAAATACTCAGAGCTTGAACATTTTCAACTTTACCTTGGGAATTCAAGTCATCA
Organism: Culicoides brevitarsis; assembly: GCF_036172545.1. NCBI lineage: Eukaryota > Metazoa > Arthropoda > Insecta > Diptera > Ceratopogonidae > Culicoides > Culicoides brevitarsis. The sequence continues at coordinate 32,422,518 of NC_087087.1, read as the reverse complement.
TGATATGAACAATTTTCGCATTGCTAATCTGTAATCAACAGCAATCAAACTTGATATGATAAAATCGGATATGAATTTGGCTAATGTTTATTACTACTGGATTTTCCATGTTTTTACAATTCGATAACCCAAACAATCATATCTAATCAAAATTATACTTGAATCTTATCTCAAGTTATATTTCCTTGCGAATGTAACCCAATTTTCCCGTGGTCAAGTAATAAAATATTTTGAGTATAAATACGTGAATCGAAAACTATTTACATCAGTTTAAATTTTAACAATGTTCCGTGCAATCGTCTTTACTTGCTTATTAGTAGCTGTCTCTGCCTATTGGCAACCAAAGGGACACCGCATCGTTGGGTAACTTTTGTCAAAGTTTCATTAAGACTTTTTCCTAATGAATTTAATTTTAACAGTGGAAACCAGATCACAATCGATAAGCGACCCTTTCAAGTTTCTTTGAACAATAACGGATATCACTACTGCGGCGGTTCAATTCTCGATGAATACACAATCTTAACTGCTGCTCATTGTGCCCAAAACTCAGCGAAGAATTACAAAATCCGTGCTGGATCTACTTCAAAGAACAGCGGAGGGCAATTCATTCAAGTATCAAAGGTCATCAACCATCCAAAGTACAGCTCTTGGGGATATGACTTTGATGCCGCCATCATGAAGTTGGAGCAACCTTTGACATTCAACGAAGATGTTCAACCCATTAAATTGGCGCCAAAAGGATACACAGTCGATGACGGCGAAACTGTCGTTGTTAGCGGATGGGGAGCTTTGTCATCTGGCGGTTCATCTCCAACAAATCTTTATGAAGTTGGCGTTCCCGCAGTGAACCAAAAAGTTTGTGAAAATGCTTATGGAAGCGATATTTCTGAAAATATGATTTGTGCAGGAATTGGAGGAAGAGATTCTTGTCAAGGAGATTCTGGCGGTCCATTAACTCACAACGATTTGCACGTTGGCATTGTTTCATGGGGACGTGGATGTGCATTGCCTGGATATCCAGGAGTTTATGCTCGTACGTCTCAATTCCTTGATTTCATCACTGAACACATGGAATAAATAATAAATCTCGATTTTTTTCATTTAAATTTAAATTTTTGACTTTTTACTTAACTCATACTTAACCTGTTGAACCTTTGAAAAATTTCCGATGTATGAAGTTCGTATCAGTTTGTCCTTACAAAACTATCTGAAAATGTCTGATGAGCGGATTACTTTTATAAAGCCAGATAATTGATAAAAGATCTAAAATTGATTAAAACTGAAAATTAGTTAGATTAAAAGAAGGTTAATTAACCTCACCTGTCATCCATCTAATAATCATATCTTCCTTCCTTATCGATGCTTCCGATAAAATCAAAGATCTTTCAATGTCATGTTTGATTCTTCTTATCTACCTCTTAAGATTCCAAAACATTTACGTCAAATTGTACATTTTGCCGAAAACTTCCTTATCAACTGTTTTTTTTTTGCTGCGGAAAAACCTTAACATTGCTTATCTAAACACCTGATAAGTGAACAAATTGATTTTAAACCTTGCTTTGATTCGGCTGTGATTGAAATTTTAAGTTCAGTAGTCTACAAATGTTCTTCAGCAATTTTTGACGCAATTAAAATGGCGACAAATGAAAAATTCACCCTTTTAACTGTCAATGATTGGCCTCGTTTGCAGTATTTGTACAAACAAGATTGGCCAAAATACATTGTGCCATACTACCTGTTGCAAAACTACATTTCGTGGCATGCAAAGGACGAGGAATATGTCGAGAAAAACGTCAAAGTTGTGATTCTCGAAGACGATTGGTCTGACGGAACATTTTTGCTATTGGTGAGATCCTTAAATTCCTCAAAAAATTCCAAAAGTGACTTTGAAAAATTCATCTACAGGAGAAAAGTTATTTGTTCTTTTACACGTTAAACAAATCCCCGAAACGCTTGGAGCAGCTGTTGGAATATTTGGACCCGACAAAGTTGTATCGTGCTCGTTGTATTTATGAGAAAGACAAGCACTCCTTTAAGAAAGTGTGTCTCGGGAAGTTTGGCATGCAATTGTATCACGAACACGATTGCGTAATGTTTGCAATGATGCGCGAAAATGCCTTGCATTATATGGAAAGACCAATCCCGAAAGGGATAACGTTGAAACGACTTACGCCAGATATTGTTCCTCGAATTACGCCACACTACGTGTTACGAAACGAAGATACGAGCGAGCTGTTTGAACGTTTAATCAACTTCAACTTTAGCATGGGAGCTTTTAACGACGAAGGAGAGTTACTTGCTTACAATCTGCAATTCATGTCAGGCGAAGTGATGGCGATGCAAGTTGATCCAAAACACAAACGGCGCAAACTTGGTTCGATTCTGGCAGAAAGGATGGGAAAATTAATTTCGCGGAATGGAGCTGATGTCTTTGCAAGAGTTGCTGCTGAAAATACGCCAGCTCTCAAGATGTCTGAAAGTTTGGGCATGACAAATTTAGGGCGAATGTCGCACATTGTCGTCGGTCCAAAAGATGACAAAATCAAGAATAAATTGTAGAATTTAAAAAAAACGCAGATTTTTTTTCGCTGAGTAATGAAAGTACATCAACTTCGTGTCACACAAAGTCATCAATCACTTTTCAGAGCACAGATGCTGCAAATTCTTCTGAAATTCAGCTTTAACATCACTTCGAACCTTTGATGTTCTCGTAAACTTATTTATGATGAGTGACAGATAAAATTTCCTTTTGTTCATCGTCATCGTCGTCGTCTCCTAATTCATGCAATAAAAATTTATTTTGACAAAGCTGTCATTTTAAATTTAACGTCATGTAATTTATTGTTTTTCTCTTCTCACTCTCTCTCTCTCTGTTTCTTAGAACTGAACGTAAAACGAACGATTGAACGAATAAACACGAAAATAAATAAATTTTATCATCATCGGAGAATTATGTCACAGACGCACAGCAGGGAATCGTCGTACGAGCAATCTTTCATTTGCAATTTATGACATTGTTTCTACGTTATTCGGGAAATTTGTTGTTTGTGAAAATTTCTTTGATCTTTTTTGTTGGTATTTAAATGAAAAAAAAAAGAAATAAAACAAAAAAGCTCATGGAAATTTTTCACTCGCGAAAGTATCGACTTTCATCCCTATTAATTTAAAAATATTTTGTTTCAAAAAAAGAATTGAATTACTCACCGATTGTTGATGCAAATGTGTAAATCTGGCAAAAAATTCCATTCGTTGATAACAGACCAAAGCTCTTATAAAATTACATCTTTAACAACATGTCATTGTTAAATTACTATAAATGATAGTTTTTTTTTATCAATTTTTACAATGTTATTAATTTTTTTTTATTGGTTTCCGATTTACTGCCAATTGAACAATTTTTACATTTTTTTTTTTTTTGGAAAAATAAGAAATATTTTTTTAAATTTTATCAAATATTTTTTATTTTTTTTAAGTAAAAAGTATTTAATGTAACAAAATTTTAGATTTTTAAGTTTTTTTGTATGAACGTAAAGATCTTAAGTCAACTTAAGTCGTGTTAAGTCAAAAAATCATCCATTTCGTATCAATTTTTTTTGAATAAGATATTCAAATTTGGAGCTGTTAAAGTCTATTTCTAACTTTTTTGAATAAATTTTGGTACAAAATTGATAATTTAATGACTTAACACGACTTAAGTTGACTTAAGATATTTAAGTTCATACAAAATAACTTAAAAATCTAAAATCTTGTTAAATTTAATATTTTTTTACTAAAAAAATTATTAAAAAAATTTTTGATCATATTTTAACAAAAATTTTTCTGATTTTCAGTAAAAAAAATTTAAAAAATTTTTTAATTTGCAGAAATTAATGAAACAAATCTTAAAATCGTAAAAATAACAAAATTGATAAATAAAAATCTATCATTTAGACTAAACGTTTAAAAACGTATATTTTTCACCTAAAAAGTGAAAAAAATGTACAGTTGAAGGATTTTTTCAAAGTTTATACAGAATTACGCGACTTCATCGACAAACACATGTCATAAAAGTAAATGAACAAAACCCGCAAATAATCAGCTTTTCTCGTGGTAATAACATTATTAAAACTTCTCCTTGCCATTTTTCATATTTATATTTCAACTTTGACGTTTCACCTGTTCCATTCTTCCACTGCTGACGCGATAGGATCTCACGTGTGTTTATATTGCTCGGCAAACAAACGGAGAAAAAAAGTTACTCGAGTTAATTTCATTTTTACGGACTCATGTCGACATGTGTAACAAAAAACCATCAAAAATATGATTGATGTACCACTGGAGTAAAGACAACATCCTCGTCTTGTATGTTTTCGGTCAAGAAGAAGAAGAAGTCGTAACCTAATTTGATGAACGCAGCATCTGGCTCGTATCTGGTCCCATATTTGGCGCAGAGACGAAAAAGCGTCGACACAGCAGATTGTTTTATTTGTATTAGATTTATCACATTTGTATCGTGTGTCGTTGCTATGATAGATGATTTGATAAATAAATTCCTCTTTGGAAAATGGAAAATGTTTGCTTTTGTAGGGCAGGCATCACGTAACAAAACAATGGCTTACGTGTCATGTTGTTGCGGCTTGTTACGACTCACACAACAAAATATGCACATAAATTTTGACCGCTAATACTCGAGGAAAATCCTTCCATTTCTCGAGCTCAGCGTCGTCGCTTCTACTTGATTTATCCATCAATTGTGACATGACATGATTTTAAATGTTCGCCGCATGGCATTAACATGATTTTTCACTCAAACTTTGAATTTTTCTTCGTTTTTACATCTTGTAACGCGACACATGCTGCAGTTTATTGACATAAAAAAACTTACTCAGCATTTTTTTTTTATGAATTCAATTAAAATTTTCTTTCGTTAAGCCTTTTCTAGTCATTGATATTCCGAGTTTGTCCGGAAATATTTAACATAATTTGTGAAAAACGTGCAAGAATTAACTGACAACCCGAAATTATTAAGCAAAAGTCATGTGAATAAATCTTGTTTATTTCACTGAAAAGCCGAATTTTAATCTAATAAAAATGTTTGCGTGTGTGTGTGAGTCGAGATTTGACATCAATCTTCAGACTCCGAATAAAATTTATTATCTTTACACTCTTTTAAACATTTTTTTCTTCTATTGCAATACAAAAAGAAACTTTTAACATGAATGAGCCTTTTGTGCGTTAGACAGATAAAAATGTTAAAAGTTTTTGGCATAAAACGATTAAAGTGTATTGTTAACCACGTGACTAAAGTTTCGAAATTTTATCTGAACTTTCTTTAGTTTTGTAAAAATTTTTAAATTTTACTTCAGAACATTTAAAGCTTTTTCCCTATGCACATTTTCCAATTTTTGATTCCAATAAAAATTTAAAAAATTTGACCCAACTTACTTTAAAATTTTTTTTAACCACGTGACCTACATTTCAATTCAAATATTTTTCTTTGAAAATTTTTAAAATTTTAACTTAAAAAAATTTTAAATTTAATCCCAATGCACATTTTTCAACATTTTTAAATTTTCATCCCAATAAACATTCAAAAATTTTGACCGAATGAACATTTTAAATTTTTTTTAACCACGTGACCTAAATTTTAATTCGAATTTACTTTAAAATTGAAAAAAAATTGAATTTTACAAAAAAAAATTAATTTTATCCTAATGTACATTTTAAATTTTTTATCCCAATGAACATTTAGAATTTTTGACATTAAAAAAAATTAAACCACGTGACTAAAGTTTCAAATTTCAATTCAAACTTTCTTTAGATTCGTAATAATTTTGAAATTTTACCTCAGAAAAAAATTAAAATTTTGTCTCATTGAACATTTGTAAATTTTCATCCCAAATAACATTCAAAATTTTAGCCCAATGCACATTTTAAAAAATTTCAAACCACGTGACTTTTTTTTTATCGAAATACGTAATTTTTTATAGAGAAAGGATAAGAAAAATCACGCACACGCACTTTAATGTCTTCATAAATTAACAAATAGACGACATAAAACACGTTTTAAATTTATGTGAAAATCCAAACAAGGAAACACATGTGCGTTTGATGTGTGTGTGTGACTCATTACTTTTTCATTGAAAACAAGTACTTATACATTTTCTTCTATTTTTTTCTCTTTTCAGACTTTTCGACATGGATTCCCCAATCAACCAACAGCCCTCGCCTACGATCCCGTACAGAAATTGCTGGCAGTCGGCGACAAAGCTGGCTCCCTCAGAATGTATCCTTTTTCACAAGAAAAAAAAAACAAACAAAAAAGTCGTTGCTTGGTAGAAAATATTTTTGCCTTTCATCTTTTTCAACATTTTTTTTTTCTTCTTCGTACATAAATTAATTTTAATTATAATTTTCTCCTTTTTATCATTTATTTCGTGTCTTTCCACGAAAATAATAATAATGATTTTACAGGAAAAATGTTTTGCGCTGAAACCAATTAAAAAAGCGTCTGTGGTGTAAACAAGTTGATAATTATTTATTATCATTACAGGTAACAAATAAAGTTATTTGTGGGCAAAGTCGGGCAATGTTTAATGTATTTAGTTCGGCAAAAATTTAATTGAATGTTGGCTGAAAACAAAGTTTTAATGATGTTGCTTTAGTCAGACAGATATAATGAATGTTTACCAGATTTCAATGTTTTCATTGAAATTCGATATCTGTTCAAAGCGATAATTTTACTCACTTTGATATTTATAATGAAACTGTTTTAATGATCGATTTCTGGGTAAAATCGATACAGTTTTCATGAAAATAATATTTTATGTCATTTTCAGTTGATATTTATGAAAATTAATAAAAAACTGTTTTTTTTTTAAATAGTAAAAATTTTAAAATTATTTTTTTGATTTGAATTAATTTTTAATTTAAATTAAAATATTTTTAATTTCATAAAATTAAAAAAAAAATTTAATTAAAATTAAAAAAAAAACATTTTGAAAAATATTTACCTAAATAAATGTCTTAATTATTTAAAAAATAATTTTTTAAGCCTTTGTAAATTTTTTTATCACGTTAACATAATTAATTAAAAAATAAATATAAAAATGAAGATTTATTTTAAAAATAATAATTTTTACTTTTTTTGAGAAAATAAAAATTTTGTTAAAAATTTCTTAACTAAGTTTGCTATATTAAATTTTTCAATTTAAATTTAATTTATTAAAATTAATTTAAAATATTTTTATAAATTTCAAAATAATTAAATAATTATTTAAAAAATTTTTTAATAAAATATTAATAAAATAAATTAAATATTAAATTAAATTAAAATTTAATTTTATTAAAAATTATAAAATTTCAAAAATTTAATAAATAGGTATAAAATTAAATTATAAAAAAAAATAAATTAAATTATAAAAAAAATTAAATTAAATTTTAAAAAAATTAATTTATGAATTTATTCAGCAAAACTATAAAAAAATTATAAAGAAAAAAAAACTTAAACACTTCTAAGCACTGAAAATCCCTCAAAACAAGACCTTATATCACAACATGCCTTCAGCAACGAAATTTCAGTTAAATCCATCTTGATAGAACCCTTTCTACTTTACATCCCAATAACACACGAGACGTTTCATTTTACAAACCATCGACTACAAACCATCCAATTTCTCATATTTCATTCACTTCGTTCGAGAATAAAAGAGAAAAACACAAAAAAACGTTATTTACCATAAATTGAAATAATATATTTTGTCCCGATCGATTTTCGTAGGCTGAATAACTGGAGGGAAATTGTCCTCTTTTACCAAAAATAAAAAAAAGAGAAAAAAGCTGAACGACAATAATCTCGGCCGTCGCCTGGAAATCAAAATTAATGGAGTGTCAAAATGCAATTTCCCACAAAAGTTATCAAATCTATCTTTCTTCCTTCTCCTCAGGGTCCTGTTATAAAAATCCCGTTCTTGCAGCAAAAAAAATGTTTTTATGGCAATGACCCCTTTGACATCATTGTCAATGTTCCCCAATAAAAAAAAATATTTTATTCGTTTTTTCATCTCGATTCGCAAAAAAATAGGTCAACGTACTGCGTTTGTTGTTTATGTCACCAAATTTGATACAAAATCCGTTTTTTCGCGTAAAGTACAGTAATAATGGTGCCTTTAGCTGAGCTTTAGCTTAAGGAAAGCGATAAAAAGGCGTCATCTTTTTTTCTTTTCTTCTGCTTCTTTCGGAGCGACAAACAGGAAATCTTTAATGATCCGTAGAATTTTTCGTGGTTTTTCCCCTTTATTATTTATTTTTATTTGGTTTTTATTCATCACGACCATAATTATTACTGTTTCTGCCACACCTCTGAAAAAAAAGTAAAAAAGTGTTTAAATCACGCTGTTTTGAGCTCATTTAATCAATAAAAATGATGCTAACAAACTTTTATGTTAAAATGAGTTTTTTGAAAAAATAAAATAAAAAAGGTCAAGAGCTTTATTAACATCCATCATGACTAAGTGATTGTTTATTGCTTTGAGTTTTATTAAAAAAATGAAAAAAAAAACAAGTTAAGAAGAAAAAAAAGGTTTTTTTTCGCTGTTTTGATAAATTGAGTGCAAAATCTTGCGTTACACGTTCGACACGACTTTCGCATGTTTTGCTCATAGAAAAAAAAAATAAATTCCTTTTTCACCTAAATAAATCATTCAAAAGCAACAGATGGCGGAAAATATGCGTGGACTACTCACGATAAGAATTGATGTGAAAAAAAATAATTTTTTTTGTAATTGAATAAAAAAATAAAATACCAGGCGTTTGCACGAGAGACACGGAAAAGGATCAGGTGCAAACCAATTTTTAATTGTCATCATCTCATGCCATCAATCTTCTTCTTCTCCTCTCCTGCCAGTCGCTTTGTTCCAATTTTGCACGATGCAAAACACAATTTTAAAAACAATTTCTGATAAAATTCCTGTAATTTATTGTCTTTTGTTTGTCGTTGCTGTGGGACATCATTTTAGGCCATCATTCATCTCGAAAATTTAAATAAATTTGCTTTTGTCGAGGAAATTTCTTTGTTCCATCGGAAAATGTTGCGCTGCAAAATAATGAGCGACACGATGATAAAAGATGCATTTTTTCAATTAAATTTTTCATCTTTTGAAATTTTTACAAAAAGCTCAATTACTTTAAAAGTTTGCTACAAAACCGCATCTTGAGTTACAAGTCAAACTGAACGATAAAAAAAAAAAGTTAAAAAGGAATCAAAAACGTTTTTTTCTTATTTAAGGAAAATAAGAAAAAAAACTTTTTAACTTCCGCATAACTTTCGAACAATGCAATTGTTCAACTTTTCCCTCTTGGTCTTTTGTCCAAGTCGAAAACTTGCAAATAAATGACCATTTCACACCCACATGACTTGCAATTGATACCAAAGTTTATCTAACTAAACAGGAAAAATTTACATGAAACATCAATTTTCTCTTTTTTTTTTTTTTTTTTGAAAAACATTCGAAGAGGTAATTCGAGTGAACGATTCGGTGAACCGTAAAAAAATCCAATTTATAAAAATAATAATTTTTGATTGAGAAAAAAAAATTTAAAAATAAACAATAAATTGCAAAATGAAATTTTTCATGCCTCATAATCCGTAGAAAAAGAAAAAAATTCAGAAAAAATACAGCAGTTGATTAACTTTGCTCGTTTCAGTAAATGCAACGAGATTTTGTGAGAAAAGGCAAGTCTATCGAGAAAAGCGGGATTATAGCTAAAAAAGTACTTTGCCTTGTTATGTAACTAACTATCGTATATAGAAAACGACAAGTACGGGACGATAATGTAGCAAATGGATTAGGATTTGTAACGAGATATTGCAAGTTGGTGCTGGAAATGCATTTTGACGTTAAATTAATAACGTTAGGGATTACCAAAAAAAAAATTTTTTTTTCTATTTTTGGAAAAAGAAATTTTTTTTAGAGAAAAAAAAGGTTTTAAATTGCCATAAAATTAAATTTTTCAAATTTTTTGACAGCTGTCATGTTTTTTAAATGTCAAATTTGACGTTAAATTTTTGAAGGTTAAAATTTTAAACATCACCGTTGAATTTTAGAAGATTTTAAGAATCTTAGTTGAGACATTTATGGGAAAAAAATTATTATAACTTACGATTTTTAGCTTTTTTTTAAGTGAGGAGTATTAAATTGTGAAAAAAATTTCAAGAGGAGTACGAAATTGTGAAGTGAGGAGTACCAAAATGTAAAATTAATATTTTTTAATTCTATTTAATTAACTTTTGTGAGAATGACAAAGTCTGTTAAGTCAGAAGGAGTAATAAATTGTAAAAATTTAAAAAAAAAGAGGAGTACAAAATTGTGAAACGAGGAGTAAAAAATGGTAAAATTTAGTATATTTCATGAAAAATAAAGTCTATTTTATCAAAAAAAGAAGAATTTCGCAACAAAAAATAAAAATGACACACTTTAAGTCCATTCAAGGCACATCAAATCGTTATCCTCCTATCTTAATGCTATGTTTTTCTAACGCTGGATGATGGATAGTCAACATTACATAGCTTAGAACGAATATTTTTCTATAATATTTTCCGTAAACGAGATATTTTTGTAACAACTTACCTTCTGTTTGCCTGCCTCCTCATACATTTTCAATCAATATATAAATAAAGGCTCACTTAATCCCCAAGTCGAGAATCCATCGGAGTATTAAATGTACCCGAAATACAAAAAGTATTTCAAATATTTTTCTAGTTTATCTCGTTTTTGAACATTGTTAACTGCCTCGACGTTACGAAATCGGTCACTTGTTCTGTTTTAGTTTTTTTACACAAAAAAATTCGGATGATGAAAAATAACTCAACTAGGTTTTATTATTTCATAGCAGGAGCAAGAACAACGCAAAATAATAATAATACGAGAATTTTTGCCATTCATAGTTTATTATTATCATCCTGTCTCGTGCATTCATTCAATCGTCATCATCATCATCCACTGCAGCGAAATGTTGCATCATATATTTATGAAAAATACTACATTGTTGATGTTATTTTATGTGATCAAACATTGCGATCGTATCACTGCGAACGATTGGAGCAAATAAACATTTGAAAAATGCAATCATGTGAGGCATACGACTGAGAGCAAGTGACTGAATAAAAATAACAAGCAATGAAAAATAACTTTTTATCTAATAACATGTCGTTGTCGTTCTACTCTACGACGTTGCACTACTATTGATATGATGATTTTATGGTTTATTTGAATTATTTTGTCGTTCCGATTGGCTCGTGGCATGGCGTCGTCGTCGATTGTCGTTTAGCGACACCTTGGCGACAAAACAATCGTTTTTCTCATTTTTTTCAAAGAAAACTTTAAGTTTCGAATTCATGAAGTTTATAGATAAAACTAAAATTTACAGAAAAACTACAAATTTCACTTTTCTGTACTCCTCGTAAAAAATGTTTACTTTTAATACTCCTCAAGAGGCAAAAAACTGCCTTAATTGACTCTTTCAGCTAAACTTTAACTTTTTTGTACTCCTCAATTCTCATTTTTCAACTCCTCTTGAAAATTTTCACATTTTTATTCTCCTCACAACTCGTAAAAGTACTATTGATGAGCTAAAATTGACATAATGCAAATTTTTTTTAACAAATTTTAATTTTTCACATTTTAGTACTCCTCATTTCACATTTTTCGCACATTTTCATACTCCTCCTGAAAATAATTTGATTTTATACTCTTCATGACTTGAAAACTGCCTTAAAAGTTGAAAAAATTTTCCCGCCAAAATTTTATTGTTTTATTTTTTTCCTTCACAATTTCGTACTCCTCTTGAAATTGTTTACATTTTCATACTCCTCATAACTCATAAAAGTACCTGAAATGCGTATTTTGACATAAGCCAGAAAAATTTCCCGCCAAAAATTAATTATTTCACTTTTTTGTACTCCTCAATTCACATTTTCTTACTCCTCATGAGAAAACTTGAGCCAATCGATGAAAAATCATTAAAAATGCATCAAAAGTGTATCTAATTCGTGTCTCAGCCTCAGATTAATTAATTTTCAATTAAGTTTATATATTTCAAATCCGAAAGAGACCGGAGCAAAGTCCTGTCATGACTGCAATTAAATTGTAATGAGCATTTTATGTTATGTGTCATGTAAAGTTTTGTAAATGTTTTCCATTTAATTTGTCATCAAAGCTGATATGTTGCTTGAAAACATGTTGCATGCTCGAATGCACGTCAGACGCACTTACACATCAACATTTAACTTTTTATCGAGACAACGAACGAAATTTTGCATTATCCTTGCGAGCGGCGGCACAACCAAGGCAACGTTCAGCACTAAAAGCATCAGAAATATTTTGTGTTGACGAATTATTTCTGTGAGTGGCATGAATATTTTCCTGAATTTGTTGCAGAAAAATAAGTTTTAAGAGGATTTTCATAATTTTTTTTTATATTTTTTTACCTTTACAAGTGCCGTCGTTGTTGACAATAGTCGGCGCAGTTCGTTGCTAAGCAGTTTATCAATTGGTATGTTGTCCAAACGAGCGACGGCACGAGAAAAAGTAGCGAAAATATCAACAAAATTATGTTTTTCGTGCATTTTTTAAAAAATGATTTAATTTTTTGCAAATCCGCACTTTCGATTCGTGCCCGTTTGCGATCTTGAAATGGAATTAACGAGAAAGTACGTGGCATTTTTGACATAAAACTCTGAGGAAACTTTAATTTTTTTTTTCAAAAAGAAATCTCTGAAAGTGGATCTTTTGTCCGTCATTACAACTCAAAAGTGTACTTGACATGTAATTTTCATGAAAAAAAAATTAAAATTGTAAATAAATGGATTCAGTCATTCATGATGTTTGCTTTGTGCTTTTGACTCGAGACAGGTACAAATCACCTGAGTCGAGACAATGGCAACTTTTAATGCGGGTAAAATGTGAAAAACACACAGACCGAGATTAACTCAAAAACTTTTCCAATTGCCTCGTTCTGTGTGGGGGTTGTTAATGACTCGCACACAGAGAGAAAAATTTTAATGGGCTCCCACGCATCAAAAATTCACGTATCTGCAATTTTGCTCTTCTTCAGTTTTAATGGATCCAGAAAAATTAATAAAATTCATAAATAAAGGACCAGGCGTCGCCATCCCTTGTTTGCATTTTTTATTACGTACAGAATCCCATAAAGCGAATCTGTTTAAAAATATCCCATTTTACGATTAGATTTTTCGTCCCAGTGCATATTTTAAGTTCTTATAGTATTATACACTCAAAATTTGCCCCAGTTGACATTCTAACATGATTTTACCAATGCAAATTTAAGATTTTCAACCCAATGCATATTTAAAAATTTTTATCCAATGCACATTCAAAAATTTTGACCCAATGAACATTCAAAATTTTTTACCTAAAACACATTAAAAAATTTTGCCCAGTTCACGTTTTAAAATTTTTACCCAATACACATTCAAAAATTTTGACCCAATGCATATTTGAAAATTTTTGCCCAAAATTTTGACCCAATTTTTACACATTTAAAAATTTTTCAAAAATTTTGACCCAATGCATATTTAAAAATTTTTACCTAAAACACATTAAAAAATTTCGCCCCAGTTCACATTGTAAAATTTTTATCACAATTCACATTAAATACTTTCGTCCCAATGCAAATTTTTTTTTGCTTTACAGGGATTCGTTATATAAAATTATATGTAAAAAAATAAAAAAAATCCATTATTGTAAAAAAAAATCCCAAGGAGGGCGACATACATATTTAAAACAACTTTGACTGACATTTTTCGATCCAATTATACGAAAATTGTGATTGACATGATATAAGAGAAAATTTGTAATATAGGACAAAATGTGAAGGAAGAAGCACATGTGCTTCAATTCCCATCAATGTTTCTTCAGTTTTTTTTATATTTTTCGGTTACATTTATAATTGAAAGCTTCAGGGCCTTCTTTTTACAAAAAAAAAAAAAAAATAAAAATATTTTTTGCATGTCCATTTCCATGCCATGGTGAGCGTCATATTTCATAACTTTTACCTTACTCCGACCAATTTTCTGTTTTTGCCAGTTCGAGCTTAATTGAAGCATTAAATTAGCTTTTCAATTCGCAATAAAATCATTTACAATTGACTGCATGTTTTGTTCATTTTTTGGTCGACGTACAAAACGGAAAACACAAACTGGATCGAAAAATACACAAAATCCCGAATAAATATACATAAATCGTAATTAATTTGTTTATCTCTCAAGTTTTGAGTCGCATCAACAACAAACTCTACTATTTTTTGCTTCTCATGGGATTTTTGTGTGTATCACAAAATGGAAAATAAAATAGTTTGACACACAATTGTTGTTTACAGATTTCGTAGCTGCAACGCGTTCTCGAGACGAGCGACGTAAACAACGTGATCCATTTCAAAATGTCGCAAAATTTTCAATCTGGGTAAAAAAGCGGTCGAGTATAGGTCATGATGATGTTCTGTATTTGCATAATTTGATTTCGAAATTCAACTCTCATTTCTAATCTTTTTCTCTCCCTTTTTTCCTTTTATTTCTCCAGATAGCGGACTCTATTAGCATTTAACACGACGACGTCACGGACGACGAAAATGACGAAGGTAAGGAAAAAATTAAACTTTCTTTATTCACATTTAAAAGGCCGTCGCCATTGCGCAAAATGAGCACATTAATTAAACTTTGTAATCATCTTTGAAAAAAAAAACGAGAGAAAATGAGGAAAATCGAGAGAAATTTTCCCATTTTTTCTTTATTTATTTAATAACGGAGAAAATATAATAAAAATATAAAAACTTCCTTCTTTAGAAATATATATTGCTGTTTATTTTTAATGGCAATAATAACAACAAACATCATTAAGAAGTAAGCTCTATCGTTAAAAAATTTATTTTTTTCATTAGTTGTATCAATATTTATCATTCAAATTATTACAATGCAAGAAAGGTTCGTAAATGACTTTATTAAATAAATAAATGGGATTTTACGAGAAAATTTAACAGTTTTTATTAAATTAAAAATTACGCTATGATTTTTTTTGACATTAAATGAATAAATAAATAACATTCAAAAACTGGTTTTAAAATTATATTTTCATGCATACAAAATTTATTATATTTAAAAAAAATAATTTTTTAAAAAATTCATACCTATAAAAATTTAATTTAATTTTAATTTTAAAAAATTATTTTTTTTTTAAATTCATATAAAACATTTTTAATTTTTTAAATTCATATTATTTTAAAATTTTTCTCAAATTTAATAAAAAAAAGTTTTTATTTAGTTAAAATATTATTTATTGAATGAAAATTGTTATTGAATAAAATTTTAAATTATTTTTTATAAATATTTAATTAATTATTTATTAAATAAAATTTAAAAAAATAATAAAAAAAATAATTTTATATTAAAATATTTTTTTTATTAATATTTTTTAAATTTAAATATTTATTAAAATTTTTTATTTCTCAAAAAACATTAAAAACATTTTTTAATGAAATTTTTAAACTTAAAATTTATATAAATAATTATTTTATTTAAAAAAAAATTAATTAAGCAAATATTATTAATTTTAATATTATTTCATTAAATAAAGAAATAATTTAAAAAATTAAATTCTAAAAAATTTTGTATTTAAATTAAATTTATTAAAAAATATATATATTTTTTTTTGATAAACTTAAAAATTTTTAAATTAATTTTTATTTAATGAAAATTATTAATTTTCTCACAAAATTACCCAAAAAATAAAATAAATAAATGCCAGACACCTCCATCCATTCATCTCTATATAAATAAAAATATTTATCCATGAAACATGTTTTAATATTACTGTCGTTTAAAATATTAATGGTTCATTAGGCACCAGACTCTTCGTGCCTTTAAATTATTATTAATTTTGCGCAGAAATGAATTTAATGTCGAGAAGATATTTCTTCATTATTTTATTACATGAAAAAGGTGCTCATCTCCCATTTTGCACTTTGTACGTGAGGTAAGTACTCATAATTTTTCATGCTAAAACAGAATTCCTCAAGACATCGATATCTTATTGAAAAAAATTATTCGCGCGACAAACGAACAAAAACGGCGCGAATCATTAATTAACTTTTACTTATCGCACTTTGAAGATAACAGAGGAGAAAAAAAAGTTCTTTGCAGGTCCCGAACATTAATAATATTGTTATTTTCATGCATGAATGGAAGTTTAGAGCGAGAAAAAAAGTCACCTGGGGAACCGTTTTTATTATTATTTTCTTTGTTCATTTCACAGGCAACTTTTTAATGATTCCGAACAATTTTCGTGAAACAAAAGGACGGCGAGAGATGGAAACAAAACGTTTGGAACATCAATTAAACCATCAAAAGGTAAAATTGAATTAAGTCGTCGTTCGTCTTGTTTATCGGCTGTAACTCGTCCATAGAGAGGCAACGACGACGGAAAAAGGGAGAAACTTGATGATGATAATGACGATGATGTAATAAAATTGACTAATTTAATTTCATCTTTTTTTTCTCTTTCTGTTGTAATTTCATTTTTTTCTTCATTTTCAAAGGCAAAAAATATTTTCTGCAACGCAAACTTTCAAATTTACAAAAAAAATCGAATCCTTAACTCGTCAAATATCCGTTTTTGCAATTTTTTTCTCACAGATTAGGGAAGCCCGGAGTCGATGCGCACGTAAGACACGACGGAGATCCGCCCCAAGCTGTCGTTCTCATCCGTTTTCTCGTGAACGAGGGGCAACTCGTTACCGCAACTGCCGACGACACAATCCATCTGTGGAACTTCAAGCAAAAAAGTCCAGTTATAGTACAAAGTTTAAAGTTTCAGCGGGAACGCATCACATTTCTGCACTTGGCGGTCGGCAGCAAATGGCTGTATGTGGGCACGGAAAAAGGCAATATTCACGTTGTAAATACGGAGGCATTCTCCCTTAGTGGTTACATTATTAATTGGAACAAAACGATAGATCTGTAAGTATGAAACAGCAAAAACGGGGGAATTGTACTCGATGGATTTTTATTTTTCAAACATGAAATTGCTCGAAGGAGATGAATTTCTGAATAGAAATTTTTTGTTAATGGCTCCAATTAAGCTTTTACAAGATTTGCACAAACGTTTTGTTGGATTTTTGTTCCATGTTGATGACTTTTGTTCTGCATTTCACAATAATTGTTACAAATTTTAGTCTCAGAGTCGTTTTCTCTTCGTTATTTGATCGAAAATTTAATAAAAAAATTAAAATTTAGAATTAAATTGAGATTTTTAAAAATTTTTTGAAAATGAGAGTTTTTTTTAGCTAAAGTTTTATAAAAAAAACAAGAAAAATAATTTTCAAAATTAAAAAAAAAATTAAATTTAAAAAATTTGTCTTAAATATTTGAAAACTAAAAAAAAAATTTTATAAAAAATTAAATTTTGATTAAAAAAAAAACTTTCATGAAAGTTTTTTTTTAATTCTCAAAATCTTAAGTCACGTCTTTTCTTAAAATATTTTAAAAATAAAAAAAATAAATTTACAAAAAATTAAGTTTTCATAAAAAAAATTATAATATCATAAAAAAATTATTTTAATAAGAGTTGTATTTTTTTATAAAAATTTATTTGTACTTTTTTTTAAATTATTTTTTTATATAATTTTTTTATGAAAATTTACTTTTTTATAACAGTTTAATTTTTTTTTAATTTTAAAAACATTTTAGACAAACCTTTTTTTAATTTTGGAAAATAAAATACAATTTTAAAAATTGTAAATTAAAATTATTATTTATAAATTAAATTTTAATTAAAAATAAAAATAAATTTCAAAATAAAATATTTTTAAAAAATTTATATTTTTTAATCTTTTTATAAAAAATTATTTTTAATTTAATTTAAATTTTTTATATAAAAATTTTGTTATTTTTTAATAAATTTCAAAATTTAATTTTTTTATGAGAATTTTTACTTATATTAATTATATTTTTTGTTTCCAAATATTTAAATCAATTTTTTCATAATTTTATTTATTTTTTTTATTTAAAAAATTCTTTTTCTAAATTTTAATGCAAAGTTTTTGCTTTTTGTCAAAATAACGCATTAATACTTTAAAAATTGAACTTCTGTCAAAAAATTGAAACACTTTATATAAAAAAATATTTAAAAAAAATCATTTTACAATAAAATCTTGAAAAATTTGTTCAAAAATCAAATTTTCTGTTGAAAAATAATTCATGCTCGTTATTCGATTAACTTTCAAACGAAAATTTTAATTCAACAAACCATTAAATTCGTGAGAATTCATCAAATTTCAAGCTTTTGCGACAAAATCTCTTTAATTAATCTGCCAGACAAAACTTGAACTTGAGACAAACCACATGAAAATCATGGGAATTGCACAATTTTCTCTCGGTAAGTGGTCTGCCACACACACTTTTGCTGTTTGTCTAATTGTCGAAATAATTTGCTCCTCATCTCTGCTTGAATTGCTTCTTAATTCCGTTGCACGCCTTATCGCTGGCCACAACTTTGCAAAAAGTCGCAAAAACAACACTTTACCAAGGGGCGATAATCTTTTACACATTCATACTTTTATTGACACGAGTGAAGCCATTCCGCTTTATGGTTATTGTCTTTGTATTATAGTGCCATAATCCGACCACACACACACTATTTTGTCGTTTTTTAGCCTCTTTTTCGGGTGCTGTCAGCAACTATCGCCAGATGAGGCCATTTTGATGGGAAGAAACGTTGCTGCTGGCTAAAATACATCAAATTACGGCGTTATTTATAAATATGTCTTGATATTGTGTCTCTCGAGAGAACACGTACGTACCGCAAAAGGAAGGTTTGCCTCCTGGATTGTTTGTGGTCGGGTAACCAAACGTTCCGCAATTTATCGGCAATTCGATATCGGCTGGATTTTGATTTAATTTCGACATGAATTCATTTAATTACGCTCCGAAATTGTCCCTGGGAGGCGGAGACAAGTCAAGCTAACCACTTGAATGCAATTACAGGGTCGAATAAACGCACGACGGATATTCTCTCTCGTTTTCCATTCGAAATCACGCACTGTAAACAGCAATTAGTTTTACATTTCGAGCACTTTATTCGGTCTCATCATCCATTATTATTTGCATAGGTGCACAAATTAAATACTCTTCTCCGCACTTCTTGTCGTTTTGTGCGGGAATGCTAATTAAAAATGCTTCATAATGTCTCGTAAATGGACTTTGCATGTGCAGCGACACAAAAAATCATCACTTACCTGCATCTCTGGGCACAGCAATTGTTCGGCACAAAGAAACACGTCGTAAGGTCAGAGCAAATTTACATAAATTTACTGTTTTTCTGTGTAATTGTGCAGCCAAGCATTAATTTTAGTGAATCTGTTCCGCTCAATTGTGCACCAACTAACAATTCTGGCCAAATGTAATTGGATTTGATGGGCGGCAGGATGTGTGACGTGATGACAAAAAGTGATTTTAATGAATATTTTGATTTCTTCGATTTATTTTTTTAGCTTAAATAGAATAAATTAGGGTTCTGACGTGAAATATTTTTCATCAGCAAAAATTTTTTTTTGCATTTTTAATTTTTTAAAATAATATAAAATTAAAAAAAATATAAATTAAAAAAATTAAAATTAAAAATTAAAGTAAAATAAAATAGAATTAAAATTTAAAAAATTATAAAAAAAAAATACAAAAATATTTTTTTAAAATTGATTTTCAAAATAATAAATTAAAAAATAATTTCATAAAAAAATAATAGTCAAAAAAAATATTTAAAATAAATTAATTAAATACGAATTTTATTTTAAAAAATTCTATAAATTGAAAGTTGTTTCAAAAATTTTTTAGAATTAAGAAAAAACAAAAAAAAATACATTTTTGATAACATTTCATATTTTTTCTTTAATTTTATTTAATTAAAAAATTAAATTATTTAATTAAAAAATTAAATTAAAATTAAATTAATTTTAATTAAAAAATAAGTAAAAAAACACTTATTTTTTTATATTAATTGAACTATAAAAAAAATAAATTTCGGAATGATTTTTGACTTAAAATTACAAGAATTTTTTTTTCTACTTTTAAATGAATTTTTGTTAAATTTTTTTATAAAATATTAAGTTGTAGAATTAAATTTCATTTTCCAAGTGTCTTTTTGGCAATCTCGATACAACCATGCATCAAGAGTTGTATTAACTAATGCAGTTTTTGACGTATCCATGATATTGGGATTGTGCAGCATTGCACACAGGCGACAAAAGTACCATCCGAAACCTTCAACACTTTCTCCAGTTCCGCGCCAACTGAAATACGAATTGTACAAGTTGTCATCTTGATCGAGAAGTTGCAAATATGCCCCGAGATGCGCCACAGAATCGAAATCATCGACATGAACGAAAGACCGTTCCGGCAAAAGATTGCGACATTCTTCGGGACGAGGTCCCATCACGATCGGCAAAACTTTATAATTGAACGTTTTGAAAGTTTTTTCTGTGACGTAATCGCCACAATTTGCATTTTCGAAAGCCAAGTAGAATTTGTAGTCAGTTTCGAGCATTTTGAGACAAGAATCGTCTTTCGGACAATTTAAATTTTGATCGCTGCATTTCCCGTAGATATCGACAGGCAAATATTTTCGCAATTCTTTTGCAATTTCCATTCGTTTATTGAAAGGATTGCAATTCGAGACAAACCAGGCGATTTTTTTCGTTTTTCCTGCGGCGAAATTCTCAGTTTGTTCAAGTTGTCTGACTCGATCGTCATAATGAACCCATTTTCCGTAAGGACATGGAATGTCGCTGTCATGTCGATATGTTGAGATCCATTCAAAGTCGCCGATAATGTCTTTCCCAAAATGTTCTTTGGCATAAAAAGGACCTTCAAGTTCGAAAATTAAACGAATTTGATGAGGATGACTTTTTGGCATGGATGGGTGACCTTTGTACATGACAAGATCCGCAGTAGAAGGCTCGTTGTTATCTATTTTGCACGAAAAAACGGGACAAGACTTGAACAATTCAGTGCCATTGGAATAAAAACCTTTCCAGAATCCCAATTCTCCGATTCCTTGAACTATACTGATCTTCTTGTACTTTTCAAGAGGAAGATTTTTTGCGTAATTCTCGTAATTTTGAGGCATATACAAAAGCTGATTCACTATTCGATCACTTGTAGGATCTTCTTTTGGAAAAAGTTTTAATTTTGTGACATCAACTTCTTTTGTCAAATTCTTTTTGTTGAAATAAAATAATTTGAAAGTTTTTATTTTGGAATTTTTCACATTTTTTTCTGGTTTGGATGGTTTTTGAGGTATATTGACACATGAAAATGTCAAAAATATTAACACAAACAACGAAAAAAACAATTTTTTTCTCATATTTTGGAATTTGAACTTTTTTGAATTTTTCAGAGAAGCACTATTTTTTGAAATTTTTTCATATTTGACTGTTTTACTTTCAAACATTTGTGATGTTTACAATACTTAAATTCAGAAGCAACTGAGTATCAATAGGAGTCACATGTTGTTTTTGTTTTTAAATACTATTTATTTTTCACATCTGTTTCGATTTTTTGACTCGTGTTATTATCATATTTTTATTATACTTAAAAAAATTTTAAAAATCAAATAATAATTGTAATACGTAATAATTGATGAAAACAATGAGTCATTTAGGTGAAATATAAAAAAATGTACAAAAATTATTTTTTATATTTATAAATCAATTTAATAAATTATTTAATTATTTGTTTTATTATTTTTTAAATTTCCATGAAAATTAATATTTAAAATTAATATATTGAAAAAAAAAATTTAATTTCATTTTATTTTTTTTTATCATAATTTAGTTAATTTTTTATTTAAATAATTAAAAATTAAATAAAATTAATTAAGAAAATAAGCTAAATTTAAATAAAAATTAAATTTAATAATTTAATTTATTATTAAATTTAATTTACTTTCATCAAAATAATTAATAATAAAAATAAAATTAAATTAATTATTAATTAAATTAAATGAAAATAATTTAACAATTATTACTTAAAATAAATATTAAAATTTTAATTATTTAATAAATTTAACTTGATTTGATAAAAAATAATTTTAATATGATTTAGTTTTTAATTAATTTAAATAATTAAATTATTATAATTTACTTAAATTAATTTAATATAATTTGATAAAAATAATTTTAATTTATTGATAATTATTTTAAATAATAATTAATTAATTTAACTTTTAATTATTTAAATTGAATTTTAAAAAATATTTTAATTATTTGTTTAATATTTAATTTATTAATAGTTAAAAATTAAATTAAAACTAAAAATTAATTGAATTAAGATAATTAAAAAAAAATTAATCCAATTAAAATTATTTTATCAAATTTTTAATTATTAAATAAATTAATATAAATTTATAAAAAATTAAAAATTTTCAGTTAAAGTTAAAAAAAAAATAAGAAAACTCGAAGAAAAAAATTTCAATATTAAATTTTTTTACCTCAACTCCATTTCAATAAATTTCCTTTTAAAGCATTTTCCATAAATTTCCTTTAACAAAAATGTATCTCCTGCAAAAAAAAAACAATAACTTTATTAACCCATTTCCATCTTCCTTCTCAATCTTCATGGATGATACTTCGAATGTTTACAGGAAAAATACGTGCATGGTCCGGTATCGTAACAAGATATCACATAATCCTTAAACAAATGAATCGGATATCCTCATTTACGTTGATTGTATTCGTGACCATTGAGAAAAGACAATTTTCGTATCATTTAAATGTAGTTCGTTTTCCATGCCAGAAAAAAAGAAGGAAAATGCCACAGAAAACAAATATTATGTCATTCGAATTTGGATGTTGACCTTCTATTGATGAATTGATATCACGTCGTTTCTTCGTATTCGGTCTGAAAGAAAAGACGAAAAAAAAAGTTCTTTATTTGCATTTCGCAAATTATTTGCTTAGAGGCGGAAAAAGGAGACACAGACGAAGAAAATGGAAAAAAAATGAAAAGAAAATGAGTATTATGTTTAATGGTTTTATCATTCAATCCATTTATCATTTGATTGGATGGCGCTCTCGTGTCTTCTTCTCTGCGATAGCATCAGCTACAAATTTTTTTTTATTTGCGGAAAAATTCAAATTGAATATAAAATTAATACCTTTGGCATGGAGTACAATTTCTCGGACTTTTACATTTTTTTTGCATTTTTTCCTTGAAACTCGATACATTTTCGCTTTTTTTCTTGTTTTTCAGAATAAGTAGAGTACATCCCGGTTCCGTTGTACATCTGTCAGATAATCCATTGGATGCTAATAAGGTTAGTTGTTAACTTTTTTTGTCGTTAATGGCTTTGTTTGACGCAAAAACTCGATTTTTTCCCCACAGTTACTAATAGGATACGAGTGCGGCTTGATTGTTCTGTGGGACATGCGGGCGAAAAGTGCAGAGCTTCGATGGCAATTTCACGAGCCGCTTCGATCTGCGGCCTGGCATTTCGAGGGCAAGCATTTTGTGACGTCGCACACCGATGGCTCGTTATGTACGTGGCCTTTACGCTCTACTGGACCGCCCGGGAAACCACAACTCCATGTTTTTCCGCACGGTAAGTGAACCTCCGCGTCGTCTTTGATGGATGTGAAAATAATGCGGTGCAAATAAAATTATTTTTTTTTCGTAATTTTTGCAGCAAAACCAACAAAAGACGGCAAACTAGAGCAATGTAAGCCGATACACAAAGTAGATATAAAAACCACGAGAGTAGGGTAAGTACACACGATGATGAGAGACTAACTTTCTGCAATAAAAAGTTGAAATTATTTCGATTAGGAGACGGGCACGAACGCAATTCCGGTTTAATTTTAAAACTTTTTCATAACAGTTTTATTGGAAATTTTCTTTTTTTTTTGTGATAAAAATAGACGGATAGGGAGAAAATTTTCGAGACAATCAATTATTGTTGTAAAGTTTCGAACAATCGTGACAGTAACAGGATTTCCATGAGCTTTTGTGACAATATTTTTGTTTGAAATTTTTTTCTATCGAACAAAAAAAGTTATTTATAAATATTTTTAAAGAGATTTGTTGAGTTTTTTAAAAAAATTAAATTTTAAAATTAAATTTTAATAAATTTCATTAAATAATTATTCTTCTAAAAAAAATGTATTCGAACAAAAAATTATGAAATTAAGTTCGTAACCTTAAAAATTTTGCTCATCAAAAATTATTAAAATTTTTATTGGTTTTATGAATAAAAAAATTATTTATTTATTTTTTTAATTGAATATTTTTTTTGTAAAAAATTTTAAACATTTTTAGCAATTTTTTTAATAATTTTTTCTTTAAAAATGTCAAAGAAAAAAAATTTTTTCAGTTTCAACTTTTTGGCAGTTTTGAGTTATAAAATGCTTAAGAGCCCTTTTTTTGACAAAAATTGCTTTGACACAGTTTTTGACACAGTTTTTGACACAGTTTTTTTGCTCTTGATTTAGTTTTTAAAACAAAACTGTGTCAAAGAAAAAAATTTTTTTCAGTTTCAATTTTTTTGCAGTTTTGAGTTATAAAATGATTAAAAATGATAAATTAGAGCCCTTTTTTGCTTTGACACAGTTTTTGACACAGTTTTTTTGCTCTTGATTTAGTTTTTAAAACAAAACTATGAAAGGAAAAATTTTTTTTCAAAAATTGCTTTTGTTTTTAAAAAAAACTTTTTTTTTTTTGGCAGTTTCAATTTTTTGGCAGTTTTGAGTTGTAAAATGATTAAAAATGATAAATTAGAGCCCTAAATTAGAGCCCTCTGAAAATTTTTTATCCATTTGGAGCAAGATTTGACAAAAATTGCTTTGACAAAAGTTGCTTTGACATAGTTTTTGACACACTTTCGCTCTTGATTTAGTTTTTAAAACAAAACTGTGTCAAAGAAAAAAATTTTTTTCAGTTTCAATTTTTTGGCAGTTTTGAGTTGTAAAATGATTAAAAATGATAAATTAGAGCCCTCTGACAAATTTTTATTCATTTGGAGCAAGATTTGACAAAAATTGCTTTGACACAGTTTTTGACACAGTTTTTTTGCTCTTGATTTAGTTTTTAAAACAAAGCTGTGTCAAAGAAAAAAATTTTTTTCAGTTTCAATTTTTTGGCAGTTTTGAGTTGTAAAATGATTAAAAATGATAAATTAGAGCCCTTTGACAAATTTTTATTCATTTGGAGCAAGATTTGACAAAAATTGCTTTGACACAGTTTTTGACACAGTTTTTTTGCTCTTGATTTAGTTTTTAAAACAAAACTATGTCAAAGGAAAAATTTTTTTTCAGTTTCAATTTTTTGGCAGTTTTGAGTTGCAAAATGATTGAAAATGATAAATTAGAGCCCTCTGACAAATTTCAATCCATTTGGAGCAATATTTGATAAAATTAGCTTTGACACAGTTTTTGACACAGTTTTTTTGCTCTTGATTTAGTTTTTAAAACAAAACTGTGTCAAAGAAAAAAATTTTTTCAGTTTCAATTTTTTGGCAGTTTTGAGTTGTAAAATGATTAAAAATGATAAATTAGAGCCCTCTGACAAATTTTTATTCATTTGGAGCAAGATTTGACAAAAATTGCTTTGACACAGTTTTTGACACAGTTTTTTTGTTCTTGATTTAGTTTTTAAAACAAAACTGTGTCAAAGAAAAAAAAATTTTTCAGTTTCAACTTTTTGGCAGTTTTGAGTTGTAAAATGATTAAAAATGATAAATTAGAGCCCTCTGACAAATTTTTATCCATTTGGAGCAAGATTTGACAAAAATTGCTTTGACACAGTTTTTTTGCTCTTGATTTAGTTTTTAAAACAAAACTATGTCAAAGAAAAAAATTTTTTTCAGTTTCAATTTTTTGGCAGTTTTGAGTTGTAAAATGATTAAAAATGATAAATTAGAGCCCTCTGACAAATTTTTATTCATTTGGAGCAAGATTTGTCAAAAAAGGCTTTGACACAGTTTTTGACACAGTTTTTTTGCTCTTGATTTAGTTTTTAAAACAAATTGCAAAATATTGAAAATGATTTTTAAAATTAGCTTTGACACAGTTTTTGACACAGTAATTTTTCAGTTTCAACTTTTTGGCAGTTTTGAGTTGTAAAATGATTAAAAATGATAAATTAGAGCCCTCTGACAAATTTTTTTCCATTTGGAGTAAGATTTGACAAAAATTGCTTTGACACAGTTTTTGACACAGTTTTTTTGCTCTTGATTTAGTTTTTAAAACAAAACTATGTCAAAGAAAAATTTTTTTTCAGATTCAATTTTTTGGCAGTTTTGAGTTGTAAAATGATTAAAAATGATAAATTAGAGCCCTCTGACAAATTTTTTTCCATTTGGAGTAAGATTTGACAAAAATTGCTTTGACACAGTTTTTGACACAGTTTTTTTGCTCTTGATTTAGTTTTTAAAACAAAACTATGTCAAAGAAAAATTTTTTTTTCAGTTTCAAATATTGCAATTGATTGCAAAATATTGCAATTTTGATTAAAAAAAATCTTTTTAGAACAAAAAAAAATTAATAAGATTTTAATAAAAAAAAATTTTTGTTTTTTGAAGAAAAAATTTTAATTTTTAATATTATTTTGAAATTTTTTAAAATTGTTTAGAAATTTTTTTTTTTTGACAAAAAAAAGTGAATTTAAAAATATTTTAAATAAAACTTGGTTAAATTTTACTAATTTTAAGTCGTAAAAGTGTCTTTGCATTTTTAGTTCAAATTTTGAGAATTTTGGTTTTAATTTCTGATTTTTCCTCTTTTCACAGAGAGACATTGACAATATTTTCGGGAGGTCTTTCGATGGAACGTGGCGGCAAATCGCCATGCATCACGGTGCTGCAAGGCAAACAAACGACGGTGCTCGAAATGGAGCATCCCGTGGTAGATTTTGTGACAATATGCGAAAGTCCGTGGGATAGTGATATGCAGGAGCCATATGCCGTCGCGGTGTTGCTGCAAAATGACCTCGTTGTGATAGATTTGTTGACGCCCGGCTTCCCGCCCTTCGAATCGCCTTACCCGATGGACTTGCACGAGTCGCCCGTCACTTGTTGCACTTACATGGCGGATTGCCCCTCGGATCTCGTGCCCGCCTTTTATGCTGTCGGCAGGCAAGCCTTAACGCGACGCACAGGTTACTCGGATCGCGAATGGCCCGTGGCGGGCGGCGAATGGGAACCCGCCTCAATTAGCTACTCCGAAATTATCATCACGGGACATCAGGATGGCACAATCAAGTTTTGGGATGCCAGTGCGGGCACACTGCAGATTTTGTACAAACTCAAGACGGCGAAAATCTTCGAGAGACCCCGAACACGATCCGTCGATGGGCCCGAAGAAGATCCCCTAGCTATACAAATTATCTATTTATGTGCTGAATCAAGAAGGTTGTGCGTAGCTGGAAACAGCGGACATGTGATATTATTTAAATTTAGAAAATTAGAATGTACTTCTGAGACTACGGCAAGTTTTTCCGATTTTTTTTCAGCATTTTTCATCTTTTTAACGACAATTCGTCCCACAGGTGTTAGAAATCTTAATATCTTATGAATCGTACGATGATGGCGATGGCAGCCCCGAATGTGAATTCATACCAAAGTCACTGCCAAAACAGACCGAATCAACAGATAGTGAAAAAAAGGTTCAATTTTTGTATTATTAAAACTTTTTTTTCTCTCTTCCATCAACGGCGATGAGCCAAGATCCCTTTTCATAAATTCAAACTAATTTATGGCATACCTCAAATCGGATCTAAATCAAACATATAATTTTATGGTTTTGTTTTATTATGTGTTTTAGCATAATTTGTTTGATTTACCTTTTTTATCCGCAATTTTTTTCCCATTTTTTGCATGTTTGCGTACGGCAACAGTTTGATGGAATGCTGAAAGTCAAACCAGGTCCCCAAAAAAAATTAGCTGGCTTCCAACCGCAATTAGTTTGTCTCACGCCATGGCAAAACGGAACGCATCCCGGACAAATAACATCACTTTGTATCAATTCCAGTTACGGACTGTAAGAATTTCCCCAATTTTTTGTGAAAAAAATTCATTTTTTCCTCGAATTTCAGTATGGCCTACGGCAACGAATACGGTTTGGTTCTCGTGGATATCGTACAGAAATGTTGTCTTCTTAATATTGCGAGTCCCGATTTGTATGGCGCACAAGATCCGTATGCACGACAACCCCGAAGCCCCAAACGGCTCGACGTAACGCAGCAATATCGCGATGAACAGGCACGCTCTCCGAGCATCGACCAGGTATGTACTCACTTTTTTGGTTGGAATGCAAAATTTTATGATTTTACCGCTTTTTCAACTAAAAATAACTAATCCCCCTCCTTTTCTGTGTAAAATTCACACATACACACATAAAAACCTCCTCCTGCAAAAAAAAAATAAATTGCTAACCAAATTTTTTTATAGGATAGAAAAAAATATAAATAATTCAATAAAATTGCATAAAAAAATGTAAACTAAAATATTAACCACGATCGAATGTTTTTAGAAAAATTGTTGTCTTGGCTTTTTATCTATACAAAAAAAAATTTATCAACCGTAATTGACAAAGAAATTGAAAAAAAAATTCAATGTTTTATGTTTACCAATATGGAATTTTTCTGTTGTTTTGTTTGAATTGTCTTTTGTTTCCTTGGGTTTTTTTTGTGTAAACCTTTTTTATATTACTACCGATAACATGAAAACACTAAAAATACAACAACAACAATTTTACATGTTTATAGGTTGAATTTTCGTATAAATTATTAATCGACAGTATATTTGAGTTCCTTCTTTTGTTCTTGTGTCGTCGTCGTCGTTGCAGCGTAAAATAATAATTAAGATAATAAACTGAAAGAAAGGAAAGGAAATGAGAAATAAAATAAGAGAGAGACAAAAGAAAAAAAATTACGGGCGTTTCACGTTTTTTTCTTTCTTTTTAGCAATGAATATTTAATTAAAAGTCAACATAAAATGAAACTGTTGTAAAAACTTGATTTTTCTCAGTCATTTTGTGTGATTTTTTTTTGTATCTTGTTGAAAAGGAAAATTTCGAGAGTAATAAATCAAAAATATTTTTTTTATTAAATGTTATGTAACACAGTGAGTTTTGTAAGATTTTGAATGTTTGACATGAAAAAAAAATTAAAATATATTTTTTTGAATTATGTAAATATTAAAAAGAAATTTAAATTTTTCTATTTTTTTTTTTCAAATAATTTCAAAAAATTTTATATTTTTTGAAGTTTTTACTTCTTTTCTGAAAAAAAATATTTTTTTTAAATTTTTTTATTAAATAATTTTTTTTAAAAGAAAAAATATTTAAAATATTAAATAAATTATTAATATTTAATTAATTAAAATAAAATAAATATTAAAATATTATTTAATGTTAAATGAAGTTGAAAAAAAAAATAAAATAATTGAATGATGAAAAATTGCTTAACTTTAAATTTAAACTTAACTTTAATTTAAAATAAATAAAAAAAATAATTAAAAATTAATTAATTAATTTAAATTAATAATTCAATAAAATAAATAATTAAATTAAATTAAAAAATAATAAAAAATATGTTTCTTCAGAAAAGAAGTAAAAAATTCAGAAAATATAAAATTTTCGTCAAATAAATAAATATATATATTTTTTTAATATCCTAAAATATATATTTTAATTTTTTTTAATGTTAAGCATCAACAAATACAAAACTAACTGTGCAAAATTAATAAAAATTTTTTTTTTTTATGAATTACTCTCGAAATTTTCTTTTTTCACAATATATTTAATTGATTAAAATTAAAAAATAAATTTTAAAATATTATTCAATATTAAATTAATTACATTAAATTATTGAAAATATTTAATTTAATTTAATTAAAAATTAAATAAATATTTAAATCAAATTAAAATTAATTTTTAATATTTAAAAAAGAGATAAAAAAAATATCATAAAGCTTCATTTAAAAAAAAATATTCAAAAAATTCAAAGTAAAAATTAAATATGTAAAATAATATCTTTTTTATGTAACAATAAAAAAATGTAACTCATTTTTCACATTTTTCCTCGAATTTTGTGCGAAATATAATACCTTTGAAGCTCTCAAAGAGAAACTAATTGCACAAAAAATGTCCATGTTCATCAATACAGGATCATTTTTCAACAATTAACCAGAAAAAATTAATTAAAAACTTTGTACTTGTGCATTTTTTTGCATAAAACCCTTTTGTTTTTTAATGAATTTTTTTTAAACCAGAAAAAAAAAATTTTTTTTTTCAAAACGACCTTTTAAGAAAAACCACTGTTAACTGTGTGTGAAAAGAAAAAAAAAATAATTTAAATAAAAAAAATGTTAAATGCATCTCGTCTCCCTCTTGTTTCAATTAAAAACACAACTATCGTAATTTTTCATGCCCGTGTCTCCTTTCCATATGACAAGCAGCAACACAGAGTGCGATATCATTAAAATAATTGTGTGTGTAGAGCAGTAATAATAAAAGAAACCAACTTTAAAAATTATGTTGTGATAATGCTAACAACTCTCATATTTTACGAGTTGCGCCGAGTTACGAAGAAAACTACTGAAAGCTTATTTTTAATGTTTTAAATTTTTTTTACGTTCGTTTGCTTGTTTTTCTTGTTTCTCAGTTTCTCTCTCTCTCTTTCACTCTTCTTTATTACTCTTAATATAAATACAATTTTTTTTCTCTTTCTCTGTTATGAAATCTTTATTTTAGTTCTTTTTGTCTATTTGCTTAAAAAAATTGTTCATTTAAATATATATGCGCTTTTATCAGAGCAGAGCAGAGGCAAGGCAAGCAACCTTTTTTATGGGCTGTTAGTCTTCCTTTTTTGCTGTTGTTGATGTTGCCATGCAACGAAAGAAAATAATGAACATGACGCATATTTATCATAAAATGCAAGAAGTTTCATCACAATCATCATCATTATCATGTTTTTTGCTGCCATGCATGATGATAACGTTCAGACCATTTTTTTCCATGATAATAAAAAAATAATTAGATTATGAGAGTAAATAATAAGTAGAACAATTTTGCGTTAATTTTTTAATAATTAAATTCATAAATAAATAAAATAGTTGAAAATAGAGCACAGGAAAGGTTTTTTTTAATTAATTTAAATATTGCACAATTTTTTTAAATTAAAATTATGAGAAAAATTTTTTTTTGAAATAGTGTAATTGCGAGATTTTTTTATTAAATTATTTAAAATACAGAAAAAAATTAAAATTTCATTAGAAATATTTTTAATTAGATTTTTTTTCAATAGAATTTTTTTTTAGAAAATTCACATTTTTTAATTTTTTTTTCAAGATTTTTTAAATTAATTAAATAATAAAAAAAATAAAATAAAATTCATATAGTAAAGTTTAAAATTTTTTAATTATTTTATTCATTAAAAAAATGCACAATATTTTTTTTAATTTATTAAGATTTATTAAATAAATAAAATTATAAAAAAAATATTTATTAAAGTGAAACAAAAATTTTGAATTATTATATTCATTAGAAAAAATTCATATGTTTTAATTTTTTTTTTCAAAATATAAAAAAATTAACATTTTATTAAAAAAGTGAATAAAATATTTTTCAATAATTTTTTCTTTAAATAAAAAAAGTAGAATATTTAATTTTTTTTCAAGAGTCATTTTAAATATTTTTTAATCCTTTAGAAAAAAAATTTATACAAAATATCAAACTGTGATGAGTTTTCAACAAATATTACATTAATGAATTGTTTTACGTACAAATAAAAAAAAACATAAATTCCGCAAAATAATAAAGTTTAAAATAAAAATAGTTGTTTTTTTTTAAATAATTCCTATGTCAATATTTTCGTTTGCTCAACAAATATTTGGAATAAAATATGATTTTCAACATTTTTTTGTTGGCAATAATTTTGGAGCAAACTATATTTTAATAAATGAACTTTTATGAACAATGAAGCAAAAAAAGCGATCAAAACTTTTTTTTCGTTGTAAATAATTTTTTTTTTCATAACTATCAAACACATTTCTCTTTCTCTCTTATACATCACGAAACATCTATACAAATATTTTTTTTTTTATTTTTTTTTTCTTTGGTGTTTCATCTGTTGCGTAGTGTTTGTAGCACATTTTTTGTAAATATTTCAATATTATTTGGTTCAGTTTTTTTTTTGTTGATTTTGGGAAGAAAAAAAATGGGATTTAGGTGCGCTTTTGTACAGTTTGTGTGAATTAAAAGGAAATTAACCTCAAACTAACCAACTTACTAACAAAAAAAAATGGAAAAAATATTTTAATAAAAAAAATCGTTGACAGTTGACAGCAATTGATATGAGTCCGAGCAAAAGTACGTCAACGACTTCCGAGACGACGGAGAAGACAAGTTCTCGTCCCGTGTCGCCTGGCGTCGAAGCAACGGAAGAATCCTCATTGCAATCCGGGACGGAAGACAAAATGAAGAACAAAGAAGCGATCAAACTGGAAAATTCGCGTCGCAAGTCAATGTCGTGGAAGGGAAAATTGACGCGTCAACTGAGCAGTGCCCAGATAAAAATAATCAGCACGTTCAAAGAACCCACAAAAATGGCGACAAAAGTTCCCGTGATGCAAAGTGAACCGGGCACGCCAATCGAGCATCGCGACATGACTTTTGCCACGAACGAACTCGAAGTGCCAAGTGACATGCAGCGTGGCGCCCTCTCTGAAGGCGCTACTGCTGTGCCATCCGATTGCTCAAATTCCTCAAGTCGAACCCTTTCGCCGAATATCGACGCCGAATACTTGTCAAAGCTCGAACAGGAAATTGTCACAAGTCTCGAACAAGCCGGTTACAAAGACGAGGCAACAATCGAAGATGAGACCAAAGATGGCGCTGCCGACGAAAACATTCCCGTTGATAGCTCAAGTGACTCGGATTCGTCGGAGAGCCCGGCGGAGACACCAACTCACGCAATTGCCGCTCAAAAGAAACGCACGTCTTCCAATCCGTCGATCAAACGCGTCGAATTCAGCGAAGAAGTGATGCAACGTGCTTCCATGTCTTCCGTAGAGGGCGCTCGTGTTTCGCGCCCTTCAAATCTCGAGCTCCAAAGCACCACGGAGCCCGATGAACCGGTGCGCCCTCCGCGACAAAACAAATCCAAGGCGACAGACAAGCGCAATGATCGTCTCCTTTCCGTGCCAAATCTCAAAATGTCGAAGCAAAACTTGAAAGACTTGCGATCGAAAAGTGGGCGGAGCGATTCGCAACCCGGAAGCAGCAAATTTGCCGGAAATCTCATGCGACGCTTCAGTAAGTATCATCTCGAAGCCTGTTTTAAAAAAAGCTTTTAATAAAAATTAATAAACGGCAAAAAATGAATTGGTAACCAACTACGCTTATATAGGTTCATAAAAAACGGAAAAATCAACAGAATTTATTTTTTTTTTTGAATAATTTTTTTTTTTGCAATATCGCACGAATGCAACAAATAAAATCCAAGACAAGCAATTTTTTTGCTTAGTGACATGATGTTAGTTTTTTATCAGTAGATTTTGAATCATCTTAGTGTGAGTCGTAGAATTTTTAGCTTTTTATAGAAATATTTTTAATAATTAAAATAATCGTGTGTGATTTTTTACATCACTTGTAATGCTTGCCATCATCAAAACATGACGATTGATGCTCGGCTTACACCAAAAAAATTAAATCTAAATAATTTAGAAATAATATTTGCATCTAGTAAATTTTTATTTTGCGTAAAAAATATTTTTTTTATTTAATTTTATAAATAAACAAATTTTTTTTATAAATATTAGCGAATGCATTATGCTCTTCATCACAAAAAAAAAATAATATTAGAAAATATGGTTAAATTTGCAAGAAAACGTATGTCTGATGTAATAAATATAAATAATAATGATGAAAAGTAATATTTCTGCAGTATATTAGCTTTTAACATTATTTATAAATAAATATTTACATAAGAAACACATAAACACACACACACAAACATAAACAGAAATTGGAGTTTACAACTTCAGAGTAAATAAACAAGAAATACATCCAATTAAAATATTCACAAAGAGTTTACAAATCAAGAGATAATCTAATCGAGATAGGTACCTATAGGACAATATCTCAAAGAGAATCGAAAAGTTAGAGTGATACTGAATAAAATAAATGTTTGATAAATTTAAATTGAATTTAAGTTGTTAAATTAAATTTACTTATTGAATGAAAATTAAAAGAAAAGTATTAAAATAAATAATATTTTTTTAAAATAACTTTTAAAATAAATATTCGAACAAGAGCTGCAAAAATTTATAGGCTTTTAATTTTTAATTTTTTTTAATTTTTATTTTTTAGCATTAAAAAATTTTAAAATTATTTCTTATTTTATTCTTTTTAGTTTATTTTTAAATTAATTTACAAATTAATTAATTATTTAATTTAAAAAAATAAATTTTTAAATAACCAATTTAAATTAAATAACTATTTTTTTCATAAATTAATTTAAATTCTTCTTTTAAATGAAAATTTAAAAAAAAACTATTTTCAAAGTTTTTCTTATTTTTTTATATTTTACCTCTTATAAAAATTCAAAAAAAAGTAAAATTAATTTTTTTCTTATTTTATACTTTTTAGTTCGATTTTAAATTAATTAAATACATATTTTTAAAATTTTTAATTTTAATTTAATTTAAAAATTATAAATAATTAATTTTTTAAAAATTAAATTTATTTCATTAAATTATTTTATTTATTAATTAATTTTAATTCAAAAATTTTAATTAAATTAATTAACAAATTAAAAAAAAATTCTACGAAAAAAAAAGTTTGTCACTTGAGTGAATCGAACACTCGCCGTCACAGCCACAATGTGAAGTCCTGCCACTAGACCAAAGTGACTCGTTAAAAAGTTCAACGTTAAACGTCAATTTAATGAACGCATTTACTTTCACCCAAATATTAATATTTTTTATGCATATAAGTTTACGCAACATGTTTTTTTTTCGTACAAAACGAAGATAAGAGACCTCTTGACACACAAAAAAAATTCAAATCAAACAAAAACTTTTGATGAATAAATATTTTACAAAATCTTAATTAATAACTGATGGATCCGATGATGAATGGCAAATCAAACAAAAGATACAACGCTTGCATTTGATTTCTTCGAAAAACTTTTTACGAAAAGAGAAAAGTTTTTGTGTGCATTGCTCATATTTAATTAAAGCTCGTGGGCAGGTTTCAAACAAAAACTTGTTCCTTCCTATCATTTTTTTTTTCATTTTCAAAAGTCTTCATCTTTCTGTCCTTTGGCTGTTTTGCATACAAAAATAATGATAATAATAACGAACAAGTTTAGCATACAAATAAACAAATCCGAAACTATTAGAAGACTTTATTTAACTAATTTTCTCAACATCGTTTGTTTGCTTTCTTTATTCTCCTTGTTGTCAAGATGGAGCGTGTACTTGATGAAATATTCATGATAGGAAGCGTACTTCAACTTATTATTATTATTTAATATAAGAGTCTTACATGACAGAGAAAAAAAATCATTTAAGCTTCTTACGTGATGATGTGCGTTACGATTTTACTGACAGACAGTAACAAAAGTTAAATCCTTTATTTTCCTCATTTTTAAGTATTTTTGTGTTGAAAGGTATTAAAAATTATCCTTTTCTCAAAAAAAACAAAAAAAAAAATCAAAGCCACACGTATGATGATAAAATAATCCGGGAAAACAAGTCAAGGAAGAAAAATTCCCCCAATTGATGCGATCTGAAAGTGATCCTTTTTTCGTCTTCTTCATTCAATATTTATGGCGAAAATTGAAACAAACTTGTTCGGGATCCCACAAAATTCGTATCGTAAATTTAACATGAGACAAATGTGTCGTAGATAGATAGAGATAAAATTAAAACTTACGACGTAATTTTTTTTTTGTAGCTGAAGGCTGATAAAAATATCAAAAATGCTTTCGATTAGAATTAAAATAAAATTTTAAAAAATAATTTTTAAATATTAATTTAAAAAATTTTAAAATTATTAATTAAATTCAAAATTATTTTTTAAATATTTTTTCTTTAATTTATGCAAAAAAAATTAACAATAATAAAAAAAAATAATTTAAAATTTAATTCAGAAAATTTAAAAAAAAATATTTAAATACCTAATTTTTTATAAATAAATAAATATTTTAAATAAATTAAATTTAATTAATAATTAAAATTGTTTTAAAAAAATTTAAATTCTAAATTTCATTTAGATTTTTTTTTTCAAAATAAAATATTTAAAGTAAATTTAATGAAAAAATATTTTTTTTTTTATTTTTTTAATTTTATTTATTTTTTTATTTTCATTAATTTTAAAAATTTAAAAAAAATTATTTTAAATAATTTATTATTATTTTTTTAAAGATATTTTAATTTCAAGCTAAAAATATTTTAATAAACATTTTATTACTTGAATAAAAAATAAAAAAAAATTAAGAAACTAAAAGAGACAAAGTACCTTGGTGTGATAATTGATGACAAACTGAATTTGAAAAAGAACGCAGAACAAAAAACTATTTGCCCAAATAATCGAAAAATTGAGCTGATTCCAACAACAACAAAAAATCTCCTGAATATCCGAAACATTTTAATTTTTTGCATCAACCTTCGCTCTAAAAGACACCCACAGAAAACGAGCAAGAAAAAAAGACCCACTGGATCATGTTTATTATTTTGTACCATTATTATTTTTTTTCTTCGTGTATTTTTTCTGTTCCTCGCTTCTAACATCGTTTTGCGAAGAGAGACGAGGAGAGTATTTGCCCAAGGAAAAAATTAGGTACGCTCGACATTTATTATTTATTTATATTTTTACTACATGTTTATGTCTCCCATTCACGACATGCCAGCATCTTACATTTCAAGGCATTCGAGCTAAACTGAATCCGGTTCATTTGAATCCGGTTTCTCCCCAAAAAAAAAATACCTTTGATCTACTGTGTTGTGGGAAAAATTTCATCTTTCTTTTTATTTTTTACTTTTTTTTTGGCTATTACCGAAAAAAAATACGAACAGAGGTTCGTTACAAGTTACCGCAACAACAAAAAAATAATAACAGGGCAAAAGATCTTTGATGGAGAGAAAAAAACATAATTTTGCAAGGACTCGCAGGCAATTTCCGTACTTTTTTTGTATATCGCAGGGGAGATAAAGATGATAAACTGTACACAGAGCAAAAACAGAAAAAAAGGAAAACTTTGGTGCTCATAATTAATCTTCAAGCTCATGACCGTCCTTGACACTTTTCCGATCCAAACCGGATCTTGATAGTTATTTACAAAGCCCGCAAAAAAAAGGTTTAGAACACATGCATAATTGAACATGAAAAAGTTTTTGTAATCTCTTGATGTCTGTGACATCATCAAGCATCAAGAGAAAAAAAGCAAAAAATATGGAAAAAAAAATAATGGGAAATTTTTGCACGCATGAAAAATTCAGAATAATTCCGTTAGTGAATTTCGCGTACCTTTGATGTCGTCGTCGTCAAAGTTGTTGTTGTTGAAAGTTGTAATTAAAAAATTTTTT
Organism: Culicoides brevitarsis; assembly: GCF_036172545.1. Classification (NCBI taxonomy): domain Eukaryota; kingdom Metazoa; phylum Arthropoda; class Insecta; order Diptera; family Ceratopogonidae; genus Culicoides; species Culicoides brevitarsis. The sequence continues at coordinate 32,384,893 of NC_087087.1, read as the reverse complement.
TTTCAACATTTGCTTCAACTACCTCACAGAAAAAGACATAATCTCAATTATTCACAAGAAAATCACTTTAGAAAGAAATGTAACTTCGTTATTAATGGTTCAACAAGCTCTTGGTTTGGTTTATTTACCCATATTTGCACTAAAATACACAGAAACAGGTACAAAGGAAAGTCTCTTAATATTTAAAGCCATCGTGCTTCTGTGTGTCTGAATAAATCCGATTAGACATGATCCATTAAATAACCGTATGAACGCACATGCAGCACAAAAAAGGATAAATTTGTTCTCTCTTTACCTTTTTTTTTAATGAATACATCTGGCAATTTCATTATTTTATGCTTTCCGAAACGAAATTCGAGTCATTTCAATTATTTCTCAAACGTTCAATAGATTTAACGGGAATTTTGTAACAAACCTCAATCAATTAGGATTTAGTAGGCAGTAAAAGCAGCGACATAAAAAGAGAATTGAAAAGTAGTTTTCTCTTCAAATGCAGCCAATTGGAAATCTAAACGATTTTTGACACTGAAATCCTCACAAAAATCACTCAAACCGCACAATATGTCAGAAAATGAAATTAAATTAACATGAAAAAAATATTTTGCAGGACTCTTTGTCTGATTCTGACGACCAAAACTGCCTTAAATTACTTTTTGGAGACTTTTTTGGTAAATAAATCGTAGTTCGTAGAATTTTACAACACTTCGTAGTTCAGTATCGCTCGCTCAATTTAACGTTAATAGATAGTTTGCAAGGCTGTTAGTTAGAGTTTCTCGTTTAATTTATCACGAAATTCACAAATTCTTATTTTTCATTGGAATCATGATGTTTTGAATGTGATGAAATTTAACTCGAAAGCAAAATTCCGATCTCGAACGAAAAATTTGAAAGCTCTTAAGTCAAATTTTTATCTCGAAAAAAAAATTTGAAAACTTTGAAATCAAATTTTATCTCGAAAAAATAATTTGGAAGCTCTTAAGTCAAATTTTTATCTCGAAAAAAAAAATTTGGAAGCTCTTAAGTCAAATTTTTATCTCGAAAAAAAAACTGGAAGCTTTTAAGTCAAATTCAGATCTCGAAAGAAAAAATTTGGAAGCTCTTAAGTCAAATTTTTATCTCGAAAAAAAAATTTGAAAACTTTGAAATCAAATTTTATCTCGAAGAAAAAATTTGGAAGCTCTTAAGTCAAATTTTTATCTCGAAAAAAAAAATTTTTTGAAAGCTCTTAAGTCAAATTTAGATCTCGAAAAAAAAATTTGGAAGCTCTTAAGTCAAATTTTTATCTCGAAAAAAAAATTTGAAAGCTCTTAAGTCAAATTTTTATCTCGAAAAAAAAATTTGAAAGCTCTTAAGTCAAATTTTTATCTCGAAAAAAAAATTTGAAAGCTCTAAAGTCAAATTTTTATCTCGAAAAAAAAATTTGGAAGCTCTTAAGTCAAATTTTTATCTCGAAAAAAAAACTAGAAGCTTTTAAGTCAAATTTTTATTTCGAAAAAAAATTTGAAAGCTCTTAAGTCAAATTTAGATCTCGAAAAAAAATTGAAAGCCTTAAAGTCAAATTTAGATCTCGAAAAAAAAAATTAGATCTCAAAACTGAAATTTTAAATCTCATTAAAAACTTTTTAAATTAGAAAAAATATGCAAAGCTCTGCAAAAAATGTAAAAATACAAAAAACACACAAACAGACAAAATACAAAACATACCACATTCACAAAAGGGAAACACTTGATGTGACACATGTATGAAGAAAAAGATTCAAGTGAAAACGCCTGGTTGTTAATCGTACAAAGCGACACTAAATTATTTTTTGTGTTAAATTTTATTTTTTGCCCACTCCTTGTTTGTGTCAAATAAATATTTTTTTTTTCGTAACCAACAAAAAACTACAAACAGCTCCAAAGCACAACAATTTTCTAAAAATCATGACAAGCAATTAGTTTCTAATACCTCCGAAGGCGAAAATGTGTGTATGTACCTTGATTATTTGTTTTTTTTTTATTTGTGTTATTAGTTCCCCGTCTGAACTGTTCAAAATGTTCATATGAGCCAAAAAAAAAATTCTCTTTCTCTTTTTTTTCGCCAAACAAATTGAAATTTCGCCTCGTTTGTGACGCATTTCAATCAAATCCGTTCACGCGAAAAAAAAAATAAAAACTTCAACAGATGAACGGTTTGTGTGGCTCGCAATCAGCTCTGACGCAGCAATTCCAAGATAGACCGGGCACAGGTAGCCCAATACGTGGGCGCGTCGCTGTGCTTGGCTCCAGTTCGGGAATTGGCTCGCAAACGAGCACGGGCAGCGACGTGACGAGCATCAGCGGAAGCGGAGGCGTCGGCGGAGGATGCGGCGTACGCAAATCACGATCACAAGGTGGGAAGAAATTGCAAAAGTGTTTATCGACCGCATCATATGGGGAGGAGAGTTCCTTTTGTCGGCAACCGTCTACGCAATCTGTGACCGAGCGACAGATGACACCAATGTCGCCGCATGCGAGTCTCCTAATGACGCGACAATATTGCAGTTTTGGTACCTAAATTAATAATCTTTTAGAGCAAAAAAAATTAAAAAATTGAAAAAAAAAAAATTAGATTTCCCCCCTCTTCTAACCCCCTTTCTTTCTCTCTTTCTCACCCTTTCACGAATTTTCTGAATTCAAATTTTTTTTAATTTTTTTCTTTCCAACTTTTAAGCGAATCTCTCAATGTGCTTTAAAAATAGAAAAAAAATTCCCCTCACCTTTTTTAACTTTCTTAATTTCTTTAATATAATTTTCGACTTTTTTATTTTCACATATCATCCATCCTGTCATCTACCTTCACTAATACAAAACCAACCTTTTTTATCACTTTTTTTTATATCAAATCAAGATTTCGTGTCAATTGTATGCAAATTCAATCAATTGACATGACACGATTTTTTTTTACCCGAACTACCTTCAATTTTTGTCGCCTAAAAAAAAGATTTTTGATAACATTTTTTTTTCTTTTTTTTTTCTCACAAATCGATAAATTGTACCCGCTACAAAATAATTTGTTTGACCACAAATCTCCATATACCAAAAAAAAATAAAAACAAAAACAATAAATGACAACAACATTTTCTCGTCATCAAACCGACACGTCAAATAATTTTAACAAATACCCCAATAATTGGATTGAACATGAAATGATTGACACCAAAAAAAAAATATTCGATTAAATTGCTCCCTGCTCGTCACGAAAAAAAAAATAATAATAAAAAAATTGAAATTCGATTCATCACTTTTTGACCGGTATATCAGATCGTGGCCAAGCGATAGGTAAAAAAAATATTTTTTTTTTAAAATGTACCCTTTTTATGATTTGTAGAGACTTTTATTATTATTTTTTTTTTGCATCCCTCTCGAAAAATCTAAAAAAAAAAAAATTTTTTGTCTGATTTTTTTTTTTGGTCCATGTCCTTAGGAAGTCATTTTGTCATGTGAAACATTTTAGATTTTTTTGTTACTTTTTTCGCGAATGAAACGACTTTCAATGCTTTTTACTCTTCTATGCCAACTTTCTCGGGCACCTTTTTTTGCAAGTTATGAAATTAAAATTTTTTTAAGTAAAAAAAATAACGCACTTCTTCTCTATTTAATTAATTAATTAAGAAAAATTTTGATGCTAATTATCTTGAAAATTTTTATTGGTAAGAATCGTAGAAAATTTTTTTAATGGCACAAAAAAGCATGACGACGCACAAAATAAAAATTTCATAGTAAAAAAACATTTTTTTTTTTTTGTTTTTTAATAAGAACACGGAAAATTGAAAAGGAAAAAAAAGCCAATTTATTAATCTTCTTATATTTTGTCAATATTTACGAAGAAATGATAAACCAAAAAAAAAATTAAATTGGTTTCCTTTTTTATTTTATTATTTCCTCTTTTTAAAAAAAAAACGATAATAATAATTTTATTTGTTTATTTGATCAATCAATTTTTTTCGCTTCAGGGTATTTTTTTCGTCTTTTATTTTTGGGTTTTATATAAATTGGTAAACTTACACGATTGTCTCTCCTCTTTTATCGGTATAAAAATATATATTTATAAGGTACTTGTCGTAAAGACAATTGAAAGAAACAAGAAAACTTTTCAATCATCATAAAATTTATACGCCTGAAGTTAGTGCATTTCTACGGAAAAAGACGAAATAATAATTTCAATCATGCATATAAAGTTTTATTACTTTTTTGTTTGTTTTTTTTTCAATAATTTTCAATAATTCAATAAAAATTGAAAAATTATTAATTTTAGACTGAAAAAAAAATTAAATGTCTTCCTTAATAATTAAAATTATTAGTTAAATGTTTCTTGTTAATTCCTATATGTTTAAAAAAAATATTTAAAAAAATTTTCTTTTTTTTATAAATTTTTTTTTTAATTTTTTTTTTTAATAATTGGTTGACAACCAGAACTAAAATCAAGTCGATTATCTCGTTTTCCGTCATCATTTCGCTTAAAATACTTAGGTATGTCACAAAATTTAATCTTTTTTCACGAATGAATGAAGTGTTTCTTTCTCTCTCTCTCTTTTTCTCTCCACATTTAGAGTCGAGAGTCATGCATTAAACCTCCTCGTCGCATTTCCATCTCACAATCAAAATCATGCACTTTCCTTCATTTTAAATTTTTTAAACGAAAAAAAAAAATAAATGTTTTATTTTTTATAATTTTTTGTCTTTAGTTCTCCTCTGAAGCACTCTTTTTCTGTCTCCTCGACTAACTTAACTTGTCTTAAGAAAAATTTTGCTCTATGTGTTCCCTGTTTCTCTTCAACCGACATCTCCTTTAAAATATAAATAAATGTGTGTGTTTCCATCTTTCTTTCTCTCCACGTCAACTGTCAACATTCCTTTCCTCAAAAAAAAAATCAATCAATTTGAAAAACTTTACATTCTACAGAACAAGTTTCAGTGCAAATTTATAAATATTAACAACTTACCAACATCAACTTATATACATCAACAAATCAACACAAATTGCACCTTTTGACAGAAAAAATAAAACATGCCGTCCTTTAAACAAAATAAACTTTTTTTTAGAAAAATGTGTCGTCATCTAACACACAAAAAAATAAATATATTTACTAAAAATATGTGTCATATAATCGTATATATATACCGTCTCCCCTCTGTGATGTGGTATTTTATTATTATATTATTACTTATCTAATATATATTATATACTTATATATTATACATTTATATCGAATTTTTTTGTTATGATTATTTTTATTATTATTACTGTATGACAAACTATGAATTTTTATTAACAAATTTTTCTCGAAACTTTTTGCAAGTTTTCTCTTTTGTAGCCGTTAGAATTGATGTTTGTAGATTTTAGACATTATTACATTTTTATTTACTTTTAGATTTTTTTTTACAAATGTAATAAAATTTCCGGATGGTAAAAAAAAAAGTACACACTTTACTCAATTTTGAGGAAAAAAAAAGTTTCTCGAACAAAAAAATATGAAGAATGAAGTGACATGAAGTTTTTTTTCGTGTGGTAACAATTTATGATCGTATAGGGAGAGTGAAAATAAAAAAAATGGAAAAATATCCATTATTATATATGTTATTTGTATGTAGTAGATGCATCATTATTCAAAATAAGTATTGACAATTTTTCTTCCTTACAAGTTTTTTTTATAGCAGTAACTTGCTTTCATTTTTGATGGGTTTTTGTATTTTTTTATTTTATTTTGTTGAGTGAATTTTTAATAATTTTAACTTTAGGTAGATGAAAATTAGATTTTTTATTTTAAATAATATATATAAATTGAGTTGAGTGTCAAATAGTTTAGTTTTAGTAATTAAAAAAAATAATAATTAAAAATATTATTTTTTTTATATATTTTGATTTTAATTTAAAAAAATTAATTCTTAAATTTTTAATTAAAAGAAAAAAATATCATATTTATATAAAAATAAAATATTTTGTATGAAAAAATGTAGATTTTTATAAAAAAAAAATTTATATATTTTTATTATAATTATTATTTTTTTAAGGATAAAGCATAAAAACCTTACAAAAGTTTAATAAATTTTTATAAAAATATAATAAAATATTTAAACTGAAGTCCCTTTAAAATATTTTATTTTTTATATTTTTTTTTTAAATTTTTTATTCAATTTTTTTAAAAAAATTTAAATTTTTAAATATTTTATTTCATATATTTTAAAAAAAAATTGAAAATTTAGTTGTTAAAATTTTTATTATATATTTTAAAAAAAAATAAAAAAAAATTTAAAAAAAATCAATTTTTTATTTTTTAAAAATTTAAAAAAAATTCAAATTAAATTTTTAAAAATTTGAATTAATTATTAAAAAAAAATCTAGCTTTTATAATTAATTTTTATAAAAATATTTTTAAAAAATATTCAAAGTTCCTCAAAATATTTTATTTTATAGATTTTAACGAAAATAATTGAATTTTATTTTTTTTTTTAAATTTTCAATTAAATATTTCAAAAAATAAAAAATTTCAATTTTATAAATTTAATCTTATTTTAATAAAAATATTTTTAAAAAAATATTCGAAAATTAAATCCCTAAAAATATTTAATATTTTTTTTTTTGTTAATGTTGAATATTTAACTCAAATTTATCACAAAATTAAATTTCAAATTATCAGCAAAAAAAAAATTAAACGAAAACCACTTTTAACCCTCTTCTACTAATTCGCCTAATCAGGTTTATTACATAAAAAAAATAAAAAGCCCATAAAACATCTGTTACGCTGAAAAATACAGAGAAAGCTTATTATTCCTACTTATATAAACCTTTATATTTATATTTTTTTTTTGCTATAACACAGAAAGATAACAAATGTGCCTTATTAATGTTGATTCTCGCACAGCAACAAAAAAAAGCTTTTACGATAAAGTGCACGGAAAAAAATGAAAAATATAAGAAAAATAACGAGAAATTATTTTTTTTTTCGTTCGCTTGCAGTTAAATACAAACAAGAAGTAAATTAAAACATGATAAGAAACAGATTAAAGAAGAGCCCCAACGAATAATCCCCCTTTTTAAAATGTAATCAATTATTTAGATGTTTGATGTTTCTTTTGTGTGTGTGTGTGTTTCTTCATTACGATCTGATCTGCCATACACCTGATACCGCAGATACCGTAAATTTTTCAGTAGTTGAAGTCATGTGTAAAAACACGCGGAATTGCTGTTCATGACATTAATTTAATTTCGAATTTAACGCGTGCTTGGACTTTTTACGTCATTTGCATGAGTTCCATAAATAATATTTAATAATGGCAAAATAGAGACAAAAATTAACAAAGCACGTTTTTTCGCATTTTTATCACGCCAACTAACATCATAATTAAAATTAAAAAAAAAATCATTTACAAAAAAATGAAAGTTTTTTCACAAGTTTTAGATCCACTGCGGTCTGTTGCCACGTGCCACTCTAAGTGTCCTTTTAATTGTTTTTGTCCTAACACTTGTAAGTATTATTATTTATTTTATATCATTTAAACAAAAAAATATCAGCTTGTAGCGAAATTGTAACGTTGCTGCATGTTACTCGTTTGACCGACATGAACCATCATTAAAATTTACTTAGCAATAGCGTCTGGTTTATTTTAATTAATACTACCCCATTTTTTGCGAGTCGTTATTTATATGTGTACAGGGTGTCAATTAACACCTACATGCGGTTTTGGGTACTAATTTTTTTTTGTACCGTAAGTCATTCATGCGTACCGTTAATTATCATTTCCATGGTTTTTGTGAATTTTTTCTCTTTGAAATGGAATTTTTCATGTTTTTTACTCATTCTAAGATAATTTTTATAAATTTTCATCTTAATATCTGTTGAAAAATAGAAATATTTGTAGTTTGAGAAGAAAAAAATAATTACGGTTTCACATTTTAGTACTCCTCAAATTCGTAATTGAAATTTTTCTTCGAAATGCGGTAAGAATTCAATTTTTTTTTCAATCAATTGAACTCCGAATCATCAAAAAATTGTAAAAAATTCTTTTAAATAGCTGAAAATTCACGAAAATCATCCATTTAGTGTAAAACCCACCCTGTACCGCATCACACAAAATGTAATATCCGCCGTTGGTCCAACAATTTGGCACAAAAATCAAATAACCGAAAATATAATGACATAATGTATGCCGAAAAATAAATCATCCATACTTTTATCTCCGCTGAACGACGGTTTCCCGTTAAACATTTTGTACATTTAATTACGAAAATTTTCATCATTCTCATCATTGTAACTCATTATGCACATTATTTTTGCGACTGCTTTCGGCAATTTTGTGTCATTCAAACGAAAACGAGAGAAAAACCAGCTAATGTTTGAATTTATGCTGTAGGGGATTAAAATTTGTATGAAATTCTATGTAATTATGATCGAAATTTGCATGTGGTAATTTCATTCGATTCTCAATAAAATGTAGTTTTTGTGCGGAAATTTTTTAAATATTTGAATTGATATTATTATATGATGTTGATGATGGAGCTTATAACGGTCGAATGTTCCAATTTTAATATTACGGGACTCGTTAAATGTTTAATTAGTAAAATTATTTTAAATGTTTTAATCTTATATGAATTGAAAAATTTTAAAAATTAGCTTTTAACGAGAAATTCAACGCTTTTAAAAATATTTTTGATAAAATAAATAAATAATTAAAATTATTTTTAATAATAAAAAAAATAATTATTTAATAATAATTTTTAAATTAAATTATTTATTATTATTTTTTTTTAAATAATTTTAATCGTCAAAAATTAAAAACTATTTTTAAAAAAATTTATAAATATTTTTTTATTTAATTTTATTAAATAATTTTTTAAAAATAATTTTTAATTTTTAATCATTAAAATTATTTTTAAAAAAAATTAATAAATTTTCTATATTTAAAAATTTATTAAATAATTATTTTTTTAATAAAAAAAATAAGCAATTTAATTTAATTAATTTATTAAATTATTATTTAATTAATTTTTAATAAAAAATAATAAATAATTTTATTTAAAAAAATATTATTAAATAATTATTTATTTAATAAAATAATAGTTAATAGAATTTTTAACAATTAAAAAAAATAATAAAAATTATTTTATTAATTTTAACAAAAAATTAAATAAGCCTCTTATGTCAGTGCAAATTATTAATGATGAAAAAGCGACAAATTTGCGCCTCTTTAGAGATCACAATAATAATTTACTTAATTAAACGAGCAACAAACACTTTTGCGCTTAAACCTCCATAAACATCTTGTCTTTTGTTCCCAATTAACGTAAGAAAGTAAGTAAATCTTGTCGTTGTTTTGTTGTGTCACTGTCCTTTCTTTTCTCGCAAATTTACTTACTATCGCATACACTATCTCTAATCCTTTTAATCCTCATCTCGTTTCTGTGTTATTTCATTATAAATGTTCTTACGGGGCACTCGAAACTTTATTATCTGTAAAATCTAGAAGAAAAAAGATAAAATTACTTCTTCGTCATACAAAATAAAAAGTTTTATTAGTTTAAAAAAAAAACAAGACATAAAATAATGCACTTTTGTAAGAAGTTGTTTGTGATCGTTGCACCAGCTGAGCTTGATGCTTGCTTACAGGCACACCGAGGTTAAGGACACGCATTCGAGAAACAACAAAATTGAAACTGTGTGTACTTTTTAATCAGAGCATCCGTAGGGTTTTACCGCTTTTTTTAGACTGCAATCGTAAGCGTACTTGAACCAAGCAAAAAGCCGTCTAATGTTTAAACTTTTTTAGTAATTTTTTTTTGTTTCATGGAATTGCCTCAGAAAAATCTCTTTTTTTGAATGTTAGAAACTATCTTTTTGATGGTACTATCCTCGAAAAAAAAATCTTAAAAACTATTTCTTGTTTCTCAGGCAATTCCTTTACATAGTTTTTAGTCAATTATAGTTTATCATTTAAAAAATTATTTTTTTTATTTAAAAAAAAAATGCATGTTAAAAATTAAATAATTACGACAAGAAATTATCTAATCTGTAATTTTTTTGTCGTTTTTTCTTCACTACTGGTCGTATAGACAAACTGGATAGCTCCTTCTCACGTTCCCGCTCATCATCGATGTCTAGTTTAGAAAATATTACATCAGAGGCTGTTACATGTTTAGCATTTACCGATAGCTATACGAAAAAAAGTGGTAAGTTAAATTAAAAAATTTCAAATTTTTGACCCAGTTTGCATTTTAAATGTTCAATTTTTTACCCAATGCAAATTTTAAATGTTCATTTAAGAAAATATTTTAAAATTTTTAACAAAATTCGTTACGAAGCTTTGACCTATTGAAAATTTCAAATTTTGATCCATAGCACATTTTGATTTTTTTTAACAAATTTTTGACCCAATGCGAATTTCATATCGAGCTCATTATGATATTTTGTTCGAAATTGGTTATAAAATGTTTGTCCCAGTACAAATTTTGAACTTTTCCATTAAAAAATTTAAGATAGTTTCAGTTGACTTTTATTTTGCCTCAGAGCACATTTTGAAATTTCTTTTTTTTAATTCTACTTAAATTTTGACTCAGAAAACATTTAAAATTTTTTGACCCAATGCAAATTTTCAAAAAATTTTTAAGCAGAATTCGTTACGAAGCTTTAACCCATTAAAAATTTCTAATAGTCATTTTCAAATTTCGACCCATAGCACATTTTAATTTTTTAAACAATAACAAATTTTAATTTTTTGACCCAAGGCGAATTTCATATCTTTTTCTAAAATATTATTTTGAAAATTTCGTCCCAGAACACATTTTGAAGTTTCTCAGTTCAATTTTTTTTAAATTTTTGATATAAAAAATATTTTAAATTTTCAGCCCATTGCAAATTTCGAAAAATAAACCCAGAACACATTAAAAAATTTTGACCCAATGCAAATTTTAAAATTTTTTAGATCCATCCGCATTGCTTCCAACACTGTGGGTTGGTACAAGCTTGGGCTCAGTATTGACCGTATCAATTACATTACCTGATTCTGACAATAGAAAAGCACAACCGATGGTTGTATCATTTTTAGGTAAATTTTCCTTAATTTTTTTTTCAACCATTTTCTAACCTCAAATTTTCCATTTTTCACAGGAGGACCAATCTTTCGCCTAAAAGGATCCATTCTGGCAATGTCATTTTTGGATTGTAACGGTGGCCTCATTCCGTACTCTTTCGAATCGTGGCGCGATGAGAACAAGCGTGACAGTAAATATTCCTTTTTGAAACTTTTTTTTTTAAATTTTTGGCTTTTTTATCTAAAAAAAAATATTTTATTTCTTTTCTTTTGCATTTAAAAAAAAAATCTCACGTAAATGTTGTCAATGTTGTTGTTGTTGTTGTTCTTGTTGTGCTTTCTTCAATTTTACTCACTTAGATGCTTTGATAGGGACGCCAACGAAGGCGACAAATCGCATGAGTCCCACAATGGGCGGCGACTCGGCATTCAGCGATCGTCAATTCATCGTCATTACGAGCGAGAAGCAGGCACGTGTCGTTGCGCTACCCAGTCAGAATTGCGTTTATCGGCAGCAAATTGTCGATGCCGACTTTATCGTGAAAGCGGAAATTGTCAGTTTGAAAGGTAAATTTTTTCGATTTTTTTTTTCACAAACTTTTTTTTTTATTTTTTTTTTTTTACTAAAATCCACAGATAGCGTTTGTCTCGTTTGTTACGCCTCGCATGGACATTTACTAGCGTACACACTACCGAGTCTGAAGCCATTGTTAGACGTCGATTTTCTTCCGTTAGCTGACCTAAGGTAAGGCATTGAATGACAATCGCAACACAAAATACTTGTACATACAAAAAAAAAATTACAAAAGAGGATGAGGTTACAGACAGGTTACCGACAGTTTTTTTTACGAAACATCCTGATCCTCAATCCGTTTCCCGATTTTTTTTTTCCTATAAATGTAATTTTTTTTCATTAAATCGATTTTTCGTTGCTCTCCAACGCTTTTTTTATCAAATAAATGAATATTTTTAGAAGTAGATAGCAAAAAAAAAATTTCACCGAACACATGTGATAAAAAAAATAGCACAAGAAGCACTAAATGTTGTTTCAACGTTTTTTACACAAAAAAAATTCTGGTGCTCTCTAATTTTACGGTGATTTTATTTAAATGATTTTGCAAAAAAAAAATTAAGCTTTTCTTATGATATTGGCACATTTTTTAATTTTAAGCAAAATTTTTCAATTATTTTTTTTTTAATCTCCTTCAATATTTTTTTTCCATGAATCTCTCTTTGATAGATAGATTTTAATAGTAACTAGATTAGAAATAGTGAAAAATTGTGTTGAAAATACAAAAAAATAATGTTTGTGTAGAAAATTCACTCTCAGCTTACACAATTCACTTGGTGTTCATGATAAATGTATTTTCAGTACAAAATTTATTGATATTTAAAATTTTTTTCGGTAGGATTTAATTTTTTTTTTATCTAAATCCTGTAATTTTTTGTAGGTATTTAAATTTTTTCCAATAATAAATTAGAATAGAAAAATTAAAAAAAAAATTTTTGGTTCAAAGATGGGTTCTTTCAAATTAGCTTCAGGTATTTAATATTTTCGCGATTTAATTTTAAATTTAAAAAAAATCTTAAATATTTTTTTTTTAATGAAATTTTGAAAATAAAAAATAATAATCAATTGATTAATTTAAAAAAAAATAAAAATTTTAAATTGAAAAAAAAATTTAAAATAATTTATTTTAAATGAAATGCGAATAAAAAATTAAATTAAAGTTTTATAAAATTTTATAAATTAAATAATAATTAATTTAGATTGAAAAATAAAATTATTCTTTAAAAATTATTAAATTAAAAAATTGAAGTTAACTAAATATTAATATTTATATATTTTTTAATAAGGCCATTAAATTTAATTATTTCACTTTATGTCGCATGTGGATTTTTATGAAGGGGGGGGGGGGAAAAAAAAAAAAAAAAAAAATAATTTTTTTTACTACTTTTTTGAAACGTTAATCGTTGATTAAACAAAAATAATATTATTTTAAGTTTTATAAAACTTTAATATGTCAAAAATAAAAATTTAAATAAAAAATTTAGTCACGTTAAAAATTTTTTCAAAATTTTCGGTAAAAAAAAATTAAATTAAAAAATTTTTACTGGAATTATTATCGTTTTTTTTAGTCAAAAAGTACCAAAAAATGTCAAAAATTTTCAATTTTTTTCCATTTTTTTTTTATTAAATTTTTTCGCCAAAATTTTTTAATTAAATTTAATGGCCTAAACTTATAAAAAAATATATTTATTGAATTTAATTAAATTTTGGTAAAAAAAAATTTTAAAAATTAATTAAATTAAATTTTAAAAAATTAAAAAAAAAATAATTAAATTATTTAAATTAAAAAAAAAATTAAAATAATTTTTCACAACTTTGAAAATAATATAAATTATTTATTTTAATGAAAATTTAAAAAAAAATGCAAAAATGGCACAAATTTCTAAAACGTAAATGTAACTTACCGCACAAATGTGAATTGTCAAAATTTTGTGAACGTCAGCAATTTTTCATTTCCTCTCAAAAAAAAACTTCATTTTTTCACAACTAATTATCATTTCCTTCTGTTTTGTCATTCTCTTGTGTTGTCAACTTACTATATCTGATCTGTTGCTCATCTCTACCTCTACTAACTAACTCTGCATAAAAAAAAGAAATTAACAAAAAAAAATAATTTTTTACAATTCCACACCAAAAATTACCTTCTTTTGTGTAAATGTTTGTGTTTTGCCCATCTACTATGTATTTAATATACTAACAGCTTCCAGACCAAATGTAAACAAGGAATTGTAGATCCGATGCTCTCGATATGGGGTCAACAACTAATTGTGCATGAGGATTCTAACCAGTAAGTTTGTCTCTTGCTCTCTCATCATTTCAGCAAAAAAACTAAAAAAAAACAAAAAAAAAGTCGTCACAATATTTTTATGTAGTTTGATTAATTTATATTTATATTGAAATTAATGGTAACGGTTATTTACACAAAAATTGAAATTAATGTCTCCCTCCTACCCCTAAAAAAACAAGAAATTCTTAGGTGTTTGTGCCCATTGTCTTTCATCCGTCACACCATTTCAGCCATGAATTTGTCACCTAAGTGTTTTGTCTGTCATTTTCGCACAAAAATGCACACGCGGTGTTCAATTATTTGCTTACTATGTCTAAAAAAAACTAACGAAACTAACAAAAAAAAAAGGTAAAAAAAATGCTTCAAAATTTTTTATTAATTTTTTTTTAAAGGAAAGACATAAAAAATCATTTTTTTATGATAATATTTTTTTAATGTTTAGAAATTTTTTTCCAAATATTTTTCATGGATATTTTGCACATAAATTTGTAATAAATTTAAAATCTCAATGGGTTTTCTCACATTTCTTTTTTTGTATCAAATAAAAGTCGCTTTTATTATATTTCGCTTTTTCATACAGAAAACGAGTAAAAAAAAGTACTTCAAGGTCATGCTCTTCGCGCAGCATGAGTCAAGTCAAGCCAAAACAAGACAAGACAGTTGCATTAACTTTTTTCACTTTTTGCAGGATTTCCAAATCATTTTGCTTCAGCAATCGAGGACAAGGATTGTTTCTGGCGACTCCCACCGAGATACAAAAGTTTACAATCTGTGCGGAGTTTTGGTAAGATTTCATTTTTTCCGTAAATTTTTTTTAATTTTTAATTTTTTTTTTAAATTTTTAATTTTTTTAAATTTTTATTTTTTTTTTTTTAAATTTTTAATTATTTTAATTTTTTTTTAATTTAAAATTTTTTTTTTCAATTTTTTTAATTTTTTTAAATTCTTAATTTAAAATAAAATAATTAAATTAAAATTATTAAATTTTTAATTTAATTTTTTTTTATTTTTTTTTAAATCTTATATTTTTTTAAAAAATTTTAATTAAGTATTTAAAATTTTAAATATTTAATTTTTTTTTAATTTTATTTTTAGCACATTATTCAGTGAAATGGCGCCACAATTGTACATGGAAGCAGAGATGCCGGAAGCTCCAAAAGCTTCTTTCCTCGTTGGATTGTTCGGGGGCGGCACAAAAAGTTTCGATCGTGAAGAATTATGTAATTTTTTATTTTTTCCAACATTTTTCCCATTTTTCATTAATTTTTTTAATTTTAGTTGGCGAAGCAAGCGGCAAGGCAAATCGCTCCGTGGCTGTTCGATCGACGCCAAGCGAACGCCTGCAAGAATTGGGTGCACGTGCCTCGACAGCGGGCAATGAAATTTCGCGTGCACACAAAATGATGATTGAGCGCGGCGAGAAACTGAGTCAATTAGAAGACAATGCCGAACGAATGTCAAACACAGCACAAGAATTTAGCAGTACAGCACATCAATTAATGAACAAATATAAGGATAAGAAATGGTATCAATTGTAAATATAAAAAAAAATTGGACAAAAAAAGTGTATTGTTACCGCAATAAGTCAATATTATAAATATTTAACAAAATTTGCTTTGCAAAAATACTTCAAAAGCAAAATTTATCTTCGTGCTTTACAAAAATGAGAAAATTAAGAAACACAACCGATGACCGTAAACTAACTCCAATGAAATTTAAAATTTTATAGACTCTATTCTATACGTGAAAAAAACACAAACTAACCAAAAATTTTAACCCCCTTCTTGCAAATAAAGCAAAACTATTACTAAAGGTGTATAATTCCGAGAAAAAAAAAGAAAAGTTATAAAATGAAAGAGTAACCTTCAAAAATTCTTATGATTAATCATAGTTAATGTTACATAAAAATAATATATATATAAAAAATGAGAAAAAAAAGTATAAAAGTTAATAAGAGAGTTAAGCTTACCACATAAGAAGACAAAATGAGATACTAAAAAAAAATTTTTTTTTTCAAATTTTTTGTTTTATGAGGAAATTTTCATTTAAAATTAATTATTTTTGCAAAAGAAAAAGGAAAACTCGTTAAAATAAATCTGTGGTTTCAAAAGAAAAATTTAAACTTGTGCACGTTTAGCAAAAAATTAATCAAACAAACAAAAAATGATGAAAACCGAACCCCAGATCTGCTTTAATTAATTGCGTGTTTTGATGATTTATTTAAAATTCGTATCGAAAGTAAAATTTAAAAAATAAAAAAATCACATATCCAGATCATCCAACTTTTTTAGAAGAAATTTCCTTTACAAAAGTCAAAAATAGTTACAAAAAATAAATAAAATGACATATCATAGCAGACAGATCAAAATATTTAAAGCTTTCGATAGAATTTTTATTATTATTAATTTTTTTTTTATTAATTATTGGAAAATCTCAAAACACGCAAAAAAATATCCTATTGTACAGTTAAAAAACAAGTATGTTACATAATATACGCACATACTTTCTCCTACTTAGATACAAAAAATTTACTTGTTAAAATACGCACGTTGCTAAAAAAATTAATGAGGAGCTTCATCGTATATTAAAAAAATCTGTAGTATAGTCATCATGAAAATTTTTAATTTTTCCTTATTTTTTATTCATAATTTTTTGCAAAAATAAAAAAAAAACTTTCCAAACTAACTTTTATAAATCTATCGTGTATCGTAGCGGATTTGTAGTTGTTTATATAACAAGAAAAAAATATAATAAACACATAGATGGACAAAAATATCTTCTAGAGAACATAAATTTTTTTCTTACGTGTATAAAAAAAAATGTTGAATAACTTTTCTTCTAAGTAGCTGAATGCCTATATTACAAAAAAAACACACATTTTAGCATATATATGATTATTATTATTAAAGTGATATAATAATAATGATAATTGGGGTGATTCGTAAAAAAAAGAGTTTTCAATGATGATAAACAAAAAAAAATATTATTAAAAAAGAGACATGTGTTAATGAAATCTTAAAACTTCCTCATGAATACAAACAAGAAAAAATAAGATAAAAAATTAGTGAAAAACTAATTAATAAACATTTAGAAGAGATATCTTGAAAAAAATATATATGATAAAAAAATCCGTAAAACTGTTCTTATGATTTGAAAAAAAAGTAAATAATTTATTTTTGTTATATTATTATTAAACATATATAAAAAAAATTATATATGTAAATTGAAAAGCTTTCAAGATATATATAAAAAAAAATTGTACAATAAATATATGAATGAATTACATATTTTATTATTACTAATTATTTTTTCATTATATATTACAAAATATATATATTAAAAGTTATGAAAAAAAAGTAGAATTAATTTTGAATGCTACATAATTATGATTATTAATTATTATATACAAAGAAAAAACAAGCCAGAATTCATTCATATATATATAATATTAAAAAAATATATATACATAAAAAAAATTATGTTATTGAGTTATCGTTAGCAAATGTTATTTACCAAAAATATATATAAATAAATATATATATTAAACTGAATGAAATCATTAACAACAATAAAAGTAAAAATATATAAAATTAAAAAAAAACAAACAAACATGATGATGATCAATTATTTTGCAAAACAAAAAAAAAACAAAATATCTTCTTGTACGCACATAAACATTAATAATATTATTAATTAATTATTATTTTTTGTCAATTTTGTTTCGCGATGGTCTTCCTTGTTAAATTTCCGCAAATATTTTCTTTTGAGTTTTGTTTAAAAAGTAAGTAGTTTCCTAATATACATATTATATTATATACCTTACCTACATATATAAAGAAAAAAATATCAATCTTATGAACAACTTATACAAAAAATATATTATTAATTATTATTATTATGAAATATATTGGAAAAAGTTAATCCTAATCCTATTAACTTTTAACTATAACAATCATCTGTTTTCTTTTTACGATGACGACCGACGATTTTATGTTCAACATAAAATTTAAAAAAAATAATACACGAGCAATGATGATGCTATTTGACCACTACAAAGAAAAAAAACATAATAAGTTAAAGAAATGTTTAAATTTTGTTGTTTAAGTTAAGAGAAAAAGAATAACATGTATAATATAATAAAAATAAAATAATATATATTAAAAGATAATAATGATAAAAAAAAGAAAAAGTTACATGAAAGATTCAGAAAAATATATATAAAAATTAAAGAATTGAAATTCTAGTTTTTTTATTTTAATTTTATTTCAGATAGTCAACAATATTTTTAACAGTTCCTTAAACACGATATTCGACATGAAATTTACTTGCAGGCGTCCTTCAAGTATGCAATCAAGTCAGCGCGTTCATTAGCCTTCTTGATGCCAGCAAAGACCATTTTCGTTCCGGGAATATATTTCTTGGGGTTTTCGAGATACTCGAAGAGTGTATCCTCATTCCAGGTAATAGCTTTCTTGACGTTTGCTTCTGAGTAGGAGAAACCAGCTGCTTGTCCCGTTTTACGACCAAAAAGTCCATTTAGATTTGGGCCAACCTTGTGTTTTCCTCCCTTTTCGACAGTGTGGCATTGCGCGCACTTTTGCACAAATTGCTTCTTACCCTTTTCAACATCTCCAGCTGGGACACCCATGTTTAGTTTTTAAGTTTTTTTTCTGTGTTTCAAAATAAAATTTGAAAAGTCTTTTTTATTAAATGCGTTGATAACAGTATCAAGAACAGAAGGAAAATGAGAGTAATGTGCAATTATTTCGTGCAAAATGCATTTCGTTACATAATGAGATGCGAGGGGAATGTGTTAAAATAGCAAGGTACTGTCGAGAGGCGCGCGCTCTTGTCGTTATGTAGCCAAAAATAGCACATTTTTCTATTATTAGAACCTTATTTGTGACATTCTCGTCTTTGTTTGTCTTCATAATGTGCGTTCCAAAGAAGGTCAAGGATTACCGAGAAAAATAGTTCGGAAAGCAACAGCTGATCGTTATTGAGAGATTGATCGATTATCTAACATTATTTATGCAATAATTCTTGTTTTCTTCGCGAAAATTTTATTATTTGAAGACAAAATTTTTTGATCAAGAACTTTTAATGAAAATTTTCGAAGGTGATTTGTTTTGAAAATTTCATAATAATTAAAAACTTTGATGAAATAACACCTAAAAATATTACTCACTGTTGCTCGAATAGAAATTCAACTGAAACTGACAGTAAGATAAAAAAAAAATATGCAGAGAGTGCATCAATTTTTTGCATCAGGCGCAACACGTATGTGCGATGAGAATATTTATTTTAACAAAGTGTTAATCTGCACATGTGCAATTTTTAATTAATTTTTATTTTTTTTTAGATACTTGGTTGATTTTTTTACTTTGAAGTGATACAAGACGTTGTGAAAACAAACATGTAGCAATTTTCACTTTTATGACACTTATGAAGCAACATTATTACCGTTATTACTCAAAAAATTCTGATATCCTTCTTATCGTCCCTACAGCTCTTGATGACGTTTTCGTTGCCTATTTTTCAATTTTTGAATGATTCAAGAAGGACTATTTTTGTTTGATTTAACTTTTTAAGTGTCCTTAAAAGGACAACTTTGTTTGAAAAACTTAACTTTTTCTTGATTTTTTTGGTTGTCCTGAAAAGGACAGTTTTTTTCTTTGAAAGACCGAACAAATCACTTGAATTTTTTCACTTTTTTTTCAGCTATGTTTGACATCAGTTCATGCATCAGGACAAAAGTCACACGACTGGCAGTGCTGCGAGGTGAACGATTTATGATATTCCGTTTTTTGAGCAATCGGAGAAATTTCAACGACTGACCGTTGAAATTCCCATTGTTCGCCAACGGAGATACCAAGTCTGGATCCACTAAAGCAGCGAGGGAGTGAATTTCGGAAACTTTCTTATTGATGCCATTCTCAAAATTGTTGCCAAGAATGGAAGGGTACCAAGTTTCGAACTCCCAATTGACGTACGCAATGTGTGCAGTTCGACCATTTCTGTTCCTCGTGTCCATCAAGACATCGAAGTACCGCCGCTCGTCAGTTCTCAGTTGCTGCCGCTTAAAGCCGAGATCATTGACTTTATTCGCTGTTGATCTGACAGGTTGTCAGACAATAAACCTGCCAGATATTCCGTTCGACTTGCCGACATAGAAAATGAATATCAAGACTTCATGAAGTCTCTTCTCATTTTCTCATCAGCAACAATGCTTACTTATAGTTGAAGGAGAATTAACACCCAAATATGGATGCTTGACAAGAAAACATAAAAATAGAAAAAACACAAAAATAGAAAAAAATTGAAATATTTAGAAATTCGGCTTTAAACCAATTTTTCCTTTTTATAATTATAATAATGGCAAAAAAAGATATTTTCAAACAATTTTTGAAATTTTATTAACTTGTATGAAAAAAAAATATATTGCTTTATAAACTTCTATAAAAAATGCATATGTGCGATATATCCTTTCAGCCCGTCAATTAACATAAGCAAATTGTAAAATTTGTCTAATATTTTTTCTTGTAGTTTTTTTGGAGTATCAAAGTAACATACTCAACTGATATTACTTGTGCCTGTTTAAAGCCTTGATGATCGACTTTATTCACGAATTTTATATGTGTTTTCAATGAAAACTGTTCAACAAATCTCTAAGATATTCCGTTTGACTTACCAACATAGAAAACGAGAGGTAACGATGTTCATTGCTTGGCTTTAGCAACTTGACCGTATGACGTGAGATGTTGGCTTTCGAAGCGAGTCCCTGAAAATTTTTTTTCTGTACAACATGAAGATTTTCGGTTGCAAGAATTTTCTTCAGTAATGCGTTGGCGATTTTTAACTTTTGCATTATGAATTACCATAACGTTTTCATAGTACATTGGTTAAAAAATTGGTTTTTTGTCTAATTTTTGAATGACATCGTAGATGGGAGTTTTTCGCGAAAGAAAGTAGATAAACTCGTTTGTTAACGTGTCATTGTTTGAAGCTGCTTTATTTTTACCACAATTTAACAATGTTATCAGGCATAAAGTTGAGCATTTTTTGATGTCGAATCCTAATTGATTTAAGCAAAATGTTGCAGATTTTCCTTATTTGTAATTTGTACCGATCAAGAAATCAAAATACCGCCGCTGAAGTGATTTCAGTAGACAGACCATCTCTGTTTAAGTCGAAAAATCGAAGAATTGATATATTACAGTTTGTTGTATAACAAATAAACATTTTGTAAGATGTGCCTGCTTCTTCAGGTATTTTCCATAATTTTTTACAATCTTTCCATAAATGTTTTAGTACAAAATGAGATATCAATTCACCAAATTCAACATGATTTGAAATAAATTTTAGATAGATAGCGCTGCATAGACTACTACTTCCAAAAAGCACCAAGTGAGGATATGCAGTGAATTGCCGAACTAATTGACGGACGAAAAATGAGACGAATGAAAATGTTACACAGGAAACGGTAAGAAATGCCCCCTATCGTCAACCGTAAATACTAAAATTACAATATAGACGCTAGGTCGAAGTGACACAATTTCAGCAATATTTTAACAAATTTTCGTGATAATAGTGCGGAAAGGATTGAAAAAGTCCTCAGAAAGAAGCTCAAACATGAGTTGCAGTACAAATTTGCAAAATGGTAAGCAGTGTATAACATTGTGACGCGCTGACTTTCGATTTCCAATGCCACACGTCGGATAATTCATTCTTGTCAAGTCTCCATTTTTGGGTGTTAATTCCCCTTGGTGATATTGCGGTACACGACTATTAGCGAGCATTGGAACTAAAGCCCACTCGTTGGCTCATAAAGCCTGTTGACCATTGTGAGCGATTATGGAATGGAATGCATATTAGAGTTTAATATTTTATCAATAGAAATAGTTTTGTCAATTGTTAATGAATACATTAATCGACGTGCAAATTTACAACAACAACAAACACGTCGTACATGCATCCGTGTATAACGTGTATCGATGAGTGTTGTACTTCTCCAATTTGTTATTTAACTGCGCTCCATTCTCCTCGATCACTCACAGTCAGTCGAACAGCAACAGCGAGACGACGAAGTAGACAGAAAAGAAATAAACAAATCGTTACCATCCGACGACGTTGAACCGCTTCCAAGAGATCTCGCATTCATCTTTCCTATATAACTTTTCGAAGAAAGCAATGTTTCGTGAACAAGTGTTCAACTCGCCTCCAACAAACAAGAATGAGAGCCTGAACAAATACTTATCGTCCTGCATTTTTTATTTAGAACAACAACATCGGGAACAAATACAGCACTTGAAACGCAAACATGAAGAAATCGCGAGAGAATTCGCGACAACAGAAGCAACATCGTCGTCGTTAGCCACGTCTTCACCCGCAAAACGCCCAAAAGTAAGCGGATGGCATGTAAAATTAGCATTAGAGAGTCCTACGCGCTCCGATCAAGAAACCGACTCTGAAGACGGATACAGCACTGTGCACGAAATTGAAACGGGTAAGCAAAATTTTCCATCCAATTCCTTATAAATTTTACATTTTTCGCAATTCTATCGCAAAAAAATGTAAACAAACTCATCGACCCAAAAAAAAATTAAAATTCTAAAAAAAAATTTTTTTACCTGAGTTGGATAAAAAAAAATTTTTCTTGCAATAGAAATGTGAAACCCCGTCATAAATCATGTTAGTGTCAATTTTAGTGCAATGCTAATTATTATTCGTCAAAAATTACTCGCTGAAAGTACTTGAAGCAATGTAGTAGTCATTTTCCGTCTTGAACGTGAATGAACATGTTCATAACGTCATGCCCATTTGTTGTTGTTGTTTTTCGTGTGTATCTATGAATGAACTCACGTACAGCAATACCATCTGTTTTTAACTTTTTGGCACGTTCCTATTTTGGATTCTCTTGTTTAAATTTTCGTCGTATGACATCGTAGATGGGAATTTTTGAATAATTTGTATATTTTTTTTGCGAAAGAAAGAAGATAAACTCGTTTGTAAACGTGTCATTGTTTGAAGTTGCTTTGTTTTGACCACAAATTAACTGCAATAATGTTATCAGTGCCTTGGTTGACTTTTGAAACCGAAGATAATCGTTAAATTGATAACATTGTTGGATAAGCGCCATCAAAAACTACTGAACAGGAAAATTCGTAGTTCATCTCGTTATGCATTGTATATGGTTGTGAGTCATTTTCCATGATTTTTCAACGTTCTTGTTGGTACATGATTATGAGTAAGCATCATTATTTCACAATTTTACTCAAATTATGATATTTTTATATAATTTTCAAGCTTTCGACCTTTCTTTGAGATTTTCTTGAGAAGAAAATATTTGAACTGAAACAAAATTTAAAATAAAAAAAAAATTAAAAATTGAAAAAAAAAATTAAACATTAAAAAAAAATTTTGTAAAAAAAAACTTACAAAAAAAATCTTAAAATTAACAACTTTTGAAGCCCTTTGAAAAAATACTTCAATTTTTATACATTTTGGGCACATTTTTAATCTAAAACAGATTGTCTTTCAAGTTTCATTCCTACTACAATAACAATGATGATAACAATTCTTCCTTAATTCGAGTTTCGTTTTTTTTTTCATATAAACTTTATATTAAAATAATTGTTTAAAATTTGGCTGATTGAATGCCCTTACTGACTAAATCTTCTAGCGATAATATGTAAGTACTACAAGCTACATTTTTTGGTAGATTAGGGATTAAACATCAATAAATAGTTATGAGGGTTAAAATATTTAGAGAGTAAACCTAAATTCTGGCATGGGGAGCAAAAAAGTCGGGTATCGGGGGGAAATCACAACAACGAGATTCGATGAAAAGCTTACGAAGTTCCGATTTCGTATCGACCATGATTGAATTTTATAACCATAACGGAGATATTGTCAAGACTTCCTCGGGTATATGCCTCCAAACAAATGCTTTTGGCGCCAAAATGAGGCTCGTTCAAGTGTTCCTTGATATAAGCGACAGCTTCTTCGTTTTGGAAAACATCCCAGAGACCATCGGATGCGAGAATCATGAATTGTGGTCTAAAAATTTACAAAATTAAAAAAAAAAATTAATTAGATTTGAAGTTAAAGCTTACTTATTGTATTCCAAATCGAAAGTAAGGATGTCGGGATCCGGGATAATGAGATTTCGGTCCTTTAGGGGATAATCTCCCAATGCTCTGGAAGTCGCTAAAATTCCAGCAACACGCCAAACTCCTCTAAATGCAATGAATCCGCCTGCATCGTGGATGCGTTTATGTTCACGAACCTAAAATTTCACATTTTTAATCAAAAATTCTAAAAAATTTAAATTTTCTTACTTGTTGCGGTTTGTGATCGAAAGACAATGGGATAGCAGCTCCTTTGTGATCTGCCATGACGCCTCGCGAATCGCCTACATTTGCCACAGTCAATTTATTTCGATGCAAAATGGCAATTAAAGCAGTTGTTCCAGCGATATTCGTACTTTTCTTCGCCTTCTCGACCAAAGCATAGTCTGCGGCAATTACCTCGTCTGTCAACAACTTGCCAAAATTGATTTTGTCACCCTCGATGTAGCATTTGGCCTCGTATTGCTTCGGTTTTGGCGTCGCTTTGACATTTTTATTCGTCGAAAACATGTTTTCGCGTGTTATTTTGAACTTTGAAAGAATCTCGGGGTCAGAAATTTGATTGGAACTGTCTTTATTTGCACCGCCTGCTACTTCGTCGTCTTTGCTCAGCGATTTTTTGAACGATTTTCTTCGTTGTGACGCTGACAAAGATGGAGTTGCGGGAGATGCCGGCGGGATTTCTTTAAAAAGATCACTTTTTACGTCTTTATCGGGCGTTGTTGGTGTCAGCGGTTCGCATTTTTCTTCGTTTTTCTCCTCAGTTTTTGGCACATCCATTGGTTTCCCGCTCATAATGTTCGAAATTTCGATAATTTTGTTCTGCAAATTTTGGACCAAGATCTCTTTGGCAAATTCGGCAGCCATTTGTCCGCCATGCCCATCGAAAATGGCGAAGAAATTGACATCTGTTCCATTAATTTGCTCCAATACGAAGCGATCTTCCATACTTGGGCGTCGTCCCATAACAGCATAAACTGCAGCTGCGTCGGTACGTTTTTCCCAACTTTCACGTTCGGCCTGAAAATTGAAAAAATTCTTCAAAAAATGAATAAAAATTAGAAAAATCGAGAAAATTACCGCTGTTGAAGTCGAAATTCGAAGCCCTCCAGCTGTCGCACGCTTCAAACCGAATCCCGACTTGAGATTCGCCATGAAATTTCGCCCCCATTCGTCAGCCGAATGCAGGAAAAAGAGAAAAATGATGAGGATAAAGGTAGCAAGCAGCATCTCCGGCTTGAACAGATAAATTTTTATCATGCGCCAGAAGTAATTCAGATAAATCGCGCTCCCGCTAAACGGGTTCGTCAACGAGATTCTCGACAGCACTTTCATTCCACTTTGAAACAACTCGAAAAAGTACAAATCCTCCAATTCGTCATCCATAAGCCACGCGTAAAGAACTTTTTGGTTGAAACCGTGTTTTTTCCTCTTATTTTTGCTAATTTTTTTTAGAAAAATATTATTTTTTCACTTTTTTTTTCGTTTTTCGTGTTAAGTAACGACAACAGAAAAAATAAATGCAAAAAAAGAAAAGAAAAATTCTACGCACTACTGTAGAAGCCAAATAAAAATTGATAAATTTCGCTCCGAAAGCAACTTAAATTCTCATTTTTTGGCTTTTTTGTCGTCTTTCAAGTCTAATGTTCGCGGGCATTCACTTTAAAGTTGGATTCGCAAACCGATTTTCGCGAAAAATCCGTAAATTGAGCGAGAAAATTTCTTTGTTCACAGCAATTTTTTCATTCGAGCAGCTGCTTTTGACATTCAGATGCGGGCGCCGGATAGTTTTCGTAATGGCGTCATAAAGGAAAGTTTGATTTCGAACATGATGGCGGTTGATGAAAATTTTTTTTATTGAATTTTCTTCAATTTTTCGATTAATAAATTTAAATGAAAGATTTCTATTAAAAATTAAATTTAAAAAAAATAAAAATTATTTTTAAGCATTTTTTTTTAATTGATAAAATTTTATAAAAATTTTTATGAACACATTAAATTTCATGAATTTAAACCACTTTTAGATTTCTTTGAACTTGAAGTTTTCTAAAAATTAATGAAATTTCTTCACTTTTTTGATGAAAAATTAAATTTTTATAAATTTTTTGACTTTGAGCTTTTTAACGTTGACTTCAATGTTCAAGAAATTTTTTAAGCAAATTTGCATTTTTTTATTTTTGTCCAATGAAATTTAAATTTTCATGAAATTTTAATTCTTTTATGAAAACTTGTAATTTTATGATAAAATTTGTCAATTAAATGCCCTTTTGAGTCCCAACCTATTAAAAATAATTAAAATTTATTTACATTTTATAAGAAAAAATTAAATTTTTTTATTTTTTTTACCTGTTTACGGTCCCTTTGAACTTCATTTTTCCATAAATTTGAAAAAATTCCTTCACATTTTGTATAAAAAATTTTGATTTCACAACTTTTTCTTCCGTTAAATATCCTTTTGAGACTCGAATGTTCCAGAAATTGATGGAATTTCATCACATTATTCCATTTGTGACTCATTTCTTGTTCAAACATGTTACAATGTCCCCCTTCTCAGAACATTTTAATGCCCTTTTATGTACTTAGCTGCATTCAGCAGGTAGTTCTATGCAAATACACATTATGAAGGGGCGTTTAAACAAACAATTTTAACAAATTTTTTCCTTTTTTCTTTCCGTTACAGAGGAATGCCGTGACTCTGACGACACCGAATCGCTGCCCGAGTCGGAACACACAGCAGCTTACGCCACAATCGACGTCTTGGAATACGAGATTGAAACAACATCCGACGATAACTCCGACAATGAGAGCTTTTGCACGGAATCTTCGGCAACGGGATCAGATGTAATACTTGAAAATTTTCGGTGCTCAAGAACCAAAATTTTCTAACTTTTCTTTTCTTCTTCTTCTATTTTTTCTTCTGTTTTTCCTTATTTTGACGAAAACTCAACACAGGCGCTCTATTTAAGCACGTTGAACAACATCGCGATCGAAGCTCTTTACGCGTCATCATCATCCGACGACGAATTTATCCAAGTTGACACGGATGACTCGG
The DNA here is from genome assembly GCF_036172545.1 of Culicoides brevitarsis. Taxonomy (NCBI): domain Eukaryota; kingdom Metazoa; phylum Arthropoda; class Insecta; order Diptera; family Ceratopogonidae; genus Culicoides; species Culicoides brevitarsis. The sequence goes on along the minus strand of NC_087087.1, from coordinate 32,357,807 downwards.
ATGGAAATGATCCCGAACTGGGCCGTGCTGACTACTGGGAATGCGTGAAATGCAAAAATAAGCAAAATAATCCGCTTTATCGGTTCTGCGAACGCTGTTATCAGGTGAGTTTTTTTCAAATTTTTAAATTTTTTGCAAAAAAATCAAAATTTTATAAAAAAAAAAAATGACGTGATTGATTGAACTTCGTTCAGTAAACTTGTTGAGGCATGCAAAAAAGTCGCTAATTGTTTAAACACACAAAAAAAATTGTAAATTCTCGATATACAGTCATCAACTATTAAGTCATCCAACGCGCGTCTGTTGATGATGTAAAGAAATCCATTCTCTTGAATTTATCACGAACAGACAAGTTTTATTCGTTTGAATAATTCATACGCGTTGATGGAGTGGATTGCACTCTCTTTTCACTCGGACTTGTCTATTCTTGCTCAGGTCATGAGAATATCGCAGTTGCTGCGTGGAATACAAAGAAAACCATTAACTTTCACGATTACGATTGAATTACATTCCGGTTCTTCTCTAGTTCTTTCTTCTTCTTCGTCGCGTTCCTGTTTCGTCATACTTGGAGGTATGCGACGACGTGCTTCGTATGTGATTTGCAGGAATTTCCTGTTTATGGGCACATGTGGTGTGCACGCTTCCTTTGCATGATTTTTATGTCCGTTGAGGAATTTGACGTCATTTTTTTTTATAAAAAATATAATTTTAGACCTGAAAAAAAAATTAAAATTTTAAAAAAATATTTTAAATTTTAAAAAATTATTTTAGAGCTCAATTTAAAATATTTTAAAGTTTTTCTTTGTCAAAAAAATTGCAATTACCTAATTAATTAATTATTTTAAAAAAAGTTTTATTTTAATTTGATGAGTTTAAAAAAAATTAATTTAAATTTATTCTAATTTTTTTTTTAATTTTTTGAATATATTTTTTATATCTATATTTTAAATTCATTCAGAAAAAATAAAATAATTCAAATATAAAGTCATAAATTTAAAACTTTCAAATTAAAATTTAGAAAGATTATTTTTTTATTTTTAAATTAATTAAATTAATTTTTATTTTAAAATTTATTTTTTTTTATTATATTTTTTTAAAATTTATTTTATGAATAATTTTTTTTTAAATTTATATAAAACATTTTTAAGATTTTTGTTAATTTTTTTTGATTAATAAAAATTTTTTAAATACATATTTTCATTGAATTTCGAATATTTTAATTAAATCAAATAAAAATTAAATTTATTTTTATTAAAAAATTTAATTATTTTAAATATTTTTAATATTTTTTGAATGATTTTTTTTTAATTTTTAAAAAATAAAAAATTAATAACTTCAAAATTTTCAAGTTATGTAAAATTTTTCAGCTTTTTATATGAAATTTTTGACGAGTTTTTTTTTGAAATTTTCAAAAACTAAAAATAAATTGAAAATTGAATGAAAAACCTTTTTTTCTGAAAATTTATCTTTTAAACTAAAAATTTCGTTTTTTTACATTTTTTCTAATACTTACTTTTATCTTTTTAGGTTCGAAAAAGTCATTTTCCGCCACGTCCCAAAAAGCTGCGTCAAAGACGTCGTTCAAATCGGGGGAGAAAGCCAACTCCAACCATCAGCAACAGCGACGACGCCACAATTCTATCGGATTTCGCCGATTCGCCCCAAAAGTTGAACAAAAGTTTCAAACGAAAGCAAGAAGACAGTGCCGGCGACTCAATTTCATCGTCATCCGAATCCGAAATCGAGGAAAATGAGGCAAAAATCCAAAGGAAACGCGCCTCCCCCAAACGTCGTTGCATCCGCAGCACTTCCTCCTCCCAAAAAATCAAACAAGACTGCGCTTCGCCCGCGAAGCAACACTTAGCCCTTAATTCCGTAGAAGTAACTGTAACGAAAAGTACGTCATCCTCCTCGCTTGAATCCGACTTTTCGCTATCGAAACAAAGTACAATCGCAGGTAAAGGTATGTTTGACAGAGTCCTGTCGCAACACGATTCCGGCATAAGTTCGCAAGAAGCGGGCAGCAGTCAGGAATCCATGTATTCCGTTGACCTCAAACCCGCGCCTTTGCAACGCGTCAATGCGGAAATGTCGATAAAACGCTCGTACGACGACACTTCCGAGTCTTCCGAGGAACTTTTTGCCGGAAATAAACGCTTCAAAGCTTCCGTCTTGGTTGCGACGTCGTCAAATGTCTCGGAATCGTCTGTCGTATCGAATGCGTCGTCAATTTCCGGGGCAGCGTCACTGCGACAAACTGCCTCAGACTCGAGTTTACTGCAAAACGGTAACAAGGAACAGCCACGGGATCAACAACTTTCGCGAACTTTGTCCCAAAACCTCGACGATGACTCGAAAATTTGCCGCCTGTGCTTCGACAATGAGAAAAGTGCGGTTTTTGTGCACACGAAAAAGGCGTGCAGCGGTTGTTGCTACACGTGCGCCATGAAATCGTGGAAAAAGTGGAAAGAATGTCCGTTTTGCAAGGAAAAGGCACGAAATGTCATTAAACTTTACTCGCATTAAACTTTTTTTTTTAATTTTCACTCGTACAGAATGAATCTCGTGCTATTTTGAGCTCAAAAAAATTGAAGAATCCTCAAAAATTACATCTTTTCGAACATTTTTTCGAAAAAAATCGCATTTGCATGCACTGCAAGACGTAAAAATTTCATGCAAGGTCACCAATTCAACGATTTCTTACCAAAAATTCGTTAATGAATATTTTTTGATGCTTAATTTGAGAAAAGTAACGCAAATTTTTCATTTTTCTTAACTTTACTCACTTTAAAATTCTCACTTTTAATCAAAATTTGCACTTTTTTAACACTTTTTGGCTTTCTTCACTCATTTTCATGCTAAATTTCACGCCTTTAATCAAAATTTCGTAACTCTTTAGTGATATTCTAGTCGTAGCTCGTAACACAATCACATAAAAAATGGTGAATTAGGTTTAAACAAGTAATCGTAGTAGTAGATTTTAAGTTTTAGTACTAAGTTATGAATCCAAAGATGCAAAAAAATGAAGTAATATATTAGAATTTGAATAGAAATTATCTTTTGAACACTTTAGTCCCGACTTTTTGGCTTCAATTCTCTTCTCAGCTCGGGTTTCGGGTACTTTTGCATGCTTTCTTTAACCTTTTCTTCTCATTACTAACCGCTTTGCTTCACTTTTCTCTAACTAATCATCAAAAAATATTCATTTTCACACAAAAGATGTCGGAATTGGGAGTCAGCTTGCATGAAATTACGTCTTAGCGTTCATAAAATTGCTGAATTTCGTCCAAATGCGGAAAGATGGCGTTAATTTTTGATGGATTCGTTTAAAAAATGAGCTAAAAATAGCTTTTAAGTCATTCTGTTGAGTGATGCGAGTCTGTTTTGCCTACAAATCGTCCTAAAAATGCATCCACTCTACCAAAGAACCATTTTTTTTTTCGTTTTTTAATTTTTTTTAATTAAAAATTCGTTGTTGTTGTTGAAAAATCCCATGTTCCTATTACCAATTTTAAGTGTTATTAATCAGAGAGTTTAATATATTTTTATAAATTATATCTTTCATTAGTTTTAAGGACAAAAAAAATATTAACCGATAACAAAACACGAAACTAATTTTAAGTCAAATTAATTTTAAGGCTCGTTAGTCTGAATTTCTTCACAAAAAATTTTTTTCGAAGGATTCAGGTCTAACGAATTTCTGTACATTAACCAATTTTTGAAATTCCACAGCAAAAAGTGCCTCACTTTGTAAATAAGAAAAAAAAAATAATCAAAAAAAGTGGACAAAAAAAACTAAAAACAAAAAATTTATAGGTTTACACAAAAAAAGTGCAATTTTAAGTTGATAATTGTTAAAAACTGTACAGAAAAATAACTCGCAAAGTATGATTTGTAACGTTGTGAAAAAAAAATCCCAAAAAAAAGATGAAGCTGATACCTTCCAATTGGATGAAAGATGCAAACAACAAAGGTAAAAAAAAATAATAAAAAAAAAATATTTAAAAATTTCAGTGATAAAAAAAATATTGGCGTTTTATTTAATTTTTTTCCAAAAATTCATTCGTAGCTAAAATTTATGGGGAAAATGGCTTCACAACGAGCAAAAAATAACCAAACCAAGCAAAAATTGTTGAAATTTGTGGGAATTAAAGAAAAAAAAATTCTACAGAAGTAGGTAAGTTGATTTTTGTCTCAAGGTCAAGTCAAGGTCAAAAAGAGAATTTATTGCACATGATTTCCTTTAAAAAAAAATAAAATTTTTCAAAAATTTTAACTATAGTTTCTCATTTTCTGTTTAAAAGATTTCAGAATCAGAATTTTTGTTAAAAAATTTTAAAGCTTAAAATGTTAATTTTTTATTTTTAACTAAATTTATTTTTTAATTTAATTTAATTTTTTATTTTTATTTAATTTATTTATATTTTCTTTAATTTTTTATTTCTTTTATTTGACATGGAAACAACTAAAAATTTATTTTAACCTAATTTTCTTCTCAAATAAGTTTATTATTTTTTTTATTTAAAAAAAAAATTAAATTAAAAAAAATTTGATCAAAAATCGGTTTATAGTGTTAAATTTTGGTTAAAAGGTAAAATCTGACGTTGATAAAAATTTGTTTACAAAACACTAACCTGCAACAGAAAGGAGCGTGCTTGACAATTTTTATACAATTTCGTGTGATTTTTTGCTAAAAATTTAAAATTTTATCGATTGAAACCAAAAAACAAAAGCTGAGGTAATAAAAAAGTGAAAAAAATTCAAAATTTAGCCAATAAAAATTCTTTTTACAGCTAAAAATCGTCATGGAACTCCCAAGTTTGATGGATTTGAACGACGATTGTCTCGAAATGGTTCTAAAAAATTTCGATCTGGAGGATCTCCTTGAGATTCGTGATGTTTGTCCTCGTCTCGATGCCGTAATTAATCGTTTTCGTCGCAAATTTACGAATTTCAACACTGTGGAACACAGATTCATCACAAAAGACAACATCGCGAAGGTTCTTGAATTTTTGGGTCCCACAATGAAGTCCCTCGAATGCAAACCCGTATACCAAATGAACAGAGTAGCTTTGCTTGCATTCGTTGGCATGTTTTGTACTACCTTAGAGAAGTTGGTTCTCAATGGCTTTGGAGGTTATTTAAACCCACTTTCGTCATTTGAAATATTTCAACTAATGACTCCTCGTTTGAAGTCCTTTACTATAGATTGTACGATTTTAAGTTCCGATTTTGAAGCTGAAATTTTCGATAATGCTCCTAATCTTGAGGAATTCGTTTTAAAATGTGGCGAGCAAAATGACATCAAGAAACTTTTCACAAAGCAAATGAATTTGAAATCACTCAGTTTCATAGAGTTTGATTCGCTGAAGCCGAAAGTATTAAAGGAAGCCCTCAAGTTCAACTTAATTTTGGAAAAGTTGATTCTTGCACCGAATAACTGCTGCTCCCTTCACAACACTTTGATCAAGTATATTTCGAAAAACTTGACAAATCTCACCGAATTAGCTTTTGTTGCTCACGAAAACTTGAATTACGTGCCTTTTGCTGATCTTCCAAAGTTGAAAAAGTTGACAGTTGAGATCGATAGTTGCTCAGATTTTGACTCGGTCTTGAAGAAACTTTCAGAAAAGAACATCATCGAAGAATTGCACATCATCCCAAACGATTTTGACATAATAGTTTGCGGAATGGATTTTGAATTATTTGGAAAATTGACCAACTTGAAGAAGTTTTCTTTGCAAAATTACGAAAAAATCTCCAAATCCGATCTCAAGGAATTAGAAAAACTCTCAAAATTGGAGTCTTTGTCAGTACGTGGTGCGGAAAATCTTGCATTTGATGGTCTTTTGAAACTTGTTGCGAACAATCCGATGCTGAAATCCTTAGATGCAAGTCGTACTTACGTCGAAATCAGTTTTTTAAAGCCGCTTCTTGATGTTTTGAAGAAATCTTCGGATCGTCCCAAATTAGAATTCAGTGGTTTTTACAAAGAAGATGAAGAAGATTTGAATGAAATCCTGAAAGGAAATTCAAAATTTATTAGTTTGATACTTGAGGAAATTTAGAGGTAATGTCGAAAAGATTACTTCAAAAAAATCGAAAATTTACAAAAAAAAAAATTGTGTTTCTACCTTTTTTTTAATAAAATGATTTTTTCAAATCATAATTCATCATAAAGATTAAACAAAAATATTTTTTTTTTTATTTTAATTTTTAGGTTACAATTTTTAAACGTCTTTCAAATTGGAATCGCATTCAAACAATCCAACGAGATTCGAAATCGAAACAAAATGAGACAACTATAAATTTTTATTAATGTTTCCTTCTCTGTTCTTCTTCTTTGCAATACGGACAAAGAAACTTGACGAAAACACACACAACAAAAATGCAATTGAACCAACACATAACCAGCTTTTCCATTGAATATCTCACTTCCATTAACATCCAGAACCGGCACACACATTTTAATAAAAAATGACAGTGAAAAAGTTTTCGGTTTGAAGGAAGCGAATGACAAAAGCGTATTTTGGGACTGAGCAATATTTTGTTTAAAGAAACTTTTCAGGTATTTTTTTTTCTTATTCAACTTCCATCATGAGCCCGAAGATTTGCTCAAAGTTTTTTAGTTTATTAAGCTGAATTATCTTTAAATCGAATTTTGTAGTATTTTTGAAAAAAAGTGATCCAACATTTGAGAGTCATGAAAAAGTGAGCCATCAACTATTTAGAATACATAAAAGTAACAAATATGAAAATTATACAAAATGAGGAATAACTTGGTTAAGAGTAGCTGTGTCATTGAAACGAACGAAGAGGAAAAACTTCACATTACAAGCCAGAGTAATAAACTAAGACAATTTCATCAGCGAAAATTTTGCCCTCGAGAATCTTGACGAATTTACGAATAACACGAATATTGGTTTCCATCTAGGTTTTTTCTGCAATATTTTTTTCCATCAGAAATGTAAATGGCCTGCTTAAAAACACATTCACTATTAACAGAAATAGGGACATTTACACACGATCAACTAGACAACAACATAAATATCACATTGACAACCCATTTGGATTACTTTGCAATCTCCTGACAGAGTACAATGATTTGACAGAAGAAGTCGTAAACTTTCCTATTGAAAAATTTAAGAAATTGGTCAAATTAAGATGCATCGTAGAAAATGATCATTTTCGTGTATTGTCGCCCTATTTGTGTTTGAATTGATTTTTTTTTTTTTTTTGATAATTTTTATCGACGAATTATTTTGTGATTAGATTTGTGATTATTTCTCTTAGCATTACGGTAAATTAAAAAAATCTTGAAAATTCTTAAAATTTCATCGTAACACAGACAGACATCATCCCGCGCAAAATCCTTTTTTTTTTTGTAAAACGCATTTTAAAAAAAATTCATCATCATGGAAGAATGTACTACTCGCAGCACAAACAACAGAAAGTAACTTGGTACGCGAATGGAAAATAATTCAGTTTGTGTTTGACTGTCAACTTGAAAGCGTCTTGAGCAAAAAAACGTTCCTTACGTTCATTAGTAAACCGTTATAAAAAAAAATTAAAGGAGATTATCCAAAAATAAATTGTGATAAATACAAAAAAATAATTCGTGTCGTAATTCCCAATTAATAAAATCATCAAAAACAACCACTTTTAACAACAGGTGAGTCACAAATTGCTCTTTGTGAACAATTTCTTTGCAAAAAACGATGCAAATGGGCTGGGCAAGCCGGTTCTTTTTTATATGCATTTCTGCTTATTTTATCTCTCTCTCTCGCGGATGAATGTTTTTTTTTCAATTGAACATCTCCATCAATTTTTATTTTTTTGCATCAAAATATTTATAGACACAAATAGTTGAAAAATATTCTCGAATATAATTTTTTCTTGAAATGTAATTTTTTTTTGCAAAGGCGTTGGTTGGTTGTTATTACTATATTTTTCGCTTAATTCATGCCAACAACGGTGATCCAAATAAAAAGTTGTTATTGAAAATATTTTCTCAAACTAAATAATAAATAACGCTGAATGCAATTAAATGTTTCACACTTGCACACACAAAGAATTCTCGGGGACAACATTAGTCAGGTGTGAATGTTTCTTATTGGATTTTCGCCTCAGGGAAGGTTTTTTGACCTTTTTCTTGGAAAAAAAAATTCTTGACTCATCCATCAGGTAGTGCGGAAAACGGAAGTCCTATCACGCTGCTATCGCCGCAAAAACACTTTTTCACAGAAAAATGACAAGAATGTGTCGAGATGACTCACAATTGCTTCAGTTATTCACGTTCGCCATTGAATTCAGCGCGAGACACAATGCATGAGACAAGTTTCAATGTGAACTGCGCTGAACGATCAACACCAAATATAGGCGAAAGAGAAAATTTTTTCGATCAAACTGATTGTGTAGCACACTTTTTTTGCCTTTCTTTGCGTAAATTAAACATCCTTTTCGGTCGTACGGCGTCGAATTTCCTGCTACTTTATTAAACTCGTGCCTTTTGTAACCCTTCTTTGAAATTAACTCCGCTGCTCGACAATAAAAAGGAAAGTCCGCCGTTTGTCGTGTTTACCTTAAAATTTCAAGTCTCCTCGCAGCTGTCACAATTTTTTTTGTTCAACTTTTTATTTATGAATAAATTTTGAAAGACGCACGTAAAAAAATTTTACAATAGATCCTAATTTGTAATGTGATATCATGAAATGTAGCACTGATGGTTGAATTTCTGTTTGAAATTTCTTTTCAATTTGCTGTAATTACTTTTTGGAAGCAAATTAATGATGATGCTGGGTGGATTATTTGTCTTCTCTTGATGACTTTTAAAGCGATTTTGGTTTGTTTTCGAAGAAATTTCGATTTAATGACAAATTTTTACTCAAATTTTTTAATATTTGGCTTTAAAATTGATTTTTTTGTGTTTAAAAATTAAAATTTTTAATAATTTTTGTTAAAAATATAAAAAAAAATAATTTTTTGTTTAATGATTTAATTGATTTAATTTTCAAAAATTTTAAAAATTATAAAAATTAAATTAAAAAAAAATGAAATTAAAATTTAATTAAAAATTTAAAAAAAAAATTTTTTTAAATTAAAAATTTAATTAATTTTCAAAAGAAATTATTTTTTAAAATTTATTAAAAAATTCCTAAAAAAAATTTCAAAAAATTAAAAATTAATGAATAAATTAAAATTAATAAATTAAATAAAAAAATTATAAATAAAAAAAATTAATTTTCGTTAAAAATTTACAAAAAAAAAATATGTCCAAAAATTAATAATTAAAAATTAATTAATTAAATCAATTAAATAAATGAAATAATTACAAAAATTAATTAATTTTCATTAAAAATCTTCAAATAAAATAATTTTAAGTCTCAGTTTATGGATTTTTCAAAATTCTTTTTGTTCAAAAATTGATATTATTTTATCCGAAGCTTTTTAATAAATAATTTTGTTAAAAATACCTTAAAATTAAGAATTTTGAGTTAAAATTTCTTTAGAGTTAAAATTTTTACAGAAAATTGATGTTTTTTCTTCAAATTTCTCAGTTTCAGAGCCTCGCAGGGACCTAAAAGAAAAAAAAAATTAAAAACATCACTAAAATCTATCAAATTAATTCCGTGAAATTACTTCAAGACACGGAAATCGCATTAAGAGCTTCCAAAATGATCAATAACAAACTGCGAATTCAAGAAAAGTCAACAAACGAACAAAAAATGATCAAATATCTTAAATTGCTTTAAAAAAAAAACATTTTTTTTTTCTTATGAATGACGATCACATTCCAGAAAGAACAGAATTTGACTTCCAAAAATGCATTTCTCTGCTTCCATAAATCTTTTCACAAGTGGAAGTTAATTAAAATTCATAAATAAATTGTGATTGTTTATACGAAAAGCGACGACGAAACGAGAAAAAAAAGAATAAAAATCGTCGACAATCGTATAAAATAAACAGACGTCGTCTTGTGAATGATAAGTGAGCTGATTATCAAAACTGTGAAAAGGAAATAATGCGTTTCTTACAAGAATAAATTGTCATGACTAACATTTTAATCATGCATTTGCTTGAAAAATTCCAGTTTTCGAGTTCACTGGAAGCAAAATTGCGTCTTTATCGAAAATTATTCACCTTTGTTCAACGAAATTATCAGTTGACAGTCAATTCGCACCTCAATTCGTTCCGCTCCGTTGCTGACCCGATAAGAAAGTCTTTTTTCATGACGCGCTGACACTCCTCGATCGTTGCGCAACTTGTGCCGCACGTTGTTTTGCATCATGGAACCTTTTGTCTTGCCATCGAATCAATAAATATCACAGACATGATCGCGCACGGGAGACTTCCTATTGAAAAATTCATCGTTCAAACATTTTTTCGTCGTGAATCAAGTGACCGTGATTGTTTTTCCGTATTGGATTTCACGAAATCGGCTGAAAAACGAGCGCTGCGGTTGCAGGTGCCGCATCGAATAACGGGCTCGTTCTCATTTCGGGCCATAATTGTGCCTACTTGTGCATCATTAGTGGTGTCGCGGTTCATTGAACATACAGAAAGTAAGAAATTATAACTGAAATTTCACCCACTTGATTTTTTTTTCTTTTTTTCTCTCATTTCTTCATTTATTGCTTCGTAGACAAGACATGCTTTTGCATGTTCCTCAAGAAAGACGCCCACGAGACTTCGATTCCTGCCGATTTTGACACGCAGCGAGAGAATTTGTCTAAAAAACAGACAAAAAGTGCGACAGGAAGGAAGCAAACTTTCACTACTGTTCAAAAAAATGTCAATTCAAGCGGATTTCGGGTCATTTTCGGTACAATTGAACGTTCGGAGGAAGTGCAGTGACCCGTTTCTCATCGATCGACGCAAATTTGATGCCTAACTTATCTAATCATCGCACGCCAATGAGATAAATTACCTTTGTTCGCGTTGTTTTGACTGTCAATTGATTAAAAAAGTGCAACAACGACACTCGGGTAGGCGGATTCATGACTCAGGCGATACAAAATAACTCAACAAATGCCTAAATCGTGCAGATTCGGAGAACATTGTATCACATTATAGCCAATTAATGGTGTCTGCTGGCATATCTTTGTAACATTGATGGTCGCAACTATTTTCAATCCATCTAAATCTGCTTTGTTTTGACGTTTTTACGAGAAAAATGATAAAAACCGTGGGTTAGATTCGGTTTTTCGGCTCGATTCCAGCGAAATTTCTCGCAAACGTTCGATACGACGTGAATTTGGTCATAAAAGTTGCTCGCTCGCTATCTGGAAAAGGAGATTAAAACTCGATAAATAAAAAAAAATATTATTACAGCCATTACTCACGTCGCAATTGATAAGTCTCTCGCGCAGTTGTGGATGACCGTATATGGAAACGTATTTTTTTTCAACGTTCGCGAATAATATTCAATAGATTTATTGCACAAGTCTTAATTTTGGAAGTTGTTAGTTGTCAAAAAAAAGTTTTCATGTCTGTTTCATTGCGACTTACCGTTTTTTTTCACTTGATATTCACACAATGTGTAAATTTTTGCGATTTTATGAGAAATTATCACATTTTTAACACATTTTTGGTTCAATTAAGGGATTTAAAGCAAAATTTTTTTAACGAAATTGGTTAATTTTCTCACAAAATCGCACAAAAAATCGTAAGAAACGTTAAAATTATTCACATCACACAACAACACTCCCTTTATGTAACATGGATTCATTGCTTTTTGGGCCCGGATCACATTATTAATCTTTATAAATAAATATTTTTAATTCATAATGCAAGACAAAACAGCCGTGAACTTTTGTGAACGACGACCAATAAACATATGGTTGCAAGAAACTTCATGTACGGAGTAATGACATTTAAAAAAAAATGAGAAAAAAATCATAAACAACCGTTTTGACGATAGCCATTTATTTATTTTTTATTTCAAAAGAAATTTGTGTAATGGCAAAGCGATAAAAATTGAAAGTTTGTGGGCCATCAACGTTTTTTTTTCATAATAATATAATTGACTTGTCAAAGCAAATTTTTAGAAATGTTTTCGAATTATTGCCTTTTATGAGCACAAAAAAGCAACAAAACAGAAGCGAACAGGTGAATAATTTTGCCGTGGTGACAATTTAATTCGATATCATTTTAGATTTATTGCTACTTTGCATCACGTTTTCCATAAATGTCGCTCTGGAATAAATAAATATTGATCTAGTTTTGCCTTATTTAATGATATTTGCGGTCAATTGTTTTTTTTTTGTATGGCAGAGTTTTGTTTACCTTTGTTGGCAATTTTTGAGTGATGAGATATTAAAAAATTTATTTTTTTTAGTTTTTCTTGGAAATTTTTTAAAATTTATTTTAAATAAAATAAATATATATTCAAACATATATTTTTTTGTTAAAGTATGAGTTGATTTGTTTTAATTAAAAAATTATTTTTTATTTATTTTTTAAAATAAAAAAAAATTATTAATAATAATTAATTGAAAAAATTTTTATTTATAATTATAATTAATTATAAATTTTTTAAAATAAGTTTATAAATGAATTCAAATTAAATAATTTTTTGATTTAAAAAAAAAATTAAAATTTTTAATAAAATTTGCTGTAAAAATATATTTAAAAAAAATAAATTTATAATTATATTATAATGAAAAAATTAATAATTAAAATTTTTTTTTTTTTTTGTTAATGAGTTTTTAGTTAATAAAATTTTTTAATTAATTTAATTTTTTAAATTTAAAATTTTAATGAATAAATTTTAAAAATTAATGTAAATAATATTAAATATTTTTTTAAAACTAAAATCTCATCAAAACTTAAAAACTCAAATAATTAAAATTTAAAATAAGTCAGTTTTAATTTTTAGAAATTAATAAAAAAAATAATTAATTAATTTTTTTTTTCGAAAGAAAAAATATTTTAAAAAGGTATATTAAAAATTAAAACAAATAAAAATTTTTATAATTAAATTTTAGGTATCGTATTTTAATAATTTATTAAAATTAATTACTAATTTAAATAATTAATATAATTTTTTTTTTAATTAATTTTCTAATTTATCAATAATTTTTAAATATTTTTTTATTTTTTAATATTTTAATTTTTTAGTTTATTTTTAAAAAAATGTTCATTAATTCTAAAGTTTGCTCTTATAAGAAAAACAAAAAAAAATCATTTATGATTTTTTTAAAAAATTATTTAACAACTCACCCATAAAAAGCGATCCATTTATCATTCTTTTCCTCCCAAATATTTACAAAAAATTAAAAACTCGTCTTTTAGAGGTGAGAAAAGAAGACTTCGATGACGGTCGATGACCCATAATTGCAAAAAACGTGAATCTTTAACAAAAAAAATATTTAAAATTTTTAATATTTGCACAACAACAAAAAGAAAGACCCAAAAACTCTTACCTTATGTCACAAAAAGTTCACAAAAATCGAAAAATTAATTTTTTTTTGTGCAAGTGCTGAAAGACATTCAAATAAAAAAAATCATTTTTTGTCACCTTATTTAGAAAAGTAGGCGGAATTCTCACGTTTTTTGTCGCTAAAATCATTATCAACCTAATCTAATTATGTTGCGTTGAAGGAAAGCATCTACTACAGGGTTACAAGGTTACTTTGTTCGTTTTTACTCTGAGTTTTGCAAAAATTGCTCAGAAAATCAATCAACTTGCGATTTTTTTTATGTAACGAGCGATTTCATCATCAGTTGGTCTTAACTTTCACGCATTGATGCCTTTTCTCCGACTCTGACAGATAATTGAAACGTGCGCCATTCGGTTAAAAAAAAGGTTAAACTAATTACGGACCTTAATTTATTTCATTCCGCATTAAATTTCGGTGATTCACTGATTTTTGATGATTACGTGCCTCGTTATGATTCGAAATTATGTGTTAATCGACGAGATTAGGACAATTTCGGGCTTTTTTGTGATTCACATGTTTTGAGTGAAGCAATTATCGCTGCTCAATTATTGCGGAGCTGCTTCTTTCTTGCATCAATGCGCTGTTTAATGCGATGAAATGATAAAAATTGCGAGTAAAACACGCGATTGACGCAGACTTATGGTAATTTTCTCAACCCTCACGTTAATTATGTTACGACTCCCATACGAAATGCGGTCCCTCGCTTTGTTTTCTTTCTTTCTTTCAGCCAAACAAACAAAAAACGAATGTGAATCATCAATCACTGTTCGTTCGCATGAATCATGGGCCTTTTAGAGATGAAACTCGACACAACTCACAAAACGTTGTCCAGACGTTGTTCCCTTTGCTTCCTCCTCGACAATGGCGAACATGTGTTCGATGCACAAAAATCGATTTTTGTCTCTCCTACACGCGGACCTTGGATAAAAGGGAAACGCAGACGGGCAAAATGCCGGTACGGCGCGACGTAAAGAGTGAAAGGATTCCGTGTACGACGATGGGGAAACGGGAAATTTTCTATGTGAGTCATGAGTTTTTCTTCCATGCAGTCGTCACGTAACGAGATGACGAAACTATAGCAACGTTCGAGCCACGAGTTTGTCTCTTCTCGTCTCTTTTGTTGTGGTTTTTGGGTGAAATTCGGTTGAAAAGTGCTCTGAAAGGCGAATTTTTGTTCAATTGATGAAAAATTTCTTAAATTTTGTTGGAAAAATTACCAAAAATGTCCTTTTTTGTGTCGTTTCTTGAAGTTTTTGGATGAATTAGTTCCGAAAAGTGATCTGAAAGAAGAATTTTAGAAGAAATTTAGTCAATTAATGAAAATTTCTTTTAAATTTCGTTAAAAAATTTACCAAAAATTGTATTTTTGAACGAAAAATCGCATTTGGAGTTGTGCGCATCAGCGTTCATTCACCCGTTATTACTTTTATTGTTGCTGCAATCGTCTATAGTATAATAATATTATATCATTTCTTACTTTTTTTGCATTTCGCTTGCAAATTTTTTTACTTTTTTGTATAGGAAACAAAATACTTCCCATATGATTTGTGGAATTTTTTCGTCTGACTGAGTAAATAAAAAAATATAAAAAAAATATATTAATAAAAATTTAAAAAAATAAAATAAAAGAAATAAAATATGTAATTAAATAAAAATAATAATTTGTAATAATTTAAAAATTTAAATTTAATTCAAAAAATAAATAAATATTAAATTTTTATTTATTTTAAATTATTATTTTTTTATTATTGATTAAATAATTTTTTAATTTAATTATTTTATTAAATTAAATATTTTTATTAAATAATTATTAATTTAAATTTTTTTTAAATATTAAAGAAAATTCAATTAATTAAAAAATATTTTAAAAAAATTATTTGAAAAAAATTACAAAATGTCAATATTTTTTTTATTTTTCGGTAAAATAAAATATGAAAATTATTTATAAAAAAAAAAAAATAAATAAAATTAATAATTAATTAATTTAGAAAAATTAAAATTAAATAAAATAATTAATTTTATCAAAAAAATATTTAAAAAATATTTAAAAGTCATAAAATAATAAAAATCCTAAAATAAAACTATTATGAAAATTTTTTAAAAATTAAAAAAAAATAATTAAAAAAAAATAAAAATTATTAAGAAAATGCTAAAAAAAAATTAAAATTCACAAATCCTGCATTGCGAAAAAAAAAATTCTAAAAATGGCAACCGACATTGATTTACACTTATCTCAATTTTGTACTTTTGTTGCAATAAATTTATTTACAATTAAACAAATGTTTTGTCACGACAAGTAGTTGACTGCAACGTAATCGCGCCGTAAATGGACATTTTGTGTGATACGAAGTTCGATTGCGACTTGCAGTTAGTTCGATTTTATTTCAGTTTTGCTTGCCTTGCTGACTTACGTGACGTGATTTAACGTGATTTTTTCTCTTTTTTTGCAGTTCAACTCGAAGAAATGGCGGCACCATCATTGAAAGATCTCCCCAAAGTCGATGACAACTTGAAGAGCCAGTTGGAGGGATTTTCCGCTTCCAGATTGAGTCACACCGAGACAAAGGAGAAGAATGTCTTGCCATCAGCTGCAGGTAAATTTCGTTCATTTTCGAGATTTTCCGAGGGAATTCATCGATTTTTACGATAAATTGAAGAAATTGAGATGGAAAAACAACGAATTTCGCTGTTGAAAGGCGTTGAAGGGTTCGATTTGGGTAAACTGAAGCCCACAACGACAACCGAGAAGATTGTGCTACCGAGCAAAGAAGGTCTTGTGAGAGAGTTTTGACGAGTGAAACGCTTTCTAACAAAGTTTCGTGTCATTTTCTACTCTAATGACTTGCGGTGTGTGTGTGAAAATGCATTTTTGCGCTCTAATAAAATAATATTGTCGCTTTTTAGGTGTAAAATAGCAAAAAAAAGACATTTTCTAACATTTTTTTCTCTTTGACAGATCTTGAAACTGAGAAAAATCAACAAAACTTGTTTGCCGGTATCGAATCCTTCGATTCGACAAAGTTGAAAAAGGCCGAGACTCAGGAGAAGAATCCGTTGCCCGATAAAGATGGTAAGTCAAGTGTTCTTTTTTGTCATTTGCATGTTACAAAGCACTTTTTTTTCGTAAAATTCACTTTAATTTTGTCTTTTATCACACATTTACACACAAAATTGCACGAAATTTGCATGCATGCGCTTTGACTACATCAAAAAAAAAATCACAAAAATTGTCGGAAATCAACACCATTCACGGTTTAAGTGGTTGCCGCTGAGAAACAGCATCAAAATTTACTGAATGGTGTTGAGCATTTCGATAAAACCTGCATGAAACACACGGAAACAGAAGAGAAAAATCACTTGCCGCCGCTCGAAGGTTTGTTCGTTTGATTTTTTTTCATCAACTAATTGTTCTAAAATTTGTTTTTGCATCAAAATTAATTAATTTTTTCGAATTTTTAGCCATAAATCAGGAAAAGGGACAACAACAACTCATCTCGGGCATCGAGAACTTTGATGCATCCAAGTTGAAGCATGCCGAGACTCAAGAGAAGAATCCTTTGCCAACCAAAGAAATTATCGAGCAGGAAAAGAGTGCTTAAAAATCGTACTTTCCAAGAGTCGAGCTCCGAAAAATGGAAACATCCCAACGTTTAATCCCGAGCTGGAGCTCCCACAATAATATATATATTTACTATAAAATAAATGTTTTGCCAAAATAATTTCAAACGAAAAAAAAAATCAATTTTATACCATAAATAAGCATGAATCAAATAAAATTAATGTGTAGTAGAAACGGAAACGAAAAAATATCATCTAAATACTCTGTATGTCTAAAATCGAAAAAAAAATGCTAAAATTAATCCATTTTTATACCTCTAATGATACCTACTAACTATACAAGAATGTATTTTAAAATAAAGAATTCCTGTGAATTATCCCAATTTTTTCGTTTTGGAAAAAAAAAATTATTTGGCTAAAATTTGAATCATACAGGAAATAAATTATGAGCTTTTTTCAAATATACTTCCAAAAAAATTTTTTAAAAAATATTTTTTTACTTATTAATTTTTTTAATGGTTAGATGCGCATGTAAGATGAAAGTTACTAAAACTTAATAATGAAAAGAAATGTCCTGAAAAATGCAACGAAAGTTCGATAAAAGAAAAAAAAGTAGAAATATAATGCTTGTTTGTAATATTTAGTCACAGGATGTAAATTTTTTTAGTTTTATAAAATGTCAGTTTTGAATATTTTGCAATAAAATGATAAATTTTTACAGGAAAAAAATTATTTTTTTTATGAAGTAGTTTTTATAAAACTTTTCATAACGAAATTCGCTAACTTATTATTTTTTTATTCAAAAAATAAGAATTAAATTTCAAAGTTTTTAATTAAGGCAAGTACAATTTTTAGAAAATTTTTATGTTTTATCCAAAAAATATTTTTAAAAAATCTAAAATTGACAAAATTCATCAAAAAACGTCAATTTTAGATTTTTTTTCAATTTTTTTTTATAAATTTATTATATTTTTTTTATTAGATTTGACTGATTTTTTTATTTAGATTTTGGGTTGATAAATTATTTGAATATAATTTGTAATTTTTTTTTTTTTTTTTTTTTTTTGAAAAATTTGATTTTGCATGTACAAATCTACATTCAAAACCATCATATATACCATTCAAAAAATTCAGTATTTTATAAATATTTTTTACGTATTTTTTACGTATTTTTTATCGATTTATCAATTAATTTTCATGCTTAAGAACTATTAAATGGACATTCATGAAAATCATACAAAATCAAAAATTTCACTCGACAGTTGTAATTTTCTCTCCGGAGGTTGAAATTAAGTAAATGAAGGCTTAATTTAATGCTGAGGGTCTTGTTTGAAAGACAACTAATACGTTATGAATTTAAAAAAAAAAATAAATTAGATTTTTGTTAAAGAACATATTCAGTATGAAAATCATACGAAATTAAAATTTTACAATTAAGGCAAGAAAATTTTTTTCTTTAAATTTTTAATGAAACATAAAGTAGTTTTAAAAAAATTTTAAAAAATTTAATTTTATTATTTAAATTTTTTTATTAAATATTTATTTATTTATTTTTATTTTATTTTAATTTTTTTTTGTTACTTACTTATTTGTTACTTAAAATAAAATAAAATATAATTTTCTAAAGTTGCCCTTGCCTATGTTCAACTTTTTCATACAAGTTGGATCAAAATTGTACAATATTTGAAATTTTTTCAGACTCAAAACCGTTAAGCAATTTTTTTAATTTTTTTCATAATATTTTTTTTTATTGAAATTCTCAAATGTTCAAGCAAAAATCACAAAAATTATATTTTTAATCATAAAAAATATTTTTTAAAAATTTTTTAGCTTCAACTATTTCTCAAGTAACTTTTAAAAATTAAATTATAAAAAATTTCCTTCCAATAAAAAATTAAAAATTTCATCAAAATTTTCAAAAAAAAAAAAAATCATTAAAATCTTTAAAAAATCTCTCAAAAAATTTATTTCCATCTCTGTCGCGCATTTCTCTTACATTTTCGCCGGCTTTGCACTTGACCTGATTCCTCGCTGTCTACAAGTCGCACAACATACGAACCATTAATGAAATTTTATGTTTCTATTTTTACTTTAACGTGTCTACACACATTCACATGTGCGGACTTCTTGCTTCTTCGAAAAAAAATAAAAACTCACGAGACCGCAGACTAATTAAATCGCCAATTGATTTCTGACACGCGACGACGACGACGACGACGAAGGGAGAAAGTCGTGAATTACTGGAAAATTTTCAGTTTCACCTTTTCCGAAAAAAAAAAAATTGAGAGCAAAGAAAGTGAGCAGAAAGAAAAATCGCAGTGTTGTTCTTTGAATTTTATTGAATAGTTTTGAATGCAAATACTTTTTGTGTTTGTCTTACGAGGGATTATTACAAATACGAGTAATCTCTTGTTGTCTTTTATCGCCTTGCTATAATTTTGGTTATTTAATAGTTTTTTTGTTGTATTTTTTTTTTATCAATATTTATTTATTTTAATTAATTTTTGGAATCGAATCGTGTCTTTTTTAAGTATTTTTAGTTCAATCTTCCATGTTCTTAGTAGTAAATCAAAAAATTTGCATGTTTAAAAGTTGAATACAAAAAAATATATATAATTGCAAGTGATTTGAAGATGGATGTTGTTATAAATGTAGTAGAATACGGGATGTTCTTGTGTGTTGTTGGCCATGTTTTCGTGTAATAATAATAATAAGTATAGTAGTAGAGTAGGAGGCTCCGGGCGACATTTTCGCACCTTAGAAGCACTTTCTGTGAACAATGGATGGGCCAGACTCGTCGTATTCCTGTTTGGAGATCCACATCTGTTGGAATGTGCTGAGGGAAGCCAAGATAGATCCGCCGATCCAGACGGAGTATTTGCGTTCTGGGGGAGCGATGATCTTGATTTTCATGGTTGAGGGAGCAAGAGCGGTAATTTCCTTCTGCATGCGGTCGGCGATGCCTGGATACATTGTAGTACCTCCCGACAAGACGGTGTTGGCATACAAGTCCTTTCTGATGTCGACGTCGCACTTCATGATACTGTTGTAGGTAGTTTCGTGGATGCCGCACGCTTCCATGCCCAAGAACGAGGGTTGGAAGAGCGCTTCGGGACAACGGAAACGCTCGTTGCCGATTGTGATGACTTGTCCGTCGGGCAATTCGTAGGATTTCTCGAGAGAACTGGAGCTGGCAGCTGTTGCCATTTCTTGTTCAAAGTCCAAGGCGACGTAGCACAATTTTTCCTTGATGTCACGCACAATTTCGCGTTCGGCAGTTGTGGTGAAGGAGTATCCACGCTCAGTGAGGATCTTCATCAAGTAGTCGGTCAAGTCGCGACCTGCCAAATCCAAACGGAGAATGGCGTGTGGCAAGGCGTAACCTTCGTAGATGGGGACTGTGTGTGAGACACCGTCGCCGGAATCCAAGACGATACCCGTGGTACGACCGGAGGCGTACAACGACAACACAGCTTGGATCGCGACATACATGGCGGGCGTGTTGAAGGTCTCGAACATGATTTGCGTCATCTTTTCGCGATTTGCCTTCGGGTTCAAGGGAGCTTCCGTCAATAATACTGGATGTTCTTCGGGTGCGACACGCAACTCGTTGTAGAACGTGTGATGCCAGATTTTCTCCATGTCGTCCCAGTTTGTGACAATGCCGTGCTCAATGGGATATTTCAACGTCAAGATACCACGTTTCGATTGGGCTTCGTCGCCGACATACGAGTCCTTTTGGCCCATGCCAACCATCACGCCTTGGTGACGGGGACGACCAACGATCGATGGGAAGACGGCACGAGGCGCATCGTCTCCGGCGAAACCGGCTTTGCACATACCGGATCCATTGTCAACAACTAAAGCAGCAACTTCTTCGTCACACATTTTGTTATATTTTTATCTGCAAAAAAAAAAAATTTCAATTAGTTAAAAAATTTAATTTTTTTTTTTAGAAAGTATTTTTTTTTCATTCATCTCATACACTCAAACACGTAAAAAAAAAATGAAAGCCTAATATGGGCACAATCTCAACCTACATAAAAAAAATTTTTTTAGTCATTTTTTTTTTATTTGGACCAACACCTACTTTGACAAATTAAAAAAAAATCGAACAACGCGATGATGATGACAGACCTCTCTGTCAGGATTCTCTCCAGGGGACACACACATCGACACAAAATCAAAAAGTACACGTAGAAGAAGAATCAAGAAAAGACGAAAAGAAAAAAAGTGAAGCCAAAAAACCGGTTTTTGACTTTGTTTCCTTCCTTCGTCTCTCTTTCTTCTAAACTACTAAAGCACTTGACTGACCACGACAAAAAATGGCTGAAGCCGGTGTCTCGATGCAAAATTATTTTTTTTTTATGGATAAAATTCGACCTGAAAACGCATGCACGCCATGTTTTATCAAAATATTGATTTTTTTTTCTAGAAGAACGTTTTTTTTTTTGGCAAGGGTGCGTGTCTGTGTGTGTGAGAAAATTTCGCCCGGCTTTTAAATGTTTTAATTTTTATGAAATTTCGTGGAAATTCTTGTTTAAAAATACCGAAAATTGTTGGAAATTTAAAAAAATGCTTCAAATTTAATTAAAAATTCAAGAAATTCGAAATAATTCTTGGTAAAACTTGAGTTTATCTCCTTTGGTGGCACAGACAACGCCCTTGAATTGGAAGAAGCCGTGTACAGAGACGCACAGCTTACAAAAACCGTTAACTTTTTTTTTCTTCACTATTTAATTTTTTTCACTTCGATTTAATTTAATTTAATTTTTTTTATTTAATTAAAATAATTATTTTTTACCTTTTTGTAATGTAGTGTAATAAAATTTAAATTGAATTTAATTCTAATTTTTTTTTTTATTTTTTATTCACTGGACTTGACAAATCGCGTGCCAACTCTTCGACGGTTAAACTTGAAGTGACTGGTTGTGTGCGTGGAGAGTCACAGCCTACCGCACGTCGCCGCTCAGTTTCAACGGCTTTTTCTGTGTGTGTCTGTGTGTTTTTCGGCTGATTTTTGACAGAAATTCCCCGCAAAAGTCCCGAAAATCGCGCAAATCCACGGGAAAATTTATTTTTTCTAATTAGATTTGCTTGAAAATCCGTAAAAAGGCGAAAAAACGCAGGAAAATCGATGTAAAATGCCTCGCCATATGAGGCAAAAATTTCAACCAATCACGTTCATATGCCCATAAAAGGCAATCTTGAAACGGAGTTCGGTCACTCTTTGCACTCTTTTTTTCTCCTCGCTGCACGAAAATTGCCGAGTGGTGCTCTGAGTGAACACGAGTACACATTGATTCGGGTACATTCGGGTCTTAGGCATGAGCAGACCCTGTAGAAAAATGTGTGCAAACCCTCTGGAAAAACGTGGTTAAAAATGAAAAATCGCTTGAAAACGATAAAAAAAACTCTTAAAAATTGAAAAATCCTTCATGAATTCAAAAAAAAAATTTTTTTTTACTTTTTTTAAACTTTTTTTTTACTAAAAATCCCCCTTAAAACGTCTTCAATAACCGTCAAAGAGACAAAAAACGTTGGAAAAGCCGTTAAAAATCTCGTTTAGGGGACAAAATTTAAGGTTTTTCGGCAAAATTTTCAAGGAAAATGCCATTTTTGGGTCACGTGACCTCGAGCCGGCTTCCGTTAAGCACATATTGCAGTGCAAAGTATGTCAAAACGTGGGTGATGTAACAAAAAAAAATGTCTTGCTCGACATGCGGGGGCTAATCCTTCACTTTGCTTTGCACAACAAACGTATTTTTTCATAAATATTTAACTTTGTTAATATGAGGAAGTATTTTTTGTATTTATTTGTCTTTTTTTTCAATGAAATGTTTTTTTTAGCACTTTTTGATAAGATTTCAGTCTTTTTTATTCACATCTGTTAAGCACATTTTTAATTTTTAGTCCTTTTTTGTGGCAATTTCACGGAAAATCAAGACACACAATGAATGACAATGAAGACGATACTTACTTTTTGGTTTGACTTTAAGATAATAATAAATAGCACTATGTCCTAGAGTTGATTCCTAATATAGGATTTTGGTAAAAATAATTTTTTTTGATGATTTTTCGGGAGAAATTGTGCACTTGCTTCTTAACAGCACGACTATAGAAGCGTTAATGTTTGAAATTATTGAATTGTCTACCGTTTATATAAAGCCTAGTATTACCTTTTACCATATATGGAAGCAACTTGAAAAAACTCCAACGACGAACACGAATACACGAACGATTTTTGTACCGGCGCGCGGCATGATGACTAACAACGTTCGTCGGTTGTTGATTCATGAATTCGTACGTTGTACTCTCTTGCGCTGATATCATTTTTATTTCTGCTTCTACGGCGTTATCAGTACACTCATGCGACTTCTCGGAGCTGATGTTTTCGCGAATGGTTTTTGCATTCCAATCTATTTGATAATCGGTTTGAATAATTTCTTCTTTGCTGCAAAAGTGGATTAGAATGTGTGCGCGCGTGATATTTGCTCGAATTTTGTAACGATTGAGAGATTTGCGGTGAGCTAATTAGGTATTATTGACAAGCGTTGTTGTTGCTCGCACGAGATATGCAGCTTTGGTTTACTTTTGGTTTCATGGCTCACGAGATGCGAGGCAGAAAATTTCGTTTTATTGATAGGAAAATTATTTTTTATTAGATTTTGGTGAATTTTTGGCTCGAAAAAAATTTTTAATGAAAAATCTTCATAATTGTCTTTGAAAAATGTCTTTGAAAAAGGTTATTTTGTGTTCGAAATTTTGAACAATTTCGAGGTTTTTTAATTTTATCAATTTTTGTTTAAAAATTTTGAATTTTTTGTTTTTACATAAAAAGCATTTTTCAAAAGAATTTTATCAAATTTCAAACAAAAATTAATTTTTCATGAAAGAAGTTAAAATTTTTTTTTTTCAAAACTTCGAACAAAAATTTAATTTTTTTAATTTTGAATTTTTGAAAATTTCGAAATTTGTTTAAAATTAGCTCAAATTTTCAAAAATTCTTTGGTAAAGGGTAAAATTTTATAAAGCTTCAAAATTTTTGAAAAAATTATTATTTATTTTTTAAGTTTAATTTTTTGTTTAAAGTTTAATTAATTTTTTAAAAATTTCTTCGAAAAAGTTTATATTTCGTTCAAAAATTTAGAAAAATTTAAAATTTTTAAAAATCTATCATGAAAGATCAGTTTTTGTTCGAAACTTAAATTAAATTTCGAAATTTTTTAAATTTTTTTCAAAAAAAGTAAATTTTGGTTCGAATTTTCGAAGCCTTATTGTTATTCAAAAATAAATTTTTGTTCCAAATTCTGTAAAAAATTTAAAAATTTTCAAAAATTCTTTTTTCATAAGTAAAAACAAAATTTCGTTCAAAAATTTAGAAAAAAGTAATTTTAAATTTCCTAATGTCTTAAGATTAATTTTTGTTCGAAACTTTGATCAAATTTTTAAAATTTTCGGAAATTCTTGAGTGAAAGATTAATTTTGAGTAAATTTTTTAAAATTAAATTAAAAAAAAAAATTTTTAAATTAATTTTGTTCGAACCTTAGAAAAACATTTTCGAAAAAAATTTTTTCATAAAAGTTAATTTATAATTTTGCTCAAACCGTACAAAATATTCCTTATTTGAACAAAAACCTTCATTTGGCAATCCCTTAAATCCCATTTTGCTCCATCACATGAGCCTAAAATAAATTCTATGATCCAGAATGTGCTTTATTGTGCTTGAAATTTACATCGACCAAGTATTCGTTGACTTAATGGTCTGGAAAACAAACATATCTTCAATAAAAAGCATGATTTACTGCAAAAACCACAAAAAATCCATGCAAATTTCATATCATTTTACTAAATTTTCTGTTTTTTTTTAAATTCTTTATTTCTTGTTTTAAAATTTAAAACAAAATTTAAAATTTTCTTGAAATAATTTTTTTCAAACCAAATTAAACTAAAAAAAACTCGTTTCTAACGTTAAAATTTGAACCTTTTTTGGGCAATTTTTGTAAAAATCTCGCAAGAAACTTTCAATACCTTTCAAATCGTGAAATGCCCAAAAAAATACCTCAAACAATGGTCCCTCATCTCGTCACATCAACAAAAACAACAACAAACGATTCATTAAAATAGTACAAAATTGCCCAAAATAGGAAGTACACTGAACTGACATGTCTCTCTCTCTCTCTCTCGCACTCGCACGCTTACTCGACATGCAGTAACGTAAATTATTTAACATTTCATTAAAAACTGCTATATCGAGAGTATTTAACGTAAAATGTTTTTCAAAAGATTAAACGTGTGCAAAAAAAAACTGTTCATTTTTGGTCAGAGATTATAATTTTTTTTTGTTGCTCGATTCGATGAATTTGGATGAAAACTACTTCAACAATTTGCGCGCTCTTAACCTTGCACCCAATTTAGGTTAAGACAAGATTTTATCGCTTTTTGATTGTTGTTTGTTTGTTTTTTTAGCATTTTTAGAGTGTTCTAATAAAAAAATGATAATTTCTGTATTTTTAATTAGCGAAGAGTTGCACCCACTCGCGACTTATTTTTTCTAAATTTTTTCCATAAAACCGCTTAAATGCCATCAGGTGACCCGAAATTACGCATTTTTCACTTTTGTCTCAATTTCCTCTTCGTACGATGATTCATGATGCGCTGCAATAAAGACCGTTCCTCACTCAATTGTCACATTCACAAATTATAATCAAATCAAAGCGGAGAATAAATCAAATGGACCATGAACTGTTTTTTTATTTTTTGTTTCATTGATTTGATAAAAAATACAAAAATAACATTGTCGTGGATGAGATCATTTGGGAGTTCCATGATAGTAGTAAAGAATTCTCATGATGCGTATTTCGCTGCTTTTTATGTAATGTGAATAACGAAAAACAAACAACAATGTGCTTGAATGTTGAACGTTATGCCCAAATAAGGAGCGAAAACGTGCACATAGATAAGAGAAGTGGAATTTGTATTTTTTTTCTGTGCTAAATGTGTGTGTGTGAGAAGATTAAAAAATTCGATGGTAATTGCTTTGAACAAGTGTCTTAGATAAGAATTTGCCTCGAGCATAATTACTTAATATTTGAATTTGACACAAATTAATCTCTTACGATTTAAATTTTTTACCTTATTTGAGAAAAAATCGATTTAAAAAAATTTTGATGATTTTTTTAAAGAAAATTTGAACTTAATTATAAGATTTGGTTAAAAAATATAAAAATTTTAACAAAAAGATTTATTTTTCCTTAAAAAGTCATAAAAACATGATCTAACTTAAGACCTGAAAATGGAGCTAACTTTTTTAAAACCATTCAGATTTAAGGCAAACTTTGTTAGTTTTAATAGTTTTGGTTTTTAAAACATTTTTAAAAATTAAAAATTATGATTTTTTGCAAATTTAAAATTTTTAGCGGTAATTTTTTAAATTGACATTTGCGAATTTTTTTCAACTATAAAAATTAATGAAATTGGAATTCAATTTTAGGCTTTTTTAATTTAAATAAATAATTTAAATTAAAAATTTTTGGCTTGAATTAGTAAGAAAGCAATCTCCAAATTTTCAACGGTCACTTTTTGAATTGACATTTACAAATTTTCAAACTAAAAATATAAAAAAATAACAAACTTTTTTAATTTTTTTGTTAAAAACTAACGAATTCTAAATAATTTTTATTAAAAATTATGAAATTTTTCGTTTGAATCAACAAAAATCAATTTTAAAATTTTTAACGGACAATTTTTGAATTGACATTTACAAATTTTCAAACTAAAATATAAAAAAATAACAAACTTTTTTAATTTTTTTTGTCAAAAATTAACAAATTCTAAATGTTTTCATTAAAAATTATGAAATTTTTCGTTTTAATAGAAAAAAAAATCAATTTCAAAATTTTTAACGGACACTTTTTGAATTGACATTTCAGAAATTTTGTTTTAAATCTATTCAAAATGATAAAATTAGAACTTTAATTGTAAGTTTTAATAAAAAATCAGCGAATATTAATTTTTTAAAGTTCAAAATGACAAAATTTTTGGTTTGAATTAGCAAGAAAGCGATTTTCAAATTTTCAACTGTCATTTTTTGAATTGACATTTAACAATT
This sequence comes from Culicoides brevitarsis, assembly GCF_036172545.1. NCBI lineage: Eukaryota > Metazoa > Arthropoda > Insecta > Diptera > Ceratopogonidae > Culicoides > Culicoides brevitarsis. The sequence goes on along the minus strand of NC_087087.1, from coordinate 32,330,695 downwards.
TTTTGAACTAATTTCATTAAAAAGTGTCAAATTTAGTTTAAAAAAATACTTTTTGATAATTTTCATCAATTTTTCTGAAGAAAAACTTTAAAAAATTGAAGTTTTTCCCTATTTTGATAAAAATTTAATTCAAAAAAATTTTTTTTCTCCTTTCAGAACGGAAAATCCTCTTTAGAAACATGAATCAGAAACCAATTCTGTGACATTTCCTCGTGACTTCGATAACAACAACAACCGGCATCGCCCTTCCTCACTTCGAAGAATGATTAATCACGAAACACAATAAACTTATTATCTAACAATGATATTTTTTCTGTGTAATAATAGATAAGAAGACTTGACGATCGCCCTCATAACTCGATATCTAATCAACGTTCATTGGATTTCATCATTCGCATTGACTGGCGTCGAGAAACACGTAAAATTGAAAAATCCTTCAGTAAAATCTTTCTTTGAAACTCTCATGCGAGACGAGATAACGAATAATTGAATGAAAACTTGCAACGAACGTTCTGGATATTTCTCTGGAGAGGCAAGAAAGAAAGAAAATCGATAGTTTTTCCCCTTTTTTCGTTTGGTTGCTACACAAAAGCGATGAGATTGCAAGTTTTCATATAAAAATTTGTTTTTTTTTGTACTTTGATAAAGCCGGCGATTAGATTTTATGTGAAATTGCACCCCATGAATGACTAAATTGGTAAATTATACACGACTGAGTGGAGAAAAGTAACAAAGGAAGCGAAAATAATGACGATGCAAGTGGCATGCTAATCAAGTTCAGGGTCAAGGCGGTACTTTGGTTCAGGGAAAATGATTTTTATTGTAATTGAGCTTCAATTTGATGAAAAATTGTAAGAAAAATGAAGATTTTAGATGGAAGATGAACAAAAAATGAAATTTTCGATCAAAATTTGACCTAAAAGAGTCTCAGATGTACAAAAATTCACTTAAAATCGAAGTTAAGAGGTATGTAATAACCCCTAATTATGTAATTTCGTAATTTTTTTAAGGTCGTAATATCAAAAAATGCTCAAAATCATGAAAATTTTGTCTTTTTAGCATGAAGCACACTTCATAACGGCGTCAAGTAACCCGCATTTAACGTCTAAAATGCCAAAGAGTCCTATTTCATCGTTTGTTTACGACTTCCAAGTATTTATTCAAAGCAAAGCACGACTTGTAGCATAAACAAACGCTCTTCCATCAATACAACCAAATCAAAATTCATTCAGAGAGTTCATTTCTACAGCTTTTTAGTCGAGTCCCGATCGTTCTTTCTTTATCAACTCAAAAAATTACTTAGTTGTGTTCGGATTACTCCAAAGTCTGTACCTAAAACGAGATTTATTGAACAAAGAGTTGAATAATTGTATCAATTTTGACGAGAAATGGTTCAAAAACGCAGGTAAAAGTCCTTTGTTCGTTAATTTTTTTGATTTTTACGAAGAAATTGTTCCTTTTCAGTTTGGGAATCATCATTTTCGTTGTTTGTATTGGTGCCCGTGTCGTCGAATCTTATCCCAAACAACGCATCGAGTGCGAGGAATACAAAACGGATGACTCATATGACGGTTCGACATGTACTTTGAGCAAAATTTCCGCCGACGACGCCACAGAATTCGAGTTTGTGCGAAATAATGTCAAAATTTGGTGGTTTATCGATAAAAATCTCAATTTTGAGTGGTTCAAAAAGATCCATGTACGAAATTCGACGGTAAAAAGTATTCCGCGCCCCTTTATGACGCAATACACGAAGATGGAAGTACTTCTGATGGACCATTGTGGTGTCGAGGAATGGCATCCTCTTACTTTTACGCACGCCAAAAACTTGCGACAGCTGCTTTTAAGTCGAAATCTCGTGTCGGAAGTGCCTCGATTCGCTTTTTACAATGCCAACGTACTCGAAGTCATCGATTTGCAACACAACAAAATCACGCGTGTCGACCGGTATGCGTTCATCAACCTCGAGGCACTGAAGGAAATCAAGTTGGCGTACAACCGCATCACGACACTCGACTTGCGGATCTTCAGCAATGTCCATTTGCGACACGTGGATGTCAGTCACAACGCCTTGACGAGTCTTTCGATCGAAGTTGAGAGTGTTTTCAAGACAAAATCCAAAAAAGCTGAACTAAAAGTCATCGCCAATGACAACGAAATCACCCAACTTTTCATCCAAGATGACTTTCCGGTGACAGAATTGAATCTCAAGCGAAATAATTTGACTTTCGTCACACCAATCGCCCTTTTCAAAGACTTAACTTACCTAAATCTCGAAGGAAACCCATTGGGAGGCATTCCGCTTAACACTTTCTTCAACATGGGACACTTGCAGTACTTAAATCTCCGTGGCACGAACCTCAATGCCATCAACGGGGCAATTTTTTCGCGTCTCACGAAACTCAAACATCTCGATTTGTCGAGCAACAATTTCACAACTATCAATTTGCACGATTTGGCTGCCATGGGAGATCTTGAAGAGCTCGTTTTGCTCGAAAATTATTTGAAAGAAGCCGACGCTCAAACGTTGCACGACATTTTCAAGCATTTGACGCACATTTGGATCTCAAGCAACGTCTGGGATTGCGATGAATTCAAGAAATTCGTGCTTAAAGTGCAAGAAACCGGCATCCAAGTCAACAATGGCGAGGGGAAATACGGAACATCCGCAAAGGGCATGCAATTGTGCATCACAACACTCTCACTCTAGATTGGAAAAAGCAAAAAAATTATAAACTCGAATAAATTTTTATAAAAAAAAATTACCTTCAGACGTAAAAAACGTGGAAACAACAAAAATGAGTAAATAAAACAAAAAAAAAATGTATAATAAATGCACGTGACCGTGAAACACACTCGCATGCAAATGCATTGTGTCTGCAGTTTGCGTAAAATTCCCTTTTAAAGAGAAAAAAATAAATAAATCAAATAAAAAGTAAGTACTTGGTTGAAAGAAATGCATCGCCATCATGCCACTGAACTGCTAATTAGATAATTGAAAGGCATTTACATTGTAAAAATGGTACATTTTTCGATTTGTATTACTTTCGCTTTCTTTTTCTGCATTCTCTCGTCATTTCTTTTCATTTCTTTCTCTTACCGTTAATTCACAGACGACCGCGCACACCAAAGAAGACGTTCCATTATACTCAAAGGCACTCGTTTCATGGCGACTTTACTGCGATTGCGATCGAGATAAGTCATTTCCGTGATTTATTTTTATTATTTGATGAATGAACTTTTTGTGCGAAAGTCTTTTGAATGTCATATTTCGTGACTCTTTGACAAAAAAATTTTTTTTTTTAATTTTTGAACCAATTTCGATTAAAAATTTTTTCATTTTAGCAAAATGTTTCGAATTTTGTCATAATCTACAATTATTTCATATTTATAGTTGTTACAAAGCGATGAGGTTTGTTTTCATAAGTCATGCTTTCTTAACTCCGCATCGACTTGTCATGATATTAGCCAACAAACAAAAGATTGAAAATAAAAGCTGTAAGTATTTAATAATAGGTAATGGAATAGGAGGAAATAAAACAGACGATCGAGAGGTCAATTACCTCCCGTCAGAAACGATTTGAAAGAGTTTTTTTTGATGATGGAAGGAAGAATTTTATTAGAAATTGTCGTTTGTTAATTTTTTTAATATTCGAAAAAAAAAATTAAAATACGTTTAATTTTTTTTTTTAAATATCATAAAGCTATTTTTTTTATTAATTTCAATTAAAATTTTTTATCAGAAAAAAAAGGAAAAAAATAAAATTTTTAAATCAATAAAAAAAAATATCATTTTATTTATCAACTTTTATATTTTCAAAAAAAATATGTCTTCTTTTTGAAAATATAAAAGTTGAAAAAAATATATTTTTTTTTTTTTTTTTTTTTTTAATAATTTTTTTTTTTTATAATAATTTTTTTAATTTTTTTTTAATAAACGAAAATCAAAAATAAAGTCTGATGCCCCATTTTAAAAGTCAAAAATTCAATTATTTTAAAAATTCAAAAAAAAGTTTAAATTTCATCAAAATTGATCGTTTTTTGTTGTATTGTCATAATTTTTCAAAAAAAATTTTCAAAAAAATTTATAAAAAATTTTCAATTATTTTTATTTTAAAAATCATATTTTAACTAAAATTTTCTTCTATAAAAATATTTTTCATAAAATTACTGAATTTTTTTTCAAATTTTTTTTACAGTTATTTTTTATGAAATATTAATTTTTCATTTTTTAACTTAAAATGATCTTAAATCAATTTTTAATTTGAAAGTAGCAAAGAAGATTATTAAAAAACAACAAAAATGTTGATCAACGATCAAAAATTGCAAAAAATTTATGTAAATTAGAGCTTCTTTTTGAAAATATAAAAGTTGAAAAAAAATTTTTTTTCATTTATTTTTTTTAGTTTTATTATAAAATTTAAAAATGATAAATTAGAGCCCTCTGACAATTTTTTCCATTTGGAGCAAGATTTGACAAAAATTGCCTTGACACAGTTTTTGACATAGTTTTTGACACAGTTTTGCTCTTGATTTAGTTTTCAAATCAAAACTGTGTCAAAGAAAAAATTTTTTTTCAGTTTCAATTTTTTGGCAGTTTTGAGTTATAAAATGATTAAAATGATAAATTAGAGCCCTCTGACAAATTTCAATCCATTTGGAGCAAGATTTGACAAAAATTGCTTTGACACAGTTTTTGACACAGTTTTTTTTGCTCTTGATTTAGTTTTCAAAAAAAACTATGTCAAAGAAAATTTTTTTTTTCAGTTTCAATTTTTTGGCAGTTTTGAGTTATAAAATAATTAAAAATGATAAATTAGAGCCCTCTGACAAATTTTTATCCATTTGGAGCAAGATTTGACAAAAATTGCTTTGACACAGTTTTTGACACAGTTTTTTTTGCTCTTGATTTAGTTTTCAAATCAAAACTATGTCAAAGAAAAAATTTTTTTTCGGATTCAATTTTTTGGCAGTTTTGAGTTATAAAATGATTAAAAATGATAAATTAGAGCCCTCTGACAAATTTTTATCCATTTGGAGCAAGATTTGACAAAAATTGCTTTGACACAGTTTTTGACACAGTTTTTTTTGCTCTTGATTTAGTTTTCAAATCAAAACTGTGTCAAAGAAAAAATTTTTTTTCAGTTTCAATTTTTTGGCAGTTTTGAGTTATAAAATAATTAAAAATGATAAATTAGAGCCCTCTGACAAATTTTTATCCATTTGGAGCAAGATTTGACAAAAATTGCTTTGACACAGTTTTTGACACAGTTTTTTTTGCTCTTGATTTAGTTTTCAAATCAAAACTGTGTCAAAGAAAAAATTTTTTTTCAGTTTCAATTTTTTGGCAGTTTTGAGTTATAAAATAATTAAAAATGATAAATTAGAGCCCTCTGACAAATTTTTATCCATTTGGAGCAAGATTTGACAAAAATTGCTTTGACACAGTTTTTGACACAGTTTTTTTTGCTCTTGATTTAGTTTTCAAATCAAAACTGTGTCAAAGAAAAAATTTTTTTTCAGTTTCAATTTTTTGGCAGTTTTGAGTTATAAAATAATTAAAAATGATAAATTAGAGCCCTCTGACAAATTTTTATCCATTTGGAGCAAGATTTGACAAAAATTGCTTTGACACAGTTTTTGACACAGTTTTTTTTGCTCTTGATTTAGTTTTCAAATCAAAACTGTGTCAAAGAAAAAATTTTTTTTCAGTTTCAATTTTTTGGCAGTTTTGAGTTATAAAATAATTAAAAATGATAAATTAGAGCCCTCTGACAAATTTTTATCCATTTGGAGCAAGATTTGACAAAAATTGCTTTGACACAGTTTTTGACACAGTTTTTTTTGCTCTTGATTTAGTTTTCAAATCAAAACTGTGTCAAAGAAAAAATTTTTTTTCAGTTTCAATTTTTTGGCAGTTTTGAGTTATAAAATGATTAAAAATGATAAATTAGAGCCCTCTGATAAATTTTTATCCATTTGGAGCAAGATTTGACAAAAATTGCTTTGACACAGTTTTTGACACAGTTTTTTTGCTCTTGATTTAGTTTTTAAAACCAAAACTATGTCAAAGAAAAAATTTTTTTCAGTTTCAATTTTTGGCAGTTTTAAGTTGCAAAATGATTAAAAATAATAAATAAAATAAAAAATAATAAATATTATACGAAAATAATTAAAATTAATAAAAAATATTTAATAATGAATTAATTCATAAAAATACAGAAAATTAAAAAAAAATAAATCTTTTAATCTTTTCTAAAAATTTTTAAATCTTTAATTTCAAAAAACATCAATTAAATTAAAAAAAAAAATTCATGAGAATTTATGACAAATAAAAGAATTCTAAAAATTACATGAAACCCTTTCTAATCCATTTTATGTTCTCATTTATTTACAGGCACTAATTGTTATTTAATTACTCCACAATAACTCGACATGGAATGCAACTTATCTTCATCTTGTCATTGAAATTCTTCAAATGCATTCCTAAAACGAAAAAAAAAAAACTTCTATGAGTCACAAATTTAAATAAAAATTTTCTCACCGCAGTACGACGAAGACGACGACAACGAGATGCGATCAACTACCTTTCATGGACATTTATTACGAAACGCGCGTTGTTCGTAAAAGGAAAAGAGATTTCAAGAACGAGGTTCATTCATCTTTTCTGTTTCGCTGTGTGTGAGAACATCAATTACATCGCCTTTAATTGCATTCGCGTTCAACGTCAACATCAAAACACCGGAACCTGTTAGGTCAAAGAACATATTAAATGCTGCTCTGTGTTATTATATAAAATTTTTTTTTTCTTCATTCGCGAGTCATTTACATCATCTTGCAATTTCAACGGGGATCAGTAGCGGAAAGTCCATTAAAAATGCGTTAAGGGGTTCGAAAATCTGTCGCGACGGCACTGAATCAACCACGAACCATAAAATAATAAGTGATTTGTATGTCGCTACAAATGCATAGACAACGAACTTGGTACTACTTTTTAATATTAATGATTTAGCACGAGCGACGTACGAGTGTCTCTGTTGAAAATACAAAAAAACGAAGAATTTACAACCAAAGTTATCATCATTCATTTAAATTTAAATGACGATGAAGACATTACTTTACATACAAAGAGGTTTCGTACGTAATTACCTGCGAAATGACAGTGATGAGGCAATTTTCGGGGAACTCGGGTGGATTTTTGCAAATAATTGGTTTAATGAAACTGGTTTAAGCCAATTCAAATGTTGAAATTCTTTTTGAATTTTCTTCTTTTTTTTTTATTTTTTTATAAAAATTGGTATCAACATTTAAAATTGAAATGAAAAAAAAAAATGGAAAATTCGATAAAATTTATAAAAAAAATAATTCTTCTTTTTAAAAAAAATTAAAAATGTTTCTTAAGAAATTAATTTGATTTTTTTATAAAAATTAAAAATTTGAAAAAATAGAAAATAATTAAAAATTTTTCTCAAAAAATTAATTTAAAAATTTTCTCAGAAAGCCGAAATTAATTAAAAAAAATCAAATTATTTTTTTTTCTCAAAAAATTAAAATTTAAATTTTTCTCAAAAAAATTTTTTTTCTCAAAAATTAAAATTGATATTTTTTCTTAAAAGTGTATATTAAAAATGTTTTCTCTAAAAAATTAATCAAAAATTTCTTTTTAAAAAAATTAATTAAAAAATTTTCTTTAAAAAATTAATAAAAAAATTTTTCTTTAAAAAATTAAATTAAAATTTTTCTTTATAAAATTAAATTAAAATTATTCTTTAAAATATTAATTAAAAATTTTTCTTTTTTCTCAAAAAACTTTCCTAAAGAAAATCAGTTAAACATTATGTTCCAGAAATTAATTTAAATTTTTTCACAAAAAATCAAAATTAAATTTTTTTCTCAAAAAAAAAAAATTAATTTTTTTTTTAAATTTTTTAAAAAAATTAATTAAAATTTTTCTCAAAAAAAATAATTAAAAATTTTTTTCTTTAGAAAGTTAATTAATTTTTTTTAATAATTAATAAAATATTAACTGCTGAACTCATATTAACAGAAATTTTAACTTTTTTTTTAAATAATTTAAATTTTTCTTTCATTTTAGATGCTCGAGAAGAATAATTTATATCTCAAAGGACTTTTGATGAGGAAAATCAACAGAGAGTCAACATGTCATACTGAAACAAAAACTCAAAGTACCTGAAATCTCTTTAAATTATGGAATATAAGAACCAATAACATGGATGTTTCTGCTTCTGAATGAACTAATAACTAAAAATACCTCGAATCTCAAATTTCTTCAAAAATCCAGATCGACAACATTTCAAATTATTGTTTTGGCCTAAAATTAAACTTTTTTCGAGGCAAACAATGATGCGTCAATGGAATTTCCGACCAAATTGGATTTGTAGTGAACTATTTCACACTGTATGGCAGTGTAAAGTTCTCGACACACGCGAACGATGGGTTATTACCAACAAAAGCTCGCTAGCATACCTTTGTGTTCTTTTCGTCGTCGTGGTATTGTTATAATATTATTATCTGTTTCCCCGTGTGTACGTGATTCCTTTTGGCATCGACACGGCAACACGACGAGCATTCAATAGAAAAATGAGCTGCGTACCTACCTGGTTGCTTTGTAGGCAAAGTTTACACGTGTGTGTGGAATATAAATATTTGTGTTAATATGTCTGCTTGTCTCTATGGATACAGAATACAAAACGCCGGTCAGTTATTTATAACTTGGAGACTTGCTATTTAGTATTGCATACAAATTAATGTGAGCAAGAATCATGTCGTCGAATCTCCGCGGTTGCTGCCTGCTCGCAGTTCCCCGTCACAGCGGCAACAACAACAACAATAACAATAATAGAATAACATTTTTAATTTGTCTGATATTAACCGTGATAACGACGACGAGCCATTGTACGGCAATAACAACCACACAAACCCCAAGCACCGCAATCGGAAGCGATTTGTCGTCCGAGAGTTATTTGAACAGCACCGAATCACTTGTCGAAGCATCGACAACGACGGAAACTCTTGACTCGAGTACCACAACGGAAGTCATTTTCGTAACGGAAGACGTCGAAGACACCGATATCTTCCCCTTGTACTGCTCCGAGCCAAAAAATGTCCCAAACCCGAAGGAAATGTGCGAAATTTCCATCGCCAATTGCCCAAAATGCAATGAAACAGACGAAACTGATGCCGATCTCGACACTTCAACTCGCAACATTGTCATTTTCAGTCATGATACTTCAATTATCACCTTTATTCATGTCTACGAAGTGCCATTAGTCGCAATGCCTGTGTCAGTCTTCGAGCAATATACGAATTTAGCGATTTTACAACTCGAAAATTGCTCGATACGCGATCTCGATGGCATCACAAACGCCACAAAGCTGAAGAAATTGTACGTGAACAACAATAATTTGCGACAAATCGGCGAAGGTCAGTTGCATGGCGCACCCCATTTGCGTCTACTTGAGGCGACGCACAACAAAATCGAGATTGTCGACGAGAAAGCGTTCAGCAACAACGAGAACCTGTATTGGCTGGACTTGAGTTACAATCGTATTGGGGGTTTGCCATGGGCGGTGTTCCAATATCTCAAGGCAATTGTCACAATTAACTTGTCGCATAACATGATCGAGGAATTGGGACTCGTTTGTAGTGGCATCGAGACACTTAGTACGCTAGATTTGTCCTATAATCGCATCAAAAAGATTCGGGCAAGTACTTTTGAGAGAACGACGAACCTCGAGGCGATCCATTTGGGCAACAACGAGATCGAAATGATCGAACACAATGCCTTCGATCAATGTTCGAAGCTGAAATCGCTCGATTTGTCGAATAATCGATTGCAATCGTTGCACTTTGATATCCCAAGTAGCCAATTTAGCAGCTTGTTGGTACAAAACAACCTCATCGGTGAACTGGCTTGTACAACGCGGCAACAAAATCTCTCGAATCTCAAGTTACATGCGCAAAATAACCAAATTTCAACGCTTTTTGTGCAAGATGGCATTCCCATAACAGACTGCAATTTGGACACAAACCGCCTGAAATCACTCTCGACCTTGACCAAAGTTTACACACTCACGAGTTTGCGGCTTTCGAACAATGATCTGTCCGAATCAACTGATCTACCATCATTCACGAATCTCGAAAATTTGGTCGAATTGGATCTAAGTTACACGGATCTCCAAGCGGAATACGTCAAATATCTCTTTCAACTGAAAAATCTCATTTTTTGGCTCGATCTCTCGGGAAATCCATCATTGGCATCTTTTGATTGGAACATCAATCCCGGGTCCCCGGTTCAAGTTCTTCGTTTAAATAACTGCTCCTTGACCGATTTGAATGTCCCGAACCTCCTTCAAGCACTCCCGAACTTGCAAGAAATCGAAATCGATGAAAATGAGTTCCCGTGTCGCACTTTGAGACGAATTTTGGTCGACATCCAAGGCATCGGCGGTAAAACTGTGAAGAAAGGAGACATTAATGACTTTGAACATATCGAAGGGATTCGATGTGTGAACGATACTCAACCCGAAATTCCCAAGCCCAGCGTCGGATTGGAAGCGAATACCACAAAACTCGTCCTGCTGAAGCCCATTGTCACGCATATCACGCCAACGACTGCTGCAACCGAAATTTCCGACGCGGAAATGAAAGCTTCGACAGAAACGCATAGCACGAGTAAGTCGCGCATCCAGATAAAGCCACATATTCCATCGACGACGTCGCCAGCCAGTAATACGGGTGCAGCAACGGCAACTGAAACAACAATTGTGACAAGTGAAAGTGAATCACCTTCTATTGAATCAACAACAACAGAATCAAATTAACTGAAAAAAAAAACTAATAATTGCATTTTCGGTGAAAAACATGCAAAAATGTGAATGAAACGAAAAAGAAATCAAGTGAACACACGTGCTATACATAAATATAGAGAGAAAAAAATACGTTAAATGCCTAAATCAATTCAAATTTTATTCCACATTGTAGTCTCTAGTTTAGTATTATTATATTATAAATTTATAATTATGATGTAGCGAACACTGTGAATGTAGTAACTTAAAAAAAAAATTTCGCACACGCACACTCTTTATTGCTTTTGTAGGACGAATGATGATGAAAATTAGGTACATTGTACTGTGACGTGAAACAGAAAAAAAATATTTAAAAAAATAAAAATGAATCAATTCCAACAAAAAAATCGCTTGATTACTATTTAGTTATAGATGCAGATCGAGAGATATTTTTTTGCAGTTATTTGAGTGACTCACGGTACATTTTGCCGCAGAATGTGATTAAAAAAGCTGTTATATGTGCATTTTAACGGCAGTTTTATGCTTCTACGGTGATTTTACAGTCACTTTATGCTAATAAATTCTTAGAATGCATAACGGTGCGGAGACAAATGCCGTCATTTTGGCTTTTTGTGATGCAAAAATCATCATTAAATGTTTAAACAATCGATTTCGAATGGAAATTTACATGACCTTGAATATTTTTGGGTGTTTCATAGTTTGGGTTGAATTAATTTGAATAATTTTTTATGAGAAATTAAATAAAAATTATTATTTATGTAATTTTTTCAAATTAAAATTTAAAAATTTTAAAGAGATTCTATGATAGGTTTTTAGTTGAAATTGAACATCAATTTTTTAATTAATTATTAAAAAATTATTTTTTTTAATTTTTTTTTAACTATTTTTTTTAAATATTTTTTATAATTTTTTTTTTTTTTTTGAATTAAAAATTTTCATTTTAATTTGTCTGAAAATTATTTTTTTTAATTATTTTATTTAAAAATTTTTATTTTTTTTTTTTTTACAAATTATCATTTTTTTTTTTGAATTTATAATTTTTACAATTTTTTAATTTTTTTAAATATATTTTTTTTTATTTTTTTAATTTTAAAGGATTTAACTTTTTTTATGTTTAATTATGTTAATTATTAATTTTGACATTTTTTAAATTTTTATTTTTTGCAATTTTTTCTTTAATTTTTAACTTGAATGATTTTTATTTTTTTTTTAATTTTTAATAATTTTTTTATTAATTAATTTTTTTTTAATTAAATTTTTTTTTTGTCAATATTTATTTTTTTAAACTTTTTTTTAAATTTATAATTTTTATAATTTTTACAATTTCTTAATTTTTAAATTTTTTTATTTTTTTTTTAATTTTTACTATTTTTTATTTATTTAATTTTTTAAAAATTTAAATTTTTTAATTCAATATTTTTTAATTTAAAATTGGATTTTTACAAAATTTTTGACAAAAGTTCATAAAATTTTTGCAATTCAACCAAAAATTAACTTTTTTTTTTTATTAAAATTTTCAATTAAATTTTTATTCAAACGTCATGAACGGAAAATCATTCAATAAAAAAAAACTGTTGAAAGCTCATAAAATATTAGGAGGCAATACGAAAACCTTCGATCGCTTTTCCTCTGCATTTCCACACAATTTCAATCAATTTTATTACATCACGTAAGAAAATTACGAGCGTACGTGTTCCACAATTTAATAATTGATTGATTGGCGTCTTTCACGGTAAGTTCAAAGTCAAGGAAACTCGTATTTTTCATATCATTTTTTTCCATTTTGCAGCTCACTGAAGAGAATATCTGCCTTTAATTATTTTCCTTGCGAAGGTTCAATGACTCCTTCTCACCTGTATCGCCGGGCATTCACTGTCTTGAAGCATGCCATTGCAAAAAAAAAGGTATAAAAAGCAACAAATACAATGAAAAGAGAGAAAAAAAACAAAACTATTTAAGCCGGTTTAGAGGATTGATGTTTTTTTTTATTTATTTATATTTATCGTGATGAGTAACACACGAGATACACGAGAAAAAGTCATCACACGTCGTCGTCATTAAAAGTGACATCGTAGCATAGACATTTTTATTTACAACAAGCTGAAGTATTTAAATTGTGTTACGATCTGTTTTAAAAATAAATTTGAAAAAAAAATTAAAAATTGATTTTTTATGAGTTTTGATGTCTTTTTGTTCTTAAATTTTAGAAAAATTAATATAAAAATATTTTTTTGTCAAAAAAAAATATTAAAAAATTAATATTTAATTATTTTAAAAAAAAATTTAATTAAAAATTTAAAAAAAATTTAAAATAAAAAAAAAATTTGTCAAAAAAAAAATTTAATTTTTCTATTAAATTTTTTAATGAGAAAATTAAAAAAAAATTTTTAAAATAAAAAAAAATATTTAATTTTTTTTCTTAAAATATTTTTTGAACATAAAAAAACTATTTAAAAAAATAAAATTAAAAAAATAAAATTAAAAAAATAAAAAGTTAAAAATAAATTTAATAGAATTATTCTAAATTTCGTCAAATAATTCATAAAATAATATTTAAATAAAGAAAATAATTAATTAAAAAATAATATAAACAAAATATAAAATAATAATTAAAAAAAAATAATTTTGAGTTATAAAAAATTCTAAAAATTAGATAAAATTTTTTTTAATTATTAATAATTTTTTTTTATTTATTTTTTTTTTTATTTAATTTTTTTTTTGAATTTTATTTAAAAAAAACTTTTTATTTAAAAAATTTTATTAATTAATTAATTAACAATTTAAAATTTTGAAAAACTTTTTAAAAAAAATTTTTAAAATAATAAAGTAATTTTTTTTGATATAAGAAATCTTGTAACAAAAAATAATATTTCAAAATACGCTCAAGCCCTTCATTTCACGAAAACTTTAAAATTTTAATTTGCATAACATTAAAAAAACGTGTGACGCTTGTTTTCTTTCCTGTGTTATCATGTCATCACCATCACTCGTGTAAAAAAGTGTAAACTTGACCTGCTTTTTCGGTAGCATTTTGTCGGTTCATTGAGTTCGCAATTGCGGGTGACGACGAAATTCATTCAATTATCACGTGACGTTGACTGATGTGTGAAGCGACGCGTTCTAGACGAAAATTAAATTAGCAACTTTTGAAATTTAATTATTTTTTAACACTTTTTCAGGTAAATATTTTGATGAGATGAGAAAAAATTTCCATTGAGACATCAAAAAAAGATTGAAATCGAAGCAAAAAATGCAAGAATGCAAATCGATCGACAGAAAATACCGCTGAATTTACCGTAAATTGCGTCGCCACACACACGCCTCGCATAACAGGTGCATGTACCATTAACAGCAACTCTCTCATTAAAAGAGAATAAATAAAAATAAGAAAAAAATCAGAAAGTACGAATGTGTTGATTAGCTGAATTGGAGCACGGCAGCTACTGTTTCGGTTATCTCGGCAACTATAAATTAAATTGTTCGCAAAAGTGATAAAAACAAGTCCAGCGGAGAAATTACGCGAAAAAAATCGATGACTTCATACAATTTTTTTCCCAGAATTGTCGTTTATCAGCCATTTACGTCGAAAAAAAGCAATTTAATCCATGTTTGTCTGGTATGTTAATTAATGTGTAAATAATATCATTATTATTATTTTATTGCTAATACGAAGTACAAACAGGTTTTTCATTCTAAATTTCAATATTAGAATTTTTTTTGTCATTCAACTCTCGATGATGACGCGATGACGACACTAATTTGAATAAAAATCGCTTAAATTCCATAAAAATTCATCAATTCAGACTTTTTTTCGTCGATTTTTAAAAAGGAGATTCCCTCGAAACGGGTTTTTAACGTAAAATATTTTCGGTTTCTACGAACGAATTGCCATTTATGTGCGGTTCAGACCATAAAAAGTGTTTTTTTTTTCGTAATTAATTTTGTGAGGGTGTGCTGATGACTTTTTAGCTGCTGCAAATGCCACCTGATGGTTGTTGACTGCTGAGTGAGTGACGAAAAAGACGCCATATAATTAAATTAAAACGACAAGAGGCAACGAAAAAATCCATAAATGACGAGAAATTATTTATTATCGCCGGAAGTTTGGCTCTTCAAGTCAGTCAAGCACTTTAAGCACGTTAAGATTCATTTGTATGAACTTCATGTCAGATTTAAATATGATCATTACGTGCATGATCATAATAATTATTATGACTCACGTGTTTTGAATTGATAAACTGTGAGTTTTGACTTGAAATTATAGAGAAAAAAGGAAGGAAAGGTGATGAATGACGCGAACGGAGACGAAATTTGAAATTGAAAGTTAAAATTTTAATTAAAAAAAATTGATTTGATGACGAAATTTACTAAAATTCTGTTGTTTCTGGACTAAAAGTTGCGTTTTTGTACAAGAATCTTGCAAAATTTGACCTTTATCAGCAAAAATTGGATTTAAAATGGAATTTGAGGTTTGGAATTGATCAAAAAAAGGTAATTTTATTCGTAACATCATTAATTTTTGGTAAGTTATATCAAAAGTTGTCGAAATTTCTTCAAAAAATTTAATTTTTTAGCAAAATTTTTTCATAAATTGATTTTTTCTAATTAATTTTTCAACTTTTTAGATCAAAACTTAGAAATTTGTTACGAAAAACTGAAATTTGGGACTAACAATCTCTCAAAAAAAGATTATTTTTAAAAGTTTTTACTCAAAATTGATAAAATTTCATATAAAATGTCTTATAAATAAAATAAAAAATTTAAAATTTGTCATTTTTTGAAGATTTCTATTCTAAACGTTATCAAAATAGACCAAATTTTTACAAAAAGTCAAAATCCTGACAAAAAAGAGGCATTTGAGACAGAAAGCCTCAAAAAAATGTATAAAAAAATTTTATTTTTGAAAATTTTTCATTAAAAATTGTTAAAATTTTACAGAAATCTACCTTCAAAGGCCTTAAAATGAATAATAAAACAAAAATTCACCCGAAAATCAACTAAAAAAGTTAAAAATCTCACCTTCTGTTCGCAAAATCGATCAAACCATCTGCATCTGCACCAATTGAATAGACAAAAACCTTCATCCGAACACTTTTCGATCATAATATGAGGAAATTTCTCACACAGAACCTACACACCGCGAATGAATTCAATCAATTCGTGTAGGAGTCGCAGCGTAAAAAGTGACTTCGCGCAATTATTCACTACTATTTATAAAAAGTTGTCGAAAACGAGCGAGAGAAAACAAAATAATAAACAGATCATGCAAGGTTATAAGCCATTTATGGTTGGAATTTTATCACTAACTGATTAAATACAAAAAAAAATTATTGTCGCGCAAACCACGGACACTTATTCAGCTCATTAAGACTCACATGAGCTCGTATCCCGGCATTATGCAGCTTCGCCACGAGCTCTTTTAGGTATTCGCACGTGAAATTATTGCCACTGATGTGAATTTCCTGCAGTTTTGTGAAGAAATTTCGCAATCCCGGGACATTCAATTGCGTCAAATTGCAATTATTGAAGACCAATTTGCTCAGAACCGAGTTTGAACGTTGCTTAAAAGTCACGCCACGCAACTTGGGGTTGCCAGAAACATCGAGCGACACCAAATTTGTCATTTCCAAGACGGTTGTCAGCTGCTCCGGGGTCAAATTGGTGCCTTGCAAATTCAATTCCTGCAAATTTGTGAGTGTCAGTAGCGAAATTAGCGATGAAGAGGTAATGGCGGTATTGTTGGCGAGTGATAACTTTTGAAGTCCCTTCACACGAGCGACGTTATTGACATTATTCAAGTTCGTATTCGCCAAATTCAGGTGCGCCAATGGAAGTCCTCGTGGAAATTTGACCTTTAACTGCGTTTCATTTTGGATTTTTTCACGTGACGCATCCAAAACGAGTCTGCTAGGCTTCTCTTTGTAGTCCAAAGTCACGTTTTGTAAAGGATTTTCCATCAAATACAAAAAGGACAAACTTTTACTGACGATCGTGAACTGAAAATTCATCAAAAAATTCTTCGAGAGGTTCAACATGACCAAAGATTGACATCCATCGAAGGCTTTTGGGTCAATACTCGTGATTTTATTGCCCGAAACGTCAAGTTCCCTCAAATTTTTCAGGTTTTTGAAGTCATCCGCTTGAATAATTGTGATCCGGTTCATCGCAAGTCTAAGAAATCTCAAATTTTCTTGATGCCGAAACACTTGACGAACATTCCGCAAACGATTGTTGTTCAAATTGAGCGATGTGAGGACCGGATTGTGCTGAAAAACCTTCTTCGGGAGCTTTTTGATGCGATTATTGCTCAAATCCAGCCAATACAGGTTCGGTAAGTTCTTAAAAGCGTTCCTTGTGACATTTTCCATCTTGTTAAATTGTGCCTCGATGTACACGACTTTCGCATGGAACTTGGCATCGCCCATTTTTAATATTTCATTTTTATTCAGGAATATTTGCTGGACACTTTTGACGTTTTTCATGCCATCCAACGACGAAATGCCGCACGATTCGAACGTTACAGTCTCTAATTTGCGGAAATTCTTCAATCCGGAGGGGATTTTGCCCAAATCGACTCGGAGAATTTTCATGTGCTTCACTTCAGCAGCCTTGCCGGAGACAATTGTGACGTTTTTTTCATGGAAATTTCCCTTTTTTGTCACCAAACAGACGTCTTTGGACTCTTTCGTGGCACGACATTGTAGTTCGACGACGTCATCAGCAACGCAGAAGAGCAAAAAGTAGCAGAAAACGAGGAAAATTACTGCAAAATAATTGTGCTTCATGTTTTTTCACCGTAATCTAACGTTCCCGCGCTTATGAAATCCAGTTCGCGAGAAGACACAAATAGAACTGAGTCTGTTATTTTGTAACAAAAAAAAAACAGAAGACTGCCAAGTGTTTCAATCGTTTTTTTTACGAGTACAGAGACAACAAACAACATGTTGCTGACCTTCACCCCAATAACAAAACAACATAAATGCGATTAAGCATCAGAATCTTTGCGAGATTCGAAATTCTCGAGAAAATTACGATCGATTCCGGCAGTTGTGTGTCAAAATAACCATCAATGATGTCATAAAAACGGATGCCGGGCCTTATCTCGACGACTTTTCATCTGCAAAAGGGGTTTACAAGTCACTGGAAGTGAATTTTTCTTATCAGCAACCCTTGTAACGAGTGCGTTAGATGTCGTCGACACACTTTTCGACAATGTTGACCCGTGATTATCTCTGGTTTCGCCGTTTTTTGTTCATTCAGTCGTCATTTGAGTCTCGCACAGCCAAGAAGATGCGTAAAAAATCACTTTTTCTCTTGTTTTTCTGCTCCGCAGTGCTTTCCGCGACGGGCATTCAGTTAATTTGCAACACAAAAAACGAATCATGTCACATAAAATCCGCAATTTACGACTTTGAAGAGGAGCCACAAGTCAATTTTACATTTATCATGAAGGGATCGGACAAAGTCACGCAAATTCGGTTCGAAAACAGCGAAATTGGCGAGCTGCCGAAAGTAATTTTCGAGAGATTCAAGAATTTGCAAGTTTTGGACTTGAAATTTTGTGCCGTGAAACGCTTCAGGAAGTCATCGCTCGAAAATGCGCATAATTTGACGGAAATTGACCTCAGTTACAACAAATTAAAGAGGCTGGAGGAGAATTTGTTCGCTGTTTGTACGAAATTAGTGACTTTAAACCTCTTTCGGAACACGATTGTGGAAGTTAACGAGAAAGCCTTTGCTGGTTTGAGCAATTTGGAGCGTTTAGTGTTGTCTTCGAACGAAATTCGACGCTTACGACAAAATGTTTTCCAAGATTTAACGTCTTTGACTGAGTTGGATCTCAAGAAAAATCGCATCGAAGACATTGGAACAGCTTTACAGACCTTAAAACAGCTCGAAATCCTGGATTTGAGTTTTAATAAAATCAAAAATGTCAGTAAATCATCATTTTCGGGCCTAAAATCGCTCGAAATTCTCGATTTGAGCAATAATCGCATCGAATTTGTCGATTTTGATGTTTTTCAAGCGAATCCCGTGTTGGAAGCTGTCAACTTTGCCAACAATAAACTCAAGGAATTGACTTTAAAGGTATTTAGTGCCTCGTTCAGGATCTTGGACATCAGCCAGAACGCATTAACACACGTAAATGTGACTTCCGGCGTCGTTTCCGTTCCTCATCGCACAAAAACAAGCATCAATGTTGACGATAATTGGCTCGAAATGATCTCCGTTGATGATGATTTGCCTCTGAGGAAGCTTTCGATGGCCCGAAATAACGTTTCTTCGTTGGAATTTCTCGGAAATTGTTGTGCGAACCTCACTTCCATCGATATTTCGCACAATCCGTTGGAGTCTCGTGCGAAAAATGACAAAAAATTGCGTTCTAAAGGGGTTTTGACACTCGTGGCGAGGAATATAAGTGCCCATGATGCCACAGCAGTCGATGTTATTTTCGATTTACTTGAAGAAACGCCGCTCCTGCAGTCGTTGGATGTCTCTCAGAACAATCTCGCTGCCGTGGATTGGACTTTGCTGCCAAAATTGAACGATTTAACGACATTAAAAGTCGAAAATTGTTCCATCGCGCACTCGGATGACTTAATTTCGACATTTCCCAATCTCACGATGCTCCATTTTGGGGGCAATCTAATAAATTGCGACCATTTATCGAGCAACGGCAAAGTTGAATGTCACAATTAATTAAAAATAAATAACTCTGCGAGCGATTTGACGACCATAAACAGCGTTAGAGACATCTAATAAATGCCAAATGTGTGTTTGCGTAGAAAATAAAGTTTCATAACACGAATAAGATTGATGTTCATTGCATTATTTGACCAAATATGGTGCTTGACAACGATCGAAGACGACGAATTTATGGCGAAGCCGTTACTTTCTGTGAATTTTTCTTGCATTTCTTCGTATTCCAAAGCTGCAATTGATGATTCACTCACAGAAAAGGGACAAAAATGAACTTTTTGCATGTGAAACGCGACCTTAATCCGATTGTAAATGTTCAAAAACAAGAAATAATTGCAAAAAGGGACCGATTCCCTTTTATTTTTGTTCGAATTCGTATTTCCAGATATTGAAATAAATGAATCACGTGCGTTCGGCATACGGGCGGAGGGAAATAACACTTGGTTGGTCAGTGAGTCACAGTTTTTATCGCAAAATTAATATTTTAAGAGGATGAACTTCAATCATTTGTCTCTCTTAATCGCATCTTGCAGCAGAATTTGTCGATTTTTCTTCCTTTTTTGTCGTTAATTGGCTTTTGTCACAATAAAATCATCCAAAAATCGCTTAATTGACGTCAAAATCTTCCATTTTTGGGTAGATTTGATGACAATGATGCTCAAGAATGGCAAAATTCTCTTCGAAGGTAAGATTTTTTAAATGCTTCGAACAAAAAATGAGGAATTTCGATGAAAAAATTCTGAAAATAAAAAAATATATATTAATGAAGGCCCTTATTTAGCAAAAATTTCAAAAATGTTTCGAAAAATTATAAAATTTTTACTTTTTTTACAAAATTTTATTTAAATTTGAAATTTTTTTCTCTTTTTAATAAATTTAAATTAAAAATTTGAAATTGTTTATTTAAAAAAAAAGGATTTTTACAAAAACTTTAAAATTATTTTTGTTTTTTCAAAAAATTTAAGTCAAAATTTTTTATCGAAATTTAAATTTTTTGCTTTAAAAAAAATAATTTTAATAGAATAATAAAAATTTATTTATAATTTTTAAAAATTAAAAAAAAATTAATTTTAATAAAATTTAAATTAATTTTAAAAATTTTTAAATTAATTATATTAAATTATTTTTTTTAAATTAATTAAAAATAAAATTTTTAATTAATTTTTTATTTTTTTACAAAATTTTATTTATTTTTTGCAAATTTTTCCTTTTTAAATAAATTTTAATCAAAATTTTGAATATTTTTAGTGACTTTCGATAATTTTCAGTACAAATAATGAAAATTTTCATCCATAACGAAACATTTTTCACCTTTCGAAGACAAAAAATTAACACCGTCAGTCATCACAACTTCCGAGAAACAACAACTCAATTCCAAGAATCGTGATTCAACGTTCAGCGACACTTATCGTTCATGACGAAATGCGAAAACAAGTCAAATATTTGTCTTGAGTCGTCATTAATTATCAAAAAATATCAAAATTGGACAAATATTTACGAGTTTTTAATATTCTTAACAAAAAAATATTACATAAGTGATGACTCAGCGACAAAAAAATTCTTCAAAAATCGCGTGATTCATTAAAAAAAAGTCCCTTGCTAAAAATTCATTCCAGACAGTTTGCAGACTTTAAAATTTTTTTCAATAAATTGTCTCATAAAAGTTATTGCATCGTCGTGTTATCGCATAACGTGCATCGTAACCTTACCATTTATGGTAAAACATTCTAGACGAGCATTAATACGATGAAAAAAAAGGAAAGCAAGACACACATACAGAATATTTGTTGAGATAGGTCGTTACTTTAATGGGCAGAGGAGATGCTCTGAGTCGACGCAGGATCATAAAAAATTGTCTGGATTGCTTTTTCTTTGTTTTAAGTTTCAAAGTGTGTTAGTCGAACCATGAATTTTTGATAGATTGCTCGAAGATGACTGGAAATTTTGCAATTTATCCCTTTCGCAGGCTAAAAAAATAATTTAAAAAATTCTTTTTTGATGAAATTTAAAAATTTAGAAATTTTTTTAAAAATTAAATTAAAATTTAAGACAAGAAAAAATCACAAAAAGATGAAAAATTACCTTAAAAGGGCTTTTTAGGCTCTTATCCGTTCATCAACGGTCATTTTGAACTCAAAAACGCCCAGTTTTGAGACGAATGAAAGTGATAAATAATAGCCCATAGTACAATTGGTAAATTTTCTGTGCCTTGGGTCGGTCATATATGATTTTTTTGCATGCTGGGTCGATGCATTTATTTTTTTGACATGGGTATTAAAAATCATAACAACAAGTAAAAATGGAGAAATTGCTCGAAATTTGGAATTTTATAAGGATCCTGAGGATTTCGAGGTCTAAAATTGCTCTTTTTATCCAAAAGAATCTTCCGTGAATGCTTTGCTTCGTTTCGAAGACTTTGCTTTGTCTTTGATTTTACGTAACTTTTTCTTGATTTTCTTTGTTGGTCCTGAAAAGGACCTTTTGTGAGTTTTTGAGATCACGCGACGAATAATTTATGATGATTTTTCGGTTTTCTTGGGCAACAAGACAGCTTGGATGTTTGGCAAGACGCCGCCTTGAGCGATTGTGACGCCCGAGAGCAATTTGTTCAATTCTTCGTCGTTGCGGATGGCGAGTTGCAAGTGACGGGGAATGATACGGGTCTTCTTGTTGTCACGAGCAGCGTTTCCTGCCAACTCCAAGACTTCAGCTGCCAAGTATTCCATGACGGCAGCCAAGTAAACGGGAGCTCCGGCACCAACGCGCTCCGCATAGTTGCCTTTGCGCAAGAGACGATGGATACGACCGACGGGGAATTGCAATCCAGCGCGGTTCGAGCGAGACTTTGCCTTTGCCTTGACTTTTCCTCCTTTTCCACGGCCTGACATTGTTAATTTTTTGTTTTTTTCTTCTTTTAGCTTCGATGCAAACACAACGAGATGTTACGAATAACTGATGACGAATTCCGGAACGCTCCCTCTTTTATACAAAAAAATTCGAACGCAGACAGGGGCGGAGTTACGAACGATAAATTATTGAAAATCTCAAATATTTCCGAAAATTCTCGATGAAAATTGGAAATTTTTCATAAAAAATAATTTTTGAACAATTTTCCATCAGAATTTTATGAAATATTTGAAAAAATCCAAAAATTCAAGGAGAAATTTGAGTTTTTGTGTAATTTTGTGTGTCTCCCGCCATTTTGGTTGTTCCGAACATCTGCTTAAGTCTGCGTTCGAACGAAAATCGTATAAAAGGGAGAACGCAAACGTCGAAAGGCATCATTTCGTTTTTGACTTACGAGAAGGAAACAACTAACAATGGCACCAAAAACCAGTGGAAAAGCCGCCAAGAAGGCAGGAAAGGCCCAAAAGAACATCGCGAAGGGCGACAAGAAGCACCGCAAACGCCGCAAGGAGTCGTACGCCATCTACATCTACAAAGTCTTGAAGCAAGTGCATCCCGACACCGGAGTCTCCTCCAAGGCGATGAGCATCATGAACAGCTTCGTCAACGACATCTTCGAACGTATCGCCGCTGAGGCAAGTCGCTTGGCTCACTACAACAAACGCTCGACGATCACCTCTCGGGAGATCCAAACTGCCGTCAGATTGTTGTTGCCCGGAGAATTGGCCAAGCACGCTGTCTCTGAAGGCACCAAGGCTGTCACCAAATACACGAGCTCCAAGTAAATTCACCCAATTTTCGTCTCAAAAACGGTCCTTTTCAGGACCAACAAAAAATATCAACAAAAAGTTAACAAAAAATCAAAATATTTCTTACCTCTTTTTAATTTTTTAATGAATTTTATGCCTTTGAATGATGATATTTCTTTAATTAAATTCATAAAATATTCGAAAATGTTTTGAATTTCATCTTTAATAATTTTTTTGAAAAAATATCGAATATCTCGAAGCAGGAATTTAAATTTTTAATACACTTTTTTTCATTTTTTAAGAAAAAATATTAAAACTTTCATTAAATTTAGGTTTTGAGTGATAATTTTCTTATTTATAAAAATTTGAGCTCAAAATGTTAAATTTTGTATTAAAAAATAATACCAAATTTTTATTAATTTTCGTAATTGATGCTCAAAAATAGGCAAAATGTTGAAAAAAAAATTTCTTGAAAATTTTAAATTTTTTCTTCGCTCGATATTCGACAATTTTTATCCTCATAAAGATAAATTTCATGAATTCCAAAACATTTTTGACCATTGCATCTTTTTTAATGAGTCTAGACTTCGCTTAATATTCTTAAAAAAAAAATAATAATTTAGTAAATTTCGATTCTTCTTTAATATTTGGCTTCATTTTATTTGCAAAAAATATGAAATTATTCTCTTACAAAATTCATAAACTCAAAATTGTGCAATTTTCAGATTTTTTTTTCAACAATAATTTTTTTTATTGATAGTTCAATATTTTTACATATTACAATTTTAAAAATTTATTCAAAATTTTTTGAATTTTTTTTCAAATTTTTTTTAATTTTTAATCAAATATTGCTTAATTTTTACATTGAGTCATGAAAATATTTTAAAATTTGTCTTTTATAAAAAATTTATTGTGAAATGAAAAAAAAATTATCTTTTGAGTTTCACTCAAACAAAGAAATTTTTTAAACGTTCCTCATCTGAGTCATTCTAAAAATTCTGAATTTTAATTTTTTTCATCAAATTTTTGGAATTTCCCTTAATTTTAGCTCTTTGAAAGTATTTTGGATGAATTTCATGCAAAAATTAAAAAAATGATTTCAGTGAAATTTTTTTGACCTTCACCTAAAAACATTTTTGAGAATTTTTTTTTCATCGAACATCGAATCAGAAAAAAAAAATTACTCAATTTTTTCGAAAATGTCTTTAATTTCATCAATTTTTAAAATTTTTAAAAGCCAAAATCTTTTTTCAGTAAAAAAAGTTCAAAAAATCAAAATTTATCTTAATTGAAAAACAAATTGCAAAATGCAGAAACGTAAATCTCTTTTTGCTTTCATTCAGTAGCGATCGTACCTTGAGTGGATGAAAAACTTTGAATGCTCATAATTTTTTCCCGATTAAAAAAATTCATGAAAAAATTAATTCGACAAATAGCTCAGAATAATTAGATTTATTTTTCACAAAAATATTCCCAAAAAATTTTAAAACTTTGTAAAAAATTAAAATTTAATTCAGTCGTAGAGCAAATCGCACTGAACGAAAATCATCCATACCCTTGTTAGAAAAATTAAAAATTTATTGATAAAAAATTAATTTTTTGAAATTTTTTTTCTTTTACTCGGCAGAAAAGATTTCAATCTATCAAGAGCATTAAAGAAAATTTTTTAATTTTTCGTAATTTTTCTGAATTTTACAAAATTTCTGAAAAATTTTTATGAATCAACCATCGAACTTTGACGAAAAATTTATTTTTTGTGATAAATTTGAAAGAAACTTGCGGATTTTTGTATTTTTCTGATAGTTTGTTAATTTTTCTAAAAGTTTTCTTGAGATTTTTGGTCAAATTTGGAGATATTTCATCAAAATTTGCGAAAATAAGAAACGAGATCGTGAAAATTTGTGAGAAAGAGTCATGAAAGAGCGAAACAATTTCGATGCGACCTACTTCTCGGGCAAAACGGCGCGACTTAAGCAAGTGACGAACAGAGGGCGCTTCACTGATTAAATTTTTCAAAGTTCAAGTTTCGCTTTGCAAACAAATCAAATCTCACTCAAGATGTCTGACGCTGTTGTCGAACCCACACCCGCCGTCGCTGCTGCCTCGCCAGCTGCCAAGAAAACGAAGACGCCCAAAAAGGAAGGCGCCAAGAAGCCCAAAACGAAGCCAACGCACGCCCCAACTGCCACGTTGGTCATGGCTGCCGTCAAGGAGTTGAAGGACCGCAAAGGCTCGTCGTTGTCTGCCATCAAGAAGTACATCGCCGCCAACAACAAGGTCGATGTCGAGAAATTGGCGCCGTTCATCAGAAAAGCCCTGAAAAATGCCGTCGTCGCTGGCAAATTGGTGCAAGTCAAGGGAAAGGGAGCTTCGGGATCTTTCAAATTGCCCGCCAAGGAGAAGGTCGAGAAGAAACCCAAAGTTGCCAAGAAGCCCGCAGCGAAGAAAACTTCCGTCGCGAAGAAGAGCGCCACGAAGAAGGTTGCCAAGAAGCCCGTTGCCAAGAAAAGCACCGAAAAGAAGGAAAAGGCAGTCAAAGCTAAAGTCGCCAAGAAAGCTGGCACCGTGAAACCCAAGCAAAAGGCAACAAAACCAAAGGCAGCGAAGCCCGCAGCAGCAAAGAAGCCAAAGACACCCAAAAAGGCAGCAGCAAAGAAACCCGCAGCAGCGAAAAAACCCGCCGCGAAGAAAGCTGCACCAAAAAAGAAGTAAATTCTTCACGTTTCTAACGCGAAACGCAACTCAAACAAACAATCAGTCCTTTTTAGGACTAACAAAATTATCGGAAAAAAGTTAAAAATCAATCAAACGAAAGGAAAATTCTTCCAAATGCGAATTTAAGGCCTCAAAAATTTTTTCTAAAAAATTTAATTTCGAGAATTTTGATAAAATTAACTTAAATTTGAGTAAATTTCATGATCATTTTAAAAATTAATGAATTATTTTTTCAAAAATTTTTAATTTGAACCAAAAATTATTAAATTTAATTAAAATTAAATTATTTTAACAAAATTTCTCTATTTAAAAAATGTAAAAAAAAATCGAAAGGGCATATTTCATGTTTCTTTAGTACAAAAAAAAAGAAAAAAAAATTTTTTTGAACATTTATCATTAAATTCACTCAAAATTAAGCAAATTTTTCAAAATTTCTCGACAAAAAAAATTATTAAAAAAATTTTAAAAAATCTTAAAAAAGAGAAAAATGCGAAAAATTGATGAAATTACGAAAAAAAAATCCATAATGAGATATTTTCGTGGGAAATTTTGCAAAAAAAATCAGATGTCGACCTTCACTTAAATATTATTTCGCAATTTGATTACCGTCTGATGCTTCCTTAATGAGCACTTTGCACAAAATTAATTACTGCTCAGGACTTTTTTCTGCGAAAAATTGCAGATTATTACAGAAAATTGATATTTTTCCATGAAAAATTCCAGAATTCATAATTTAAAAAAAAATATAAAAGAAAAAATTCAAGCTTGGCGTCTCGCAGTTTAGTTTTCATCGTTTTACCTTCGAAAAAAAATCATGAAAAAGCTCTTTGCGACTGTCGCCAAAGCTGGTTACACTAATTTGCTCATTTTGAAAGATTTGATCCAAAAATAAGCTTGAATTTAGTCAAAAATTATTAAAAATCACGCAAATTGCACCAAATTTCATTTAAAAAATTAAAAAAAATCACGAAGCACGGCAAAAATTTTGTTTGAGAATTTTTAACTTTTTTTCGGAAAAATTTTGTTGGTCCTGAAAAGGACCGTTTTTTGCGAGAGTTTTTGGCGAAATTTAACCTCCGAAACCGTACAATGTGCGTCCTTGGCGTTTCAAGGCATAGACGACATCCATGGCGGTGACAGTCTTGCGCTTGGCATGCTCCGTGTACGTGACGGCATCCCGGATGACATTTTCCAAGAAAACTTTCAAGACGCCGCGCGTTTCTTCGTAGATCAAGCCGGAAATACGCTTGACACCGCCACGACGAGCGAGACGACGGATTGCGGGCTTCGTGATGCCTTGGATGTTATCACGCAACACTTTGCGATGACGTTTGGCGCCTCCTTTGCCGAGACCTTTTCCTCCTTTACCACGTCCTGTCATGATTTTTGGTGCTGTTTACTTGTTGAAATACAAACGAAAACTGATGTCGACTCGTTGTGCGTCACTCGTATTTATACCAAAGACCAAAAAAGGGAGGGGGAAACTCGAATTACGCGAAAATTGCAAAAATCTCGCTGAATTTTCGATAAAAACTTGAGAATTTTACACGAAATTGAAGATAAATTTTTGATTTTTCATATTTTTACAAGAAATTTCGATTAAATTCAATTTTTAGAGAAATATTCAAGAAAAAAGCGGAATTTCAATGCAAACATCTGTCATTCGCTCCCCTCTGTGTATTTGTGCGGTATAAATAGAGGTGCTCGTTGCGTTTCTGCTTCATTCGTATTTTGTGTTTGACCAAGTCGAGACAAGAAAAAATCTGAAAAATGGCCCGTACCAAGCAAACTGCCCGCAAATCGACCGGAGGAAAGGCTCCTCGCAAGCAATTGGCGACGAAAGCTGCTCGCAAAAGCGCCCCAGCCACCGGCGGAGTCAAGAAGCCTCATCGTTATC
Organism: Culicoides brevitarsis; assembly: GCF_036172545.1. Taxonomy (NCBI): domain Eukaryota; kingdom Metazoa; phylum Arthropoda; class Insecta; order Diptera; family Ceratopogonidae; genus Culicoides; species Culicoides brevitarsis. The sequence continues at coordinate 32,302,898 of NC_087087.1, read as the reverse complement.
GTCCCGGTACCGTCGCTCTTCGTGAGATTCGTCGCTACCAAAAGTCGACGGAGCTCTTGATCCGCAAATTGCCTTTCCAACGATTGGTTCGTGAAATCGCGCAAGATTTCAAGACTGACTTGCGTTTCCAAAGCTCCGCTGTTTTGGCTTTGCAAGAAGCCAGCGAAGCGTATCTCGTCGGTTTGTTCGAAGACACCAACTTGTGCGCCATCCACGCCAAACGTGTCACCATCATGCCCAAAGACATCCAATTGGCTCGTCGTATCCGCGGAGAACGCGCTTAAATTGTCTCACGACTCAAATTTTTCAAACAAAAAAACGGTCCTTTTCAGGACCAACAAAAAAAATCAAGAAAAAGTTAAAAATTAATTAATTTTTTTTCAACAAAAATTTTCAACAAAAAAAAATTAAAAACAAAATTAAAAATCAATTAAATTTTTTTTTTTAGAATTTTTTAAGATAAATTTATGAAATTTTGACAGTTTAAAATTTTAACGAAATATTTTTCCAAAAATTTTCAAAAAATTAAAAAAAAAAAAATGAAAAATTTAAATTAAATAATTAATAATTTTTTTTTTTCGAAAATTTTCAAAAAATAAAAAAAAAATAATTAATTTTTTTTTCAGCAAAAAAAAAGTTTGACAAAGTTTTTTTTTTATTTTGAATTTTTCAAAAAAAAAAAAAAATTTTCAACAAAAAAAAAATTAAAAATCCATCAAATTAAGTTAAGAATGAATTTATTTTTACAGATTTAGAACGAAAGCATAGAATACTAGAGTCTATAACGACCCTTTTTTGATTATTTCGGTTTGGATTCTTGTTCATGCACATATCGAACGTAAATTGAAGGATTCGGGATCGAATTCGGAGGTTTTTCCAACTCATCCATGTACGAGCAGGCAATTGCCAACATCGAGCCGTCATGATTAAAGGACAACGCAGCAATCGACGTGTCATATTGATGAAATTGGCATAAGCGTTTCTTGTTAAATCCATCCCAAATGTTCACTAAACCATCAGAACCGCCTAAAAATTTTTTTTTTTTAATTTTTGAATTTTTTTTTTTTGAAATTTAATTTTTACCTGTGGCGAACGTATTATAGACATTATGGAAACTAATTGCGTTCACGGGATAAATTAATTCCATGTTATTTTCCTTCACGCGATGACACTTAAAGGCAAATTTCTTCGCTTGTACCTCCGGATCCGAGTCAAAATACTCGACAGCGACGCGTCCTTCGATCGAACTCATTACATAGCCTTCCTTGTTGGGGAAACAACGAATCGCGCGGGTCTGATACTTCAACGAACTCTCACGTCGCATCAAATATTGCGACATATTTCGTAAATCCCAGACCAAAACCTTCCGATCTGACGTCGCAACGACCAATTTCTCATCTATGCAGTTCATCGAGTACACTTTTCCATTATTTTGCTCGTAATGCCCGACGCAGTTCCGTTCTCGCGTATCCCAGAGCTTGACAGTGCGATCCCAACTGCCCGTGAGAATGCCATTTACGAGACGCGCGTATTCCACACACTTTACGGGCTCTTCGTGCGTCCCGAGAATACTTTCCGCGTGCGAATTCAAGTCGTAAAGCTTCACTTGGTTGTCCAGACCGCCACTAATTGTGTGAATGCTGTCTTGAAAGGCGACATCTAGCACGGGGGCATCGTGCATGTACTTTTGGTGCAGTTTGTTGTTGACTGTGTCATATAAACGGACCGTGCAATCCTGAAAAAAAAAATAAGAAATTTAATTGAAAATTTGATTTTTGGAGGGATTTCGCCGGTTTCTGCTTACCCATGATGAGACAATTAGATATTGACTTGTCTGAGGAGCGAATTTCACGGAAGAAATTGCGTCTGTGGGAGGGTTTTGGAGTTGAACTTCAGGTTTGCGATCAACCATCTCGGTATTTTATACGTTTTTGTCCTTTAAATTAGATCTTTTGGGGGTTTTTTGATGAAATATGTGCAGGAATTCGTCTGTTTATTAATTTTTGGCCGTTGAATTTGCTTGACAGTTCTTCCGTCGAAAACAAACCTCAATTAGGACATTACAACATGCTTTCGATTTGAATTCTTCTCAGATCAAATATGAACAGAAATGAACTTTAGAATGAATATTTATTCAATTTTAGCTTTGAAACCCATCAAAAGTTTGTTAGATCTTGACTTGAAAAATTTCATGACCGTTTTTATTTTTTTTTTTTAAACGGTCAAGGAAAAAAAAAATTATTTCTTTAAAAATCAAGGAGGTTTTGATGGAAATCATCTTTAGAATGAATATTTATTCAATTTTAGCTTTGAAACCCATCAAAAGTTTGTTAGATCTTGACTTGAAAAATTTCATGACCGTTTTTATTTTTTTTTTTTTAAACGGTCAAGGAAAAAAAAAATTTTATTTCTTTAAAAATCAAGAAGATTTTGATGGAAATCATCTTTAGAATGAATATTTATTCAATTTTAGCTTTGAAATCCATCAAAAGTTTGTTAGATTTTGACTTGAAAATGTGAAAATTGCAATATGACCGTATTTTTTTTTTTTTTAAACGGTCAAGGAAAAAAAAATTTACGTTTTTGAAAAATTCTAAGAAGATTTTGATGTGAAATCATCAATATCATAAAATTTATAATTTTAGCTTTGTACTTATCAAAATTTTGTTTGAAAGATATGATTCAAAGCTATCATACCTTTTTATTTTTTTTTTATAGGAGCCCAAAAACAAATGTACGTATTTTTCACAAATTCTATGTGCGATACTGTTGCATGTGAAAATTGCAATATCATGAAATTTGATATTTTTAGCTTTGTACTTATCGTACAGGGTCAAATTTACATTCGGAAATTTTGACAAATTTACATGTTGCATGTTTGAATATCATAAAATTTGATATTTTTAGCTTTGTATTATCGTACAGAAATTTACATTCGTTTGAAAGATATGATTCAGAGCTACAAATTACAATAGGTCCAAATACCTTTTGCGCAAAAATAAATTTATAGGAGCCCAAAAACAAATTTACGTATTTTGACAAATTCTATGTGCGACACTGTTGCATGTGAAAATTGCAATATCATAAAATTTGATATTTTTAGCTTTGTACTTATCGTACAGGGTCAAATTTACATTCGTTTGAAAGATATGATTCAGAGCTACAAATTACAATAGGTCCAAATACCTTTTGCGCAAAAATAAATTTATAGGAGCCCAAAAACAAATTTACGTATTTTGACAAATTCTATGTGCGACACTGTTGCATGTGAAAATTGCAATATCATAAAATTTGATAATTTTAGCTTTGTACTTATCGTACAGGGTCAAATATCAAGAGCTACAAATTACAATAGGTTTGATTTATAGGAGCCCAAAAACAAATTTACGTATCTTATCAAAAATTTTAATATTTATTCAGAGCTTTGAAAATCAAAAAAATTTGAGGTCAAATACCTTTTCCAAATACCTTTTGCGCAAAAATAAATTTACAGGAGCCCAAAAACAAATTTACGTATTTTTTACGTATTATATACCTATCATAAAATTTGATATTTTGAGCTTTGTGCGACACGTGTTGCATAAAAATTTTATAGCTATCATAAAATTTGCATATATTTTTAGCTTTGTACTTATCGTACAGGGTCAAATTTACATTCGTTTGAAAGATATGATTCAGAGCTACAAATTACAATAGGTCCAAATACCTTTTGCGCAAAAATAAATTTATAGGAGCCCAAAAACAAATTTACGTATTTTGACAAATTCTATGTGCGACACTGTTGCATGTGAAAATTGCAATATCATAAAATTTGATAATTTTAGCTTTGTACTTATCGTACAGGGTCAAATTTACATTCGTTTGAAAGATATGATTCAGAGCTACAAATTACAATAGGTCCAAATACCTTTTGCGCAAAAATAAATTTATAGGAGCCCAAAAACAAATTTACGTATTTTGACAAATTCTATGTGCAACACTGTTGCATGTGAAAATTGCAATATCATAAAATTTGATAATTTTAGCTTTGTACTTATCGTACAGGGTCAAATTTACATTCGTTTGAAAGATATGATTCAGAGCTACAAATTACAATAGGTCCAAATACCTTTTGCGCAAAAATAAATTTATAGGAGCCCAAAAACAAATTTACGTATTTTGACAAATTCTATGTGCGACACTGTTGCATGTGAAAATTGCAATATCATAAAATTTGATATTTTTAGCTTTGTACTTATCGTACAGGGTCAAATTTACATTCGTTTGAAAGATATGATTCAGAGCTACAAATTACAATAGGTCCAAATACCTTTTGCGCAAAAATAAATTTATAGGAGCCCAAAAACAAATTTACGTATTTTGACAATTTCTATGTGCGACACTGTTGCATGTGAAAATTGCAATATCATAAAATATGATAATTTTAGCTTTGTACTTATCGTACAGGGTCAAATTTACATTCGTTTGAAAGATATGATTCAGAGCTACAAATTACAATAGGTCCAAATACCTTTTGCGCAAAAATAAATTTATAGGAGCCCAAAAACAAATTTACGTATTTTGACAAATTCTATGTGCAACACTGTTGCATGTGAAAATTGCAATATCATAAAATTTGATAATTTTAGCTTTGTACTTATCGTACAGGGTCAAATTTACATTCGTTTGAAAGATATGATTCAGAGCTACAAATTACAATAGGTCCAAATACCTTTTGCGCAAAAATAAATTTATAGGAGCCCAAAAACAAATTTACGTATTTTGACAAATTCTATGTGCGACACTGTTGCATGTGAAAATTGCAATATCATAAAATTTGATATTTTTAGCTTTGTACTTATCGTACAGGGTCAAATTTACATTCGTTTGAAAGATATGATTCAGAGCTACAAATTACAATAGGTCCAAATACCTTTTGCGCAAAAATAAATTTATAGGAGCCCAAAAACAAATTTACGTATTTTGACAAATTCTATGTGCGACACTGTTGCATGTGAAAATTGCAATATCATAAAATTTGATAATTTTAGCTTTGTACTTATCGTACAGGGTCAAATTTACATTCGTTTGAAAGATATGATTCAGAGCTACAAATTACAATAGGTCCAAATACCTTTTGCGCAAAAATAAATTTATAGGAGCCCAAAAACAAATTTACGTATTTTGACAAATTCTATGTGCGACACTGTTGCATGTGAAAATTGCAATATCATAAAATTTGATAATTTTAGCTTTGTACTTATCGTACAGGGTCAAATTTACATTCGTTTGAAAGATATGATTCAGAGCTACAAATTACAATAGGTCCAAATACCTTTTGCGCAAAAATAAATTTATAGGAGCCCAAAAACAAATTTACGTATTTTGACAAGCACTGTTGCATGTGAAAATTGCAATATCATAAAATTTGATAATTTTAGCTTTGTACTTATTGTAGACAGTCAAATTTACATTCGTTTGAAAGATATGATTCAGAGCTACAAATTACAATAGGTCCAAATACCTTTTGCGCAAAAATAAATTTATAGGAGCCCAAAAACAAATTTACGTATTTTGACAAGCACTGTTGCATGTGAAAATTGCAATATCATAAAATTTGATAATTTTAGCTTTGTACTTATCGTACAGGGTCAAATTTACATTCGTTTGAAAGATATGATTCAGAGCTACAAATTACAATAGGTCCAAATACCTTTTGCGCAAAAATAAATTTATAGGAGCCCAAAAACAAATTTACGTATTTTGACAAATTCTATGTGCGACACTGTTGCATGTGAAAATTGCAATATCATAAAATTTGATAATTTTAGCTTTGTACTTATCGTACAGGGTCAAATTTACATTCGTTTGAAAGATATGATTCAGAGCTACAAATTACAATAGGTCCAAATACCTTTTGCGCAAAAATAAATTTATAGGAGCCCAAAAACAAATTTACGTATTTTGACAAATTCTATGTGCGACACTGTTGCATGTGAAAATTGCAATATCATAAAATTTGATATTTTTAGCTTTGTACTTATCGTACAGGGTCAAATTTACATTCGTTTGAAAGATATGATTCAGAGCTACAAATTACAATAGGTCCAAATACCTTTTGCGCAAAAATAAATTTATAGGAGCCCAAAAACAAATTTACGTATTTTGACAAATTCTATGTGCAACACTGTTGCATGTGAAAATTGCAATATCATAAAATTTGATATTTTTAGCTTTGTACTTATTGTAGACAGGCAAATTTACATTCGTTTGAAAGAAAGCTACAAATGCTCTGAATTTTTGCAAAAATAAATTTACAGGAGCCCAAAAACAAATTTACGTATTTTGACAAATTCTATGTGCACAAAAAATTGCAATATCATATTTGATAATTTTAGCTCTCGTAAATACAAATTACAATAGCGCGCAAAAAATAATTTACAGGAGCCCAGAAACAAATTTACGTATTTTTTACGTATTTTATACCTATCATAAAATTTGATATTTTGAGCATTGTACTTATTGTAGACAGTCAAATTTACATAATAAAAAATTTGTTATTACCTTGACCGTTTTTATTTTTTTTTCGAAAAACGGTCAAGGAAAAAAAAAATTTTTATTTCTTCAAAAATCAAGAAGATTTTTATGGAAATCATCTTTAAAATGAATATTTAGTCAATTTTAGGCTTAAAACTGGTCAAAAAATGCCTTCGAAAAATATCAGGAAGTAACATGAAACATTTTTGAAAATTGTATTTGCCTTACTTGTATTCGACGGAAGACAGTAAAACAAAATTTGATTGATTTCATTGTTTTTGATCGAATTTCCCGAGAAAAATCATGTTAGTGCTCGTCTTGGGAGACCTTCACATTCCTCATCGGTGTGGCAATCTACCGCTAAAGTTCAAAAAACTCCTTGTGCCTGGGCGGATTCATCACATCCTCGTAACTGGTGAGAAATTCAGAATTGCCAAATTAATTAAAATCCTCCCATTAGTCACTTTTTCATTAAAAAATTATCAGGAAATCTCTGCACCAAAGAGTCCCACGACTATTTGAAGACCTTGGCATCCGACGTGCACATCGTTCGTGGCGATTTCGACGATAACCCGAGTTATCCGGAACAGAAAGTCGTCACAGTCGGGCAATTTCGCATCGGTTTAGTTCACGGTCATCAAGTAATTCCATGGGGAGACCCGGATTCGTTGGCAATAATTCAGCGACAATTGGATGTCGATATTCTCATTAGTGGGCATACGCACAAATTCGAGGCGTACGAGCACGAAAATAAGTTTTACATCAATCCGGGATCCGCTACGGGCGCTTATAATCCCGTCGCCGATCCGAGCAACATTATTCCGTCGTTCGTGCTGATGGATATTCAGAGTTCGACAGTTGTTACGTACGTTTATCAGTTAGTGGGAGACGAAGTCAAGGTTGAACGGATCGAATACAAGAAGAGCTAAGCATTTTTTCGTGACATTTAATCAAATTTCTTACATTAATCGCAATAAAAATGAAAAAAAGTTTATGTATTCTCATTAATTATTTATATTTTTTTGATGTTTTGTTCAAATAACTTAAAAAAAGAGACAATATCAGTGACAAGATGTCTTATCAACTACGAGCAATGCGAAAAAAATGAAAAAGTTCAACAAAAAAAGTCAAATAATTGATAAAATCATATCAAACTACAGTCTACGGGTCAGCAAATTAGTCCTCGTCCCACAACGGGGTCTGATCTCCGCTCATTGTCATCGATTTGGGCGACGTATTTGTCTTTGGCGTGCTCACACTATGCACCGCGGGACTCTTTGCCGGCGTCAAATCGTCATCCCAATTCTCGTCGGCGTCGTTGCGACTCTTGCTGCTGCTCTGATAGTCGTTTCGCGGTGTCGATCCGGAATTTGCACGACTCGGGGCGGGTACCTCGTTGTCCCAATTGTCGTCGTCATCGCGATTTGACTGCTGCGACGTGGCTGGCGGATTGTAATCGTTGCGCGAATTGTTACTGAAGCGACTTGGGCGATTTCCTCTGTCGTTGCGATCGAAGCGAGAGCCTCCCCGATTTCCGCCGCCGCCGCGATCATTGCGTCGGAATCCAGAATCGTAGCGATCTTTTGGTCCGCCAGCTGCTGCATGGGCGCCGTAGCCTGTTGGGCGATTGTCGTAACGATTTCCGGAGCCGGGACGAGACATGCCTCCGCTGAAATTGAAAAGGAAAATTTTTATTTTTGGATTTTTTATCAGAAAAAAATTTTTTTGAAAAAAAAATTTTAAGTAGAATTTTAGAAAAAAAAATTATTTTTGTTATCAGAAAATTTTAAATTGAACCTTAAAAAAAAATTTTAGAAAAAAAAATTTCTTTTTTTTTATTTTCTTAAATGTGATTTAATCAAAAATTAAATATTTTTTTTAATTTTTTGTAATTTTTTTTTTTTTTTTATTTGACACTTGATTCATTTTTACAAAAAAAAAAAAAAAAAAAAAAAAAATAAATTCGAAAATTTTATAAGGAAAAATCGAAAATGACTTTTATAATATTTTTTTTAAAGAACTTTAAAAATATTTTCAATTTTTGAAAATTTTTGTTTTGGAAATCGTATGAATTTTTTTTCTTTAAAATTTTTTTTAAGCTCAAAAACCAAAATAAATCCGTATTTTTTTACGTATTTTCATATTTTTTAAATTTTCAATCCAAGAAACAAATTTTTATGATTTTTTTTAAATTTTTTAATTTTAAATGCTCTGACATTTATTTTGAATAATTAAAAAAAATTAAATTATTTGAAAAAAAATCATTTTATATGAAAAAGTATTTTAAATATTTTTTTTAACTTGAAAAAAATTCAGAATTTTTCAAAAATTTCGTTCAATTCACTTTTAAAAATTTTTAAAACTTACCCTCTTGGTGCATTATTGTATCCTCGCCCATCATACTCCTTTTGCGGCGCTCCAAACGATCTTTGCCCGCCCATTTGACTGCGAGAACCTGCGCCCCATGCTTCCGAAGCACGTTCCCAACTCGAATTTTCCGCAGCTTGAGCATATCCTCGACTGTGCGACGACGGAGACTGTTGATAGGGCGATGCGCCAACGCGTTGTGCCGACAACGGTAGTCCCGGATGCAAGAAAGGACTTTTTTGTCCGAGACTTGGCGTCGTTTGACCATAACGGGGCGTCTGCGATGCATGAGGAGTTGCATAAGGAGTCATATCTGAAAAAAATTTTAGAAAAAAATTAAGAAAAAATTTTTAAAAAATTAGGAAAAAAGCTTACTTATATACGGAGTTTGCCCACTCGGAGTGTATGGGGTGTTAATTGTGTAGGAGCTTTGACCGCCATGCGTGCCTGGAGTGTATTGGTTTTGTGGTGTCGTATTTGTGACCTGAGATAACGAATGTAACATGCTCGATGGCATATTTTGAGCTACCTTACGGATTGCGTCGTCTGAAAAAAATTGAAAAAAAATGTTTAAAATTTAAATTAATTTTTTAATAAAAAATTTAAATTAATTATTTAGAAATTTAAATTAATTATTTAAAAATTTAAATTAATTATTTAAAAATTTTGATTATTAAAAATTTTTAAATTAATTATTTAAAAATTTAAATTAATTATTTAGAAATTTAAATTAATTATTTAAAAATTTAAATTTAAAAATTTAAATTAATTAAAAAATTTAAATTAATTATTTAAAAATTTAAATTGATTATTTAAAAATTCTAATTAATTATTTAAAAATTTAAATTGAATATTTAAAAATTTAAATTGATTATTTAAAAATTTTAATTATTTATTTAAAAATTTAAATTAATTTAAAAAAAAAATAGAAAAAACTCACTATTGATGGAACTATTGCCCACAGTATAAGGCGATCGCAAGCTGAGCGACGTCGAACCGCCTCGTGGCGTATTTGTATGCGGCGTTGCTGCCGGCAGGGGATCCTTATAATGCTCTTTGAACCATTTCAGCAACGTATTAATCGAATCAAATATTTGTTGTCGATACCTGAATCCATCGGGCGTCACCGTAATATATTCATGTCGTGTCCTTGTCCTCGGCAGATACGACAAAAGGAATTTTCCGGGGTAATTTTTCGATACACTAATAAAATAATGGATTTTGTTGGGATTTTTTCGCTTTTCCTCGCGCAACGCTTCCTCCGCCTTGTCTTTCATGCCGCCTTGCGTGTCCAAATAATACTTGTACGACAACAAATCACGCGCATAACCCGCCATCGGATTAATATGTCGCGCGATAATTTCATCCAAATCCTCAAATTCCTCACTTCCGATCCACAAAGAGCGTCCCAAGCTAAATGCATTCTCCTTGCCTTCCTCACGAACATCGATATGTTGATAAACGTCATCTGCTACTTTCCACGTAACGGTCAAATGATCCGATCCCTTACTCGACGGACGAATAATTACTTCGCCCTGCTCCTTGGTTGCCATAATTTTAAGTGCTTCCGCGTACGATTTGTTCATAAAAGCTGAATGGGCAATCACTCGTTTCACATACATTTGACGATCTTTTTGCTTTTTCGAGTCTTCTTCGCGCTTCAGGTCACGATCTTCGGCTGCCTGATCGTAATACTGATCCTTCCTCGGGCGCCATTCATTATTGCGATCGGCCAAATCGGAACTTTTTGACGTGCAATCGACACTAAAACGCTCCACGTCGATTTTTATGATGCGCACATGAATGGCTTGACCCATTTTGACCCGTTCCTCGGGGTTTTTGACATGCGAATCGGACAAATTTTTGATGTGAATGTATCCGTTCAAGCCGTTATCGAGTCGTACCTTGACGCCTGTCGCTTGTCCCGCACAATCTCCGGAGTCGAAATGATGCCAAACCTCCGAAAGTTCGTGGAAATCATTTTTCAGGCAGAACGGACATTGCCACAATCCCGTTTCTTCATTCCTTACCGGCGTTACATTCTCGAATTGATCTGCTTGGGGCTTTTTATGACTTATTCCGCATACAGTGACAAGCACAAGTTTGCCGACGTAGAACGTTTCGGGCGTTTCTTTTGTCAAAACATCGAAAATCTCCTCCGAATTTAGTGGTTGGTACGGCACACGAAGGTCCTTATAGCGCGAATTGAGTTCCGCACGAATGTCATAGAGCGTAATGCTCTTATTTCCGAAGCCTTGACGCTCGAGTTCCTCAGCAAACGCATCCAAATCCAAATCTTTCAACCTCTCGGGTGCTTCGAGGATTTCCTCGAGCGCTCCAGCAGGATTTGCATCTTCATCATCATACTCCAACGCATCCACAGCCATTTTTCTTGCCCATTCATACGTTTCCGGGTGTACTCGAGACCCATCCAGCACTTCAACATAAGCCTCGGTACTGTCCCCGAGTGAATTTGTGTCGATTTTGATGAAACCCGAACAATTAATGAACACTTTTGGGCCCATATGACACGCCGTGACCAGCTGCGTTCGATTTTCCAACCGCTGATTCGTCTGTTTGAGCACTTTTATCAACGCCTGTCCCTTTCGCGGACCCAAACCGCAAATAAATTGCACCAAATTTTGCGTTAAAGGGTTCTGAACTGCCAAATTAACGTCAACCCCGATCTCGTTCGTGCGATTTATGAATTCCAAATACAAATTTTCCAAAAGTTCTTCCTTATTGAGCTGTTCCTGCAACGTGTGATACCGCAAACAGAGAATTTCCTCATCCGAGGTGCAAAGTTGGGAATATTCGACGAGCGGATCTTGCAATTTTCGAGCCAACGACACGGCTTGACGTAGTAGGGGCGGATATTCGCGAAAATCTGACGTGCCTTTGTTCGAATTAGCGTAAATTTTGGCCAACTCGTTGTCCACGATTTCTACATTTATCTCCGGGAACTGCTCGTCTTCAGTTAATTTCTTCACGCATTCCCTCAGATCTTGTTGAATCATGATTGCTTCGCGTGATTCGCCTCCAACCACGATTACATGAGGTTTTTTGCTGCGGATGAAGTCTGTGAGGGAATCCAAGTCATTTTGTTTTAGCTCTCGTTCGTCCTCGCGATGAGCATTTTTTCGTTTTAAGATATGCGGAACCCTTAAATAATCCGTGATATCTCCATCTGGCGCCGAAATCGCACAAAAAGCGGCTTGGGAGTAATCCGGTACATAAGCGACACCCATGACACGAACTCCTTTCGATGTATCCCAATCATATTCGTCTTCGTCTTGAAAATTAACGGAATACGGGGCAATTTTTATCCAGTTGTACAGTTTTTTGCAACACGCTTTCAGTACAAATTCCTTTGCTTCGTTGAGTAAAATCGCATGAAGCTCCTTCCGTAAATCCGGTAAAACCATCTTTGTGAGAGCCAATTCGACACATTCCGCTCGTAATGCGTTCCAATCTTGCACACTTTTGGCGAATTCATCACGACTGTAGAGAGATTTTGCTTCTTCGAGGAAACTTTGGGAGTTGCTGGTGTCAATTCTTTCATGGATCGTCATCGTGAGCAATTTATCGTTTTCAGCAATGTGCAATTTTAGGAATTGGTCGCCTGTGAGTTCGCGTACCGGTTTGTTCAGCAAATATTTCATCGTGTAACAATTGTGATTTTCGTCAATTTCCTTCATTCCCTTCTTTGTGGGGGTCACGGACAGTTTTGCGCGCTCAAAATACGTTTCGCGAAGCACTTTTCGTAACAAAGGTTCTCTCGAGAGTTGTCTCGCAACCATAAATTTCGCTGCGTCGAGGACTTCTTCGACCGTACCGAATTTCGGTGAAATATATTGCTTCGCTACTTCCGTCGGATCGAGTTGTTCTTGGTCAACTTCGTGTCTCTGATAACTATCGCGCAAATTTTCGGCGTAATGTTCCGGGCGCAAACCGAATTTTTTCGCCAACGAAGCTAATCCGGCTTTGCGACACATGGAATAAGGTCCAGAATCCATTTTTATCTTCAGTTGGTCCAAATCTTCGGTGTCGGCGATGCCTTCGTCGTCAGATTGGATTGGCGGAGGCGGTTCAGCACCTTCTTCCAAGTTTTCCAGCTCCTTACGACGCGCGGCGATTTTTTCCAACTTTTTACGTTCCTTTTCCTTGCGACGCCACGCTTCGCGCATGTTCGGGATTTCGTGCGCGTGATACAGCAGAAAGTGATTATGGATGTCCTTGAGCTCTTCGGGTGTTTGGGCGCAATAAACGTTGTCAATGTCGTCGTCTTTGATGACAAGAACGTCATCCGGGATGGGGGCATCGGGATTTGCCATCAATTTGTCCGTTTGGTATTCTTGCATTTTCTTGAAAAGTTCGACTAGGCGACGTTTTCGCGTGAAAAGTTGACACCAGCGGGCGTCCCATTTGTAAACTTTCCATAAATCGGTGATATTTAGCTCGGGTTGCACGTATTCTTTGCGGTAAAAAGCGATAAAAGGAACCTCGAGTTGTTGGTTTCGCATGAAATCCAGTGCTTGCTTGATTTTCGGGATTGTTGAAAGAGGTTTCTTCGTTTGTTGATTTGTATCCCACGAATCGTTGTTCTGCTGTCGCTTTTCCGCTTGCTGCGAAATTGGCGGCTTGCAAAATGCCTGTTTGTAAATCCAATCTGCCTCTTCGTCGAGTTCGTTGGAGCCTTCAGGCACTGCTGTTATGGGTACTTCGCGCAATTGCATCCGTTCGGGGATGTCAGTTTTACGAATCTAAAAAAAAATTTATATGAAAAATTATTTTTTAAAAAAATATTTTTTTTTACCTCATTATCCAAGTCAGTAAAGTGCCCGCGTTTCAATTCGCTCGGTTCGTAAATGTCAAAAATGGATTTTTTATTGATGCGTTTCCGAGCTGCTTTTTTTGGGCGTTTTTCGCGCTCTTCTCCGTCCTCTTCGTACTCGTCGGGTTCCGATTCGTCCTCATATTCTTCCTCGTCGTCGTATTTTTCGAATTCTTCAAAGTCGAAATCCACGCCGAAAATGTCCTGACCTTCTTGCAAGGAGGCATCCGTGAACATGGGACGCTTTTTCTTCTTCTTTTTCTCAGTTAAGGGGACTCCGTCGTCGTCGACGATGAAATCATCGGCATCGGATTCTTCTTCGCCTGAGTCGTCGAGGTTTTCCAAGTTTTCAACTGGGCGATGGCTTCGTTCGGATTGACGTTCTTCCTCCTAAAAAATTAAAAAAAATAATTAATTTAAAAATTATTAAAATAAAATTCAAAATTAAAATTAAATTAATTTTAAAATTATTTTTTAATGAAAAATTAGGAATTGTTTTCTATAAAATTTAATTTTTGTCTTAAATTAAATTAATTAATTTCTATAAAAGTATAAAATAAATTAAATTTTGTTTTTGAAAACTTGAAATTTTTTTTAATTTTTTTTTTATTTGAAAACTTAATTTTTTTTTTTAAAAATTTTTTTGTTATAAATTTTTTTTTGAAAATTAAAGAAACATTTTTGAAAAATTTTTTTTTTATTTAATTTTTTTTTTTATAATTTAAAATTTTTTTTTATAAAAATTAAAAATTTTTAAAAATAAAATTTAATTTTTTTTTTTGAAATTTAATTTTTTTTTTAAAAATTTTTTTTTTTAAATTTTTTTTTTTTTATTTTAAAAATTTTTTTTTTTTTAATTTAAAATTTTTTGAAAAATTAAAATTTTTAAAAATTAAAATTTTTTTTTTTCTTTAAATTTAATTTTTTTTCTAAAATTGAACTTTTTTTTTTTTTTAATTTTTTTAATTTTTTTTTTATTATTTTTAAATTTTTTTGTTTTTTTAAATTTAAATTTTGATAGAAAAAAAATTTTAAAAAATTAAATTTTTATAAAAATTATTTTTTTAAATCAAAATTTTTTTTAGAAAAAATAATTTTTTTAAAAATTTAAATTTTTCAAAAAAATTTGAATATTATGAAGAAAGCAAATGACTTTTTAAAAAAACTACCTCTGGCTCCTATTTTTCATGTGAATGAAAGCATGAATGAATGAAAAAAGCGATTAATTCAAGTCAAATCCCAAATTTTTTTAACTTACATCATCAGATCCTTGGAAAAGTTGATCCGCAATGACTTCTCGATTCAAACTCTCATCAGCTTCTTCTTGATCACTCTCTTCATCTTGGATTTTTCGAAGACGTTTGAACCGTTTCTACAAAAATTTACCAAATTAACTTCAAATTTTTAATTTTTTCAATAAAAAATCTTACTCTTTGAACTTTTACACCCAAATTTTCCTCAATAAGATCGTAATCCTCGTCTTCCAATCGATCATCTAGTTCATCCTCGTCATCGCTCTTCTTCCGTTTACTCGGACCTTCGTCAGAATCTTCTCCGGAATCCTCTTCCTCGATGGGATTATCGTCAATAAGATCCTTAACTTCTTCCCCATCGTCTTCGTCTTCCTCCTCCGAGCTGTCGACCATTTGTTTCATCTTTTTGAGCTTCTTGCGTTCTTGCGGTTCCAAGTCTTCCTCCTCGGATTGCTAAAAAAAGACGTTTTTTCATCGAAAATTCAAGAAAATTAGCGAAAAACACTCACATCGCTTTCTTCTGCCTCTGAATCTAAGAAATCCATCGTGTGTGGTTCTGTGTGAGTTATACGAGTGGCAAAGAAAAACTACTTTTTCGCGAAAAATCGAAGATTTCCGTGACTAAAAGTTATTAAAAATAACTAATACGATGGTAGCTGATGCAGAAAAGTCCTGAAAAAGGTAAAAAATTAACTTTAGATGAGAGCGGCATCAAAATTTCACAAGACGTAATACACGCTATGCGAGGGACATTTTAAAAAAATCGATTTTTTCGTAAAATTTCATGTTTCCAACATTTACCTGACTTTACTTCCGTAATCCGGAGCTTTCTGCACAGTTTTCCACTATTTTTGGGGTTAAAAAAGGACTTTTTCCAGGATTTTTACTGCTTAAATTAGGAGCGTTCCTGATTTTTTGTTTTGACAGATGATTTCGTGATGACGTTTAATGACAAGCTGTCAACGTTCTGTCAAGTTTTCGAAAAAAAAAGTTTCCTGTAAACAAAACAAAAACGTTTGAAGACATTTTGGAGCATTTTTACGGGAAAATTTACGAAAAATGGGCAAACATCGACATCGTTCACGCTCCCCGGAAGACCATCGAGACTCGAGAAGTCACCAAAGTCGAAAATATAAACGAGAACGTTCGCATTCGAGATCTCCGGAAAGGCGCCACAGACGAGATGAAGTAAAATCTTCAAAATGGGACGACTCGCCCGACAGAAATCGCAATCGAGATCATCGAAGGCAGTAAGTTTTTTGAATTTTTTTAAAAAATTTCTTAAAAAAAATATTTTTTTCTTGTAGTGAGCCTTCTGGATCCCGCAATTATGACAGAGATCGTGAAGCAAATCGCGATCGGAAGATGGATCATCACCGGAGACGCAGAAGAAACGACGACGATGACGGCAACTATGAATGGGGAAAACGCGACGACCGCCAAAAAGATGAATCTCCCGAAAAGGAAAAGGAAAAACCCAATTTTGGCTTATCGGGAAAGCTCGCCGAAGACACGAACAAAGTTAATGGCGTTGTTATTAAATACGCAGAGCCGCCAGAAGCGCGAATTCCGAAGAAACGTTGGCGACTTTATCCGTTCAAAGGGGAACAATCGCTGCCCACGTTGTACATTCATCGCCAAAGTTGCTACTTAATTGGACGAGATCGCAAAATTTGTGACATTCCCGTGGATCATCCGTCGTGTTCGAAGCAACATGCCGCATTGCAATACAGATTAATGCCGTATGAGAGAAATGATGGCACTGAAGGTAAACGCGTTATTCCGTACATCATCGATTTGGAGTCAGCGAACGGCACTTTTTTGAATAACAAGCCAATTGAGGCGAAGAAATATCACCAACTGATGGAAAAAGATGTCCTCAAATTCGGTTTCAGTACACGGGAGTACGTAATTTTGACGGAAAATGCAAAAGATGATGAGGATGACTTTGCTGCCGGGTCTCCGGGGGTCGAAGTGAAACAGGAACGGGACTAAAATAGGTTTCAAAATTTAATTTTTTCGTTCGTAGACAATAAAAATGCTCAAATAAATTTATTTTTTTTTTATTCATTCACGACGATGAAAATTTTATTTTCGAAAAAAAATTCGAACTTTTCATCATCTTCGAAACCTGAATTTTTTTTCAAAAATTTAAATTTTTTTATTCGAGAAGAGACAAATATTTTTTTTTTCAAAAATTAAAAATTTTTAATTCGAAAAGAGAAAATTTTTTATTCGAGAAGAGAATATTTATTTTCGAAAACTGAAAATTTTTTTTCGAGAAGAGACAAAATTTTTTTTTTTTTTTTTTCAAAAATTAAAAATTTTTTATTCGAAAAGAGAAATCTTTTTTTCGAGATGAGACAAAATTTTTTTTTTCAAAAATTGAAAATTTTTTATTCGAAAAGAGAAAATTTTTTATTCGAGAAGAGACAAAAATTTTTTTTTCAAAATTAAAAATTTTTTTTTTCGAAAAAATTTTTTTTTTCGAAAATTTTTTATTCGAGAAGAGAAAAACAAAAAAATTTTTTTCGAAAATTTTTTTTTTAAATTCATTTTCGAAAATTTTTTTTCGAATTCGAAAAGAGAAAAAATTGAAAATTTTTTATTCGAGAAGAGAAATTTTTTTTCGAAAAATAAAAATTTTTACTTCGAAACTAAAATTTTTAAGTTCGAAAACTGAATTTTTTTTTTCGAAAATTGCACGACGACTTTTGTGTCACCCTGTAGCAAAAAAAAAAATCAAAACAAACAAAATTCTGTTCGGCTTTTCCTTATTTTAGGCTGTTAAAATGGCACAAGACATAAATATCATCGTTAATTTGGGAAAAGAACGTCTCGAAAATCCAAAATTTGAATTAATAACACAAGAAAACTCAAAAAATCACAAAATAATTGCCGATTTCAATGCAAATTGCGAAAAATGTGAACACAAAATACAAATTAACATCTTTTACAACGACGAAGAAGTCATAAAAAACAAAAATCACAGCGACTTACTGATAAATTTTCCTGAAATATCGAATCCCGTGCCTCCAAATGTTGAATTGCCATCTCTGACTTCTATTGAAGGTCCGTATTTTCAAGTATTTTCTCAATTCGATGGCTCGGAAGTGTTCATTGAGAAAAAATCAAAGTCGTTTCGTGTCACAAATTACGATCCACGGTCCAAAATTTGCGATTTGTGCAATAACGAAGTGCCAAATGCGGATAAAATGAGTGTTCATCGCCGATTTCATTTTTTTCCGAAGCCAAATGACGTTGAATGTCGTGCTTGTGGTACTGCCTGCTCAAATTCCTTGGAAAAAACGCAACATTCGTACTTTTGTGCTCAAAGCCAAGCCTCTGAAGGACTCTCTTGCTTCGAATGTGACTTCAAAGCCACAAATTTCGATGACTTTCGAGATCATTTAAGCAAAATTCATTCAGGATATCCGCCGATTTCGAAAAATTGCAAGCTCTGTGGGGTCAAAACAAGTAATAATAAACACAAATGTCTCGCTGGCTTCCAAAAATATCTCGCACAATTGGATTTACCGCCAAATCTCGTCATTCCCGATGTTTATTCGCTCAAAAGTTCGTACAGCAGGACACATCCGCAGCCCGATGGAAGTCTCGTGTACATTGGCAAGCGCGATAACGGCATTCAAATCATGAATTTCGATCCGACGACAGAAAAATGTGAGCTTTGTGGCAAAAGTCATCTGAAAAATAAGGAAAATGTCGTTCAGCATCGCTTGAAAATGCATTTTTTCCCGCCGGATTCGGGAAATTTGTGTCAAGGATGTCAAAAAGAGTTCAAAACTGACGAAAGTAAGAAGATTCACAGTCATTTTTGTACAAAAAAGCACCTGATAAAAGTGAATTATTGCATTTCGTGTCGCGAACAGTTCACAAATTACCCGAATTTTGCGTCGCATTTGAAAAAATTTCACGATGGAGCTGGGATCGAGTGTCGTTTCATGTGCCATCTTTGTTCAAAGTCCTTCGAGCATGATCATCAGTTGCAGGAACACGTTTTGAGGCATTTTGACGGCAAACCCTTCAAATGTGCGCATTGCAATAGTGAACAGCGGAACAAAAAAGGCATCATCACGCATCTGATTCGTTTCCATTTCAATTCCGCGGCCAAATTTAAATGCGATTCGTGTTCGCCTCCGATGCTTTTTGCCTACGAGAAGCAATTCAAGGTTCATGTCGACGCCCTGCACCTCAGACTGCAAAAAGTTTCCGTGCCATGTCCCACATGCGGAAAATTAATTCGAAAAAAGGGCCTGAAAAATCACATTCAGAAGCAACATACCGACACTTTTGTGCCGAAAGAGACTTTTGAGTGTCAGACTTGCGGAAAAATTTTCTTTCGGAAGCAGAATTTGGAGGCGCATCAGTTGATGCACTTGCCCGAGAACGAAAGACTTTACAAATGTCGGTTTTGTGAGAGGACGTTCAATAAAAAGCTCGGATTTGTGGAGCATGAAAGGAATCACACGGGAGAAAAGCCTTATAAATGCGAACATTGCGGCAAAGCATTCGCTCGTAGCTCGACGTTTCAAGATCACAAGAGGGAACATACGGGACAGAGATTCGTTTGTTCCGTTTGCTCAAAAGAGTACAAGGATCGAGGGAATTATCGACATCACATGAAGCAACATGAAGTAAGTTTTTGAAAATTTTGCTTGAAATTGGTAATTTTTTGTTTGAACGTGAGGATTTTCGAAAAATTTTCATAAATTATTAGATTTTGTGCTGAAATTGAGCTGAAAGTGCCATTAAAAAACTAAAAATTTTATTTTCGAAAAATGTTAATACAAGAAGTGAAAAATTTCAATTTCGAAAACAAAAAAATTTATTATCGAAAAATTTTAATACAAGAAATGAAAAATTTCAATTTCGAAAACAAAAAATTTCAATATCGAAAAATTTTAATACAAGAAGTGAAAAATTTCAATTTCGAAAAAAAAAATTTCAATATCGAAAAATTTTAATACAAGAAGTGATAAATTTCAATTTCGAAAACTAAAAATTTCATTATCGAAATATTTTAATACAAGAAAAATTTCAATTTCGAAAACAAAAAATTTCATTATCGAAAAATTTTAATATAAGAAGTGAAAAATTTCAATTTCGAAAACAAAAAAATTTATTATCGAAAAATTTTAATACAACAAGTGAAAAATTTCGATTTCGAAAACAAAAAATTTCATTATCGAAAAATTTTAATATAAGAAGTGAAAAATTTCAATTTCGAAAACAAAAAAATTTATTATCGAAAAATTTTAATACAAGAAATGAAAAATTTCAATTTCGAAACAAAAAATTTCATTATCGAAAAATTTTAATAAAAGAAGTGAAAAATTTCAATTTCGAAAAGAAATTTTATTATCGAAAAACTTTAATAAAACAAGAGAAAAATTTCAATTTCGAAAAGAAATTTTATTATCGAAAAACTTTAATACAACAAGAGAAAAATTTCAATTTCGAAAACTGAAAATTTTATTTCGAAAACTAATTTTTTTACTGAAAATCCTTACATTCAAGAGAAAAAAATACAAATTATCTCGCATAAAAATTTAAAAAAAATTATTAAATTTTTTTTTTTCAGAGCCAAATGGGCGTAAAACTAACATTCAACCACGAAGAACGTCGTTTGATGAAATTAAAAGTCCTCACAGCTGAACAAGCTCTCAAAAGCGGAATCTAGTCCCAACAAAAAAAAAATCAAAAAAATTATTTATATATTTTTTTTTTATTTTTTATTATTTCTTATAATTTCCAATAGTATTTCTAAAACTCTCTTTTTTATTTTTTTAAATTTATTTTCAACGTCATTGTTCTCCATTGCTACTTTTTTATTTATTATTTATTTAAATTTTAAACCATTCTGACTTCTATTCTACAGTAAATGAACGCAATCGAAGAATTAATAAAAAAAATCATAAAAAATGATTCTAAGATGTACTTAAGCGTAAAACTATATTCTTCATCTGTTTCTGAGACGAGGTATCTACGGTAAAAAAAAAAGGTCCGACAGAAATGCATTTTGGCGTCTTTTAGGCAGTTTTCAGATGAAACAAAAAAAAATTTGGCGTGCCCGGGATTTTTCGTTCTCTCTAAGTTTATTTTTTTTTCTGCCATGATAAAAATATATTTTCTGACATTTTTTAGTGTGTAAGTGTTAGATATCGAGTAAATTGTACATTAAAGTGTTTTTTTAAATGACTGAAGGGGTTCTTGCACGTCGGATGTGTGTGTTTCGTGTGGAGGTGAATTCTTAACCGATAATAAGTCCGCAACCTAGTCTAAATTGATTTTTGCTATGATTCAAGAGTCCGCTGAGCGCAAAGGAGAATGGAAGGGGTTCTAATCGTTTTTCCAAGACACCGCCGACATTCCAATTGGAATCGAGCATCCCTCGGAACACGAGACTCGCTTTCGGCAAATCGATTTGGTAGCCAATTGTCGCGACAGCTTCTTGCATCTTGAAACTCGTTTCGAGTTCGATGCCCAGTTGCAATTGCTCGCTGGCCCGTTGATAGTAACAAACATGAAGTCCTGCCAATCCAACGGTTCCGCTCCACACTGACAAGCCGCTCGCGTAACGTGCTGCCGCTGAAACGATGGCAATTTCGCCGCCAGGCACTGCGGGTCCGTACTGATAGGCAAGTTCGCCGCCCAATGACAAGCCGGGAGCGACAGATTGCAAGTAATGCGCTACAATGACACCGGAATTATTGATGATATTTGGATTGCCAACCGTAACCGAGGCCGTGTAATCGGCTCCTTTGTAGTCTGTCGTCAGTTGTCCCGCAACAACTTTGCTATTTTGTATTTGTGACGCGAATTTGCAGCGGATTTGTGGCGTTATCTGATGAATTATGTTCGCGTTGAGGTCTCCCGAGGGACTTATATCGCCCAAAATCACGGGAAATGTCTCCGTTGGCGAAATTTGTTTCGTTCCGACGTACGTTGTGCCGAATTTGTAGCCGGATTCTTGCGTCGAACTCAAATTTATCGTGTGTGAGACCTGGAAATGGTTGCTGAGACCCTTATTGACCATCAACTTGGCGCCCTCAAAGTTCGCTGGCATCACATCTGAAAGAAGAGACAAAACATGTGTTGATGTAAATGCATGTCTGTGCGCATATACGTGTTTTTTTGCTATATGGTGACATAACATGGAGAGTAACAAATTTTTTTCGAGGTTATTTCGAAGTGTGCGGTCCTCGTTTTTCCAATAATTCGTCAAAAATCGCCCCGGATGTGAATTAAAATACGTACCTTTGCACTTTTTGTGCAGTTCTTCCATCGTGCCGGGATTTTCGAGAGGCTTTGCAGCACTTTTCGCCTTTCCATCTTGCTCCGCAGTGGCATTCGGCTCGGGAACTGCGCCCAAAAATTGATTTGCTGCCGATGTTATTGGCTTAGAGGCCGCCTGCACGTTTCCCATGGTCGACTTTTAGCGAGTGTGACAACTTTTTGCACGAAACTCTCTGTGATTCACACAAATATCAGCGAAAAATCACACGCGAAATGCACTTTTGAAACGCACGACGATTTTTACGGTTTGACGTGTGATTTTTTTGTGTGCTTTGGGACGTCCTTGACTCCGAAATGAGCATTGGGCCTTGAATTTCGCCGAATTCTGTTTTAATTTTCACTGAAAATCACTAAAAATAATTAAGAAAAATGCTTTTGAGCTCCTTTAGAGTAGCAAGAATCCATTTTCAACGCTGCCAATCACAAAAAATCACAAAATCAATCAGAAACGTGAGTGCAATTGCTGTTCAGAAACCCTTGGATTATCGAAATCCTCAAAAATTTCCACAAAAACAAGTTGTGAGAAGCATTTCCAACCCTTTACCGCCCAGCAATAACCTTGACGAAGCTCTTGTTGATGCCAACACTTATGAAATTGTCTGTAACGAGACCCTGGAATCCCTATGCGACTATTTTGATGAAATTGTAGAGTCAAATTCTTCATTAAAAGATGCCGATATCATCTACGGAGTAAGTTTTGACCTTAATTTAATGTAAAAAATGCATAAAAATCGTAATTTTTTTAGGATGGAGTGTTAACAGTGAAACTCGGATCCCAAAAAGGTACTTACGTGATCAACAGACAGTCACCTAATCGACAAATTTGGTTGAGTTCACCCCTGAGCGGTCCCAAAAGATACGATTTTATCCCCAAAAATGCTGAAACAGGCGATAAATGCGAAGGATATTGGATTTACAAGCACGATGGAGTCACGTTACACGAGTTGCTGCAAGAAGAATTGCCAAAATTGATCAACTCAGAGACAAATTTCCTCGAATTAAGTCACGGAAAGAGATGAAAACGCACAAATTTTGACTGAATTTTAGTTCATTTGCAGTAAAATACAGAATTCATGAATAAATATATCGTTTAAAAGTAAAATTGTATGCGTGACTGCTGACATGTTGCGTTAAAAACTTAGGAATTGTCGGGCCATTGGAGGTCTGCCAAGTTCCGGGCGCCGTTATTCAAGTTATTTGTCGCCGCCATCGATGGAGCTTGTCGCGACGCGAATTGACGCACATTTTCTTCGGTGTAATCGAGAATTTTGCGTTGCTTTTTCCGCTTATACTGCTTCTGCTTGAAGTAAATTTTAAGGGCTCCCTTAAAAGCGATGAACGCTAAACCTCCCAAAAGTGTTCGATGCAAATTATTTTGCACGGAATCGAAGAAAGCGTGTCCAATTATCGACGAAATGCTCGGCAGGAGCAATGCGCCGCACAAAACTCGCGGTACGGAGAGCGGATCTGACGTTTGACTGACGGGATCTGTGGATGGGGGAATTTCGCCATTTGTGTAAACGTCGTCGTCATCACTAAAAATGCAAAAAAATTATGAAAATTGTTAAAATTTCACGGGAAAAACTTACGCTACGGGCAAAATCAAACTAATTAAGGGAAATTTTCGAGCGCGATTGTCTTTGGCTTGAATAAAACGCAAAACGACGTCTTCCCAGCGAATCATGCGACCAAGTACGAGTGAAACTGGAATAGCGGGTAATGCTACCAACAACAACAATGGATCGGTATTGTCCATAATCTTCAATCCTTCGTGATATCCGACGACTTGTAGAATTGTAATCGCTCCATAAGTCACGGAAGTCCAGTAGAGCGAGCCAACGATCAATCCAGCAGTCAAAAATGGCGAAACGCGACGCACCAAAGCATCAATTCCCTCGAGAACGTTCGCCAAAGTGCCCATTGAGGGAAAAACTATGATATATTCCGTCTGACATTGGGGACAAGCGACCTTTTTGAATGAATTTCCCTTTTGCTTTTCGTCAATCCAACGCGATAAACACGATTGGTGCACCCATCGAGTGGTACCTGCAAAAAAAATTAAAAAAAAAATATTTCGTCATCATTTTTTTTTTTTATCGATAAAAATAAAAACAAACCAACCTTTGCAGGAACATGGCTGAACCCATGGCGACAACTCGCCGTCTTCATCTGTGGCGAAGCAAACCCAGCAATATCGCGTTTCTTCGGATTCTTGCACGACGCGACTGTCTTTTACCGTTGTCACGGTCGATTCCGAAGAACTTCCTTCGAGGAGCTCCATTTTTTGATCACAGAAATGTTTCCGATGGTGATTTTGCGTTGTGAAATTACCGTTCGTTCGTGGGGTTTTTGGTCCAAATTGCACGTGAATTAACGCAACAGGAGATTAATGAGCAATTTTTGGGTTTTATTGAATAAAAATTGCTCCAAAAAGTCGCAATTTCTGATGTTGTTCGACCTTGTTTTGATCCGTTTGCTAATTCAAGTTGGGTTTGAGTCAGTGACGGGTATAGAGGGAAATTTCAAACAGGGCAGAAAAAAAATTTTTTTAGGGCACACAAAAGAAATTATTTATTTAAATAAAAAAAACGCTTTAAATTCAACCATCAAACCATCAGTTTATTTTTTTAACAGTTTTAAGTTATAAAATGATTAAAAATGATAAATTAGAGCCCTCTGACAAATTTCTATCCATTTGGAGCAAGATTTGACAAAAATAGCTTTGACACAGTTTTTGACACAGTTTTTTTGCTCTTGATTTAGTTTTTAAAACAAAACTATGTCAAAGAAAAAAATTTTTTTCAGTTTCAATTTTTTGGCAGTTTTGAGTTATAAAATGATTAAAAATGATAAATTAGAGCCCTCTGACAAATTTTGGAGCATCCATTTGGAGCAAGATTCAAAAATTGCTTTGACACAGTTTTTGACACAGTTTTTTTGCTCTTGATTTAGTTTTTAAAACAAAACTTGTCAAAGAAAAATTTTTTTCAGTTTCAATTTTTTGGCAGTTTTGAGTTAAAAATGAAAAAATGTCAAAGAAAAATTTTTTTTTTGACAGTTTCACAGTTTTTTTTTTTGCAGTTTTGAGTTAATAAAATGATTAAAAATGATAAATTAGAGCCCTCTGACAAATTTCAATCCATTTGGAGCAAGATTTGACAAAAATTGCTTTGACACAGTTTTTGACACAGTTTTTTTGCTCTTGATTTAGTTTTTAAAACAAAACTATGTCAAAGAAAAATTTTTTTTTCAGTTTCAATTTTTTTGCAGTTTTGAGTTATAAAATGATTAAAAATGATAAATTAGAGCCCTCTGACAAATTTCAATCCATTTGGAGCAAGATTTGACAAAAATTTTTTTGCTCTTGATTTAGTTTTTAAAACAAAACTATGTCAAAGAAAAAAATTTTTTTCAGTTTCATTTTTTTGGGAGTTTTGAGTTATAAAATGATTAAAAATGATAAATTAGAGCACCATTTGTTTTTGACACAGTTTTTTTTGCTCTTGATTTAGTTTTCAAAACAAAACTATGTCAAAGAAAAAATTTTTTTTCAGTTTCAGTTTTTTTGCTCTTGATTTAGTTTTTAAAACAAAACTATGTCAAAGAAAAAAAATTATTTTTTTCAGTTTCAATTTTTTGGCAGTTTTGAGTTATAAAATGATTAAAAATGATAAATTAGAGCCCTCTGACAAATTTCAATCCATTTGGAGCAAGATTTGACAAAAATAGCTTTGACACAGTTTTTGACACAGTTTTTTTGCTCTTGATTTAGTTTTTAAAACAAAACTATGTCAAAGAAAAAAAATTTTTTCAGTTTCAATTTTTTGGCAGTTTTGAGTTATAAAATGATTAAAAATGATAAATTAGAGCCCTCTGACAAATTTCAATCCATTTGGAGCAAGATTTGACAAAAATAGCTTTGACACAGTTTTTGACACAGTTTTTTTGCTCTTGATTTAGTTTTTAAAACAAAACTATGTCAAAGAAAAAAATTTTTTTCAGTTTCAATTTTTTGGCAGTTTTGAGTTATAAAATGATTAAAAATGATAAATTAGAGCCCTCTGACAAATTTCAATCCATTTGGAGCAAGATTTGACAAAAATAGCTTTGACACAGTTTTTGACACAGTTTTTTTGCTCTTGATTTAGTTTTTAAAACAAAACTATGTCAAAGAAAAAAATTTTTTTCAGTTTCAATTTTTTGGCAGTTTTGAGTTATAAAATGATTAAAAATGATAAATTAGAGCCCTCTGACAAATTTCAATCCATTTGGAGCAAGATTTGACAAAAATAGCTTTGACACAGTTTTTGACACAGTTTTTTTGCTCTTGATTTAGTTTTTAAAACAAAACTATGTCAAAGAAAAAATTTTTTTTCAGTTTCAATTTTTTGGCAGTTTTGAGTTATAAAATGATTAAAAATGATAAATTAGAGCCTCTCTGACAAATTTCTATCCATTTGGAGCAAGATTTGACAAAAAATGCTTTGACACAGTTTTTGACACAGTTTTTTTGCTCTTGATTTAGTTTTTAAAACAAAACTATGTCAAAGAAAAAAAATTTTTTCAGTTTCAATTTTTTGGCAGTTTTGAGTTATAAAATGATTAAAAATGATAAATTAGAGCCCTCTGATAAATTTCTATCCATTTGGAGCAAGATTTGACAAAAATAGCTTTGACACAGTTTTTGACACAGTTTTTTTGCTCTTGATTTAGTTTTTAAAACAAAACTATGTTTTTTTGCAGTCTTTTTTGATTTTGAGTTTTTAAAAATGATAAATTAGAGCAAAACCATTTGGATGTCAGAAAAAACAAAACTTTTTTTTTCAGTTTCAATTTTTTGGCAGTTTTGAGTTATAAAATGATTAAAAATGATAAATTAGAGCCCTCTTACAAATTTTTATCCATTTTGAGCAAGATTTGACAAAATTGCTTTGACACAGTTTTTGACACAGTTTTTTTGCTCTTGATTTAGTTTTTAAAACAAAACTATGTCAAAGAAAAAAATTTTTTTCAGTTTCAATTTTTTGGCAGTTTTGAGTTATAAAATGATTAAAAATGATAAATTAGAGCCCTCTGACAAATTTCAATCCATTTGGAGCAAAATTTGACAAAATTGGCTTTGACACAGTTTTTGACACAGTTTTTTTGCTCTTGATTTAGTTTTCAAAACAAAACTATGTCAAAGAAAAAAATTTTTTTCAGTTTCAATTTTTTGGCAGTTTTGAGTTATAAAATGATTAAAAATGATAAATTAGAGCCCTCTGACAAATTTCAATCCATTTGGAGCAAGATTTGACAAAACCATCTTTGACACAGTTTTTGACACAAGTTTTTTTGCTCTTGATATTTTTAAAACAAAACTATGTCAAAGAAAAAAATTTTTTTTTTTAATTTTTTCTAGTTTTGAGTAAAAAATTTTTCTCTATTATTACGAAATAATGTAAAAATATTCAAAAATTTTCTTCAAAAAATTTTTTTTTAGAAAATCACGACCCCTTTCAAGCTACACCCCTGCTTTAAAAGTTTAATTCCATAAATGACCAGAAGAGGGCTACAGAAAAATGGCAACAAATTTCGTGGATAATTTGGTGAAAGAATTTCTCATTTTCCGCGGATTTTCGGGGACTTTAAAGCAATTCGATGCCGAGCTGAAGAACGATAAAGACCAAAGCTTTCGAGCTGACAAAATTGTGGACCAGCTAATGGTTTGCATCAACACTCACGATCTCGATACATTGGTGCAATATGTAAGTTTTTGTCTTTTTTGATAAGAAATAATTCATTTGGGGGCAGATTTTGACCTTTTTTGATTTTTTTAGATTAATCATTTGAATTGCAACATTTTCTCGAAACTGGAGCAAAGTTTCACGACAGCAGTGAAGAAGTTACAGCAAGGAATTTACAAGTTGTATTTGGTGACGGCTTACAATAACAACAAAAATGACAAAATTACGGAATTTTTTCAGAAAATGTCGAGCGAATTGCAAGGAGTTTCTGAATGGAAGGATTGGTTTTGTAAGTTTTTTCGTCGAAAAATTAAATTTCTTGCTAAAATTTCAAATTTTCTTTGTAGTTTTTCCTTTTTGCAAGAATCCCGAGGAACATTCCACTTTTAGTTTGTATTTCACGAAGCAATATCAAGACACCCTGCTAATTTCCTTGCACAATTTCCTTTCTACCATCTTTCAATGTATGCCGCAACCGACATTAACGCGAGCGGATGCCGAAGTTTGTCTCATAAAACGTTTGCAAGACGAAAATAGTTTGTTACGGAACCGAATTCAGACACTTCAGGCACAACAAGCAACGAGCGGAGGCATTCAAGGACACCAATCCCGCCTTTCAAGCTTCAATAATCAAGAATTCAACAAAAAAATGGCCTCCGGCACCCTAACTCTCAACGATATCATTCCGCTTGACATCTCACCGCCGCCCCATATCGTCGACGACTTCTTCATAATTGCCGCCGAGACACTCGGGGTCGTCAATAACGCGAGCGAAACCCAAGCAAAGGGCCTTAAATCGTTAATTCGTAACATCAGTTCCGGCGGAAGTCCCGTAATGGGGCGAAAAGACGGCTCAGCAGCTGTGGATAAAAATAAACGTCGCTCCGGATCTGTAGGAGGCAATAAAAAGGAATAAAAAATGAATTATTAACTGAAATATATCTCTAAAAAAATTTAATAAAAAAATTTTTTTTCATGATTGTGACTCAGCAAGGCGTCGCGAAGGTAATTTTTCGATGTAACAAATATCCAACATGCAAAATTTCGTGCGACACATGGGACAAGGACTTTTCTTCTCGAGCCACGTTTCCGGCGAACGTTCATCTTGTCGCGCAGAGAACCAACGAGCGCAGCAACTCACACAAAACATGGGGCGACAATAACAATTTCCGCAACGAGACTCTTCGTCAAGCTCGTTTCCGTCTTCGTCAAGGTCTAAGCAGTTTTTACGGATTTTTACGTCAGGTTCTTGAGCAAAACAGGCAAAACAGACATCCAGATCTTCTCTATTGTAGGAAATTTTGGGATTAGCAGCGACTTGATCCTTAAAAGCGTCGATGAAGCGATCCATGAGCGACGGTTGAAGCCTCACATTTGGCAAAATGATGACTTGACGTCGTAAACGATCTTGCAAATTCTTGAATTGAGGCGCCTTGATGCGAATTGAAAACTCTTTTGCATTTCCGCGATGAGGTTTCACCCGGATATTCACGTATTGGATGATATCGGTGCCTTCTTCCGTGATTTCATGGGTGTCGGTCTATGAAAAAATTTAATTTTAACAATTTTAATGAGAATTTCGGTTCAAAAACTCACTTTATCCGCGATTAATTCCATATCACTTTGATGCGCCACGTAAACTGTGTACGGAGTTGTCTTAAAAAGCCAATTTTCAGTGACAACGAGGTTCGAAATGCTATTTAAACGTATAACCATCTTGTCAGGACCCCGAAATTCTGTGTTTATATCCGTCACAAGGGACATCCAACTGCTTTCTTGATAGATTTTTAGGGCTTTTACGACACTATGGGTGATCCAGCCCGTGTTCCAATAGTACAGGATGAGAGTTACAGCCATCGAAGGAAGTACAACTGAAATTGCTGACAAAATTTGGATAAAAATCCCGTCGTCGAAGCCAATACTGAGACATCGAAGGACGATAAAGAACATCGGAAGGGCCGAATGAACGACCAGCGTCACGGAAGTTCGTAAAATATGGTGCTGAACGAATTGGGTGTACTCATCGCCAATGAACCAAGCAAAGAGATTTTCGATGGAGAGACCAAGCGATGCGAATTCGTTGAAAA
The DNA here is from genome assembly GCF_036172545.1 of Culicoides brevitarsis. Taxonomy (NCBI): domain Eukaryota; kingdom Metazoa; phylum Arthropoda; class Insecta; order Diptera; family Ceratopogonidae; genus Culicoides; species Culicoides brevitarsis. Next base: position 32,272,798 of record NC_087087.1, on the reverse strand, counting down.
TGAAGCAAAATGAGGTCACGAGAGCGAATAGAAAGTAAATCCAGTCGGATTCGGACATGATTTTAAGTTATTTTATCGAGTTTTTGCACGGATATCGTCATTTGTTTACTATTTTTGTCTCTGTGTGGGAGTACGAGTGACAGAAGATGCCGATGACATTCAACTGGGATTCGAATTTTTAAAAAAATTTCAGGTTTTAAATGATTTTCTTCAGAAATTTTGAATTTTAAGAAATTTTAGGCCCAAAAATTTTAAAATTAATTTTTTTTTTCTATGAAATTTCTTCATTCGAAGACTTTTTTGACCAAAAATTGTCGATGAGAGTCAATTGGAATTCAAATTTTTGAAAAAATTTCCGAATTTTGTTGAATTTCTTTAGAAATTTTAAATTTTTGTTAAATTTCTTTTAAAAAAATTTAGCCCATGACAGTCAATTCAAATTTTAGGAAATTTTTTTTTTGTTAAATTTCTTTAAAAATTTTGAATTTTTAAGAGTTTTTAATGCCTAAAACTTAAAAATTAATTTTTTTCTATGAAATTTCTTCTTTAAAAACCTTTTTTCGAAGAAAAATTAACCTAAAATCTCATTTTATCGAATATTTTTTTTATTTATTTAATTTACACAGAGACCTACAACAGCTTTAAACCTGAATTCGTTCAGCGGGACCTTCACTTTCTGGCGGAATGCCGAGTTCAGCGTTTGTCCATTGACTTGGATCGGGCCAGGGGAATTCTCCCGTAATGTGTTCGGATTCATGCCAAAGATGCCATAAAACCCACCACCAAAAGAGGCCTCCGGTAAGATTTGCACCGATTGTTACCCATTTTGGAGCGGGAGCAGCTGCCTGACGATAAACCCAACTACAAAAAAAAAATTTTTGTAAAAAATTTCTGACTTGTTTTGATCGGGATTACATAATTTCGTAAAAAAATGCTAAAAAAACTTACGTTCCGCCGGATTTCAGAGGTTGTGTAGTTCCAAAGTGACGCCGGGCGATTTGCTGTGCCGCAAGACGGCCCAAATTCAGTGCGCGCGAACGCAACATCCTGAAAAAATCGTGAAAATTTGTTGATTTTTCAAGTCGCGATGAAAAATATGTTTTTTTTTGCGATGACAGGACCTCTTGCGGTGAGAATTGTCAAAATTTTTAAAATTTTCGTTAAATTTTTTATTGAAACTTAAATTTATTTACAGAAATTCATCTAAATTTTTCGTTTTTTCTTGGCAAAATCCACTTTGGCTACCTTCAAGGGGTCATCGCGGGACTTTCGCTTCTGTTGCTGATTAAATCTCGCGCCTCGTTTCTTCGTGACGACTCCAACGATGCGTTTTAGCGACTGCGGCACGATATATTCGGGCACTTCTCCCAGCTGCGGATTCACTTGTGTCGGTTGAACTGTTGTGTCATGTCGTAAAACATGCAAATCGCGTGGATTGTCGTCGAAAAACCCCTTTAACTTCTCGGAATTGAAAATTTCGTTCTTTAATTCGCACGCACGAGCCTCCTTGATGATTTGTTTCGTGATTGCACGCCACGCATCCATGCTGCGATACTTAAAAGGCTCAACTTCGTCCATTTTGAACTTGAATTGGCGAATTGGATCGTCATCGACGACGTACATTTTCCTCAAATGTGCTTGTGTGGCGTCAAATTGCTCTTTTTCCGCAACCGCGACGAGCGATAAGACACAACCGGTGTTTGTAGCACGTGCTGTTCGTCCCGCACGATGAATATAGGACTCAATGTCGCACGGAAAGTCGAAATTTACGACATTCGAGACTTGTAAAAAGTCAATTCCTCGTCCCACGCCGGATTCTTTGTCTTTTTTGTCCTTTTTATCTTTGCCATGGGTTGGATTTTGCACGAATTTCTCGTCGGAAGCGATTAAAGTGTCATAAACGCCTTGATTGAACTGGTTTACGGCATGACAACGCACTTTTACGGGCAACTCCGAGTTGAGAACGCAACAACGTATCCGAAATTGGGCCAAAAACAGCTTCAATTTGTAACAACGATCCACGGAATTGACGTAAATGATGTTTTTACCGCGAAGTAAGTGTAATTTTATGAGTGACAATAAAACTGTGGCTTTTTCCAACTCCTCGGCATACAAATAATAATGCGTTATTTGCGTTTGCGGCGGCAAATCTGGTTCTTCGAGCTTTAAAATGACTGGATTATGCAAAATTACTGCCTTGAGATTGTTCACATCGGTATTCAACGTCGCCGAAGCAAGTACAGACTGATAAACAGCCGGCAATTGTTCCAATAAAAGGTTCAAATCGTTCTTAAAACCGAAAGAAAAGATCAAATCCGCTTCATCTACGACTAAAGTCTCAAGAGACTCCTTGAGAGATACATTTTCTTGACGGATATGGGTCAAAATCCTCGTTGGCGTGGCGATAATGATGTCAGGACGTTCCAATAAAAGCACTTTTTGGGCAGATGTGTCTTGTTTCGACGACAAATCAATCGCTCGGATCGTTCTTTCACACTTTCGGGTCAATTCTTGCGTTACCTACGACGAAAAAAGTTACTTTTGAGTCAAAAATCGACCCAAAATCGAGTAAAAATTAAAAATTACCTTCAAAATCTGATCACACAACTCCTTCGTGGGCGCCAAAATCAACGAACTGACTTTCTGTTCCTGCTCATGCTGTTTGGACTTGATGATTTTCTGCAATAAAGGCACCACAAAAGCCGCCGTTTTGCCAGATCCGGTCTTTGCACGTATCAAAACGTCTTTTCCTTCGAGAATCAGCGGAATTGCCTTCTCCTGAATCTTTGTGGGCTTCAACCATCCCAATTTTGCAATTCCTTTCAAGATTCGGTCATCTAATTCCATTTGATGGAAACTTAGGTCCTTTTCCTCCATGGTTCGAGTACTTTATCGGAAAAACTTTCGGAAAAATGCGAGAGCAAAACAAATCACACGTGCGAGAAACGTCAAATGAAACGTCAAAATCAGCTGCTGGCATAAACAAAAACACGGGAAATGGCAAAAAATCCCGAAAATAAGGGAAAAAACCAACAAAAATGTGCGAAAAAGAAATCAAAACCGAAAAAAGGAAATCCTGACATGCTGCATCGATTGGAATTTTTACAAAATATCTCGAAATTAGCTTCGGAATTCAATTTGAACCAACTTTCCAGCTTGTACGGGTCCTCGATGAAGACGTTAGGCAAGAAATGCGTTTATCGAATGTAAGTTTATTAACTTTTTTCAATTAATTTCTTGTAAAAATGCAAATTTTTTCAAATTTTTTCCCGTAGAGATCCAAAAATCAAGCGAAATTTTTGTCGAAAGTGCTCCACGTGTCTCGTTCCCGATAAAAGTTGCGATGTAGTTGTTGTCGAAAAGGTCAAAGAACACTCCTATGTCGATTGTATCTGTAAAACTTGTCAAACGCCTCGCAAATACATCCTCAATCCAAGTCACAAACTGTGGGAAAGTAACCCGCCGTTCATTTTAAAAATATTTGAAGATCTAGAATCAAAGAAAAAGTCACAGGAAGCCATTAAAAGTTGATTAAAACTGCAATTTTCTACAATAAATATCTTTTTTTTATTCACGTGATGAATTATTACACTTAACAAGTATTAATAATGGGTACAATTAAATTTCCTCTCATTATTTTTAATAAATTATGTTAGTACATTTTATATTTAAGGTGTTTTTTTTTGTTTCAGTAAAGTAAATAGCACAGCTAAATTTAATATATTTTAATTTTACATTTAATTTAACTTTTTTTTTTAGGTAGAATTAAATTGACATGACACAAATTTCGTTTCGTTTTTTGTTGTTTAGCTGCTTTTTTAGGTACTGATTGTAGAAAAAAATCAAAATATTGAAAAATTGAAGAAAAAGAGATCATTTGTGATTTTTTTGTGGTTTTATGTGTAGAAAGGTGGCTCGGGTAAAGTTTGTGATGCATGATGGTTGAGTGCCAGACTCGGTTTTTAAATGTTTTTGATTAATTTTTATTTTATTTTGTTTGTTTATTGAGTCTTAGAGTTTCGAGGAGGGAAATTTTTGTTAGAAAATCAAAAGTTTTTGGATTTTTTTCGGAAATATTTTACTCTGATGTCTTAAGAATTCTAAAATTTTTTGAAAAATTTGATTTTTAAATTTTTTTTTAAATTTTTTAAGACCTTTTATTTCATATTTTTTTATATAATGACAAAAAAAATGTCATAAAAATAGCTTTTCTTGTTGAAAACTTATGATTTTCTAAGGAAATTCCTCCTTTTTTGTATAATTTCTTTATAGAAACTAGCTCATTGTAATACTTATTGATTGATCAAATCATTAATAAATAATATCTTGTGTCTTCGGGTGAAGCTACTTATAAGGAAAAATATTTCACATTACAATTATGTCTCAATTATTGGATAAAAACTTAATTTTCATTTGTTAAAAAAATATTTAAAAAAAATTATTTAATTTTTAATTAATTAATTAATTAAATTAATATTTATTTTTTTATTAATTAATTAATTAAATAATTTTTAATTATTTTTTAAATTATTTTTTGAATTAGTTATTTAATTAATTTTTAATGAATTATTCGGAATTATTTAATTAGTTTTTTTTTGAATTAGCGAAATGCGATTTTCAAATTTTTTTAACGGATTTTTTTTTGAATTGAATTTTTTAAAATTTATTTTCTTTAATTTTTGTTTTTTATTTAACTTTAATTAATTAATTTTTAAATTAAATTTTAATAATTTAAATTAATTAATTTAAATCATTAATTAATCAAAGAAATTTTTAAAAAATAAATAAAATAAAAATTGAATTAGCGAAATGCGATTTGCAAATTTTTTTAACGGAAATTTTTTTGAATTGACATTTTTTAATTTTTAATATTTTTTTTTAATTTTTGGCAAATTATTAATAAATTAATTAATAAATTAAATTTTAAAAATTCTTCAAAAAATTGAAAACGTGAAATATTTTTCCTTGCTTCACAAAAAAAATTCTTTTACATCACGCGATTCATTCTAGTTTTCTAACTGTTCATTATCTTCTTCCTTTTATTTTTAAATAATTAACAAACATTTGAGATCCTGCGTAAAATCACACAAAAATACAAGGAAAAATATCGTAATTTAAATTCCAAGGACACATAAATGATAGAAAAATTTATACCTAAACATGGTAAATAGACGGAAGGAAACTTTTTTTTTCTTCTTTTTATAAATAGAAAAGTTATTTACTTCATAATTTATTTACTTTTTTTTTACTGTCGTCGCTTCATGGCGGACAATAATTGACAACACACAAAAAACTTTTGTCGAGACTTTGAATTTCCATTAAAATATTTTTATTTTTTTTTCTAACTAGGTAGACTTTATCTCATAAATATTTTTTATTTTATAATATTAAATATTTATTTATATTTTGTTCATTTTTACTTTTTTTGTTCGTTAAACTATAGAATAAAATAAAATCTTTGGCCTTGTATGTCTTCCGAGTGAGAGAGAGAAAAAAAAGTAAAATATTGTGCATTATGACAAAAAAAGAGCATGTTGAATAAAAAATCGAGTATCGATTGAATTGATTCGATTTAAAAATAAAAAAAAAAGTTTTTCAATGTTCATTTCATGCAATAAATTCTTCGATTAATTTCCATTCGATTAGCTTGCATTGCTTAATAAATAATAAATATTTTTTTTTTAATTTTTGTTCATAATAAATATTTTTTTTGTTTTTTTTAAAGCTAACGTTCATTCATTGTCTTTCAATTTTTATTTTTTTGGGGATTTTTTTTTCTCTTCCGTTGTAAGTACATGTAAACTTTTTCTTCAAAAAACGATCAAAAAATAAATAAAAAATTAATTTTTAATTATTTATTTATTTTTGAATCATTGAAGGAAAAAGTTTACGTTCGCGCAAGTTTTTTAGGTACAGCACGACCTATGATGTTCCTTCTGTTTAATTACAAAATGTTTACTTTGTCAAAAGTTTTGATTATATAATTATTTTATGTTACCATAATTAAATCGTTATGAAAATCTAATCTAAGTTTTGTTTGATGACACTTCAGTGACAGGCTCACTTGGTCCAGATTGTGAACTACTGGCGTTATTTTGTGATGGAGTTTCTTTAATTTAAATATTTTTTTAATAATTAAATTTAATTTAATTTAATTTTTTATTAATTAATATTTTTTTATTAATTTAATTTTTTTAATTAAAAAAAAATATTATTTTTTTAGTTATTTTTTTTAAATTAAATAAAACTAAATTTTTATTTTTTAAATTATTTTTTTTAATTAAAAAATAAATTGAATTATTAAAAAAAATATTTTAATTTTTTTTAATAATTTTTTTTTTGCAAAAATTTAAATTTAATTTAAAAATGTTTTTAATATAAAAAAATATTTTTATTAATTTAATTTTTTTAATTAAAATTTTTATTAAAATTAAAATTTTGATAATATTTAATAAAAAAAAAAATTTTATTAAATTTAATTTAATTTTTGTTAAAATTTATTTTTTTCAAAATTAAAATTAAATTATATTTTAAAATTATTTTTTTTAATAATTTTTTTTATTTAATTAAATTTAAATTAGGTGCATAAAATTAAATAAATTTTTATTTTTTTTTTTTTTAATTTTAACAAAAGAAAAATTTTATTATTTTTTTTAATTAAAAAAATTATAATTAATATATTATCAAAATTTTTAATGAAAATATTGTTCTTTAAAATTATTAAAATAAAATTTTTCTAAAAATTTGTGATTAAAGTTCTTACCCTGCGTCGTAAGTGCACTAAAGTTATCGGGGAGATCGGCTGTACTCGTGGTACAATGTTCTGCGAGAATATCCGGCAGCGCATTTCGCCTCCCAATTCTGCCTGTTGTGTAAAATTCACTTTCAATTTCCTTCTGATTTGCTGGCATCTCTGCCGAGGATGATTGTTGCTGTTGCTGTTTATCCATAGTGGCTTTTAATACTTTAACGACTGTTAAAAAATTAAATTTTCAATTATTTCTCAAGCTTTTCTTTAAAAAAAAAAATTAAAAAAAATCGAGCATTCACTACAAAAATAATTTGGCAACTAAATTTTTCAAACCAAACCACTCACCAAATACCAAAAAAAAACTTATTATTTTTTTGTTATGTTAAATAAATAATTTAATATGAATACAAAATAAAAATGAACGCTTTGTCAAACCCAAACAAGGTGTATTGTACTGGCTTTTAACAAAATTTTTCATTATATTTTTGTTAGAGGCTCAAAAAATCAGCATGCGAAACGACGGCGGCGTCGTTCGTTAGTTAACAACTTGTTTTGCCAATTCATTCTTTAATCTATTGTTAATTGTTATTAAATAATATTTATCAGTCTCGTGCAGTTATTTCACTTTTATTTTTCACCCAATGATACGTGTTAGTTTCAATCACTTGATAAGTATCAAAAAAAAAATGCTTTGAAAAATGTTCTACAATCATTACAATGTCAAGTGTTTCAAAGAGGAAAATTGTAGGAAGTGTTTAAAGGACATTACGAAGGAAAAATGCAATTTTGTTTGTGGGAAAATGTCAAGAACCGATTTTCGATGTTTTTTTTTTAATTTGAAAATTTTTTCGATGTTTTTGGGGTCTTAAAAGCTTTTCGATGTTATTTGAGGTTAGAAAAATTTCTTAGACTTCAAAACATCGAAAATTCTGGACCCTAAAACATCGAAATAAATTTTCAATAAACATCGAAGAACTTTTCAGACCTCAAAAAATTCAATAAAATTTTGAAAACTAAGAGATTTTCGATGTTTCTTGAGGTCTAAAAAAACATTTTCAATTTCACCGATGAAAAAGCTTTTTAGACCTCAAAAACATCGAAAAGCTTTTCAACCTTCAAAAAACTGACATTCTGATGTTTTAAAAAATGTGAAAAGCTTTTCGATGTTTTTAAGGTCTAAAAAGCTCTTCGATGTTTTTGAGGTCTTAAAAGCTCTTCGATGTTAATTGAGGTCTAAAAAGCTCTTCGATGTTATTTGAAGTTTGGAAAAATTCTTAGACTTCAAAACATCGAAAAGCTTTACAAATTACGATAAACATCGAAAATCTATAATTCAAGAAATTTGAAAAGTTCTTCAGAACTCAAAAATTGAAAATTTTAAATTTTTGAGATTTGCGATGTTTCTTGAAATCTGAATAACTTTTCGATGTTTTTCATATCTAAAAAGCTTTTTCGATGTTTTTGAGGTCTAAGCTTTTCGAACCTTAATTAACATCGAAGAGCTTTTTAGATCTCAAAAACATCGAAAAGTTTCTTAGATCCCAAAAACATCGAAAAACTTTTCAAATTTCGATAAACATCGAAAATCCGCTCAATTTATATAAATTTCTCCCATTAAATCTTTTTCCAATAAACGTGCATTTAAATCCTTCATTCCTTTGTTACACATTCACTTTCGTACGATGCCACACAATGCAAAAATAGAAAGAAAATGGCAATGACAAAGCACCACAAAGGAAATGTCCTTGAACCCTTGACATGTATCTTAAACCTTAAGAGCGAGAGAGAGAGTATTTAGTTGAAGTTCAAACTGACCTTGGCTACGTGTGATCTTCTTTTTTCGTCTGACCACATGCTTTTTGATGGAGCCTAGCTTTTGCGGCATTTTTAATACTTTTTTTTTGTTTGTTTTTGTAAATAGAGAGCCTGAGCGGAGTATCTTGTATGTGTTTTGTACGTTAATTGCTTTGCTTTGCTATAAAATCTTAACGAGTGCCTTGCACCGTGTCTGTGCGCTTAATTCAAAATGTGTGTTTTTTCGTGTGTGTGATAGAGAGCCGGAGGGAGATTGGCCTTGAGCCTTAATCGATCATCGACAAAATGAAGAAGTAAATAAAAAAAAGGAAACTGACATGACAAAAATAGATTTTTTAATATGGAAAATCAATTGAAAGAGCAGTTTATTACCATTCATGTGTTTCCTTTCGAACCGACGAACTTCGATGATGATGTGTCGTCGTCGTCGCTTTTGTCCTTATTGTTTGTTGGCGGTGATTGAATCAATCGGAAAATATTTTCTGTGTGTGTGTTTATTGATACAATTGACTTTCGGCACGCATTTGTTATTTTATTATTATTTTTTGCAGTAATTTCAACATCATGAATATTGTATGAAGAGCACCCCGAAGAGTTATCCTTTTTCTATTTTTCTATATTTTTTGCAGCGATGCTCCTTCCAAACACTGCTAGAGATGGGCAAAAGAGAAAATTCGAATGAAAAACTTTCCACAGGATATTTTTTTTTCGTTCGCTCGTAACCGCGAGTAATTTTTCAGTGGATCGTTCCACACACTCGTGCTGTGTTGACCGAAACGCCAGTGTCCCTCAACGAAAAAGGATAAGAATAACCATGAACATGTGTGCAATTTAATTAATTATTTAGAAAACGATTCTCGAGACACGAAACTGCTCGTATGACGTAAAATAAAAAGTCGCTTTTCCGTGATTTAGCAATTGGCACGCGCAACACGTGTGAATTTGCAAGCGTTTTCGCGAGACGTTTACCTCAAACTACGGTCGACGCATCTCCGTTTTCCTGCGGAAATCCCATTTGACTGAATATTTTTCCGATTTTCACGAATTTCGTTTACGTTTTGGGTTTGGAATTGACGGCACGCTAATTCAATGGGTTGCGGGAATTTGCAAATTTGTGCAAAAATTTATTTTTGATGGCGGAAAATTTTGTTAAAATGAAAAAATATTTTTTTTTATTTGAAAAAAATTTAATTTTTATAAAAAAATGAATATTTAGATTTTTTAAATGAAAATTGCTTTGACTAAAAATAATTTTGATATAATTTAAGAATTTTTAATTTTTTGAGGAAAATTTAATTTGGAGTATCTGAATGTTCAATATATCTGAATGTTCAGGTCTGAAAAATTTTTTAAATATAAAAAATAAATATAAAATAGTTTTTAAATTTTTTATTTTAAAATTTTAAAAATTTTTTTTAATTAATTAAATTTTTTTAAATCCATTTTTGTTGTACATTCGATGAAATTTTCCTTCTTATTTGAAGGTATGTGAAATCTTTACCTAAAATCAATAAATCTTTATCATTAAAAAATTTCTCTGAAATTTAGTATTTTGTAAAGAAAATTTGAAAAATGAACTGTAAGCACCAACATTTGAGTCTATAAAATTCAAAAACTTGTAAACCTTAAGGATTTCTAAAAAAAAATACGATATTGAAATAATTGGAGGTTTTCAAATAGATAAATCCATAGAAACTTTGGCAAACCTATTACTCAAATTCGGTTTTATGATTTTTTTGTTGTTTGACGGAGTTTATAAAACTAAGTTTTGGGTGAATTCTTAAAAAATTAAAAAAATTCTCAAATATGTAAAATTCATTGCATACCTTCAAAATTTTGAAAAATCAAATTTCCTTTTGAAAAAAAAAAATTTAATACTTTCGAAGGCTAATTTCTATTTTCAATTCAAAAAAAAATCTAAAAATTTATTAAAAAAAAAAATTAAAAATAAAATTTTTTGAAAAAAAAAAATTTTTTTTTGTTAAAAAAAAAATTCTAAAAATTTTTAGAAAAAATTGTTAGGAAATTCTTGAAAAATTAAAAAAAAAATTCTTTTGAAAATAAAATTTATTTCATACTTTCGAAGCTAATTTCTACAATTCTTTTAATAATTTCACGAAAAAAATTTTTTTTGAAAAAAAATTTAATTAAATATAAATTTTAAGAAAATTAAAATTTTTCAAATTCCCGCAAATTCCTTTGAATGGCAAATTTTATCACATTTTCATACTCCTCAACATTACAGGTCATAAAGGTCACAACTCCATCGTCTCCAAAGTGATTTACGACTTTTTTACATGTCAAAGCCTTATTTTTGTGCCGGATTCCAAGAAGCTCGCACGACTTGCAACAATTTTTGGGAAAATCTAATTTTCCAGGAGAGGTTTTCCAAAAAAATTATCAAAAATTTATCCTTGAAGGATACCGTACTAAGGTAAATTAGTTATTAGAGAAAAAATCATTTGCAATATTTGTAAATAAATTTACAAAAAAAAAAACACGATGGATGAGGCACATTTGAAACGTGTCCCGGAAAACATCAACTTCGCGGAAGAAGAGGAAAAAATCCAAGAATATTGGAAAAAGGAAAATGCCTTCGAGAACTGTTTGAAGCAGTCTAAAGGAAAGCCAAGGTACGTTCTTCTTATCACTTTTTTGTCTTGCTGATGCAATATTGCATCGCACACGTATCAGATTTTGAGTTTTTAACCTTTTTGCATGCAACTTGGTAACAGATACACGTTCTACGATGGTCCGCCGTTCGCAACTGGCTTGCCGCATTACGGGCACATCTTGGCAGGCACAATCAAAGATATCGTAACGCGTTATGCGCATCAACAGGGATATCACGTCGAACGACGATTCGGTTGGGATTGTCACGGATTGCCGGTAGAGTACGAAATTGACAAAACTTTGGGCATCAAAGGACCCGAAGATGTCGCAAAAATGGGAATTACCGCTTACAACAACGAATGTCGCAAAATTGTCATGCGATATGCGAAAGAATGGGAGGAAATTATCTCACGGATGGGCAGATGGATTGGTAAATTTTAAATTTTTAAACAAATTTCCCAAAAAAAATTTTAAAAAATATTTTTTTTAGACTTCAAAAACGATTACAAGACATTGTACCCATCTTACATGGAGTCAATTTGGTGGGTTTTCAAACAACTTTACGTCAAAGGGCTCGTTTATCAAGGCGTCAAAGTCATGCCTTACTCTACGGCATGCACAACGGCTCTCAGTAACTTTGAGTCAGGTCAAAATTACAAAGAAGTCGTCGATCCAGCGGTTGTTGTGAACTTTCCCATTGTCGGAGACAAAGAAGGAGCTGCAATTCTTGCATGGACAACCACGCCATGGACTTTGCCGAGTAATTTAGCTTGTTGTGTCAATCCGGCACTCACTTATGTACGCGTCAAGGAGAAAAGTAGCGGAAAAGTTTACATCGTGATGGAGTCACGTATCGAATATGTCTTCAAAAGTGCCGATAATGTTGAAGTTTTGAAGAAATTCCCCGGAAAAGGTGAGAAATTTTTTTAATTTTTTGCTTTAATTGATTCTTTAAGTTTAATTTTTTTCACTTTTTGTCGCTTTTGAATATAAAAATGGATAATTTTTTAATTTCATTTTGACTTAAAATGATTAATTTTTATTTGAAAATTTTCTAATTTGAACTCGAAATGTAAGAAAAATTTATCTAATTGGAAATTTTTTGACAAAAAAATTTTTTTTTGACTCAAGATTTTAGTGGTAATTTAATTATTTTGAGTCTAAATTTTAACATTTCTTAATGTAAAATTAAAATTAAATGAAATTCTAAATATTATTTTTTTAAAAATCACAAATGATTTCAAACTAACTAATATTTATAATTTTTCAAATATAAAAATTTTTAAAAAAAACAAAAAATTATTTAAATAAATTATGAAATTATTTTTCTTAAATTATTAAATCATTTTTTATTTTTTAAAAAATGGAAAAAAAATCCCAAAATTTTAATTATTTTTAATTTTTTTTATTTTAATTTTTTTAATCGGAAAAAATCGTAAAAAGTGAAAAAAAAAATTTTTTTCAAAATTTCATAATAAATAATAAGCAAATTAAAAATAATAATTAAATAAAATAAAAATGTTAAATAATGAAAAAAATTCAAAAATTTTTATATTTTGTTATTTAAAATTAAATTAAATTTTATTTTTTTTTTTATTTTATTTTATTAAATTAATATTCGAAAAAATCATCAAAAAGTGAATTTAATTTTTTTATTTTTCAAAATTTTTATTTTATTTTAATTTTAATTATTTTCGGATTTTTCAAAACAAAATTTGTTAAAAATGTAAAAAAGATTTCATTATTTTATTTAAATTAAATTTTTATTTTTCATAATTTAATTTTATTTTTTAATTTTTTTTTAAATTCTGTATATTTCAAAAATATCAACAAAAAGTGAAAAAAAAAATTTTTTTTTGACTAATTTTTAATATTTTTTTTTTATTTTCAGAACTCGTTGGCTTAAAATACGAACCTCTTTTCAACTACTTTGCCAAATACAAGGAAACTGCTTTCCGTGTCCTCCAAGATGGCTACGTAACGGAAGATTCTGGTACTGGAGTTGTCCATCAAGCTCCCTACTTCGGAGAAGACGATTACCGTGTCTGTTTAGCGCACGGCGTCATCAAACGCGATCAAGAAATCGTCTGCCCCGTCGATCCAAGTGGCAAATTCAGCGCCGAAGTACCCGATTTCGCGGGACAATACGTAAAAGATGCCGACAAAAACATCATTGCCAACTTGAAAAAACGCGATCGTGTTTATTCAGCAGCTCAAACGAAACATAGTTATCCCTTCTGTTGGCGCTCTGACACCCCATTGATCTACAAGGCAGTTCCATCGTGGTTCGTTCGCGTCGAACACATGAACAAACAACTGTTGAATTGCAGCTCTCAAACGTACTGGGTGCCGGAATATGTAAAAGAAAAGCGTTTCGGTAATTGGTTGAAGGAAGCTCGTGACTGGGCAATCAGCAGAAATCGTTATTGGGGCACCCCGATACCGCTTTGGATCTCCCCGAATGGTGAGGAAATCGTCTGCATCGGCAGTATCGAAGAACTCGAGCAATATTCGGGTGTGCGGGTGACTGATTTGCATCGTGAGAACATCGATCATATCGAAATTCCGTCAGCTGTGCCGGGAAATCCTCCGTTGCGAAGAATTACGGAAGTTTTTGATTGTTGGTTCGAGTCTGGAAGTATGCCATATGCCCAGCAACACTATCCGTTCGATAATCCAAACGAATTTTTGAATAATTTCCCGGCGGATTTCATTGCGGAAGGTATTGATCAAACGCGGGGATGGTTCTACACCCTTTTGGTCATCTCAACAGCCCTTTTCAACAAGCCTTCGTTTAAAAATTTGATCGTAAATGGTCTCGTACTTGCCAGTGACGGTCAAAAAATGTCAAAACGGAAGAAGAATTACCCGGATCCGATGGATGTCGTTCACAAATACGGCGCCGATGCCTTGAGATTGTATTTGATCAACAGTCCCGTCGTACGAGCGGAGAATTTGCGGTTCAAAGAAGAGGGCGTTCGTGATATCGTCAAAGATATCTTCCTCCCATGGTACAATGCATACCGTTTCTTGTTCCAAAACATCGAGCAACTCGAAACGACGCAAGGAAAGCCCTACAAATACGACAGCAAGCGTCACACTTCGTTAGATGTCATGGATATTTGGATAACTTCCATCAAAGAATCCCTCTTGGACTTCATCGCGAAGGAAATGAAGGCATATCGCTTGTACACAGTCGTTCCGCGACTCACAAAATTCATTGATCTCCTCACAAATTGGTATGTTCGCTTAAATCGACGTCGCATCAAGGGAGAACTTGGCGTACAACAAGCTTACAACTCCATCGACACCCTTTTCGACATTTTATTGAGCACGGTGAAGATGATGGCACCATTTACGCCTTTCCTAACTGAGCTGATGTACCAACGCCTTCGTCTTTTAGATGAAAATTCACCTGCCGGAAGTGTTCATTACCAAATGATGCCAAATCCGAACAAGCAACGCATTAATTTGGATGTTGAACGTGCCGTAGGTCGCATGCAAGCTGTCGTCGAGCTTGGTCGAGTGATGCGGGATCGTCGTACAGTCCCTATTAAATATCCCCTACCCGAATTGATCGTCATCCAACAAAACGAGGAATACCACAAAGACATAAAATCATTAGAATCGTTCATTTTGAGCGAATTAAACGTGCGAAAACTCACCTTTTCCAGCGACAAAGAGAAATTCGGCGTAAAATTGAAGGCGGATCTTGATTATCGTGCTTTGGGATCCCGTTTGAAGAACGATTTGAAGGCTGTGAAGACATCCGTGCAAAATATGACCGATGCGGACATTCAAGCGAGCGTTAAAAAGGGTTTCTTTGAGCTTGCGGGGCATAAAATTGAACTTGAGCATGTTAAAGTCATCTATCAGATGGGCGATTCGCAACAACAACAGAAAGATCAACGTTTTGAGGCCAACAGCGATAGTGAAGTGCTTTGTTTGATGGATATGCAACCATCCCAAGAGCTCGTAGATGAAGGTTTAGCACGTGAACTCATCAATCGCGTACAAAAACTCAAGAAAAAAGGCGGTTTGTTCCCCACGGATCCGGTTGTCGTATTTTTCGATGTCAAAGAAAAAGCCTCAGATGTTGCCAAAGTCGGAAAATCGTACAAGGAATTCATCGAAACAGCAATTAAGAGTCAATTCCTCCCCTATTCTGACGATGCGAAGACCAAACAAGTCCTTGTCGAAGGCACAGAGGACTTGAAAGGCGTTCAAGTTAAAATTGTCGTTGCTTCTACGAAAGAACGCCTTCTCCCGTATACGAAATGGTTCAATTTACTCCTTCATAAAGACATGTCGCGACGTTTTGGTGCCAAAACGAACAAAGCCTCGCTTTGTTTGTACGATTTCAACGGTAAAATTGCGACACTCGAAGAGGTTAAACTCGAAGTTGAGAAATTGTTTGGGCTTCACATGTGTGAGTTCGTTCTCACAGTCGACGGGAAGGAAGTTACAGCCGTTACGAAGGCTCTCGAAGAGAAAACTGTCTTTATTTCGCGTAATTTGGCAACAGCAAAAGACAATACCGAAGGACATTCAAGCACGCCGTACTGTAAATTCGTGAATGTAGATGTGCAGGGGAAGAAATTGACAGTTTTTACGGAAAATCCTGTCGATTCGAATCAGTTGTCGAACGATCACTTGAATGCCTTGCTCAAAAATCGCCTGAAGAATGTCGATGTCAGCAAATGTGTCATCAATTTTGCTTAAGAAGCAGAGAATTTTGGATGAAATCTTGAATGGAATTTATTTAATAATTTCACTTTTTGTCTAAATTTGTTGAAAACCACTAAAAATTTTTTTTTTCATTTTTTTGAAATAGTAAAAAAAATTAAAAGAAAAAATATTTAAATAAAAAATAAATATTGAAAATTATATGAAAAAAATAGAAAAAGAGGAACAAAAAATTATTAAAATTTTAATTCATTTTTTTTTTTCAATTAAAAAAAATTAAATTAAAAATTAATAAAAAATTGTAAATTTAAAATTTTTTTTTTCATAAAAATAAAAAAAAAATAAATAAATTAAATTAAAGTTTAAAAATTCATAAATTATTTTTTGGAAAAAAAATAAAATATTAAAAATAAAATAAAAATTTATATAAAAAACAGCAATAAAAATAATTTTTGTTTTCTTAAAAACTCCATCTTTCAATTTAAATTAATTTTTTTTTCAAATAAAAAAAATAAGAAATTGTGAATTAAAATAAATTATAAAAAAAGACACTAAAATTTTTTTTTTTTTTTTTGAAAAATAAAAATTTACATTTTTTAAATTTTTATTTATTCTTTTTAAATTTTGAAATTAAAAAAATTAATAAAATTAAAATTTAAAAAATTGTAAATTAAATAAATAAAATGAAATTTATATGAAAAAAAATTTTTTTGAATTTGAAAAAGTTTTGTTAAAAAAAAAAATCTTGAAATTGGAAGAGTTGAAAAATCTCATTTTTAGTTTTGTGCCATTTTTTTTCAAATTTTTTTTTAATTTAAAATTGAAAAAAATTTTAAAAAAAATTAAAAAAATTAAATGTATATGAAAAAAGAGACAAAAATAATTTTTTTCATATAAATCTCTTTTTTTTTTAATTTTCATTTTTAAAATTTTGAATTAAAAAAAAAAATTAAAATAAAAAAAATTTTTTTTTTAAATATTTCCATTTTTTTAAATTTTAATTTTTAATTAAAACAATAAATAGAATAAAAATGTGAAAAATCGTAAATTTAATTAAATTAAAAAAAAAAATTAAATTAAATAAAAACGACAAAAAGTGAAATAATTAATTCGTAAGCCTTATTTAATTAAATAAATAAAAAAATCTCAAAGTACTTGAAGAATGATTTTTTTTTCGTATTCTATTTTTTTTTTCTTTAATTTTATAAAAGACAACAATTTAAATTACATTAAAAAAATATAACAGATATCTTAAAATTAAGAACGGGGACAATATTAGGCTGCATCGTTAAGGGAGCTTACAAAAATTAAAAATACTGATATTGACCTGTGTTAATTAAATCCTTAAAAAAATCATTTAAAACTAAATCTCTTACAAAAAATGTGACGTTTGTGTGAAAATAAATGCCAATTTTAGTTTTTTTTCTTAATATCTCACTCCTACGGTTATTATCCTCGTTTTTTTTTCTTAAATTTATGTAGTTAAATAGTGAAGTTGAAGAAAATTTTTAAAGATGCTACGGAATTTGAAGAGCTTAGAGAAAAATATCTTACGTATCTCGATGAAAAATGGAAATAATGTCTAAAATATGAGTATTTTGTGAACCTGCGAGCGTCTTCTAACTAACTAGCTATCTCTAAGGTAAGAGCTGTAAGCATTAACGTTAAAAAAAAATTAAAAATTAAGAAAATTGTAAATTTTTCGAGTGAGTCTTGAGTTTCTGGATCGTTTTCGGGGAGTAGGATGACATGACGTTGATGATGGTGGGATCGAAAAAAGTCGTTAAAAGTACTTTTTCTTAGTTGAAATAAATCGGAGTTGTGTGTTGCTGATGTTGATCCATTGTGCTGAACATTTGCTGCATCGCCGACAACATGGGCGCATCAATAAGGGGCTTACCACTAATATGATTGGGATTTGTTGGTGTGTTGTTTGAGGAGGAATTATTTGTCTCAAGACTCACCTGCGAGGCCTGCTGCTGTTGCTGCACATGCACAAGCGACGGACTTATCGCGCCCCCAATTAACTGCTGTTGCGCGACATTTTGCGTCGATGTCGGTGTTCCGCCTGCCAACAAAATTTGATTTCCGATCGGAATGCCGCCGAGCACGTGTGTGATGTTATTTCCGCCTCCCAAGGGCGCCGACATTTCCGAAATCATACCGTTTTGGGCAGTGAATTGTTGCGCATTTAAGACAGCAGCGGCTTGACCATTCGTTTGACCTCCGCCCGAGTTACTTGATCTCCTTCCCGTACTCGGGATACTGCCCGGGTGAATACTCGGACCCCCTAAAAAGAAAAAAAAATCAAATTTAATCGAAAATTCGTAAGCAAAACTCACCAGTTGTCATGAAATTCGAAGAAATATTGGGACTGTGCATATTTGTGATCAACGAATGCGACAAATCCATCGTCGGATCATGCAATCCATTCATCGCCGTTATCCCATTCACCAAATTGACAGCTGTAAAGAAAAATTTATTAACATCTTATAAATTTTTTTAACGTTTTTTGTCGTAAAAATCATACAAACACAAAAAATCATCAAAATTAGTCACATTTATTACAAAAAATCCGTTTTTTTTACAACAAATTAGTAACAAAGATGATCAAACATTTTATTTACATGGAAAAAGGACTCAAAAGTGATCATCTTACAACAAAATAACTTGTGAATTTCATAATTTCTCGGATTTTAACTACTCCCAGTCACTGTCGTCTCCAAAGTTTCCGGATTTACTTAAATTATTCGGTAAAACTGGGAGAAAAAATAAAAAAGAAAAAAAAAACATGTATGGAAACGATGAAAAACGGACAAACATCACACGAAACAAACATAAAAAATTGACGAAACACAAATTTTTTTAAAAAAATTAATGGAAAAAGCATAAATTACCACTTCTCGCTCCCTGTGCATCAAGTTGATTCCAATAATTTTCGCTGGGTGATGTCGTATTAGAGCCCGGAGGTACGGGGACAGCAGCGCCCGTATATCGGAAATATGGATTTTTCAAGTCTAATGTGTTGCTGGATTCGATATTCGTTCCCTCGAGTTTTAAATGGATCGCTACATCGTAGCTTTGTCTAAAATTTAAAGGAATTTCATTAAAATTTTTAATTTTTTTTTAAATTTATCGAAATGAAAGTCAAAAATAAAGTCCAAAATTTTTTAAAATAAAATGGGGGAAAAATAAAAAAAATATTTAAAAAAAAATATTAAAAAAATATTTAAAAAAATATTTAAAAAAAAATATTTAAAAAAAATATTAAAAAAAATATTTAAAAAAATATTAAAAAAATATTTAAAAAAAATAAAATAAAAAAATATTAAAAAAATATATATTAAAAAAATATTTAAAAAAAAATATAAAAAAAAAAAATTTAAAAAAATATAAAAAATAAAAAAAAATATTTAAAAAAATAAAAAAAAATAATTTTTTGAAGTTTTCAACTTCTAAAATCATTTTTATATTTAAATTTAAAAAAAAACATAAAGCATAACTGTCAAAAAATTTTTGAAAAATAAATTCAGTAATTTTATGAAAAATATTTTTTAAAAATTTCGTGAAAAATTATAAAAATACACCAAAAAAATTTAATTTTTGACGAAATTTTTAATTTTTTTAAAATTATGTCCCATTGGATTTTCGATTTTTAAAATGGGACATCGGACTTTATTTTTGATTTTCATTTAGAGCAGCCTAAAATGATTTTTTTACCTTTTATTAGCAGTTAAAGTAACGTATCCCGTGAGAATTTGTCCCTGTTTAACCAGAATTGGCGTTTGCAGGAGACAACGGACCTGATACCAGTGCGTTAAAGGCTCTGTTGGGGCAGTGCTTAGCCATACGGAGCTCTGAGAGCCTCCAAATTCAACGTCAAACCAGAATGCAAGGCCGTGACATGTGCCCGTTTCGAGAATATGGAACTCCAGGGGAACATCTAAAATGGAAAATCATGAAAAACTGAAGTTTTAAAATTTTTTTTTGTATGAAAGTTACTCACTGATGCGATGAAGATCCGTTTCATCAGCTTGTAAGAAGTCGACAACGTGACGAATGGACTTTGCCATGCAAATTCTCATATCGAATGTGTCGACGATGGGTTGGCGGAAATATTCTTTCATAGCAGCGGATCGCATGCTGCTCAAATCGACACTGTGGAAGCTGGTTTGATACCTAAAACGAGATTTTTGTTAGAAAAAAAAATTTTTTTAAAAGAAAAATTTTTTTTTACCAAAAGTTGGCTTTGTTATACTGTTCCATGTAAAGGGCATCATCGGAAAACACAGCAACATGTAGGTCAGCACGCGATGGGAACATTTTACCGCCCGGTTTCAACCATTTTTTCGCATGTAAATATGTCTCGAGCATCCGTTCGTTGTATAACATGTAGCCCATCGGCTCGGAAATGATAATGTCAACTTTCTGCGGTAACTCTATCTCCTCAATTTTGCCGGCGATCACTTGAATTTTGTCCTGCAGCATGTTTGCTTCGATCAATTGTTGCGCATATTGTGCCATATTACTTGCTTCGACGGCATAAACTTTCGCAGCGCCCGCTTGAACCGCGAAAAATGACAAAATTCCCGATCCAGCCCCAACGTCGAGCACAATTTTGTCGGCAAAGTCGTTGACATTCGAGTGTATTGCTTTCTGATATGTACTCGTGCGAATAAAGTCTTGCATCATGTTTTGCTGCTGACTCAAGTAGCCGTAAAATTGGAAATACTGCGATGCGGAGGACTCTTCTGTGCGTTGCGAGAATACTGATTGCATGTGTGTGCCACGTAATTTGCACAGCTGCTGCCGAAACTTGGCAATTTCGTCTTTTGCCTTGAATTCGATCACAAGTTGTTCGTCGTCGAGGTTGATCAAGTGCTTGAGATCGCCGAAGGGGACGCATTCGGTGCGCGTCGTTATGGGAAACTCAAAAAGCGCCGTTATGTGAATGTCATTGTTGCTGTTTTCCGTGATGAATGTCGACTTATTGTCATCTACGCGAGTTTCTGCAACGAGAAAAAAATAAAAATAAGAAAATCAGCATCACAGACAACATTTTGCCGCATTCGAGTGCGTGGGATGGGGCGGTATGTGTGTGGATTATTGATTTTCAGCCATGCACACAGACACGTACACGCTATTTCTTTTAAAAATTCTCGGTCTGCGAGAAGATTTTCGAGATTTTATCGCATCCATTGTTCGAATTGTCTTTGTTTCGGCACAAAATCCCGAAGAGCGTGCCGCAACAACGACTACTCCAGCTAGAATTCGCGAATGGCCTTGAAAATGATTAGAGCGAAACACACAAAAGAACCGAACTAGCGTACAAAAGCCATCGACCTCATACACAAAAGCGTTCATAGACACACAAAAAGAAGCATTTTTGCCGTCTTACCTGTGGTAAATTTGCAACTGAGCCCCTGCGGGTCATACGACAGCGTCAAATCAACGGGTCCATTGTATCTCTCCACAAGTTTGCTCTCCGGATTCACATTATAGACAATTGTTTGGAATTTGAGGTCTTCTGTCATGCCGCAGATGAAAAAAAAGGGGAGAGAAGACATTAATATTTCAACTTGTACGGCATACACGATAGCATATTGCAAAAAAAAAGGAAAAGCCGCGATAACTTTTAGTAGGATTTTCTGCACAAATAGCGAACTTTTCGCAGAATGACGATGAAATGCCCGTTTCTTACCCATTTTTCTGTGTTTTTGCGGTGCTTTGAGGTATTTCGATCGATGTTTTTCGTGGTAAATTTCAGCCTGAGTTAATTTGCGTGAATTTCTGTGAGAAAACACTTGAATTACCCGGAGGCGAATGCGGATGCACGGACCCAGCATGCAAAAAATAATTTAGACCCGAGGCACAACCGGAATAAATTTCCAATTGCGACATGGGGTTAAAATTAGTTCAAAATGTCGCCGCATTTCTGGTTTGGAGGCGCCAAACAGGATATTGACGGAAATGAATTATCACTTTCATTCGTCTCAGAAAATTCAAATGCCGCCAAAAGTGAGATCGGAAGTGATCCTTTTAAAAACCTTCGAGTTTCATAAAAATAAGGCCCATAATAATTTTTTTTCATAATTTTAAAAGTATAATTTCGCAAATATTATTTTTTTTTAATTTTTTATAATTTTTTTTCACATTTTATTTTATGAAAACTTAGAAGTTCATGTTTTCATAACCTCAAAGTCTTTGAAAAGAGCATTGATCTCAATTTTTTTTATTAAATTAGGATGAAATAAGAATTTTTTTTTTGAATACCTTCCTTCTTTAATTATTTTTGAAAATTCCCAAGTATTTAAAAATCAAAAAAAAAAAAAACATTTTTGAAAAAAATATTAAAAAAACATTAAAATTTATGTTGAAATAAGACTTATAATGAAAATTTTCATTTTTTGAAACAGATAATAAAATTAAATAAAAATTAAAAAAAAAAAATAATTTAATAAATATTAAAAATTAAATTAATTAAATAATTTTTTTTAAAAATGATTTTTAAATAAAAAATTGAGAAATTAATTTAATAAAAAATTTAAAAATATTAAAAAAAAAAGAATTTTAATTTTAAAAAATTAACAAATTATTTTAATAAAAATTTTTAATTATTTTCTAAAATTATGGGTAAAAAATGTTAAATTTTGTACATAAAAATTATTAATAAAAATAATTATTATAAAAAATTTTCAAAATTCATGAGCAAAATATACAAAACTTGAGAATCGATCATAAATTAATTCATTAAAGGACTCAGTTCTCATTTTCATTGATCTCGTTAATGATTCGTCAATCAATTTCCAGCTGCTTTTTTAAAGCAATAATTTCTGAAGTCCATTTATTTTATTAAATTATGTTTAAAATAATAAGCAGCTTGATAATTGAGTCCTCATTAAACTTTTCAACTGCCTGCTTATTATTCAATATTGATCAGCTTGATCCATTTTTACTTAACTTTACCTGAAAACATGAAAAAGAAAGTTCGAAAAAAGTCTAAATATAGAATGGTACTGACCTATTTAACATATATTTTCAAAGAATATTTTGCATGTTATGTCCCCTTGAGTAACAAACGAAACGAAAAAAAAGCACCGGTAACTACTACAATGCAAAGTCATGGACGTATAATTTTTCGGTCTGACATCGAATGTGTGACACATTTATTCGAAAAAATAATAAATTTTTATATTATTCTGTGTAACAGGCACTGCAAGTGACTGAGTGTGTTAATATTTAGGTCAGACAAAGTACACTTTTTTTTTATTATTCTCATTTTAACTTAAATAATAATAATGAGACGCGCTTGTATGGGTCGTTAAGTAAAGAATGGATAATGTACACAACAAGTATATTCGGAGAAAGAGACGACGACGACGAAACGAAGAGGAAAGGCAAAAATGAAAATGATAATCATAAAGTAACATAAAATGTGTAATTCTTTTCAAACATGTGGTAATAAGTGTTACGTGATGATCAATCTGGAGACATTTCTTTCGCGATAGCACGTGCGTAGGCAGATCAGAGCTATTTTTAGGCTACCGAAGTATCTCAAGGGAACACACAACGCCCAATGCTTTTTTTTCTTATTTATTAGCGTGAAATAAATTATCAGGATGTTATTGTAACCTTAATTGAACTGAATTTACATGGTCATGTTCACTGAAGAAATTTATCTGTTTTTCTGCAAATTCTCTCGAGAATGCGCGAGAAAGAAAAAAAAGTGCGCCGCAATAATAAAAATAATCTGGAACACCACATTCAATTTGTTAAAAAAGTTTTTATTGATGCTCGTCTGTGTATAATTTTTACAGCAAAAAAAAATATTTATCTCACATTTTTTCTGCATGTTTTACCTCTGAACAATATTAATTTTAACTGTCGACGAATTTGTATTAACGATTTTTCATTTCATTTTCGAGGTTTGCAATGGAAATTTACGAGGCACCAGAGGAAAAACTAAAATGCAAAATATTCAACAATTAACTGCAAATTACTCGTGTGCAATTATGCTTTTGTACGTATGCGAAGCGCAAAGAGAGAGTGATTCGTGTTCGCAGCAACGGAGATATGGCAGTGAAAAAATGTACAAATTTTCTAAAAAGTAGGTGAAAAAAGAAAGTAAAAACATTTCTTATGCTGTTCTCTTATGCCTCGATGCCATAATAGTCATTCGTTTGCGTGTAGTTATCATATTATGTTTTTGTTAGTTTATTTAAAAAAAACACAAGAAGAAAACTGGAATAATCTTTTGAGTCAGGGATGGAGCTATAAAAGGGCTCATGTAAAGTCTACAAACATAAACATATGAAAAAATTTATAAATCTTTAATTTGGAGTTTTTTAAGATTATTTCTGACATGAATTGAAAAATCTGATCGCTTATTTGCTATAATTTTTCCAAAGTTTTTTCATAAATTGTTTTAAAGAACTTTGAAGAAATAACAATTACGAGATTGAATATATTCTGCTTCTATTTGATTTTTGCAATTCGATATTTGATGAGCCGCTTGTAAGTTGAAACTTTTTTCTGTTAAGATTTTTGTTCTTTTGCCATACCTATCGACTCATGAAAAGATCTTGTTTAGAAGTAATTTTTATAAGATATGTTCTATTGCCGATGTGTTTTGCGAAGTCCGTAAAGTAAGAAAAGTATTGGAAACACATGTCACATTGAAAGTTGCAATTTGGGTTTCTTTAAGTTTTGATGAGCCGCTTATAAGGTAAAACATTTTTCTGTTAAACTAATTGTTCTGTTGCAAAAATGATACTGAAAAGTTTTTTGTATATCTGAGCAGATCTTGTTTAGATGTGATATTTAGCTTTCTGATTGTTAAAACATCCTTTCTTACTACCTTCCTTCCTTTTACAAATAAGATCCTTTTTTCACGATTTTTTCGTATGAATTTGTTCTATTAAATTATGAATATCAATATTGTCTATCTATTTGATTTGGTCAAACCTTGTAGCTTCATTTTTGATTAAATAAACTTTTTTCAATGTGGCTTATAAAAGTTGTTCATCATGTTTGTTTTTGTGAAACAGGCTAATAGAAGGGCAAATATTATATTCATCCTCATATTACCTGAAATTTATCTAAAAATCATAAGAACTTACCAAAACTTTATAAATTACTAAATTAATACTCTTACCTTATCTTACTAAAATCATCTTTTTGCTCATTAATTTCTCTGTCTCCATCCATTTCTCTTATTTCAGGCCCTGCTTGTTTTCTGTAAAGTAGTTACATTGTTAAGCAAATCTAATGAGAAAATCATGCAAAAGAAAATAACGAAAGAAAGAAGATAAGATAAAAAACCAACAATCACGATGATGTCACTTATAGTGATACAAAAAATATAATTATTATGTTACTTAATTACCTACTAACGAATCGCAGCTACACAACAAGAAAGAAAGTGATTCTGCATGTAAATTTTTCTTCTCGAACAAAGCGAAACAAAGAAGTTTCTAAGCTGTGTAGGTAGGTCTATTATTATCATTAACTTATACAATGTACAATATATTAATATTATATAAACTTTCACCAATGCTCTAGTTTCAAAACTCAAAGTTATGAAGTCAAAAGAATTTAACTAAAATAAAATAAAAGCTTAACGGTAAATCACATGACTCGATACAAACATGCTAATCAATCATCTGAAAGATGTAAAGAAAAAAAACATATCACTTAATGTGATTGTATAACCTTCTAAAAGTTTATAGACATTACGTTTCTTCTTCTTTACTGACATTCCTTGCAAAAACAAATGTGTGTGATCAGACAAAACGCAACACGCAAATAAATTACTTTTATAAATAAAATGCATCATTACTTCATCATCGTACAAATGTATAGACAAAGCTCATCAAAAGTGTGAATAAAACAAAATAAAAAATGATAAAGCTTGTTCTTTTTTCTTGAACGTTCAGGCGACCAAGCAAGTGTAATGTGAGAACTTTATAAACATTACTTACATGTATAACTTATAATAATAAAATAAAAAGTATTATCTTATTATTACTTGCGAAAGACATAAGAAATACGTCAATGATGTCATGGTCGGTCATGCAAGTTCTTGAGAAAAGAGGAAAAAATGTCGTGAAACCAGGAAACTGATTATATTTATTGTACTTAACTGTCCTCCGATGTTGTTCTTATCTCTTATCACATGTCGTGATTTCTCGTGATTTTAACAAAAAAATTATTAGAATCACGATAATTTTCTTTCAATATAAAATTGTTTATAATAATTGTTGCTTACCTGCCAAAATGTTGTCCTACTTTCAGCTTCTTTCTCTTTATGTAGGTAGGTTTGAAAGCATGAGAGAGCAAAGGTGTAATAATAGCATGTACTGATATTGTACCATTATTCTGGTACTACTAAAAACTTTACTTGACATGAAAGTAGATGTTGCCAGAGAGATAGTTTGAACCAAAAAAAAAAAAAAAAATTAACAATGAAACAGAATTAATGTTAGTAGGTTATGATGAATTTAGTATACTTACCAATAAAGGTTGAAAATTTCTCAAAAACCTCACCTAGAAAAAAAAAGCAAAAATATTAAGATTATTATATTACAACTTAATGTTATACTTACTTAAATAATGTTGTTTAATAAAAAAAAATATACAATCATGCATCATTTGCTCTTTTTATATTATATTATTTATAAACATATATGTTATACATATAAAAAAAAATAAATAAATAGACACGTTATGCACATCACACATGTATGTTTATATTCGCATTTAAACAATAATTTAGCCTTGGGCTGTCACTGACCCTGCTTCTGCTTTACTTACTACTTACATGCGTTCATTGCATTATTTTTATATTTATTTTAATTCCTTATACTGACATGTGAGTGTGTTGAGTGTGTCTCGCTCGTTTTTTTTTTATTTTTTTTTGCACATCACTATTTTTAAATACTTTACTATTTTAAGTTGGTGTGCGTTTGCAAAAAGGAACATCATCATCATTATCATCATTGGGGCGTATTCATGAAATAATGTAGATGAATAGAGGCCATAAAATGATATAATGAACTATTATAAAGTTCAGTCTGAGAGAGAGGGAGAAAGTCTGGAGTTAATCCTTTTCCTGTTTCGTTTTTATTATTATTATTTTTAAATAATATTTTTTTTATCAAGTTTTCATTAAAAATAATTTTTAAATTATTTTTTTTTTTTTTAACAGAATTAAATTAAATTAAATTTGTTAAAATTAATATAATTAAATTAAAATTATTTCCTTATATTTTAATCTTTAATTTTAAAAATCAAAATTATTAAAAATTTTGAATATAATTTTTTAAAGGTTTGAATAAACTATTAAAAAAAATTAAATTTAATTTAAAAATATAATATTAATAAATTTAACATCCCTTATTATATTTTTAAAATTAATTTTAAATTAAATTTAATTTTTTTAAATAATTTATTCAAACCTTAAAAAAATTATAGATTAAAAAATTTTATTTTTAATGAAATTTGAAATTAATATTAAAGTTTAAAATATAAGGAAAAAAAATTAATTGAATTAAATTAATAAAAATAATTTTTAAAAATTAATTAAAAGTTTAATAAAAAAAGATAATTTGCAATAAAAATATATTTCATTTTTAATAATATATTAATATTGCATTTAAATAAAGAAAAATTATTAAAAATATTTTTTTTTGCAAAATCATTTTTGCAGCTGTCAAATAAATATTAATTTTAAAAAATTATTTATAATTTTTCTTTAAAAAGAAGTAGATGACCGGCTAATAGTTTACAAAATACAAACAAAAATTTTTTGATCACAATCTTTTGATATTAATTAATTTTCATAACATCATAATAATGTGTAATAAAATTAAAGGCAAAAAAAAAGTTGAAGAATTAAATAATCCACCGATAGACAACATTTTTACGTACAAACATACGCATATCTGTGAAAAAGTCTTGTAGAAAAAAAAGATACGAACGATGTTAATACCCTTTGTCATGGTCAGACGAGCAAATAACTATAGTTATGTATGTGCATAAATAATCAGCGGGCAAGTACTCTGTCTATGTGTTTCTCGTTAATTGTTTAAAAAAAATGTGCGTGTATAAATGTTACACATTGTTAGCAAGCTGCGATTCCTGCTGTATCATAGAGTAGTTATAAAACTTAAATAATGTAATTATTAAAATAAAATAATAAAAATATTTAATAATAATTGCAAGTTTTGAATGTAAACGTAATGAATATGTATGATAATCGTTACAGCATACCGACTACATATATGTTCATTAATACGCGGGTAATGTAACAGTGCTGTTGGTAAGGGAGTTCAAGGACACGTTTTTTCACTTCCCTGTTTCATTTTTTTTTTTATTACTGGCAGTAATTTTGTTTACAAAGTGCTTAATAATGAATGTAATAAAATAGAAAAGAAATGTAAATGTTGTTAAGTAAGTTATTAATCAACGGGTTTTTTGTTTCCCTAATTGAATTTTACAGCGAAAATCACTCATTTAAGTGATTTAACGAATTTTTTAAGCACGGTGTGAAAGAAGTTAAAATTGTCAAGATTCGCGAGATTTTTAAAAGGTAAGGAATCTTTTTTAAGATTTTGCAGAAAAATTTGATAATGAAGCTTTTCACGTGAAATATGTCAGATATAATTTCAATACGACGAATAATTATTTTTAACATGCCATCTTCAAACATAACCTCAAAAAATACAACAAAATGAAACGAGTAGTAACACTATCGAATAATTCGCAAGAGTTTTAAGGAAATCTCAAGCTATAGATTTTCTGAAAACTTTTGCGAATTAATCGATAGTGTTACTCGTTTCATTTTGTTGTATTTTTTGAGGTTAGGTTTGAAGATCGCATCATGGCGGCTCGAAGATCTATTGTGATCGTATGAATTTCCTTTGTAATAAAATGAGTTCTGTGCTTCACTTGTCAAGTAATTTAGCAATCTAAAGTCACTTCATCTCCGACTTTTCCTTTAAGGTCCTTTGAAAGATTCTCATCCTGGAGGATTTTGAAGTCCGTTGAACCTGAAAAAGTATCTGAAGCCTTCTTTGAAAGAAAATTTTCAGTTTTAAATTCAAATAAGGTTACTTACCCCTTTCCTTTTCGAATTTTCTCCATACCAAGTCTCTTGCCAAAATTTTAAATTTTTGTTTTGTAACACTGTGCAATCTCTTTTCCAATCGCTTGACGTTGATAAATTCCTTGAACGATCATATCTCGAAAGGAAGTTGCAAAAATTCTAGCATGTCCTGAATATTAATTTAGTCACAACAAAAATTTTTGTCTATTCATCGCAAGAGAGGAATTGAAACAAAAAAATACCATTTAATATTCAAATCATGCGAGCTGCTGTCTCAAAAGTTTAAACAATAATCATAATAATAAATGTCATTTATCATCCTTGATGCAGTCGTTGACGCAAAAAATTTACATTTTAAACATGAGGGAAATTTCCTTCTTCTTCTTTTTCGTCAAAAGCAAGGGTTGTAATTGAAAAAAGGAAATTCACGTGTTTCGATCACATTTTCATCGCATCTCGTAGCAACGCCAACGTGAATTTCCCAAAAAACAATCAACAAAAGGAGAAATGATGTTGACCTGTTATGAGTTACAAAACACACAATGCGAACAAAAATAAAGGTTACGAACTTGAAATTTCGTTAACTGGAACGAACAACCACGCAGCAACAATAACAATAATTCTGCATGCAGCACACGGTGTTATGACATTGACTTTGTGTAATGCCACAAGTAGCGCTGAAGCTCATAGGAAATCGTGAAGTAATATTATTGTGTAGCTGCATAACAATATTACTACTACTACTGCCCATGCTAGAGATCGACACAAAACGAAAAAAGAAAGTTTTATCCAAAAAAAACGCAAACATTGGGTATGCAGCAAATAAGCCACAACAACAGCAGTACCTTTCATTTGAATTTATATTTCGTGTGCTGCTGGCCTATTTAAAAAGTGGGACAGCGAAATTTTATTTTTTTTTTCATTATCATCATCAACCGCCATACGATGTTTTGTTTTGTTACTGAAGCCACTGCGATTACCCCAATTTTTTTCCATTCAATTATTTTTTTTTTTGTTTTGTTTTTCTCTACAAAACCATGAAAATTTGTCTTCAATCGCTAATTCAAAAGCATTTCTTTCTCTTTTTTTATCGCTCTTTCACTACATTTGCATTTCGATTCGAGCGTGCAATAGTAACGGCATCCAGCGTACATGTAGTTCACACTAAATTGTATGATGGTCATGGCTTTTGGTTGTAATTTAAATAAATCATCATCATAATAATCATTATTTTATAATACGCACAAAAAAAAAGAAACAAAAAGTCGGAAAATGGAAGCACGGCTTAAATAATATCTGTGTCGTTGCTCGTTATTCGCTCATTTCACAGAGCGCGAGATGACATTGTTATGCGTAACAACGACGATTATCTGTTGTAACAGATATACATGATAAGATCCAGTAATTGGGTTGGAAAAATGTTTGACATATTAAGCATCCCTTCCCTTCACTTTGTCTAGACGGAGCTTTATAAGGATTCGAGACCTTGAGGATGATGGCTCAGAAGTAGAACTAGAAATAGAAGAGAAGAAAAACCAGAAGAACTTGAATTGGGAGAAGATGAAACAGAAAGTGAAGGGAATGTTGATGGGGGAGTTGTTTTTAATTGAAAAGAGGCTAAAAATAGGTTTTATTGGATGATAAAAAGTAGATGAACAAATGGAAACTGGTTGAAGTGAAAAAGCTTCAAGAAGTTGATGCTTTAGATTGGTAAGTTGAGAATTTATGTCAGAATTTTGACTTCAAAGAAAATGCTGAACTTGTTCTGAAGGAAGCAGTATTTAGATCAAGTTGACAAGGACATAGAAGCTATGTAAAAGCTTAGATTCGTATGGATGGCTTAACCACAGATTTCAAGATCTGATCTTGTTTTGACTTACTTAGATGGCGCTCAGAGTCAATGATTTCTAACGAGCTTTTTATCCTTTAAGATGATGCGAAGGAGACATAAATTGGGACGACAATTTGCAGTTTTGACTTATTCTAATACTTAAAGCTATCTTAACTCAAGGGACAGATCAGTTTTCGTTAGTCAAGATTTTCTTTAGTTCTGATTTAAAATAGACAACGTTCTCGGTTCGGCAGTTCTTATATTCACTCATGTCGATTTTGATCGATTGTAGAAGTTTTAGGAAACCTCACATACTTGAAAATGTCATTTTATTAAACATTTTCGAGTATTTTGTGAGGTTTCCTAAAACTTCTTATTTTTGACTCACCTACTGAGCAATCGATTAAAATCGAGCAAAACTGTTAAGAGATTTGTAGCATTAGATCTTGTTGAACACTTAGAATGTCTGGATTCATTATCTGAAATATATCAGGAGAGCTTTAATCGTAACTTTTTTCTTCTATGAGATCCATCTTCAGCCTTAAAGATTGAAAAGGTGTGAAATTGATCCCTTTCAAGGAGTTATATTGATCTCTTATGAGTTGAATTAAGTCCTTAAGACTTAGGAGATCAATTCATTTCATAAAGACATCAATCTAACTCCTTATTAAGGAATCAATCTTGTTTTCAATCCGTAAATTTGTTCAAGCTTTAATATATGACTTTAAGCTCGAAGGTTTTTTTCAAATACTTTAGGTCTAACTAACACAAAACCATCAAAAAATCTCATGCCATATTTTTTTCGATGAAATGATGAAATCGAGTGATGTCTTCTGAAATTCTTGTTCCTTAAAAAAAGAAGGAAATTAAATGAAAAAGAAAATTTAAAAGTTACTATAAAGTTACCCGAAGTTAATTGTCGAGAGGTTACTGCAAGATTCTAAAACTTACCTTTAAGACTTCAAGATTTGATAACCCTGAAGAAAATTGTCGCCTTTACCATCATCTATTAAGCGAAATGCGTCATTAAGATCTTACATTGTAATTCAAAAAGCTGCCATTTAAAACACTCAAAAAGGTTCAATGTCCGTGCATCTCGATTTCTTGCAAAGCGAAAAGAAAGAATAAATATTTCAAGGCTTTCCGGTTACTTGTTCTCCAATATTCTTTTTCGTTTCATGTGAAAACACGCTTCTCCTTTATGTCTTTTTTGCACTGACTGCCAAAGCAAACATTTTCAGTTTATACTAACAATTTATTACTTTTTTATCCATGATGATGACTAATAAAATTCTAGTTTGAGATGTTGAAGATTTCTTCGAAAAAAAAACCAATCAAAGGAAACCCCATTTAACGGAAATGTTTTCATCAGGATCTGAAAACTTTCATAACATGCAGCAGCAATGAGTCATATCCAAAACATGTTTCTCTAGTTTTCTATTTTTTCACTTTTCAATTACCGTTATAATAATGTACACGATGTAGTAATGCAATTGCATACAAAATAATAATAGCTGTTTGATGATAATTTACGCACGGATCTGCAAGTAGGTCATTTTTCTTTTTCGTGTTTGTAATATCACGTTTAATATTCAAACTCAAAACAATAAAAAAAACATTTAAAACAAATAATAAATCGGGAAATTTTATGATGCTTATGCGGTGACGCGACAAGCAATATAATAATTTCCATCGTGATGTAGGTCAGAACCGAAAATTTCTCAAGTTTTGTTATTTGGCGAAAACGACACGAAATTGCCAGCGAGAAAAATGTCAGAATTGGTTCAAGAAATTCCCTTGAAAATATTTTTACGCGCGTTGCAAGACGGGAATTTCTCCATTAATTTATCAAGTTGACATGTCAAAAAATGCTGCGCGTCGTAAAAATAGAATATGTCTTATGCTGTTGTTATGCAAACATGCATTACGCATCGATGATGTGCAAACGAGGGATCAATGGACCGATTCAAGGTCTATCGTAATTCACTTTCTTCTATTCTCGAATGTTCTTTGTGGAAAATACACAAGTATTAATTTTTGCTGCGTTTTTTAGTGTGCAGATAAAATTTTATGTCTTATGATGTTTGAATAATTTTGCATCGTCAAGTTTATTAATGATGTTGATAGAAATGTGAGGAGACATGGCGCGGCGTCTAATGTTTCATTGTTTTGTTTATTTTTCGAGTTGAAGGCATTGCGAAATTCATAATTTCATTAAAATTTTCATCTTTTGTGAATTTTTTTCAAAATTCAAATTTTTGTAAATTTTTGATATGAATTTTTAATTAAAAAAAAAAATAATATTTAATAAAAATTAAAAAAAAAATAAAAAAATAATTAATAAAAATTTAAAAAAAAAATTGTTAAAAAATTAAACAAAAAAAAATTTAAAAAATAATTAATTAAAAAATTAAATCATTAAAATAACAAAATTAATAAATTAAAAAATTTAATTAGTCAAAACTAAAATAAAAATTGAAATATTTTTTTTATTTAAAAAAAAATTAATTAAAATAAAAAAATTAAAATAAAATAATTTAAAAAAATAAAATAAAATAAATAAAAAAAAAATAAAATAATTAAAAATAAAATAAAATAATTAATTAAATTAATTTAAAATTCCACAAAAATTTTAAAAAATTTGATAAACTTTGCTAAAATCATCAAAAAAATAATTTTCAGCCTAAAAAATTTAAATTACCTTTCAAAGTTGATTCGAAAGTTGAATGAAAATTGTCAATATTTTTGCCCTCATGAAACCCTCATGAGGTACAGTTCACGGCTCCATCAAAGTTCATCGCTCGAACATTTGTTAGTCACACTTGTCATTCAATTAATCGCCAAGGCTTCCAGTTTGATGCCCCAACGGGTGTCATTTTGCGAGCATCACACCGCATGTTATCGTGTGTAAAATATGCACATAATCGCAAAGACTTAAAAAAAATATTTATAATGAAATATAAAAAAGAATAAAATAAAAGTAAGTGCCAATTGGCCTTCATTTAATTCGTTCACCTATAGAGGCGCAATTATCATATGAAACTTGCGTTTACTGTATTTTTTTTGTATTCCTCATTACGAGCTGCTGCAAAAGCTGTCTAGTTACTAAAATTGTAACAACCTTGAAATTTTTCGTTCTTGTTCTACCGGCTTGTTCTTATGGCGATGATGATTCCTTGGCAAGTCGTTATTGTTCTTAATATTTTTTTTTATATTTTTACAAGTTACTTGCTTGTTTAAGTTGATAAGGGTACTTATGAAGTTGACTTGATAAAGTATGACGATCATAACGATAATAATTTATTTCAATAAAAAAAATAAATGTTATCAACTTATTCTTACTCAACAAGAAAAGAACAAGAAAATTATAAGTAAAAAAGTTATGAAATTTATTGAGCGAACTAAAAAGTATAAAATAAGAAAATTTTTATAAAATTTAATTTTTGCTCCAAAACTTCATTTTTTATAAAATTTTAAAATAAAGTTTTAAAATTTTTATATTTTTTCTTAATGAATGAATTTTTTATCTAAATGAGTTTTTCATAAATTTTATGAAAATCTAAGAAATTGAAAAATATTTTTTTACAAATGAAATTATTAAAGTGTTTAACATAAAAAATTCTTGAGAACAAAAATTTGAAAAAAAACTTATAGAATAAAAATTTATTTTGTGATAAAATTTTGATTCTCCAAATTAAAAATTTTTTAAATTTATTTTTTTCAATTAACAAATTAAAATGTTTAAATTTTAAATTTTTTTAAATTTTTTATTTGATTTATTTTGTGATAAAATTTTGATTCTTCAAATTAAAAATTTTTTAAATTATTTTTTTTTAATTAAAAAATTAAAATATAATTTTTTTAAAAGTTTTTTATTTAATTTAATTAATTTAAAAATTTATTTTTTTTAAATTATGTATTTTGAAATTGAAAAGAAAAATTGTTTAAAATTTTTTAAAAGTAAAAAATATATTTAAATTTCGTTTCCTAAAATCTCAAAGAAAATTAAAAATTTTTCTAAAATAAAAAAAATAGTGAAAATTTATTCCTTGAGAACAAAATGAATAAAAAATTGAAATTTTTTTTTTTTGCAAAAAAATTTTAAAAGAAAAAAATTATTTGAATTAAAAAAAAAAAGTTAAAATTTTTCTTAAAATGAAAAAAAAAAAAATAGTGACGTATTGAAAAAAAATTTTGGAAGCAATATCAATAAACTTTCGGAAAAAAATTAAAAAAAAACATCAACATTGACATTAATTCTTTTGTTACATTCTTATCCAATAACGACCTACGACAACAATTTTTTCATGTTTTAAATTATTTCGTATTTTCGAATAATTCTTTTTTTCGTTCTTACACAAAACAATAAATGAATTTAAAAATTATCAAACTCTGATAATGAAATTTATTTACATTGTTATCGCACATGTTGCATTATATTTTTACCCAACATATGTTGAGCTGAGGTCTCGTTCTTGTTCATGTGATTAGAAATTGCAAAAGTTTTGTCTTTGGCGAAATTTACGTCAATCCAGCCATGTGCTGCAGAGAGAATAAATATTTTTAAAAAGTAAAACGTGATCTCTTTTAAAACAAGCTCGTTCTTGAAAAACGTAAGTTTCAAAGTCTAACGTCGTTGTCGTAGTGAATGATGACATAAATTTAGTACTTTTTTTTAAGGTTACAAGCCGAATAATATAATGACAAACAAAGTAATCGCCACACAATGATTACATCGTTTTTATTACATTTTGACTTCATTTTCTGTCTCTCATCAACGCAACGCAGCTCTTTCACCATCCGAACATGTGTGTGTTCGTGAGCATTTACTACGTAATATTTTTTCAGTAAGTGCATTTCTTTTTACTTACGAAAAAAAAAAATTGTGTGTGTGAGTATAAGTGTCTTATGGGCTACACAAGTAAACAGCGGCCGGTTTACACTACCGCCTTCTTCGCTACGAACGTTACTTCTCTTCTTGCACGAGAGACATGAACGAGAACACGAAGTACGTACGTTACTGTAAAAATTTCAAGGTTCCATTTTAACCATATCTATTGCAATTCAGATTTTACTACAGCTCAGACGGTTTTTGTACAGTCGGTTAATAAGATTGATTTTCTTTTTGGCTCCTATACTTTCTGTGGTTTTTTTATATTATTATTGAAAAAAATAATCTATGCTTGGTTTGGATTATAGGATAACTGACATCCTGCCAACGTGACTTTTGTGTCAAGTGTTTAGTGCTAAAAATAAAAAAAAAGTGACAAAAAAAAATAATTTAAAAATTAATTTAACAAAGAAAAATATTTAAAAAAAAAATATTTAA
Source organism: Culicoides brevitarsis (assembly GCF_036172545.1). Taxonomy (NCBI): domain Eukaryota; kingdom Metazoa; phylum Arthropoda; class Insecta; order Diptera; family Ceratopogonidae; genus Culicoides; species Culicoides brevitarsis. The sequence continues at coordinate 32,236,668 of NC_087087.1, read as the reverse complement.
TAAAAAAAAAAATAAAAAGTGACAAATTTCCTGAAAAAAATCAGGAAATAAAGAAAAAAACGGATTAAAAAAAATTTACCTTACCAAGTAACAAAAGCCGGCAAAATTTCTTCCTTATACAAAGCAGTAGGCCCTCCAAAAATGCATCCTGATCCCGGATTACATTTTCAAGCTCCTCCAGGTAAGTAAGAAAATCAATTTTTAATTTTTTCAGCTCATTAGCATCAAAGTTAGCCAGCTTACTCGCTTTATGACCTACTTTTTGTTTACTACTGCTTTTACTCGTACACGATCCTACACACATACGTACGTACGAAGAAAGAAAGAATATTGCAGGTGTAGGCTTCTACCCATAGGATAATTTCACCGCCTTTTTTCTTCTTCAAAAACAAAAAAAATCAGAAAATTTCCTTGATTCCAGACAAGGATTGACATTAATTACGCCTTACAATTACTTCGCCTCGAAGATCTATTGACACACATATATACACGACGTCGTTGATCAATTATCTTTTCCATTTTGCATCTTTCTTCGTGATGTTTTTGCCTCGTGCAGTACGAGATGAATTACCATGTGGTAACTAACAAACAAGTTTTTCCATATAGCTTCAAGTACAAGTTGGAAAAGTGTGTCAACACACACGAAATTTCTTTCACTTTGCACACAGAAACAACGCTTACAACTACATGGAAAAAAGAAAGTTTCGTCGTCGTGGAGAAATTTCGTACAATTAGAATATTTGAGTTGGTATTTAACAAAAAAAAATATATAAAACAACAAAAAATAACCGTAACCAAATAATAAAAAAAAAAACATTAAATGGGTCGTTGAATAACTGGGCTCTCTACGCGACTCGTACGTGGACTTGTATGAACAAATTGAAGTTAAATGTCAATGTTGCTGTACTTGTACATTATTATTATTGTTATTAGTGCTGCACAATGGCAACGAGTCGTCATTGTAGCGTATAATGGAAGATGGAAGTGGAATAATAGACACGACACGGTTTTTAATGCAATTTTAACCTTTTGT